>NC_054744.1:29975042-31288366 GCF_018143015.1 Lytechinus variegatus | reverse complement strand
TTTAAGTTTTCAATTTGTGACGTCATACGAAGAGCTACCCCAGTTATGCAATATAAAATTCATGAATATCAATTTTGATAATGGTCAGTGATGCCACGATGACTAACTTATTTGTCCCATTTAATGGAACAATAAAAACCAAACACGGCCCTGCTGTCAAAAGGCCTCATTCGTCAGAAGCGCGATCTAGAGGGGGTTTTGGGGGTTGCAAGCCCCCCCCCAAAAAAAAAAAAAAATCCGGGGACCATTTTTTAAATATCTTATTCTTTTTTTTAAACTTGTAATTTTATTTTATTCTATTTCTATGTATTTATTTCATTTATTATTATTTTTTTTAATTCTTTTTAGGCTAACATGCCAAGGTACCCAATTATTTTTTTCTGTGTTGTTAACTGGCCTTACATTGCAGGAAAATGCAAATTAATTTTACAAATGTTCATGGGGGTTAATCTGGCAACGACCTTTATACCGGGCCTCCATACCAAAAATAGTGGTGTTTTAGATGCAAGGAAACGCCATTAAAGGCACACACAGATTTTCAAAAATTTTCCCTACTGTGGCCGGGGCACCCTCCTCCCACACCCTCCCCCTCTCTCGCTTGGACCCGGTCGCTACGCTCCCTCGCATACCACCCCAACTCCAACCCCCCTTATAAAAAGCGGGATCCGCCCCTCAGTGTTCGTGAAGGAATTTTCCTACTGACGATGACTTTCTCTTCAACAAGCAGAAGTTCAAGAATAACATAACTTTATAACAAAACTATCAAAAATCAGAGTTGTTTAGCGCCATGAGAAAAAATTGAAGCAATTTCTATCTACTAGTATATCATTTGCCAAACACCTAGCTATAGCGCAGCATATATGGCTTACATGCAGCGCCCCTATGGGGCGCCAAGTGTCCGCCAGTATATTCTGTGCAATTCAAGCAATTCCGTACACAAAATGTGTTTTTATTCAGACGAAAATCTTTTCGTCATGACGCTGTTTTATTTCGTACACAAAATTGATTTTGTGTCACACAAAATTAATTTTGTCTCAACGAAAAAAATTTCGTCTAGACGAAATGTAATTGCGTCCACAAACTTTTTTTGGCGTGCCATACTCCGTCCAATTCACGCCATTCCGTACACAAAAGTTTTTTTGTTCATATGAAAATGAGTTCGTCATGATGCAATTTTATTTCATATACGAAATTATTCTTGTCACACAAAATAAATTTTCGTCGAGACAAAATGTAATTTCGTCCACAAAATTTATTTCGTACACACGAAATGAATTTTGATCTAACAAAATGGCACCCCAAGTGTTCAAAGGAAAATTCTGTAGGAAAATTTGTGTTTCACTCCAACGAAATTCATTTCGTCATGATGCAGTGTGATTTCGTATACGAAATTTATTTTGTGTCACACTTATAATCAATTTCGTCGAGACGGAATAAAATTGCGTCCTCAAAATTCATTTCGTTGCGATGCGAATATCTATTCCGTCGATGAAATGATTTTGTGTCACATCACAAAAAATTCTGTCGACGAAATGATTTTGTGTCACATCACAAAAAATTCCGTCCATGTAAAATAATTCTGTCTCCTCTTTCTGGCAGGGTATATGAGATCGTCGCTGATTGGCTGCACCTTGCTCAAGCCGATCTTCGATCGATCGATATCCGGCCGCGGGACGGTCACACTCACAGGTCGGCATGTTGGTGAACCTTTCCTGTTTAGCTTAGATTTCACGTTATCATGGTTATTCATGCCAACAAGAGCTGCAAACAACTTCTCTAATTAGTAGAATGTGGACGGACATTGCATTCGTAAGTTCAGCTATGTTTGAATTACGTTGAAAACAAAATGGGAAATCGTAGTGGTTGCCATACCTGCTACTTTCATTTGCAAGAAGCTGTGTACTGTAAAAATTATAGTCCCATGTATTCAAGTTTGTGTACTGTAGTCAGACAAAGGGGGGGGGGGATTGGTCTTTTCTGCACACCTAAAATGGTGAGGAATTATACAGGCTGAAGATATTTTGGCCTAGAACTTAGCAAATAATGTAAAATTCATAGTTATCATACAGAGCAAAATGCTGAAAATTTCATTGAAATCAGATGACAAATATATTTTTTTTTTAATTTGAAATAACAAATTTATTCAACAGTTTGGGCATGTTGGGCGGGCTTGGCCGCAACTTGGCGCAAGTTTACCCAGCCTCACTAACCTCGTACCCCGGGGCCGGGGCACTTGAACAAAAAAGTGGTGGGGGTGTGCCACAGGAGAGACAAAACGGGGGCCTTGGGCTTGGAGCGGGAGTATTGTAAAAAGGAGGGTCCTCGGAACGGGGTTTGGAACTAAAATTTTGTGAAATGGGGGTCCTTGGAAGTTGGAACGGATCGATCGCCAGCGTGTGAGTACGTGCGTATGCATCCCTATGGAACGGGCATCCGTGATGCAGCTAGCGCAGCCTCCGCCGGGTGCGCTCGCTCAGAGACGATGGTCGGACAGCGCTCTGTGGCCGCTTTTCACCAAAATTGCAGCAGATCAATGCGACCGGAATGGCGTAACGAAAAATATGCGAAGCTTTGGAGCGAATTTCTTCTTTTTTCTAGATAAGAACAAAATGCTTTGCCTTGGAGCAGCTTTCTTTGTTTTTTTCTCAATAAGACAAAAATGCTATGCCTTGGCTTGGAACGGAAATTTGGGTGTAAAAATGGGGGTCCCCTCCGCGGCACATACCCACTATGCATTATATACTGAGTGCCCCCCCCCCCTGGGCCTCGTACTAGTGTGAGTGCCCTAGCCTACTCCACTTACACGTATTGCGATGTTTCAGTCTTGATTCAGGCCCTCTTCAAATTCAGCTCCTCTGTAATTATGCTCTCGCAGACAAAGTCCGGAGGGGGCATTAAGCGTTCCACCTGTCCATTGATTTGCCTGCCTCCCCCCCCCCACCCCCACTTGGTTTCAGTGCAATAAATTGAAATATATTTGATTGTTTTTTTTTTAAATTTAGGTGTGTTGGTAGATGACACTCTAGGCACCGTGCCTATTAATTCCTGTGTTAAAAAAGTGAGTGCACGCGAATTAAAAGTTGGACTTAAATTACTAGATTTTAACATGGAACTCCATTAAGAAAACTATTTTTAATTAGTCCCTAGATACTACTTCTTTTCTTGGGGTATTGAAGCCTATTCGTCCAGAACTTGCTCAACTTTTGCGACTAGCCTTGTCGCCATAGGGTTGTACACATCCTCGTTTAATACTGATTGTCACGTGACACGGCAATGTGTGTGTGTGTGTGTCGTTAGGCTGTTTGGCCTGTATTCAAGGCGTTCTATCCGTTATGATTTTATATTGAAGCAGAATACATCAGGTATAGGCCCATGTCAAGTCAAATCGATACAGGGATCGAGGAGGGGGGAGGGGTAGAGCAAAAAATTCCCAGTCACATGGTATGAAAATGATATTTTTTAATGATTGTTCATGCATTAGGGCAAACCCCTGTGTGGCAGGAGCATGATGAGTAAAAAAAATGAAATAGTAGAAAGAAAGAGGCCGAAACATATGGCACGTGGGAATAAAGTTGCTTTGTATGTTCCAAGCGAATGAAGCAAGCGAGAAAAAACCTTTCGTGCAAATCTAAATTTGAGACAGATATCTTACCTTACACTTTTCCTAATTTTGGTTTCTTTAATTCCCTTCATTTTTTTATATCTTGGTTGTACGTAGAACATTCGGGGGCATGCACTGGGCATAACCCTGGCTTGTGTACCCCAGTGCTAAATCAGCAGGTGGGTTTTGATATCTCTGGATCTTTAGCAATTTTAAAACTTTTTATAGTTGTAATGGATGAGAAAATCCCTGCAATCTGATTGGTTGAGAGCAATGCAAAAATTTTACTGGGCTGCATGAACGATATCGCGATAATCAAAACGCAACGATATCCACTGTAAACAAGCAATCGTCCGAAAAGGTCATTGTGATGTCATCGCGCATGTACTGTTACCGTCGCTTGTTTACGTCAAAATTTGAATTTCGATCAAAGCAGAATGAATCAAAGGATGCAAAATGATCTGTAAGTACAAATACGGTACCGTAATTGTCATTGGGATTAAAACTGCCCACATACTCGTTAGTTGAGAAGTCCAGACATACATGTACGATCTAACGTTAGATCTATACTGCCCTGGGCTGGCTGTGCACAGCGAAATATCCACTGCAGGCCCAGGCAGGCGCTGGCCCCCGGCGCGGCCCGCATACACACACACAGCTACATGTATTGGAGGTCGGAGGCTGCCTCAACTGCTCAAGATATAGTCAATGCAAAGCTGTATCTGGCATTTTGGGTATAACAATATCTTTGTGGCAACATTATCCAGTTAAGCCCATATTTATGTTGTCCAGGGTTATCAAAGTGTCTGCGCTCTGCATTAGATTTTGGAATTTTCATGCATCGATCCGGTAAATAAATCATGCGTCCAGTAAATAAATCATGCGTCCGGTAAAAAAAATCATGTGTCCGGTAAATTAAATTTACCGGACGCATGAAATTATCATGCATCCAGTAAATCATTAATTTTTGTGGTTTATTAAAAAAAAAATTCCATTCTATAAAACAGATGATGCATGGGTTTCTTTCGTGGGTCAGTGGAACTGTGTGCATGTGGTTACCTTGTACACAGAGTTCCTACTGACCCACTCTAACGCATCATTTGTATATAGATGGCTACTATTTTTTATTAAATCGCGAGTGTAGACCTAAATGTAATTATAGAAAAACATTTCGTTAAGGTTTTTATTTTTTTGACCCCCCCCATAAAAGAAGGAAAAACAATTATAAATGAAGTTATAATATACACCCCTTTAATGATTTCGCTTTTTCTTCTCTCTTTTCCCCTCCTTTTTTTTTGGGGGGGACCTTTTCGTTTATTTCCCAGTCTTCCCTTTCTCCCCCCCCCCCTCTCTCTTTCTTTCTTTCCTTTTCTCTTATCTGGATTTTTTTCCGGTGAAATCCACTAGGGATCAAGGGCCAGCCTGCATGCCCCTGCAGCGGTTTACGCCTCTGCCGTGGTATACGCATGATCTTAACCCTAAAAAGACTGAATCAGCCCCCCCTCGACATTTTTCGTGATAAATCCGCCGCGCAAATCTTTTTGACCGCGTTGCTCGCTGACTTTTTACTTTCAAGTCTCGCACAACTTTTGAGACCAAAATTGTGACCCCCGGGTACACACTTTCGAAATTACGCAACATTTCGTTCGTGCATGCAGACCCAAAATTACTCAAAAACGTGAATTTGTGTACAAATCCAATACAAATAGTGTTTTTAGCCAAAATTCATAAATGTATTATTATTTTTCCTTTTACTGCTTAAAATCAATTTATTTTATCTTTTTCATGGTCAAAATAAAGTCCCTGACAATTTCCATTGAAAAAACAATGAAAAACAAAGTCGAAAAACAATGAAATACATAAGAAATTTAGAAAACAATAGAATACATAAGAAAATAAACATGATGTTGAAATTTTTTAAAAATAAATTTGATCAGATGCCTATCTAGAGTAGGTGAAACAAAAATTAGCATTTCAGGGGCATTATTTTATTAATTAGAGCAAACTAATGATTTTACGCAAAAATTAGCATAATTAATGAAACATGAGATTTTTTGCATAATTTGATGTGATAATTTGGTAGATTATGCCATGGGTAATGTGTGCCAATTTTCGTCGCGATCGCGCAATCGACGTCCGAGATCATAAGGGGGCGCTGAATCAGCCCCCTCCCCAGTCTTCTTAGGCATCGAAATAGCCCAGTCTATTTAGGGTTAATCATGATTAAAACTAGAGGTAAATCCAAGATTTTCCAAAGTAGGGGGGGGGGTGGGGTGAATTTTCTCAAGTACAATTAGACAACTCCCAAAAAAGGTTCTCACTTAAAAAAAACCGGTCATTTTGTCTCACGTAAAGTGATGGTCACTAAAAATGAAAGTCATTTCGTTCGCGTGATATTCGGCAAGCTCCCCCCAAAAAAATAAATAAGAAAAGGGAAAGTCATTTTGTCCATGTTATATTTGGCAACCCCCCCAAAAAAAAAAAATTAAAATTAAAAAAAGGTTTTAACTGTAATAATGATCGAAGGTAATTTTGTCTTGCGTAAAATTTGACAAATGAAAAATAAGATTGTCACTAAAAAAATTGAATGTAATTTTGACCCACATAAAATTTGGCAAGCCCCCCCCCAAAAAAAATGAAAAGGTTTTAACAAGCAAAAAAAAGGCTAAAAAGAGAAAGAAGAGACAAGAATATAAACGAAATATATCCCCATTACAAATAATGCTGTGATCATCATGAGGGAGGGGTCGCATAACTAATATAATTCCAAAATATTTACTATAAATCTCAATAGGGGGATCGTGTAGAAATGCTCACCAACAGTGAGCATTAATATAATCCATTTTAATTTCAACTAATTTTATAAAGTATTAAATGTCTTCCCACCAAATGAAAGTCATATCGCATAACTCCAATTTGTATTAAGGCGTACATTTACCAAAGTCTTGAGTTTGAAATCAGATTCAGAACAGCATTGTCCAACCGGCAACCCATATTTTGGGTAATGTCGCCTATGAGGTCCAAACATTAACATTAATCATTGGTACTAGGAGTGTGTGTATTTTGAGTTTTTGACAGACGTATATCAATCAGGTTTGATTATTTACGTCTGGGACCGACCTTTAATGTCACAATCCGAAAGACGTGATCAGGGCTCGAACCTCTGCATCAATGTGTAACTTCCCCACAGCTTGGAGTGGGTGACACCATAGGAGTGGATGACACCATAGTAATAATAATAATAATATTCCACATATTTATATAGCGCTTAATGCATCGGAACGACGTCTCTAAGAGACTAAGCGCTTTCCAGACTCAGTATTACCACGGTCATCAGAACCTTGTATGCCTGCGTACAATGTATGCACCTTCTCCACTCCCTGGGGAGCACTCCAACAAGAGTTCCAAGACTCAATTGCTAGGCATACTACATTATACATAGGCTTTCACATCCTACCAGGTACCCATTTAACACCTGGTGGAGAGTGGCAAAGTGGATTAACGCCTTGCCAAAGGACGCTAGTCCATGGCGGGATTCGAACACACGACCCTCTGATAGTACAGGCCAAGTTTGAATTTGGAGTCGGCAGGTCAAAACACATTAAATATGCAATTTAGTTTCCGCATGATAATGTCTTTTTTATGAGTTATGAAATATTCTACTTATTTGAACAAATTTGGGTGTGTAGGTAGATGATACCAATACAGGCTAAGTTCGAATTCGGAATATGCTGGTCAAAGATCACAGCTCATTAAATATGCGAGTTGGATTCCTCACGATATCTTATCAAAAGTCATCAGATTTTTTAAAATTTGGGTGTGTTGGTAGATGATGATGCACAGCATTTATATAGTGCCATATATCTGTTAAAGACATTCCAAGGCGTATTGGAGGAGCCAGCCAATCTGGGTCGCCTACAAGGGTGCGCACACAGAACTGTGACCCGCAGGTATCTCCTCCTCCCAATTACTGGTTGGGGGTATCCAGGTGGACCACTACACTGGGTCATAATATGCGAGTTGGTTTCCTCATAATAACTTATAAATATTCAACAGATTTTTTTTAAATGGGTGTTTAGGTAGATGACACCAAAATACAGGCTGAGATCGAATTAAGAGTCGGTCGAAGCTAATTAACGGCTATGCGAGATCAGCTCATAAAGAGAGTTGCATGTGTCATACATGTACCTTGATTTTCTGCTGCACGGCGGCATAAAAAGTACCCTTGAGTGGCCTAGCCCGAGGACTATGTCACAATTGTCATGAATATTCATTACATGGGCTGATGATATCACATCCCACTTTCCTTTTCCTTGATAGTTAATATTGTACACAAAATTATAATTGCTTCATTTTGTCATGTGTAATTGATATGTCTCCATTCTAATTAAGTAAGTTGCTGTGATCCAATTGTTACTTGTAATTTTTTTTTAATAAACCTAATTTCATACAAAATGCAAAAGAACAAGTGGGGTATGACATCAGTTTGCTCACTGAATATTCATGCATGCCCAGAACTGTTCCACAGGAATATATTTTAAATTCAACAACTTTGCTATTTTCCGATTTTGATCAAATTTCCAGCATTTTTCTCTGTGAATTTTACTCTATTTCTTGAGACATAATCAATTATGAATATCTTCAACCCGGAGCAATCATGTTGGTATTGGAATAATGTTACATGTAGGCCTATTAAGCACTAACACCTATTGTTCTACTTGGCCCGGCCAGAGGCAAGACTTCCAGATTGATGCTCTTTCAAGAATTGAATTACATCCTGGATAGAAATTATGAGCTTGTCTTGTAATGGTTTGGGGATGAAGGGATCAGACCAGTGCCGTAACTAATACCCCTTTCATAAACCCAATTATTTTGCTAATAGCAGTATAATTTGGTCGTAAAATCGGAGGAGGACCAGAGTTATCGCTTTATTTTGATGCTGCAATTATCCGCAGCAGAATCGGGACCAGATTTTGACTTTATGAACGCATTTCTAAATGCGGATAATTGCCATGGAGCGGTCACAGGGTCACCCTTTTCCGAAACAACCGCATCGGAGGGGTGTGTGTGTGCAATTGCCATGAAGATTATCCTCCTTTTTCAGGACGGGCGCTTGTAAAATAGTACGGATTATTTTCAGAGTTTATGAACACAATTTTTATTGAATTATCCGCATTACTCTTAGGCGGCTAATTGGAGGATAGGTTTATGAAAGGGGTATAAGATTTTTTTTTCTCAGGGGGAGGGGTCAACTTGGGTCCTTGCTTTTTCAGGGGGGCACCATTTTGTTCTCTGTGTGTGTATATGTGTCACAAGGGTGGATCAGACTTTCGCCAATAGGGCTGGGGCCCAAAATTATCTTCAGGTCTATATTTTCCCTGATCAGTCACTTCTTAGCTTTATTCTTATAAAATAACATCAATATGAAATAATCACGTAGGCCTTATATAAAAAGTGCAAAGGCAAGCAATTTTTTTTCTTACTTTTTTTGGAACTTTTATATATGTATTTAGGATGTATTTTGTCCTGAAAATTTAACATTCTAGGCACCGTTTGTGATCCTGAACAAGATGTGTGTGTTCTAGATAATTACTGAGAATGCCAAGCACGAACATAATTTTTAATAAGTGTTCTAGCATGATCCTGTTAAGGACTGTTTAACCATGAGGATGGTACATATTTCAATAATGGGAATGCGAAGCACGAGCTGAAAATTGTTGACATTCCGACCTAAAAAAAATGGTCATTTGTTCTATGCACTAGATCATAAAATGATAGGTACGTAACTAAATAATTGATGCGAGTGCAAATTGGGAATTTGAGTGTGGCAAACTGATTCTGTTTGGTTCTGCTTGCGTAGACTGGGGCCCGTTTCTCAACACCGTTAAGTCTTCTAACTTCTTAACTAAATTGGAAATAGTTAGCTACCTGTTAGCGAACTGTTTCACGAATCCCTCTTTGCCAAGATCGGGGACAACTTGACCAAATAGTTATGACATCTCCAAACCTGTCATAACTTACTTCTTTCTTAAGGGTCAAGTCCACCTCAGAAAAAATGTTGATTTGAATCAATGGAGAAAGACCAGACAAGCACAATGCTGAAAATTTCATCAAAATCGGATGTAAAATAATAAATTAATGACATTTCAAAGTTTCGCTTATTTTGAACAAAATAGTTATATTAACGAGCCAGTTACATTCAAATGAGAGAGTCGATGATGTCACTCACTATTTCTTTTGTTTTTTTATTGTTTGAATTATACAATATTTCATTTTTTACAAATTTGACAATTAGGACCTCCTTGCCTGAAGCACAAAATGTTAAAATAATGTAATTCCACGTGTTCAGGGAGGAATGACACTTCATTTCACATGACAATGACGAGAAATAAAAATAATTCATATTTCATATAATAGATTACAAAAGAAATAGTGAGTGATGTCATCAGTTTCTCATTTGCATATCGACCGAGATGTGCATAACTGTTTTGTGAAATGAAGCGAAACTTTAGAATGCCATAACTTTCTTATTTTACATGCAATTTTGATGAAATTTTCAGTGTTATGGTTGTTGAATTTTTCTCTTTTTATTCAAATAAAGTTTTTGTTGGAGTGGACTTGTCCTTTATGTAGTGATATCATGTGGATAGACTGTGACATTCAAATGAGCCTCGAAATTTGAAAATTTTATTACGTAATAATTTAAAGAAAAATGAATTATATAGCAAACAAGTGGGATAAATCATTCAATAGTAATTGTAATGCACAGAAATTATAACAAGTGTTAATTTAAGGTAGTAAAATAATTGAATTGACAAAGATTCTACCACTTCAGGTCATCCATAATTGGACTCGTTTTCAGACCCTTATCAAAATTTTAATAAATTCTTCCTCTAATATACGCATAGCATTCATAAAATTGTGCGTTTAGGTATCTAAAGAGTTTAACAATCCATGATAATATATTTTTTGATGATGTTTGGAATCCTGAAAATCTGTTTGATTATCATCATGTTAAAGGCAAAAAGAAGCTGCTGAAAACTGCTTATCTAAAAAAAAAAAGAGCCAATGGAGTAAATTAGAGAGTCAAAAGGGGGCCTAAGCTTTCGATCCTAGCAGAATCTTCGTCGGAGGCAAAATGACAAACATATAAAGTGGAACAACCATGATATAGACCACAAACATCCAACAGCAACACTAGAAACCATCATGTTAGGAAGAAAGCCTTATGGTTTACTTACGTAAACTATTCAAATTTTATATCTTGGGATAAATATCTCAATGTCCACTTACATGTGATTTTTTTTATCATGATATGAATTAGTGTTAATTTCATTTCCTCAGAAATTTAATGCCCATGTCTGCATGTTTAAGTACTTTTTAAGCATATTTTGCCTCTATTTTTTGCAACTTTTGGAAAATTTGCTATTTTGTGACTAAGGCTACGTCTGGTATGTACTTTCCACCAATAGTATCAATATGATATTAATGGATTCTAGTTAATCCTTTTGGGTAATTTTGGAACTAATTCTGTGTTTGGTAGATAAATAGGACTAACTTGTCCAGGTGTTGAGAAACGGGCCCCTGCTGATGAGTAGGCCTAGAGTTTTTATGCCCCTGCAGATGAAGCCCGGAGGGGGCATTAAGTGTTGCCCCTGTCAGCCCCCCCCCCCTTGGTTTCCGCGCAATAACTTGAAAAACATTCAATGGATTTAAAAAAATTTGGTGTGTAGGTAGATGTCACCAAAATACAGGCTAAGTTCACAGCTCATTATGCAAGTTGGTTCAAAATTTATTTTTTTGATTACATTTATATGCGTATTGATTTCTGCATGATATTAAGTTCAATCATATTGAATGGATTTCTGATCGCGTTAACTGGGGCCCGGGTTGGCACGTTTTAACCAGTGTGTTTTAAAACACATTTTTTTTACTTGTGTGTTATAAATAAATCCTCTTTCTCTTCCCCCTTTACTCTTTCTTGATTGCTTTGTCATGTTCCTCTTCTCCCTGTTCAATCTTGCACAGCAATCAATATTAAGAATATCATTTTAACAAACAAATCTATGTGATTAGCTCACTTTTATCTACAATAAATTCGTAAACATGGCAGGGCCACACAACATTCAAGACTATTTTTGGAATGCATGCATGGTTACGCAGTTATGATATACACAAGTGCATATTATCAGATCCCGAATTGCTTAAAAACTTGATTTCATGTACAACTCAATGTGAGTCATTGCCAAAATTTGTATCTGTATCATTATTTTCAGAAATTGCTGAAAATTTCTATTAGTAATAAATTTCAAAATCTGTACATAAGAAAAATGAAAAAGTAAAAAAAAAAACATTACCAGTAACCTACATAGACTGGGCTATTTCATTTCCTAAGAAGACTGGGGGGGGGGGGGGGCTTTATGATCTGGGTAGTCAATCATGGGATCACAGCGATGATTGGCAAACGCATTACCCATGGTATATTCTAAAAAACTATAATCAAATTTTGCCTAAATCTCATTGCTAATTTACGCGTAAAATCAAAAGTTTGCTCTAATTAACTAAATAATGCCCCTGAAATGATCACTTTTGGTTCACAGACTCAATATATTTCAACATCACACTTATTTTCTTATGTGTTTATTGTTGTTTCAATGGAAATAGTCGGGGACCATATTTGACCGTAAAAAAGTTGAAATTAATTGATTTTAATCAGTAAAAGGAAATATAATGGCACATTTATGAATTATGGCTAAAAACACTATTTCCATAGATTTGTACGCAAATTCACATTTTTCCAGCAACTTTTGGTCTGCATGCACTTCCAAAATGTTGTGTAATTTCGAAAGCACATACCAGGGGGTCGCAATTTTGGTCTCAAAAGTTGCGCGAGACTCGAAAAAGTGAGTGATGCTGTAAGTCTGTGAGTGATGCGGTAAAAAAAATTGTGCAGTGGATTTATTGCAAAATATGACAAGGGGGTAAATCAGCCCCCAGTCTCATAAGGGTTAAAAACATTATATAGGCCTACTGATTGTTTTTAATATACATTTGATCAGAATTCCTGAATTAAAAAAATAAGTAGTTCAAGGGCTATATTTATAGGTTTGAATTGAATTTGTATTTTATGCCCTAAAATTGGTATAATTGATTCAAATGAAATAAAGCATATTGATTTACCCGAAATGAAATTAAGCTTTGAAACCCAATGTATATCAATTTTTCCATTGTGCAAATTCTCCTCGCCCCCCCCCCCCCCCTCGATTGACAAGACTCAGGACACCTAGGGACAACACGTATATAATCATGTATTAGGAATGAAATGTCATATTACTTATAAAGTGTTTTTTTTTGTAGGCATTCAATTTCCATGATTTAGTAATTTGGGGGGAAATATCAACTTTTCTGTTCAAAATTCATAAACAAAATTGTGGTAATCTCTTATTAAAACATCAAGAACTGAAATCTTATTTTATTTAGTGATAGTTTAATTGATTTACAGAAAATTGCATCATAAAACAATAAAAAAACATTTTGTACTACAATTCTGCGGGGGCATCTGTTTCCTTTGGACACGTCAAACTTTCTTAATTATGTGTAATTGATTCTATGACATGTGTTTACATTTGCTGCAGATTCCCATTCAGCCATTGGACTGAACCGGTACCAAGACCGGAACTGTAACACAGTAAGGATGGTCAATATGAAGCGAGCTTCATTGAATTCCTCCAAGAGCTCTGTACTCTGTTCTGATCATTTTGAAGATGCTTGCTTTGACCTGGGCAGACGATACGTCTTAAACAGGATGCTGTCCCAACCATATTTGATTTCCCGCCTCGTCTTCAGAAGGTACAGTGGATCTATATCATACATGCGTTCTAAAGAAATATATATTCTGTTTTATCTACCTTTGTTTTGATAGAACATTGCTTTAATTATTCAATTTTCAGTAGCAAAATAGAGATGAAAATTATCCTAATCAGGAGGATAACCATGGACCGGGGCCTATACTGTGTATTTACAGTAAACTACTAAATAAATATATTTTTTAAAATTTGGTTTAACTCATAATCCTGGGCTACTTTGAGATTGCATAGCCCAGGGAGGGGGAGGTGGGCTTTTTTGGTCCCCCTCTTCAGATCTTGCCTCTGATCAAAACGAAAACCAATGCACACATCAACATCAATGTAATCTGCAAGCATGGAACTAAAGGTTACAGAATTCATTAAAATTTATTGTTAATAAATTAGTAATGCTAATTTATGCGTAATAGAGAATTCTTTGTTTTAAAGGTTAATCTCTAAAGAATTCCCGAAATTCTATGATTTCTAACAAAGTTGCTCAAAAATAAATGGTAAATGACATTTGTAATCTTATGTATTTTATTGTTTCTATAATTCCATATGTATTTCTTTGTTTTGGGGCCTTATGTATTTTATAGTTTTTTTATGGGATCTGTTCATGGCACTATTCTGATTATAAAAAGCAAAGATTTGATTATTTTCAACCAATAAGTGCAAGAATAATGATAAATTTGTCAATTATGACTGAAAATAGAATTTCCATTGGATTAAATGTGTATACAAAATAATATTTTTGAGCAATTTTTGGTCCGACATAAACTCATAAAATGTTGCGTAACTGAATATCCGGGTGTCTCAAAAGCTCTGCAGAATTGACCAAAAAGTAATCATGGTACCTCATTTCTCATTGTGGACTTATCATGAAAAATGTGGATGGGGAGGGGAGCTTATTAAGCCCCCCCCCCCCCCCGGGGCTAGATAGGGTTTATATATCATCATGTATATTTTTAAAAAAATTATCTTGTTGCAAGTCACTGCAAAAGGTTTGATTTCTAAACGAATATTGTTCTTCATGGATAATCGAATATTTGATTGAAAAATTATCTTTGAATAGTTATCTTTTAATTCTTGTATCTGTTTTTGTTCAATATTCTTTTTTCTTATTTTTTTATTAATTCGTCTCCTACAGAATTCACCCAAACCAAGGTATTTCCCAAAAGACTTTTCGATTCAGCAAACAACCTCCCAGATACTGCAAAGACACCAGTGCCAAAGTCTTCAGCACCTTAATTTCTCGAAGACCACTCCTACTGAATACCAGAAAGTCCAAGAGGGGTAAAGTGGAAGTCAACAACAATAATGGACTGTATTAAAACTTGGAGAAGAGGCTGAAAACCACACAGAAGTCCTACCTTATACATTACTTGCTTTTAAGTTTGGACAAACATTGATTTGCACAACTTTACAACAAAAAATTTACGCTGTGTGGATTCTGATTATTTAAAATAGCTCAATGAAAACGTTTATCACTGGGCATGTAACAAAAATGAATTCATTGAATTTGAAGATGTCTTACAGTATATTCATTCTGATTTGAATGTCAGAAGAGAAAAAAGTTTGTGAAAAGTAGGAATGACGGCAAGCTGACAGAAGAATAGAATACATGTAGGATAGAACAAGGCCACAGTTATAAATGAGCTGTTGGATAGAGACAAAAAGATGAATTAAGAATGGGGGTGATAGAGAAATAGAGACAGGAATTGGGGAGCCTGTGATGAATGCCTGAGAAAGTAAAAATTACCATATTTTATTTTTTTAAGGATTTGAACAGTCAGGAAGAATGTGGTCTTTTTTCTGTTGTTATTTCTCAAAATACTGGTATGTTTTGTGTACAGAAAGGGGTATAATCCTTTGCAATAATCACTCTCACAGAAAATATTAACTAATCAAAAGAAAAGTCAAATATTTCACTGATTTACAATTGTTCGGTCACTCTCATATCTAAAGTTACCCCCCCCCCCATCATTTCAAGGTATTGGAGAGAGAGGTTGGGCAGGACATGGCTGTCAGCAGAAAAAAAATGCAGGGTGGGGCAAAACAATTTTGGGATATGTGCGAGGGAGCGAATGCGACAGAGCAGAATTTTGTGGGGGGGATATATGCGAGAGAGCAAAATGACAGAAGGAAAATGCAGGGGCCAAGAGATTTGAGGAATATGTAAGAGGGAGCGAAGTGACCAAGCAGAAGAAATGTAGAGGACAACAAATTGTTGGGTATGTGAGGGAGCAAAGCAACCAATTAAAAAAGGAGGTTAGTCAAAACGTTCTTGAATATGAGTAAGGAAGCAACTTGTTCACTTCCGAGCAGTAGGACTCGTTTTAAAATAGCTTAGGAAATATGTGTTTCCTAAGCATGGTAAACACATATTGTAGGCCTATAGTACAATTTAGGTGCTCTAAGAGTTAAATTCTGAATGAGCTGCATTTGCTGGTAAATCATGCGCAGAGGATCTTTGTCTTTTATCCATTTCTACACTTTTCTTTAGATTTCAGTTTTAAGGCGGGAAGGATCCCACCCTCCTGTGGATGCTAATATTTTGACTGACCCTGGGTAAATAGAATTACAAAAACAAAAATGATGTTTTAATATGAGATTTTTTAATGCCCCTTGAAAGTCCACCATCTTTCTCACTCTCTCCATCTTTCTTTTTATTCATTTTAACTTTCCAATTCTTTCTCTCTTGATATCTATAAAGTTCAGGTTCACCCTTTTAACTTGCACTATTCCAAGCCCCCAACCAATTGGCATCCACAGGAATGGGGGAGTGGGGCTTCCCCCTAGAAAATAAAGTCAAACAAAAGAAAAATGTGGAAAATAGAAATGGATAAAGACAAATAATCCTCTACGCATGTCTTACCTACCAATACAGTTCATTCACAATTTAATTCTTGCAACACCTAAATTCTACTATGAGTTTACCATACTTAGAAAATGCATATTTCCTATGCCATTTTTAAACAAGTCCCTATCGCTGGGAGGGAACGTGTTGCTCACCAGCACGAATTCGAAAATATTTTGATTGACCTGGGGCCCGTTTCATAAAACATTTGCCGCAGCGGCAACTCCCATTTTCTGCGGCAAATCTCAAAACAGCGGCAAATGACAATTTCTGCGGCAATATTTGATGCAGCTATTTGAGCTGCGTCAAATATTTGCCGCAGATACTTTCAGGGGCAAATGACAATTTCTGCGACAATATTTGATCTATTTGAGTTGCGTCAAATATTGCAGCAGAAACGGCTTTTTCATCAAAATATCAACAATTTGGAGGGCCTAACAACCATATTGCTAAAGTTTTTGATGATATTGAATTGATAAATTGCTTTTTGTCATTCTAAATAGAAAATACAGGTATTTTCACTCATTGACAAAGGAGATATTTATTGAATCACTAAATTTATTGAATTGAATTTATTAAAGTCAAATTTATTTCATTAAATAGATACATAGGAACATCCATTGTGTTCCTGCAAATTTACACTTTAAAAAAGTATTTCTTTATCCTGTAAAAGAATGAATAATTGTCTCAGTTTGTCAAAGATGTTGCGTCATTGGCTTTTGAGTTTCAATTAGATTCATTTCATTATTCATAAGTGTTTTTTTTGCTGCTGTTGGTTTTTTTCTGATGTGTTTGTTGAAACTCCAGCTGAAGCTGTGGTTGCTGTTAACGTTCCCGGAGTGCTTGTTGGACACCTTGATGTTGTTGAGGTTGCCAGTGTGGTTTTTGCATCTCCTGCAGAAATTGTTGATGCTGCTGTAGTTGTTGCTGTTGGTCAATGTAGTGTTACATCTCCTGTGTGTTTGCTGCTGTTTTTGCTCCTACTGTGCATGTGATTGAAGTACCTGAAATAGTAATTAATTTATAATGCATATGAGCAAGATACTCCCGGGGGGGGGGGCACTCGACCAAAAATGTGGTGGGGGTGTGCCGCAGGCGAGACAAAAAACGGGGGCCTTGGAGCGGGCTTATTGTAAAAAGGAGGGTCCTCGGAACGGGCTTCAAAACGACAAATGTTTGTGAAAACGGGGGTCCTTGGAACGGATCGCCAGCGTGTGAGTGCGTATGCATCCCCACGGAACGGTCATGCGTGCATGATGCAGCTAGCGCGGCCTCCGCCGGGGGAGCTCTGCGGCCGCTTTTCACCAAAATTCGACTCGTTCAATGCGATCGGAGCGGCGTAACGAAAAATATGCTAGCTTTGGAGCGGATTTCCCTCTTCTTTTTTCTCGATAAGAAGAAAATGCTATGCCTTGGAGCGTTCTTTTTATCAACAAGGCAAAAATGCTATGCCTTGGAACGGAAATTTGAGTGTGAAAATGGGGGTCCCCTCCGCGGCACATACCCACTATGCATTATATACTGAGTGCCCCCCCCCCCCCCCCCCGGGAAGATACTAAACTTATTCCTAATTTCAATTTCATTGTTAACCCTTAATAGAGTGGGGGGGGGGGTGGAGGCACCTCTTGGTACTTTGCAAGATTTATCCAAATGGACAAGATCCTCAGGCAGTCCCGGGATGACCTACCAGAATAGCCTCACAGTAAGGTGTATTAACAGGATTTTGTACTCATAACATTCAGTTGATTTTGCATGAACTCAATTCATCAAATGAATGTAAAGGGTCTACCAGTAAAAAAAATTCTGTGAGCTTTTTCGGGTAATCTTTCTGAGTCCTTTTACTCCTTTAATGAAATATTAATAATTAAATACATGATGAAGTGAGTTTGACAGTTATTTGACATGTTGCATCTTATGTGCTAGTGGTGGGGTCAATCATTATAGAAATGCAGAATATACATGTACATGTACCAATTTGGCAAGAGAAAGCAAGTCACATTATCGACCAATGATTGATATTGGTTTGTTACTTTTGCAGCTGAAAAAAAAATCATCAACACCTCAAACTAAGAGTTTAATTCTAAAATTTGGATTCCTGACAAAGAGCAAATCAAGAAGACAAAAATAATTCAAATTGTTATTATGACTTACTTTCTATGCCAAAATGAATCAGAATTATAAATAAGTTTAACTTACCTTTAAAATCACATTTCTCGGCTCTTTATCTGGCTCTTCAAACCCTTCAGTTGTTGATTCTGGCATGACTTTCTGATACTATTTTGTGTCCTTCTGGAACTGTGGACAAAACCTCACCTGAAGGAATAAATTAAAATTTTCAAAAAATGTTTGGCACTATAATTTTTTTTCTCACATGAATACATTACATGTATATCAAAAGAAAAGAAAAGGAAACTTCATTTGACTATTAGGTTTTTGTCAGGGGGGGGGGGTAAAGGGGTCAAGATGGGTCAATATGATGAACAAAAATGCAATAGTAAATAATATATAAGGATCAATCTCTGGTTGAAAAACGTCACTTCATGTAATTATTCCTCATAATTCATCTTGCACACACATATACACATAGTGAGGATGGGTGAGAGAGAGCGAGCATCGTCATCGTACATGCAAAAAGTATTAAATCCATCACTGATGTATAGATGGGGGCCATGCCCCCCAGTCAGACTGCAGGTCCCAAGAGAGTGGCTTCTTTCATCCAAATGATATTCATGACTTGAGATGTTTTGTATATTTAATGAGCTTGACGCGGACCATAACACCTTTTCATTCGGTCATTGCTGCTCTAACTGTGCATCGAATTTCATGAATTTGGTACCATTGTAAAGAAGAAGAATCATTCTTTCATGTCAAATGTTTGGATTTATTCAAAGATTTTGTAATATAGGTTCAAAGTTTGATCTAAAATATGCTATAAAATAAATATTTTCACCAGACAAAAGTTGCTATTTTCACACTTTATTTGTGTTTGAGCCCAAATGATTTTTATATCATGATAAAGCTGAATATGTATGCTTTGAAACGATATAGGTTTCAAAATAAGAATTGGTTTAATCGGGTCAAGATCACACTTTTCATTTGCCAAGTACATAAAGCAGTTTGAAAACAAGAATACTGCATTCTGATTGGTCAAATAGACCACCCAGTGGCAAATTCCAACGGTTCCAGTGCCAGGGTTCGTAGGAAGGTCACACTTCCCATGTGGTAATCTCCTCAAATACCCTGTGCCTGTTGTTCTGTGAACCTTATCCAGCCAATCAGAACTCTGGATTTCATGCAAGTACAAAATTACAGAAATCTTGTATTGTACCTTAGTGGGAAAAGTGTGATCTTGACCCGATTAAAAGGTGCCGCATATCAAGAGTGGCATTGTGAGAAAGAAAAGAAGTTCAGCTTTATGGTGATATGGATATCATTGAGGCTCAAAATAAAAAGTTTGCACAATGTGCAAAAGAAAATGGAAGAAGAAAATTAAGTTTTGAGGCACACTTTCAGGCCAGAAATTTACTTATTTAACAAAATATTGTATACAAAATAAATGACCAATATGAAAGAGTAACTTTTACTCTATCTGATAGTGCTATAATATTTAATTTCACTTGAGGTTAAAAAGAAATGCCAGTAGTTGCAGTAAACACTGATTTCATGAGAAAGTCTGGCTTAATTGTCAGTATATCATCGAGGATCTAGATTTGGTAAAGTTACATAAACTGAACTTTGTGAAATCTTGAAATCTACGCTGAAAAATGTTCACACTGAAGATCACCAACACAGATAGGCACACGTGGGACAGTGTATTATTATTGCTGGAATATGAGCTTATTTTGCTTATTTCTCAGCAATTACACAATTTCTTCCAGAATCCTTTGGCACATATTTTTTATTCATACAAACAGACACTTGGGTGGTCATTATATTAGATTCTGTAAAAAGTCATTTTGAGATCGTTACCAATACTGGAATTTCTCTTTAAAACAGGTAAATTCTTAGACTCGAGAAAGAAAATCTCATGAATCACAAGATTTTGCAAGGATTCAGCCACGAGATGATTTGGATGTATCTGGACTTTTTGCTCATTAGCATAGGGACCTGCGGTCTGACTGCCCCCCCCCCAATGTTTAACGACCAAGAAAGAAAAGGAGAAAAAGAAAGAAAGCGAACGAGAAAGGGTGAAATAGAGAGTATTTACTGGATATTATTACGTCAAAATCTTTCCAAATTTTGATTTCTGTATTAAAAAGTTCTAAAATTTTGCACACTCCCTTCGCTCTCTTTGGAGAACTTTTGTTCCATTCGCCATATTTAGCCCTCTCAAAATATTTGGCTCATTACGCCACTGAATTCAATTGTAAGAATTTTATGTTTGCTTAATGTAGACTTAATCTAACCCTAATAAGACTGCCAGGGTATTTTGGAGGCAGGAAAGATGGGCGGAAGGGGAGTGGGGGCCCTCAAGATTGACCGTTAATTGCGCAATTGTGAAGAAATGCAAAATGCCTGCCACAGATGAAAAAATTGTATATTTGATTATTCTAAAATTATTTAGAATTATATGTTTTACTAAATCATGCATGAAATTAGAATTTGGCTGGAAATCTATAAACACAGACCTTGAAGTTTTTGTTCAGACACATAAAAATTAATTGATATCACATACCTTTCATATGTATTTTTTTCCTTTCTTAAGTATTTCTTTGGTTTTTTTTACTTTTTTTATATTGTTGACAAAATTTTCTGATCATAAGCACAATGAAATTAATAGATTTTAATCAGTAAAAATAAACATTAACCGGTACGATACAATTATGAATTCTGGCTAGAAACAGATTTTGCATTGGATTTGTCCATGAAATCACATTTTAGTGCAATTCTGACATGTGTACTTACACAATGCACAATGTTGCATAATTGCAGAACCAAGTACCCAGGTGTCACAAATTTTGTCTGAACACTCATAAACTTTTTTTTAAAAAGGCTTTATAATGACGCGGCACAATCTTTCACGTTGTGGATTTATCGTGAAAATTTTTGGGCTCCCACGGCCTTTTTAGGGTTAAATCAGATAGCACATCATGATGGGTTTTACTGATATTCATTCTGCAACCCATATTTCAAAGACTATCCATCATATCTGACATTGATTTTTACCTGTGGCAGTATGTTAGTCTCTGCATTTCTACAACTGTGGCCAAATATTCTACTACTAGTTCATTAGATGGGCCCATGGCATTTTTCTTATTGTAGGAGACTGGCAAGCCCTGGCTTTGAAGTTCCTGGTATATCCTTCTCCAGCTGCAATATCTGGTCAGTTGAGGACTTGGGGGCTTTGTGTCAGGAGTGGTCTTGGTAATGGCGGTGGCAATGGTGATGGCAGTGACAGAAGCAGACTTGGTGGTGGTGACTGCAATTGCAGCATTGTTGATGGTGGTATATGCCTCATCACGACCAACATTAGCTCCTGCTGCCATGCTGCTGGTCTCCATCTATTATGTTTTAAATAGAATAAAACATTAAAACAATTGATTATTAACACATCAACTTCAGAACACTAGCATATTGATAATAAAACTTATAGATTAGCAGTCAAAGCATAAAATGAACTTCCACAGAAGAGTACATGTACCTTCTAATAGAATTTCAGACCACCTTGAGGATGTTATGCTCAAAGCAAGGTTTTTATTTGACAACATTGGTCAGAGGGACATGGATTTAAATGTCAGAATACAACTGGTATCATTGGTTGATCAATCATACTGTACAATACCCCATTTAGATATATGTTGCTGTTATCTTCCACTTTACCCCTCTTAGATTTTTGGCATTGAGTAGTAGTCCCAGGGAAGGTGCTGAAGACTTTGGTACAGGTGTCTTTGCAGTATCTGGGAGGTTGTTTGCTGAATCTAAATGACTTTCTTTCGAGGGTTTCCCTGGTTTGTGTGCATTCTGTACGAGAAGAGTGAATAAAAAAAAAAAACATTAAAAAAAGAAGAAAAATTGAATAAACCGAGATGCAAGAATGAAAAAATGACTTTAAATTTGTCAAATTAATATTCAATAGTACATTTAGAATAATATTTGTTTAGAAATGAATCCTTTTCAATGGACTTGCAGCAAAATAAACATGTTTAAATATTCATGATGATTTATTAACCCTATCTGGCCCCAAAGGAGGAAGGGGGGGGGGGTCTTAAAGGGATGGTCCAGGCTGAAAATATTTATATCTTAATACATAGAGTAGAATCCACTGAGCAAAATGCTGAAAATGTCATCAAAATCGGATAACAAATAATAAAGTTATTGAAGTTTAAAGTTTAGCAATATTTTGAGAAAATAGTCATATCATGAATATTCATTAGGTGGGATGATGTCACATCCCCACTTTCTGTTTGGTTCATAAAATCATAATTTTTTCATTATTTCATACATGTGTAAATGATGTGTCTCCATTATGATGAAATAAGTTTCAGCAATTAATATCTAATGTACTAAATCAGTTGTCAATCCAATTTTTCTAGTTCTTGGAGGATAAAATTTAATAAACATAATTTCATATAATAAAATTCAAAAGAACAATTTGAGATGTGACATCATCAGCCCACCTAATGAATATTCATGACGACCGTTTTCACAAACTACTGTTATAAACTATCAAATTCAATAACTTGATTATTTGTCATCTGATTTTGATGAAATTTTCGGCATTTTGCTCAGTGACACAGTTAGAAACATGTCCTCATATTTTTTTTGTTGGTCAAGTCTCGCAGAAGTTTAGGGACCAAGTTTGCGGCATCCGGATACGCAGTAATGCAACAATGTATGAGTTCATGTCGGACCTAGAATTGCTCAAAAACATTATTTTTCTTACAAATCTAATCCAATGGAAATTCTATTTTAAATCATAAATGACAAATGCATCATTATTCTTGCACTTATTGGTTGAAATTATAAAATCTTTGCTTTGTCTCAAAATATTATATCTATATTTTGATATTAATAGATGCTCTAAGATCTTATCTTTGAAATGGCATTTAAAAAATAAATTCATGCTTGAGCGAACACGGGACATTTTATACTTTTAGACTTTTGGCTAATCAGCAGACTTATAATATATTCATTATCTTTGCCATAATTTTCGAAAAATGCTGTCAAATTTCACTAATAAATTTATTCATTTACCTGAATTACATTGGTTTTAATTTGAACTTCTTTTACCTTTGAATTTTCCTTCATAAGTAAGAAGAGACTTTCTTGTCAACCCAAGTGAGAAGATTTGCATTTTTAATTGGGAGAATTTGTAATCATTCAAATCCTTTTTATTATGTGAAACAAATTATGTTATGGTACCTTTGATAATAATTATGTGAAACAATTTATGTAATGGTACCTATAAAAGACATGAATCCTATTTTCAAGGGGTCATTGAATCCTTCACCAAGTTTAATTATGTGCTTGACAGGACAAACAAGAAAATATTCATGTCTTTCAATGGCAATGGTGTATTGAGTCAATTTTGAAGGAGGAAGATATGGCAGATCAGGTAAAATGCATTAAAAAGTTGTGAAGCGAGCAAGCAAAAATTTCCAGTTTTTACTATGATATCAAATTTTGTGATTTTGACATAATATTCAGAATAATATCATATTTCACTTTCTATGTTTTCTGTTATTTTTCTTTCCACTTTTTTCCTTGGTCATAATTTTGTATTGGGAGGGGGGGAGCACCCCGAGCCCCCACCCCTCAGTATGCCACTGTCAGTGTTGTAGTGCCTTGATGCTCGGCCTTGGCCTTAAGGCCTATTTTTTCAAAGCCTTGGCCTTGAACATTCAAGCCTTGGCCTTGAGAGGGCCTTGGCCTTGAGGATTTTGAGCCTTGAAATTTCAAGGCATTTTCAAGGCATTTTCAAGGCTTTTTCAAGGCATTTTGTATTTTGTACTTTCATTTGTTTTATACAAGTAATTATAAATGTTTCAATTGTTCTGTACATCTAATGACACTAAATACTACCAGTCAGCAGCAGCAGAAGCAGTAAGTGTACTTTGCAGTGCCATCAATTGCAATTATCATCACATAATTATGTAACAAAGAGAAGTGATGAAAATTAATATTATTTATTGGTAATATGATGTAATCATGACTAATAAGGATAATGACAATATCAATAATAATGATAATAATTATGATTAGGATTATAGTCAGTGGCATAACAACAGGGGGGCATGGGGGCACATGCCCCCCCCCCCAATCGGCTGACTAAAAAAAGGAGGAAAAGGGGGAGAAAGGAAGAGAAACGTAGTGGGAAAGAAGACATTAATGTTCATTATAATGTTATAATTATGATATGTTACATTACATAAGAAACATTTTTTTCATATAAATGAAACATAATTTGCTCAGGGCATATGTCTTCATTGGGCCTGGTGCTCCCATTGTCTATTTACCGAGATATATAATCCTGTTAAAAAAACCCTCACGTTTTCAAGTCAATATACACCAAACTACCAAATATATTTCCTCGCACTTCGAGTTATTCTTTTACATGTACAATAGTATGCTTCTTTTTCATGAATACTTTAAGTGATTGTCCCATTTTCAGGTCTTAATATAAAACATTTCCTGTCCGTGCTTACGTTCGCAGTAGTGGATTGGTGAAAGATGTCTGCTCTCCATCAATTCCTAGAATGAGTCCTTAAAAAGTCACTTTGTCTGTTTTCTGATCTGAATATCAAAAATTTTCAGCTCGCGCTTCGCGCTCGCATCATTTGGTTAGTGAACTACGTAAGGTCTTCTTGAATTCCTACAAACAAGCCTTAAAATGCCCCTCTTCAGGTCTGAATTTCCTAAATTTTCAGCTTGCGCTTCGCGCTCGCAAGATTTGATTAGTGAGATGGGTATGTTAATCATGATTACAAGTGCTTTATGTGCATGTTTAGATGTAATTCTAACAAAATCAGCAAGCGCTTATTGGCACTCCCATTAGATGACTATGGTGAGATGTGTATAATCTTAATAGATAAAAGATTTCTAAAATATAGTCCTTAAAATCTTCCTGTTTGGGGTCAATATTTACAAAAAATTCAGTTCGCGCTCGCATTATTTAGCGAGACAGGTACCTATCATGATTACAAAAGATTGATTGTAATGTCCCTTTTTAGGTTTTAATATCAAAAATTTTAAGCTCGCGCTTCGCGCTCGCATTATTTGACTAGTGAGATACATGTCCGTTTATTGGCACTGTCCTTATAAAAATATCTCTATTAGGTCAGTATACCTGGCAACTGGGCGCGCTTCGCGCGCTCACTAGGCAATTCCAAGTTTTTGCTGGTGCCCCCCAAATGCCGTGACCAATGGTACGCCACTGATTATAGTGATTTTATGACAGGAATAATTCTGACAGATCTGACTGCAATTTTGACAACAATTTTCATACTTTAAAAATAGCTTACTCTAAAGAATGACAACAAGGTTGATTTCTATTCCATTAGGTTTTCCTTGTATTATTTTCTTTGACCAACAAGAATGTTTTAAGTCTTAATGATATTCCGAAAAGATTCGGTAAACTTGAACACAAACTTCAATTTCGTCATTTCCAAATGGGCTATGGCATCAATGGCATGATGAGCCAAAAATTTTGAGGGGCCAAGCATGGCATACAGAGCAAAATTTTAGGTTTCAAAATCAACAAATTTTGGATTGTGCTTGCATAAATTTTGTTAAGTAAGGTTCGCATTCAATTTACACACAAAAAATGCTTAGTATGTCTAGTTTTTAGGTCGGAATATTACAAATGTTTGAGCTCGCGCTTTGCGCTCGCATAATTTGATTGGTGAGTTATGTATCCTATTTATGAGTCACTAAATGCAATCCAGAACAGCTTCCTTTTCTGGTCAGTAAAAATTTCAGCTTGTGTTTTGTGCTCGCGTTAATTTGTTTAGTAAGATGCACACCTTTTTCATGATTACAAAAACAGCTCGAAATATTTTAATTTCATTTCTTATTACATCTTATTACAACATCTCACAAGGATGCCCTTTTAACAGTGATTAGCACCATAATTGACCCAAAATCGAGTTTTACAACTTCAAAATTGATTGTTTTTTTTCAAAACCACTTGCTCGCTATGCTTTCTATAGCGGGAAATTAAAGCCTAAATCAAAATATCTGTCTTATCAATTAGAAATCACTTAAAAAAGCTTTGCTGAACTGCACCAAAATTCTCATTTTGACTTATACTGTAAGTGCATTTTTGGCTTTGACCCCCCCCCCAAAAAAAAAAAAATACATTCTGCCTCCCCTGTCCCAGGTAGAGGAGAAAGACATATGTTGAGAATGGGCATGCCAGGATAAGAACACCTTGGTAATAATTATTGCAATGTGAATCGCCTAGAACAATAATTAAATGTACAAAGGTAACTACATATTTATTTTAATTTTATGTCTAAATCTACATGATCTATCATGAAATTATTTTTGTTTTAAATGTACAAGGGTCAAAAATTTTGCTCGCTCACACCTTTTATACATTTGGTCCTGTGTGTCATGTATGCCGCCTAAGCATTGTTGTCTATTTTTTTCCATATATTGTACAATTGAAATGCCTTGGCCTTGGCCTTGAGGTTTTCAGGCCTTGGCCTTGGCCTTGGGTTTCCATGCCTTGGCCTCAGCCTTGGTTATTGAAGCCTTGGCCTTGGGTATTAAAGCCTTGGCCTTGGCCTTGGAGGTTTGAGCCTTGACTACAACACTGGCCACTGTTCAAAGGCATCATTACCTTTGCAGAACACAATGAAAGGATTCGAAAAAAAACACGCTCTACCATAATTTGGTTTAAAAAAATGTTCTTGCCTAAGGAATATTCAAAACTAAAAGAGAACATATTAAAAAGGAACAACACCACAACTATCCAAATAAATAAGTAGATTTGGAAATGAATTTTGACTGCATAATTCGAAAATTATGGCAAAGATAATGAAAAGGTTAAGAGGAATTCTGCTGATAGCAAGAAGTCCGACCATCATATTATGCCATTTTGGCGCAAGCTTCCTTTTTTACCCCAGACAAAACAAAAATTTGTGTTTGCGTAAGCACGAACAAAACCAAATTATTTTAATAGCATTTGAAGGATAAGACTCCATAGCATGTATTGACACCAAAATATTGAGATCATAATTTGAAACAAAAATTTTATAGACTTTTCAAATCTATCCCATTTTTTCATACGCACTGTAGAACTTGGGAACTTATTTAGAGATTTACTTACCTGTACAGCAGAGAATTCTCTATTTATGCATAAAATAATTTATCAAAAATGAATTTTAATAAATTATGAAAAATCAGCAATACACCCTTAGCTTTGCAATTTCAAAGAAGCTCATGCTAATTATGTAGGGCTAAACCAAATTTTTAATTTGTTTGATCATTTAGTAAGCGTTAACTTAAAATACACAGTCCCCTGGTACACAGTATAGGCCGAGGTCCATGGTGACCCTCCCGAATAGGATAATTTTCATTTCTCTTTGGCTACTGAGAATGGAATATTCAAAACATTGTTCTGTCAAACCAAAGGTAGATAGATAATACAGAGATTATATTTCTTTAAAACACGTATGATATAGATCTACTGTACCTTCTGATGACGAGGCGGCAAATTAAATGTGGTTGGGACAGCATCCTGTCTTAGACGAATCGTTTGCCCAGTCCTGTCAAAGCAAGCATCTTCAAAATGATCAGAACAGAGTTCAGAGCTCTTGGAGGAATTCGATGAAGCTTGCTTCATATTGACCATCCATACTGTGTTACAGTACCAGTTCAGTCCAACGGCTGAATGGGAATCTGCAGCAAATGTAAACACATGTCATGAAATCAATTATATATAATTAAGAAAACTCTAGGCCTACTCAGCAGTGGCCCGTTTATCAACACCTGGACAAGTGAGTCATATTTATCTACTAACCACAGAGTTAGTTCCTATCTTTAGGATTTTTTACAAGAAATAATCCATTAATAACGTTATATTGAGACTATCGGTAGAAAGTACAAGAGATGTAGCCTTAATCACATAATAGCATAATTTTCAAAAAGTTAAATCATGATAAAACTTGCAATTATTGTGATAAATCAGGAAATACATCCAATCAAAAAAATAGCAGAGCCAAAACTAGAACAAAAGCTTCAATCTCTGTTAAAGGGGAATCCAACCCAAATAAAAACTTGTTCTTAGGGGAATAAGAAAAATCAGTCAAGTTGATAGGTGAAAGTTTGAACACTATCTGACAAATAATAAGAAAGTTATTTTTTTAAAGTTGTGAATATTGGTAATCCCTAGATCCACGAGACTGCAAATTGGCCACATATGTGATGTCACAGTGATGTAAGGCAAGGACTACTCTTCCATGTACTCCAATACATAAAATGGCTAATATGTCATTTTTTCAAATGTTTTACTTCAAATTTTTATTTTTCTTTCACATGAGGACATAAAACAATATACTACCAGGGTTATATTTAGATTACTGCCCCAGGGGAAGGGCAGTTAGGAGAAAAACACAAATCCCTGATAATTAAGTACATGGCCTATGGGAAAGTTGTCCTTGCCTCTTGTCATAATTTACTTACCCAGTTGCCACTTTGAAATCTACATAATCATAGGGATTTCAATTTTAAAGCAGCCATAACTTTCTTATTGTTGGTCCGATTTCTTTCAAACTTTCACCATTCTGTTTTATCTAATTTTCTCCTTTCCAACACTATATTTTATGACCAATGCTGGATTCCCCTTAAGTGTAAAGGCATCCGGCCGAGCGTTGTTGGAGCGGTCGTGGAGCGGAGAGAAAAAAAAATTCATCACTGCTCGCTACCGTTTACCATTTTCAAGTTCGATTTTAGTTTTTTTTGTTTTCGATTTTTTCCCCCATTTTGAGAGAAAAATTCTACCCTCTTTCCCTACCGCTCCAACAACGCTCGGCCGGTGTGACCATGCCTTTATGTTGGTTGTTCAGCTGAATTTCGTTGGCTTCACTCACCAAATACAGAAAAAGATATAAAAATACTCCTCGAGACAGAGGGCTGCCAGCTGTCTACTAAAGGCAAAACATGCATCAAACATAATTAAACCATGCAGACTTGGGGATTAAAATGCCGAGAAAAATGAAATCATCACTAATTCATTTTGAACATGACTAAAAAACAAGGCAAAAGCAATTTTTGTCTCGCCCACTTATGAAAATAACCAGAAATATTGTGATTTGCGAGGGCACGCAAGAATTATATCGAAACTTCATTGTGAAATTACTGGGATGGAATAACACTTCTCATACCAGCCTTGCACGTAAACTTTAATATTGACCTGAAAATGACCTTTGACCTTACCATGTGACATCCGACTGCAGCATAAGTCTGCAAGTTTGGTTGAAAAGTGACTTACGGTTGCGGAGTTAGGTGTCATAAGAGAGTCTTGCATGTAAACTTTAACCTGTAGATGACCTTTGACCTTTCCATGTGACCTCTGACCGCAGCATAACATGCAGGTCCCCCAAGTCCATCTACCTTCCAAGTTTGGTTGAAAAGTGACTTACGGTTGCGGAGTTAGGTGTCATAAGAGAGTCTTGCATGTAAACTTTAACCTGTAAATGACCTTTGACCTTTCCATGTGACCTCCGACTGCAGCATAACATGCACGTCCCCCAAGTCTATCCAACATCCAAGTTTGGTTGAAAAGTGACTTACGGTTGCGGAGTTAGTTTTCATAAGAGAGTCTTGCATGTAAACTTTGACGTTGACCTGAAAATGACCTTTGAACTTATCATGTGACCTCCCACTTCAGCGTAACATGTGCAGGTCCCCCAAGTCCATCTACTGTCCATGTTAGGTTGAAAAGCGACTTACATTTGCGAAGTTAGGTGTCCTGCATGTAAACTTTAACGTTGACCTGAAAATGACCTTCGACCTTACCATGTGACCTCTGACTGTAGCGTAACATGCAGGTCCCCCAAGTCCATCGACCATCCATGTTTGATTGAAAAGTGACTTATGGTTGCGGAGTTAGGTGTCATAAGAGTCTTGCATGTAAACTTTAACCTGTAAATGATATTCTACCTTACCATGTGACCTCTGACTGCAGCATAACATGCACGTCCCCCAAGTCTATCCAACATCCAAGTTTGGTTGAAAAGTGACTTACGGTTGCGGAGTTAGGTGTCATAAGAGTCTTGCATGTGAACTGTAACGTTGACCTGAAAATGACCTTTGACCTTACCATATGACCTCAGACTACAGCATAACATGCAGGTCCCCCAAGTCCATCTACCATCCAAGTTTGGTTGAAAAGCGACTTACGGTTGTGGAGTTAGGTGTCATAAAAGTGTTGCATGTAAACTTTAACGTTGACCTGAAAATGACCTTTGACCTTACCATGTGACCTCTGACTGCAGCTCAACATGCAGGTCACCCAGGTCCATCTACCATCCATGTTTGGTTTAAAAGCGACTTACGGTTGTGGAGTTATGTGTCATTACAGGTTTGTGACGGACGGACAGACGACATTTGGATCCCTTAGTCTCGCCTTCACCTCTGGTGGGCAGGACAAATATGTCATACGGACGTTGAGATATGCCGCGAGAGCTTTTCTCGAAAGGGTGGGTTGAGGAGGAAAGTCAAACAAAACACACCTTTTCGGGACAACCGGGGGAACTTTCCATGAAAGGCTGCATGTGTTTAATATTTTTTCTGAACCAATCGTTTCTATGAAAATTAGTCTTGAAATAACAATATAACAGTAATATAGACACTAGACAGAGGTGCATAGATGGGGGGAGGCTTGGGATGCTCTCCCCCCCCCCAAAAAAAAGGGAAAGAAAAATGAAATATAACATTTTCTGAATATTTTTATGTCAAGCTACAAAATGTGATTTTTTTTAATGAAAAGCTTGCTCGCTCACAACTTCTATTGAATTTTGCCTGATATGACACATCTGACTCCCTCAAAATCTTGGGCTCATTTTGTCTCTGATTATTAGGAGAAAAAGAGAGCTTGCAGTTTTTGTGATTCTGAATAAAATTTCATATTAATGAAGTAATTCTGGACACAAAATAATTACACAAAGCCATATGGAATTATGAGAAATAGTAAACAAATATATCAGGCTTTGAGAAAGTATAGTTGAATTATTTATCCGAGGTTGGTCTGACAATTACTTCCTGAGGGGCGAAGCCCCGAGGGAAATATAGTAGTTTTGCCAGTCCAACCGAGGATTAATAATTCCCACTATGCTTTCGAATGAAACGCCTGATATATTTGTTTTTTATCCAACTTTTTATAATTTATAACCAAAATCTATGTGATGAGCTTGCAAAGTCCGGTTACTTGAGTTGAATTACCTACTTTTCTCTGAGCCATCGTGCTCAGCAGAACGCAGATCAGTGCCTGTGCCGACACATCGCTGGACTTGCCGGGAGAGAGAGCGCGCTGGCCGGTGTGCCTGAGAGTTTAGCTAGATCCAGTTTTGTGAAATAATGATGTCAGACCTCGATATACTAGTATCCAAAAATATATTGAGGTATGACGTCAGAGTTGAAATATATTCGGTCACATGATGCTACTTGAACCAATAGTACTATACATGATTTACTCTATGTAGGATATAATGTATTCTATTCTATAGGCGTAAGTATTTGCATAGAAGTGTGATGAAACAAATCAGTGGCGAAGTGAGCCAAAGTTTTGAAGGGGCTAGATATGAATAATTGGGCAGATCTTTTTTTTGTGAGCGAGCAAAAAAAATAAAAATATTTAACTTTATAAATATCCAATGAAAGCATAATATTCAGAAAAAATATATTTCACCATTTTCTTTTCTACTTTCTTGGTCATAATTTATTTTTGTAGGAGAGGAGAGGGGGCAAGCGCCCGAAGACCCCCTCGCGTCATCTGTGCACTGAAGAAATTACTTTGAAACTGACTTTCCTTCGCAAGCTGCTGGATAATCTTTATATAATAGTTACCATGCAAGGACGGCTGCACTGCCGAGATTATTGAAAATAAATACATGAAAATGCACAAAATTTGTGTTTTCCCTTCTTTCCTTCCGTTTTGTTTCACCTGCATAGGAGAGTAAAATTATATTATAGGCGCTGTTTTTCTGACGGTGGCGGCATCAACACCAAATCTTAACAAAAGGTTGTGTTTTTTAAATGAAAACTTAGAAACCTAGTTCATGAAATTTGGGCATAAGGTTAATCAAGTATTGCTAAACGTCCTGCCTGAGTTTCAGGTCACTCAGTTGTTGTGTGTCCGTACAGGTTGTGTGTCCACACGATCAATGTTAGAAAGTCATTTGAAAAAAGTTAGAAGCGAAGTTTCATCAAATTTTAGTACAAAATGTTGGGAAATATAAAGAACAAAATAGAAGATGATAACAAGTATTGAATTCATATTTTTAGTGTAATCCAAAGACAAAAAGGAAGGCTTCAAAAAGATTGTTTACATTCATAATTCCAAACCTTCGTTATTCCGAAGGTTTGGATATTCCGGAGGTTCGTTAATCTGAAAGCGAAATAAGGTTCGTTGTTCCGAAGGTCCGACAATCCAAAAATTGAAATGACGTTCGTTGTTCCAAAGGTTCGTTAATCCGAAAAGGAATAATGAGAGTCATAATTCCGAAGGTTCGTTAGTCCGAAAAAAAATGAGGTTCGTTGTTCATTTAGTTTTTTCGGATTAACGAACCTCATTTCGTTTTCGGATTAACGAACCTCATTTCGTTTTCGGACTAACGAACCTTCGGAATTATCACTCATTATTCCTTTTCGGATTAACGAACCTTCGGAATTACGCCACAAATGTTCGGATTAACGAACCCTTTTTCGATTTAACGAACATTGTGGTTCAGGCAATAATGAATTCACGTGTTTTGGAATTACGAACCTTCTGAATTACGAAGTGTAACCAAAAGATAACATGTCCGGACACTGGACCCCCTCCTATATTAGTTTTGTTTTTAAAGATCGTGATGTTCCATGAGTTTTATATTTCCCCATAAAATCCCACCTTTGTCACTCGGAATATCAGATCGACTTAACGGACACGATGTTCAGCCAGATGGAGCGTATAGTAGTGGTGGTGAAGTGGAGCCGGCACAAACATCGCTCGAAGTAACTAAACTTGTACTAGTAATGAGTGGGGCTAGGACCTAGGCCAAACATACTTAGGCTACCACAACAGGCGATAGGCTTTCTTACCCCTCCAAAGATAACTTCTTAAATTGGAGATAAAATTTTACCTTCTAGGGTGACCTTTTCTTGGACTTGCCCTATACCCTGTACCATGAACCGTTTTGGCAGTGGATATCTAAGTCAGTGGGTCGCGCATGGGTTCTCATTCTTACTTCTGGTGTCCATACCACATGATTTTTCTGTGCGCGGTGGCGCATCTTTGGGCCCGAGCCGAGATAGGCCTCGACTCTAACATTAGAGTCTACGGACAAGCCCAACTCATAGTCAAGGGTTCATTACATGCAGAAACAGATCTAGAGGGGGGGTTGCAACCCCCCCCCAAAAAAAAAAAAAATCTGGGGACCATTTTTTTTAAATCTTATCTTTTTTAAAAAACTTGTAATTTTATTTTATTCTATTTCTATGTAGTATTCATTTAATTTATTATTATTATTTATTTGGGGGGAGGGTTGGGCGAACAAATGTCACATAGTCCTTTTTGCCCCCCATCAGCTTTTTTGAGGACACGGGCCACCGCGGAAGTGACAATCTAGGCCAGGGTTGCTGATTCTCATCCCCAAACAAAAATCCCCCCATTAAAAAAAAAAAAATGGGGGATTGCAACTTAATTTTACAAATTTTCATGGGGGTTAATTTGGCAACGACCTCTATATAAAAAATAGTGGTGTTTTAGATGCAAGGAAACGCCATTTTCACACACAGATTTTCAAAAATTTTCCCTACGTGGGAGGGGGGACACCCCCCCAAACACCCTCGCTTGCTCCGCTCGCTTGGACTCGGTCGCTACGCTCCCTCACATACCACCCCAACCCCCCCTTTATAAAAGCTGGATCCGCCCCTGACATGCCACAGCGCACAGAAAAACCAAGCCATTACTTAGAAGTGGTGTGTTTAATGCCTTATGGACGTGGACATCACTTGCAGAAGTGGGATCGCAGCAAGCCAGCATGCGCGACCACTCTAGGCGACACCCCAATACTTACCCGTGTTAAAAAACTGAGACTCCACTAACGCGCGTTTGGGCCGCCCTAGCTTAGAACTAAGTGATTTTTGCGATTTTTTTTTTAATTGTATACATTTATAAGATACGTGTGAATAGTAAAATAATGTTTAATCGGTACTCACCGGTTCTTTTGTTGCATTTCCAGACCACTTCTCACAATTCTTGGCAAATAGTTGCGGTAAATTCAGCCGCCATAGACAGGCTAGTCATCCATCTTTATTTATAAATGGAGCGCCCTTTACGATAGTTGTTAATGCCGCGGAGAAATCGTTAGGCATTTTGGCCTGTGTTCAAGGCGTTCTTTCTGTTCTATTTTTTATATTGGAGATTGTGCATTTGTTGAATAGCGCCGTCTACGTCAGGTATGAGATCGAGCGTATACATCTCTATGAGTGTATTACACTCTTCCAAAATAATTATGATTCCGACCTAGAATCACGGCCGTCACTAAAATGAAGGGAGGTACAAGTAATCCCCCCGTAACGGACCGTGACCCGGACGAGACAAAGCGTTGGGGGGGGGGGGGGGACAGCAATGTCTGTGAAATGCTGTGCCCCCCATGCTTTCTCTCCTCCGGGTCACGCCCTTATAAAAAAAATTGAATGGTATACCATTGACTACCATTTATCATACACCATTGATATACCATTGGAATACCATTCGCACAGCACCCACCATACACCAATGGTATACCATTCAAGCCTCAATGGTATACCATTCAAACTAATTTAAATAATTCGGACGTTACTATTACCATATTCATGAGCACCATTTACCATTCATATACCATTGATCAAACACCATTCACCATTGATCTACCATATGGCCACTATAGACAGGTTTACCATTGACCACCATTCACCATTCAGCCACCATTCACTGGCCTACCATTTACCATTCAGCCACCATTCACTGGACACCATTGGCCTACCAATTACCTTACACCATTCGCCTACCATTCAACATACACCATTCGTGTACCGTTCACCATATACCATTCGTGTACCATTCACCATCCGCGTACCATTCGCGTACCATTCACTTTACACCATTCGCGTACCATTCACCGTACACCATTCGTCGTACACCATTCGTGTACCATTCACCGCTCACCATACACCATTCATCTACCATTCGTCGTACACCATTCGCGTACCATTCACTGTACACCATTCACCGTACACCATTCGCCGTACACCATTCGTGTACCATTCACTGCTCACCATACACCATTCAACTACCATTCGTCGTACACCACACACCGTTCACCATTGATTGACCATTCACTTTACACCATTCTACCATACACCGTATACCATTGACCTACCATTTACAGTGCACCATTGGCCTACCATACACCATTGAACTACTATTCACCGTACACCATAGGCTTACCATACACCATTGGCTTACCATACACTGTACACCATTGACCTACCATTTACCATACAACACTGTCATACACACTATACTATTAGTCAACCATTCAAATAACATCATTGGTCATACACTATAGACCACAAGTGTAAATTCAATGGTAGACCAATGGTTTACACTGAATGGTAGACAGTAGAACAACGATGTGCAATGTATAGTAGGCCAATAAAGTACAGTGAATGGTAGACCAATGGTGAACAGCATATCTCTGGGGTTAATGGTAGGCTTAATAATGGAATAAGTATACACAAGAAAAAAATGAAAACAGTTACTTATTTCAAGAACGTCAATAAAATGTTTTTACTATAAGAAGTTTAAGCAAGGCTCGACATTAGCGGTGGCCCGGTGGCCCGGGGCCACCAAAAATTCATCTCGGGCAACCATTATTGAAAAAATGTTAAGTTTTGGTGGCCCGAATCGGGCAACCAATAATTTTCAAAGTAGCGCAATTTTTCTCCCGATTTTGCATGCATTTATCAACCTTCTACAGTTAAAATTGCAAGCCAATTCGTCATGCGCCTTTTTTGTTAATCTACACACAAATACACACACACAAAGAGTGCATAGTCATGACAGTATGTAGGCCTACCGCTAGCATACAGTTAACTATTATTCAGCCGGCTGCGCCGGCTGTCTGGCTGAGCTTTGCATGCATGAAACCAATGCAGCTAGCTGTGCACGAGCAGACTATTCAGACCCAGGGAGCTGCGATACGAAATGTTACTGCTAAGAAATCTTCCCCAGAACTTTGGAAATCTACGTCAAAGTCACATTTTACACCAATGAAATGCCCTTCTACAGTCCATATTACTGAAACCTGATTAATTGCAAGCATTAAAAGGAGGAATTATGACCTCTCGTTTGACTCAAAAAGACCGATTTCCAAATGCATTAATACACATAGGTGAGTACATCACAGTCCCATATGTGCATTTGTATGTATGTTGATATTTGGTTTATTTCGAAGCTGTGTCTCTTTGAGCCAAAAATAAATAGGCCGCTCTTTCTTTCTTGCTTACAAATGACTTCTTAAACCACTCTTAAGGAAGTAAATACTTTGGGAAGGCATTTCATTGATGTGACATGTGATTTTTTTCCATCATTTTGTCAAATATAGGGAAGGAATTGTCTCACTGTTTTTTCCAGATAACTTTTGCCATTTTATTTTTTCTTTCATTTTTTTCAGTGATTAAACCATTTATACCCCTTCCCATTGAAAATACCTGATTAAAGAACATGTTTCTACTGAATAATAATTTTCCCCATTTTTTGATAATTTTGTTTTATTTATTTTTCTTAAATTTTCTTTTGTTTTTCTCAAATTTTTTTTTGACCTGTTCTTTGTTTTTTTCTTTCTTCATTTTTTCTTTTGTTTTATGCAAAGTAAAATAACAGCAAGCACAATTTATATACAAGATGTACAAAGAATAGTGGTACGTGTTAGTGATTGCAGAATATTTCAGTTTGTTTTATTCATTTTTAATTAATGTTTTTCTTTATATTTTTCGGGCCACCAAAAAAAATTATTTGAAGGTTTTGGTGGCCCGAACGGGCCACCACCAAAAAAAGTTAATGTGGAGCCTTGCTACAGCATAAATGGCACAGAGTATTCACAAGTATAGACTTTATAATAAAGCACATAAGTTATTAATATATATGACTTAGCTACTCATTGATATCTATACTCTGTCAATCTTGTTATCTAAAAATAAACATGCATCAAGACAGAGTTTGATTGAAAAACACAACAAATGAAGACTAACATTTCCAAGAATAAACCTGTTCTCTCATATTGCTTTTTACATGGATTGAGTACTTGGCAAAACCACTGTTCTGCATACAAACCTGATACTTGTAATACAATAAACTTGATGTTAAATCTGTTATGTGTAATTGCTTTCAACGACATTAATACACATTTTTTACTAATAAGTTCAAGTACAAAAGAGTATTGACAGGTATGGCATAAAAGCACCATATTATGAATACATGTGACTGTGCGACTCCACAAGAGATCAATGATTGCACTCCACATAAATATTATGTTAATCTTCCTATAAACAAATTTACATGTAAGACAGAGTTTGGACAACAAACTAATGAACACCAAATTTCGAAGATTAAACTCAAAATGTGTGATAGCCTTCACATGGCCAAATGAATAAAGTGTACCACACCTAGAAGAAATGAAATATCCCCAAAAGGGGGGAAAATTGTCCCCCCAAATTGGTCTCTTTTTTCTTTTCACCTAAAAAGATATATCAATGGCATGTTTCTACATAGAATTGTTAAAAGGTATTACCCGCCTAAGTATCCAGAATCCCGGATAACTGTAGAAACAGACGCGATGCGGTTTATTGATAAATTGCATCGCACAAAATACGGTTTCTCATAACCATCTCTCTGAGAGGTGGTTATTGCCATGTTAATCCATTTAAATTTTTTGTAAAAACATGGGGCAAAATAGCATACGTGTCTGGCTTAAGTGCGTGAACCAAGAAGTGCGATCTCACAGTATACATATATTCTGGCCGGTTTTTATCTCGCCAGCTGATCGCAAAACGTGTGTACCTGTTACAATGAGTGAGATCTACCATGAATTTTGAAAATTTTCCTAACGAGATGCAATTTTTGACATACCAAAATGCAATGTGAGGTTATAGGTTGAATTTTCCGATTTTCCGATTTCCGCCGTATTTGCGACGCAAAATGCAAGTTAATCAGATTATTCAGTCTGTAGAAAGAGGTTGGTTTAAGAACGATAAGGTTATTCGAGTCCGGAAAAGATAAACTGTTTTTAATGATTTAATGTACAAACACGCCAAAAGTTTATCATAAATACAATAATGATACATTAAGAAATAAATAATATATCACACATAGAAAAAAAAATATAATGAAAATAGGGAAAGAAAATTATTCAATTTGGAACACTAAAAAACAGAAGAAAAATAGAGACCTTTTTTGCAAAAAATATAGAAAATAATATATACCGGTACAAAATACCCACTTATTTCTTTCTATTTTTGTTGTGTTAAATCAGATGAATAACTCAACTATGTGTGAGAAATAATATGATTATTGTCTTACACAGTAAATCAGTAGTCAATCATAATTTTTTACAACCGAGCTTGGACAAAATTTAAATTCATATAATACAAAAAATATATAAATTGTGATCTTGTATATTCATGAGGACTTGCAGAGAACAGTTTTACCAAAAAATAACTTTAATTCGTCAAAACTTTGTTAATCCTCAACAAATTTTTATGAAATTTTCAGTGTTTTTTGTTGTCTGATGTACACTTTGAATTATATCACATAGCTTTCAGTCTCGAGTACCTCTAGCCCTTCAATCAAATTGGTTGGACGACCGGTTACATTTTACATATAACATAGTTATAAGGAGAATGAAGGGGACCATAGAAAGAAAGCATGAGAAAAGGGGAGATTTTGGTAGGGAGAGAATGAATCAGAAAAGGATCATGCTGAAAATTTCATTAAAATCTGATAATAACAAAGTTATTGAATTTGAACAACATTTTGGTAAAAAATTAACCCAATGTACACATGATCGTCAGGAATATTTGTTAGGCTTATTCTATAAAATGAAATAATTATTTCATATTTTCATACATGTGTGTATGATATGTCCCAAGTATCATATCATTATTTCCAGCAATGCATATCTTCACATTAAAGGTAAAGTCCACCACAGAAAAGGTTGTTTTGAATCAAAAGAGAAAATCAGGCAAGCATCATGCAAAATATTTCATCTAAATCGGATGCAAAATAAGAAAGTCATGACATTTTGAAATTTCGCCTATTTTTCACAAAATAGTTATATACACAATTTACCCACATGCATATGAGAGAATCGATGATGTCCCTCACTTTTTGTTTTGGTTTTCATTGTTTGAATTGTACAATATTTCAATTTTTACAGATTTGACAATAAAAAAATCAAAATAAAACTTTATTTCATAGGACAATGAGGAGAAAATTATAATATTTCATATTTAAAAAACAAAGAAAAGTGAATGAGTGATGTCATCAGTTCCCTCATTTGCATACCGACCTGGATGTGCATGTAACTATTAAGTGAAATTGAGCGAAACTTTAAAATGTCATGCCTTTCTTATTTTTCATCCGATTTTTATGTTTGATTTTTCTCTTTTTAATCAAATCAACTTTTTTGTTAGGGTGGACATGTCTTTGAAATAAATTTTCACTCCATTTTTTATAGTTCTCGGAGGACAAAATGTAAATTATCGCGACTTCTTGTAATAAAATACAAGTGGGGATATGACATCAGCTGGTTAGTGGTTCTGACTCTCACCTTCCAAACAGAGGGTCGTGAATTTGAGTCCTAGCCATGGTGTGTTTTCCTTCAGCCCGAAATTCATCCACACTGTGCATCACTAGACCCAGATGAAGTGAATGGGTACCCGGCAGGATTAATTCCTTGAAGCTGTAATAAGAAATATTGGATGATAACAATGCAAAGGACAGTATGTTAGCTAAGGGTTCAAAATATGAATGCTTGTCGTGTGTGTAAGCTTTCTTTAGAAGTTCATATATTTTTTTATATATCGAGAAATTTGCAGTATACTCTACCATTCAATTGAATGATACCAATTAACAAATATCAACAAAACATTTGGTAAAATATGATAAATAAATTAATGTTTAACCATAGATGGGTAGACAATAACCTATCTAATGGGAGGTTGCCCCAATGATGAAAAATACCACAACAAATGAATACCTGGGGACAAATTGTCCACCCTTCCCCCTCAGCCAACATACTGATATTTTTTCTGGGGGGGGGTGTCAGAAAAGACTTGTGCTCCTCTAAATAGGGATGACATTTGTCCTTTCTCAGGATTTTTTACCATTCCTGACAAGGTTTTTTTTCCAGCTATGCCACTGCAGGAATACAATCTGTTTTATCTCATGAAGCTTTGCAATTTTTTCTACTGAAGAAAATTCTTACACACCTACCTTTCATAAACTCCAATTGTTTCTTGTACATGGCACGTTTTCTGTGTTCAACACCCGTCGTGTCATTCCCAGATAAGGCTGGACCATCTACCTTATCATCCAGTGTATCCGTCGTCCAAACTTTGAAAATGAAATAAAATCAATTTGAGTGTTGTAAAATCTGCATGTATGTGCAGATACAAGCAAAAATAGAATACTAATATAGTAATAGAAAAAGAATGATCTTAGAACTTTAATGTTAAAGATATTTTTCATGGATCTCTGATTACCAGCCCAGAATTCAGGATAAAAATAATGAAATGTGATAGTATTCAGCGTAGTTCAGACAAGGCTGTATTATAACTGTGCATGCTTTATACTAGTAAAAGCTAGGTCATCTGAAATCAAATGTCTATAGCAGCAATTTTCAAGAGGGTAATCGATGACATAAATTCCATTTTTCTGGTATTGACAACCGCAGAAGCAGATCCAAGAGGGCACATTTGACCTGTGCCCCCACCTTGAGAGCAATAGTCGATGTGTTTGATAAAAATGTGGCTTTCTTACACAAGTGTTCCCCCCCCTTCGAAAGTTACAGCAAATATTTATATTTAAAATATTGTCTCATACAAGAGGATCTCTTTTTTGGTTTGCTTGTTATTTAAAGTTGCCTTGGGAAAATGTGCCCCACTACCCCCTTTGAGAAATCATGGATCTGTTCATGGACAATCATATGCCAGTGGATGGACTCCAGACGTTTTTAGGCAAGTTTTTATCAGTAAATAAATAAAAACAGATAAAATGTGATCACAGGACAAACTTAACTTCAAAAAAGGATAAAATTTACTTTAAAAAATTGATATGCCTAGCCCCATGAAAGGATCTAAGAATACCCTCCCGCACTAATGCAGTTTCACACCAGCCAACTCACAGTGAACAATTGTGTACAACGGATAGCGGAGCGTGAACGTAGTGGTCGTGTACATTTTTGCTTATTACATGACGTCATCCAGCCACTGCCGAGAACCAATTTATGAATGAAAATATAGTAAGCATGCGCAGTGCAAGCCTTTTGTTTCCCCACACAGAATTCCACCAAAACAAGTGTGCAATTCCCTATCACCTCGTACCAAAATCAACCTAGAATTTCAATTTCGCATATTTTATATGAATTATGAAAGGTATTCTCGGAGGATCTAATTTCTCACCGATACCGCACAGGTAAGCGAATTTCGAATACTTCTTGCTTTTCCATCAAAATTTTACGAATTAGCGTCTATATGTCATTGTGTTCCTTGGAATTTGTAGAGTCTATCGCAACGTGCAAAAAGTCAATTGGCTTCCGGGTTTCAGAGCGTCGCGTGAATATGCATGAAATTGCAGAGTTTCGATAATTTTTGATCGATACCGGAGCGATCCGATCACGAACCAAGACCATTTACCGCGTACACAACATGACCGGATATCGTTATCGCTATTTCCGCACGCAGTCCAAAGGAATTATTTTTGGGACCATGTGGTCATGACGTGATCTGCGCGAATGACCGATCAGCGGTCTTCGAATCGCTGTGCGGAGACGATCTATCCCTTGTACACAGTCTATGGACAATTGTTTGTTGTGCATGCAACTTCGAGCAAAACTCCCCACCAGAGTTGTCTACACACATTTTGAGATCAATATTCAATATGCCCACCACTTTTCAAAATATTGCGGATTGCTTGGATTCGCCGTCATGTTGATATGGACCGAAGTTATGCGATCAAAAGATTCGCATGCTGCATGCTGGCAGTTTGTTCGCCACATGTTAGCATGATTTGGTTGCTAACTTCAGTCCATATATATATTAAGGCGAATCCCAGCGATCCGCGAAGTGATGTCTACGGATTAGATCAACGACGTCGAGATCAAGACTAAATACAGCCGTTCCCAATATTTTGAAAAGCGGTGGGTATATTAACATAGAAATGTGACTGAGAGACCTGTCATGACATTTGGGAACAAGTTTTGGTGATGAGGTATGCTGGTAATCGGCCGGTGCAAAACTGCATTAGCGCCAATTTTCTCTGCATAATGATTGCAGCCTCTGTAGAAAAATTGAATAGGAATCGTTTGTCACTCCGTCCAGTCACAGTTCCACACACAAAGTGCACATTTTACCATTGAAATAGTATGTGCAATTACACAGCGACAAATTGTGTACAACGGATAGCGGAGCGTGAACGTAGCGGTCGTGTACATTTTTGCTTATTACATGACGTCATCCAGCCACTGCCGAGAACCAATTTATGAATGAAAATATAGTAAGCATGCGCAGTGCAAGCCTTTTATTTCCCCACACAGAATTCCACCAAAACAAGTGTGCAATTCTCTATCACCTCGTACCAAAATCGACCTAGAATTTCACTTTCGCATATTTTATATGAATTATGAAAGGTATTCTCGGAGGATCTATTTTCTCACCGATACCGCACAGGTAAGAGATTTTCGATTACTTTTTGCTTTTCCGTCAAAATCTTACAAATTAGCGTCTATATGTCATCGTGTTCGTTGGAATTTGTAGAGTCTATCGCAACGTGCACAAAGTCAATTGGCTTCCTGGTTTCAGAGCGTCGCGTGAATATGCATGAAATTGCAGAGTTTCGATAATTTTTGATCGAAACCGGAGCGATCCGATTACGAACCAAGACCATTTACCGCGTACACATCATGACCGGATATCGTTATCGCTATCGATACTTCCGCACGCAGTCCGAAGGAATTATTTTTCGGACCACGTGATCATGACGTGATCTGCGCGATTGACCAATCAGCGGTCTTCGAATCGCTGTGCGGAGACAATCTATCCGTTGTACACAGTCTATGGACAATTTGCCGTTGTGGTGTACAGTGTAGCTAAGTTATAGACCTGCGTAGCCTTTATCATTTTTTAAACTTTAGGACCCATGTTTCACCTCCATTTTATCTCATTTCAATACCAACATCTATCAACAACAAATTATAGGCCTAATTTCAAAGCAATATTTGTCGGCAAGTTTTCAATTTCAGTGAATTAACGTGTGCAGTAACGGTCTATTTCACAATTAAAACTTTGACAGTCTTGACATTAGCATTAACAAATCATTCATTCATGAATTCAATGTAGGCCTATTCAGAGATGGTTTTTGTAAACATCAGGCAATATGAGCGAATTACTATTCACTGCTCGCCGAGCTAAACTCTGCCAATACAAAGCATAAAAACCATAAGCACTCCCTATCGTCAAAGCCACGTCCCGGCCCGTAGAGCAGCGGCCAGCGCCAACGGGGCAGTGACGGTGGCAGTGCAGTGGTCGTGCATGTCGTGGCAGTACAACGACATCTAACATTTTGAGACAATTTGAGAAATAAATCAAAGAAAATTGTTATAGAACTTACTGTTTAGCCTTCTACAAATGACTTTGAAGTCGCTGTCCGAATCTGACCCGTGTTCCTTTAGTTTTTGATGAATTATCGACGGACTTATCAACAGCAAAACGGTAGTAGGCCTACCGGTAGATCGAGTTTTCTTTTTCAAATATTGCACTTGGCGGTTAGACGTTCGCGCGTGCGTGCGAGAACAATACGTATTTATAATAGAGCTACCTGGCAAGCAGCCAAGCGGCCCTGCTCGCCAACACATATGGGGGGGGGATAAATTATGACCAAATCTGGGGGAGGGGACTTCTTCGCCAAGATAAATACACATCCCGATATGGGTGGGGGGTGAATCAAACCCAAATCAGGGGTGTCTTCTTTTTCCTCTCGATTGGTTCGTGGTTGGAAACCATGATGGCGTGAGATCAATTTTTGCCACTGTTTCCCTTGGATCTTGGAATCTATGAAAAAAAGTTTTCGATCCCTTCATTTTTTTCCTTTTCTTTTCTCTTCTTTTCTTTTTTTCTTTTCTCCTCTGCCTTTTTCTTTTCTTGTTTTTTCCCTTTATATGTATATTTTTTACTCATTCCTCTTCCCTTTCAATTTGCTTTTGTTTTGATTGAAATAGAGATTTCATTCAGTATATTTCTTTTCTGTTACATTGTACTATACCCTGTATGGCGGCAGGGAATTTTGATAGGGGTGGGGGAGCAAGACAATATGGATAAATCATTTCAATCAAGTAATGACCGTCCTATAGAATAGCTCTCCTCTTTATGAACGCCGTCCGTGAGAAAGAATAATTAGGGCCTAAAAATAGAATTAGAATTTTGAAAATATCATTTGTAAAAAAAAAGAGAGGAATAATTCATGATTGGAAGCAGCTATAAGGTACAAATGGGTTCGGAGGGGGCTTTGGACGTTGCAGACTGACCATATCAGGGTTTGCGGATGGGAATTTGATATAGGTTGGGGGACCAAGACAACCAACAGTGAATTCATTTTGAGCAAAATATGGGCCGCGGGCATTGCAAGAAACTTTCAATCGAACGAAAATCAATTTCACACTCCAAAATCAATTGAAAGTCATACTTTTCATTGCAAACTTGCAACTGATTTATTGTTTCTTCCATCAAAAAAATCAAAATTGATATGTTTTAGATAAAATTAATGTATATAACCTATAAATTTGTATCTTGGGATTAATTGCAAATATCTAAGTTTGGAACACTCCAGATATAGTTCTCTTCATAAAAAGCGGCCATAAATAAGCAAAATGATTATAAATTAAATAGAATAAAACTTTGAAAATAAAAATATGAAGAACGTAGTTTAAGATAAAAACGAACAGTATACCGTACGATAGAGGAGCTACATTCATGCCGTTCATTAATTTTGACTACCAAGAAACAAAAAGCGAAAGGAAACAAAGGGAAAAAGAGAGGATGGTGATCAATGTACAATTTTCTATTTAGCACGATACGCATCTTCTTCATGCTCCCTATAAAACGTGCATGTTTGAATTTCAAGATTTTAATGGTAAATGATTACAGGGAACTTTCGGGAGCGGCTGTGAAATAATTTGTCCGTTGGTATTAAGGTACAATTAAAACCCTTTTTTCTCAAATAAGATTTCATTGACCGATTGATTTTGATTTTGCACCCATTGCATCAGATTTAAATTTAGAAGGTAATATGTACAATCGTAAAATATACAAATTTATAGTATTGTATTATAACCACTGGATCAATTATATTTAAACACATATAGACATTTTACTTAATAAGGACAAAGACAATTTAAAAGAATGCAAGAGACCATGTTTACCATCATGAGCGATTACACTTGATTAGGGGAAGCTGCTCGCATTTAGTCACGACTCAAAAATTTTATTAACTCTAAATACTTTCAAATCTTTGATATATTTTCTTTAAATCTTCGAAATTATGTTATTGGGTAATGCAATTGGGCATACCATTCTCCATTAACACAAATGACATTCATTAGGCACACACCACTAAACCACTATGGCATTACAATTATCCAACAACTATCAAATGATTATACCACTAGGCACATACTACTAAGACACAATATTGGGCATATGGTATACCATTGATACCAATTATATCATTAGGCATATGCCACTGAGACTATTGGATATCACTGAGACACCATTGAGTATATGGTATACCATTCACCATACCAGTCATACCACTATAGCGGCACATACTACTGAGACACTATTGAATATCACTGAGACAACATTGTATACCACTGAGACACCATTGGGTGTATGGTATACCATTCATCATACCATTATAGAGGCACATACTACTGAGACACCATTGAATACCACTGAGACACCATTGTATACCACTGAGACACCATTGGGTGTATGGTATACCATTCATCATACCATTATAGAGGCACATACTACTGAGACACCATTGACCACCACTGAGACACCATTGTATACCACTGAGACACCATTGGGTGTATGGTATACCATTCATCATACCATTATAGAGGCACATACTACTGAGACACCATTGAATACCACTGAGACACCATTGTACACCACTGAGACACCACTGGGTGTATGGTATACCAGTCAAACCATTAGAGGCACATAGTACTGAGACACTATTGAATACCACTGAGACACCATTGGGTGTATGGTATACCATTCATCATACCATTATAGAGGCACATACTACTGAGACACCATTGAATACCACTGAGACACCATTGTACACCACTGAGACACCATTGGGTGTATGGTATACCAGTCAAACCATTAGAGGCACATACTACTGAGACACCATTGACCACCACTGAGACACCATTGTATACCACTGAGACACCATTGTATACCACTGAGACACCATTGGGTGTATGGTATACCATTCATCATACCATTATAGAGGCACATACTACTGAGACACCATTGAATACCACTGAGACACCATTGTACACCACTGAGACACCATTGGGTGTATGGTATACCAGTCAAACCATTAGAGGCACATATTACTGAGACACTATTGAATACCACTGAGACACCATTGGGTGTATGGTATACCAATCATACTATTACAGGCACATACTACTGATACACCATTGAATACCACTGAGACACCATTGTATACCACTGAGACACCATTGGGTGTATGGTATACTATTCATCATACCAATCATACCATTACAAGCACATACCACTGAGACACCATTGAATACCACTGAGACACCGTTGGGTGTATGGTATACCATTCATCATACTAATCATACCATTAGACACATACCACTGAGACACCATTGGGTATATGGTATACCATTTACCATTGAATAAACTACCAATTACCATTAAGAACTTACCATTGAAACACCACTTAAATACCATTCGCGTACCATTTACCATTCAGACCACCATTCAACTACCATTCGGCACCATTCAAATACCATTGGCGATTTTTATAAGGGCGGTTCGCCACTTAATCCCCCCTCCATGGCCTAAATGCCCAAGGAGATGCGTCTCTTTATAAAAATTGTAGGGGGTACAATATCAAATATCCCCTACTATTTTTGGTATTTTATTATTGAAAGAAATACATAAATCTAAATTTGAATGAAACATGTATTTTGCACCAGACGACCTGACTATGGGGTGATAAACCTTTTTCTAGCCTCTGGCCCCCCTTTGGGCAGAGTTTTCTGCCCTTTCGCCCTTTTTCTCCCACTATTCTGGATTTTGTCGGTTAATTTGCGCGGCCGTCGGGGGCTGGGGATTAGGAAAAGCGATGAGACGAGAAAAAAAATCGAAGAGAAAATAGGACAGAAAGGAGGTAGAGAAAGAAGAAAAGAGAGTAAAGAGAGCAAGCAAATAAAAAAATAATAGAAAATTTAAGGAAGGAGAAAATAGTGAGAAAGGTATTGGGGTTGGTGAGATTGTATGTATCCGTGTAAAAGAAATACTGAGTATGAGATGTTGTCCGTTTCAGCAAATTAATGTCTGCCTGTTTTACAAGAGCGGGGTTTGTTGGACTGTTTGCAAAAAATGACAAGCTGATGGAATCGGAAAATGTTCCAATTGCTTCATGTTACCGATAGTGATAGCGGTTGAAGGTAAGTCGCACTCTGACGCTCTAAAACCAGCGGGGGTGGGGTGGGGGACCTGCCCCCTAAATTTGATTGGGGACGATCGCGCTAATTTTTTTGTTGATAACATTTTGCTGTTGCTTGTCAAAAATTATCGGTCCCAACCCCCTGTAAAGCCTTCTTTTGCTTGTACAAAATTTTTGGTGGTCCCCTAATTTTGTTGGCTTCGTCCGAAAATAAATTGTGTTCTTTAATTGTCTTTTATATTCATTTTAGGAAAAGAATCCCAAATTTTCAATTAATAAATTGTCTATGTAGTTATCCTGTTTATAAAAAATACTTAGAATCTGCGTTTCTCTTTATATGACTTAAGACATTGTATATTATAAAGGTTATAGGATAGACCCTGTCTATGTATGCTCGCATAAGTCGGTTAATTTCATATCCATTTTGTTATTGATATAAAAAAAAGTCGGAAAACGTAATTTTTTTAGCTCGCGCGTCGAGCTGGTATAATTTTATCTGTGATATATATTTTAAATGATATTCATTCTATTTTACGCTTCACAGCAATATATTAAACGTTGCAGCACGCGCTGCGCGCCCGCATGAATTAATGATATTTATCTTGTTTATTGGATAGTTCTGGTTATCAGGTGAATGATTTAAATTACCGTTACACACTGAAATTGTTTTGCAAGTGAAAGGGGATTTTTTACCCTGATAATTTTTTTTTTACTAAGAAAAATCATTAAAAAATCAGAGGTTTTATTTGAACAAAATTAGAGTTAATAAATTTTCGTATGCTTGATTTCTGTCGTCAAACGAGCTAATGCTCTATATTTTCCAATTTTAATGATCTCTAATGACTCACCTTTTTCTTTTTGGAACGGATATGAAGTTCTATTGATATATTGAAGGTACAGTGAATGTCATTAGCATGTATTTATAGAAAATGACATTTCCTTTATTTTTTTAAACATTAATTGTTTCCGATTTGAAGGAAAAGTGCTCGCATATATAGGCCTACGTCATCACTCAATTATCACTTTTTTATTTTCTTTTGGTCAGGAATGGATTTTCCTTAATGCATACCAATTTCTTATACCATTGTTTATGCTATTTTCATAATAAAGTTTTAATGAATTCAAATTTGCACTACTTATTTTATTAAAAGACAAAATAACAAAACAACATCTAGTCATCATCATCATCATCAACGTCATTATCATGGCCATTACAACCATCATTATTCCGCCACCATCACCATCATCACCATAACCACCATCATCATCATTGTAATCAATCAACTTAATACAAACAATAAAAACACGTTAGTCAATTTCATGTGCTTCTTTCGTTGCAGTGGTCTGCTGTTATGGCTTGCGTTCGAGCAACAATGCTTTTCTGCAATTCACTATTTTTAATCCAATTTTATTTATGAAAACAAAGTTTTCAGTTCAAATTGTGCTCTCTTTAATGATTTGCAAAAATAATACAGACCTTTAAACTATTACTCAGCATTTTTAAAAGTATTTTGTACATTAGAAATACATGGAAAAAAATCGCAGACATAACAACGAACGACACAGTGTTGCTTGGATCAAAAAATAATATGCATCAACATGATTACACACATTTTTTTCCTCATTATGCAAATAAAACACCTTTTCTTTAAATTGGGTTGAGAAGAATAATTGCTCTTTTAATATGCGTACATTAGGCAAAATTTCATAACATAAGATCCTCTTGAAAACTAATCTGAACCCTTACAAAAATATAATTTTTATTTAGACTTTTCATCCAGTGTCGATGATATACGTGCTAGGTAATCCAAATTGTGACAGTAACAACACATTGTACGGAATTGAAAGAAATGCGGGGAGGCAAAATAATTATGTGCATAAAGAAATGATTAACCCAAATGACGCATGAATATAAAATTCAAAAGAGAAATCACAGCACAAAATATATTTACTTCATAATTATGTCCACATCAGAGTTCATTTAAATCTTTGTGTTCGTGTCAATGTACTCTAAAATATAATTCACCTACATATGCTTTAATATTAATCTGTTAGGGCCTATATGAAGTAGGAAATAAATGTGAATAGAATAACAGCATATCCACGAAATTGGAATTAATTATTAAAAACATTTTTATTTCAGAAACACCATAGAATAATGTTTTATTATTAAAAGGTCAAGTCCACCTCAGAAAAATGTTGATTTTAATCAAATAGAGAAAGTCAGTCAGGCAAAATGCTGAAAATTTCATCAATATCGGATTTGAAATAAAAAGTTATGACATTTCAAAGTTTCCCTTATTTTTAACAAAATAGTTATATAAACATGCTAAATGAGAGAGTCGATGATGTCACTCTCTCACCATCTCTGTACTTTTTTATTGTTGGAATTATACAATATTTCAATTTACGATTAGGACCTCCTTGCCTGAACCACAAAATGTTAAAATAATGGAATTTCACGTGTTCAGGGATAAATGAAACTTCATTTCACATGACAATGTCGAGAAAACAAAAATATTTCATCTTTCATAAAATTAGATACAAAAGAAATAGTGAGTGAGTGATGTCATCAGTTCCTCATTTGCACACCGACCGAGATGTTCATATAACTGTTTTGTGAAATGAAACGAACTGTTAAAATGCCATAACTTTCTTATTTTACATTCGATGTTGATGAAATTTTAAGTGTTATGCTTGTTGAATTTTTCTCTTTTTATTCTTTTATACTTGTCCTTTAAGGGGGATACTCTAATCGAAACTCTTAACACTTTATCTTAAAATCGCATTTTTTTGTAAACTTTGTGAACAACGCAAAATTCATAATTATCTCACTTTATAAAGACAAAATGTAACAGCCCATGCAATTTTAAGCATATACATAAGGCATTTTTATATACATGAAGCATAAAAGTAGCACCCATAAAATGTTTCACCGTATTATGCACAATGAAAAATTGTGGCTAATCATATTCCAGGTGCTAAGGCAGTGCTTCACACAAAAGAAAAGTCTGCGTTCACCATTTTCAATCCTTAAAGGGGTAGTACGTTTCACATAGTTTTACTCTAGCAGGGACGATATAACACAAACTTTCTTATCATGTGGATATGAATTAAATTCAACAGTCTGGGTAATTAAACTGTTTTTGGTAGAAGTTGTCCTTTGTAACTCTGTCAAGTAGAATACCGCATGATTATTTGATATAGAAGAGGAAATATCTAAACATAATTACGTCTGAACCCGCTGGGCGGAAACAAGGGCCATCAAGGCCAGAAGTTTTTTACTTAACAGTGTTAGGGTTAATTGTTCATTATCGGGTAAAGACTTAATGTAGTTCAAAACAATTGACACATCCCACATACTACTGTACCTAGGCTTAGGGGGATTTTCATTGAATATCCCTTCCATTAAACGTACGACTAAAGGGTGTTGACCCACTGAATGCATCCCAATGGGTGGAATGGCAGAAGATAAAGCAGATCTGTAAGAATTAATTGTGGAATAAGCTTTGCCTGAAGAATGTTCATGGGCAAGGAAGTTAAGTGAACAGGGATCAATTTGTTGTTTACAACACCAATCACACCATTGATTCCATGCAGATTGATATTGTTTAGACGTTCCTTGTCTCCAAGATCGGGCGAGTAAGTTGGCAGCTGATTTTGAAATGCCTGCTGCATTCCATTGTCTGCCGAGAGTATCCAAGCGGCTAGGTGCAGACTTACTGGATAGTTGTTGGGGCGACGTAGTTTATTGGGAGAAGAAGGGGTTGGGCAACCAGCATGTGGAGAAGAGAAGGGAACCAGGGTTGTGCTCTCCACATCGGGGCTATGACGAGGGCCAGTCTTGTTTGGTCTGCTCGAAGTTTGAGAAGGATTCTAGGGATAAGGCAAAAGGATGGAAAAATGTAAGGAGAAAAGAATTCCCACGAAATGGAAAAAGCATCAATAATATATGCAAATGGGTCGTACTTCCAAGAAGCATATTTTGGAAGTTGTTTATTTTCAGATGATGCAAACAAAGCAATGTCAGGGGCAAACGTGGTATTGATAATGCTATTAAAAATACAGGGGAGCAGGCTTAATTCCTTGTTCATGTCCCTCCTTGAAAGTACATCAGCAAATGAATTATCTTTCCCTGCCACGTGAGAGGCGGAAATCCAAATTCCTTATTTAATGCACCAAAACCAAATGCGTAACGCTATGTCATTTAAAAAGGGTACATTACCTCCCATCTTATTAACATAAGCGACCGAAGTGCTATTGTCAGAGAAAATACGAATATGGATATCCTGACATTGGCTACATAAGGTATGTAGTGCTTGTTCTATTGCTAGCAATTCAAGAGCATTGATATGCAAATCTTGTAACCCAGAAGACCAAAAACCTTGAGAGAAAGAATTATCTGAATGACGCACAGCTCCCCAACCTGATGTGCTTGCATCAGTGGATATTGTTATGGAAATCATAAGTCTCACGGGCGGGATTGAAAAGCTCAAAGGGCCGGATCCGGCCCGCGGGCCGTAGTTTGAGAACTCCTGTCCTATACACAGTCGAGCACTATTAGATATTGCAGTATATCACTACCTTCTTGCTTACCTATATATATATATTTATATATTCATATATATTCTATTTCAATCTGATAAGCGGATATTTTGAGCAGGATTAAAGAACGAGTTATGTATCGCTATCATGCTTGCTGATTTTTGTGTGTCATTGCAATCATATTTTATTTTTGCACATGCTGAATTATGGGGGGGGGGGGCAAAACGATATCCCCCCAATATTGCTAGGGCGATCGCCCCTGCCGCCCCCATGATCGACACCTCTGAATATTCTATTGTATATCACCATGAATGACGAACACATAGACCCCAACCAAATTATGTTTGATAAACATTCAACCTTTAACCTTAAATTAGTAATCCCTGTCAGCAGGTTCAAAGTTATATAGCAGGGTGAAAACATTTAGTGCGAGATGCCATGGTGAAGTAATTTAAGATTTCATATATATAAGTGGGTGGGCACCATGCAAGTAAAAAGTAAAGTTTCATAAATTATGACAAATATTTTCTTATGTAATAATTATGTGACGCAAATTTTTCTTATCCCAATATGTTTCTCTCCCTCTTCTCATTTCCCCTAGTGTTTTTTTGACACCCAATTCTTTCTAATTTTTTAATAAAAAGGGTGAAAAAAAGAACACGAGCAAGACGAAAATTGGGGGAATTGGCGAGGACAAGTAGCTGAGGGACCCCCCCCCCCCCTCTCTCTGTAGTATGACACTCGCATACACAATGTTTCCACTCTTCCCGAAATTCAGAAAATTTCAAGTTCATGAAATTTTTGCTTTTTCCAGGAAAGGTTCGGGAAACGAAAAAATTCCAGGAAATTTCGGGAAATCAGAAAATTACAACCAAACAACAATTAAACGTAGAAACTATCAATTTCAGGTAACATTTACGTAGCTCAAAATTTTCCGCTCTCGCTCCGCGTTGGCATTTGTAATAGATGATTTTTTAAAGAGGACGTGAACAAAAAATAATGCTAAATAACTTGATTTGGGCAACCTAGGCCGAAATTAGGCTCGCTGTATTAGTGCCCGATTTTTGTTTAAAATCAAACTTGAAAATTCCAGGAAATATTTATGAACGTGAGCAAATTTTGGCTTAAGTTTCGGGAAATTTATTTTGGAGTTGTGGAAATACTGCATATACAAGAGAAGAATCTTACTCATCAAAATATTGCGTGCTCAAAGCGCAAGCTGACATTGTTTAATAAAAAAAGAGACACGAATTAATTAATCTTATTAATCATTCCTGAACTTACCAATCAAATCATAGTGGGAATTCATTAACAGCATAAAATGCTATCTCAGCATTATAAAATAAGGCGAGCGCAGCGCACCGAGCTAAAACTTTGTTTATCCCGATAAAAAACTTGAACATTTTAAACCATTTTCGGTAATCATGAAAAACATTGAAATTTCATGGGAGTTCAACCGGGGAGCTAAAATCCAGACAATGAATATTTTTTTATTAATAGACTTTCAAAAATGTAAACCCCATTTGATATTCGATTGAAATTCTCGTTAAACAGCTAGTAAAAGCGGGAAAATAAAGTACTTTGTTTTCTCTACCATCATAATTCTCTTTCTCTTTAAATCTTCCTTTTTGGGGAGAGTATTTTGGTAAAAGAAAAAGATAATTGCTGGCTAGTGGGTGGCGAAATTTGAAACGTTGTTAGTCGAAAAATTCAAGCTGGCGCTGTTTAACTTCAATTTCTTTCACCTAATTTCGCGATGAATACTAGCACTATCAAATATATAATTATTAACGTCTGGCGAAAAGAATAACAAACCGATCAGGTGACGAGAACGCGTATCACTTGATCTATATTCAGCTGCGATCGTGCGTCAGAAGGGAAGAGCACCTGCCAAGAAAATCAGGAAAAAGTCGTCAAAATGTAAGTTTCCCTTAATATCTTTAATTTCATTGTTGTTGGGATCAAACTATTAACAATTCTGAATTATAATTTGAAAGAAAATTGTTTACAGAGAGCGTACTTGTCAAATAATATCGAAATATAGTGTGAGTCAAAGATTTCTAACCCCGCATTTCCACTGATGTCGCCTATGAGGTCCATACATGTAATGTTTGGACCTCATTGGTACTAGGAGTGTGCGCGACCCACTAACTCATTAACTGTCAATTCGAAATCCACTGCCAAACATGGTTCAATGGTTTAATTTACCAGTATTAATACTAACCTCGCAATGCGTGTGGGTGCCCAAGCTAAAGCTGTTTTTAATAATCTAAAAATAAAATCACGTCAATCACTGACTCAGTCTCAGACAGTCAATAATTATATAAAATTTGTCATCCAATGAAGTTTCCAATTTCAACATGCATTTTGCTCTGAGTCAGTCTGAGTATGAATTTTACACCATTTATCAAAATCTAGGCCTAAATATCAGCCTGTATAATTCATTACCATTTTAGGTGTGCAAAAAAGACCAATCCCCCTGGCCTGGCATGGGCATGGTCGACTACAGTAGGACCCTACACAAACTTGAATACACGGGACTATAAATTGCACAGCTTCTTGCAAATGCAAGTTTGGCAACGACTAACGAATTCCCATTTTGTTTTCAACGTAATTTTGAAGTCGAAAACATAGCTAAACTTACGAATGCAATGTCCGTCCACATTCTACCAATTAGAGAAGTTGTTTGCAGCTCTCGTTGACATGAATAACGTGAAATCTAAGCTAAACAAGAAAGGTTCACCAACATGCCGACCTGTGAGTGTGAGTGTGACCGTCCCGCGCCCGGATATCGATCGAGCGAAGATATCGGCTTGAGCAAGGTGCAGCCAATCAGCGACGATCTCATATTCCCTGCCAGAAAGAGGAGACAGAATTATTTTACATGGACAGAATTTTTTGTGATGTGACACAAAATCATTTCGTCGACGGAATTTTTTGTGATGTGACACAAAATCATTTCGTTGACGGAATAAATATTTGCATCGCAACGAAATGAATTTCGAGGACGCAATTTTATTTCGTCTCGAGGAAATTGATTATAAGTGTGACACAAAATAAATTTCGTATACGAAATCAAACTGCATCATGACGAAATGAATTTCGTTGGAGTGAAACACATATTTTCCTACAGAATTTTCCTTTGGACAATTGGGGTGCTATTTCGTTAGATCAAAATTCATTTCGTGTGTACGAAATAAATTTTGTGGACCAAATTACATTTCGTCTCGACGAAAATTTATTTTGTGTGACAAGAATAATTTCGTATACGAAATAAAACTGCGTCATGACGAAATCATTTTCATACGAACAAAAAAACTTTTGTGTACGGAATGACGTGAATTGGACGGAATTTACCATCGGACATTTGGTGCGCCATTTTGTATGGCACGCCAAATGAAGTTTGTGGACGCAATTACATTTTGTCTAAACGAAATTTATTTTGTGCATTTCGTCGAGACGAAAATGATTTTGTGTGACACAAAATAAATTTCGTGTACGAAATTAGAAAAGCGTCATGACAAAAAGATTTTCGTCTGAATAAAAACACATTTTGTGTACGGAATTGCTTGAATTGCACAGAATATACTGGCGTACACTTGGCACGCCATACATTCCAGCCCCCCCCCCCCTCGGCTATCTATATTTTGAGGACAAAAGAAGAATACTTCGCCCTTGGATTATAGCCCCTCAGCAGGCTATACTGCCATGGAAAGAAAAATATTTAATTGGTCAAGTCAATTTTGTATGAAAACACATATACCTTGCTGAACATCAGTGATATAGGCCTACTTTTGTAAAAAGTGATCGTTATTTTTTAGCATTATCAAATTGGCTAGTAGTGACTGATCATACTGCTCAGTAGCAATCTACATTTTCAGTCAATAAAATTTGCTGACCTCGAAAATCAACTCATCCCTTTTATGAACAGAACGTTTTGTTTCCCTTTTTGATGTAACAAACAATGAAAAACCAAAATTTTTAAATTAAAATACAATATAAAAATTATTTCAAGTATATTTGGTTTTGTAATTTTCATCTCATATAAATATGAAAATTGAAATAAGAAAATTTAATTAAAAGTCCCGGCCAATCGATTACGCAATATTACACTATACTTCTTTTGTCTGTTGTTTTCTTCTAAATATTAGAAATTTCCTCGCTAAACATGGTGTGTATACCCTGCATTGTCATTCCACTTGTTTTGTGGGTATTTCACCGGTTTATTCAACCATTTGTCTACCCGCTTTTACCCGAGAGAGTCAAATCCTGGTTCAATTTCAACATGAGAATTTACGGAGTGACGCCTCCGAAAGGCTCCGCCGAAGGCAGCGGCAGTGAAGCCGGAGACGGGCAATCGCAGAATCCAAATGGAACAGAAAAGGTTGGTGAAGGGAAGAGAGCTAGAGAGAGAGATCTAGATATGAAGCAGAAGCACGATCTATGAAGTTTGGGGGGGTCAAATTAGATAAATCTAAAAATCATTTTTGGATGTGACAGCTGTGGTGTGATATTCTGATATTTTAATCTTGCATTGCAGCCGTCATGGCCGTCTGTTTCAATAAAATTCAAATTTCGAGTAGTTATTTAACATTATTTATTTTTTAATTTCTCCTTGTACACAGACGGTTCGCTATCGTGCAGCCACCATTACTTACAATGCAAACTCCCCCGTCGGGGCACTTCAATTTTTGTCTTTAAAGTTTAATGAATCAAACTTGAGTCTTGAAAATGAACGCGACCGAAATGCAAATTAATATTCCCTCTTGGCATTTATCGCCAAAAAAATGGGGGAAAAATCAAGTTAAAAGGCACAAAAACAGTGACTTACCTCAGCTGTCGCGCAACTTCACTTCCTGTTTTATCCGAACTTGATACATAAATATATGGCCATTGAGTCCCCTGTACAGATCACGCCAGAACTTCAGTCTCTGTATTTGGTGAGTGAAGCCAACGGAGTTCAGCTGAACAACCAACATACATGTAACAGAGACTGAAGCTTTTTGTCTAACTCTGACCGAGCTCTGAATCTATTAAAATCTTGACGAAAAGCCCAATTAAAGCCAAGGTCAGGAAAGGAAGGTGCTCCGGTGTTTGCATGAAATTGTGGACCCAGGCCCAGGGAACATGGTGAAGACTTGTGGGAGCCTGGGGGTAATAGTTCCGTTGCACTTCACTATAATAATGCTATTTCCTTGGTCAGGATATTTTTTATACAACCATTGCACCAAACAAAAATGGAATTTGATAATTTATTAAATCTCGTACTATTTTATGTTTGATTGTTGATTTCAGTTAAATGTAGACTGTATATTACTATTACAATGAAGTGATTTAGATCTATGTAAAAATATGGATATCTAGATATATAACACTTCATGAGGTGGCAAATTGTTTCTTTAATTCTCCTTTATTCTGCTTTAGTCTTTCAAAATATGTGTCTTAAAGTTATCTCTTACATGTATGTTTTGTTTCGTATTCTTCCCCCCCCCCCACCATACAGGAAAATGAATATAATCAAGAATCCACAACAAGAACTGGCTGCCCTTTCAAACCTAACGGTGTTCAAGCAACAATGGTCGGAGGTGATAAAAAGACTGACTAGTCCTAGGTCCTCATTTCAGCTGATATTAAAGGACATTGTTTCAATATTTGTTGGATTATGATCACCAGGTGAATTCCCAGAAGAATAAGACCAGTCTCAACAGCAAGAATACATCTCCAGTGTGAAAGTGACTCTTGGCACCTTTGTTCTGGAGCCTTAACCGTGCTGACTGGCTCATGTTGTTCAGATTCATCATTCACAAAGTTTAACAAAATTTGATGGTAAATAGCTGCAATATATTGAAAGTATATATGTGTTTGCAAATATTAATCCTTTTTTTACATAGAAATTTTTACTTTTAAGAGGAAAATAATTCCATATTGTTTTACTAGAAATGATTTTTTTTGCAGTGCCTCATTTTTGAGGGGGTCAATTTTGGATCTACTTTTTATTATGAAATCTTTATGTTATTGTTTGGGAGTGTTTGTATGATGTCCATAGATAATTTGTGCTATGCACAGGCTCCCTTCTTTCTTTTATTAAAGTCCACACTGAACATCTGGGCTAATATTTTGGCACCTTTGTGTACCTAGGGTTCGCACCTGTTAGCAGTGAACCTGCCAAGCTACTATTGGGCTGATCATGAAAACTTCATGAAGAGGTAAAACAATAAAAACCTGGTTCGTCCGCAAAATTGAGAAGTTTCCATGGCAACAGTGAGCCCAATGACTTATTTTGAAGCATCCCTTTCCTGTCTGGTAGACTCCCTATCTCCTTTCTCTCTGATTCTGTTCATCCATTCGATGAGTAATGTTTAATTTAATTTCAGTTTAGATTTTTGATTTCTGTTGTCTACCAGTAACCAGGTGTTATTGTCAATAATGCTGTTTAGTCCAAGAGGTGCATTACATTACATTATTTTCAAACATTTCATTTTCTGTACGAATTTCTCTAATTCCCTCGTGAGTTTGCCCATTATTCCTTATCAACCAATAATTTGTTATACATGTATGAAGACAGAGGATGTTGCAAGAAAGTGTTTGCAATCAATTGCAAATTTCAGGCAAAAATTTACAAGTGATAGATCATATTAACTAAAAACAAATCAATTTATATGTGTTAAATTATGGAAGCAGACCTGTGATCAGTTGAAATTTGCAATTAATCACAATACTTATGATTGATTTGGGGTCCTAAAATTGACCTTTAATTGAATGCAATTTCTAGGAACACCTGATTAAACTGTAATTTGAGACCGTATCATGAAAGATATCTCCTGATAATGTTAAACCTTTTCTGAATATTTTGTTGGTAAAGTGACACCAGCTATTTTGTTTTTTGGAGATGGGCATTTTCCATGCTACCTAGATTTGAATGTAATATTGTTTGATAGTACATGTTCATGCATGTAAACACATCTTTTGTAGTAGTTGTAATAGGTCCAGTCCATGGTATATCCAAACGCTGTGGTTGCAAATTTTGTAGAGATTGAGGAAACACATTTTGAGCAAATAATAATTAATCAATTACATGTAGTTTTAATTGGTTTCTCTAATGATAAAACATTACCACTTCAGAGAGAGACTCAAATGTGGCCTTTATGGAAGAAACTAATTTTCAAATCATCCCTCACATGGATTGATTAGTAGTGTAATTCTGCCCAAGTCAACTTTCATCAAATAATTAAAAAGTTATTAGAATTTCAATTATTTGATTTGTGACGTCATATGCGAGCAGCATTCCTACTGTACATAGCAGTAGGATTAATTCCTTGAATGCATGAGCGCTGAAAGGCAGCTCGAGCTAAAGCCGGAGTAATAATAATAACAACGCGCCTCGGAATAGAATATTTCTAGATAGATGGCGCTATATAAATGCCTATTATTATTATTATTATTATAGCGAATGGTAAAAAAATCAATGAAATGTCATTTTCTCAGAAAATTGAAAATGGTTTTCACTGTACCTTTTGTATATCGATAGACAAATCATTTCACACCCGATCATGAATAGAAAACAAAATTAAGTCATCAGGAACCACACAAAATTTGAAATTCATGCATTTTATATTACATAACACATGGGGCAGCTGCTCGTTTATGACGTCACAAATCCAAAACTTTAAACTCTAATAACTTTCGTAATCTTTAACGGATTTTCCTCAAACCTTCACCAATATTTTTACTATTTTTTCTGCTATTTTTACAACAAAGTTTTCTTCAGGGTGAACTACCCTTTTAAAATAATCTGGTCTAAAAATTGCTTTGATTTTACAGAAGGCCTACTCTGGCTGTGTTACCTGTACATGTAGTTGTCTTTTTAGGGGGGGGGGACTTCTGTGAAAACTGTAACCCTCCCACCACACACACACACCTTTACCCACAGAGCACAGTCACAGAAATACATGTTAGTGTTATGAGTATTCCTTGGTCCACCTTTGTGTACATGTAAAAAAGTGGCTTCTAGAAAATGTTTTTTAATTTGTATGTATTAGTTAAGTTCAATTTAGTTTATTCATGTTTAGTCAATTCTTTTTTAATTCACGTGGGGCAAATCAAGATATTTGCCAATTTTATTGAAATATGTGTATTTATACTTATTCATACATGGTGTTATCATGATGATTGTGTGTCTGTGCTTTGAAATAAAAGTATTTATCTTTATCAAAATTGATTTATTGTACATGTATTTGTTTTCCATATCTCAGTTTTTGTTTCTGTGTATAGTGGTTTACAAATTCATTTTGATTTGGTTAATACTGTCGCAGATATCTCCAAGACAAAGTTCAACCAAAAAATATGTTGACTTTAATATATAGTGATGAATCAGGCCAGGAAAACTGGCAGTAAAATAAGAAAGGAGTGACATTAAAACATTTCTCTTAGTATTTTTTTCACAAAACAGTTATACATATATGAACATCAGAGTGACATGCAAATGGCATGGTCGATGATGTCACTCTTACTTCATGAATTATACCTTTTTTCAGATTTGATCAAGTTACAGTAGGATACCACAAGGACAATTCCACCTGTTCAGAGATCAAACTTTTTTCTTCCAAATTTAATTTGGTACAAGAGGCGACAATGGTTATTAGATTGAGTTTTGTGACATTTGAACAAGTGATATTTCAGTTTTAGTCCTGTACTCCTTTTCTTTTTATTATTCCTTCTTTGAATTATTATTATGGGAAGGTGTTAAGGTATTTTTCTTCCCTCCTCATTTTCCTTTCTACCCTCCCTTTTTGCTGGGGGGAGACACGCCCCTGGATAGATCCTTTCAAATTTAATTACACTTCATTTTTTTCTCATTTATTTTCCATTCCCTTGTGGAAAAAAAGATGAAAATAATTTTTTCTAAGAGTTACAAAAAAGTTTCACGAGCCCTCGCTGCACCCATATAGCTGCCCAGTATGACCCTTATTTCCCCTGTTTACCCCCCCCCCCTCTATCCTTTCATTTATTTCCGCTTTCACCCTAGCTTTCCAGTTTTGTGCCTTGGCCGACCATTTTCTTTTCTTTCCCTCTTCCATTTCTTTCTTTGATCTCTCCCTTCTCTCTTTCTGTAATTTCTCCCCTCTTCCGTTTCCTTTCTTAAAATTGTTCCCTTTTTTGATCTATTTCTTTGTTTTCTTTTTTTTTAAATGCGGCAGAAGCCATAAAATTGGGGGGGTCTAACTGAAATTTTTTGATAGACACAGGTAAAAAAAATTTACAAGCAAAAAAAAGGGTCATCAGTCTAAATTTTAGGGGGAACCACCTGAATCTAGGGGGGACGAGGGAAACAAAACTGACAAGCAAAAACAAAGGGTTCTCAACAAACATTTTAGGGGGACCGTCCCCCCCCCCCCACCTCAAATTTAGGGGGACCTGTCCCCATCGTTCCCCCCCCCCCCCCCCCCCCCCCCGCTTCCGCCGCGCCGCCTATGGACGGTATAATGGGATAATCTCTGCGAAACCAATAATATAATGCCCTTTGGCGGAGGGGGAGGGGCACTGATCTGAATTCAGATATGTGGGAGGGGTGTGTGTGTGTATTTGAGTTTTGTCAGACGTGTATCAATCAGATATGATTATTTACGTCTGGGACCGACCTTTAACGTCACCATCCGAAAGACGTGACCAGGGCTCGAACCTCTGCATCAATTTGTAACTTCCCCAAGGCTTGGATTACAGGCGCACGCCACAACGCCCAGGTGGTGCGGTTTGCCTAGCGGTACGGTACCGTACCGTATACGCTATAGGACAAACGAAAAGAAAATCAACACTGGCTGATAATACCACCTACAGCTACAGTCAGGGTGCTGCGCCGCCGCCGGCAGCTTCGGGGCCGGGCACCTAGTATAGTACGGTACCTATACCTCGCGCGCGAAGCTCGCACTCGCACTAAGAAATCTACACGTAGTTCTCTCCGTATGGTTCATGCGTCGTCCGTTGTTTGCTTCTAATTTGGAGACAGTTCCTCGATAATCATGGTGTGTTGTCCCTGCTTTCTTGTTCCTCTTATTTTGTGGATATTTTACCGATTTATTCAACCCTTTGTCAACCCACTTTTGCCCGAAAGAGTCAAATCCTGGTTCAATTTTGGAGTGACGAAAGGCTCCGTCGTAGCGGGCGAAGGCTGCTGTGAAGCTGAGGCTGTGCAATCACAGAATCAACATGGAACAGGAAAGGTTGGTGGTGATTTAAACTTATGATGAATCTATTACATGTTATATCTCTTTTTATCATTTCTTTTTCTGTCTTAAGATGATGTAACCATGGAAATTAGAATTTGTAAGTTTTCTATAACATGTTTTACATCTGTCGACTCAAAACAACCTAGGCCTACCTAGGCCTAATGTTAAGTTCAGCAAAACTCAGCCTTCAGTCTCTACTAAAAATTTTGAGTTTTGTGCACAACTGCATAATAAGATGTCAGAAATTGTTAAATAAATCCCAAGAAAACATGGTTATTCCTCATAATTCCTGTCTAATCACATTCACAACCATTACAATGTACTGTTTACGTAAATTGTATTAAATTGTTGATTAAAGTGAATGGCATTGGAAGCTCAATAAATAGATGTCGTTCTTACATGTAAGTTCTTTTTCGTCCATTTATATAATACATGCCTCTATTCACTTGTTCACTGCTACCATCTGGCCTGTGGAGAATCTACAGGTAGGACTATGGTATGCCAATGCTGTATAGAGCACACACTCTAAAAAATCATTAAAATATCACTTTTGTGACCAAAATTACTAATTTTCATACAGTTTTAATTTATTTATCATTAGTAATGTGGGAATAATTTTTGTATTCACCAGAGCGCTCAAAAACTTGAATTTTGGGCATATTTTTGTGTACGCCCTCTATTGGTGGAAAGTAATATGGCAAGAAAATTTTCATTTTTTGATCTCTATTTTTAATTAAGAAAAAATGATATAAAGAATCAAATTTAAATAAGAGCCAAGCAGTATGAATTAACAAGTCTAATGGAAACTGTCAGTGTAAAAAAATCAAGCATTTGCCCCAAAGAAAAAGAGAAAATAAGCCAAACATTGCCACCCTTATTTTGTCACACATGGAGATATAACTGAGAACAAGGTTATATTATAACCTTGTTCATTGAATGAGTGCCTCTATTGTAGAATATTGCCGTACTTGAAGCTTTATCAAGGGAATATATGGTTTCCTCACATCCTGTATTTTGCTTCAGTTGAATATGTCTTTATGATACTTAAATTTCATCTCCTGTTATTGTTTTTCCATCCAGGAAAATGAGCATTATCAAGAATCCACAACGAGAACTGGGTGCCCTTTCAAACCTAACAATGTTCAAGCAACAACGGTTGGAGGTGATAAAAAGACTGACTAGTCCTAGGTCCTCTCTCGTAAGCTGAAATTGAAGGACATTTTGTTGAATTGTGATCAACATGTGAATCCCAGAAGAATGAGACCACTAAGACGGCAAGAACTCAGACAAGGATGAGCCGATCTGGGCTTGAACTTGAATCTTTGCATTCAGATGCAGGTTCTGTCTTTATCTAGGTTAGATGGTACATGTCTTGATTGGTCAGCATCACACTTATACTTCACTTGTTCACATCTCCAATACTTATCCCAACTTTTTTAAAGCTGTGGACACTGGGTGCATTCACTAAACCACCGGCATAATTTCATAAAAAGATATTCTTGGTGCCTTTGAAACTATGTAAATGGTTCAGTCATTAACACATTTTTCACACCCCAAATCAACATCCATTTCCCCACCTTTTAAATTGTTTATGCAGAGCCCCAAACCAATCTTGAAAAGGGGGTCAATTAATAAATTGGAGGGGATGTCTGTACAAGCATGCACAGGCTCCATTTTTCCTTCAAAATGATAACTTTTTATATATCTTGGATTTTTTTTGGGGGGGTGGGGTGGTGGTGGCACCAACTTGTAAGGGTCTTCGCACCTGTTAGCAGGTACACCCTGGGTGTACCTGCCAATCTACCATTACAATGGTGGAGTTAGAGTCTCTGGTTTGTGCACAAAAAGGGAGAAGTTTTCTTGGTAAAAGAAGGCTGGGTTGAATCTGGTAGTAATACACCTGTAGGCTTTGGCCAGACGACTAGAATGCATTGGTGTTCCATAGAGGCAACAGCCAACCAGCATGCTCCAAGTTTACGCTATACAGTGCTTTCCTTCATCCTGAGGTCACAAAAATGGTTATAATTGTGTTAATACATTTAATTGAAGAATTTGTAGGAGGGACTGGAATGTGTGCTGAAACAGAGATTTAATAGTATTACCTAACATCATGTGTCATAAGAATGACTTAATTCTACATAATCATATATCAATATGAATTATTATTATTTTATTCCACTTTGTAAGGGAACTATTTTTCTCTTAGAAATATTTAGGTTAGATGCATCTAATTCTATTATATTTACTGTACAGATAAAAAAAATATTATACATATATATAGATAGATAGATATATGTATTTATATATATCTAGCGTATATTAAGGAGAAGACTGTTGTCAAATTATTATTTTTTTCTGATTAGGTTTTCACTTAAAATGATTATGCGTGCATTGTTTCTATATTTGTAGTATTGTTGTTTAGATTGTCATGATTTATTTTATTTATTCAACCCAACCCTAACCAATAAAGTCTCAATTACTTGTCAGTGATCTAAATTTATTTCATACAAAATGACTTATTCAGCATCATTATTTCTTCAACTTTCAGAAAATAGCTTATTTAATTTTTTAATAGTAGCTGGTACATTCCAGGCATTAGTTGGTTTCTTGTGATTTTTTTTCAAATGCAGCACCAACATTTACAGTCACTTGATAAATTGTTCATTATCGCTTTCCATTCATTCTCTTTCCATTCAATCATCCTTTACATTATACATGTATTCGCAAGTATGAATCCCTTAGACATTTGTTACATTTTAAAATGGTTTGCTTTAGGTTTTTGTCCCCTTTTTACTCCCTGTACGCAATATATTCGAAATACTGTAAAACAGGGATTAAATAAATTCTGTAATTCGGAATAACTTTTAAAGGGGAATCCAGCCTTAGTCATAAAATGTTGTGTTGGAAAGAAGAAAAATAAATAAAACAGAATGGTGAAAGTTTGAAAGAAATCGGACCAGCAATAAGAAAGATACGGCTATTTTGAAATTGAGATCCCTTCAAATTTCAAATTGGCAACTGGGTAAGTAAATTAAACAAGGGACAAGGACAACTTTCCCATAGGCCATGTACTTTATTATCAGGGATTTTGGGTTTTCTCCTTAGTTCCTTTTTCCTGGGGCAATAATCTGAATATGACCCAGGTAAGTATTGTTTAATGTCTTCATGAAAGAAAAATGCAGTTTGAAATTGAAGTAAAACTTCTGGAGAAAAAAAAAACATTTGAGCGAATTTATGTATTGGAATACATGGAAGAGTACTAGTCCTTGACAACATCACTATGACATCGTATATGCGGCCATTTGAAGTCTCCATGGATAAAATGCTTACCAATATTTACAACTTTTAAAAAAAATCATGATTTTCTTTAATATTGTTTGTCCGATATTCAATCTTTCACCTATCAGCTTGTCTGATTTTTCTCTTTCCTCTAAAACCAAGTTTTTATTTGCGCTGGATTTAAGTATATATTTCTTTGTATCATTTGCAAATGTTTAAATGATAACTACATCTTTCCTTGATATTTATGAGACTGATATAGAAAAATCAGTTATCATAGAAGGTAATGATCTCTGATTAAATGTATTGCATTTCTCATGTCATGTTGGAAACTTATAAAAACAAAGCAGTAGCAGCAGAAAACCATTACATAAGTCTTAATGTAATTTTAAGTTTCTTGAATATTCTTAAATCTACTACTGGCTGTTGTTTGCTTTTGAAAAATGTAGTTTATTTAAAGTCTCTTGATTTATGTGGATGCTATTAGCTCCATGATTTATGTGTGCTGCATTTACTTTGTTGGTTCTAGAACTCAATACAGCATAATGTTTTTGTTCCAATGTTAAAAGATTATTAGCAAACTTCAATAACATGTAGGAAGCATTCTGTTATATAGGGGAAACAGAAACCTACATGTATAACCACTCCTGAGACACTGGTAAATGAAGCAGCCTTTATGTAAGAAACAAATTGTCAAATAAAATTGAATTTCTTTTGTATACATGTACATGTATACGTAGATGAGAATTTTTTTTATTTGGAGGGGGGGGGGTTAAACTAGAAAGTCCAAGTCTTGCTGTTTTTGCAACTTCCCCAAACCAGCCCCTCTTCCTGGGCAAACACATACACATTTCCCACAGAGTACACAAATAAGGAATTAATAGTGTGTATTTCTTTGTCTACCTAGGTAACAATTGGTCTGTAAAGCATGTTAATAAGTTTAGTGTATTCATGATTATTCTACTTTTCAAATCAACAATTTGCTATTGGAGAGAAGATTTATTGAACATGTGTATTTATACTTATTTATACCTGTATAATGTTTTTGCTGTTAAATAAAACATTTATCTTTCTTTATAAATATTGATTTGCATGTATAAATTATATTTGTTGGTGGCACGGGGGCGGGGAGGGGGCTGTCATTAAAAGGTTTACATTATTATCGTCTATGATCAATGACTTGTCCTTTACTCAGAGGTTTCAGAGTATACCCTTTCCTCGTCATTTAACTCTTCATGTTCCCCACCCTAAATAATGCCTCAAAATATTTTTATGAATGGGTGAAATATATACCCTTTCCACAATATCCAGGGTTGAAAAGTATACTTTTTTCTGAGTTTAGTAATTTTGATACCAAATTCACTGTTAGAGCGTACATCGCCCTGCCATTCGGTAAAACACTTGTTTTACCTCCTTTCGTGGACGATCAAGGTGTTTATGTAATTGTAATGGCCCCCTGGATCACAAATTCAAAGTGCTTGAGAATGCGTTTTAATAACCATTTCATCTTCATTTTTAACATTCATCTGTCCCCGATTGGTGTTACACATATACAGCGGTGCTCAAATGTTAGCAAACCCCACCAGAAAAAGTAGTGTGACAAAATATTACATTCTATACAGTTGGTATCTCCGGGCTGGTCCAGGCTGGATATATATATATATCAATATTCACAGAGCAAATGCTGAAAATTAGATCAAAATCAGGTAACAACGAATTTATTGAATTTTAAAGATTTGCATTTTGGCAGGTGAAAAGGTTCTATGCATGCCTTTATGAATATTCATTAAGTGGGCTGATGATGTCATATCCCCACTTGTTCTTTTTATCTTATTATATATAATTAGGTTTATTTGCAAAAATTAACCAAGAACTAAAACAATTGATAAAGTGCATTAGTTATTTATTGCCGCAACTTATATTTCATCATAATGGAGACGCATAACTTACACATGTATGAAAATATGAAACATTTATGATTTCATGTACTAGTACTAACATAAGAAAAAGGAAAGTGGGGATGTGACATCATTAGCCCACCTAATAAATATTCATAGCCATGTGCATATAACTGTTTCATTAAATATTGATAAACTTTAAAACTCAATAACTTCGTTATTTGTTATCTGATTTTGATGAAATTTTCAGCATTTTCCTTTGTGAATTTTACTCTTCATATTTTCAGCCCAGACCATCCCTCTAACATGGAGGAGTGTATTTTCTGGTGGGGCTTACTAACTTTTTAGCACCACTGTAGATGAGGGCATGTCACGTCACGATATAAAGGCAACAAGAATGACATGAATTAAAAAGGGAGATTGTGTTGTTACTCGTTCCAGGCGTTTCCTTTAGTTGTAGACTAGCCAAAAGTGTTTAGGGTATGTTTTTTTCCCTGCAAGCTTTTTCCCCGGGGTCATATTCTGGCGACCGTGACAACTTGCTTAGGGGCCAACATGTGTTTATATATATATATATATATATATATATGTGTGTATATATATGTATATATAAGCAACGAAAAACTTGTTTAGCGGTTGTTTTGCACACAGAGAAAAACTCGTTTAGGGGGTGTTTTGAAATAATTTGGCCACGCATGTGTACAGCAATACATTTGACTCCCCCCCCCCCTCGGGATCAAACACTTATGCTTCAAGAGCGATATTTTCTTTTTTCTAGAGACCTTCGAACGCAATAAAATGAATAATAAAATATGACAGGAAATAGGGTTTTAATGTCTAAGGTATTAACACCCTTTAATGTGGCGACCATGAACAGAATTTTTGAAGTAAAACCAAGCATTTTTGGTACTTTATTATGAACTACCAAATAAATGCGAATCTTCAACCTCTTTAATGTGATAATCAACATGGAGGCTATTGACGCATGTGGTCATTGCCCTGTACAGTGGTCGGGAGGGGCGATCCCCCCATGAAAATTATGGGGGGAAAACATATCACTTAATTGCTCTTCCATCAATTAAGACAACTTGAAAAAAAAATATATAGCATTCAATGCAAAATTTTGAAAACAATTTTAGAGCTCTTAATGACATGAATAAAATTATGCATTACTCAAGACATATGCAGGGCATATATTACCTTCTTATTTCTTCGTGTTCGAAAATTTTATCCTTTTTTGAGGGGGGGGGGGCTTTCGTCCCAAATGCTTCCCTAAAACCGCGCCTGCAACTGACACAATGGAATATGATGCACAGGTCAGATGGGTTCAGGAACTGTATGCACAAGGTGAATTTGTAGAGCGGCTGAACCCACGAGTCGCTGTCGAGTGCACGTACTGTGGTAACAAAGTCCATGCAAACTTCTCGGTCCCAACAAATCAGATTACAGGGAATTTATCAGCCATCCCCTGTTTCCAAATAGCACATTTTGTTCATTCCTTCGCAGTAGCACATAATAAAACAGAGCATCTCTATAAAAATCTAATGGAAGTTATAAAATAACATTGACTGGAAAATAATATGACGTACAAACTGAAAGATAATCAAAAGGGGGACCTTGCGTAGAAAAGGACGAGATTAATCACGCACGTATTCTGTGGGACCTCGGGGCCCGGGACCCCGGGTAGGCGAAAAAGGGGCGCAAAAATAAAACAGAGGGAAAGAAAGGGGGAGAGGAGGGAAAGGAGAAGAGAAAGAGAAAAAGGGGGAAAGAAAGAGAGAAGGGGAAAAGGGGGCAGAGAATTGATGTTCGACCTAGGGGGCGCCGAATTGATGTTCGACATACAGAGGAGTCAATTTGATATCCGACCAAGGGGGAGCCGAATTTATGTTTTACCTAGGGGCACCGGATTGATGTTCGACGTAGGGGCGCCGAATCGATCTGCAACCTTGGGGGGCGCCGAATTAATGTTCGACAGGGGGGAACCAAATTGATATCCAACCTTTGGGGTGCCAAGTTGATGTTTGTCCTGTGGTTGTCAAATTCATGTTTTACATGGGGGCGCCAAAATCACCTTTACTCGCATCAAATGCTAGATGCCCCTCCTGTACATGATTACCAAAAGTTCTTAAAAGTCCAGATTTTAGGTCAGAATATCACAGATTTTCATCTCGCTCTTCGCCCTCGCATCAATCGTTTTAAGGTGGCGATCATATTCATCATAAGTGCTAGAATATCCAAATTTTAGGTCAGAATATCAATATTTTCCGCTCAAGCTTTGCGCCCGCACAATTGTTTAGTACGATGACGATCCTGTTCATTGTTAGATAAGTGCTTAAAATGTCCGACCTTCGGTCGAAATATAAAAAAAATCAGCTCGCGCTTCGCGCTCGCATCGATTGTTTAGATAGATAGGCTACTCATCCTGTCCATGGTCACAAAAAGTGCTTAGAATGTCCAGTTTTGGGGTAGGAATATAAAGGATTTTCAGTTCGCGCTCGATCGGAACGATTAATTAGATGCCCACCCTGTTCATGATTACAGAAAGTGCTTAAGATGTCCAAATTTTAAGGAAGAATATCAAAAATTTCAGTTCGGAAATTTCTTAGTTAGATGACAATCCTGTTCATGATTACCAAAGGTGCTTGAAATGTCCAAATTTCAGGTAAGAATATCAAATACTTTTTCCAGCTCGCGCTACAAGCTCGCACAATTGTTTAAATAGATACCCATCCTTTTCATGATTACAAAATGTGCTTAAAATGTCCGAGTATCAAAATTTTTAGCTAGCCCTTTGCGCACGTATAAAATTATTTGTTAGATACCCATCCTGTTCATTATCTCCAATGGTGCTTAGAATGTCCATATCATTTTTCTTTTTCAGCTCGCGCTGAATTCCCATCAATTATTTAGACAGATAACCATCCCGTACATGGTTAAAAAAGGGCTTAAAATGCCTAGTTTAATAGTTTTGTGTCGGAAAATTGAAAAATTGTCAGCTCGCTCTTCGCGATAGCATAAAATGTTGAGATAGATACCCTTCCTGTTTTTTATTAAGAAAGTGCTTATAGATTTTCCAAAATTGAGGTCAGCATATCAAAATTTTTACAGCTCTTGTTTCGCGCTCGCATCGATATTGTTTAGATATAATACTTATACCCATCATATTCACTTTTGCAATATAAAGATAAAAATACTCCCCCCCCCCCCCCCCCATTGGCATAAGCTGGATCCGCCCCTGGTACAGAAATTAAGGCTCCCACACACATAATTTTAGTATCGCTCTGATGAAAAGTTAAACTAAATTGAACCCCAAAGTGCTCTATGCTTTCTCGTCGCATTTATTCTTTTGAAAAACATATTCATGGATTTTTATTATTTTCTTTGCATGCATGAACTTATTTTAAAAAGGGTCATCGATTTCCTTTTTTTCACGTGATTTGAATAAAAAGAAAAAAATCCAACAAGCATAATACGGAAAATTTCATCAAAATCGGATGTAAAATAAGAAAGTTTTGACATTTTAAAAATTAGCTTAATTTTACAAAATAGCAAATGAGGAGACTGATGACATCATCCACTCACTATTTATTTTGTATTTCTTTACATAGAATATGAAATATTCTAGTTTTCCCCCACAATGACATGTAACAAAGTTTTTTTCCTGAAGATGACTTGTGTATTGTTTAATAATTTTGTGGTTAAAAACAAGAGTCCTTATTGTCAAATCTGTAAAAAATAAAACTAAAAAATGAAATATTGTATAATTCAAACAATAAAAAAATCAAAAGAAATGAGGGACATCATCGACTCGCTCATTTGCATATCACTGAATTGTGCATGTAACTGTTGTTTGAAAAATAAGCGAATTTTGAAAATGTCATTACTTTCTTATTTTACATCAGATTTTAATCCAAAAAAATCAGTGTTATGCTTGCTTGATTTCTTTTTTTCGTTTTACTCAAATCAATATTTTGCTGGGGTGGACTTAATCTTTAATCATAACCCATGTGCAGTACATTTATTCAGGATTAAGATTAACTTGAACGCTCCCTTTGGCGACCGATTTGTTTGCCTCAGAACGATATCAACCTTGCGTGTTTACTGCAGTGTGTGCAATGGTGTGTATTCATGATGAGGAAAATATGAAATAATCAAAACTTTAGTCACTAACTTGAAAGTACAAATTGGGGGAGGGGGGCAATGACAGTCATGATACATTGGTTCCAGAGGATAAAGCATCACTGAACACCATTGTTCTGAAATAAAGTTAGATAAAGAAGCAGGTGGGCCTTATTGCTTTCATTGCACAATATTATATAGGAAAGAGGAGCAGAAACTATGGACAGAACTTATGGAAGGAAAGGAGGAAGGAAGTTGGTTTGAAAGAACAACCATAAAAATGTTGACTGGACCTCATGTGATTCCTGCCATACTGTGAAATGAATCGGATTAACCTGCATGTGATCAAATTACTGAACAATCTGCAAAACAAAAATGATAGTTATCAACCATTTTATCACACACTGAATGGCAATGAACTATGAGCATCGTCTCAAAAGGGAGGTTTCAGTACCCACCAAATCATAGCATCCTTAAAGGAGAAATTCATCTTTAAAAAAAAGAAGGAATAGATTGTTGAAGGTTTGACGAAAACCCATCAACAGAATACGAGTTACTACTTTTCAAGTTTTGAATTCTGATCTCATATGCACATGAGCATAATACTTATAATATCCATAATTTTTGATGATTTATGAACTAAAATATTTCATAGAAGCAATTACGAAACAATGTATCTGATTGTTATCATGAATGCACAAGTAAATCCCAGGAGTAAATCATTTTTTTTTCATTTTATGAGAAAATGGTATAATATGGAATTTAAGGCACATGACACATGAGGAAACTGCTCCCACGTAATGTAACGAAATCATAACTTGAAAAAAAAACCACACAACTCTTAAATCTTTGGTGGATTTCCCCAATGTATCAATGTTTATTTTTCTGCTTCTATCAAAACCATCTTTCCCCCAGGGTGAACTTTTCTTTTCAGATCCCATCTCTTTTCTTCTCTCTCCCTCTTATATATCTTACCTCTCCCCCCCCCCCCCTCTCTCTCTCTCTCACTTTCTCTCATACATGTACGTCTATCTTCCCATTTAGTTCTACTTCCGTCTCTCCAATTCCTTAAAAGGGACAAAGGATCTGTATTCATATAACAATATTTATTATCAATACTTTGCACAAATAGGAATTCAAGTCGTACAAAAAAGCATGAACAAAATATTCATGTTACAGTTGAAAGAGTGAGAGACATATTCAATCCAAGTATAATCTATAGTTGGTCTACAGATGTAAATGTGTATACATGTGAGTATAAGTTTGATAAAAGACTGAGAATGAATTGTATAATAAATTGAGAATCTCACTATTTCTAGTTGCAATATATAGCCTGATATGAACAAGCCAAATATGGGAAAATATTGCTAGAGACTCAGGACATCCTTTGACCTCAGTTCCAACAGATACATGTAAATATAATAACCTCAAATTAAAAAAAAATGTATACCACACACATGTTCTTAATATCCACCATAGTCAGATGCAAAGGATATGAAGAAGAATAATATCATCAAAATGAATGCAGTAACTCTAACAAAAATACAAAAAGTAATTTTCTTCTGTAAGAATTAATCTCAGAATATTTCTTGATGATCTTGCAGCTAAATCATATAAAGATTTGAACAGCACATACGACATTAACAGCATAAATATATATATATCTATTTATTTTTTCAATTTTTTGTCACCCTAACAAAATATTAATATTCATGAATACCTTGAATTAGAATTGATGATTTCAATTCAACTGGGATAAGCAAAAGATGTTAAAAACGGCTGTTTTCAACTCGCCACATGGCCACCGTATATAGGGGAATGAGGTTTTACTGTATAAACATGGGTGGCAACTAAATTTTTGTCCTGGTGCACTACATTTAGATAAGTACACTGTAAGCAACATCAAACTAATATCAGATAAGCAAAATGACATGAAGAATAGATTTGTTTCCATCATGTTTGAATGATAAAAAGCCCGATAATTTCTACTCAAATACATCTTTTGTATAATGTCTCCCATTCCCAATTCAAAACACTTAGTTCTGTGAGAGTTCAGTCATTATGACAATTTGGAAAAAAATCATTCCCACCTTTCACAAAGCATACATTGATTAGATTGATATTGCACTTCATCTACTAATTCTATTTTCCATCTTTTACCTCCCCTTCTTCACCCCCACCCCCTCCATTTAATACTTGATCTCAAATCACCACCAGTGTAACTGCATCAAGCTTCAGCAATTGATACTCAACCAAAATTAATTATCAATTGAAAAGACATGGAATTACCATGGTTATATTTGTCTTATCTCCTAGAAATGAAACTGGCCATAAAAATAGCTAATTGTAAATTAAAATAAAAATAGGTAATTGTAAATTATGCTGAATTAAAAATATATCTCTTTCTCCTTTCTCTTTCTCCTTTTGTACAATACTGATTATAATTTGGAAGATATTATATCAATGCAGACATGTGTGAATAAAATATATCAATTCAGTTGACTAATACATATCAGATCATACACACGCAAAAAAAATAACTACATGCAGAGGCATCAATCCTTGGGAGAGGTAGGGAGTGATCATCCCCCCCCCGCGAAAATATTGGGGGCAAACATATGGACTCGGTCCTCCCCCCCAATAATTTTGACAACTTTAACAAAATAATTTATATGAACTTGAAATATAAGTTTAAAAAGCACTATAAAACTTGGCATGAAAATACCATCAGACATAAAATTTATCAATTTTGGGGCACTTTTGCACACACAATGCTGCATTGTAATTTGGTGTGCAATGTGCACCAAAAATTTTGGAATTCTTTTTTTCATAGTTTTTTTACCATCCCCCATGTAAAACAAGGATTGAAGCCCCTAATTACACATACTTAGGGAAGGCACTTGTTCACTATACAAAAAAGAAATTCGAAGACAGTAATTCCTATAGCAATAATAACTAATAAAAATGAAGTGGACATATCCCGTGACGCGATATGGTGAAAATTGTTCCTATAGAAATTCGAAAGTGTATATAGATGTTTGTTCATTAGTGAGAAGAGATTGTGCTTTGGTTATTTTAACCTATTTGTCAGCTTGAATGAAAAGAAAAACATATCTTGATGTATGATCATACATGTAAATTTCACACACAGGTGACAAGTTTTGAGCAAAAGTTGTTTTAAAAATGGTTACAATCTACATGTATTAAATTTATGTGGGTACTATAATATTAGGTCAAATAATTAGCCACTTACATGGAATGCTCATTTGTAAAACATATTGAAAATGAATAACAAAATAATACACAATTAAGCATCAACCAGACATGACACAGCACTTTCTTGTTTAGAGTCAATGGGATATGAGAAAAAAAAAACATTGCAAATGCAAACAAACTTTCTTTCAAAGCAAGGCTATAACAAGACTTCCACTATGCATCAATCAATTACTTTTTATCAAAGCGAGTGCAAAGTGATCTATCCAGGATTGGACAAACTTATAAAAATCACTGAGTTGTATTGCTCATCATAATTGGTCCACATACCTACATGTATAGGGTCTATGTGGTCAGATTTCTGACTAGAACTTCTTGAAAAGTGTACTGCTAATTCACATGTAAGTCATTGAACAAGGCCATCGGTATTTTTGAATGTAGCAGAATGAAAAAATACATGTATTGCTAAGCTTTTTCTTTTTTTGATATCTGTATGAGATTGTGAAATGTGAATAGGCCCTAGGGTTTATAAAAATAATATCAGAATGAGTACATATAACATGTTATCCCAGACTGCCAGAGACTCATAATTTTGGTAATTCATTAATTTCTGTAGGTTTCAACAGTACGTGTTGTTCTCAGTGACCTTTAGATCACAGTGTACATGACTTACACACAATGTTCAGTGAGTGAGAGAAAATTGAAAATGCAGTTCCAAAATGCGCAATTTAAAACCTACAAATGCACTGGTACACAGAACAGCCACAGAAAATAACCTCATATCACACTCTATACAAATAGATAGCATCATTTTATACTTCCTTTCATTTCTACATGACCATTGTACTAGTTTACAATTACACTGTAGGTTATCATGAGTTGATCACATGCTTTTTTTTACAAGAGTCATATGACATAACAAAGGCAAACAACATTCATTGACTATTTGACAGGCAGATTAAACTCTACTTTTGTACACTCAAGAGTCTGAAGAGTGGGCTAACTAGACCATTTATTGAGAGTGTAGGCCTATTAAGTGGAGTGTAATGTAATCTATCCTTGGAGTTGTAAACTGAATGATTTTGCTATATCATGTTTTCTACAGACTCAATCTCGCATTTAAGAGGGCTTGGGTCTGGGTCAATGAGTGATGTCAAAGTCGTATGAACATAGCTCTGAAAATGAAACCTAATCACACACATAGAAAGACAAGAAACCTGATCACAATGATATTATTTCCTTCTTTAGGTCTGATGAATACAGATTTTTCAGTTTCACATGTTCATGTAAATTGCTGTTTGCAAAATGGGAAAAATACCTAATTATGTGATATACATGTACAGGGGCCCGTTGCAGAAAGAGTTGCAATCAATCGCAACTCTAAAAAATCATGCGCAACTTGATTTTCAACCAATCAACAGCACGCATTTTGGACTTGCGATTGATTTTTTGACTTGCGTTTAAACGCAACTCTTTCTGCAACGGACCCCAGATCATTAAATGGTATTGAAACAAATCAACATTTTGTACAGCATATGTAGACCTATTATGGGACAGTATGGGTGGTGGCTGGCATATTGAGGGGGACGGCGACCTACATGTTTTCTCAAGTAATTTAAAGTGGTAGTAATCAACCTCTGATTTTTCATGCCTTTGTCTACCACAGAAAAATAATGAATTGAGTCCATCAATTTGCAAAGTCAACTGAAGGAGGAAACATTTGAAAATGATATTGAAACAGTAGTCTTGAGTTGTACCACAAACAATGGAGAAATATAAGTACATATTGTTGCACAGATAAAGAAAAATCCTACAACAGCTTGAGCTCTTCAGCATCAGAAAATTACATGTTTTCTAAAGGTAACCTCTTTGAACAGTGCACTTTGACACATTCTAAGAAGAAATACAACACTGTACATGTGTTTACACATACTTGTAGGTGGCAAAAATCCCAACACACCAATCCCAACCCACATAAAATGAGGTAGGTGCTTGAACATCTTTTTAAACCAGTCACAAGACCAAACCTAAGCTGACACTGAAGTTGGGATAGAATTTTTTTCCAACTGAGCTACCACTAATGTGATATATTTTCAAATATACTTGATGGTTGGATTATATGTGGATAAAAATGTAGCCTGACCTACGATTTCAACACCAACATCAACATCATCTAAATCATACAAGGAAAAAAAAATTGCCCAATTTCATGTATTGAATCATCATAGCCTGATTGGTCCAAATCAAATAAAAAAAATCATTCGCCTGTATGTTTGAATATATAGGCTCGTATAAATCTTTAAGCCATTGCCAATCATGATCTACACCTTTGCATGTATCATGTATCAATCAATACTATACCATGAAAGAGCGATTCCATCAATTGGATAGAAATTATACGAATGCAGCAAAAGAAATGCAATTAAACAGATTTAAGATACAATGACCAATCTTCGATACATTTAGGCCTACAAAAGTATGCATACCTAGAAATATCTTGACAGTTTCTATTGGTATTTTTCATCAATATTCATCAAAGCACTGTGCTCTGTACATGCCATTTATAATTGATATTAATGCAATGTACTTAATAAAGCTTTACCTATTACACATCGTTTGTATAGCATTTATTTTCTCTGATTGGGAAACACACACTGATGTCTGGAATGGAAGTAGAAAAATTCCCAGAAAGGGGACAATCTACACCTTAATTATAAAGCTTGCCCAAGGGATTCAAATTTTAAACCAGGCTACATAATTTACAAGGACTGTAAAAAGCTGCAAGAAAAGATTAAACATGCAACCGTCAAAAAGGCTGAGCCCCTATGTAACAAGTTTGTCTGATGATATGTTTAAGATGGGTCTAGGAAGAGAAGTCCAGCCATAGTAGAGAAACCTAGGACTAAGAAGAACACTTTGAGAAGTCTGTCCTTGCTGGAATTCATCTCATGAGGGAGCACTTCAAAGAAGGTGACGTACAGGAAGGTTCCAGTGGCAATACCTTGAAGGATACCATCCGTGATGGTTTGCGTGAAGTCGGAGATGCTCTCGATAAGGATGATTCCCAGTGTAATTCCAATCGGTGCCATCATGGCGAAGCACAAGCAGGAGAGGACGACAGAGCACCTAGATAGATGGCTCTGGACCAGGTTCATACCAAGGCTGAAAGCGAGGATGTTCTTGTGGATGATTACAGCAGTGAATATTGCCAGGAGCTGTTGATTGTTAGTCTGCAGTCCCATGGCTAAGCCCTCGAAGACAGAATGCAGAGAAAGGGCCAGGAGGAGAAGCAACGAACGAAGGGCTGAGTGGGAATGGAGATCATGGTTATCTGCTTCATCTGCATTTATATCCCTGGTACTGCGATTCGATAGCGATCTCTGCAGCTTTGCATTCCCATGGACATTAAGACTGGAGTTGCATTCCTGCTGGAAACTACCATAATCGCAACGTTGATTGTTCGTTCCTTCATATCGTACTTCTTCTTCAGGCAAGAGTGGCGTACTATTTGTTTCAACTTCTCCAGCATCAGGTGCATGAATTTCCTTTGTGGGCTTTGAAGAATCGCTTTTCTCTTTGTACTCTAATGCTGTCTGTTCAATGATCAACACAAGAAAGAATCCACAAGCTACAACGAATTCTGCTACTGGGTATGATGTGTGTATCTCTTGGCGATCAAAATAAGAGCTCAATTCATCCCGTACATGGGGCAAGAGGTCCAGTAGACATGTGCATAGAAATACACCACCACCGAAGCAACCAAGGAAGCTCATCACCCGTTTTGCTTGTCTTTGAATGTTTTGTCTATTTGGGTTTCCATTGCTTGTTACTACAAGTTTAGCTATCCTCAGAGGAATCAGTGCAAAAAAGAAACAAGTCAACATCAGAACAAGCATTAGAGTTATCTTCAACCCCAATATTTCCATTTTTACTCATCAATATTCACCTCTACCTCTCTACTGCAAACTTCCAATTGGTTTTGCTCGCCATGCACTTTTTTTTTCAATTTACAGTTCACAGAGTCACACTAATTCAGTCCAATTCTTTCTGATAATAATCCGTTTGCTCAGCTAAGCTCAGACATGTCAGACAAATCCCGCGTCTAAAAAAAACTGAGGCATATCCTTCAGCTTGAGCTACTGCTATTGCTATAAACGTAGGAACGTGAAAGGCCAGAGGCAGAGTGCGAATGGGGGTGGTGGATGGACAGCCATACGACAGAGGCTCGGGGGAAGAGGCTGTTGTCGCGACAAAAAAATGTGCAGCTGGCTGGTCGGTACGAGTCCGAGTGGCGAGTCGAGTGGCTGTTTTGATTATTTACAGATAATTAACTGGATATCAAATTACCAAATCAACAGCATACACAGGTGTTCCAGTCCCCTAGTGGTATAATCTCCACTCGAACAAAAACACAACAAGTGATCCCGGAAGAAATCTTGAAAGAGGATTTCTGATATATCAGCTCAAGCAGACGTGCAACTTGTTTTTCGGGCCACAGCGAAGTCGTTGGTCGAGTCTAATAAAAAGAAGGGGTAAAAAAATCATTTAGACGGACTAAAGTGTTAATATAGGACTGATGTTCACTATTACGCCTAAATCAATTCAATTTGTTATGATAATTATAATATAATCAAGTTTTTGTTGCACACATATCATAGAATCATTAAAAGTACAAGGTAAAAAAGTTATTAATACTGAAATTCTGTCAATTTACCTACTGTATATTGTATCATCCCACTGGAAGCATGTGATTTGTGATCACCTGATATACAAAACTTATGTTTACTTAGTATTTAGTGCTTGATCACGTGACCGTTCAGGGATCGAGTCTTATATCTATTTTTTTTTGGGGGGGGGGCGTAGAGGCGGTGTCAGGTGGGGGGGGGGGGGACATGAATAGTACGTATTTGGGGGAAGTGGTCAGGCCACTGATAAAATTAAATATAGTGTGTTTTAAGGGGTGTTTTCGAAACACAATATTCAATTAAAAAAATATGAAATAAAAATAAGTCATCAATTATGTTCGAAAACCATAGATATATAAAATGAATTGTTATTTTGATCAAAAGAATGATTTACTTTTCCATCTTTTTCATTTAAAGAAAAATCAATTACACTGAAGACTTTCTTGGCAGGCTTCTATCACACCCCCCCCCCCCCTTATAAAAATGGGGAATAAGGAAAAGAGATGGAAAACAGGGGGTTATTCATTTATTTTTTTATTTGTTTATTTTTATTTATTTATTTCTTCATTCATTTATGTATTTGACCATTTGTTTATTATTGATCTATTTACTTTACATTGTTTCTTTTTCTTGGCAATAAAAAATATAAATGATAGGCTTTCTCTCACAGATTTTTTTTTTTTAATTTGTGCGTGGAAAGTTACAATATTCAATTCCCCATTGTTTTCTACATCTTTTTCAGAGGCAAAATACATGGTTCATTTGTTATATTTCAAAGAGAGAGAGAGAGTCCCATCCAGCAATAAGAAAGAGAAAACGAGGCCGACCTCATTCAGACCAAACACATACTTCATACAACCTTGCGAGCAGGAGCGGATCCATGTAGGATTTTTCAAGGGGGGGGATTTTTGTTTAGAAAAAAATTGACAAGCAAAAAAGGGGTCTTCACTTGCGTATGCAGGACACACCCTCAAATATTTTTTAATGGCTATCATGGGGGGGGGGTCGGATGGGCCCCCACCTGGATCGGTAAATTGCCAATTCGTCTACTGCCAACTCGTCCAATCATCACAAGTCAATGACATGGTCTATCTTCATTTAGTGTAATGCAATTACCATCAAAATGTTATCTAAAAACCATTTGGTCCAATTATCAGTTCGTCTAATCACCAGTTCGCCTATGAACATTTTATCTCGTAACCAGTGGGTCTAATATCCATTGTATTTGCATTAATTTCGCCCAAATAACAGGTATATGGACTGAATGGGTATTGGAACAATTGGTTATTAGACGAAATGGTGAGTGGACGAAATGGTAGTTAGACCATGTGTATAGTGGACGAACTGATGGTATACCGAATGATGGTAAACGAGTTGATAATGGACGAATTGGCAGTGGACCAATTGAAAATAAACCCCTATGGATCAGCCATTGCTTGCGAGCATGGAATGTGAAAATCGTATTTTTTCCATGAAACTAATTAAGCCTTGGAAGGGGAAAAAAATCATCCACCCTCCCTGCGGCCTCCACACTATGGCACCGTGGTGGGGCGCCCGGGATGATGAATTCCCCCCCCCCCTGATTTTCCGTGGGGTGTTCCGTGTGTTTGTTACTCACCATAGAAAGCACCCTCTAGAAACACTATATGCTAATGATAGAACAACTTGAACCAAATCCCTTTCATTTTGTAGTAGAAACTGTTTGGGGTCATTTTTCCTGACCAAAATCGCCTTCAATTTTAGTACCCCCCCCCCCTTTATTGCTTGCACATTTTTTTCTTCAAACCAGCATTTTCTATTAAAGAAAAATCGTTCCCAGGGCCTAGCTGAACCTTTATGTTCTCTCTCATCCGTTTTGCGCCTTAATCAAAAGTTAAGTTTTTATACAAAAACTTAAATGGTCAAAGTGGTGACATGTATTTTCCCCTGTTTTTAATCACATTTAGCCTATCTAATATGAAAACATGGGGAAGTATATAATGAAAATAAGTTAAGGTTGCTCGTTTTTTAGAACAAGGTACAGGAGTGATGTTTAAAAAAAATACATATGAACAAGGAAATTTCCATAAAACGATACAAAATAAATTGCACAAGGGGCAATTTTCTTTTAGAACCATCACATCCACATTTTGCGCACTCAGTATGGCTCCTGATAGTTAAATGTAGGAAAGGGAAAATTTCGTTTGTTCCTGAGACACTGTCTGAAATGTAATTCTCATTCATTCATTATTATTTTCCATTACATTTTTGTCTTTCGTGACGAAAAAAAAATCGTCTCTCTTTCTAGATTGACCCCGATCGATCGTACGGCAAATTGCGAATTGGTCTCCATCCGATTGGCCTATTACCATTTGGCCTCATGCAACTGATCCTAGTTCGTCCTCCAACACTTCGTCTCCTAACCATATTTGGTCTAATTGACATTTTAGCACATTAATTTTATACCATATAGAGTTAAATGTTTAGGTTTATATAACTCTATGTTTTATACCCCTTTGTCTACTTTCCAAAAAAGGCTATACACATTTCGTCTTATATCTACCCGGTCTTATTTCTATATTGTGGACTGGATTGGTTATCATGGTTATGAACAAATATATCATTTTGACAAAGCAAAAAAGATTAATAGACAAAATAGATATTAAAGGCAAAGTGAGCATAAGAGTATAAATCATATCATTTCATTTATTGGTTTTTACAACAATTTTCATATATACAAAAATCTAGATGAGAAAATATGTATCCAAAATATTACATCAAGATAGTGAACAAACAATCAATTGTAAATAGAATCATCAAGTTACACTTCGTAATTCCGAAGCTTCGTAATTCCGAAGGTTCTTTATTCCGAAGGTTCGTAATTCCGAAACACGTAAATTGCCTATACCTCGATGTTCGTTAATCCGAAAACGAAAAGGGGTTCGTTAATCCGAACATTTGTGGCGTAATTCCGACGATTCGTTATTCCGAAGGTTCGATAATCCGAAAACGAAATAAGGTTCGTTGTTCCGAAGGTTCGTTAATCCGAAAACGAAATAAGGTTCGTTGTTCCGAAGGTTCGTTAATCCGAAAACGAAATAAGGTTCGTTGTTCCGAAGGTTCGTTGATCCGAAAACGAAATAAGGTTCGTTTTTCCGAAGGTTCGTTAATCCGAAAACGAAATAAGGTTCGTTTTTCCGAAGGTTCGTTAATCCGAAAACGAAATAAGGTTCGTTAATCCGAAAACAAAATAAGGTTCGTTAATCCGAAAACAAAATAAGGTTCGTTAATCCGAAAAATGAAAACCGGGAAAGCAGAGGCAAGGGGAGGGGGCGGGGGACACTTTTGCCGTTCAATTATTATGAGGATGGGAAGGCAAGGGCGGCCGAACGAATTTTCGTTGGGGGTAAAGCCAAAAAATGAAACTCATACGTCAAAATGGGCACTTTGGTGATATTTTCACCTTAAGATTATCATCTGCTTGAAGTCATTGTGTGTTTGATAGTGATTAAGTAGTGAAGTGACTTCTTATTATGGCAAAATGTATATTTAGGCTTTATTTTTCGGGAGAGAGTATAATGAGCGAGCGGCTTGGTAAAACAAATTCAAAGGTGAAGTTGTATAACGTTTTTTGTGGTCAATTATTCTTAAAATGGCATTATTGCGAGGTGTTGCGAGCGTGAATCACAAGCTAAAACTTTAGGTTATTTCAATAAAAAATGAAAATTAGTTTTTAAAAATCCGAGCAGATTTCTGCTGTCATTAAAAAGATGTGCATCTAAGAATTAACACGAGCGCAAAACGCGAGCTTAAACATACTGACCAGAAAAGGAACCTGTTAAAGAAAGCATTTAGTGACCTTTTTAGGATGCATATTTCACCAATCGAATGAGAGTGCGAAGCGCAAGCTGAAAATTTTCAATATTCCAGCCTGAAAACTTAACTTAACTTGTATACTTTAAAAAGAGTATTTTATTTCGAAAAAACATGAAAAACGGCATATTTATTTTTGAAAAAGGAACTTTCCCATTTTGGAAAATATTAATTCCCATGTTTTTTATTTCATTTTTGATGCCCCCTGCCTCCCTCCCGACCTGATCTAAAGGGGACATTTTAAGAACTTTTTGCAGTTAGCCATGAAGACGATGCGTGTTTTAACCAATGGCGGCGGAACGTTTTTTTTTTTTGGGGGGGGGGCAAAGCAAAAAAAAGGGGCCAATAGGGGAAATTTGGTGCAAACGGATATTTTCACCATTAGATTATCATCTGTGTAAAGAGGTTGTGTGTTTTGTAGTAACTAAATTGAGCACAATTTTTTAAGTGATCACTAAAGTTATATATTTACGTTTCATTTCTGCGAGCGTAGAGAGCAAGCGGTTTGGGGAAAAAGTCAAATCTGAAGATGTAGAATTCACCTTTTTGGTCAATTACTGTTAAAAGGGCATCCTTGTGAGATGTTGCGAGCGAATCACGTGCTCAAACTTTTGGAAATTTCATGTGGGCCTAGAATGATAATATTGATATAGATATTATTTACCCAGGGAAGCCACTTCAGTTCTGAAAACTATTCTCCCAGCTATTATTATTTTTTTTTACAAGAATGCTTAGAATGTCCAGTTTTCAGGTTGGAAAATCGGAAAAATTTGGCTCACGTTTCTCGCTCACATCAAGTATTGTTTATTGAGGAACTCATTCTATTCCTGGTTACAAAAAAGAAGTATGAAATGTCCAGTTTTCAGGTTGGAATATCACAAATTTTAAGCTTGCGGTTCGCGCTCTCATTATTTAGTTCGTAAGATATATATTCTATTCATGAGTCACTAAATGCAGTCCTTAAAAGATTACTTTCTGAAGCCTGTTGCATAAAACTTTTTACCTGAGAAAACTCTGGTAAAAAAATGAAAACTAAGGTTAGTCTGATTTCCGCCACTGACTTTAGCACAGGGCAAAAACTCCTGTAAAAACAACCTGAGTTTTCTCAGGTAAAAAGTTTCATGCAACGGGCCCCAGGTCAGTATATAAACAAATTACAGCTCGCCCTCGCATTAATTCTTTAGAAAGATACACATCTTTCTCACGATTACAAAAAATGCTCCGAATGCTCACTTCACGTCTTGTTACATGAAATGTCTACTAGTTTGAGCTTGTGATTCGCTTTCAACATCTCACAAGGATCATTATTAGTATTATTTTTATTTTTATTACCAGCAGAAGCTGTTATTAAAAATGACATCCCCTCCAATACAAATCCTATTATCTAGAGGTTGCTCGCACGCTTCCAACACACTTGATCCCCTGCATCTTTAATTAAACCATTTGCTTATAGGCAGCAATTGCTCAGATAAAATCGAAATTAGCCTATGCTTGATCAGGGCGCCTATATTCTTAATGAAATACATGCTTTGGCCCCAACACACGCATGTATCATCGATCGTTATTACTATTATTGCATAATATCGTGTAATCTTGTAATGACAACATCGTTTTTGTTACCAAAATGAATTATTTTCATTTTCGGAAATACGAACCTTATTTAATTTTCGGATTAACGAACCTTATTTCGTTTTCGGATTAACGAACCTTCGGAATTACGAACCTTATTTCGTTTTCGGATTAACGAACCTTCGGAATTACGAACCTTATTTTGTTTTCGGATTAACGAACCTTCGGAATTACGAACCTTATTTCGTTTTCGGATTAACGAACCTTCGGAATTACGAACCTTATTTCGTTTTCGGATTGACGAACCTTCGGAATTACGAACCTTCGGAATTACGAACCTTCGGAAATACGAACCTTCGTAATAACCGAACCTTCGGAATTACGAAGCTTCGGAATTACGAATGTATGCGGAATCATCAATGTATCATACATAAATAAACAAGTGGTATTTTCTGTTACACAATAAATAAGATGGCTGCAATAATTAGGGTGGTCACAAAAGCAAAGGTTGAAAGCGTGAGCATTAGACTAGATGGTCATGAACTAAAATGATATTGCAGTGCAAACCAAACGTAATTAGGCCAAAGTGATTTTATAGACGAATTAAACATCATCGCAAAAAAGAATTAGAAAGTGGAGGGAGTGGGGCTGAACAGAAAGTGCATGGTGCACGGGCCGAGGGCTGAACATTATGCATAAATCAGAAATCGATGTGTTCTTTTCACATTTTTGTATAGGCCTATGATTATTGAAAAAAGTGGGGACTAAACTCACCCCCCCCCCGGTTCCGCGGCCCCTATCGAATTGGTTTAGCTCATGAGGTGCTATTAAACTCTTAAGTATTCTGATATACAAACTGCTTTTAGATCAAGTGACAAACTAATTGACGTCCTTCTTTTTATATGGTAAATAAACGATAGATGGCGCTTTTCCTTTTTGTTGTCCCATAACCATGATACCAAGGGTGGAATGTCAAATTGCGAAAAATAAATATAATTTTTATCAACTCAGGTCAGACAAAATAAAAACAGTCTGCAGAATTTTTAGATGTTATATATGGTGCCAATTTTAAAGGGAGCAGGAAAGAAAATCAAAGGAGGAGAGAGAGCCTGAAGGATCTTGATTTTTCACCCCACCCGTTTAAATGCAATAAATCTGAATGCATTAAACGTAGAATTCAGAGACTTTAAAATGCAATATAGTTTATAATTTGGTTGCTTTGCTATTATCTCATGTAATTACCCACCAGATGCATATATTTTTCGTTCCTAACATGAATTATTTTTTCAAATCGATGCTATCAGGGTCCGCAATTTGAATATTTGTAATGGTAAAAACAAATTAACATCCAACTGAGACAAGGGCGGATCAAGGATTTTCCAGGGGGGTGCACATTTTCCCGATGAAAAAAAGTTTTCACCTAAAATCCAAGGTCATTTAGTTCGCAGAAAATTTTACAAGCTAAAAAAAGGGGGAACACACTTTGGTAAAACTGGCATATCTACATTACACATTTTGATTGTGGCTCTCAGAAGGGAGGGGGCACGGGCTGGATGTGCCCCCTCCCCCTGGTTCCGCCACTGAATTGAGGGATACACCAAATACAAAAGAGAAATGAAACCATAATAAAGAAGTGATAAAAAACAAAATATCTAAAATACACAAGGTAAAATCATCAGAAACTAAACCTCACAAGGTTAAAATATCAAAATTTCCTTGATCTCAATGGCTTTTCTCTTTATCACACCTATGTATTTTCTTTCAGGATAAGAATTTACAGCACTATCTAAAAGCTAATAATAGGTTATTATTACTAATACAAAACTACAAAATGGCTTCAGTATTTGTCAAAGAACTCGTTAATTAAACTTTAAGATTGAGAAACCGAAAAAGAAGGATTATGTGATCATAATATGTAAATGGTTATTTTAATTTATTGTTAAAATGCGCCATGAAGAGCGTTTTAAACAAATTTTGGACGGGTCACTTTGATCTATTCCTTAATGATGGAGATACGTTAGTAGTTGGCCTACAGCCGAAAACAGGAAGGGGGGGGACTTGAATGTCGTACGTCGATACGCCACTGCCGAACGGCCAAAGGTGGTTAATAACTTTAAATTTTCACATTGACTCGATCGAAGAAAAAAAAATGAATTTTTGTTTTATAAGATTAGAATTACAGAATGTCCAATATGATTTACATTATTAGACAGCCCTTGAAACCCTGGGGAGCGTTTCATCAACATTTTTGTCCGACAAGTTGTCAGATCTGACATCTTTCCTTGATTTTGATTGGCTGAGAGGCACTGTTATTATAGTAACTGTCGGATAAAATGGGACTTGTCGGATAAAACGTCTGACAAGTCCTTTCATGAAACGCTCTCCTGGTGATGATTATTCAGTGATTCAAGCGAATTTGTTTGATACAAAATGAAACATTATCAGTGAATTAGAAATAAGATCATCATGAGAATATATATCTATATTCCGATCTCTAATGACCTGGGCCCCGTCTTCCAACTTGTACAAAGAGTTTGCAATTGATCCGATCAACCTCAACTACGGACGGCCAGCAACATCGACATCTATAGGCCCTATGATATAAAAATATGTTTGTTCAAAATATTTATGCTGAATATCCTTTCATTCGTTGCTTTTTTATTTTTATTTATTTAATGTGTTTCTCTTTGTTTACAAAGGATATTGTGTTAAGTTGCTGTATAAAAAATGACATTTGACGGATTTCCATACGGTTGAGGTTGATCGGATATTGTAACTCTTTGTAAGACGGGGCCCTTCAATCCCCATAGTACAGGCAATCTGAATTCCCCGTGCAGCCGCCTCTCCCAGCATGACCATCCACCTGTCACGGTGCTGTACGCAGCGCGCACATGCGTTGACGTCATAATGAAACACGCGCACATTCAAACTCAAGCTTTCATTGTTTGAAAGCGCGAGTTTGATTGGACAGAATTTTGCGAACGTAGCAAAGGAGAAAGTGCAGAGATGAAACACCGCTCGCTACTGGCTAATGCGTCGCTATGTGACGTCATTGCAGAGGTACTCACAGATTCCCCTTGTGTTTTGTAAATGCCCGCGAGAGAATGAATACCACTGAACCAAAGGCACAAGAGAATGCGACAAATTACAAAGAATGACTGCGAAATGTTGATACGAAGGTTTTAAAATGTGCATCAAACACGGGCTCCAACATGTAGGAGTAATAAGCCCGTAATAAGTATGGAAAACGAAAACTGGTCGGCCGGACTTAAGCATTATTAACACGGGGAAACTCATTATGGATAACAAGGAATCTAACGGAGAGCAGAGCGATGAGGCCGATCATTCCGGTCAAAATCTTGATGGGATAACTGACAACAAGCAAGGAGAAAGTCTTATCAACGCAACCCCACCAAAAACACCACCAAGTCGCACTCAATCTCTTAAAAGTGGAGGAAAGGGTCGAAAACCGCCGAAAATCCCAATATCACATCAAAATGGTAAGCTCCCAAAGGACTCGGGCGTTACAGAAGATGGAGACGAAGATTCGGGTGATAGTTTATCAAAGCTAGAGCACACATACACGGATGAGAAACAGGATCTTCTGACTTATCTTGACCGACACGGCATCAACAGTCCAGTCAAGCAGACACCCGATGAAATCGGTGGGACTACCAGTGCTTTGGATATTCTAGGGATTATTGAAGAGAGGGACACTGGTCCAAAAGGGGCCAACCAGACAGGCTCCCCCATGCAGGCCAAACCAGTCGGCTTCCTGCAGAGGCAGCTATGGACTGTTCTCCAGCCTTCAGATAACAGACTCTCCATGAAACTTTTCGGAAGCAAGAAAGGGTTACAAAATGAGAAATTTCGTTTGAGGAAAGCGGGGGTGCTTATAATTCATCCATGTTCTCACTTTCGGTAAGTCGACTTTTGTTGCTTTGCATTTCATATTAATTATTTTTTAGTGGTTTTGAAAACAGGTGATCATAATTGCATTGATAAAAAAACCATTAGTTTATAAGTGTGAACTTACGGTGCATACAGAATGGTGAGATCGAGAGAGAGCAAAATGCAAGTATAAGGAGAGAAAATATTGAATACTGTATTATTCGATTGCTTAATATAATATAAATGCTGCATGCATGGGTATTATTATTATGACTCTAAAAAGTGCTGAAAGCATTCATGTCCAAAACAATAGACAAGCCAAAAGATAAACGTCTAACGTCTGTTATATATTTGTATTAATATTCACTAAAGAAATTGCGAGAGTAGGAGCATTAACATTCTTTGCAAGAAAGCGTTTAATGTTTTCTCTAAGAATACTTTATTTAAATACCATCCATCGATGGTGTTTGATGCATGATTTGCAGGATATTTTTGGTAAACTATGATATTAATAAACATCTCGAATATTTTATCTTTAAAGTAGGCGGGAGAGAGGTGCATAAGATTGCTCCAAGAGAGAGGTTGTCCTTTTTTTCATGAAGGATTTATCGTAAAAGACTCCTTCGTCCTTCTAAAATAGCCCTCTCGATTACAAATTTTGATGGCGATGGAGATTTATTCATAGACCCGTCAAAATGCATGAAAAAGCAAATCCACTGAAACATAAGCACACACTCAGGCTGGCCGGTAATCAAACAGGCATCTAGTACGATCTACCGTAGATTGTGACGTACTGGTGATAGTTTATACAGCAAGGATTATAGTAAGCTATCTAAGACCCACGGTTTATATCTTGCAGTGTGATTTGATGCCATTAACAGGTTATAGAACTTTGTCCGTAAACATGGTAAACAGGGTTGTGAACGCATTTTCATGACCGGGCAAACAAGATGGCAAACGGATTTTGGGGGATGGGGAGGGGGTGCATGACATAGGACAAAGTGGCGGTGGTAGTGATTTTTTTACCCTGATTGCTAAGAAAGCAAGAATGCTTATAAGCAAGCTACGAGAGGTCCGAAGGCTTAAGGTCCTCTCCGAGGGACCTGGTAATGAGGATTTAAATGCCTTGTGAAGGGGAAAAAACCCTCAAACCCCAAATAGATAGAATATTGGATGGAGCATTCCTTTTTCCCCTTCATGTAAACTATGTCGCGTGGCTTTATATACATCTCTAATAAAACCTTGTCATATACGCCTAATATTAACTTATAAACTTTCACATTTGACGTGCATAACACACGCATTGGTCATTGTCATGGTTGTGTTTTGAAGTAATTTCGTGAATCCATTTTCATTTTATTCAATAGGTCTGCTATATTAATGCGTCGTACTGTGTATGATTGCACCTGCAGGCAGGGTTTTGATAATATTATGCACACACGCTTTAGCTTCAATTACGTCGTAAATAATTCATTGGGGTCAAAATTATGTGCAGATACAGCTGATTTCATGGAGGAAACAAATAGATAGTCAGGCTTTTGTCTAAATGTGACAGGTGTATTAAGATTTAAGTAGGACGATAGGAGAATAATTATGCATGCATGCAAGCGTACATGTCCAAGCGCGCCATTTAAGAGAACTATTGGCATGCAAGTGAGCTCGCTCAATCGTCATGCTCGTTCTTCATGGGCGAGAGAGAAAATCAACGTGCAATCACCGCCGGACAAATTTGTGGAACTCCTCGACACTTTCCAACTCTTATTTGTTTAGTTCTCAATTCATTGCCGCTGGAATTCGGCCGGAGGAAAGGGTGCCTCCGAACGTGGCAAATTTCTCTGAATGAAAGTTCAGAGCACCTAAAAATCTGCAAGATGCCCTCAGCCCCATCACCATGAAGAAGATGATGACGATGACGATGGGGTGGTGGATGTGTAAGAGGAGAATGATAAGATCTCGAATGGGAGGAAGTAGATTTAGGGATGGAGAGAGTGGATGGGCAGCCTGAGACAGATACGATGGGGAACTGGATAAAAAAAAATAAGAAAGGAATCTGAGCTGTCAATATCTTATGATGGAATTCAAAGCGAATGAGAGAAGGAATTGTTTGGTTTAATTTCTTAAACGAAAAATATAGAACATTGGACTGTCCTGGTGATCTTGTAGCAAAATACAGTGTGTCATAAGAGTCATGCAAATACATTTTTTTAATATTGATACATTCAGATATAATTTGCTTCCTTCCAAATTTAAAAGACCCGCATGCTAAGTTTTGGGGAAAAATAGTTTACGTCTTTGCAGCAGCTTTAAAGAATTTTCCTGGGACAATATTGATGATGTTTATCGACCCCTACGAAAACAACATTTGCTATAATAGGATATTCTATCCCAGGAGTCATAAATATATGAATAAAAAAAATCAGTTTATTTGGTTTATCAACATTGTCTTGATTGGGCTCATGCCTAACTTTCCTTTTTTGATGTCTATAGATGGTTTGAGGAGAAAAAGGTATTTAAAATTATTTTTTAGTGTGGGACATGTACAGCCTAGTTTAGATAAAAAGCTTTACATAAACTGAATATGAATAGTCATTTTCTAGAAAACGATTTTCATACTCTTATAGCTGCCCGAGAGAGAGAAAATTTAGGGCGATAAACTTTTGACTTCAAAATGACTTTGCGTTTTAGATTTTATACACGTGCAACCAAATGTGGAAACAATATGATCAACTTATCATATCCCGATGCAGTATCTATATATAATTAGTCGGTTGACAGATTTAATGTGAATAACATGCTTTCATGATCATCAACATGTGATCATGTTTATGAGGGAATGTCGCAATGAGAAATGCAGTCATTTTAATCCGATGCTAATTTCATTGTAATTGAATTGTCACGTACTTTCATAACAACAAGGACACGATAGTGGATATACGTTTTGAATTATTAAAATACGTCATAGATATTAAAAGACACGGCAACATTTGGATTATGCCTATACGTTACAGGAAATTAGTCTACTCTGCATGGGTTTGGAAGCATGATTGTCAGACTAGTAGTAATTCCTTATATGGAATATTCCGATTGCGTATTTGTTCTTATGATATGCGTTTTTCTTTAATCAAATCGAAAACCGCACATATGTATTTCAAAGTGCTATACCGTAGGTATTACATTGTAAGTAGAATTCTTATTTTTTTACATAAAAATAATAATTAAAGAGTTATTTTAACTCATATTCGAGTGCATGAGTGGTCACTTGATAACGAGTGACTCCACGCAGGTTATTGAATAAAAATACATATTTTGTCCTAAGAAACATATGCATTCTGAATCTACTCTCAATTTTACTCGTTATCGGGTAAAAGTCTCACTCGTTTTAGGTAGTACAGGGGCTATATACAACCCAATCACTTTTGCACGTATCGACGGGAATATAACCCAGGCCTGGAGTATTGGACTTTTCTTAAAATTTATGGAATTCACATGCCTGCCAAAAATATACAGAAGTAAAACAAGTACACAACTCGATAAATTTAATTGATCACTTCTTAATTTTCAGGATGCACTGAGGTGCAATGCTGTGATTTTCATTATACCCTGTATCATTATTAGATAATGAAAGAGAAATGGGCATTTCTGGTGCAGTCTACGACTCAAATTAAATTAATTATCCCGCCACGGGTTTTCGAACTGCCAGAGATAATGTTATACGAGCGATATATCTCCGCAACGACACGATTTCTCTTGCGATGAAGACAAATTAATGTAGGTAGAAAAAACAGGTGCATTTTGGATAATCATATTCAACACATCACTTGTTTAAAAGACAGAAAAGTAGGTTGGTTTGTTAAAGGTGTAATTCGAAAAATTCAAATTCATTTGATGCTTAAGAGACAGAAACAAAATTCGATTGCAATAATATACATGTTTCTTATACGTCTTACTTGATGCTTTACATAAAATCTGTACATTTTGTTCTAGTTTGTATAATTATTATCCATATACCGCTAAATGAAAATGACCTGCTGATAAGGGGAGGATAGGAACCTATCCTTTCCCACCCCGATAAAATCAATCCGAATTATTTTTTTTCATGATGAAAATCATTTTCACTCCATTTACAATTTCAATGAATATCTGATGAATATGACTTTTAGATGCCATTATATCAATATGTATCACTTTAACTAAAAAAGATAAGGAAATTACTTAAAACAATACTTTTAAAAGTTGAAATCCAAAGTAAAAAAAAAAAAGCTCTTCTTTTGCGTAAATGAAACACGTTTTTCAAGGCGCAGTATTTGCCAATCCAATTCCACAACTGTTAAAACAATTAAAACATGGGAACATCACATTGGTTCTGTTATCACGTTAAGTGCCTTTCTAATATTATGTGTTCCTGTTAATCATGATAAAGAAACGAACGTATAACAAAGCGAAATTTGCTGAACATTATAAAACCGCTTACATTCGTAATTCCGAAGCTTCGTTAATCCGAAGGTTCGGTTATTCCAAAGGATTGTATTTCCAAAGGCTCGTAATTCCGAAGGTTCGTTAATCCGAAAACGAAATAAGGTTCGTAATTCCGAAGGTTCGTCGATCCGAAAAGGAAATGAGGTTCGTAATTTCGAAGATTCGTTAATCCGAAAACGAAATAAGGTTCGTAACTCCGAAGGTTCGTTAGTCAGAAAACGTAATGATTAACGAACCTTATTTCGTTTTCGGACTAACGAACCTTCGGAAGAACAAACCTTATTTTATTTCCGGATTAACGAACTTTCGGAACAACGGACCTTATTTCGTTTTCGGACTAACGAACCTTCGGAGCATCGAACCTTATTTCGTTTTCGGATTATCGAACCTCCGGAATAACGCCACAAATGTTCTGATTAACGAACCCTTTTACGTTTTCGGATTAACGAACATCGAGGTATAGGCAATTTACGTGTTTCGGAATTACGAACCTTCGGAATTACGAAGTGTAACCTATAAAACAATCTACGAAGGACAATGTTAATAATTCTAGTCACGTATTGATCACTGTCCTTCTATCGATATTGGACGATCATCCCCCACCCCGCCCTATTTTTTAAAGGTTTATTTGTCCTTGTCCCTTGGGTATGATAATTAGTGAGTCGAAATTGAGGAGCGTTTTAAGCGTGAAGATAGGTGTCTCTATATAAAAACATTCTTGAAACGAGAACATTTTTTTGACCAAGTTGATCCCCTTCTCTTAATCACCGTTTCTTGATTAATCGGCGATGAATGAGGAACTCTGATTTACAGCCATATTCTCAATTTCCCCCCGTTCTTCTCGTGCGTGCCCGTTTACATTTCGACGAGAAGGAAAATAAGCAGTGCACGAAATTGAACATCCACTGATGCGCGCCCAACTATGTAAGAGGCCTTGCCTGGGATTGAGAGCAGAGGTGTTGGTTACGTACATTAATGTTCCCCGTAAATTTTCTTCAACCACAAAGGACCCTTGGATTCAGTTTTGTTATCATGTTTTTGTTTCTTTGTTTATCTAACTCTCTTTTCAGAAAGCAAAACACAGCAGAATAAAATTCGAAACAAAATCTACGATAATCTATATAGATTTTGACCACTTTTCGGTTGTGTATACACAGCACGTCTGTTATTGAAGCAGACAAAAATTAAAAACAAAAGCTTTATTAAAAAAAACATTTAAAGAATTCCTCTCAACAGTCGAAATTCCATCGATCTCCATATGCCCCCATTCTGCATGCAATGTATAGGTGGGAAATCTACCGTAATTCACCTTAATGATTTTTATGACATTATTAAGACAAAGGAACTATGGACGCGAGTATAACGATATCCCTAGACATTATCCCTTAGATTTCTGGATGCACTCTTGTGATTCGTGATACTTAAATCATTTCCACTTTGCTACCTCGTGTCAAGGATTCGAAGTGTTCCATATCCTTCTTTTCATGCATGGAAGGATTTTTTTGTAGTGAAAAGAGAGAAAGGGCCGGGAGAAGGTGAAGGAGAGAGGGAGAGAGAGAAAGGGGTGGGAGAGGAGGGGTATATTAAGAGAAATTAGTGACCACAGACGCTATATTCATGTACTCAGAAGATTAGAGAAAAATGCCTCGCTATCTCAAGCATAAAATCATAGGCAGATATGCGGGGCTGATATAAGAACATGGACTTGATAGTGGAGATGGTGCACATTAGTTTTTATACCTGATGCTGATTGCCCCCCCCCCCTCATTTATCACTTCGGTCTTAATGAACACGATGAGAATGCAGCTTATCCGCCGTAGAAAGGAAAGTGTTTTTTCTCATTTTCCATAATCTTTCAGTGCATTTTTAATCAAAGTGTGTTAACTGCGACCCTGCATTGCACAATAACATGAGATTGTTCACGATAGTTCGCGATAGGCCCATCTTGAGCATTCATGTACAAGTTTCCGAGCAGTATAATAATTCAAATTTCGTTTATGTAATTATTAGTTGTCGATATCCATCTTTCCGTACAAGGATTCCCTCTTCTTATCTCCATGACTCATTAGAATATAAGCCTACATGTATTTCTTTGGCAAGCATGATTATGGGAGCGAATAAAATTCATAAATTAAGAGTGACTTTCACTTGTTGTTGCCCAAATTTCATCCTTAAAATTACGAAATTTGCCTGAAACGTTCGCTCCTGTAATTATGGTCACTCCAAATTCACTCCAGTGGTCCTTGGCATCACTACCACAGGGAGTAATGCGAGTGAAAAATCCACTCCTTTTCAGCAAGTAAAAAAATTAGTACGAAACAAGATCGAGAGTGACCCCATCATCTTTCACCTAATGATATTACACTCGGACAATGTCGTGCATTGATTGATATTCATATGACTTTTGAATTGATCTTTTTCGTCATGACACGCTTTGTAGTAATTCTATTCATGTCATAAAAACAGGAAATTTTTCCATCTGCTTTTTGCCCTCTACAAGAGACAGTACATCCAAATGAACACGTTATGATGTACTGTGTGTAACTCTTTCTTGGCGGTTGGCTGTATATAGGTTTCGAATTAAAGTAAAATGGATGGAGGTTTGAAATTAGATATCTATCTTTAAGCGATTTCATGACTGATCGAACGGGGGAATTGCTAATGGATTTGTTGATGTTTTCTGCAGATGTAGCAAGTGAATTATGTAAGATATGTATGAGCTGCCGACATTCATATGCGTTGATGTCTAATATGGATCAATCAATATCAAAACTACGTCATACAAACATTATAGCTCTAGCCTTTATAGAATTATAAATATATGCAGAAATAAGAGGAGACGAAAAGAGAGGAAAGGAAGAAAAGAAAATGAAATGTGGGCTGTGTATCTTTACATAATTATAGTATACATGTATAATAACCCTATAAATTCAAATGAAAACAAAATTATGACATAAATTGTCCATTTACCCCATCCAATTAAAATATCGTAACGTAACCCATATAGCCCCTATATTCCAAATGGGGTGTCGTGGTCTAGTGGTTACGACTCTCATCTTTCAATCAGAGCCTGAGGGACGTGGGTTCGAATCCCAGCCATGGCGTGATTTCCTTTAGCAACTCGACCCAGGTGAGCTGAATGGGTATATCTGGTAGGATTTATTCCTTGACGCTCTAGCGCCGATATGGTGGCTCAGCTACGGTCGGGTTAATAATCATGATTGAATGTACACAAAGTAACTTCACTATAAATAGACGTATTATTATTGTTATTATTATTATTATTATTTTATCAATATTATTATTGTTGTTGTTATTGTTATTATCATTATGACATATTGATAAGAACAAAGGAAAATACATCACTTTAGTGCATTATCGTACCCTTTAAAAGCATTCCTCCCTTTGAAAGGCCTCATTATTTTATTTGCCACCCTATACATCTGATAACAACCATGTACTCGATGTATTGATTATAGAATTCTCTGTGGAGTGCCCAAGATGAAACATAGGACTCCTATACATAAAGAATATTCAGTAGTTTTATTCGAAAGGTTTATGGGTTACGGAGGCTCCAGATTGTTCCGAGGGAAAAAAACCGAATGTATATTAAGAGTAAGGCGCAATTCTTCTGAGGAGCGTTTCATGGAAGGATTTGATCCGACAAGTCCTGTTTTATCCGACAGTTACCATAGTAACAGTGCTTCTAAGCCAATCGGAATCAAGGAAAGTTGTCAGATCTAACAACTGGTCGGATGAAAATGTTGATGAAACTCTCCCCTGTAATCATGATTAATATTATTTTTCTTTGCAAGCTGACATAATAAGAGATAGTTTTCATAATATGGGACTGCGACCGGTTTTTCTTGGAATCGAGAATAAAGCAATGAAAATAATGGCTATATAACGTGTATATTAGGGATAATAACACAAAAGACATGACTAAAATAATAAATCAACAAACCAGTGTGTATAGATAATAAAAAACATGAAGAAATTATAGTTAATAACATCTCGAATAATAACAAATAAATGGAAATGAAATAGAAATTTGATAAAGACTCATTAAAATACCCATTTCATGATAGCACGGGAATGTGATCGCGGGGAAGGGGGGGGGGGCTTTGAGGCCCTTCTCACATCTTTTTTTTCACTTCTATCTGCTTGTCTTCAAACTCGTGTACAAATCAGACCCTCTCGTTACTGTTTATGTTAGCATTCCTTGTCGTTCTCGGCCGCTGCTGTTTCATTTCGCTCTGATCCTTTTTTGATCAGAGAGGAATATTAAGATTACTATAGTACTCGGAGATGACTAATATTCTTTTTATTCACGTAACTACTAATAACCCTGACATGAATAGCAAGTAAGATTTAGTTTAAGGGTGGCATTTCCTATTCTCGGTGAAAATTTCTTGCTTGACATTTTGTTTTACATGTACAAATATAATTCAGAATATGACAGTCATTACAGATGAATAAAAGCTACATAAGTAACTGTATTATACAGCGTCAAGTAACTTAATTTAGACCTATACATTAAACGAATAATCTCCGATGAAATAAGTTTCAAGAGGTATCTGAATTTGACTTGGTTTGTAACAATCAAATCAGAATGATGGTATTATTTGATTCTCATGTGCCTTTGAAAGTATATATAAATAAGCTACAAAGCATGGGTCAATCAATAATTAAAATATATTTTCTTTTTCATGTAGAAGTATATTGAGACAGGAACGGAGGGACGGTGTTATAGAAAATCCTCTCTCAATGATAATTTGTCCTCAATCATCACCTTTGTTAGAAAATTATGACTTCATTGAAAGAAAGAAAGAAAGAAAGAAAAAATATAGATAGATAGATAGACAGATAGATAGAGGGGGAGAGACTGGATTTGAACTGTCTCTCCATTGTTCCCGCTTTTTCTTCACCACCCCCCCTCCCACACACACACCTACACAGCACCCTATCTTTATATGCACGCTCTTTACAAAATGTTAATCAACCCTATATAGACCGGCAAAACCGACGCCAGACCGACTAAATATATTGCGTTATTACCAACGATATATAGTTTTGGAGTCGGTTTTGCGAGTATAGATTTTTGTTTGCCGCTTCTCTTGCCATAATATTTTCTATTGGGGGTGTTTTAATGCCTCAGCCAAATAAATCAAAGGTTCTGGATTGCACATAATTACAAACTTAAGAATGAATGAACCTCAGAGTATAGCAGTTACAAAGAAAACATATTTGTTTTAATGATATGGGCATAGATAATTGAATTGAATTGCATAAGTTCTTTTAATAGTATTACAAGTTTGATGTATTAAAAACTGACAATAATTGAATTGATTTCTTGTCTATAAAATGAAAATTCGGTGATTACTGATTGTCATGCTTTCCCATCTAAATTTGCTTTAGCTTTTTAAATGTATAGTTATTATCATGGGTTTTTACCACGTTTTTACAATGTCTGCATACCGATACAAACCTTTACACATGAAATTTCCAGCTGTGGCCCTTTTTCATGTGCGTCAGTTCTAAACATGCTTGATCTCTTTTTTTTTTAACAAATGAATTGAATGACAAAGAAATGAATGCATGTATGCCAATGTTTTTTCCCCCTTTTATATCGAAGTTGAAAACATTCATGCTATTGTTCCTTCATTGATTTTGAGGGAACACGTTGGATTTTAACACCTGCTTGACTATATGCAGTCTATAAACATGATGAAAATCATACGGGGGGGGGGTCCAAGACGTTTGCACCATGAGAGCCACCATACTCATTGAGCTTATTCAGATATCGTATGATAGCCTGAAAATTACAAAAATTAATATATAAATCATAAAATTATTTCATTGTACAAGGAATGTAAAAATTTGACAATATATCTCTGTATTTCCCAGTAATATTCTACCAATTAGTAATCGCTTTAACAGTGTCCACCTCAATTTGTTTCTATATTCTCCCGACATCACAGTTTCAAGTGGTAGATGCGTTTCTATTTCTAGACTCCGTTTGAATCTTGGGGATAATGGATGATGCCGCGGTTGCATTCCGAATGTCTGTGAATATAGTCCGATACAAACATAGTGTATCTCTTCTTTCTTTCTTTTTTCCACAAAGTCGCCAGTCGCCATAGTTTTGATCATGATGCATTGCAGTCGGTTAAATAATAACCGGTTTTCCATTGCCAGAGACCGCACAAGATGCTTTCTTTGTTTTGTTCCTAGGAGCTGGAAAGGGTCGGGCGCGTTAGGAGATATAGCACCCATCTGTTTTGTACTTTTAAGTTCTGTCCATTGGCGTAATTAGCATAAAAAATGTATAAAGATAAATAAGATTGCATATAGCATGCCGTATGTGGGATATAGTCTAGAATGTGGCGAGTGAGCGAGAAAAATTCATTTTTTTGACCTCAAAAGTCTACTATTGTGATATATTTTGTCTTAATATTCAATAGATATATTTTACCACCCCTTCTTTATAATATTGTTTTCCGTTCCTTTATTCTATTCTTCTTTTTCTCCTTCTCTCTCTCTCTTAACTGAACGTGAGAATTTCGGGAGGGTGGTTTAAGTCTTAATTCATCTCAGATTTTGTAGTTTTCCGGAACATGTTGCTGAGTACCGATAGAGTAAATGATCGGTTATTTATATACAAAATGGCCTCGCTGATGTAAACGTGTGATGACATTTTCCACTTGGAATTTAAATTCTGAAGGTTTGATAATAGAACAGCTTTACCCCCCCCCCCTCATTCGGCAATTATACGCGAATTGACAAATGAATAAATAGATACATAAATAGATAACTGATCATCAAATATGTTTTTTATCAATCTAAATGGGGTTTTTTTATTCAGTTTGTTGTGTTCTGTTCCAAATCATATTTCCGAAAATTAGCCGCTTCCATGCAAGTTTATATTCGGATATTTTAGTCATAGTATTATTTTGTATTCATTCATATTGCTAGGCACATGTAAAACAAAAACAAAAACATTTGTGCGGTGGATGCACTTCCATGGCCATTTTATATAACTTTGTTCATATGGAAACAGTGTCAACACATTTCAAAGAGATCCAATCAAAAGGAAGATAGCTTTCAAGGTTTTATTATCCATTCAACAACCCGAAATCGTTTAAATTTAACGATGAAGACACCAGCATAAATTCGGGTAGCTGTATAGAGACATCATGTGACATCATACTTTGTCGAAGAAATGGTATTACCTACACACTTGCTGTTGTTGTCATGGTTGTTATTGATGATGATTATGATGATGATGATGATGAATATGAAGAAGATGATGATGATGACGATTGATTATCATGGTGATAGATGATGATGATTATGATGGTAATAATGGTGATGATGATGATGATGATGGTGATGATGATGATGATGATAATGATTGTGATGATGATAATGATAATGGTGGTAATTGGGAATGGGAAGAAGAAGAAAAGCATAAAAAGTAGTAGTAGTTGCGGTAGAAGCAGCTGTAAGAGTAGTTAGAAGAAGAGAAAAAAGAAAGAAAGACAGAAAGAAAGAAAGAAAGAAAGAAAGAAAGAAAGAAAAAAAAGAGGATAATGGTAAATGTTTTTAGATTCAGTGATAGCTCAATTCAAATAAACCAACAATATATGCAATGGAGTCAAGCAAGTGACTTTATTCTCTTTATGTTACGAGTAGAGATTAATGAAAGTATTTTCTTTTTTTTTGTATGATACCCTCGATCGTTTTGAAAACTCTTTCTAAAACAATATTCAGACCTTAAAAGCGACAAATTCATGAAAAACGCTTTTCATTATCACGTGTTTTTACTCACATCATTATCACCGATTAGAATAATACCATAATCAACTTTTGCCAAAATTAATATGAATCCATAAACCTTCAACCTTCTATAAGATTCTTCACGATTATTGCAGACACCATGTATTATGTGTATTATGTTATAATGCGTCATTATATCCATTATGCATGTCAATTCCATACTTGTTTCTGACTCACAAATGTCATTATGGCCTTAATGGCTTAAAAATGGGATGATAAATTGAACAGATTTGATCGATGATATACACGTAAGTCTTATATAAAATGATCCACATAACGTCAGGAATGAATGTGCGAAGTCGATTGAATTTAAATTTGCACGAAAGCAAAGTAATGTTTTTCATTGTTAATGTTTTATAGGTGACCATGCATTTTTGACATGTTTGGAGATTGTCTTTTGTTCAAACAATGACCCAAATTCCATATGCTATCATAATTATAATTGTACAGGAAACAGTTAGTTTATTTTTTTCCGGGGGGTGCAGAATAAAGAGTTGAGTTATCTACTATCATATTTCAATTAAAATATTGTGATCTTGACTAACTTTATTAATATACGTTGAGCCTTCTTTGCTTTTGTTTCTTGTAATATTTTAAAGGGCGTATAGGCGTCATTGAGTAGAAGTTTGACGAGCTCCCTGACTCTCCATTTCAACTAAAATAAATAATTAAAGAGAAAGAATGAAACAACGCGACTGCATTTGATGCAACACTGACGTTGTTGTCAGACACCATGTTTTCTTATTCACGATAATCCAATGCATATTTTGAAGTCTAATTTGGTTAAGTTAAAAAAAAAATCCGTCACATATTATAGTCTGTTAGACCAACGCGTGATATTAATAGACATAACTGAAAGTTCAGGAAGGAGCGATCTTGGTCAACGTTATTACATTTTCAAGGAAAGAAGGGTGACTTTAAAACATGTGCTAAAGCAATCATGAAGGGCATTCTTATCCGAGATGCGGAGATTTACCAAAGCTTGCTCGCGACTCCAGAATAAAACGGCGCAAAGTGATCTTCCCTTCCTTTTTTGAGTGTCGAATGCATATTGCGTTATTTAAGCGATGTTCTGGAATGGAATGTACTTATATTGGGGAACATGCAGGCATATATTAAAAGATCTTTCATGATTTCTATTTTTTTATTATTATTTTGATGTGGCCTGGTGCATCAATTTTACTTTTACAATGTTTTGTTACCGTTTTATATGATCAGAGTAACTATCAGCATTTATTTTGTATCTGTTTCTAGCAATAGGACAAGTACTTGTAGTTTGCGGCCTTCCATTTGCAATATAAAAAAAATAGATAATATATTGACATTCATTCATTTAAAAAAAATAGTTTCATTATCCTGGTTTAAAGGGCCCATGGGGGTTGAGGCTCTTAAATTGGCAAACAAATAGTATAAGCAGTATAATTACAAATCTTTAGGGGCTTAAAATTCTTCACTTCCCAAGGCTTGAAGCGCTGCAGGTGAAAACCTCAGTTCTAGGACCATGAGTGAAACCATGATAGAGCCTGATTCAACCAAGACTACCCCCCCCCCCCTCACTGGGTGTGTGATCTCATCAGCTTTAGAGTTCAATCCCATGGTGCAACCCGAGACCATCCTTAAGCTGACTTAACCCCTCCAGGCCTTAATGTCATTACATTCTCAATAATCACGAAGCGTTGTATGAAAGACACCGCCCCTGCAGCATGTCAATATTACAAGCCGGACTACTTCCATATCTACTATAGATAGGCCTTGGCTGATGTGGGGGCGGATTAGTAGGGGTGCGTGCAAGGATGGATTAGAAAGGGTGCATGCAAGAGGGGATTAGCGTTCAAGATGGACACGGTCAGCGTTCGGGTGATTTTAGAATAAACAATAAAGAGAGAGCCTATTTCAGATTTGTGACGTTTGATATTTAGGTAGGTGTAATAGGTGAAACTGTTATTTTCTTGCGCTTTGGATGTAAAGATAGCGAGGACCTATAAAGTTATGTCACAGAAAAAGTGGTAGTTTCAGTGCACGGAAATTAAAGGGTGTTAAAGCTTGTTTTTATTGCATATTGAAAAATATATATCATCATACAAAGAAAAGAAGCATATGTCTCTTTTTCTTCGTAATGTAACTAAACTGAAGTTATTATGGTCTAAGTGATGTTAATATTGAAGATCGATCCCCCAGAGATAAGTATAAGTTTTTGTGCATAATTTAATACTCAATGCAACGAACTTTTAACTAATTAATCTCCAGTGCAACGAACTTTTAACTTAGATAGTACACAGTTCTTAAGAGCTAAATCATCACTAATGAAAGTGGGATGAATCAGTCGTATAAAGTCGCTCGTAACTTACGAAAGGCTTTGTGAAACAGCTCCCTTGACGTCTTAGCCAGCTTATGTCGACGTATACGTGTGGCCAGCCATTTTCTTCTTAATCTTTTTTTTTTTTTTTTCTTGATAAAAAATGATCACGAATTGGGATTTCGAAAACGGCTTGCTATATATAACCTACGTACATCAAGATACGTTTTTAAACGTTCAAAATTAATCTGACAACTCCTTTATGAATTAACGATGTTAACATTGAGAATAATTGATGAATGATATTTCATTTTTTTCAGATTAGAAGACCGTGGTATCGATTTGCTTTCTACTGATCACTTAGTTTTAAGTTAGGATGAATGATATCTTCGTATAATTCAGGGGAAGTTTAGTGGCAAATGATTTAAAATTTAGTATTATGAGCCAAGCGACCATTTAATTTAATGCTGTGTGTCATGGATAAGGTTTTTTAAAAGTTTATTCATGAATTTTCTTTAAAGCCAATTTGCCAAGTCAAAAAGTGCGAGAGTGCAAAAGCAAAGCAGTCGAGGAGTATTTTAATGGGTTTCTGCTTTCCTTGCGAGGGCCGTGTAAGTGGTACATGAAACGTGTGAGAAAAGAGAAACAAAATAAGTGCCTTGAAATTCAATTACTTTATCCGGTTTTTGCTACCACAATTAGCCTATTCTTACCATTGACGCAAACCTATGATGGAACTACTGACACTTTATTGTAAACTCATATCAAATCGTGCATTTAACTTCTCCCTATAAAATATTTAAAGTTTAATTTTATTTCTTTGAATATCTGACCTATCTGACGTTTCACTTCAATGACAGAAATTAGTTAAAATACTGAAATCGAATATTATGTGAAAAATGCGTAATTTTCGTTCGCTCATTTCACTGTAATGCGTTCGGTTCCTAGAACTCAACCCCTAAAATTTTTTACCTCATAAAGTAATACGAGTCTATATAGCAGCTACACAACTATTGTTCATTTAGATTATGACGTCGGTAATAAGAACAAGAAATATCCATACGAGAAATAAAGGAATTGGTCGAACAGGATTATTTTCGTGAATCCGGTATCAAATATTTGGGTGCAATACAATATCGATTGAGCAAAGACAAGTTGGTAAGCTTTATTATTTTTCCCTCAAAAATGACTGTCAAAATAAGAGAGTTCCAACCTTTGGCTCCAAATATAAACAAAATTAATTCATGATAATGGATAATGCATCTAGCCTCTCCCCGCCCTTCTCTCCCTCTTATTTTCCTACGACTGTCTTTCTCTACCTCCTTCCCCCTCTCTCAATCTTTCTTTCTGCCTGTCTGCGTTTTCTCCAAATCCTCGTATTCTTCTCTCTTCTGAATCTCTCCTCCTTTACTTTTTTCTTTTCGACTTCAATGGCAAGTTCCTTGACGCTGCATACTCTATCTGTAATTCAAATCAATCCAAACTTAATCAATTATGCAGATGAATAAGTGAAAGCTCATTCATTTAAGAAGTGTTTCCAAGAGAACCAGTGATTAATATGCTTATATTAAAAGTTGTGGCGCATCTTGTTAACTATAATCACAGTAGATCTATAGTGGGTTTAGGGGACACAAAAAGTTGATGATTTTTTTTTGGCGAAAAAATTTGTATTTTTAAAGGGTGCTCATCGGCCTGAATACCTTTTGCCACCATGAAATTTTAAACCGAAAATAAATGGGAATGTCACTAAAAGCAAAACAATCTACGTCCAACGATAAATATACCAATATGTGCAACTAAGATCCTAACAAAATATTAGAAATTGCAAAAGATGCGATTATAAAATGCGTATTGTTCGTCCGGCGACATCATAGGGTGTGTGTCTCTGGACAACTATACTCTATTCTAAATACGATTTGGGTAAGTTTATATTTCGATGGATCACTCTGCCAAAAAGAAAAAATACAACTTTGATTTATGCGAAATATTCATGATGTGTCTGTACATTAATCAATCATTTAAAGAAAGTAAATAAAAAAAGGAAAAAAAAATACTCCCAATAAATGGTTTTCTTCAACTGCCATTGAGTGCATGCATGTTCTTGAGGACAGTTGAAGGCGGCTTTGTCCATTTCTGTCGGCGTTGTTTGTGTTTGAAAATACCATGGCCGAGCTCAGGTTTCTAGACGATTAGTCACGTAGAATAACACATTCCAGACAAAATCGCCAATGGTTAACTCATCCCCCTTTTAAGGTTAAAATGGTCGCGAGAACCAAAGTAGTTGATAAAACATTAATCGTGGACATTGCATCTAGAGTTCGTTTTTACCAGATAGCCGACGAAAGCGAGAAAGTGTTTATTTTTTAACAATCTACAGTTTGATTCCTATATAAAATTATGTAGCCCTTGCACTGATCTCAGTGCTTATGTATATCAAGGAATTTGGAGGTAATTGAGAATAGGGAACAAACAAATATTCTTTTTTTAGTCAAAGATCTTGAAAGGATGCTGCCAACGGACCCCTTTTTAATTGCTATAGCATGCATCATGTGCATGGGCTTTGAAAATGTATCACTTTGAAGATGCAATATTACACATTACTTCTTAGAGTATAGGTTGTTCCAATAGAACCTGGCATGGCCGTATGCAGCGGGGAGGGGGTGGGGGGAAGGGGGAAGTTTACCCCCCCCCCAGAAATTTTAAAAAGTTATTTTTTAAGTGTGCGATATCCTTCAATTTCACTTTAGAAAATGCAAAGCGCCCAAATAAGATGCTCGGTCGAGTCGGTCCCTTGCTTTTGAGTTTCTTGGACAATATTTACGTATCTTACCCCCCCCCCCCTCAGGAAATATTTTCTGCATACGACCATGGAACATGGGACTTACATTCTTCAAGAATCAAAAGTCTTTCTAGATTTGTTCAGTCTTCACGTGTCTGCTTTGATGGCCCATATGATTTTGTATGTTATTTCACGTCTGTCCGCGGACCATTAGCATTGAAGAGAGCCGTAGCGATCTCAGCTAAACACATAAACGTCCAAGACAGGTATACTTCCCAAATCCTCACCCGGTACTTTTTACTCCTCTTACCCCAGCACCACGTTCTTAAAACATGTCCCTTTTACAATTTATTTCCAACCCGGCACCCCTATATACCCGTTCTCTTGCTCTTAACTATCTACCCCTCTTTTTATCCCTTTTTACCCTCTTTGCCCCTCTTTACCCCTTATCCATTTACCATATCCCACTCTGAAAAAAATCACTTTTTTCTGTACAGATTTCAACTATGCACCCCTATACCCATTCTCCTGCCTGGAGCACCTCTTTCACCCTATACACTCTCAGAACATCGCCTGTTTTTTGCTATACTTTCAAACCATACACCCCTATTCCCATTCTCCCGCCCGGCACTCCTCTTTTACCCTACACACTCTTAACACATTCACCATTTTTGCTAAACACAGCTGTAACCATGCACCCCTATACGTGTAAACCCATTCTTCCTTCCTGCACTTTTTTACCCCACTTTTTACACATCTTTTCCCCCCTTTAACCCCTTACACTACCATCACACTCTTAAAACTATCCCTTTTTTGCTCAACATCTCCATCAAGCAACTCCTGTATACAACTCTTCGATACACATTCTCCCGCCCAGCACTCCTCTTTACCCTACCACACTCTAGAAACATTCACCCTTTTTCCCCACACTTCCCAAACCTACACCCCTGTACTTTCCATCCGGTACCGCTTACCCCACTATATACGCTCTTAAAACATACCCCGTTTTTGCTATACACTTCCAAACACTGCACCCCTGTACCCTTATACCCATTTCCCCGCCCAGCTATATTTACCCCCTTTTTACCCTACCACACTCTGACTCGAATTCCCCTCTTTTTTAGCTATACACTTAACTTTGAAGTGAAGAAACGCGCAATGCATACATCGCATTCGGATCGAGTCATCGTTGGATGCAAATAGGCGTGGACTGAACTAGTTTATCTTATTGCGATCCATCGAGTCTAAGGGCCCTAATCATTTTCTAATGAAAGTGTGATGACTAGTACATTCGGATCTGTATATACACTCGGCCTCCATTCTGACATTATTATGCAAGCACGGTGATATATTGTGTCTCATCTATATAAGTGCAGTGACGAAGGTAATCTATTATGTCATGAACACCCCCCCCCCTCCCCATTCACACACACGCCTACATACACACACCCTCACACACATTCCATTTAAGAAATGAGGAAAGGGGGGGGGTAAAAAGAAGAATGAAATGATAAACATTGTGAAGTTAATGATAGTTAAGATGTCTCCTTAAACCTCCTAACCTGAAGGATTTTCCGTGCTTACCAATCCTTGTCAATACCGAATGCCCCCTCCCCCAGTGTTTGCTATTATGTCCCAACCCTTTATAAGCTAGCGTACGTAGAGATTTGTTGGGTGTTTTTTTTTTAATTGACATACAGGTAGGTTAGATGAGACACCCCCTTCAGAAATTTTCAGTACCTATCTTCATTACAGTTTTCACAATGCGATCGCCAAAAGATATAAAAATGAAAAAAAAATGATATAGATACACAGCAAAAACTGTGGTTTTAACCGGTGTACATAGAGGACCACACCAATTATTTTACACCGGTGTTAAATTGGTGGTGTTAGTTTTACACCTATAGGTGTTATTACAACACCTTTTGTTTTTACATTTACACTCTTTGGTGTTATGTTTAATCTCTAGGGTGTAATTTTAACACCTCAGGGTGTGGTCCTCTATTAACACCAATTGGTGTCAGTTTTAACATCGCAGTTTTTACAGTGTATAAATGAATGAATTAGTAAATGAATAGATGAAAAAGTAAATCAATAATATATCAAGTGAACAAATAAATAAATTGAGACAATTAGCCAACCAAAGAGCGGAAAATATACTTTAAAATCACCCCCAGTTCAGCTTGGTCGTTTCGCTCTGTTGCTCGCATGGAATTTCGATTATCATTGTGACCCCCATCCACCCCCCCAACGGCCACGTGCACTTATAAGTTATATAGCAGTATTTATCCAACATTCGTGTCACGACTTCAGTCGCACATTAGCCATTTTAGTTCAAGTAGAATGAGCTGCCCAGCATGCAAGGCCCTGAACGATTTTAAATGGGGGGGGGGGTAATGGTATAAATTTGAAAAGAAAAAAAAATGTATATTTTTTTTTGATAAATAGTAGAAAAGGGTTTTCACTACTAAATGGAAGTCAAATTGGTCCACATAAAATCATTCCCCCCAAAAAGAAGGTTTCGCTACAAAATGAAGATCACTTTGGAAACATTTTTCCATTTTTACACATCTACCAGAATAATTGGGGGTGTTGCCTTTCCGTGAGAATAATGCACGCAGCACCCCCCCCCCCCCGATTTTTTTTATATTCTTTTCGGTTAATACCTTTATCTAATACTTTTGTGTTTTTTGGAAAATTTGTACAAAAATTCTTTTCTTTAATCTTCAGTGGTGATTGCTATAATGTCTGTCAGTAGAAGATGTACAATGTATATGGAGCTAGTTCTGTTGCGTGTAAGGTATTCTGGTTTTCAGTATTAGCGTCTCCGTGCAATTTCTAATTTCACGGTGCACGAACATTATGAAACACCAAACCATTGCAACTCACCAGTGAAATATAATATTTTCAACTCTTCGGTTCATTACAAGCATAACAGATTATAGTGAGAGAGGCCGAGAGAGAGGGAAAAAACTTTTACAAGAACATGACACTTTCTAGCGATGTTAAATTGAGCCCATAAATATGTTTTTACTCTCTCTCTCTCTCTCTTTAACAGTATCATAAAAAAAATCAGCATACACGACTAAACATTGCTAATCAGCGTGACTACAAAGTAGAAAACCCTGTCACATTACGAATTCAATTCAAAGTATAAAAAATCAGATGCCATTATGTCGGCGAAAAAGTCTTTAAAACAAATATTAATGATAAAGTTCGCGCCAAACAGCTTATTAAAATCACAAAAAGGTGATGGGATCCAAAGCAACATCACAAAATAAGAATTAAAATCACAAGCACGATATCTACACTGTAAAAACTGTGGTGTTAAAACTGACACCTATTGGTGTTAATAGAGGACCACACCCTGATGTGTTAAAATTACACCCTAAAGATTGAACATAACACCAAAGAGTGTAAATGTAACAACAAAAGGTGTTGTAATAACACCTATAGGTGTAAAACTAACACCACCAATTTAACACCGGTGTAAAATAACTGGTGTGGTCCTCTATCTACACCGGTTAATGCCACAGCTTTTGCTGTGTAGATAGTACACACCCCACATATACCAATCTCGCCCATATCGAATCGGTTGAGATAAAAAAATAACTAAATTAGAAAAAATTCGATTTGTTTGTTAAAATGTAGATGCAATTATCATAATGTTGAAGAAAAATACAAACATCTTACAAAACTCTTAGCTTAATAGAAAAGCCCAGAAAGACTTGTAGAATATCAAAACCAAATTAAAATTATTTAAAAGTCTGTGGGATCAATTGTTTTATCATGTCGTATGCAAAATCTGCTGCTCCAAAACGTATCAGAATGGTTTGGTTTGGAAGCGAGACAAGACTGCATGCGTTACTTGAAAAAGTTTTTGTAATATTTCAACAGAAATTGGCGCGAAAAAGTCAGCACAAATTACTTAAGCCACGCATTCATCCCTCACGTCCCCATACCGTATAACGTTTCATCAGATACCTATAAATGTATATTCGTTTGCCCTTTCGCTGTGTTGGCTACAAATGTGTGAAAATGTACTGACACTTTATTGAAAATAGCTGTCGATTTCCGTTTTGGGCCGACTGTGGATTATTGTCGTCTGGGCCGTATCACGGGAAAGCCCCTGCATTATTTCAACCCATAATATTGTCTTCACGGGAGTGCAAATACCAATACTTTTTCCTCCTGCAGAAGTTTCTTTTTGTAACCGACAAGCGACCAAATAAAATAGTAATCAATTTTTTATACTTCTTTATTCCTAAATATCCTGAAGATTAATTTTGACGTATTGTAGGCAAACTTTTTCTATATGTGATATTTTACATTAAGAAAAAAGTTTGTTGTTAAATGTTCAGTTGAATGTTATTGTAATGCTCATACTGTATCTATTACAAATAAAAAAAATAATAAAATTCGTTATCATGCAACTTTATTTCTTACTTTCTTTGTAATGCAGACCTGAGGGAAAAGAGGTTTTACCTAACTCTGAAGATTTTTTTCTTTCAAGATTCAAGATGTGAGATTGATTTATTTAGGCATCGTTAAAAACGCATTATGATCAAAGAAAAAATATTTTGTTGATTTGACATACAAAAGTAGTAAAAAAAGTAAAAAGAAAGCAAGTGGAATTTGGGTCACTCCTAACACTTTTTAACAGTATTGGACTAGTCGAGGATATGTCAAAAATTGGAATTACAATGTTCTTTGCTTTATTTTATTTGTTTTGTTTTATGTATTTTTTTCTTATTTACTATTATAGACGGGTTTTTACGGTAGATAAGCCATAACCATACACTTATACAAAATTTGTTTTAAAAACTTATGAGGTTTGTTATAATCGTGATTTCGTTTAAAAATATCGAAAGTGAAATAGCTTTAGAGACGGTGTGAACGCTCCCAATTCTGATTGCGTGCTCTCTATGCTTGATTCACTTTGTTTATTGTCTCACATTAACGAGATTTACCCCACCAAATAGAGCAAGAGAAATGCGTTTCATTACTTCACAGCTCCTCACTACAAATCCAGGGTAATTGGTTGGATTCATGCTCACTATCTTCAGAAAAATCCCTCACATCCCACCTTGCAAAATAGGAGCTGTATAATATTACAAAAGAAAAATTAATGTAATGCATTGATCAAACAATTCATAATTTACTAAAAAGGAAATTAAGAAAGAATCAAATTTAAAAGAAGGCACTAAACAATAAAGGTGCTTGCAGTGAATATTAAAAAAATAATGAAATTTCTGTCGTAATTTTTAGTTCAATTAATAAATCAAATGGAATGTAATGGTCAGGTTCGATTTGATGAGTCATCGTTCATACTTGAAAATGACATACCATAGTAAATATTGCATTATTTTGATGTTTATTCTGATTAGGCATTGTTTAATATCTCAATGGAAACGTTTGTTTGTTTTGTGATGATGCACTTACAATGGTTCATATCCATTTTCCTGTCATCATTTTGCGGAAAATATAAAAGTTCAACTTTAGAATACGTTCATATCTACCGAAGATCATGCATGTCCGTGTTAAACTCTGGTGTTACATATGCAGCACCAAGTTGCTATTATTCGGGTTTGGTGTTACTTTAACACTGTTTGTGTTACTTTAAAGCATAATACTTTTTGAGGCGTGAGGGTAATTCGTTCCTGATGATTGTTTCTTAAAAACTTTAACAGTTAAGAAGGAAAACAGAAGGTATATACTTGACGAATGGAAAGTTTTACGATTTTAGATTTACACCATTGTTACACTTCGATGCGGGGCCCTTGAATAACAACGTTGAAATTGCAAGTTACACCAGATATTTGAACTCTACACCAATTAGTGTAATTGTTGTCAATACAGAACAGTGTTAAAGTATATACCAGCTGCAATATCAAATTAACACCGAAAAGAGATAGGTTACACCCCCCGCATCAGCACTGTGTATAGTTTCAGCATATATCGATGATGTGGTGCTATAACTGAGTTGTGTAATTGAATTAAACTTGGTGTTATAGCTAACACCGATCTTTTTTGCAACCAATTATTTGCGTGATTTATAAATTGCTACTTTTTTCTTTCTATTAACATCATTGATTTTTTTTTACATTTAAAACGGGTGTATATCTTCTTCTTACGTTCTTTAACTCGCACTAAGTAATGACTAATCATCTATTTTCTCGCCTTTCATCTAACTCTATAGTATTAAAGTTATTTATAGGAATAGTTTCATATTTAACAAAGATCACATGGAAAATAATCCACAAAAATCTTTATCTGTTATACAAATTTTAGCACACTTTAATTTGTATAACTCTTTTATTAAAATGTGCTTGAGAATCGTCATCAATCATTATCATCATCATCAGCATCATCATCACTATAATTAGCATCACAATTACCACCATCAATCATCATCTTCATCAACACCATCATCATCATCATCATCAACAACAACATCACCATTTCTTCTGAAAACACTTGATAATTTTTTTTCTGATGAGGTTCATTTTTTTTGTGTTCCCCTGTCGCTGACATTGTATCAAGGGTATGGGAGAGGGGGATATGATTCCATTCAAGGCTTTTTACCGTCCTTTCTTCACTCAAAGACACCTTGAAAACTGCACTCCTCTTGACCGAGTGCCGTAAGTGGACAGAATAAATTACGTTGTTTGCGCTCGCTGTGTACTTGATGTGGTAATTCCATTGGGGCAGCGTCGACATGGTCATTGAATCTTGAGAAGATTTGGGTGGGGTTTCACGCTTTTCCCGGGACAAGTAATGTACATGTACTTAGTTATAGTAAAGTGAAACTTATGCAGAGCGCATACATGCACTGTGGTTGTGTTAGTGTTTATCTGGAATACTCTGTATTGTGTTGAAAGAAAAATCAGTAAATTAAGAAGGAAGAATATTAATGAATAATTGTTTATCTCGTTTTAAGAAAAATGTTAAGCTTGAATTTTATCATTTTCTGAAAGAATGCAATAGAGATCAAATGGAAAATGTGGGAGGGTTCATCAGCCTGTACAAAAAAAATGAAAAATGATTTTTCAAAAGTACTTAAAACGGAAATTGAACAAAATAGAAAATAAATAAATGAATAAATAGCATAGAAAACAACCGACTTTCATGCGTGATTAACAATGCACATTTTTTTGTATTAAATAAACTTTTAGGTCAACCCCCCCCCCTCGTATCAAGCTACCCTATATCCGCCCCTGCCGGCTACCCCTTGTTAACAGCTCGTTCCTATTCATAGGGGAGCTTTCTAGATATCTCCCCCAAGTACCTCCTCTTTTTCTTCTGTAATCGATATCGTCAATATAAGAGCCTTGATCTTCGACCCCCATCATTTCCTTAAAGGGGTCCATTACGGGCAGTGAGCTGCTTTATTCGGCTAATTCTCATTTCACGATCGTAATACAACTTAAGCTATCGGTTGTGTGATGGTGTGTATAGCCTGTATAACCTAGTTTAGAAGAAGAATGATGAAATAATATGATGAATTGCAAAAGGAAGGATTTATAAATAAATTCAATTTCAAAATACATGAAATAAAAAGGAAGTGTATCTGATATTGATTTTTATTTTCTTATCTTTAATACCTGGGTCCTACAGATTCAACGTATAATTCGTGAAATACAATATAAAGATTGGCATAGTTTAGAGCCAAACCTTAATATTTAATAATTTGATGTGACATAAATTAGAATTATTGATGCCGGTTTTTGTTTCTCTAAAACTTTTTTGTGCAAGTAGGGTCCATGGTACAGTCATGTCCCTATGCATCGAATATGGTCCCATCTTATAAATAGTTGACATTGATTAAAAAAATCAGATTCTAATCACAAACGATCTAAAATCATATAAAAAAAACAGGAATTTTAAATCAATATCACTGCGCGCTTGGTTTGAAATTATCGCAGCTCATTGTACGACAGAGCTCTGGTAATATGTTTACAAGTTACCGTCATTGTAGTACTGGTTTATAGTATCACAGTCTCTTAATATGATTCAGCGAAAAATATGAGTAGAATTAAAATTGTCCTATATCTTACATTAGAACTTTCATGAAAGTTTGTGGATGGCAATCTTTGCATCCGTTACTGTCTGTCTGTACGGTTTGTAGAGGAACATTTTCCTTCTTCCCACTGTGTAGATTTGACGTCTAGCCAATCATTCAAATCTCTAACTAGAAGTAACAAATATTATATCCCCTAAATTTCAATAATATAGTAAACAATATAGGGAAATGTGCGGAGATAAGACGGATACATCATTCTTAAAGGTCCATTCCACCTCAGAAAAATGTTAATTTGAATAAAATAGAGACAAATCAAACGAGCATAATGCTGAAATTTTCATCAAAATCAGATGTAAAATAAGAAAGTTATGACATTTTAAAGTTTCGCTTATTTGTCCAAAACAGTGATATGCACAACTCAGTGACATGCAAGATGAGACAGTCGATGATGTCCCCAACTCACTATTTCTTTTGTTTTTTATTGTTTGAAAATACATTATTTTATTTTTTACAGATTTGACAGTAAGGACCAACTTGACTGAACCATGTAGCACTATACAATGCTAATTCCACATGTTCAGAGAGAAATTAATCGTTGCTTCACTTGGTAATGAGGAGAAAATTAGAATATTTTATATAATAAAATACAAAATAGTGAGTGGATGACGTCATTAGTCTACTCATTTGCATATCGACCTGGGTGTGCATATAACTAGTTTGTGAAATTAAGCAAAACTTTAAATGTCATAACTTTCTTATTTTACATCCAATTTTGATGAAATTTTCAGTGTTATGTTTGTTCAATTTTTTCTCTTTTTTATTCAAATAGACCTTTTTCTAGGGTGGACTTGTCCTTTAAAAAGATGCATGTAAAGTCAAGGCGACCCTTTAAGCCATAGACGCCTCCTGATTCTACAGTCACAAGAGCGAAACCAACCGCCAAACCGACCGATGCTACGTTATTGGAATTAACGTAAAACCTTTGATCGGACTGGGATCGATCTATAGTGGGTGTGACTGGGCACCAATGCATTTGTATACAGAGCGCAGCTGACAACAATCCCGGTTAATAGCAAAAAATCGATGGGATTTGTTTCTTAGCTGCATTATAGTGATGGGCAGAGTACTTTGATTAATCTATAAGAGTGATTGCTGGACACGTTGTATATATTCCTGCAGAGAGGATAGACTCCGGGATTTCTTCCTTCTAACTCTGAAGCAACAGTCACACCAACCTAACTGAGTCACCAACGATCGATGATATGGCATTGGAATATAACATACTAGCTTTGATCGATCTGTAGTGAGTCGCGTTGATGTGACTGCGTTGTCAGACCGACTGTAATATTGACCATTATAAGCCGACTGAAGACGTCATACCAGTTAGTGGATGCCGCCAAAGTTACCGAGTTAGAAGTAATACTTCATCTTGGTTTGTAATGCCATTATTTTCTAAATACCAAGGACCCATCGTGGATGAAAGCTCTTTTTATTATTATGCCATCTATAAAATCATGAGAATTAAAAGTTTGTGGCGTTTGATGTAGAAAGATGTAGGCCTATATCCGAGCAAAATATAAGTTATCACTCAAGTAAAAAGCACATATTCGAGCTCTTTGTACGATCGTTTATGATATGTTTTTTGCATGAATCCTCAAATCGTCAACCGATGTGTTGGCTGAGTTGGTAGGGCGTCCGTCTCACAACCGGGAGGTCGGGGTTCAAACCCCAGCCGCGTCAGACCAAAAGACGTTAAATGATGGGAGTTGCTGCTACGCTGTTTGGGATAGAGCCTCGTTGATCTGGCGCTGCACAGCGGCTGCAGGGCCCACGATCAAAGCAAATTTTCGGAGTATTTTCTTTTCATGTCTATTTAATTCGAGCAATAAAATTTGGATTTTCAAATCGAAACGATTATTTAGATACAACTAGATTAACATATCGTAACAGCAAAAGTAGATTTGAGTATTATTATGACGAATAGATTTATTAAAAAAAAAACACCGGCCTCCTCGATCAGACAACTTTTGATATCTTATTAATCAGTACACTTCATAATGCACAATGGGCGGTTGGGTAAATCGGGATAAGATATTTGCCCGGGGGGCCACTTCCATTCACGAGTGGATACCATGCGCGACCATGGGGTCTCGAAAAGCACCCTAAACACGTAATTTCTATATTCTGAAAATGCACCCCTTAACAAGTATTGGCGTGTGAAACCCTACCCTTAACAAGTATTAGAAACAAAACGATACTCTTGGCAAATATTCCCTGAAATGAACCCCTAAACAAGTACAGGAATGTTTTATTGTTACGGGTCCTTCGGTTGTCGGCTTTACCTTATTTGGTTTAGAACGACCCCACCTTCTACACCTCGCGCAAATCGGACTCTAAACACGAAGTGTCGGGGCAAAAAGGACATCCTTTATAAAACATTTTAATTTTGTTTTATCATCCAGGCAGATTTGACCCTAAACACGTAATTTTCCTAGCGAAATAGATACCCTTTTTTCATTATTTTTGTGTTTTTGACACCCTTATCACGTTACGTACGTAACGTGCCCTATCGTGAAAAAGACATCCTTTTTACGTGTTTTTTTGGTCGCGCATGGTATCCACTCGTCAATGTAAGTGGCCCCCCCGGGGATATTTGTAGAAGAGGTGGATGGAAATTTTTTTCATCGCGTTCACATTCCAAAGTATTATGATATAGGTAAATAATTGAATGACATAGGGGGCCTATTCTATATCTACGGTACAATCCCGCCTCTTCTATATAACTCTTATCACGATCTGCCCTTGTAATGATGAGATGGGTGGCGAATAGGAAAGAGATGGAAAGCATTCGCTTCAATGGCTTCGCAAACGAGATATTACGAATCTATTTCAGAATGCACGCATTGGGTTTAGAAGCTGTAGACGTGATGTAATGATGCTGTCGTCTAGATCATTGTCTGTGCCTGACTTAAAGGGGTCTGCTAGTATGTTAGCCCTTGTTGTGTTCGATCTAAAAACTAGTTGTAACTCTTGGCTAGTGGCGAACATGTAAATCGCGTCCTAACAACTCAGATGTGAAACTCCACTTAAAACAACAAAATTGCTTTTTGCACCCCCAAATATATATGTACATATATATATATATATGTATGTATATAAAACAAAAAAATTAAGTCCCCCCTAAATCAAATTACTGTAACTTTTGAACCGAATTATTTTGAGATATGATATTTCATGGGTGGTTTTCAACACTCATTAAGCAACTCCTGGGGAAAAATGAGATTGATCGGTTGAGTCATGCATGAGTAATTAAAGATTGAATTAAAAATGACCATTTTTGAAAGTCACAGGAGTCGTTTTTCAGATTGTGAAAATACAAAGTTGGGCAAAAATTGTTTTTAGGTGAATTTTATGGTGTTATGCTGTTTTACTATCCATCATTTAACCATTTCAGACCAAATATTGATATCGTATGTTCATGGTTGAGTGAGCACGGTGCATTGCAGGGGTCGCGGAAGCGTGGGGGGGGGGCTTCAGCCCCCCACTTTTTTCCATAAGCAAGTACAAAAATGTAATAAGATTGTGATTTTTAGCATGGTCAGCCCCCCCCCCCCCCCTCTTTGAAAACTGCTCTGCGGCCCCTGTATTTTGACGTATCATCATAGGGTTTTTTGGTAGTATCTTCTACAACTTAAAATTTGAAAATGTTGATGGCTCCCCCGATTATAGGCCCCTCCCCCATTTGAAATTCTGGATCCACCACTGAACTGTCCATACATTCAACTGATCCTGAGAAATTGTTAGGAAAAGAATACATTCATGCAGTTTAAAGAGTATTCATTCCTAAGTTTTCGAATGTGGTCGCTCAACCATGAAAATGGTTAAAGTTCGGAAAGTTTTTGGTGATAGAAATGATGGATGATAAAAACAACAGCAATTAAAGACACATTTGAAACCAAATTTGCCCCCAATATTCACTTTATTACCCTTTAAAATGAGTCTGTGACATTGAAAATACAAATTTTTCCACTTTGATGCGTGCTCACTCATCCATAAATAAACAAATCGATTTCATTTTTGCACAGAATTCTGCCCATAGGTTGATGAACAGACATTGCTAAAGACAGCCTTGAAAAAAAGTTCCACCATATTGAATAAGGGGTTACGTATGCTTAAACATATGCACCCATAATGTACACAAGTCTATGAGAGAGGAAGTCAAAATTTTAGCAAATATGAAATGAGGGTTTATTTAATGGACGGTTTTTGTTACTTCTGCCAACAGTTATTTCATGAAACTTCGCACATGGCTTCAGAGTAACACAACCCAAAAGGTGCGCACACCAAAATAACAATTCAATATATATACGGTACAGAGTGGGGCCAAGGCCTTGATCTTTCTTCTCATTTGCATAATTTTCGAATATTGTGTGCTCACTGATGCATTAAACATCGGGATTTTCATAAAAATCAAATCAAATGAACTGTGCAAGGAGTTTTGTGACAGATATCCATAGTTACAAATTGCATTTTTTCCAATAACGTAAAAAAGAGCTAATCACATTCCACATGTTCATTCAAGCGTAAATGTTTAATTTGACACCTTTGAATCATTGAAGCATGTAAATTGGTCATGAACATAACGAAAAAGTTAAGAAAAGATCCTTTTCAGTTACCAAAATGAAGCAATACTTGCCTACGATATCTAAAAATCGCATTTTTTGTTTCCAATAAATGTTCATTGAACCGTGAAACGATGAATATTGTTGAAGATACTCTTACCAAAATATATTGATATATATGTGTAAAAATCCAATTATAGCAAATTTGGACTTGAGTTTATTAAACCGTGAAATTTAGCTTAAAAAAGTTGTATCGTCTTTTAGAAAATACCTTTTACAAGCCTTCTGACTATTTTACATGATGAGATTGTGGAATTAGTTCCAATAAAATGGAATCAAAGTCATGATATTTTGCTTGTGACTTTTGAAAAGTGACATTTTTGCCTTCTGACGGTGCTCACTGAAGCATTTACTCAGAGGGTAGCTTATAAAATTACCTACACGCTCATGTAAAAATATATCAAAAACTCGCCTTGGTTCGGAAATTATTGATGTTTGTTTAGGGGGTGACTTACTTTTTTTGTTGTGTATATAGATATATATGCAAGAAGCGTCTGGGATACGAACCCCGTTATTTAGCCATTGATACATGTATGTCGCTACAGTTGTGTAATAATTTATGGTAATGACTACATTATTTTTATGTGCAAGAACACACTAAGCGATAAAGTTGATCTTTTAGAATGAAAATCTAATTTTGTGTTGATTTTGACATATTAATATTTAGAAAATGAAATATGTTACCCCTTTCCTTTTTTTGTCGTGGAATATTAAGTAGCCCCCATCTGTAAGCCAGTCTGCGGCAGTGCGTGCCCCTTCCCTTCATCCGTTCGCTTCGTCATTGATAAACTACCCCTAAAAGACTGTGAATCATATACCTATCACTTTTGTCACCAATGAACCACAATCCCCAATAAAACAGTTTCAATTTATTGATTCTCCGTAGTAATACTTGGAAGATATGTAACAAAGTACACATACCCATTTGACCCAATTTATGAATATGGAAGCTAAGACTTTAAGACCATTTCCGAAGATCTTTTAGATTTCACTTTAATTTGACCGACTGACGGCAAAGATAATAAAAAGCGTTTTCCAGCACGTCTATAAATAAATTGGTTTCTTGTGTTGCCTTGCTCTTAATCTTCTAACTTAGAGATATTGAAATGAACACTATTCTGTCTGTGCTTTGTTTTATTGAATACACTGCCCCTGATAGTGCTAATAACAAAATATGCCTTTTATTGAGTAAGTATGTTGTGAACTATCATTCTTTTTTTTATTTATCGGCTGGGGTAATGTTCAGCATGTTCGGGGAAGTTTAACTCTTTTTTTTACACGGTCAAAGGTAAAATGTTGTGAAGAAGAATGACTTGACTGTATAGGTAATTGATAGGAGAATAAAGGATTTCGATATTTCTTGATTATTGTTATAACGATTGTTTGATATTACTATCATTAGTATTATTATTATTACGATCTCAATCATCATCATCATCGCCATTACCATTATCGGCATCAGCATCGCCATCACCTTCATAATCATAATAGCATTCTTACGTTACATCAAGCGTTTTTATAGAGAAGTATTTTTTCCTTCCCATTAGTCAATATACCCCCTCAACCTGACAAATTGACTTTCATGGGTAAACACCCTCTTTATTACCAACCTTTTGTAAAAATTTGATTTTGGGATTTGAACATAGTACCTTCTGTCAGCAATCTTTTGCTTTTCTTCTTGGAAAAAAAAATTAAACAAAACTAAGCCAAAGAAATTATGACTGTATTTTTGTGAAGTTTAGAGAGTTTGAAATATCTCTTTCTCTACTGATACCTTTCCTGAAAATTTGAATCCGCCATGCAATTGAACATAGCAGTGCTTCATGCATGTTAGTAATGTTTTCATTTCTTTAAAGAGATAATAACTAACATGATTATGGCTGTAATCTTCTCTTTTCCTCCCATTTTTTACAGATTTTATTGGGATCTTCTAATGCTGTGTCTGATCATGGCTAATGTCATCCTCCTACCGGTCGTTATAACTTTCTTCCACAACAAAGATATGAGTACGGGTTGGCTCATCTTTAACTGCTTCTCAGATACATTCTTCATCCTCGATCTCATCTGTAACTTCCGGACCGGCATCATGAATCCGAAGTCGGCCGAACAGGTACCGAAACAGTCCGAGACTGTCTGAATTTCGAACCTGGGTTCGAACATAATGCATATTTTGTTCGGTCTGATTTTGTTTATTTTCATTTCTAGTAAGTGGTTTGATGAAAATTGAAGTACTGTCGAAATAATAACAATTTGATCCCGATATGTTATATTCAGGTATCAGCTATCGGACGAGGTTATTCAATTTATGTCATTTCATTATGTTTTATTATAATTATAATCATTATTCATTATGCATGCATGCATGCTTTTTCTTGTGTGAAGTTTCACTGTTTCAGTCTGTTGAATATAATGAACGAAATGATAGTAACTTTTTGATTTAGGGTATAGAGTGCACTCTTCGGCGATATTTATGAATATACTCCCCGGCAAGTTACTATCATTATCTTCATACAAGTTTAAGTGACAAGGTAATAAGTCAGTGGATAATTTCTGTGTGTGGACATGGTGGCCTGCCTCATGAGTGCGAGCTCGTGGGATTGATCCCCGGCCTGACAAGTAAGAAGGGTAGTACTAATATTTGGCCTGCTATATAGGAGAACGGTTCATAAGAGCTGAAATGGATACGTACCCTGCATGGGCAAATAAGTATTATTTGTATGTTTTCTTTATTTTCAGGTGATCCTAAACCCCCGTCAAATAGCCTATCACTATCTCCGTTCATGGTTCATCATTGATCTCGTGTCTTCCATTCCTATGGATTACATCTTCCTCCTGGCCGGCGGTCAGAATCGCCATTTCCTCGAGGTGTCCAGGGCCCTCAAGATACTGCGCTTTGCCAAGCTCCTCAGCCTTCTCCGACTCCTGCGCCTCTCCAGACTCATGCGGTTCGTCAGCCAGTGGGAACAGGTGAGAGGTCAAAGGTTACAGTGGTCGCGGGACCATTGTGGTACCCTTTTACATGACAGGCCAGATTATTCTCATAGAAATTATAATTAATCTCAAAGGGTTTATAATTAATCTCACTGGGATTATGATCCCAATTTTAAGAGTCGATTTTCATGTCAATACGGTAAAGGTGGCAAATTTAGCAGAAGCGTGAAATGTGTCTGACCAGACGTGCACTGTCATTTATTACTAATTAAGATGCAAGGGAGTAGAGAGCAAAGGGGAAAGCAATAAATTATGGAGAATCTTTCTTCATTTAATTTGGAGTTAAAAACAAAACAAAACCTTTGTTCGGCAGTTGAGTTAAAAGGCGTTAAATGATTGGAACATTCTTTTTCTTCATTTTCTTTTGAAACCAAATTTATTTGAAGTGGTTTTGATTGTGTTTGATTGGTCATCACTTTCATTATGACTCAGATTTACCCTAAAATCTAACCAGTTCCTTGCCGCGCCGCATTTTGAAACTATATTTATTTCCCTTCATAGAGCTGCTCCTGAGTGGACAAAAGTTTGTTGCATAGCCACCATGAATATTCATTTTTCTTGACTCCACCCACAGGCCTTTAACGTAGCCAATGCGGTGATCCGAATCTGCAATCTAGTTTGCATGATGCTCCTGATTGGCCATTGGAATGGGTGCCTTCAGTATCTTGTGCCCATGCTACAAGACTATCCTGACCAATCATGGGTCGCCATCAACGGGCTCGAGGTAAAAACAACAGCAACAATCGCACTATTTCTTCTTTATAATTATGTATCAATGAACGTGATATTCCGCTTGAAAATATTTTACATGTTAAGAAAAAATGAAAACAGTAATATTGTTTTCTAGATTTAACAAGTCGTGTTCGTACATTCCATGTTTAATTTGTGTATGTTCTCCAAGTATTCTGAATGCATCCAGCAAGATATTGAGTCCCGATTTTCCTATAATGTCAACGGTCAAATAACCTAGTTATTATTGATCATAATGGCTACAAGTTTCGTTGTGTGGAAATATCACCTAGTACACCCTTACTGTTGTAATACACCTCAATAGTATTTTCCATTTTTCTTATGTACCATACAGGTTTAGTAAGTGGTAATAACTAGATGTAGAACGTCGAAAGAAGAATCGTATACGAAAGAAACTCAAGTCAATTTGACAAATTTTTTATCTAAATTTATGTAGCCATTGGTAGTACATGAACTGCTTATAATTCTCTCGAAGAGTCTGTTGCATTGAATCAAATATCACATTTAGCCTTAAATCGTATTCAGGTATTGATTTGGGAAGAGGTTAAGAGAAATTCACCAACTTGGTACGAATATACTGCCTATTACAAACGTTATGATCTCCTCTTGTAAATAAATATAATAATAATGAAAACTTCTCGGATCTACCCCATTTTAGCACGCACATTGGTGGGAGCAGTATACGTGGGCTCTCTTCAAGGCGCTGTCGCATATGCTGTGTATTGGGTATGGTAAGTTCCCGCCCCAGAGCATCACAGATGTGTGGTTGACCATCGTCAGTATGGTTTCCGGTGCCACCTGCTTCGCCCTCTTCATCGGCCACGCTACCAACCTCATCCAATCCATGGACTCATCAAGTAGACAGTACCGGGAAAAGGTGAGAAGATCGGGATGATGATGAGGAGGAGGAGAAAGCCAGGATGATGATGATGATGATGATGGTGGTGGTGATGATGGTGGTGGTGGTGGTGGTGGTTGTGGTGTTGATGGTTATGATGATGGTGGTGATGGTGATGGTGATGGTGATGATGTTGAAAATGGCCATATTTATGAAAGTGATGGTGGTGTTGGTACTGATGATGATGATGATGATGATGATAATGATGTTGATGTTGAAGATGGTGATGAAGATGGTGAGGATGATGATCATGATCATGATCATGATCATCATGAATATAATTTCCCCTCATGATATTGGCATGACGTGATAACTTTTGGATATAATAGAACAAGAAATTATTTACAGAAAATGTGTATGATAGTTGATTAATTACATGTTGATCATCAATGTGGGCACTTATTATTTGTTTTCAATGTTTTTTTTTGTCTTCCCTATAGTTAAAACAAGTTGAAGAATACATGCAATATCGCAAGCTACCGTCCCACTTAAGAAACAAGATTCTTGATTATTACGAGTACAGATACAGAGGGAAGATGTTCGATGAGAAACACATCTTTCGAGAAGTTTCAGAGAGTATACGACAGGTAAGGTATTCTAGATCATCGCACATCGTGCACACACCAATACCAATGCCTGAAATTGTGCTTGAACGCATTTCTCGAAAAGGAGAAATCCATAATTAATCTTGCTTGACTAAACGACATCTTCTTTGATCACAACTTAGCATTGAGAATGAATACTGAGAAATCTTGATCAAGTGTTTATTGTTTTCTGTCATCATGTTCTATTATAATTATTTTTACTATTCCAACGCAGAAATATGATAAATTACGCATTGTATAACATGAGCTCTAATATAGAAATGTAAATGTTTCACAATATGGACATGAAAACTAATCAACGCACATGCTTCAATAGTTTTGCATTAGAAATATATAAATTTATATAAATGACAGTAGGCAATCAATAAAAGGGTGACACAATAAAGAGGTGGGGGCTCATTTTCATAGTAACTGTTTTGCTTTTAACTATATTGCATTCATAACAATGCACTTTCATTTGAATAAAATAACTAAAATCAAGACTTATAAGTAATAAGGACATTGTATGATCAATATCTGCTGTTCGCGCAAAAATATAACCTACGCGATATACTTCATATTCAGAGTGACCTCTTTTGGCAGATGCAACATCTATCAACACCACGTCCTTAAAAATATATAGGCCCTATATATAAAAAAAATTGTTCAAGATCACATCGCATAAAAGCTCAGGGGTAATATCTGCATGTCAAAAACCTAATGCAATGTCACACCATGAAAGAACCGACTCCAAACCGACCGCTGCTGTCATTCGAAATAACATGATAGCCGTGATCGGTCTGGAGTGGATTTCACCAGTGTGACGGAGCAACCACTGGGGGAGGTGAACGCACCATGGTATCTGCGAAGTTCTGAATAAAATAAGAAGCTCTCACACTTGGTGCTGTCGCGAAATCTCTCCTCTATTACAAAGATTAAATCACTCTTTCACTTCCATAGGTTATCTCATGAAATGAATATTACAATTTATCCATGATTTGGGGGTGATGCAAGACCGGCTGTTTGTTAGGGGAGGGGGCGATTGAGTAATTTGGAATAGTTCTCCGCCAATGGACTTCAATTACTCCCGTTGAATATCGACTTCCTTTAGATAAAAATACGAGAGTTTAAAAATCTCTGACTAGGACTTTGCGGCAACAAATTATCATCATTTGTCATCATCGTCAATCCTTTTTTAATCATCATCATCGTCATCATCAACAACCAACACTATTATCATCACTGACATCACCATCAACACCATCATCATCCTCTTTGTCATCATCAGCTAGAAGTTATTCATCAACGTCGTTGTCATCGTGATCATCATCATCATCACCATCACTAGCAACATCATCATCACGACTCTCTTTTTTCTTCTTTTTTCATCATCACCACTATCACCACCACCACCATCATCATCATCATTACCAACACCATTATCATCATCATCACCACCACTACCACTATCGTCATCATCATCATCACTACCACCACCACCACTACCACCATCATCATCACTACCACCACTATCATCATCATCATCGTCGTCGTCGTCACCATCGTCATTAACATAATCATCATCCCCATCATAATCATTTTCATCATTGGTATAATCGTTAAGTCTAAGCAATCACTGCAATGCCGAAACCGAACGGAATCCCTGTGCCCCTTTCTCCTTCCAACCCCAGTCGTTGGTTGACCCGTCTGGTTGCCTCGACCGTGGGGATGGCGCAGGTGTTTCGGATACGTAAACCATAGTGTATTTCCTTTTTATTAGAGCACGCCATGTTGGCAAGGGGCTGTCGAAATGAAAAGCTGAAACGACAGTCCGTTGCATTATTGAGGATACCTATATGCTAGAAGCAGATTATTTTTTTTAAGTAGCTCGTCAACCATTGATTACATGTTAACACAAAGGAACGATGCATGTATGCCTATATAGTCCACAGTCAAGCTAAATAGTTGGTGGCAAAAAGAATATGAAAGTAGTTTTCAGTCTATGAATGTAAATCCAGGCTGATTAATAAAAGCAACGAAGTTCCTTAGTGTTACATCTTCTGTAACCTGGAATAACTGGTATGTCAAAAAGTAGGTTCAGTTCAGTGTATACTTAATCCCATTTTCAATATCTTTATCAAATAAAATCCATTGAACGCGGCCAAGGAATACATTGAAAATACAATGCATGCAAAGGAAATATCAGAATTAGATATGAAACTAAAATGTGTAAATTGATAATTGTCTGTAGTATCATTTGATCTTTTGGGCCTGGTGAAACCATGACAATAATTATGATAAAAGATTAAAAGGTGGTCCATGTCCACCAAATTATAAATCATGATGTTAAATTCATATTAAAGTGGAACTCCATGCTGACAATAACTAATTAGATAAAATAATATTAATTGGCAAAAAGATAAATATTTTCACCAAAATCTGATGAAAATCAAATAAGTTATCTAATATCAAGTTCGAAATATAAATATGCGGCAGATGAACTCATCAGCTTACTCATTGCATATTCTTGTGGACATGCATATCATTTTTATTTCGCTGAAATAATGATGCAAATGTTTGAATTTTCAGTGTTTTTTCTGACTTTATCTGTTCAAATCGCATACGCTTTCATGTCTATGTTTACAATATAAAAAAATGAAATTTCATTTAGAGATGACCTCTACATTTTTTTAAAAATAGGTCTACTAGATTCCCCGTATATTTTTCTCTATCTATAGGATGTCGCCAACTATAATTGTCGCGACCTGGTCGCTTCCGTCCCATTCTTCGTCGGTGCCGATGCTAACTTCGTCACTCGCGTGGTCACATTATTAGAATTTGAGGTCTTCCAGCCCGGCGACACCGTCATTCAGGAGGGTACGTTCGGTGATCGCATGTTCTTCATCCAGCAAGGCATCGTCGATATCATCATGTCCGATGGCGTCATTGCGACGTCACTCAGCGATGGCTCGTATTTCGGCGGTAAGGATATGGTATTAGGGCATCTTCGCAATCACTACGCTGACACTTTCTATAACGCAGACAATTTTTGGTGAATTAAAGTCCTTCAATGACAAAACATCCTTTGTCAAAAATCGGGGAATCAAATAGCTGCGTCGTCCTGAACTCTGGACTTAAAAAAAAATAGTTTCAATTTTTCGTCCGGTCTGAATCTTCGGACGATCTGCTGTCCCGGTCCATCAACTTTCGACAAAAACCTTTCAGCTGTCCATTGTGATTTGACGTGCATTTTCGAAAGAATTAGTGCATTGTAGAAAACTTATGCGTAGTGATTTCAAAAGTACGCGAATGTGGAAGGAAGGTGGAAGTTGATAGGGATTTTATTAACTGATTGCAGAATGCATGAGTCATTGAAAGCTTGCAACCAGAGGAACAAAGGCTTGATGTCCTCTTCTGATATGTAGACTATTTTTTCAGTCTTATCATGATGATTTTTCACATGATAGTGAATGTATTAACTAGTTATTTTTAATCAAGGTCATCGTCCCATTTTTGAAGGGTTCTATAATTTCAAATTCGATATTAGATTTCAAAGTCCACCGTGACTCGCATCTTCCGGGGACTTTTCAGTGCTTGTGTGTCCATTTAGATTGTTTTCTTTTTACATCAAGCAAAGAATGACGATCGAGACATAACTTGTGTATTGTCTTCTTATTATCAATGACACATACCAAAACTTGATGTTTCTAAATCAAAGTAGTAAAATTTAGTAATCTTCTCCTCTCAGATCACTTATTTATAATTACTGATTTTCTCTCAAATATGTTTTTCATGTCATGGACAGAAATCTGCCTCCTGACCCGCGAGCGCCGCGTGGCCTCGGTGAAGTGCGAGACCTACTGCTCACTCTTCTCGCTCTCCGTCCAGCATTTCAACCACGTGCTCGAAGAGTTTCCCGCCATGAGGAAGACGATGGAGGAAATAGCCGTTCGTCGTCTGACGCGCATCGGCAAGGAATCGAGCATGCTGAAATCGCACCTACAGAGCCCCACCATCCGGGATACCGCCCCTCTCTTTCCGCTCCCTCCCGAGACGCCGTCATTTGTCACGTGAGTACTTTACGAAACGTGACGGGAGTTTTAGCTCCACGACGCGCGACGGTTTCAAGAACATAGAAAATACATTGTCAAATATCATTCATGACAAACACAACTAATAAGTCATTCTGGAAAATTGGTGACTCAAAACAGCAGTTTCGTCCCAGACTCTAGACAAACGACATATTTGCAATATTTTTGTCAGCTCTGGTACTAAGGAGGAAACTCTTGGCGATCGTTTCATCAATATTTTAATCCGACAAGTTGTCAGATCTGACATCTTTCCATGATTTTGATTGGCTGAGAGGCACTGTTCCTATGGAAACTGTCGGATAAAATGGGACTTGTCGGATAAAACGTCCGACAAGTCCTTTCATGAAATGCCCCCCTGTTCTTGTTCACCAGTTTTCGACAAAGACTTCTCAGCCATTCCTTGTCATTTGACGGGCATTTTCAATATATTAACTGTGTTCTTGAATCAGTCGTGCATCGCGGTGCAAAACTCTCTATCACGGGATGTAGCCTACAATGGATATGTTACAATGGAAATATTATATCGAGCCAAAGAAGTCATACTCAATATACAGGCCTATAATTATCATGGAGAACAATATTCCATGCACGTGTTCACAGAACCATTGACTGCATGGACCGACGCTATGAATGAATAATGTCGTTGGAATCATGTCATGAAAATCATCAGCAACCATGGGGTGCTGTAGAATTCCCGCATTCACAGAAGGGATATGAGATCTATTTTCAGGCGGTTTATCCGCTCTGTTACGTATATATTAAAGCCTGACATTGCACATTCCTCCTCAATGACAATGAAAGTCTACTTGAGCCTTTGAAATGCTTTTGAAGTGAGCGATATTTTTAAATATATTATGAAATGATTATTGCCATTTTGATTTTGAATGCACATTGTTACGCAAATATTCCTTTGTCTTTATCATGACATCTTCCTCTTGCTTTGTGATTCTTCACAGTGAAATGCAACGGAACCGATTCTTCAACGACGACGACGACGACACACCGAACAGGACCCGCGCCGACGTGGAACATGGGTCACATGAGAACGTCATCGCCATCATGGACGGGAGTCTCTCTGACCTCCGGGTAGAGAACGAAATCCAGTCCAGTAGATCGACGACCAGCGGAAAAAGGAGGAAATTTCAGCAACACACAACCGAACTTTGAAACTAACAAAATACGGCGATTCCGGAGATTTGATAATTACGCAAAGCAGACCTTTGGTGTTTTTTACTTGATATGTGAAGAAGAAAATATTGTTATCGTTAATCAGATTTGTAAACTGAGAAATCATAATTCGACATTTCTTTCATGGTTTCCTTATGGAGGAAATACTCAGAACAACGTGTTGGTAGCCGCTATAGAATTGTCGTCTTGCCTAACTTGTATTATGAGAAATATACTCATTTTGGCGCTTTTATACTTACAAAATGAAACGAATGCTTTATTCAACACACTTATTCAAATATTGTTATCTGGTTTAGAAAGTTAGGTATTTTCTTGGTAAATGTCAGCAGAGCCTTTTATCTAATCCCTAGAAATGGATGAAATTTATTTTTAAGAATCATATTTTGAAGGGATTGGCTGCACAAGTCTTTCCAATTGCTGAATGTTACGGCTGAGGATAAGGATTTGATATATGCAATGAAAAGAGAAAACAAATATTTTTGTAACTTTATGGCGAAAGATAGTGAATTGATGATTAGAACATGGTGTTGGATCTAGGACGATATATAGCTGTCCTTTTCCACTCTCTACAAAGCTTTAAATCAATACAATTATTGTTGGAAAAATAAGTGTGCAATATTGATGAAATGTGAGAAACTTTATTTAAAAAAGAAGAAAAATTGCTATATTCTGAGTCGAGATTCATTTGTCGCATCTTGTCCCATCTATTCTACATTTCAAATTTCACTCTCTATACTCTCTCTCCCTCTCTCTAAGTTAGGTTATCGACTATCTTTCTATTACCCATCCATCGTTTGAGATATCTACCTATCTATCTATCTATCTTTCTTTCTTTCTATCAAAACAATGAGAAATTTCTGTATTTCTAACAGTTGTTTAAAAGCAATTTCAAATATCAATTTGGCCACATTATATAGGTGATGTCATTATGACGTATGGTATTAAAGGACGACTATTACATTTGCTCCGATGCAACCCCAGGGAAGTGGTTCATCAACATTATTGTCCGACAAGTTACTTTCATTGATGTTGATTGGCTAAGAAGCACTGTTACTATGGCAACTGTCGGATAAAATGGACGTACATGTCGGATAAAAAGTCTGACAAGTCATTTCATGAAATGCTCCCCTGATATTCGAAATCCAGCATTGTCTATAACAGAAGTGGAGGGGAGGAGAAAACTGGTCATCCACATAATCTACATTTTTTTCCAATCGACCACTGGAAGAACTATAAATTGGTGGAGGAGGTCCTAAAAACTGAAGTTTGTTACATTTTAAGCTTTGTTTTTAAAACAAGATACGGTATTTCATAAGGTCTAAACAAATGTGAGCGCGAAGCACCAACCGATTTGTTTTTTTTTAGATTCTGTGTATTCAAACATGAAAACGAAACTCTAAACACTTTTAGTACTCGTGAAAAAAAGTTGCGTATAAAAAAAATGTACATTTCATCAGATACGGGAACTTTTTGTAGAGGTTCATAAAGAAGATAGGCTTACATTTCTCTGTTATCAAATAACGTGAGCCCGCAGTGAGAACTGAAAGTTATTGATATTCAGACCTGAAAAGTGAACATTTCAAGAAGATGAAAATGTGTTTCTATAAAATGTTATTGTATAATTTTGCGTAAAAAACTGCATTCGGAAGAAATTTTTTGGACAAAATTGGCACACCATTTTGGGTTAATAGTCTCGGAAATCAATTATGTAACTTCAGGGTTCTTCTTTTTTTTTCAATAAGCGCATGTCAATAATCAATTCTAATCGGTGAAACAGTGCCTATAATAATTGCTTATAACAAATATTTGGTGAAAAAAAGGAACGAGACAGTAATTTTGGCACTAAAATGTCACATGATAGGTTGCTATAATAGTGAACAATATGTAACTTGCCATCATAGATCACATATTGTATTTGTATGATGCACAGAAGCCTATATACCCAGATTGCTAAACAATCCTAAATAAATGTGTATTTGAAATTAAACACTTCACTTGATACACAAAAGAGTCGGACAGCTCTTTCGAGCAAAGTTATTAATTTATACAAAGAAATTCTGCTTTTTGATGCTTGTGTTAACATACGACATAGACAAGATTCTTGAATCTATAGCAACGTGTATTTTATATTGTAAAGAATGCAATAAATACATATTTATGATTTTGTATGAAACGAAAGAATCTTGAGTTGGATTTTTAAAGTGTTCTGAGAGCGTAAAAGCGACTCTACACCGGCACCTAAGTCCACCCCAACAAAACGTTGAACAAAAAGAGAAAATTTTAACAAGCATAACATTGAAAATTTCATCAAAATCGGATGTAAAATAAGAAAGAAATGATATTTTGAAATTTTGCTTAATTTCACAAAACTGTTATTCATGTCCCGAACGGTATGTAAATTAGGAGACTGATGACGTCACTCACTATTTCTTTTTGTTATTTCATCATATGAAATATTCTAATTTTCTCCTAATTGGAAGGTAAAACAAGTTTTCTTCCTCCATGAACATGAAGAATTACAATTGTTTTAAAATTCAGTCAATCTTGTCCTTATCGTCAAATATGTAAAAATTGAAATATTGTATAATGTTTTTGAAGCGAGTACTTTTTTCATGATAATGATAATAATAGCTTGATTTATAAAGCGCTTTTTGCCTGAGGATACAAAGCGCTGCTATTATTACCCCGGCTTTAGCTCGAGCTACAATCACCGGCGCTCAGTGCATTCAAGGAAATAATCCTGCCGGATACCCATTCACCTCACCTGGGTCGAGTGCAGCACAGTGTGGATAAATTTCTTGCTGAAGGAAAACACGACATGGCTAGGGTTCGAACCCACGACCCTCTGTTTGAAAGGCGAGAGTCAGAACCACTAGACCACGATATTATATCAAACAATAAAAAAAGAAATAGTGATTAAGGGACATCATGGACTCTCGCATTTGCCTGTTGCTGAGTTGTGCATGAAAATAACAAAACTTTAAAATGTCATAACTTTCTTATTTTACATCCGATTTTGATGACATTTACAGCATTATTCTCGTCTGATTTTTCTCTATTAATTTATAAATAAACAATATTCTGGGGTGGACTTGACCTTTAAAGGTGAAGTTCACCCTGACGATAAGTTGTTTTTAACATGGACCCTTCTCAATCTTCGTAGGGTTGTAATTTGAATTTGATAATTTGTTTTTCAATAGAACATAATGAATAGAAATATTATCCTTTTCTGATAGAAGGGGGTATGAAATGACGTGCCTGATATATCAGGGCGCACATAAATTGACTTTATTTCGAAAAAGGCATTTTGGGGAATTGATATCACAGGATGAGATATGAAGGAGCTGTTGGTCTGTGACGTCACAAAATCAAAACATTCATAACTCCGTTATTCTTTGAAATATTTTCATAACACATTATTTGATATTTTTCCCCATGTTTTCTGATTCTATCAGAACCAACTTTTCACCAGAGGGTGAGGTTTGCATTTAAGATCAAGGGCGGAAAGAAAAAGTGAGAATTATGAGGCAAGGTGGCAAGAAAAATGTGGGGAGGGGGGGGGTAAATGAAATCGAAACCTTGATATTGAGAGACGGAGAATATGAAGACCATCGGAGGAAAGGCTGGAGAGCGAACTGGTGAAATAAAATATAGAGGATTAACTACGGGATGTGAGAGATACAGAGTATAGAATAGAAAAGGGAGAATGGGAGACAGAAAGCAAGAGAGGGGAGGAGAGGGGGGATGGGGAGGAAGGGATAGGAGCAGCGTTCTAACCTCCCCCTGTTAAAAGATTAACAAAGAATATAGTTTGATGAAAACCGAATGCTTTCCCTTTTAAACTTTTCAGAAATCACTATTATAAATATTTGAGGAAAATAATGCGACAGTTTCGCTTTAATAATTTTGGGGGTTAGTTTTTATGCAGGCGTTAAACCCATTTTCCCTCAAGGAAGTTATTTCTGCCATGACGAGGCTACTTTTCTAAAGTTAATGACGAAATTTTCATTTAGTCGTAGTTGAAGTTTGCAAGAATATTAAAGAGTGAAGTTGATTCATTTTACTATTCAGAAATCAGATATTTGACGTCAGATTTATATTTTATATTAAAGTGATTGGTTAACATTGGTTTGACTTTTAAAAAATCTGAGCTAGAAGGTCACACTTGTCACCCGTGTCTGTGATGTTAGAAAAATTAAGCCCAGAAAAACTTGCGTTCGAAAATAATTATTGCTTCAAAAATTGAAATATAAAGTGACCGGAAACACCATCTTAATTTCATCCCATACACTTATGTGTACTATTTAGGTGTCTATAAGACGCCTATTTACAAAATCTGTGTTTGCCTTGTAGTTTTAACTTTTCATTCTCAATAATGGTTGTTTTCAGGGTTTATTAGTTCTAATACATGCACTTGTACACATGTTTCATCTCCGTTTGAGATTTTTTTTCAATCGGCTGCTCACAAAGTTAAACAATACCTTTAAAGGGGTGTAATGTCTTTATTTGGGATTGATATTTGGGGAAAGGCCAACTGACCCCCCCCCTTAGCAAAGAGCTATCGTTTGACCTCATGCCACTTCATTTATTGAGCTATATTTAAAATTTCATCATTCATACATGTTATTTATCCTATTGCATAATACCTTAAATTTTAATATCGAACAACATATCTGAAAATTTCCAGAAAAATGTACCTTCACATTTGTAGAGATATCATGGTAGAGTATCAAACTGAACACAAAACACTGATTTTTCCTGATTATTCTATTAAATGCTAGTACTTCCTTGTGGCACAAGAAGTGTGATTTTAACTTTTACGAAATTGACTTTTAAAAGTAACATTTTGCCTTTGATATATTAATGCAATCTTCTCAAAGAAATTAATAAGTGAATGATGGAATGCTCCTCCCAGGGAATTTTACAAAAACTCTTTTAATTAAAAGTTATGCTATTTTGAACGGGATGGGGTTACTTTTTTGAGTAAAATTAATGACACAATACACACAACAAAAACATTTCCAATGCAGACTTCTTGATATTGTTTGTTTTCAATAATTACACACCCAAGTCTTTAATTGAACAACCGTACAGTCACATTAATATAACCTTAAAGTCACACATTCAAAGCAAGATAGGAGAGACATCACCCAAAAATTTCATAATAAAAGTTGAAATATTTCAATATTTTTCAAAAGACATACTAACGAATTCATGTAATTCTAAGTGGAAATTAATTACTTTCATTCTATTTCAAAATTCATTCACATCATTCTTAAAAAAAGAAAGAAAGTGAATTATGTTTATTGGGAGGTGATATGTTAACTGCTTCCCTTAAGAGGTTGCAGATTCATATACAAAATGAGGTGTTGAAACTGGCACCCATTGGTGGCCCCAGAGGACCACACCCTGAAGTGTTCAAATTACACCTTAGAGCTTGAACATAACTCCAAAAGTGTCGAACAACCAAAGGTGTTGTGACAACACTGTTAATCTAAAACCAAAGCAAAATGACTGCAATGGTCTGACATGGTACTTAAGTACACTGGTTATAACACCACAGTATTGCTGTGATATATATAGAAAGTCTCAACAGATGTGACCCTATGAGCAGCAATAATTATAATCTTTCTAAATAAACTCGGCAAACTCTGCGTATAGCTAAATCTAGATGTTGATACGTGACATGAACACTGAACAACGACCGGAAATATGCATGTAAAAGTGTTAACCTTGCTCAAGTGTTAAACCTTATGGTTTTAACAACTGGAACCTATACCAGCTCAAAAATAAGAGCCAGATTTGAGATACAGTATGTGTAGTCTACAGCTACTATAATTCAGACCCTGCACAACTCCTAGTCTTGGAGCAATATCACACAGTAGTCACACTATCAAATTCCATTTCAACCTTATTCCTAATCCTTTTCTCCTTCATAGAGTTCTGGGGCCGATTGCACGAAAGGGTCTTTCCAAGGACCGTCTTTCGTGTCGCCCATCTTTTATGATGTGCTGTATGCGGGATATTTCTGTATGATAAAAGAAATATAGTTTGTTAGCTAGCATTTATACGGATTTCATGATATATCACATCATTTAAAAAAACAAAGATTTTGTTTACTGTAACGGATGAATAAAATGTTTGCAGGTAATTTATTTAAAATGTGTTTCACATGGCGCATCATAATAAATGGGCGACATGAAAGACGGTTCTTGCAAATACCCTTTCTTGCAATCGGCTCCTGAATGATCAATTCAAATCAGAGAAAGATGTGTCTTCCATCTGATTAAACTGAATCTAACACAAGGGGTTACTCTCACTGAATATAAGTGTGAGTGGTTCCTCTCAATTCCTATGCTGTATCCTGCATAGACCCCCAACTGAAACGCATTGGTGAAACCCTGCCAGCCCAGGTGTATCCTATGCCTAACTAATCTAGAATACATACATGTACATATTTAGAGTGTCTATACATCATCTATGTTAATATTGAAACCAACTACAAAGGATTATGTAAAGGCATAATCATTCTCTCTTATCAATTTATAAATAATAATAGGCATTTTTATAGTGCCATCTATCTAGAAATATTCTATTCCGTGGCGCATTGTTATTATTATTACCCCGGCTTTAGCTCGAGCTGCCTTTCAGCATCTATGAGACAAATATTTAAGTGTTCTATCTAATTAATAATCTCCCTTGTTCATTTTTCAATATCTCACTCATACACAAGACTATAAAAGTGCGCATGTGTGATACTTACTTGAGCATATATAAACAGAGAATTACAGTAATATATGGTTGTAATGATTTTTTATCATGGACCATGTAGTCTTACAGAGGGATTTCTTTTTTTTTAATCTAATTAATATTCTTAAAATGAAGAACTGAAGTTAGAATAAAAATGAAATTGGTAAATACAGGATAATTTCCATTGAAGAAATAGATTGTATGAAAACAAAATCTATTTATAGTTACAATATTCTCAAACAAACAAGATATCTTATAATAGAAAAAAAAAGTTACAAAATGATGGGTCAGCATAAATTCCTATTTAATATAAAAGTTGGAAAAAATAACTATAACAAATCTATGTGATGTCCACAAAGACTAATAAAATTTCCACATACCAATGAGTTAATAATAGGCAATGTCTCCACAAGTTCATAAGCTATACATGAATCAAGTGCTGGTCACCATAATACATGATATATATATTTATAGATAATTTTCAACCATTATTCATAACCTACTGAGGATACAGTAAGAAAAAGATTAGTTAATATAACAATATATTCTTGACAATACACGCAACCAATATATATTTTTCTTGTAATCAGCAAGAAATGCTTTGATGAAGGAAAAAAAACATGTCCAGCAGCAACAAAACTCACATCCTCATAGGGCACATACAACCCCCCATCCCACACACATACACACAAACATCCACAATACATACCTGGGTAAAAAATTGTACACAAACCACTATTAAATTAAACTACTGGAGCGTTAAAAAAAATTAGTCAACGAATCTTCCGATTGCTTATTCCAACATGCAAATTCATGGCAGTAAATACAAATTAAGAAATGAAATAAAAAACACCAATAGTGCAATAACTTGGTGGAAACTGGCAATCACAGTGCAGTAATATTATAATGAAAATACATGTAAGTAGAAGCTAGAAGAAAACCTTTCCCAAATGAGATGTTTCTTGTTTCTTTCAATCTTTCTGCTTAACAGCTCAGAAAAAAATAACCATTAAAAATGCCTTATTTACATTTGGTCTACCATCATCGTAAGGTGGACCCCAGAGGGGGGGGGGCACTCAAATCATATTTTGATGGGGGTGTACTAAACGAAAACCTGACATGGAGGTCTTATGAACAGACCACAAGGGTAAAATATAGGGTATTGGGAACTAAATATATACCGGACGGTGTGAAAAACAGGGTCTACGGAACGGGATTGCGGTACAGTGGGTGCTGGCGATGCATGGAGCTGCTAGTGGTGGGAGTTATGAAGCCGTGCGTGCAGCTATTTTATGCGGTGCTCGTACTGGACATTTTTGGCAGGGCTAGGGAACCGAGGTTTTTTCGTCACGGGGGTCAAATGGAATTTTGTCATTCGGAGTATCTAGAGAACTGAAAATTAGGTCTGAAAAAGAGGGTCATCAAAGCGGCATGTCCCCCTACCACCAAAATATGTGAGTCCCCCCCGAGGGTGGACGCTAATTTGTACAAGTTCCTTACATGTAGGTTTGCGTATGATAATCGTATGAAGTTACACAATTTTTTTTTCAAAAATTGTAGGGGCATCGTACAATCAGTGAAAGGGGCACTTTATGGCTTTGCCTTTGACCCTCAACATTGCCGAAAGAATAAAACTGTACGATAATCACAAAAAAATCCTAGCCTGTAGACACCTACGATGCCACCAAAAATCTTAAGCTTATCCATCTTACGATGATGGTAGCAAATGCAAATAAGGCATAAGACGTATACAAAATGTACAATGAGGTATTCCGCATTCGCTCAAGTTACGCAACAATGCAGTTTAGTATACCAACACAATACAAATAATCATGTAAACTTTCAATAAAATAATGCCATAGAATCGAAATAATCTCTCTAGATTAAAAATTTGTAATATAACGGACCGATTGTCCTCAAACCGAAGGAAAAAGATAATTACTCATCAACAGAGACATGAGAGATACAAACTGAGAGCAAACTGGTAGTCTGAAAGCACAGACTCAAATATGAGACTTGAACAAATAATACCAAGCCTGTGGTGGAGACTAGACACGAAACCCTATGGTCGGTATGCCAAAATTTGGTTTCAATTACAATGGTACAAAACCATGGGCTACGCAGATTTTGAGAACATAATTACACTTTATGCTCATTTCACACATAAACTAGAAGAGTACAATTATAAATGCACGCTTTAGGAAGGCGCTAAATTCATGCTAGAATAGATTGTTATATCGCAAAATCTGCATAGTCCAACATTTTGTAACATGGTACAACTGAAAGCTCTTCTGAGAATGCTGGCTTATGATAGAAGCAGTCACAGAACATGAGTGTATCTAGTCTCCTACTTCAGACCTGGCATCATGCACTACATGTATGTGAAAATCAAGAGTCTCTGCCTGCAGACTGATAAATTGATGTGGGGAAACCAAGCGACATTACAAAAAAAAATCAATATTCTACATTCTCATTACTATGTTTGTGCATTTTTTAGTGACCAACAAATCCTGATGTGTTGTACTAAAAAGTCACATAGATCAAATATTTGATAAAGAAGATAATGTTATTTCAAGAGTCTTTGATACTTTCTAGACATTAAAATGAACAATACACACATGTACAGTACATCCTTCACCATTTTTTTTCCTAGTATAAATGAGGCATGGGTAATTTATGCATACCCTTATTATACAAAATACAGCATAACGTGTAAAATCACTTAACATAACAAGTATATTGCTCTGATTTTCTTTTCCTATACAAACTCTTCATCCACCACCAAAAAAAAAAAAAAATAAACATCTAAAGAGCTTTTCTAAAACACTTAACATATATTTCTGCTCATTGCACCACTTATGAAATAATAATTGGTATTGGATCTTACTTGTACTCCTGTACCTGCAAATGCCCTTTATCATAAAACCAAACAAACAAAAATGGACCACAGTGAGGTACTTAACAATCAATAGATCCATGGATGGTCTTGTTTAAATACTATAATCCTTAATCTACACCTTGGCCTGTTACATAAAACTTAGAATTGAATATGGGATTGATTTTTATGATCAAGTGTGTTGATAACAATGTGTGATCAGTTTTCAAAAACCATCCCCATGATCAATCACTAGGCTTTATGTTCCAGGTCGCTTGCATCGGAAGGTTGAAGTTGGAGGTAGTTCACAATTGTAGCATGCAGCTGAAATCCCTTCTAGAGTGACCAGACGAGAGAAACACGAAATGTGACCTTTATAGACAGTCGGCTGCTATGGACACATCCTTTAATGCATCATTTCATTACTTCTTTTCTGCAGACCCTATTGTGTTTTTTTTATGGTGTCTTGGTGAGTGGTGACTGTGTTGATTTGTAATGAAAAGCTGCTTACTGGTTTCCTGCAGGAAAAAGAAGTCTCAGACTTTTGGAAAGGTCTGCTAGTCCCGCCTCTCAGACACCTCAGACTGAAATACAATCAAAACTGTCTAAAGCGACCACATGTCTACAGTGAAGCCTGTCTTCAATGATCATCTAAACTGTCTCCCATTTGAAAGGAACATTTGTCATAGAACCTGTCCACAAAGGCCACCTGTCTCAAGTGGCCACTTTTTTTCTGTTCCCTTGGATGGCCCTACTACACTGGTTTGACCTAACGCATGCTGCAATCGGGAACTACCCCTCAGGAACTAGTCAAGCCCTCAGTGTTCATTTCCAATTATCTTGACAAAATATCGAGGAAAATAATTACTGTTTAAAACAAATGCGGTCTGTTCATTTCACACATAAACAAACTAATGTTTCGGTTTTCTTTCTGATAGGGAACTCTATATAGTCTGAAATAAAGAAAAATACCCCCAAAATGAAAACTCTACAAGAATTCAACTTAAAAGTTCATTGCTGTCATTAAAGATAACGGAGTCTTCAATTTTGTTGTCATCAGTGTCACTGTGTTATGATGTTTTTACACACAAGTGACTGAGTTAACCTGATGACTACTGAAATCTTGAATTCCAAATAGACTTTATACAGGAATCACCCGCTTCCAGGAGGCAATGGGTTTAAGGGTTCATTAATGCACAATCACCAAGGTAATGCATTGCCAACTGCAGTTCATCCGATCATGGCAAATGATATTTTATTTCAGGGAAAAGAGGAAATCAGGTCTTCTTGATGACTGAATCAAAACTCTGTAACGATAGATGTAGTTATCCGGTAACAACCTGGCCAACCCTTGGTGGAGAGAGGTAATGCAGATAAAGATAGATGTAGTTATCCCGTAGTAACCTGGCCGACCCTTGGCGGAGAGAGGTAATGCAGATAAAGATGTTCTTGTTTTCTACCAAACCAAAAGTTGACAAACATTGCTACAGAATACCAAAGGCTTATTAAAGTCACAAACCAAAAACTGATAGTGGAAAACTGCCCCCCAAAAAATCCATAATGGTAAAAGCACCAGTAAAACAAAATTACATATCAAAAAAATGTAGACAAAATGGTAGGAATTTTAACGTAAACACAAACTAAAACAGTAATTTGCATCTATTTTAAGCATATAAAAAAATAAACTGAAGTAGAATTGATTTGTACTCTGAAATGCCAAAACTTCTTCAATCATCATTTGGACAGCATTTTGTTAAACAAAAACAACATAAAATTAATACACTACGTAGAAAATTAATGTAATACAAATAAATTACCCGATAGAAAGAGAATGGACAATGATTTAAGGATGTAAAGTAAAATATAGAATAAGAAGGTTACACTGTTTTCATTATAAGGGGGAGAATAAAGTGAGGTGAAATGACATTGTTTGATTGATGATATTAAAGAATGGCTTGTTTTAATCTGAATGGAAGGTCGCAGGTTCAAATGGCTACTGAGGGCTTGGTTCCATTTCCGCCCAGGCGGTCCTTCGCTGGGGAACATTCTGTCATTCTTTGGATGATCGCATCCTCATGTCGCTGTCTCCATCGTTGATTTGTTTCTTCTCTTTCCTGAAATGACCAAAACAAAATATGGATAGATTGAAGCCTTCTTTTGGTTTAGGTTAATCACATCAAAGGAGAATCCAATTATTCCAATTCATTACTAGATTATACGTATGTGTATGCCTTTCAAGATGTTTTATTGGATAAATTTGTGACTTTACATGAAAATACATTTTGATTGGGTGCCAGATCGAAATTAAATATCTGAGTGTTTCGTTTTGGTAAAAAAGCACTTCTCAAGCAAGGAATAGTCTGTAGATTTCTGATTATCGATTTCTAATAATCAAACTTGTAAGATTTAAAGGGCCAAACTCATTTTGAAATAGTTACCCCAACAGGCATTTATCTTTGAATTTGCATTTCATGGAAAACAAGATTAATTCACCCATGGGTAAACTCAATTATAACTCATTATATGACGTGCATTGCAAATATGAATGTCTGGGAGTTGAATTAAGCATATGATGTCAAATAATATGATTTTACTTGGATAAAAAAAGGAGGAAAAGGAAAATTCAATGTTTTAACCCTAAAAGAGCCAAGTTATTTGGACCCCTCTCACAGGTTAAGTTCACCCATAAGTTAACTCAATTATAACTCATTATTCAACGTGGCCTGCAAATATCAACGTCTGGGGGTTAAATTCAGCATATGATGTCAAATAATGTGATTTTACTTGGGTAAAAAGAATGGAAAACAATGTTTTAAATAAACTGATGGGGGGATCTTACTTGGGGTCATCGTCATCTTCGTCGTCTTCGCCATAGTCCTCTCCTTTGCTGCACTTCTCATGGATGAATATGATGATGATCAGGATGACCACCTCCGTCACAATTCCAAGGAAAGGCCACAGAGCGGCAAGACGATCTGCACATATAAAGAAAGATTTCAAAATCACAATGACTCTTTCATTGCATTCATTTGTAAGTTTAGTTTGGCTTATAACCATGGATTATGATGTTTCCAGAAAACAAAAGGTATTAAGAGACTAAATCTATGCACACACATCTCTGTGCAGGGAAAGTGACCTTTGGAAGTATAGAGTTATCATTTTGGCTAATTCCTACTTTTTACAACAAAGCCTAATTCCCCAAAGTGCATTGTCCGTGAAAAGTCTTTTATGATCACTTTCAGACAATGAACTTGATTCACAACCAGGTGATTGTTTTATGAAACAACTTTTCAATGTTATCACATCACAGGCTAGGGTTTCCAATAGCTTCTACCAATTGTCAGTAAAATCACTGACTACTTGTTTCATGAAATGCTATCCATAACCACATCCATGACCCTGAGATGGAAATTCCTAGACACGCCCTCTGGATTCGCTGCATTGGTACATGTAGCAGTGCAGGTGTAGTTTTCACTGAATCCATGGATCTGCCCCAGAATATAATGTTGTTGATGCCATACAATCCTCTTCAATGTTTAAGATCTTCTGATTCAAAATTGCTTGCAGTTCCTTAATCCAGGAAATCAATGGGGATCAATCATTTACATATGCTGGACATTCCTTGTGGAATCGGTTGCCATATTCCGTCCGCAATAATTCAAATTTAATTTTGTTCCAAATTGCTCTAAAAACCATTTGTTTAAAATTGCCTTCAAGTAGCTTCCTCTCATTGTCATGAAAGTGTTTCTTTTATCCTTTGTCTTGTCCTGCTTCATGTCATTTTCCTTATTTCCTTTTCTCAGCGCCTTGAGCACATAATCAATGTTTATTTGGCGCTTAAGAAATACTCTATATTATAATCAGTTCTTAAAAACCTAATGATTTAATTTACCTCTGACCCTGAGAAGAATGTCTCTGGACACACCCTCAGGGTTAGCTGCATTGGTAGCGGTGCAGGTGTAGTTCTTTCTATCCTCTTTGATGATGTTGACAATTTCTAACTTGCTGGTGATGGTGTGGGTTGTGGTGGTGTTCTTCAGGGTACAACGCTCAGGGCAAGCCTCTGCAAGGTCTACTCCATTCACCTTCCAGGAGATGGAGGGCAGCAGAGCAGCAGTGATGACGTGGGCTTCACACTCTATCAGGGCACGGTCACCTTCTGTGTACTTGACAGACTTTTCGGCCGTAAGGGTGATAGCACCTGAAAATTATCAACATATAGCAATCCTAAAGACACGGGCTGTGTTTGATCTCTCTTACATTGAATGTGGATTGGCCATTGACTGCCATAGTTATTTAGAGGGTCTTGTATATATGGAAAAGTGCACAATGGAATTATCACATTTAAAGTAAACATGTATTATCATTGTCTTTCAAAAGAACCATTATGACTTATGGCAATCCAGAGTGTTCACACCTTTATGTATCGGCCTTAAATTGCTGATCTGTCTAAAACAGCTTCTACTTTTTGTTGGCCTCATCCCAGATGGTCTTATTCTTGATGTCTACCCATATAGTGACCATGTCCATGTAGTCTAGCCCATCAACCTACAGGGTTCCAAGCTTTTCAAGAAAACAAAATTCCCTGATTTTTCCCCGACTATCATTTACACCCATTCTGAGTTACGCATGTTTTCTAGTTGTTGCAGTGAATTACATGTATTTTCAGTACCAGTATAAAAACAAAAATGTAAAACTAATTAGTACCACCATAGCAAGTCATTCAATGGTGGTTGTTTTGATATGCAACAAAAAAAAGAGTCTGACTGACTACCATGCTTTTGACTTCTGGGTTGATCAAAATTCCCTGATTTTTCCCTCATTTGATGCATTTTTTCCCTGATTTGAGGCATTTTATTTATTAAATCCCTGATTTATCCCTAACTAGAAAAAAGTAAAATAATTTTCCCTGATTGGCTGGGAACCCTGACTAATTTCCAATTAGGCTACTGTAGGAGCTGTTATTTTAGCGGATTTCGCGATCGGCCGCGAATTTAACAACACACAAAAATATTGACACATTTCTTAGACAGTGCCAATGCCCCCAACAGCAAAGCTTTGCTATTGAAAACATCCTGCATATTGAGAAAATTGAGATATGCACCTCTATATGTACAAAAAATAGGCTTAGAAAGTACAGTTAGTGATTCAAAAAGTTAGCTAGAATTTCACTTTTTTAAATTTCTCAAACAAAATCAGGGCCTAAACTATTTTCTAACATTATTTTATCAATATTTATACACTCACTGTAATATTAAAATGTATTTTCCATGAAACAATTTGATTTTATTGTCATCTGATTGACTCTATACACACGTATTGGTAGCTATTTGCATACTCATTAATATTCATAAGTCACATGACCAGAATTTTGAAGGTGAACATTCTGTTCACAAAATTCCACAATTTTGCACTTTTTACCAACTTTTTGAAAAATGAATCGAACCAAACACAAATTCCAAAGATTGCTTAACCCTATAGATCCTGTGGCATGATGAATTTTTAGATCTAAAGGTTAAAAAAGTGAAATTTAAGCCACTTTTTCCACAATTTGTAACTGTTTTTACAGGGACATATTTATGTACAAAAGACATATCACCATAAGGACATTGAGGAGTGTAGATTTGCACATGAATTGCACTAGTTTTGCTTCTTTGAAATGCTGTGGAAATGTATTGTACATCTTCCGATCGCGAATTTAACAACCCGCGAAAATGTCGGGACCCCCGCGATTCGCGAAAAATTCTGTACGCGAAAATAACAGCTTTTACAGTATATCAATTTAATCTAATATCCACTTGATTTAACACAATTAATAGCCTACATGGTTAGAAGAGCTGTTTATGAAGCAAATTTTCATTTGACAAAGTGCAAAATAATTACCTGACAAGTAGAGGACAAAGGGAATAAGAATGCAAATTAGGAATTGGTTTAATGAGAATTAGACCACGTGCAGAGTAGACCAAAATGATAGGAGACTAAATGGGTTTAGCCTGTTAGTGGACCAAATGGTGATTAGACTAAAATTATAGGAAACCAAATGGGTTTAGCCTGTTAGAGTAAATCATCTGAGTAGACAAACTGCTGGTAGGCCAAGTATTAAAGGTCAAGTCCACCCCAGAAAAATGTTGAGTAGAATCAAGAGAGAAAAATCAAACAAGCACAATGCTGAAAATTTCATCAAAATCGGATGTAAAATAAGAAAGTTATGACATTTTAAAGTTTCGCTTATTTTTCACAAAATAGTTATATGAACGAGCCAGTTACATCCAAATGAGAGAGTCGATGATGTCACTCACTCACTATTTCTTTTGTTTTTTATTGTTTGAATTATACAATTTTTCAATTTTTACGAATTTGATGATTAGGACCTCCTTGCCTGAAGCACAAAATGTTAAAATAATGGAATTCCACGTGTTCAGGGAGGAATGAAACTTCATTTCACATGACATTGACAAGAAAATCAAAATATTTCATATTTCAAACAATAAAAAACAAAAGAAATAGTGAGTGAGTGACATCATCAACTCTCTCATTTGGATGTAACTGGCTCGTTCATATAACTATTTTGTTAAAAATAAGCGAAACTTTGAAATGTCATAACTTTCTTATTTTACATCCGATTTTGATGAAATTTTCAGTGTTGTGCTTGTTGAATTTTTCTCTTTTTATTCAAATCAAGTTTTTGTTGGGGTGGACTTGTCCTTTAAGTAAAAACACATCTTACCTCCTACATTGACTGAAACAGACTTAGAAGCCTCGTCAAATGCGTGAGTACAGGTGTAGACTCCGGCATCTTCTGGGGTGAGACCACGGATGATCAGAGAGCCATTATTGAAGACTTGGACATGACTGGTGTCGTCACCACCTGTCAAGGTCTCTGGAGTACCATCCTTATCAACGCTCCATGAGACGGTCTGGTCTGTGGTACCATCAACGGTGCAATTCAAGAGCAGGTTGGCACCCTCTACAAACTCGGGCTCAGCGGGACTGACAACAACATCCCTCACTGAACAGAAATAAAGTTTAAAAAAAAATTCATAAACAATAACATCTTGTGACTTTCGAGAATAACATTCTGGTCTTTGGTACCACCAACGTTGCAATTAAAAAGCAGGTCAACACCCTCTATAAACTCTAGCTCCACATGACTAACAACAAAATTCTTCATTGAAAAGAAATAAATAAAAATAGAATAATGGAGGAGGGAGGGCTATCATCTTGCATCAGAGCTAAAAACAAAATTATAATTTCTGACTGAAAATTTGAAAGAATCAAATACCAACCCAGAATAAGAAATTTGCTTTTGACAAATAAAAAGCAATTAGTTTACATATTATAGCTAGTAATAGTTATCTACATGTATGAAAATCATTGACTGATCAGTGAGTAATCACTAAAAAATGTTCTTTCAGCCACACGACATATTAAAAGTTTGAAATCAATTAATTGTGAAATGGATATTAATATCAATATGTGAAATTACTTTTACAAAACTGTACAACCGATCACTAAACTTTGTTTTCAGGCCCCATTCCTTCTAGGAATGCCATACCATCATACATGTAGGCATTACTCTATTAAAGTATAATGTCATAGGGGCCCATAAAACCAAGCTTATCAAGCTTATAAAATAATGGTAACTTTGCTAGCAATAATCATCATATGCAATCAATTGGATAAATAAATTATACGGTTGATCACTAAACTTTGTGTTTACATGCCCACTTATTCCAAGAATGCCATACCTTCATATACGGTAAGAGTGACATCATAGGATGCTCCTTGGTCATCTTTACAGCTGTATATGCCAGAATCATTCTTGACAACACTGAATATGGTCATGTTGGAGTACGTGAGTGGTCCGGACTGGACGGTCACCACCGTGAAGTGCCCCTCAGGTCCAAGCTTCTCATCACCTTTGTACCACGCTGTTGTAGAATGATCTCCCGTACAGTAGAAAAGGGCATCGCTTCCCACTTCTACATTGGGTTCCGGAAGCTGGGCATTCACCACTGAAGAAAAATGGGAGATTAGAATAAGAATTAGAAAGTTAAATGGCATCAGTTTTAGGAGACTCTTGACGGAGATAGTAATCCTCTTTTAATATAGAAGGGAAATAAGATTCTCCATGCACACAGTTAAAATTTATGCCTTTAATACCAGATCAAGATATATTACATGTCTGATCTTCTAACATTTTCAGATGAACTCTGTGATAAGTGACATTTGACCTTGTGACCACAAAATCGAATCAGATCAACGTCATTTCCATATCATGAGTTAAGTTTGAAGTTGAACAGTTCTTCGGTTAAAAGAGGAACAATATATTTTCAGGTGCATATAATGATCTCTGACTTCTGACCTTGTAACCCCAATATCACTACTCCTACAAGTTTGAAGTTTGTCAATCAAATGGTCACTACTGCAAGAAAGAAAACAAGAAGGGACAGGAGGAATTGCCTCCAGCATCCATCTACATGTAGCCGGAGGCAGAAAATAATATATCTTTGATGGGGGATACTTTCCTCCTAGTGTTCATGCCCATTGCCAAATAATACTTTGGACTGAACCCTGTAATAATTGGGATCTTTTTTAACTTGCGAAGGATGTAAAACTGTCCAATACTTGGGTCAATCTCCCTTGGTCTTGTGCAATCTTTTTACCTGCCCCAAATAATCAATGAGATGAATTAGTCATTGAAATTCAGCGACAAGATCCATCATGAAACAATCCCTGGGGAGGTTTAGAGATCCATCCATTCAGAGGTGAGGTGAGAGATGACCATTCTGCACTACTCACTGGTCAATTTACTTTATACAGGATGAAGGCAATGAACTCACTCATCACGCAAAGAAACTTGACCGGAGACCATGCTCTCTCTCTCTCACCCATCAGCCCAACTTCACCCAACCTTCAGACTACATGTACAGACTGAAGCCAGAGTATGCATACATGGGCCCAAAAAAAGTTTTATATATAAAAAAAAAAACGGTCAAACCTAAGAACCTGCCGACTTTTTTTTTTCACTTGAAAAATTCACCCTCTTTAGATTTGGACTGATGCCAATCTGCATCATTTTTTTATACATTAAAAATAACAATTAGAAAACACAAGTCATATACATGTAGACGTTGTGAGCAAAGAACCGACCCTGAATCTCTTAAAGTTTGCCTTGTGTATGATATCCAAGGAGTCTCCCCCTCCTCTTCCCCCGCATGCACTAAAAGAAATGAGTTTTCCTCTCATAAGGCAGTGCAGCACCAGCCCGAGTTTGCTCAATGTCGAGATCTTAGCCCGATCAGCACTCTTCACGATTTATCTTGAGATTCAAGAAACCCTGTCTCCACCATCGCAAGAGCGATTCGTGCTCGAGCGAGATACATGTATTGATGCATTATGGTGTGATGCCGTGAATAAATAATCCTGAGTGCTTCTGCACCTGTGTGATAATTCGTTAAATACATGTAGTGCGCTATTTTGCAAATAATCCCAAGTTGACTTGGGATTGCAATCTTGAGATTAATCCAGCAAACTAGTGCCATAATTGCATCTCCATTACAAATAATCTTGAGATTGTTCAGATTGGGATAACTCCGGCTGGAACAGATGGCCCTATTCTGTCTTTTAAGACACAACCTACATGTACCTAAAGTTGCTCTCTTCTTGATTTCTTTTAATGGCAAATGAAATACTAATTTGTGTCCAAGAAACTGCATTCCTACAGTAACAGCTCAAGCTCATAATTAAATGTTTTCCATTAATTCACAGTACATGTATCTCTTTTCCGCCCTCAATACCGTATACCCAAGTGTATATTGTTCTTGATATTACATGTATGTCTCGGATCTTTAACATGAAGCTTAGTGATTGATCGCAGGGCCGATTTGTACTATTGATTCTATAGGCTATTGTGTATGATCACTTGTAAAAATCAATTTCATGATCAAGTGCAAAGCTTGATGACACGGGCCTACATGTAGGTGTCAACTTTCAAATGACTTCCTGTACACAATAAAGGGTTCCTCAGTCAATATAATAAAATAGCAAAGAGGGATTATAAGCTATAGGTTCAGTATGTCAAATGTTGTAAATTTTCAAATGCATGAATCTGTCACTACCACTCATGGAAATAGATTTAATACACTGTACATCCATTTCATTTCTGGTTCAGTTGTACATGTACACTTTGGTAATACATGTATGTGCAACATAGGGCAATACCAAAATTTGAACAAGATGATTTGCAACAAAATCTGAATTCCAAATGCTTTTTTTTTGGCTACTGTACATAGAAAAAATTATTTATGAAGACTAAATTTTTTTTTGCCATACTACATGTACATGTACTGTACATCTATTTTCAGGTGAAATAACCAAATGTGGTAGTAAAATATATAGAGCTACCAACACTCAATAAAATTGAGGAAAATTAGAGGTCCAACTACAGAAAAGGTAGAGAATTTTGTAAACGCCCCAGGCAGTGTTAGATATTACATGTACCTGTAAAAACCAGAGAACAATAGATTCAGTCTACAGAACTGTCAAGCCCAACACATACATGTATACATGTATGATATCAGCATACATGTGTCTTCTCACACACATATGAAAAAGATGGATTTCTGTAGATTTCCATTCTTCTATAAAGGAAAAAAAAACGGATTTCTGTAATACCATACAGAGCTCTGTGGTGATACTTTCTGCTTTTATTACCAACTGAAGTCAGGTAGAAGAAACATCATTGCTGTACCAACAGATACATGTACTTAGCAGTTTTTATGAGTACTCTTCAGGCACAGATCCTGATTGTCAAAACTTTAATCAACCAGTGGGTCTTGAGAAAAGACTATACAACTCACAAGAAAAACACAAAGTCCAGTCAGGTCCATCAATTAGGCTACACATTCAGAATATTTTTTCAAGTGATGAGGGTTTGCACATCAAGCTAAAGGGGGCTCTGTATTCTGCAACTTTTTAATGACATTTTGGAGACTAATCTCCCTTTCAACAGAGGTCCCTATGATCTGTCGAAAATCAATATAAGTTTATTCATACACAAACCTGAATTTCACATCATCACATTTGCAAATGAAGCATGTTTAAAAGGTCAAACTGAATATATCATGGATATATTGAGATACGAAATATTTACTCATACATGTAATTCACCCATGTAGGCCTAAGTGTACATGTACACACAGGAAATGGAGATCGCATAATCACATTTGTTGGAATTACTAAATGCCTTTTTGTAATCCAAAAAGATTAAATTCCCATAGCGGGTTCAGCAAAGTTAGGGTACATGCCCTAATGCAAGTGCTATGTACACTGTACAAATGATACTGACCCACTTTTACTACAAAGGCCAAGAAGAGCGAACACCTACATGTATATGGAGATGAGGCCTTGGTTCCCCATGCCCATCTACCCTTGGTATTTTATTGTGTTGTGTTTATTGATAAAAGCAGATTGCCATTTTACAAAGCTTTCAGCATTCATTTTGTAGACTACAAAGCTCTAGGCTTTCATCCATGAAATACCTTCTTTTCTTTCCAAAATTGGGTTTAAATCATATGAAGGTTAGCTGAGATGTTTCCACTTTTTGTGTTTCATTTGCTCTGTACACTTCAATACTTTTCATATATTTTTTTCATCATTGAAATTGAGAATACATTCCTTTCTTTCCCACAACAAGATCGTATGAACATGTAGGTATATTCACCTAAAAAAAATCACCAATTTTTATGTTTATTCAATTTACACTTCATACACTGTTTAACTTCACGGTCTGAATAAGTGAACACACCAGCTTGGGTACAAAATTTAACCTATCATGGCCCGCTCAATAGAGAATTGCAATGACCCCCCAGTAGTACCATATACATGTAAGTTTATGGTGCATCAGAAAAACTACATACATGTACATGTAATTTTTTAATTGTTGATTATTTTGCCCACATAAATAATGACTAGAAGTACAGGAACCCCTCAAAAGCTCAAGTAAATCAGATATCTTGTGGTTTCAATCTTCAACTATTAAAGGGGAAGTTCACCCTGAAGAAAACTTTGTTGCAAAAATAGCAGAAAAAATAGTAAAAAATATTGGTGAAGGTTTGAGGAAAATCCGTTAAAGAGTAAGAAAGTTATTAGAGCTCAAAGTTTTGGATTTGTGACGTCATAAACGAGCAGCTGCCCCATGTGTTATGTAATATAAAATGCATGAATTTCACATTTTGCATGGTTCCTGATGACTTAATTTTGTTTTCTATTCATGATTGGATGTGAAATGATTTGTCTATTGATATACAAAAGGTACAGTGAAAACCATTTTCAATTTTCTTAGAAAATGGCATTTCATTGATTTTTTACCATTCGCTATGTAGGAATGCTGCTCGCATATGACGTCACAAATCAAATAATTGAAATTCTAATAACTTTCTTATTACTTGATGAATTTTTCTCAAACCTTCGGCAATATTTTTTATTATTTTTTCTGCTATTTTTACAATAAAGTTTTTGTCAGGGTGAACTTCCCCTTTAAAATGTTCAGGCAGGTAACTTTTGAGTGCACATACAGTGTACATGATGATGTATACAGGGAAAAATCTACTAGATAATCATTACCAAAGGGAACTTTGACTTTATAGGTACATGTACATGTACGGTACCTTTTAAATGTCAGTGCCGCATCTTCCTGCAAGTGGCCACTCATTTCCTCCAATTCTCACACTTAATCATGTAATCAAAACAATGGGAAAAGCAGGAAAGTTGTATGAAAAGACACATAGTGCCTTATAATAGAGATGAGGTACACTAGAGATTTAAGATGCAGTACAGTTTTGACAAGGTACCTTTAATCTATGGGTGTCGCAACATCGTGTGAACCTACAAATACCATTTTTACTTTTTGAATTCAAATTTCTATAGACTCAGCCCCTCATACTCTTCTTTATAATATATACCCAGGGTTCTTCATAATATACAACTGGGGTTTACATGTTCCATTTATGCAGTCCTTTATACAAAGCAAACACAAAAAGTAGGTATAGAAATATAAATTGAAAAGGCACATAAAGTTGAATTCGCTGTTCACCCAGAAAGGTATGACCCAACTTTATTTCATTTTTTATTGTTAGTTGAAAAAAGAGATCCCAAGAGGGAAAAAAGAAAAGAAATTCACCCAACTTTATTTCATTTTTTTATTGTTAGTTGAAAAAAGAGATCCCAAGAGGGAAAAAAGAAAAGAAATTCACCCTATGGACTACAATACATGTACATGTATGTTAACTTGTCCTCCATAATATTTCTATGTTCCGAGAGGCACAGACTGCATCAAAACACCATTTTTATTTATTTATTTTTTCAATTTCAATCATATTATTTTAATGGTTTCAAAGAAATTCACCCTTTGGACTACAATACATGTATGTTACCTTGTCCTCCATAATATTTCTATGTTCCGAGAGGCACAGACTGCATCAAAACACCATTTTTATTTTTTTATTTTTTCAATTTCAATCATATTATTTTAATGGTTTCAAAGAAATTCACCCTTTGGACTACAATACATGTATGTTACCTTGTCCTCCATAATATTTCTATGTTCCGAGAGGCACAGACTGCATCAAAACACCATTTATTTTTTCAATTTCAATCACTATTATTTTAATGGTTTCAGTGAATTATTCAAGAAGTAAATGGTGCAAATTCTAAAGAGACTTTAGTTCATATAATAATGCATATAAATATCAAAGGTGAATTTGTTCCCTTGACCCAGACTACATATCATAATGTATCGTGATTCGTGAACTACTGCACATGGGGGGCACCCAAGTGCAGGTAAGGTACAGTACAGTATTAAAATGTGATATCTGTTTGTTTCATTCCTAGTAGGGGGCAACAAAATAATGTAATTTATGTTGGTCGAGAAAACTAAAATGTAAAAGAAAATTAAAAACTCTGAAAATTGTATATTCCTGAAGATTACACAGATTGAATTTGACACTGTTGCTGATGGGAATCAAATCAAAATGACTGGAAAAACTTATTGAGTACCAAAGAAAGGCTCATGTGTCATGCAAAAATAAAACCAAAAGTGTTGCAGAACTATGCCACGAAAAGCTTTGTACAGAAACACTACACTGGAAGAGGACTACATTACTACATGTACAGGTGCATTTCTATAAATTCATGAATTGATATTCTAGTATAATAGTACAGTTCTAAGCATATTTGTTAATTTCTGTGAACCCGTCAAACCAAGCGTCATACTATTAAAACTTTAAACAGCTTCATGAGACGCTACATGTACATCCCTGAACAGTGATGGTGTACATGTACCGACACCAGTTTTATTATCATAATAATAGTAACATAAATGTATTTTTGTGCATCGGACACCCAAGTCATGACTACTGGCAGCTTTATGAAACACCACTTTGGTATTTAAAGGACAAGTCCACCCCAACAAAAACTTGATTTGAATAAAAAGAGAAAAATTCAACAAGCATAACACTGAAAATTTCATCAAAATCGGATGTAAAATAAGAAAGTTAAGGCATTTTCAAGTTTCGCTTATTTTCAACAAAATAATTATATGAATGAGACAGTTACATCCAAATGTGAGAGTTGATGAGTGATGACATCACTCACTCACTATTTCCTTTCTATTTTATTATATGAAATATGAAATATTTTTATTTTCTCATCATTGTCATTTGAAATGAAGTTTCATTCCTCCCTGAACACGTGGAATTCCATTGTTTTAACATTTTGTGCTTCAGGCAAGGAGGTCCTAATCGTCAAATTCGTAAAAATTGAAATATTGTATAATTCAAACAATAAAAAACAAAAGAAATAGTGAGTGAGTGACGTCATCGACTTTCTCATTTGGATGTAACTGGCTCGTTCATATAACTACCGGTACTTTGTTGAAAATAAGCAAAACTTTGAAATGTCATAACTTTCTTATTTTACATCCGATTTTGATGAAATTTTCAGCATTGTGCTTGTCTGATTTTTCTCTATTGATTCAAATCAACATTTTTCTGAGGTGGACTTGACCTTTAAGGAGTTATTCCTGGAAGAGTGTCAGTGTACATGTATATACTTTGCATATTCTCAATACAACAGGGAATAGTCTTAATTCTCAAATTTGATTGTCTGGTTGTTGGAGAAAAACTTTCAACTATGTGTACATGTACATGTGCAGTATGTTCTGTACAGTCCTACATGTATCATGGAGGTAGAAAGTTGGTCCTATACAAAAAAGAATTGCTACACAAAGCAGTCAATACAAAGTGTGGAGTAAATTGTGATGCGATACCAGGATAATTATTCACTTGAGATATAAAGTTTTGTGAATCCATCAAACCCAATTTCAAGAGTGAACAGATTTGTTACCGGTATAAATATGAACAGATATTAAGATATACTTCTGGCTAGATGGAGACTTTTTTTTAGTTTGCAATTCACAACAATTAAAAGTTTTCTAGTTGTCTTAAATATTAAGCTGAAAGAGAATGATGATGATAATAGGAATATTTGGCATCATAAATTTTGAATATAAAAATGCTTGTTAAAATGCAATTAAAACAAGATTAAAGATGTGCGATTCCAAGCCAGAGTGGACATTTTCCAAAAAATAAAAAATAAAAAAAATAATGTTGGCTCTATTTCAAATCTGGATCAATTTTTTCTATCAAAACTTATATAGAATTTCATAAATACAAAAGGGGAACATACAAGTAATAAGCCACAATTTTTTTCTTACGCGTCTCTTTATAGAAGAATCAAAACCAAACGAAAAATTCTATACATGGGACTACATATGTACATATTTTTTTTTTTACTTAGTTTCAATTTAAGAGAAATTATTGCTTGTTAAACTTTCTTTTGGATAATCTGAAGGTCATCATTTTACATTGACCAAATCAAAAAAAAAATTGAATTTATTTATTTTACATTGCCTACATGTAGGTGTGGATATTCTAGATGTCACTCTAAAACCATCACTCCGTAACCGGGAATGGGTTTACATTTTAAGTCGTAATTAACAAAATAAACCAATTTTCTAATGTAAATTTGAATGCAGCATATTTTAGCAAGAACATCAGAGAATCCAAGCAATAACTCGAACTTGTGATAGCAACTAATAAAGTTAACAAGAGTTTGAGCGATATGTTTTATCCTAAAAAATGCATGTTCATACATGTACACTGTCACTCCATATTATGAATATCTCATAAAATGGATCACTGAAACAAATGTTATAATTTTCAAAAGTTGTATTCAGGAACAACTGTCAGGTACATGTACCATTTCTTTGCAAATAACGGTTCAAATATGGGTGATAAATCTTTTTTAATGCTAAACTTTGTTTCTGAATGTCACTTTGTTACCCTGGAACTGCCCAGACAGAAATTATCCCAAATTAATTTTTCTTTGCAAGAGGTTGTGTGTTTGAAACTGTATAAAGCACTTTTCATTTGAAATTAGTGGTGGTCTGCAGACAGTGCTTTCAAATGTATCATGAATTCATGATGAATAAAATACAGTAGTGGTGGTCAGAAATATTACGAGCCTGTTGAGCCTGACCACTGCAGACCACTTTAAGCTACATGTTACACTGATCTTTAAATAGAAAAAACCATCTTGGTACAGGAACATCCCAAAGGGAGTTGTACATAAGTTCATATTGTAATACTAATTCAGTTATAACTTCATTTCTGTGAATCCATTTTCTCCTTGATTAAAGCCATGTGAGCTTTGCCTGAGGAGGATTCGTCACTGCACTGCATTCCCCTACATGTACATAAATTACCCGGTAAACGAGCATCTGTCCATCATGTTCTTGGTTATGCTCATATGCAATGTGTGATAGCACGGTGCATCGATCAACCCAGGCAGGCAGAGACACTCGGGCAATGTCTTCACATCTTCACTGCACGGTATTTCCACCCAATTAGACAGGGCAGGAAGGTACATGCAGCCCTGCAACATCTACAGAAAGCTGCGCATACAGTACATGTACTGTTCTGTGAAACCATGGTTTTTCTTGTAAATTAATAGTTGGTGCATACATGTATTATGTAAATATACACATGTAATTTTATCTCACACAATTTGTAGTTGTGTACAGATATACATGTACAATAAAATGTATAATATTGCATAAGAAAGAAGTGTAAATTTATGAAATTGCAGCCCCCCAAAATAAGTTTGAATATTTTATCATAAAGTTAAAAAAAAAATTATGACCATCCCCTACCACTCCCCTTCTTAAAACGAACCCCTGCTTTTATACGGCTTTGCAAGCCCAAAGATTAATTTGTTTCAAAATCATTCACAGTCTAAAAAAGTCATGCGTTTCTCTAGTTTTATGCAAAACAAAGTATAAAATCAGGTCATTCAATCAGCCAGATTGAGGCAATCAACTGCCAAATTCATAAAACAAGTTTACTGGTAAATATTAAGCTACAACGTCTCTGTTCACTAGCCTCTATTAACCATGCAGAAATATTTGTTCCTTACTGATGAAAAAGAGAAGAAAACAATCAAGCATAAAAAAATCATCAAAGTTTGTGAAAATGCAGTTCAGCAAAAACATCTACATAATCATAGTCATGGACATTATCACACACAAATAAGGGACAGCTAATGGATAAAATACTGTATGTATACATTGAAGCATTGTAAGGTCAAATTATCAACAAACAAATAAGGGCAAACAAACAAAAAAGGAGGGCAAATTTTAATATGAACAGCCTGCGCTGTGGACACAAAATGCAATATATATTTGCTTTGAGGTTCTAATTAAATTGTCATATCAAAAAAGTATGACACCTACATGTACACGTACATGATAAAGTTGCAAAAAATAATAAAATTATAAAAGAGGCAAGAGGTAATTGCTCCTTTATAGTGTGTTAATGGGATAATCTTAATGGGTATCAGCTAAAAACTATGTGAAAGTTGGTGGGTGTTTCATAAAGTTGTTGGTTAAAGTCAAGAGCAACTACACTTGTACAGTGTATAAGTTAAGAAAGACTGGTGACCTTTTCTCACAAGCTTTTAATAATCACCAATGATTACCACAAGAAAGGATCACCAGTCTTTAAGTCACTCTTCACTTAAAAAACAGCTCTATGAAACAGGCCCCCTGGATGCACAGTCTTACCAGTTGAGCCTGGATAATGTAAAAAGCAGTATGAAAGAAAGAAAAGAAATGCAAGAGGGTTAATATCGATTCCAGTTTTTATATTGCCATTGTATACATGTACATACAGATCTAGCTTCACTATTAGAGATTGTTTGAATTTGACAATTTATCTCTTCATGTACATGTACAGTACATGAAATGAAACCTGAAGGCCTTGTACAATACATGCATTTACGGTACAAAATTCATCTATTGAGAATGCAAAGGGATTCAACAGTAAAGATAAATGTGATTTAATGCTCGATTTCATGGTAAGCAGTCATGCAGGCATCATACATTTGCAAACTAAAGAATGAAGAAAACTAGTCTTGGTTTATGGTGCATGTACATATACATGTAGGCCTACATGTACTTGTAATTGTCGTATTGTACAGTTTGCCACAAGTTTATAAAGTACCAAGTGTGATGTCAAAAATTTTCTGTTTTTGCATGTCAGCGTTTTTTATACCATAATTTGATAGAGCATGATGAAAAACCCCAATAAGCCAATGCAGAGTATAGACTGTTGTATGTCATGAATGATGAAAATACAGTATCACTATCAATTCTTATTCAGGCAATAAAAAACCTTTCAAATTAATACTCAAATACGGCCAGGGCACTCAACAAGCATGATGTGGGGATTAAGATGTGACTCAACAGTGTCTTGTTACAGTGAATCTATTTCACCTGGGGGTGTTTCACAAAGAAGGAGAATGAAACCATTGGATCAAGATAGCTTGTGTGAAAACAGAAAAATCAAAGAAAAAGATCAACAAAAGTTTGAGAAAAATCAGACAAATAACGAGAAAGTTATGAGCATTTGAATATTGCGATCACTAATGCTATGGAGATAGCAAATTGGCAATGCGACAAAGATGTGTGATGTCACTTGTGAACAACTCTCCCCATTACTTTAGTATATATTTCACTTGAATTGCCTCTTTTATCACATCTATCCATAGATCATGTGTTCTTTCTACATGAGGGCATGTAATACATATTTTTTAAGAATACATGTACATCATGGATAGAGAGTTTGTATCATCATAAGAAAAAGCAAAAAGAGACATTTTGAGGGTATTTTATAGTCCACCAAAGGGAAAGTTGTTCATCAGTGACATCACACATCCTTGTGGCATTGCCAATGGGAGGATCTCCATAGCATTAGTGATTGCAATATTAAAATGCTCATAACTTTCTCATTATTTGTCCGATTTTTCTCAAACTATCTTTATTCTTATTCTTTGATTTTTCTGTTTCTACACAAGCCTATTTGTTCCAAAGGTTTCATTCCCCTTTAAGTATGACTTAGAGTTGCACTTAAATGTCTAGTTGCGTGCAGTATAAAAGGCATGACAGCATTGGTCAGATCATGCCAAGAAGACGAGCATACTTAAATCTTTGTGAAACACCCCCCTGATCTGCCTTTGGAGAAAGATTGGCCTAATCAAGAAGGGTGGTGTTGTGATAGTCATGGTTTAGTTCAGCCTGGGTTAACTTTGAGGCCGTTCTCATAAGGCTTTCTAAAACTACATGTTCATGTACATGTACATGTAGTAGTTTTATTTGAAAGATCGCTTTGCTAGCATTCCCACTTGATCACACGAAAGTGGTTTTCAAAATCATTAAACGTAAAGCGATCTTGTTGCTATGGAAATGCTGCATTGGGGTGACACGTTACGCGCGAAATTCAAAACCGCAGCGTAGGCATTCTACAACTGTCATGTGGAGTAGCGCGGTCAAAATGTGCGAAGATTGCTTCCCGGAGAACGGTTGTGTCCTCACATACGCTAAAACCAGTTTAACGAGGCAAAGCGATCTTGAATACTACATCGCGAGGTGGTTTTCTGAATTGGTTGGAAGATCGCTTCAATCATTCTCACTTCACGTGAAACTAGTTTCTACAGTAGTTGCCAGTCTCTAGTACATGTAGGTCCATGGTTTTAGGAAGGTAGTGAGAATGGTGTCTTTATAGACCACACTTTTATAAAGAGCCAGTTGTCAACCAATTCACAATTTAAAAACTAAAAATATTTACTGAAGGTGATTAGTACCTCTGGCCTGCCCTACAGAATGTTGTTACCATGGAAACATACTCTCCAACAAACTTGGAAAAGAAATCTTGCATGCATGTCCTTTTCCAAGATGAATGTTTGAGCCAAATTTCAAGAACAATGGTAAAGAACTGGGGAAGTGGTTTTCCCAGGTTTTGGACAATAACATGCTGTTACCATGGCAACACAATTTCAAACACATTTGGAATTGAATGTTTTTATTTTTTACTGAAAGACCAATGTTGGTGCCAACTTTTATGAGCACTGGCCAAAACCTGAGGTAGTATTTTCATCCCAAGGAGTTTTCCTGCATTTTGGCCATGATATACAGTAGGCCTACAGTTTAACCATGGCATTAAAAAAAAGTGTCAAAAATTAATATTTATTTCTGGGGCTAGTTTTGAGCTCAACAGCCCAAATTTGCTACATTGTATAATGATTAACATAGGATCCTATGAGAAATTCAGGGCCTCTTTATCAGTTTTTAGGTTTAGGACTAATAGGGTGTTTTGGGGGGCACATAAGCCAGAGCCCCTATGAAAATTTTTCCTGCTTCCTTCTACATGTAATAATGTTGGCCCCTGGGATATCTTTCCCATTCCATCTGAGAGAAGAATTGATGCCCTCCTGCCCTTTAGCAGATGTGACCCTAATAAATGATGGCAGGAAATATGATATTTCCATTGTGAACAAATAATGTGTTTGCACAGGTGGTCTCATAAATATCATCAGTGAACTGTAAATCCAATTCTGTAATACATTGCCACAGCACTGGCCATTTTCAGAAAACAAATTCACATGTTTGAATTCCATTTTGTGTACATGTACATGTATGTCAATAGGCCTACAGTTTTAAAGGTCAAGTCCACCTCAGAAAAATGTTAATTTGAATCAATAGAGAAAAATCAGACAAGCACAATGCTGAAGATGTCATCAAAATCGGATGTAAAATAAGAAAGTTATGACATTTCAAAGTTTCCCTTGTTTTTAACAAAATAGTTACATGAACGAGCCAGTTACATCCAAATAAGAGAGTCGATGATGTCACTCACTATTTCTTTTGTTTTTTATTGTTTGAATTATACAATATTTCAATTTTTACGAATTTGATGATTAGGACCCCCTTGCCTGAAGGACAAAATGTTAAAATAATGGAATTCCACGTGTTCAGGGTGGAATGAAACTTCATTTCACATGACAATGACAAGAAAATCAAAATATTTCATATTTCAAACAATAAAAAAAAAGAAATAGTGAGTGAGTGACATCATCAACTCTCTCATTTCGATGTAACTGGCTCGTTCGTATATTTGTTTTGTGAAATAAAGCGAAACTTTATCATGTCATAACTTTCTTATTTTACATCTGATTTTGATGAAATTTTCAGTGTTATGCTTGTTGAATTTTTCTCTTTTTATTCAAATCAAGTTTTTGTTGGGGTGGACTTGTCCTTTAATAGGCCATTAAAAAACAGGCTAGGCCTTAGCACAAGGGGGTGACAGGTGATTTGCCAAAGTGAAAATTGAAGTGTGACAAAAATATTCAGTCAATTGCATGAAATGGTCTTTCATACCCCTTTTATAAACCCAATTATGCGGCTAATAGCAGCATAATTTGGTCGTAAAATTAGAGGAGGACCAGAGTTATCCGCATTATTTTGATGCTGCTATTATCCGCACAATAGCAGCATCGGGACAAGAATTTGAGTTTATGAACGCATTTCCAAATAATGCGGATAATTGCCATGGTGTGGTCACAAGGTCACCCTTTTCCAATACAACCGCATCGGAGGGGGCGTGTCCAGTTGTCATGACGATTATCCGCCTTTTTCAGGACGGGCGCTCGTAAAAATAATGCGGCTTATTTTCTGAGTTTGTGAACGCAATTTTTATTGAATTATCCGCATTACTCTTAGGCGGCTAATTGGAGGATGGGTTTATGAAAAGGGTATGAAATGACCGTCTTTTCGGAAACTGATTCCTTATGATCACGATGCCTCGTACAAATGCCTTCTGAAAATATGTTTCAACTATTCACTTTAAATCCAGAACTACAATGGGGCAACATCATTCGGCAAGTAACAAGGTTTCAATTTTAAAATTTGAATAAAATTCATGTACATGTGGGTTTGGTAAAAAATTCTTTAAAAGCCATCTCATATGATTTATACATCAACAGTAACATTCAAAGAGGGTAGACGGCCCTTGCAAATACCATTTAATACCATGAAAAATCTCCCTACCATATTCCCAGGGAATCATTAAATAACTAAATGCACTGCCATACTGTCTATAAAAGCATGGATGTGAAGGTAATGATCACAAGAATAAGATTTTCTATTTCAATGCATGACCTCTTTCATTCAAAATGGATGAGGTCACCCTTCCATTACATAGAATCCCATAGCCTACTACATGTATTGAAAGAATTGAAAAGCATCACTACCAATGAATAAGCTCTGTTCAAAGTAATCCATGGAGAGACACTGAACAGATTTTCAATATGCAACAAGCTTTTTTTAAAGAGTACATACATGTACATGACACAACTAGGGCCTACACTGCCCGTTACGCAGCGTTGAGAGATTACATGCCAGAGAACATACAGGGTCTACATCCTTGTAAATGTCAGCAGCCTACGTCATCGATATATGTCTCATGAAGACACAAAGACTACACTTTATATTGTACATGTTCATGTATATTCATGTACATGTAGGATGTAGAAGTTGAATTTACAATTTTACTTTTGTGCCCTGTGGTACTCATTGGAAATTCAACCATGGTTCAACCCCAGTGGGGGGGGGGGGGGGGGGCACTTGCTACCTACAACCTACATGTACATGTGATGTAGTTTCTGTTTATGGTAGGTAACTCCCAAATCCGCAGGACAGCGTTTTGCTAGTAAACGGCAAGCTGGTACAGGTATACCAAGTACATATAGGAAACATTTTTAATACGTCTAGTTAACAGGGCTCCACACTAACCTTTTTTTCTACTGGTCCAACCTGTCCATGTCGGACCAGTATATAACCAGTTTTTCAATTTTTTACTGGTCCAAACTTAAAATTTACTGGTCCCTCCAAAAATTGAGGTTATTTAGCTTTCTTTTATTGCCCCATCCCCCCCCCAAAAAAAAAACATAAAAACAAACAGTACACAAACACACACAAAACATAATTTGTGAGAGCCATTTTTTAAGATGCCAAAGTAGTCCAGGATAGGAGAGGCATAACCTCGTTTTTTTTAATATATATTTTGATGGTTTCTTGTCAATTCGAGGGTGCTGATTACGAATCTGGATGATGCCACTCGTGTAACCTTGAGCATTTTCCTCAAATTGGCAAAATCCAATATGGCCGCCAAAATATGCAATTACCCATGAAACTCATAAAATTGTCCGCACATTGGCTGTGAAATGCATGAAATTGTGTGGCAGGAGTGAAATACAATCTTAAAAAAATAATTTTTAACAAAATATTTATTTTCCTGATATTCAAAATGGCTGCCATAGGTCATTGTATACCTTATTATGTACAATATGAATAGGGAAAACTAATTTTCACAAAAATGAGCACTAAACTACAAAAAATCGCGATGTATGAACGAAGTAATATATGAAATCATCATTGCTAACGAGATATATCATTTATAATGTCATATATGGGAACATTGCTGTATTTTGAAATATAAAATAGCCGCCACTGGCCCAAACAGTATTGTGTACAATGGCAATGGGGGCCAAAAAGTTCACAAGAGTGATAACTAAAATGTTTATTATGAAGATTAAACAGGTGGAATACTGACTATAAACATAATTATCAACGACATATATTATTAATATGCTATGTATGTGACGAGTGTTGTATTTTGATATTCAAAATGGCTGCCAAAGGCCCTAAAAGTATTATGCACAATGAGAAATTGGAGAAAAGAAATCACAAGAGCGCTAAAATGCATATTATTGGATACTCTCTAAAAACGTATTTTCTAAATTTTCTGAATATATCATTCAGGTTTCAAGTTTGTGTTAAATACTGTATTTCGACTTTCAAAATGGCCGCCATCGACATTCAACTGTATTATGTACAATGCAAAGTGGGAAACCAATATTCACAGGAGTGAACACCATAAATGTACTTAATAGTGATCTATGAGTAAAATATTGTCTGAAAGCATAATTTCTATTAAGATATATCATTTATTCTGCCGTTATTTTAATGTCTAAATGGCCGCTACAGTCCCCTACGGTATGATGCACGATATGAATGGGAACAAATTATTTCAACAGACTTTGGCTTTGCTTGGTCAAATGGTGATGTATGGGTGGAATGTTGTCTGAAAACATGATTTATAACAAAATGTATCATATCTTATGTAATTTAGGTGATAAATACTGTATTTCAACATTCAAAATGGCTGCCATAGCCCTTTTTTGTGAACATTATTTGTCTCCATCCAAATTGCATATTATACGATAAGTGCCTATGGTGGCCATTTTCAATTCTAAAATGCAGCATTTATCACCTTAATTACACAACATTATGATATATCTCATTAGAAACCATGGATTTAGACAATAATTCACCCTTACAGTTACATGTACATCACAATTCACAATTATATGCAATATTTAGAGTCAAGCAAAGCCAAATTCTGTCAAAATTATATGTCCCATGTTACAATGAACACAATACATGTACTTTAGGACCTACAACATGTATGGCAGCCATTTTGGATTTCAAAGTACAGCATTTATTACCTCCACCATGTCCACGACCAATATGTGATGTATTATCTTTACTCGAACATCACAGTTATCATTTTATGATTCTCACTCTTGTGAAAATTAGTTTCCCTGTTCGCAGGTTACATAATTTAGTAAGAGCTTGTAGAGGTTATTTTGAATGTCAACTTAGGGACGGCGTCCAAACTATCATGGCCGGGATCCTGCAGGATCCCGCTGGCGCCGATCTAGATACGCGCTTGTCTGGAAAATCAGCCCGCTGCGGGATCCTGATCACATCGCGCGCGCTTAAAAGTGCCTTGAAGTGGTTTTCGTCGCGACGCTGCCCGCCGCAAGGCGGTACGCCCCAGGATCCCGAATCTTGGATTTTACCGTCCGCGCGAGCTGGCCTATTACTTTTGCACATGTGTGCTGCACTGTTGATAAACTGAATGCAATATGCATACAACCAATTACACGGTCTGCCTCTTAAAAGTTATGGCTGTGTTGCCTGGTCATGTTGATTTTAGCGGACGAGTCCGAGCCTTGACTTAACGAACTAAAAACGTTCTAACTTCTATCCTTAAACTAAGACGAGGGATCTTTTAGGCTCTAGCTAGGCTACAATATTTTTTAAATAAAACAAAGAAATTGGGTTGCTCGCATATATCTTTGAAACCAAACCTGTTTTCTGGCAATATCTAGTCTAGCTATGTCTTCGTACTGTACTTAAACGTTAAAGTATATTTCTGTCTGGGCCTGGGATCTCTCAGCTCTCAAGATGCGATGCGCAGGTACTAGTAGGTGCGGTGATTATGCTGTGAAGTTAAATCGCCACCACGTGCACGGCAATTTCTTTGTCTAAACTCACTCCCTTGTCACATTTTTTTTACTCTTCATACATGTTATATATCGTGTGGTAATCCAAGCTCGAGTTTGCGGGAGTGAACAACATATCAGAAGATCGTAGATAAACAAATTTGTGTGGTCTCGATCTCGCGGTGTCGATTGCATAATCGTTGATGGGGTGTGACCATGACACAAATGACGTTCTCTGTGACGGTTGCTTGTTTTTCCTTAGAACGAGTCTAAAATGTTTAGATGTTCATACATGTCGCAAATCATTTTTTCATGATACCCCTTTTATACACTGATAATTTCAATTTTCATTCCTTTAGAATTTCTTCACATATTGTACATCCGACCCTGAACCAATTTTTCATGATACCCCTTTTATACACTGATAATTTCAATTTTCATTCCTTTTGAATTTCTTCACATATTGTACATCCGACCCTGAATCAAGAAAACTAAACATAAATGAATTGACGTTCAAGATGATTGAACGCTGGTGTAAAGTTAACAGGAAATTTCCCTGTTGGTTGCGGGTTGACCCCCCCCCCCAAAAAAAAAAAAAAATTGACAAGCCAAAAATAAAGAAAAAAGGTCCTCGGTCGCTCGCCCGTTGTTGGCTCTAAATATATCAATAGACAAATCATTCCACACAATTCTAAAGAGACAAAACAAATAATTACGAACCATTAAAAGTTGAATTTTATGTATTTTATGTCATCAAGCTTTTGCTTTTAGGGGCACCCTAATCATTTAATCTATACGGTACATTCAAGTATGATTTTGTATATATTTTGGTTTGTATATTGATTTTTTAAATGATTGAATAAAATGAATTGAATTGAAAAAATAAATATTTAATTTACATAACATATGGAACGAAGTTTTTCAGGGTGAATTTCCCCCTTTAATTGACAAATGGATATGACCATGGACCTACCATGATTGAAGTCAAATATGTGCAGGACTCCGGACACTAAATAGGACAAAACGTCTTTGCAGGTATTGGCTCATCGAAAAATGCATGCTTCAAACTTCAGAAATAATTAAGAATATATGACATTCATTTCAAACAATAACCTAATCCAGGCCTATACTAAGATCCGGTGAACTTGTAGTTTAAAACCCCCAAGACAATCTACGTGTCTACAATCAGACCAGGAATTGCAGATGTGGGGCAAATCGACAAGCACATACATTTTTAACCTCATAATAGTTCCAATATGCCCGTTTCCACGACACCGTCTATAATAAGGGACCGTATTTTTATTATTTAAGAGGTAAAAAGAGCGAAAGAGATGAAGGGGAGAGGTGTATGGGAGATGGATTGAAAGGGTGAAGATGGAGTAAAGCGGGCCAATCTTATTAGCAATCCTTTTATTACATTACTTTCATACATATTTTTTCACAACCAGAATAATTTCATTTTTAATCATCATCCGACTGCATTATTACTATAGTACCTCACATCATTTTGCCATTATTACGATTGATACCTCGATCACATTATTTTGGAATAGCTACACATGTGGTATGAATAAAAATGCCGTGAACGGCCGCCGTAGAGCAAAATAATGTGACCGAGGTGTATGAGGGAGAATAAACCAAATGCCACGCTTCCCTCAATTTTGCAGTTTTATTTTTGCAGTTTATAGGCCGTCGTGATTAAAGGGATGCTCCGGGCTGGAGATGTTTATGTATCACTAAAAACAATAAAATTCAAATAGCAAAATGCTGAAAATTTGATCAAAATCCGATGAAAAATAAAATTATTATTAAATATTTGCATTATCCTGGTGAAACAGCTCTAGGCTCGTCTTCATGAATATTCATTAGGTGGGCTGATGATGCCACATCCCCACTGTCTTGTTCTTTTGTATTTTATATTATGAAAATTAGGTTTATAAATTCAAAAGTTTTCTACCAAGGACTTAAAAAAACTGATTGTGCACATTAGGTTTTTCATGCTGCAACCATAGAGCTAGCTCCATGCTGCAACGGATTTCATAATAATTGAGACACATCATTTACATATTTATGAAAAATGAAACAATTATGATTTCGTGTAATGACATAAGAAAAAAGAAATTATGTGACATCATCAGCCCACCCAATGTATATTCATGAAAACATGCCTAGAACTGTTCACCAGAATACCGGGGGGGGGGGTAATGCAAATCTTTGACGTTCAATAACTTAGTTATTTGTTATCCGATTCTAATGAAATTTTCAGCATTTTGCTCTGAACTTTATTCTATTCATCTAAATCTAAATATTTTCAGCCTACCAGCGATAAACAGCTAAGCCTTGTACATGATTTTTTTCTAGCGGATGTTGTCCACTATCCAATGGTAGTGACCTCCGCTTAGTACTTTTAAGATAATTTACCAGAATTATACTTGGCTTGAACTCAGGCCCTACGATGGATCATTAATTTTTTGTCTTAACCGGGGACGTGAGACCAGGGACGTCCCTGGTTCGACGATGGGGACTGACCAGGCATGCACAGATTCCACAAAAAATGGACATTCTAAGGTAAGAAACAACACGAAGGCCTATCATGAAAATCATCGGACAGGCCTTTGCAAGGTCACTTTTTATTCTTTCTACATCTTTTTGCCCTAGATTAAAAATTCCATTGCAGGAATGGATCAAAGGAAGGGGGTCACACCCCTTAATTTTGAAGGAAAAATTATACTCCCATTCGAGTGCAAAACTGCGTTCACTTGGGACGGAGGACGTTGCCCCTCCCTTCTCTCTATGTTGAACTTGTCATTTTTTAAGGGATTTTTTTCGGGAGACGAAAATAAAAATGATCTTTATCTTAAGGACAAGTCCACCACAACAAAAGTTGATATGAATAAAAAGAGAAAATTTAAACAAGCATAGCACAGAAAATTTCATCGAAATCGGATGTAGAAAGAAAGTTGTGGCATTTTATAGTTTCACTTAATTTTACGAAACAATTATCTTGGTCGATATGCAAATGAGAAGACTGATGACGTCATCCACTCACTATTTTTTGTATATCATTGTATGAAAATTGAAATATTTAATTTTCCTCATTGTCAACTGAAACAATCAATTCCTCTCTGAAGATGTATTGTCAATACTATATGGTTGGTCCTTATTGTCAAATCTGTTTTAAAATAAAATATTGTATAATTCAAACAAAAAACAATGATGAACATCATCGACTGTCTCATTTGTATGTTACTGAGTTGTGCATGATCACTTTTTCATGTTTTTTTTTGTGACAAACAAGCGAAACTTGAAAATGACATAACTTATTCAACATATATTTTGATGAAATTTTCAGCGTTTTCCTAGTTTGATTTTTCTATATTTATTCAAATCAACAATTTTCTTGGGTGGTCTTGACCTTAAACATCTATTGCAGTACCCTCTTCAAAATCCTCTAACCGTACCTGCGTTGCCCGCATATAGGTTAGAATACTTTAATGGGGTATAGCCCGCCGGTATGACCGCTAGTCATAATGCCCCGCTGCATGGCCAAAGGGTCAGCTATTCATAACGTGTAAGTTACTTTATAACCCAATTTTTGCTAGCCAAAAAGGGAAAGTGGGTCATAGTAATAAGGAGCATAAGTAATAAGGTCTGATATTCATAATGCAAAATGAATCATTTATAATCGACCATGAGGGCCACCACTCTTAAGAATAATCAATAAAGAGGGTCACTGCTCATAATACTAAAAGAGGGGCGCTAAGGAATTTTTATTTAGTCCAACTAATTCGTCAAATTACCAACTCGTCTAATATAAATTTTTCTACCATCAGTTCGTCCAATATCCGCATAGTATAATTGCCATTTCGTCTAATAACCAGTTGGTCCAAAAGCCATTCAGTCTTTATACCAATTGGTCTAAAGTGTTTATTGGGCAAAACGAATGGAAATCAAACGAGTATTATACCAACTGGTCATGAGACGTAATGGTGATTAGACGAAGTTTTGATAGCACATAATCGTTATTTGACCTATAGGCCTAATGCTTGTTGGAAGTAATGTTGATGGACGTGAGTAGATGTGTTGGCAGTGGACGAATCGGCAATTTACCTTTTTTTATTTACCTCCTTTGAAAACTCGATTTCATGACCTGACAAACCGGACATTCTAAACACTTAGTTTTGGTCGTAAATTCTTATTCACATCTAATATATGAGTGGAAATCGTGTGCTATTTTCAAAGGTTTAGACCCCAAAACAGGAACATTCTATATACTTACTGTAAAATATGAATAGGATTGATATCTTGATGCAAGTGGGAAGCCTATAAGCTGACTTTTTTAAAATGTCATGAAAATTTGAGAGTTAAAAGCGCCTTTAGATAAGGAACACACTGAGTAATCCCCCTCCTCCCAAAATATGCTCAAATAAATAATGCGAGCGCGAAGCACGAGCAGAAATTATTGAATCTGTTGACTTGACAATTGTTTCTTAAGAGCAGATTCTTCTAAGGGACGCACCTTAGATACCGGGGGGGGGGGGGCTGGAAGTTTGGGTTCAAGCATTTCTTTTCCTTTGAGTAATTTTCTTATTCCGTTGCGACAATTTGTTTTTGCCACTTTCAGATGATTGATCAGTGGATCATTTTTTTTTTCTTCTACTCTGATGGTGAGTCAAGATTTTTTTTTGCTCATAACAAGAATTTTTTTTTGAAAAAAAAATCCCAGCCCCCCCCCCCGGATATCTACTGGTGTGTCCCTAATTATTCTTCATGCTCACATCAATGGCCAAGTTATCCTCTTCATAATGTCTTTTAAGTATGTGAATAAGAATTTACGGCCAATTGCGTTGTTTAAAATTTTCAGCTAGGTCTGAATAATGAAGTATCCAAAAAGAGCTCACACTTCGACCTTGCATTTATAATTAAAACCTTTTTCGAAATTATATAAAAAACATGTTCAAAGGAAAAAGATATGATGCGAATTCTTTATGGATTGAATTCAAGCTTACTATGATTATGTATTTGGAAGGTTTATGTAAACAATAAGCAAGTTCGGAATTTTGAAAAAAATGTGATATTCAAAAAGTTATTGCATTATTGAATTGAATTCGATTTTTAAAAAAATTGTTTGTATATATTATTTACATGTTATTGTGGATAAATACCTCGATTAAGAGGATAAAAAACTTAGACCTTTTGAGATGTCTTCTTTGGGGGAAATATAAATATAGTTTAAAGGGATGGTCCTAGTTGAACATATTTTTATCGCAATACATAGAGTAGAATTCACTGATCAAAATGCTGAAAATTTCATCAAAATCGGATAACAAATAATTAAGTTATAGAGGTTTAAATTTTAGCAATATTTTGAAAACAGTCCTCACGAATACTCATCAGGTGATCTGATGATGTCACATCATTCTTCACTTTCCGTTTTCTTATGTTATTACATAAAATTATATATTTTTTCATCATTTCATACTTGTGTGAATATGTCTCCCTTATAATTAAATAAATTGCAGCAATAAATATCTAATGCACCAAATCAGTTGTCAAACCAATTTTTCTAGTTCTTGGAGGAAAAAAGTTGAATAAACCTAATTTCATATAATAAAATACAAAAGAACATGTGGAGATGTGACATCAGCCCACATAATGAACATTCATGACGACTGTTTTCACAAAATATGCTAAACTTTAAAATTCAATAACTTTGTTGTCTTATCCGATTTTGATGAAATTTTCGGCATTTTGCTCAGTGAATTTTAATCTATTTATTAGGATATACATACTTTTAGCCCGGACCATCCCTTTAATAGCAATACGACCCCCTACTTTTGCAACTAGCGACCCTTCGATCTAATGGGGACGGAGGAAGGCCTGCGTTATCATACCGCCCCCCCCCCATTATAATTTACCGTCGATCGTGAATCATTTATTTATATATAAACTAATAGATCATGATGATGTTCATGATCGCGCGCTCCAAGCTTCTAGATTTTGCCCTTTATATGCCATCTTGCCCCCTAAAACGTACGTGAATTCTACAAATGTCACCCCATCAGCCCCCTGTATATGTACTTTATCAATGCAAATCTGATCCTTCGTCAGGCCTTCAGACCAACGATCCTTCGTCGACGGGCCTTAGTTATCAATGATCCATCGTAGGGTCTTAGTGAAGACCAATATTGGATGGTGTAATAATGGCAACAATGATAATGGTATGAAATGAGATCTCACAAAAATCGAAAATAAAATAAAATCAATAATAACAAGCATACAAATAAAGATAGGGCCTAAATAAGGCAGTATGGAAGACAATTATGTTTCATATTAAGCACTAAATATATCAGCGATAATATTAGTATTATAGCGGGGTTGCCCTTAATTTTAATTTTACATCTGTTAAAATTACAACTGAACCATTTGGCATATTTTCCAAGTATATGCAAAATAGGAGTGACGATGTAGATGGACTGTGCAACATTCCTGATTAATGGAAAATCATTTCAAAAATCATCTTTATTCACATGCAAAAAGGCAAACATGAATAAGGTGCAAACATTTGACATAAAAGAGGCAAAATGTGTATATAAAGGAAGTCTAAGAAAAATAAATTATTGATCAAGTAGGAAGCATCCAAGGCGATTTTTTTATGTCATTATGAAATAAGGAACATTGAGTAACTCCCCTTCCCAAAAATAATAATAGGTTCAAATAAATAAATAATGCGAGCGCGAAGCACGAGCAGAATGTACAAATTAGTGTCAGTTTGTAGGGGTAATAAAACTTGCATTTAGCGAGTTCAATGAATGTTAAGAAGCGAATAAAGGGCGAATATTATATAACAAAGGTCTTATATAATGAAATGGCACATCTTGGTCATTGCAAAACTAGGAATGTAGTGTACGAGGGTAACAAAAATAGAATACATGATTAAATTTAGGGCGAATTCATGCAGGCCATGCCCAAATCGTGCATGGGCACTAAAATCAAACCCCTCCATCTATGTCTACGTACGTACGTCTGTGCACTTCAGCTGTGTACGTATAGCATGCACGTACACGGTGTACATTCTAATACGCGCATACGATTTCACCTAATTAGTATTCATATTTTCTATTTATAGATAGAGCGCGTATACACAGCTTCGCATGCTTGATGCATACCAGATGCATACACACACGATACACTCGATAGAAAAAACACTATACGTGTAATACATACTAGTAGTATTGCATGTGGAGCACACTCGCAGGGGTCAAGTTGTCGTTGATACTCGATCTCACGTACCCCCCCCCCCTTCCTCATTATGATCACTCGGGTTTTGTCGCCTTTTGAATATTATTTCAAAGTTTTAGATTCATTTGACAGAATATGATCAATTCTATAACTGACTTTACGACGTATTTCGGACACAACGGAATGGGTATCTCCCCCCCCCCCCCGGCTGCTGCTGTCATATTTGAGCGACGCTTTGTTACTTTTGTTTCATTTGCATGCATTTCTTCGATATGATTTGATATTTTGTTAAAATGTTTGCTATGCTTATTTATGGTCTGACCGATCGGCCGAATAGTCCGAAATGTTGATTTTTGTTTTGTTTCATTCGACACAAACCTACTATGATTGATTCTCTTTTTCATGACGGAATGTGGAATTATATAGATGGATATTAAGAATTTTGCGTCGATATATATATACACACCCCAGCCGTACTCCAACTAGCTGAAAATGTATTAAAGAGAGAGAGAGGGGGGGGGGGGGTATATAGAGTGTGCAATATCTTACTATCCTTTTGTTCTCATTTCTTTCTTTATTCTCCTTAATTTCCTTCGTTGTTTTCTTTTTCTATCCCTTTCAACTTTTTAAACTCGTTTTCTCGTCTCCCTATATTTCTCCGAATCGACCTCTTTCTGTCTTTTCGTTATCGTTCCTTCCTTTTCTTTCTCTTCTCCCCCTTTCCAGATTTCTCATCCTTCTTTTTCTATCCCACTTCTTCCCTTTCCTATGTGTCTATCCATTATCCAAATTTACTATGAACTATCTCGTTTGACCATTGATCGTAAACCATTCATACCTCATAATAGTCTGCTTTTTGATAAAGAAACACGGTTCATGTTGTTTGCCTCCCCTCCCCCCCCCCTCCTGTTTCCTGTGAGTATTTTGTCAATTTTTGGAATATATAATCACCGTCATGCAGGTCCTTAGATATTCTATGTACATCAATTTGTATTTTCCCCCTTCCCTGTTTCTTCATATCCCTTTTCCCCCTTATTACGTACGGCTTCCCTGGTCTTCCTATCATTTCCCTGTTTGTCTTGATATGGTAATACGTACGTATTTCCCACTAGTCTTTCAGTATTTATTTGATATATAATTGTGATTTTAATTGTACAATATCTATTTTTATATTCTCAATAATCATGATAATCCAACTGTTATGGTTGCAATGAGTTAATAATTCAATTGAAATTCCAAATGAATTACGTGTATAGGAAAATACATGCAGCAGGCTGAAAAGAACAACATTTAAATACGGAATTAAAGAAAATAAGAAAATCGAATGATGAAGTCATGGAAGGGGCGGGGGAGAGGAGTGCGGGTGCTGTTGTGTATTATTTGATTTTTTTTATACACAACTCTCCCTGGTAAGTATAAAGTGAAAGAAATGTGACATTTCGAAAGTCAAATTTACTTCAGCAGCCCCAGTAAAAAAAAAATCGTTCCCAGGGCCCTGGGAAGAGTAAACCATGTCTGCAATCTTTGAGAAAAGTTGAAAGTAATATAAAATAATATAATTTTTAAGGCATTCCAATTAACAAAATAAAAGAAAAACATGACTGAAACTACACACTAGCACAAATGATCGAAAAATTTGCTGAACAAATTAATGTAAATCAATTATACTAGGCGTTTAAAATGAATGATATAGGCCTAAAACACACGCATGTGAAAAAAGCAGAAAAAACAAAACATGAAGGTGAAAATTGAAACGATGAAAAACTGAGTATGAGTGAAGAATAAACTATCTCTCTGCATAAGAATTATGAGAGAATATTAAAGTAAAATTAAACAATTTAATTTAAAAAAGCAATTCCAAAATAATGATCGAAAACGGTACTTGAAATGAGAAAAAAAAAATACTGAAAATGAAAAACAAAGACCTACCTTGTGAATGAAAGAAAAAAACACATGCATCGGAAAAGAAAAATAAATTTGCAAATACATTTCTGGGAAATATAGGAGAGGGAATAATGTACTATACCAGCGGATTCTGAAAAATGATTAAAGAAAAATAAGATACTTCGGTTAAGGATTTCTAAATTAACAATATAAAAAGGAAAGAAAAATACTGAATACCGTAATGTAAACAGACAATGGTTCATCCAATTGTAATATTTCTTCAAGATCAATACATTTAAAATAAAGGTATACCCAGTGGTTGTGTGTCCGGACAAGTTGGGTGTCAGGACACGTGACTTTTACTCCCAATTTTGAAAAGTTTACAAGCAATGTCTTTGATTTTTTTAAACACAGAGTGTAAGAAAATAATATAGAGAACAAACATTTATGGAGATAAGCACTACTCAACCTATATTTTCGGCTTATTCTTGAGATAAAAAACAAGTCTTCATTTTTGTCAGGTGTTCGGACACCCAACCTCCCATCCTAATGCAAATCATATTGGGTGAAGGAATTGAATTTAAGTTAGGAAACATCGTATAATATTCAAGATATGCGAATCTTAACATAATCATAAACAAAAATATCAATGCTATAATAAAACACAAATATGATATTCAATGTTCGGGAAAGAAAATAGCTGAGTGGAAACGAAATTCTATACATGAATAAAAATAAAAAGAAAATAACAATGCAAACAAATCACGTACGGTACTTATATATTTATCAGGTAATGCAGAAAATAACAGAAAGATCAGACAAATATACACGTATTTATGTTTGGGGAGTAAAAATAATACGAGCAAATCAATTTCATATCGAAAACGATACACTACGAAAATGTTTCAAATCAAAATGGCTATAGAGCGAGCGCACATTTTACTTTTACGCGCGCACATCCAACAAGGGCCGGCGATGCAGATTCAGGATCCTGCGGGAAGACGCTAGCGTCTTCCCGCGGCGCGCCGCTCAAGACGATCTGAGAAGACAGAATCAGCTTCCCGCAGGATCCTGCACCACTTTTTGTGATACGCGCAAACTGATAGCGCGCAATCAGGATCAAGCGGGATGGATGCGGGATCCTGCAGGATCCCGGCCATGATAGTTTGGACGCCGTCCCTCACCTATATGGAAGAAGAAATGCGATGATTAAAAAAAATGTTTTCAAATAGCGTTTTGATGTCATAATACACATATATCACATAAATGACATACGGTATGTACAATTATGTTTTTGTCAGTATTCCACTCGTTTATCTTGATAAATGCATTTTAGCGCTCAATCTTGTCATTTTTGGGGCCCCGGCCATTGCCATTGTACATAATACTCTTTGGGCCAGTGGCGGCTATGTTAGATATCAAATTACAGCAATGTTCCCATATTTGACATAATAAATAATATATCTCATTGGTCATGATGATTTGCATATATATTACTTCGTTCATTACATTGCGATTTTTGCAGTTTAGTGCTTTTTTTTGTAAAAATTAGTTTTCTCTATTCATATTGTACATGATAGTGTTTACAATGGCCTATGGCGGCCATTTTGAATATCAGGAAAATAAATATTTGGTAAAAAATTATTTTTTAAGATTTTATTTCATTCCTGCCACACAATTTCATGCATTTCACAGCCAATGTGCGGACAATTTTATGAGTTTCATGAATAATTTGCATATTTTGGCGGCCATATTGGATTTTGCCAATTTGCGGAAAATGCTCAAGGTTACACGAGTGGCATCATCTAGATTTGTAATCAGCACCCTCAAATTGACAAGAAACTGTCAAAAAATATTGTATAATAAATATAAAAAACAAGGTTTGGTCAATTTTCTATGGGGCCTATCCTGGACTAAAGCCATTTACAATGTATGATTTACAAAAGAGAGTTTGATGTTTTTTACTGGTCCTGTTGGACCAGTAATTCTGACTAGTTCTGAAAAGTTACTGGCCCAACAGCAATTTTTACTGGTCTGGGACTGTCGGGCCGGTGCCAGTGTCACACGCTGAAGTTTATCAGTCTCACCTTTAATATAGAGGACAGATATTACTCAGCTGTCCTTTTTTGGAGACAATGGCAGAGTGGGGATCCAAACCCACAGCCCAGCGATTATGAGTCCTAACTACTGGACCACACATCTTAAAGGTCAAGTCCACCTCAGAAAAATGTTGATTTGAATCAATAGAGAAAAATCAGACAAGCACAATGCTGAAAATTTCATCAAAATCGGATGTAAAATAAGAAAGTTATGACATTTCAAAGTTTCACTTTAACTGGCTCGTTCATATAACTTTTTTTTGAAAATAAGCGAAACTGCAAAATGCCATAACTTTCTTATTTTACATCCGATTTTGATGAAATTTTCAGTGTTATGTTTGTTGAATTTTTCTCTTTTTATTCAAATCAAGTTTTTGTTGGGGTGGACTTGTCCTTTAAGTAACACCTTGCATGTAGTCTGCAAGCACTGACTCATGTCTTGAGTAAAAACTAGACTCCAAAGTCTTGCTTTGGTAGAGCCAGCCACATTACATAGTGAATCTAGTCTCACTACATGTAGTTCAGACCCTGCATTATGAACTACATCATGTGTATGTATGTGAAATTGTGAAAACCATGGGTCTGTGCCTGTAGACTACAATGTAGGAACAACCAGGGAGGAATAGCCTAAATCTTACTGCCAACTTACGTGTCTAGACCTCAATTTCAATTATTTTGGTTCAGTCTTTCTTTTCCCTGATATTGATAATGACATTAAAGAATAAAGGTTACGTTTGACACAGGGACATAATGCTGAATTCGAAAGTAGCTCTCCCCCCTTCTTTTTTTTCTTTTCCTCTCTTTGTTCCTGAATTCATACTTTTTGGTTTGGAATTAGATGACCTTCAGTATTTTATAATCCTCTCATATCTTTTTATAATACATTTTATTGTATTAAAGGGTTGACAACTCTGAATATCCCAGCTATAAAGACTACATGAGGACTGCGTATGTATGTACAGTAAGTCCTGAAGGGCAGTGTCACAATAAAAACAAAACAACAATGCTTTCCTGTCCCATGAACATGTAGGCCTATTGCATTGTTTATTCTAATCTGCAAACAGTTCAGAGCAAAGAAAGACAATGCCCATGAACTGATAAAGGCAGGAAGATGGGTGTAGTATTGTCTGGCCTTGGGTAACCTGGCAAAGCCCAAACTTTGTCTGTAGGCCTACCAAACAATGAAGGACAAAATCGTATTAAACTCTACATACTACTGTACATATCTACCTGTATTTATGTAGGCCTAGGCCTGGCCAACATGTAACTGTACATGTACATGTACATGCATGTCAAAAGGGAATCCAAGGTGGGGTAGTGAAAAAAAAAATTGTAACCAATTTTCTGGTGTAAAACTCAGTTCACAGTCTGTAGTAGGAAAGGAAGATCGATCCCCACGGATGTGGAGGTAAAGTTCCGCTCTCTCCTTCCCTGGCAGCCATATATAGGCAATTAATTTCTCTCAACAATTACATCTTCAAGTATTCTGAAATTGCCAAATAATTATGTACATGCAGGTCAACATGAATGATGTAGAGTGATTCACAAACTTCACTAATGCAACTTCATGGGTGCCATTGCCATACAAGTACATGTACCTTGGCTTCAGGAAGCCTACATGTACATGTACATGTAGTCCTTTGAATCCATAATTATGTCTGTGAATACTGTGAATCATATGATAATTGGAGCATAGTTATTCATATATTTACTGGAACCATTCAATGGCTTCAATTCAACCTGTATTAATCATCACTGGGCACATATGTGAGGCAAATATACTGTACATTGTACATGTAAGTATTTAATTTAGTGTGGTCCAGTGGTTAGAGCATTGGACTCATAATCGCAAGGTTGTGAGTTCGAATCCCAACTCTGCCATTGTCTCCACTTTGATAAAAAGGCCCAAGAGTGATATCTGTCATCTATAACGTCAGCCACTATGACTGATTAACCTAGACGTAAAATGTTTCCAAGGTAATTGGTTATATACCAGCTTGGCGTTTACCAGCAAAAAATGCTGTCCTGCCGAGTTCCTACGGGAGTTACCACAAACAGAAACAGAATTTACATTTTTGTGTCATAGAAGAGTATTATTTCATAATTTTGAAGTGAAAAATTACACAAGTTGAAGGATCATAGTAAAATATGTTTTAAAGTGTAGAGAGCATGGCAAAATCATAAGTGTTCCTGGATTTCATTTCTGTGATTGACAACATAAAGCGCATGGAATTAAGGGTTTATATTTGGCTAATTCAACCCATATACTCATCCATGAATCACTTCATCATCATGTTATCTTAAAACCTGAACTTGTAAAATGTCAACTGATATGCGACCAATACAAGTAGTCTGCATTGCACATACTGTACAGTTAAACGACTATTTTATTTGGCATGTAATCTTCATAAAAGCATTGCGTAAATGGACTTTGAAAGTACAATACTAGTATTTTATTTCATTAAATATTATTTTTATCTAATTTAAACTTAATTTTAATAAATTCTATTCCTGGTGTCAACCATGTCCATGAACAGTGTGATGTTTCCATTGTCCTTCTTTAATCTTGCTCGGAGTGTATGTGTGTCCCCCTCCTCTCCCCTAGCAAAAAAGCAGTTTCGTTTTTACTTTTCCCTTTAAATTCTTCTCTCTTTTTTTCTCCTTTTCAGCAAAAATATGTTACATTTAGCTGTTCAACCATCGCTTCACCCAGGACCCCAGGGTAGGAAGTAAATTATATTTTTTAAGGGCTCTCATTTTTTTCCACATTGGGGTCATTGCAGAATTTTAGGGGCTTTTTCTTTCATTTTAAGGTCTACTTTTTAGGGGTAACTGGCAATTATGCAGTGAAAGCATACCACCATTCTGCCATAGTTGTTTATTGATTTTCTAAACAATCTTGAATATTGTTTGTCACAGATCTTTGGGTGACTCTTGTAAGAATGGTGAACCCAAACATACAATTTGGGGGAATTCTAGTGGCGATTAGGGCTGTCATGAAGGCAAATTTGCACGTCACGTTCACCCTCATGTATTTTTTTGCTGACTTCACACCTCTGAGTATTCCCGGGGGGGGGGGGGCACTTTAGAGTGGATACCATTACAAAAACATGTAAAAAGGATGTCATTTTATAAAGATAGGGTATGTTATGTACTTAACATAATAAGGGTAGACAAAAATGCTTAAAACATGAAAAAGGGTATCTTCATGTATTTCGCTAGGAAAGCTACGGGTTTGGGTCAAATTTGCGAGGGTATAAAAAAGACTAAAATGTTTTCATGATAAAAGGATGTACTTTTTGTCCCAACAGTCAATATTACATGTACATGTTTAGAGTACGATTTGTCCGAGGTGTGGGAGGTGGGGCCGCTGTACTAAACCCAATGATGTAGGTAAAGGTAAAACCGACTACCGACGTCTGTGACATACATGTACATGTAACAATTGATATATCACTGTACTTGTTTAGGGGTTCAATTCAGACAATTCAGGGAATACTTGCCAACAGTATCCTTTTTGTATCCCATATGCCAATACTTGTTAAGGGGCGCATTTTCAGAATAAAGAAAATATGTTAGTTTTGGGTGCTTTTCAAGACCCCATGGTCGCGCATGGTATCCACTCGTCAATGGAAGTGCCCCCCCCCCGATTATTCGCTTGTGTATTCCATCAGGCACCGCACAGACGTTAAATCTACATGTAAAGTCATGCCTTATCAGAATTTCAGTTTATGCCTTTAATTTCTTCAATCTGCAACAACAACTTTCCTGATTTGATATGTTCAATCATTTAACAAAACATAGCATTGAGTTTAGAGATTGGATTCGATAAAATCATTTTTCAATGGAACATCTGTGCCATGAATTATGATGAGTTGCAATAAATTACTGTAATTTGTAAAACTCAAATTACTCTTGATCTACATGTACATTGTTGTATCTACATAAAAGAAAGGAACTTCAAAACAGATCAATCAATCACAACTGGTGTTTGATTGATTTGAATTCGATCTGAACTCTGAGACGGGGTCCTAATATTCACCATTTTAGAATGGCAATTTTACTACAAAAGTACCAACAGTTGTCAGTACACATGTGAACTACACTGTACATACAGTTACAACACATACATGTACATGTACAATGTAACACATAAAACCTTGGATGATGCCAACTGAATCTCATTCATTTCATGTGTACCCAAATACCAAATCAAATGCACAATTCAAATACATCCACTTGTGAACCAAACTTGCATTCAGTGTCAACTAATCTACAATATATGCCAGTAAATACTTCTATAACCTTCTTACCATGGATCAGTCAACCCATGACTTTCAAGGCACCATACATATATTTTTTGGCCCACATTCACAAAGGTGGTAAACTTCAATTTTACCTTGGTAAAAACCACATAATGGAATACAAATTTTGTGTAGGCCCTACATAATTTACCTTTATGTTAGAAAATTTGTTTTTAGTACATAAAAATAAACCTTTTAATATTCATTCCTCAATAGAAATCGGTTATCATTTTACTACATGTAGATCACTATCATTCCATCAACATTCAAGCTGCCCTGTGCCCACATTATCATCAATCATCATCTACATGTACCATCATCGTCATCACCATCATCATTATCATCACCATCATCATCATCATCATCATCTTCTTCTTCTTCTTCAACATCTTCTTCTTCTTCTTCTTCTTCAACATCTTCATCATCATCATCATCATCTTCATCATCATCATCATCATCATCTTCATCATCATCATCATCATCATCATCTTCATCACCATCATCATCATCATCATCATCATCATCATCATCATCATCATCACCCTAATAATCATCATTTTCAATTTTTCATCAGATCAACCAACAATGAAAACCAGTTTGAAATTTATCAACTAAACTTATCATCCAGTTCCCCCTCTGGGTCATTCCATGCCAATTCACCCAATGAATGTGCAATTTTGCACCTGACCGTCTCAGAATTCATTGTAATTTGGTATACATAAAATTCAGCATGGCCCAAGCACAAAACAAAAAAAATTAGTCCAATCGGTCCGTCGGTTCTCGCGCTACGGCCCGCCCTTTTCTCCTTGTTTTGACAAAAATGGGCGTGACCTTCAACTTTCAATGGCCACTGCGTCGTTACGTGTTGACCAATTTTCATGGAACTGGTACCATTTGATAGGAAATTCAGAGAGGAATCCAAAACATGCATCGAATAATGTATTGGAGCAATTTATAAGGTCATGACCTTTGACCTTAACTTTGACCTTGAGTTTGACCCCCGGACAAATAATTTTTTAACTTGATTTTCATGTATGTTAATTATTGGTATGATATTGACAAAATATGTTAAAATCAATGATGATATTTTATTTCTTCACCTTTAAAAACTCTTCCAAAGATACCATGAAATTTCACTCTAGTCCCACACACTGATATTCATGTTAGTAAAGTGTTTACCAGTTACATGATTTCTTCCAATCTTCAGTTACTGCATGCAAACACATGAAAAGAAATTAAGCTTAATCAGTTTACAAATAAAACATTAAACCTTTATGCTCATGAATAGGTATCTGTTTAGGCATTTTATGATTCAGCAATATATATCATACACATATATATATACATGTATATATTTTGATGATAGAAGTGAAGACTTTACTACCATGAATATATATGATATATATTGCTGAACATCAAAATGAATATATATTGATGAACATCAAAAACCGACGGACCGATTGGACTAATTTTTTTTGTTTTGTGCTTGGGCCATGCTGAATTTTATGTATACCAAATTACAACGAATTCTGAGACGGTCGGGTGCAACCACTGGGTGAATCCAGATGGAATGACCCCTCTACATCTTTTGCATGAATAAAAAAAAACGATCTCTGTAAAACTAATAAACATTATCATTATGGAAAGAAAATCATAAAGGTGCCTTGAAATGACAGCTCTACATGTACAAACATGACTCCTTAAACCCATATTCTCAATCTTACCTGTATTATTGCCATCTCCCATATTGTTGACTGGATTTATTGTGAACAAAATAAGAAATATCAGTTCTAAAACTAAAACTTACAAATAAAATGTTTGAGCCATTAATCCATGTGCAAAAAAAGTTATTAAGGACAGAGTCTAATATTTTAAGGACAAGTGCACCCCAACAAAAAAGTTGATTTGAATAAAAGAGAATTTGAAATCCAACAGTTGACTGAAAATATCATCAAAATCGGATGTAAAATAAGAAATTTATGACATTTTAGAATTTCACAAAACATGCACATCCTTGTCCGTATGCAAATGAAGAGACTGATGACGTCATCCACTCACTATTTCTTTGTATTTATTATATGAAATACGAAATATTCTAATTCTTCTCATTGTCAAGTGAAACAATGATTGATTCCTCCCTGAACATATGGAATTTAATAGTACTGTATTGTTTATTGTATGGTTCAGTCAAGTTGGTCCTTATTGTCAAATCTGCAAAAAAAATGATATATTGTAAAATTCAAATAATAAAACACAAAAGAAATAGTGATTGATGGACATCATCACCTGACTCATTTGAATGTCACTGAGTTATGCACATCATTATTTGTGAAAAATAAGCAAGAAAATGCTTAAACTTTCTTATTTTACATTCGATCTTGATGAGATTTTCAGTGCTATGTTAGTTTGATTTTTCTCTTTTTATTCAAAGCAACATTTTTCTGGGGTGGACTTGACATTCAACGACATTAAATGACCTATATACATTTGGGCCATCCAAACAAGCCTGATGAGCTTTCATTTGGTCCACCAATATTTTAAAATGTATATTGCTTTGTATATATTTTGATTTTGTGGAAATAAATGAAATGAAACATTGCTATGCAAAAAATGCAAGTTACTGTACGGGTATCAATCGCTTGACTGTACATCATACACATTTTAAACAAGTGGAACACCTCTGGCGGTCTCGCCTGCATTACGCGATTCTATACATGTACACTCTAACAGCTATTGAATAATTATTCACAAAAGAAAACATTATCAAAATGACCTTTGAACATAATCATGTGACCTACATGTGCAAATAAAACATTCATACTTGATTACCCTTGTCTATTAACTTTCTTAAGTTATGATGCCAATTCAACAAATACCCCCAACACAGCTCAGCCAGAGTTCATTGACCTTAAATTACCTTCAATATTGGTCATGCTACTGAAACGCGCACAGGGTATTCAGTTGGTCAGGTATTGGTGAATGAAAACATTTTTTACAACTACCATACATGTACAAGCCAAGGATGAAGTTGTGTAAAACTATATTAATGTTATTTGGTTTTGGCAGATTCATCATAGGCCTACCGTACTTTGAGGTTAAACACGAAACTAAAAATAGAAGGGATTGTAAAAATACTTATATCTAGGGAACTACATACATGTACCCAAGATTTTCATTTATACTTTCTTAGAACCTTTCATTGACATTCTAAAGCACCATAAATTTAATTTAAATTGGATGAAAATTATGGTGTTTTGTACTGCACTTTCACACTATTGCCTAATCTAATGAAACAGCACTGACATTCTAAGTTGAAGTACAAGAAGAAGCAGATCTGACTTGGCTGGCCATAGCCGACGCGACTACGAAACCAGCAAGCGCGAAGCACGAGCTGGTTCATCTTGGAACACCGACAGGCAACACACTCACACAGATAGTCAAGATGTGTCTTTTTGCATTTTGTTGTAATAGTAGGATGGGGGGTCGGGTGTCCGGACACTTTATATTTTTTAAGCCTTCTTTTTTTGTCATTGGATTAGATCTACACTAAATATATGAAATCAATAGTTGTAATCATCTTCTATTTTGTTCTCTATAATATTTCTGAAGGTTTTGGACTAATAATTGATGAAACTTTGCCAGTACATTTTTCCAAATGACTTTTAGAACTAAAATTGATTGTCCGGACACACGACTGGGTAGCATTTAACCCAGGGAACTCCTGCTCGCATGTACATGTGATTGACCATACTCACCTGACTAGCGTGAAGTATGGTCAAAATAATTCTCTGAATTAATAGTTAAAACAGAAATTAAAGGGGAATGAAACCTTTGAAACAAATAGGCTTGTGTAGAAAAAGAAAATTAAAGAATAAGAATGAAGAAAGTTTGAGATAAATCAGACAAATAATGAGAAAGTTATGAGCATTTGAATATTGCAATCACTAATGCTATGGAGATCCTCCAATTGGCAATGCGACAAGGATGTGTGATGTCACTGATGAACAACTTTCCCTGTGGTGGACTATAAAATACCCTCAAAATGTGTCTTTTTCCTTTTTCTTTATGATGATACAAACTCTTTCCATGATGAATTCTTAAAATATATGTATTACATGTCCTCATGTAGAAAGAACACATGATCTATGTGATAAAAGAGGCAATTCAAGTGAAATATGTACGAAAGTAATGGGGAGAGTGGTTCACAAGTGACATCACACATCTTTGTCGCATTGCCAATTCACTATCTCCATAGCAATAGTGATCGCAATATTCAAATGCTCATATTTTCTCATTATTTGTCAGATTTTTCTCAAACTTTCTCATTTTTTTTTTCTCAAACTTTCTCATTATTTGTCAGATTTTTTGCTCATAACTTTCTCATTATTTGTCAGATTTTTCTCAAACTGAAATACCGGGTATATACTAAAGTAATGGGGAGAGTTGTTCACAAGTGACATCACACATCTTTGTCGCATTGCCAATTTGCTATCTCCATAGCAATAGTGATCGCAATATTCAAATGCTCATAACTTTCTCATTATTTGTCAGATTTTTCTCAAACTTTTGTTGATGTTTCTTTGATTTTTCTGTTTTCACACAAGCTATCTTGTTCCAATGGTTTCATTCTCCTTTAAGCACTTACCACGATTATATGGATGAAGGTCTCCTTCTACCCGTCTCGATTGGCCATTTTTGTTATGAATCGTAACAAAATGGCCGATCGAGACTGGGGTAGAAGGAGAGAACTTTTGAGGTTCCAGTTTGTGCCCAGAATGCCAGATGTCAGGAAACTGCCACTCGTTAGACCTTCATCCATATCGTGGTAAGTGCTTGATTTTTGTTTTAACTATTTATTCGGAGAATTATTTTGACCATACTTCACGCTAGTCAGGTGAGTATGAATTTACACGTATGGTCCTGGGCTCTGGGTTAGGTAGACAGCTGGCAGCCGTCTGTTTCGAGGAGTTTTTTAACATTTTTTAAAAATTTCTCCTCGTACACAGACGGCTCGCTATCGTGCAGCCACCATTAGGGGACTTGCAATGCAAAATCCCCCCGTCGGGGCTTTTCAATTTTTGTCTTTAATGAATAAAAATTTCGAAAATTATAGTGACCAGAGTGCAAATTTATATTCCCTCTTGGCATCAATTGCCAAAAAACGGAGAAAAATGAAGTTAAAAGGAACAAAAACAGTGACTTACCTCGGCTGTCGCGCAAATTCACTTCCCCGTTTTATCCGATCTTAAGTACATAAACATATGGCCATTGAGTCCCCTGTACAGATCGCGCTTGAACTTCGGTCTCTGTATTTGGTGAGTGAAGCCAACGAAGTTCAGCTGAACAACCAACAAAACAGAGACCGAAGCTTTTGGTCTATGTGTTAGGTAGCATTGTGAAAGTGTAGTCCAGACAGTTACATCATGTACGAACTACTTGAACAGGCAACATTGTATGAAAAGAGCATGGATATTGAGGCTGGCAAAGAAAATGAACTGGCAGTCTGGCACCCCATCCTTACAACAATAATACACAGACCAAGACAGAACATTATTTGTCAGACAAAAACATCACCATACAAATGCACCAGCCACCACCAACATTTCTTTTTACTCACTCGTCTGTGTTTGTGCACTGGAAAAGTGGAGAAGGGAGACCGCAATCAAGCAGATAGCAAGAGCGGAGAGAGGCTTCAAATTCAACATTTTTGACGAGTTTATGTATTGCTCTTCTCAGTAAAAATCGGTCGTAATGTTCGAAAATCCAATGATAGAAATATTGCCAGCAAAAGGTGGAAATGTAGGGCAAAATTGCAACTTTCCACGGACAGACTAGCGAGAACGACGATTGCTCAGAAAGAAGGATCGCCCAATAAATCTAGTCTATAAACCAGGCCAGGGCGAGTATTCGAGTTCGTAGGTTCAAATATGACTTTGAGATATAAACTCGGTTAGCAATAATATTTTTCTGATTCTACACATTGGATATAATAATTCTGATAATATTAAGTATTTAAATTTTATTTTGGGTAAATTCAAATGATTTGTATAGTATTCCGTTGAAAAATAAATTAAAGCATCCTCTTTTGAATATCTGTAAAGGTCTCTGAAGTACAACAATATTTTAGCGTGATGACGTCATATTGTAGGTACTTGTAGCCTAGATGACGCTATTGCACATTGACTTCTGTGATTGACTTCAAAGTCATCATAATTTCGCAGCCACTTTGCCAGACTATCCGAAAATCACAAAATACAGTTGTAATAAATGAACTGCAGACCAGTTAGGTCTTCGACATGTAATAATGAGCCAAATGGTGTTATTTACACACTGACAACAATTGATTATGAAACATGGAAAGGAAAAGTGCAAGAAAAAATGAGAAATAAGAATATAAGAATGGGATTGTGGGAATATGAGATGAAAGTTAACAGAACAGTCACTTGCATGGGCAGCGAAAAGAAGATGGTCTCTGTATCATTCTTCCCTTTAATTATTTTCCTTTTGACCTTCTACTTCTACTTCTTCTTTGTTTTCTTTCTTTGTCTTCATCTTCTTTTATTCTGGAGTTTGGAGTCTGGATTAATCTCCCTTTTACAGTAATGGCACTCGGAATTTTAAACTATGTAGCAAAAGGGCAAAAGAACATTTTTTGCGGGGGGGGGGGGAAGGATACAATTTTTTGTGCCCATTTCACAAAATTGAACGCCTAGCTCAAGCTAACATTTTCAATATTCGCCCTACTGACTTGAAAACAGTATTGAAGGACTCTTGTTTGTAGCCGCCCTTAAAAGCTAATTAATTGTTTCATCAAAGAAAATGATGCATGAAGTGCGAGTTGAAAAATTATCCTGAAATGATAACTGGACGTTCTATGCACTTTTTGATGGACAACATGGGTATTTAACGATTGATGCGAGCGAGTAGTGCGAGCTGATTTTCTCTAGCACTTTTTTTTGTAATTTGTATAATGCATGATGTGCATCTCGCTAAAAAAAAATAACGAAAACTCAATTATCATACGAAAAATGATTTGTGCATATTGACATAAACACTTGATTTTTTAAGGCCCAAGCATGGAGATGACGATGATGGGCCCAAGCCAATCTTATTGAACAGAATTGATGTCAGTTAACAGCCACTGCAAGCGCGAAACGCGAGCAAATTTTTGAATTTTTTAAATTTTAGGAGGGGACCACAAACATTTCAGGGGGCGGTCCACGCAGAAAAAAATTGACAAGCAAAAAAAAAAGGTTATCAACCACAAATTTAGGGGGGGGGGACACGCCCCCCCCCCTCCCCGCTTCCGCCGCCTATGCAGCTAGACTGCCGTGCATGCCCTTTAGTTTTATCACTTTCCATTTTCATGGATTTCGTCCGTCTTTGACTGATGCATAGAGATATATATTGACAATAATATACTTCTCTATGGACTGATGCCGTCCGCGCGGCCCGGTAGTGTCAATTTTTTTTTACTTTAAAATTAAACAACCATTCTTTATTCCAAATGAATGAAAATATGGGCAGCTTGAATAAATTAAAGGGGAATCCAACCCAAATAAAAACTTGTTTTTATAAGGAAAAGAAAAATCAGACAAGTTGATAGGTGAAAGTTTGAACAATATTGGACAAACAACAAGAAAGTTATGAATTTTTAAAAGTTGTAAATATTGGTAATCACTATACCCATGGAGACTTCAAATTGGCAGCATATGGGATGTCATAGTGATGTAAGGCAAGGACTACTCTTCCATGTACTCCAATACATATTATGGCTAAAATGTCATTTTTCCCAAAAGTTTTATTTCAAATTATATTTTTCTTTCATGAGGACATAAAACAATATACTACCTGGGTTATATTTAGATTACTGGCCCAGGGGAATGGGTACTTAGGAGAAAACCACAAATCCCTGATAATAAAGTACATGGCCTATGGGAAAGTTGTCCTTGCCCCTTGTCATAATTTACTTACACAGTTGCCAATTTGAAATCTACATAGTTTTAGTGATCTCAATTTTAAAGCAGCTATAACTTTCTCATTGCTTGTCCGATTTCTTTCAAACTTTCACCGTTCTGTTTGATTTATTTTTCTCTTTCCCAACATGACATTTTATGGCCAAGGCTGGATTCCCCTTTAAGCTGCTGGATATAGCCACAGACTTTTTTTTGGCAGCGTGGGTACAAATTACCCCGGCGCGGCATGCACGTTATGAAATGATGATTGCATCATCGATCGATCTAAGGTTCTTTCTTTCGCGTATTCGCGAACAAACGTGCGAGAGGAGCTAGCCAAGGGCAAGGGACACAGTTACAGCTCAGCCTCAGTACAGGCGAGATTGTAGTATAAAGTGCTGTTTTTTAGTTTTTCCGTGTATTTGTGTGATTGATCAAGATGTCTTACTGCAAGTTTAAAGCCTTCCGACTTCGTGATGTCTCTAACAGATTGCAGTGCTGTTCATGGAGGAATTTATTTGTCGCTGATCATCCGACAAAATCATTAATCCATCGAACCACTCTTGTCCGCCACGCCAGCGGAGTCGGCGTGAACGTGAGGACCTCTCCGCTGTTTGCAGGAAGAATGAAACATGACACGAAATCTCATATTTCAAGACGTTTAACGAGCCAAACTAGGACAAATTTTTTCAGTGGACATTTAACAAGTCTTGGTGCACTTGAGCCGAATATAAAGCAGAATGAAAATTCTGTGTGTCCTTCCACTTCCAGATCAAGTAGAGTTTTATCGAGATCGATTTGGAAATGGAATGGTGAGAGGGGGAACAATGGATTGGGAGGAGGAAGATCTGGGAATGGAAATGGGGAGGCATCCAGTGGAGAGGGCTCCGATGGAGACAATGGAAGCCCTGCAGGAGGAGATGGAGCAGAAGATGGAGGGGAGTACCCACCTCCTCCACCAATCGTCTCCTTGACTCCGATGACGATCCCAGAAGACCTTTCTCCAGTGCCACTGATTGCTGTCCCGAGAAATCCAGTCTTTCCTAAATTTATCAAAATAATTGAGGTTTGTATCAGCTTTTGTTTTGATGAGGAGTTCAGACAGTGACTGTGAGTGTAAACATAGTTTAACATCATCTTGAACTGTTTTAGTATGTGTATTTTTGGATGGAAACAAAAGTTCACTTAGTATTCCGCTAACCGGGCTAACCCCTTTTTTTATTTTATTTAATATAATATTTTACAAATGTGGAAAATTTCTTAGAATTTCCTAGAGGCACATATTAAAGTGACAAAAGGTCTCTTGCAGAGAATAGTTGTACTTCATATTTTATTTCAGTCATTACAAACAGAGAAAATACAGTTGAAGTCATAATCACAATAATTTCTTATGATGATGCCTCCTGAAATCAGATCAAGATCTAGACTTTTGGTTGACCAATGTGAAAGAAGAAAGTAAAAAAACTGAAGCTGATGTGCTTCTGACTGATGGCTAGATTTGATTTTTCTTGAACTTTTATATTTACGATAGTAAAGGGATGGTCTGGGCTGAAAATATTTACATCTAGATAAATAGAGTAAAATTCACAGAGCAAAGTGCTGAAATTTTCATCAAAATCGGATAAAGAATAACGAAGTCATTGAATTTTAAAGTGTATCAATATTTTGTGAAAACAGTTATGCACATCGACATGAATATTCATTAAGTGGGCTGATTATATCACATCCCCACTTTCCTATTTCTTAAGTTATTTATACATGAAATCATAATTGTTTCATTTTTTCATAAAGTGATGTGTCTCCATTATGATGAAATAAGTTGTGTTAGTTGAATAATTTGTATAATCAAATTTCATATAATAAAATACAAAAGAACAAGTGGGATATGACATCATCAGCCCACCTAATGAATATCCATGGAGACGTGCCTAGAACTGTTGCACCGGATTAATGAAAATCTTTAAATTTAAATAATTTTGCTATCTGTTGTCTGATTTTGATCAAATTTTCAGCATTTTGCTCTGTGAATTTTACTCTACATGTATTTATTGAGATATAATTATCTCCAGCCTGGACCATCCCTTTAAGTTGTTTATTTTTCTATTTTCTGTCTTGTAGGTGACAAATAAACCTCTGATGGAAATATTGAGGAGAAAGTTAAGATTAGCTCAACCCTATGCAGGAGTTTTTCTGAGAAAAGATGACAAGTGAGTGCCTTCGAATAATGAAAATATATCTTAAATAATTTGGTGCATGATCTATAATCAACAAATTGCATTCTTCTGTTTGATATTGGAAATGGTGATGTGAATCCTGATCAAATTATTGACTGAAATCTGGAACATGACCTGTCATTTATTTTTAGCTATAAACAGAAAAAAATAAATTACCGTTACAAATGACCACCGGCCAGCAGTTCTCTGGACTGGTCATGGTTTTGAGATAAGGATGGATTATCTAAAATTTAGCAAGAATCCAAATCACCATCTTGCCTCATAAACATTTTGCTCAGGCATTAGGATAATAATAAACAAAACGCCCTTGGCTATGCCTGGGGCTTGAAAGCATTTCAAATAAAAGGTACTGTGTGCAGGTAATCCTTACCAATGCCCTAAAAATTGTGCATTATTGAATATCTTTATTTTACTCGACTTGGAAGGAGAGAAGTAAAGCTTGCAGCTTATTGGGGTAAATGTATTAGGCAGACTATGACATGCTAAAAATTATTATATTGTCATCCGATGCTTGTTGTTTCAATAAGTGGTATGAATCACGTTTAGAATGCTTTGTTTAGTATGTTAAATGAAAGAGACCTTTGGATTGTTTTCTGGGGATGGTATAAATGAAACTGAAATAAAATGGCATTGTCTATGGATAAACCATTCGATATTTATGCAAAAGTTTTGATAAGATTTTGTTATTAATAACAAGCTCCAAATTATTCACTTCATTCAGAGACGAGACAGAGATTATTCCCGATCTGGACTCGGTTTATGGTGTCGGAACGTTTGTACAGATTCATGAGATGCAAGACCTTGGGGATCGTCTTCGTTTAGTGCTCATGGGCCATCGTAGGTTTGTACAGTTACCTATTGGTTTGAAAAATATTTTATCAATGAAAGGAAAAGTTTGCCCTGTAGTTAAGTTGGTTTAATCAAAGAAAATTCAGAGAAAATAGTATGGTTGAAGTATGGGCGTAAATCTGAGTTGGGAAGCTATTGTTTCATCCCCCCCCCCCACTTGAATAGCAAGACATCACATAGGGACAGTGATTTTCCGTTTCTAAAAATTGCCTTTTCCGTTTCAGAAAATCTCAAAGTCCGTTTCAGCATGTCTGAAAACGGAAATTCCGTTTCCCCATAGACTTTGTGTACAAGAAAAATTGACAATTCCGTTTACATAGAAAACCAATACGCAACGAGTAGCGATGTCAAAATGCTAGCGCTGCTCAAAATTTGCATCTACCAATGTACTAACATCGCTTTAAAATCCATATTAATCGAAGAGATTCGAGCTCATAAAATATTTAGGGAAACATAATCAACATGAATATATTCTCACCTTTCATATTATTAGCATTATTTTATTGTTAATTGGGATTTTATCGCTGATTTCGGGACTTTCTGGACATCGTTTTGAGCAGTCGACGACTTCCGAATATCCGCCATTTTGGATTTGATGAATCACCATGATCATTATATTATGACCGAACGTAGAGGGCAGCAACACACGGCCGGATTTTGCCTTTTATGCGGACGTAAGTGTAAACTTATTTGGATACGATCGAGTGATGGAGAGGCTCGAGTGTAGTTACGATGTGTTGATTGTCATGATTGTTGTTGCAAAGTGAGATCGTGTTTTTTCAGTTGATATTCGTATTTTGTTGAGGATTTGGGATTAATTTCTGTTGCTATTTTGTGCATTTTGAGAAAAACATGTTTTCCGTGATTTTCCGTTTGAAAAGCCACTTTCCGTTTCAAACAGCCGATTCCGTGAATTCCGTCCGTTTTCCGCGATCGTGGAAAATCACTGTCCCTAATCACAGATATCTGCCGATGTGTTGAAGGTTTGGTTAAATTCATCAAAGAATTATTGTAGTGAATTTTTACACTTTAGTTTAAATTGGTTCTTATTTTTGGTTGTCAAAAAATCACTGTACCTTCATTTACTTCAGCGCAATAAAGCATCACTATTCATGCATAAAGACCTGATTAAATTGGTATACTTACAAACAGCTATGAAATGGATTTTCATTTGTCTGTTTTAGGATTAAGATACTTGGTGTGGCAGAGGAGGTTCAGGAGGCCGCCCCGAAGGCCGCTCCGGAAGCCGCCCCAGGAGTGGATGGTGAGACTCAAGTTGACAAGGCACAGCCATTGGATGAAACCGTTACAGCTTCTGAGGAGGAAGAGCAGACTGAGTTACACCTTGACCAAGTACTCATGGTTGAGGTGGAGAACGTGAAGCATCAGACGTTCAAGACAACAGAGGAAGTCAAGGTAGGATAGAACATGCAATGTCATAATATGATGTTGAAATTTTGTGAACGCTGTGTCCTACGTGCAGCGGAAATCACCCCAATACTCTTCCAAAAGTCAGTCAGAAAATCTATTTTGTTTTAATTGATCCATGGTGTGCTATCTCTTCCATATTCTCTTGGTGGGTGGTGTTGGGAAAGAGGCATAAGAATAACAATGGATTCAAGGGTATTAACCCGTCTTTTGGTGGTGTGGCGGGGGTTGGAGGTATAAAAATAACAATTGATGTAGGTTACTGACCCGACTTTTGGTGGGTGGTGTGTGGGGAGGGGTATAAAAATAACATTGGGTTTAGGGTATCGACCCAACTAGCAGGGGGGGGGATGGAGGACGTTCCTGTATGCTCTCATCCAGAGAGGAGCTTGGAGAAGCCCAGCATGGTATAGAGGTTTTTTTAAAGAAAATATTAATTTTAATAATTTCAAAATCAATTGCATTCTTCAACTGTCTTTTTTCCTCTCAAGGCCCTAACAGCTGAGGTAGTGAAAACCATACGTGACATCATTGCATTGAATCCTCTCTACAGGTGAGTGCTTCTTTCCCCTTGCCTGAGCTTTCTCTGCTAAATTCACTAAGTTGGTTTTTAATATCTGTTTGCAAACCATGGTTTATATAAATTTACGGTAATTTTTGGTCCCGTGTGTGACCAAAATTATGACAAATCTTGACTTTAATTAGTTAGAAATCTCTAAATTTTTAATTTGTATCTAAAGTCAACATTTGTTATATTTTGGGTCACACACATGACGAGGAATGGCCCTCATGCGTTAACGATGAAAGCATGTTTTTACCATGGGGAGCTAAATTGACACTTGTTGCCTAGGTTACCGTATTGATGTGTCCAATGTTTATGTAAATACATGTATATCAAAACAAACAGTGGACTAAATGTTGTAACCAGTAGTGTTATGATAAAATCATGTGCATTCATTGACAGATCTTTTTAAAACTCACATAATTTTTGTATATCATTTCGTTGTTATTTTAGGGAATCTGTCGCCCAGATGATCCAAGCCGGTCAGAGAGTTATAGACAATCCAGTGTATTTGAGTGATCTTGGTAAGTTAAGCTTGATATTGTTAAAGAACAATCTCTCTGTTTATTTGGTTTCATGAAACTTATTTGTTCTTTTAAAATAAAAATAGACTTATGAATAACAGAATCCTGGACTTGGTGTGTGTTTCCACTGTAGATGGTTCCCAGAGCCATTGACCCAAATTGACAAAGGTCATTTTGAATCTGTGGTTTCAAACCATGGTTTATACATATTTCATGCATTGATTGTGCTTAATTCTGCATGTACATTGAGCAACTGTCTAATAATGAGTGCATGCTTTTATCACAGCGCCTAGATTGATGCCTGTTACTTAGGTCACAACATTAATGAGCCCATTAATAATTCTGCTGTTTATGTAGATTAATTTACATAAACATTGGACACATTAGTGCAGCAGCCCTTATTAACAACTGTCAGTGTAGAACCCTGTTGCAAAACTGTGTATTCATTATTGGACTCTTTCTGCATGTAAACTGATTTATTTTACAAAATGTTGAGGGGAGCTGGGGTGCCCCCATTCCCTTTGCCTATTAGGTTAAAACTTGGTGTAAAATTTTCTTACATATACAGTTTAGGCCAGAAGATAGCATACATACAGGAAATTCAAAGTAAAGTTTACACCTGCTAAACATCTTAAAATATACTGTATATGTGCTATATTTGTGCTATCATGAACAAATTAATATCAAACAAATCAGTATGTCATGCCCCTTCATCACATTGCTTTGTCATCAGGAGCTGGAAAATAGTAAGGTGTAATTTTTTTCCCAAAATCTTTATATTCTTGAAAAATTGAAAATAAAAACTTGACAAAAACATTTCATATTTTTGCTAGTTACTTCTCAACACAGACATTTCAGATTACACTTTTTTGTTCAGTGGTGACATATCATGATAGAAAATGTTATATTAATGATAGATTTGGCATTTATATGTTTCTATGAATCAATGTTTGAAATATAATATCAAACAATAGAATATATTTGGCATGAATATTACTTTTTTTTCTTCAAAGAAATTTCAATTTAAATATACTTGAATCCCAACGGCATCCCAATCATGCAAAAGAGCTTCATACGCTTTTTTATTTGATATCAAATTTGTCATGGTAGTATTTATATTTCTGAAAATAGAGTAAAATTTTACGATATTTGGCTAGCGAACAAATTTCACTGAATTCCATGGGTGTATGTAAACTTTTGGCCTAAACTGTATTTATAGGCATCTGGGAGTAACAGTGATGGGTTCAGAGGTAAAAGGCGTTGGAGAACTAGCTGTAGCATTGAGCTTATTGTTCAGTGAGAAAGTTTTGAAGGGAATAGAACCATTAGATTAAACTGTACTTATTTTGGCTGTTCATTTTATTTAACTCTAGGAGCTGCACTGACTGGAGCTGAGCCAGAAGACCTGCAAGAAGTTCTTGAGGAAACTGATGTGAGTGTTGTTTATTTGATCTCACATTTCAATCCGTTCAAGTCCACAATTTATTTATTGTAGTCTGACTCTTCTCTTTTCATCAGAAGGTTGTTGTTTTAATCACAGCCATGACATATTTTTCTTCAACAAGAAGTTTATCCTCATTGTGCTGCACTTGACCGAGGTGAGGTGAATGGGTTCCTGGCAGGATTATTTTCTCCAAGTGCTGGAAGCAGTAGCTGGAGCTAAAGATGGTGTGATATATTATAGGAATAACGCATTCCGCGGAGTTGTTTAGCGAATATGCAGTGTATGCACGAGAGGTTTCTTCTGAGCATGCGCACTCCACACGAGCCGGAGGCGAGTGTGGAGTGTGCATGCGAAGAAGAAACCTCGAGTGCACTGCATATCGCTGAAAAACGACGGGTAAACTGCGTTATTCCTTTTATAAGATGGCTAAGTAATTTCGATCGCAATTTTAAGCACCTTATATGAGAAAGAAATAATGAAATAGATCTAAATCAAATATCAAAAATGTTGAAATTGCACTTAATACCGTGGGTTAGGCAATTTGGGTGCGCGAAATTTGCACGGGCGTGCAGGGATAGACACTTTTCGCGAATGATCAGTTGGTACGCTTTGACCAATCAGCAAGCTGCAAATTATTTAGCCATCTTATAATATACATCATTGAATATGAAACTAGATAAACAGCAATAAAAAATATTAGTATTACAGACAGCCAGCCAATTACACTGTATGCCCTTTGATATCTTTGAGTCAAAAGATGAACTGAGTACTTGTGGCTTTTCCTTTCTTGCAGATTCCAAAACGTCTTCTTCTAGCTCTCAATCTTCTGAAGAAGGAATATGAACTAAGCAAGCTACAGCAAAGACTAGGCAAAGAGGTATAATATAAGCTCTATCATTTGGGAGGGGGGATGTTTGGCAAAGAGTTATGTGTGACTCATGGGGCGTTGCAAGAAACTTTTGATCAATCGCAAGTCTATTTTCAGTCCCTAAATCAATAACATGTCTTGCAATTAATTGTGAATTTATGATTGATTGGTAATGTGCTTCTTAAAACAAGGAGTGTAATCTGATTTGCTACAGCTAGAATTGATCTATTGATAGTAAAATTGCAACATAAAATTTGCATTTGATTGCAAATATTTTCTTGCAGCACCCCCCTTAGAGTCATGCTTAAATGTCAACGGGCTTATGACGTGTTATGCACGATCTTGATTAACATGCAGTACTGCGTGTCTTCATGATAATATGATTTGATTAATGCTTTCACCATATGACTAATAAAAAATGAGTGGTCAGGCACACATCTGCTATATTTGAAAATATATTGAATTCTGTTCATTGTCGTATGTTTTTTTTTTAATACTACTTGCCGTTATCTTGTAACAGGTGGAAGACAAAGTGAAATCAGCTCATAGGAAATACATGTTGCAAGAACAACTGAAGATTATTAAGAAAGAACTTGGTCTGGAGAAGGATGACAAGGACGCTATTGAGGAGAAATTCAGGGAAAGGTTAAAGGTCAGTGCACCATCCTTCTGTTTTCTATGGACAAACATTATTACAAAAACATCTAATAGATTAGGTCATAAGTGCCTTCCGCACATGAGCAGAATAGGTTATTTAAGATGAACCTTCACAGTTGTATTCAACTTCACTGATTAAAATATCGGTTATTTGATGATAAATTTATTCCTTTTAAAATATTCTGTTTTAAATCTAATGGAGAGCAACAAAGTGTTCATAATTGTTGGTATTTTACAGTAGACAAAATAATAGCTGATATGCCAAAAGAAGACAATTCAACAGAAAATTTCTGAAATATATCACTGATGTATTATTCTATTCACTTGGTTGATGCCATGTCTTTCTTCTTCAGAATTTGAATTCCTCATGATATATTTGGAAAGCATTTGCAACTCTTCATGGGAATGTTTATTCGAGAAAAGTTGCTCATGAGCTAACTGTGAAATGACTTATTCTTAGTTCCCAGGAATGGATAGTGAACAAAAGTTTGTGAGAGAAAAGAATAGCTACGATGTTTCTATATTTTTCGTGATTGAAAATGCCTTTTATTGATCATATTATTCTCAATGTGTGTGTTCTTTTATTAGGAAAAGACAGTACCTAAAGTTGTGATGGATGTGATTGAAGAGGAAATGAATAAACTTTCTTTCTTGGATAATCATTCGTCTGAATTCAGGTTTGTTTATTATAGCCTGTTCCATTACTAATCCGATTTTGGGGAAATGAAATTAATAGGATTGTTATAAACATTCCAACTTGTAAAATCTTGAAGGTCAAAGGTCTAAAATAGTGGTATGATTATTAGAATAAAAATTCGAGGCCATATTAAGCCTCCCTGTAGGAATAAAATTGAATTCAATACCAAATTGTATAGATGTCAAAGCAATCTTCTATTGGCTGTGATTTTGAACTGATTAGGACTTTAATCCAAACAAATAGCTTTCAGTAAAGCAGAATTTTGAATTTATTTTTACTCGCATTGTTCTGTAATTTGAATCAGACAATGTTACTTTTGTGAACTTTCATATTTGAATGCAGAATGTGATTTGTTTTAATATCAGGGCCTCGTCTTACAAAGAGTTAGGATAGATCTAATCAATCGCTGGCTCTCCATAGTTACGATTGATCAGATCAATCAAAGGTGCAGGAGAGCTACCTTTGTCCTTTCTCCCTGTAAGTTAGATTTATACCTCTTTTGGCATTTTTCTGAATCATTTCTCCCTATTTTTATTATGCCTCCAGCTGCCAAATAATGGTAGGTGACAGAGGCATTATATTTTCAGGTGTTGTCCAACTTGTCATCCCTTTGCTATTCTCCAATAACTGATAAACTTTAAGCGCATCAGCTTCATTCTTGGCTGTATGTTTATAGAAAGGTCTGAGGGTGTTTCACAAAGAGTTCAGTATGACTTAGAGTCGCACTTCAATTCCAAATGCTCAGAGGACGTGTACTACTGCGTATTATTGAATGAGATAGTGTGATCAGTATCAAGTTTGTGTCGGCTGCGCAAATTTTTTTGACCGCGTCACTTGCTGACTTTTTACTTTCAAGTCTCTCGCAACTTTTGAGACCAAAATTGTGACCCCAAGGTACGCAACATATCATAAGTGCATGCAGACCCAAAATTTCTCAAAACGTGAATTTGTGTACAAATCCAATGCAAGTAGTGTTTTTAGCCAAAATTAATAAAATGTATCATATTTTTTCTTTTGCTGCTGAAAATCAATTAATTTTATCCTGTTTATGGTAAAAATAAAGTCTGACAATTTCCATTCAAAAACAAAAAACAAAAAGTTGAAAAACAAAGAAATGCATAAGTAATTTAGAAAACAATGAAATACATAAAAAATAAATGTGATGTTGACATTTTTTTAAATAGGTTTAATCAGATGCCTATAAAGAGTATGTGAAACAAAAATTAGCATTCTATGGGCATTATTTTTTTAATTAGAGCAAACTTATGATTTTATGCATAAATTAACATAATTAATGAGCAATGAGATTTTTCGCAGAATTTGATATTATTGTTTTGTAGATAATGCCATGGGTAACGTGCATGTCAATTTTTGTCGAGATCACACTGTTGACAGCCGATATCATAAGGGGAAGCTGAATCAGCCCCCCCCCCCCAGTCTTCTTAGGCGTCGAAATAGCCCAGTCTATTTAGGGTTAAATCTTTGTGAAACGTCCCCTGGAGTACTACTTTTCTGCATAGTATTTTTTTTTACCATAATTGTCAAAGTTACCCTAATAGTATGATCTTACTTTAGATCAGTGAGATTATGGACTATCAGTACCCAAATGAATGCTGATTTCCAGATTTTATCAAAATTATCCATTTCTATATTATTCAGGTTAATTTTCAAACAAGGAAAGACAGTCCGAAGGCCGATACATGTCCTTTTCTACAGATGATAGAAATCATGAACTGTCAAAATCAGTCACCAAATAAATTGTACATAAAAAAAAAACGTGCAAGGACTCGTCTAATGACTTGGCTATATACAGTATAATGGAGTTCTTGACACCCCCTTCTCCGAGAAAATTCAAACAAACAAGTAAACAGACAACTCATTAAAGATAACTTTTGTGATTTTCTCTTGTGTTCAGTGTAACAAGGAACTACTTGGATTGGTTAACCACGTTGCCATGGGGACTGTTCAGTGAGGAGAATGTGGATCTAAAGAGAGCAAGGGAAGTTCTGGAGGAGGACCATTATGGGATGGATGATGTAAAGAATAGGATACTGGTATGTATCAGGGAGGGGGTGCAAAATTCATGGTTAGCAGATGAGCTTCTCTCGATGTTTCATGGGGTCAAATAATGTTTGCGATTGTAAAAAATGTCAAAAAATCCCAATATTTACATGTGTGCGCCATAAGTATGCCAAATGTGCGCTTAAGTTCAAAAGCTTTGCCAATTGTTCACAGAGTTTTTTTTTAGTTCTTTGCAAGTTGTAGACAAATGAAAAATGGGTTAAAGGAGGTGAGGGTATGGATGTGGATAAGAGGTTTCCATGGGATGCATAATTACAAGGAAAGGATTTTTTTTTAATATGATCTAAGAATAGCCCTGAGGGCATTTCATCAACAATTTATTGGATCTGACAACTTCTTTCCCAGATTTTGATTGGCTGTTGCTATGGTAACTGTCAGATCATGAAATGCTCCCATGAGCATAAGTATGTGACTGGGAAAGAAGGGGGGGGGGGTAGAATAAGTAATTCACTGTATTACATTATACATGTACTTATAGGCCTATAGTCAACTCCATTGATGTTGCAATTCTGCAAAATGGTCAGTGGAAAAAATCTTTTAAAAAGTGTTGTAAGAGTGATGGAAATGATGATTTTTTTTCTAAGAGCGGTAATACTTATTCACTCGTATTGCACCAATTTTTTTCACTCCTATTTTTGCAGGAATTTGTAGCCGTAAGTCAACTGAAGAAGTCAACGCAAGGGAAGATCTTGTGTTTCTATGGACCCCCTGGTGTAGGCAAGACTAGTATAGCCAAGTCAATAGCAAGAGCACTCAACAGAGAAGTATGCATATTCATTTTTTCATTGTTTGCCTCTAATATAAGGATTAATTTTAGTCAAAAGTTACACATTAAACCATAATTATAATGCTTATTCCTAATATTTATTTTGTAATTATCTATGTTACTGTTTGAATATTTTTTTTTCATTACGACCTTGTAATACATCGCAATTCGGTCTTAGCTGCGATGTTGTCTTGATTTTATCAATAAACCATTTTTCTATCTATCTATCTGTCTCTCTCTATCTATCTAAATAGCAATTGCCATAATCATTACAAAATCTGATTTTAGTTACCTAGATTTTCTTTAGGTGAGTCTCAGGTAATTCCTTAGGCAATCTGTAGTTTTCTTTTTTTCTTTAATCTCTTGATGTTTATCAAGAGAGAGGTATGAATAGAGATAAAGATATAATCTGCTGTATTAAGCTGAAATCATGTTATTTGATTGGCCGAGAGTATGTTCGTCGTAAAATGTCTAGGAGTTGACATTAATGACGAGTTCTGTGAAACTTAGCCATGGACATGCGTGGAGTTCTGTGAAAATGTGTAGTCAACCCAAAACTCTTTGCTATTTTGGAAGGCATGCATATGCTTGACTTATGCAAATTGCTTCATAATAATTTGTATTTTTTCTTCAGTATTTCAGATTTAGTGTTGGAGGAATGACAGATGTTGCTGAAATCAAAGGTCATAGGTGAGTAGGTTAATACATGTAGCTTCTTCAATTACCATTTGGTCTTTTGTTATACAAATTTTGCTTTAGTCCTATTATCATTTGGTTTTAATAATCCTTTCTCGGGCCTATTATCCTGCATGGTCATCAATTTCATGACATTTGTTCTGGTGACAATTGCTTTATTATTAATTCAACACACTAATGGAATGAACAAATTCAACCATGGATTTAACACTATATCCCATCTTAAACCTAACACTAAACCTAACATAATACCCTATTTCAACCCTAAACCTATCTCTGTATATATGAATAAAATGAATAAAGTAGTAAATAAAGTAATAAAATAGATAAAGCCTAGAGCAATTGTCGCTGGAGCAAATGTTACGTCAACGAGGCAGCGAAATTATTGGGAAATGATAGGGGGAGGACTAAAAAATTCATAAAATCACAATTTAATGATCATTTTCACATTTATGTACATTGTTATTGAAAAAGCCCCCAGCTACTCCCTTCCATTCCCAGAAGGTTCCCTGCTCAACATACAGAAAATTTTCTGATTCTGCAGTTTGTGTTCTTGTCCTATTGTAAGAAAAATTTATAGAATTAAAATTGTGAAAATTAGTTTTGGTTGACAAAATTGGTGTGGTTTTTTTTTTCTTCAAATATGAGTCAGTCCAGTTGTGACAAAAGAAGTGTTTTGTGCGTTACCACAGTAATAATGCTACAATATAGTGATATGATATATTTCATTTAACCTATAGCCTTCTGGAACGGGGTGGTCCATGTGAAAAGCATATCAGAATTCGAAACTCAGCATTCAATGTGTTAATCATTGATTTACCATTTATTGTAAAAATCTGCACTCAAAGTGATGTTGTGTACATGTACCGGTACTTAAAAATTTGAGATGTTTTCCCTCATATTGTGTGTTCCTAGGCGGACCTACGTTGGAGCTATGCCTGGAAAGGTCATCCAATGTCTAAAGAAGGTCAAAACTGAAAACCCTCTGATTCTTATTGATGAGGTATGTATTCTAAGATAATAATAGTGATAATGTTTTTGTATAGCGCATAACACATAACAAATAAGTCTCTATGCGCTTGAGAAAACAAGGGAGAGGAAGAGAAGTGTTGATGAATTCATTTTGTTGAGGCTAGGTCAATTAAAAAAAGTATGTTTTAGAGCTGTTTTGAATTTGTTAACTGAATCTTGCTTCTCAAATGTCATTTCTTGCTATTATGATTGGGGATACAGATTTCATAATTGTAATTAAAAGATTAATTCCATTGTTACCAACCACACATAAAAGAGGGAAGGTGATGGGTTGTTTGTAAAGTGAATCCTTACAAAATTACTTTAAACCTATATTTATATACTAATAATTATCTGTTATTGTCTTTGCCATTTTCTTCTATATTGTGACCTGGCTGTTAAAACATCACAAAATAATCTATAGAGGTGTTGTGGCTCAGTGGACTCTGGACTTTGAACCACAAGTTCCAGGGTTCGAATCCCACTGTGGCACTTGCATTCTTTGGCAAGGCATTTATCTACATTTGCCACTCTCCACCCAGGTGTAGTAAATGGGTACCTGGTGGGAAGGAAATCCTTGAATGCTCAAGCATCTTGGCTCCGTAACACAAAGATAAGCGATCAATCGCTAAATGAACTGACCAATCAAGATCAACATTACACGCGCATTTGGCGTAAAATACTGACCAAGAACCAATCAGAAGTTTTATCTCATGTTTGCTATCCATCGCTAATCTTTGTGTTACGGGGCCCAGATCAGGGTAGCTGTGCTAAAGCCAGGGTAGTACATGCAGAGCTTATAAACCAGCTATTCTCAATTACTTTTTTTGAAGCGCCACATTTCTTGTTGAGAATCTGTAATGCTCCACTATCCATTACGCAAACCAGCAATGTATCAGCGGAGGGGGTCCAGAGGCTCCTGGTGGGGCTCGAGGGGCAGAGCCCCCAGATGTTTTGGAATATGAGGCCTTTTAAATTGCCCAGAGGGGCTCTAATTAATATCAACAGAAGAAATACAAATGCCAACAAACTACAAAATATTAATTTTAAAGGAAAAATGACCAGTGACTTTTTCGCAACATAGCAAACCACTATATAATTGCTTGAAGCAAGTGGCGTAATGAGTAAAAAAAAAAGGACTAAGCAAAAATATTGAACTTATCAATACAAAAATCTATATTTTGACATAATATTAAGAAAATAATACAATGTTCCACTCTTTCCCTTTCCTTTTCTCCTAATTTTTCTTGGCCGTGAAACACTTGGGGGGGGGGGGCTCCCAATCTCCATTCCCATCTGTACGCCAGGCTGAAGTTACGTTTCCCGATTTTGCAAGGGCTGAAATTTAGGCGTTGCATTGCACTAACGCCCCAAACTGCCCCCCCCCCCTCTCTCTCTACAACTGACATGCGGTATCATTCATTCAGTTCGTGTTAAGCAAGAGTGCATGCAGGCAATCACGGCAGGCAATACATCTGAGCATACTTGTATTTACCTTACAACTTCGGATTTTAATTGGCTCCGGAAGCAAAGTTTCTGCTTGTAATGTTTATGATCAGGATGTTCTTTGAATAACCAAAACGTATAGGCCCTACTCTGGAAATACAAAATTTCTCGCCGTTGAAATAGAAATCCTACAAACGGGATTTTCATATCACTTGTGTGGCACATAGGCCTAAGTTGTGTACAGCATAGAATAAATAAAAAGGAGAACACCATCGATCTTCCATAATAAGGGGTTATCGAGTGCTAAATTGGACAAAATTTGAGGAAATCAATTAGCTATTAAGTGTCAAGTAAAGAGTTTTTGTTTTCTCTTTGTATTAAAATGATCACCAAATCCTTATTTCCAGGTTACTGTTAGATACATTTTTTTTCCTTATTTTTATACCGGCTCCCAAGCGCCACTCCGCAAGGCTCGGTGCGCCACAAGTGGCGCGTGCGCCACCATTTGAGAATCCCTGTTATAAACATTGTATTGAACACGGTTTAAATATTGCATAGTATTATAATTTTAAAAAAATCTTTTAGAACAGCTGAGGAAACACTAGATTTTAAAGTTATTTAAAATTTTTGAAACTGTCATTTGAGTGGGCCAGAGGTTATTTGTTATTGAATTCATGTGTTGCTGATAAGAAGTTATTAAACAGAGTCCAGGGCCCTGATTCACGAAGGGTTACACCTATGGAAGCTACCATTATGGCTCCTACCATGGGAGCAGGGCTCAGCAGCCAATCACAATCAAGGTTACCATGGTAGTTTACCTTACCTTACCATCGTTCCTTCTCTTAACAGATGTTGGATGTCATGATTTTCCATATTTGTCTGTCCAGTGAATACTTTTCGGGGGGGGATAAAGGTTTGCACCTCTGAGAACATTATTCCTTTTTCCCCATCTCTCTCTTTTTTTAGGTAGATAAGATTGGTCGTGGCTTCCAGGGTGACCCATCCTCTGCACTGCTTGAGTTGCTTGACCCGGAACAGAATTCAAACTTCTTAGATCACTACTTAGATGTTCCTGTAGATATGTCAAAGGTATACTTATTCTTCTTATTGATTTTAATATTTCAATAGAATACAGGTAATTAACTCAAATTAACAGTAAGAAGGCATCAAATTTCATTACACTATTAAATAAAATTGATACAATAGTAGTACTAAGTATTGATTTGAACAGACTCTCATCTTGTCTCTACTATGAGTTTTATTTCTTTTATTTTGTGACATATCTTAAATCAATATTTTTTTTTCTTGTTAGGTGCTTTTTATTTGCACTGCCAACGTGACAGATACCATACCAGAGCCTCTCCGAGACAGGATGGAGATGATTGATGTATCTGGATATGTTGCTCAAGAAAAAGTGGCCATTGCAGAGGTATCTAACTTATTTATGGATAAGAAGTTTATGAATATTGGTTATGGAGGAAAAAATTGAAATGAAAGTTGTCCATTGAGTGAATTTTGTTTTGAAAGGCAGTCATTAAAGAAAGTTTGTTATGAAAATTGTCTCTGGAAGAAATTTAATGTAAAAATTATTCGTTGAAAAAATGTGTGACAGAGTATGAAAACGATTTGCTGTTTAAAGTTAATTGGAGTAAAAAAAATAGTATGTATTGAAAGTCGGTTTCTGTCTCACCTGCGAAGCAAAGTGAGACTATAGGCGCCGCTTTTCCGACGGCGGCGGCGACGGCGGCGGCGGCGGCGGCGTCAACATCAAATCTTAACCTGAGGTTAAGTTTTTGAAATGACATCATAACTTAGAAAGTATATGGACCTAGTTCATGAAACTTGGCCATAAGGTTAATCAAGTATTACTGAACATCCTATTAGAGTTTCATGTCACATGACCAAGGTCAAAGGTCATTTAGGGTCAATGAACTTAGACCATGTTGGAGGAATCAACATCGAAATCTTAACCTGTGGTTAAGTTTTTGCAATGTCATCATAACTTAGAAAATATATGGACCTAGTTCATGAAACTTGGACATAAGGTTAATCAAGTATCACTGAACATCCTGCATGAGTTTCACGTCACATGACCAAGGTCAAAGGTCATTTAGGGTCAATGAACTTTGGCCGAATTGGGGATATCTGTTGAATTCCCATCATAACTTTGAAAGTTTATGGATCTGATTCATGAAACTTGGACATAATAGTAATCAAGCATCACTGAAAATTTTGTGCAAGTTTCAGGTCTCATGATTAAGGTCAAAGGTCATTAGGGTCAATGAACTTTGGCCGAATCGGGGGTATCTGTTGAATTACCATCATAACTTTGGAAGTTTATTGGGCTAGTTCATTAAACTTGGACATTAGAGTAATCAAGTATCACTGAACATCCTGTGCACGTTTCAGGTCACATGACCAAGGTCAAAGGTCAATGAACTTTGGCCGAATTGGGTGTATCTGTTGAATTACCATCATAACTTTGAAAGTTTATGGATCTGATTCATGAAACTTGTACATAAGAGTAATCAAGTATCACTGAATATCCTGTTTGAGTTTCAGGTCACATGATCATGGTCAAAGGTCATGTAAGGTCAATGAACTTTGGCCATGTTGGGGTTTTTTGGTGAATAACCATCATATCTCTGTAAGTTTATTGGTCTAGTTCATAAAAAGTGGACATAAGAGTAACCATGTATCACTGAACATCTTGTGCGAGTTAGAGTAGTATTCAAAGTCAGCACTGCTGCTATATTGAATCGCGTGATGCAGGTGAGACGGCCAGAGGCATTCCACTTGTTGTAGAAAAGAATTTGTTATGAAAATTGTCTATGGAAAGAAGGTTGCTTTGAAGGTTGGTTTTATAAAAAAGAAGACTATTATGAAAGCTAGTTACAGAAAAGTAGTTTGCAGAAGTTAGTGATAAAATTGAAATTTCGAAATTGGTTGGAGATTTTTTTTTTAACCTAATGAGGTGGGTAAAAGAAATATCTTTATTATTGTTTCATGATTGTATTGTATTTTTTATTAAAGCTTTCTCGAAAACGGAGATTTCATTAGCTTAGGCTTTGTATTAGTCTCACATATATTAGTTTGCAAGATTTCTTCTTATTATATGCTAATTTATGAAAATTTTCTATCTCTGATAGAGAAGTTGAAAAGGTCAAAAGGCAGTATCTTCTGTTAAAACCACTACCTGACAGAATGCAATTTACAAGAGTTAATTACAGGACATACCCAGGATGAAATCTACAAAATTCAATCACCACCTGTCAATTATAGTAAATTACACAAGAAATTTACAAGGTTGTTTTTAAAATGCCAGAATGAAATTAACAAGAAAATCAATAACATTTCATCCTGATTGGGAGACACTGAATACAGAAGGCAGATTATGATTCAATATTAAAGTAGGAGAGCAATTTGAACTCTTTACTCTGAGTTTGAGATTCCAGTTTTCCATGTTCTGAAGTGAATATTTTGGTGCTCTGAACTTACACTCTGTTCTTTGGTGGCATGTACAGTAGGTATGATAAAGCAGTTGTAAATTGTGAAGATGTCAAAAAATATATATTTTCATGCAGGTAAAGTTTTGAAAGTAGATGCTCATATTACAGGTTTAATGGGAAGCTTTTCACTTGCACCTACATGTAATTTCATTCTACTGGATTTGCTTTGATTTTCATGACTAACAATATATTTTTGGCAATTCAAAAATTCTTGTCTGAAAATTTTCTGTGAAATTTATGAATTGGGGATTGTTCCTAATTTTTTTTCAAATTTTTTTTTATCCTGGATAACTGGGACCTTCTCTATATCTATGAAATAATAATTATTATGATACTACATAGAATTTGTATTGCACAATTTCCATCTTTAATTAGATGCTTAAGGTGCTTTAGAGCAAATTAATAGAAAGGGGGAAAATACATTGCAGGTTCAAACTACCCATGGATAGACTTCCATGCGTAGATGGTTGTCGTCAAAAGGCACCATGATACAGGTATAAGAGTAATAATAATAATAATAATAATAATGATAATAATAATGATAATAATAATAATAATAATAATAATAATAATAATAATCATAATGATAATAATAATAAATGATAAATAATGATGATGATGATGATGATGATAAGAGTTATATTTACTCAGGGTAGCCACTTCTGTTCCGAAAACTGTCTTCAGTTAAAGAAAAGACCAACGTGTAATATTTAGCCCTTATCCATCCGCTCTATATTTCAGAGATACCTTGTACCCATGGCAAGGGACCATACTGGAATAGAGGATCAGGTTACCATCGATACTGACGCCATGAATCAACTTATCAAGGCTTATTGCAGAGAAAGTGGAGTCAGGAATCTGCAGAAACACATTGAAAAGGTAACGATAGTGATGAGAATATTGAAGAGGTGTTAGCTTGGATATGAATATTGTACAGTGTATGTGCTTGTGGAATAGAGATGAGGCTTACCGTAGAATAAACAAATGAAGGCTTACTGCAGAGTCAGGAATCTACATAAACACATTGAAAAGGTAACGATAGGGATAAGAGTATTGAAAAGGTATTTAATAGTTTGGATATGAATATTTTATGTGCTGGTGGAATAGTGATAAGGGTTTCAGTAGAATCAATTCATCAAGGCTTACTACAAAGAAAGCAGAGTGAGGAATCAACATAAACACATTAAAAAGGTAATGATAGGGATAAGGATATTGAAAAGGTATTAGTTTGGATATGATTTTTGAAAAGGTATAACTTGAATCTGAATATGTGCGTGCTTGTAATAGATAGTGGAATAGAGATCTATTAGCGTTACCGTAAAATCAATTAATCAAGTCTTAATTCAGAGAAAGTGGAGTTTACAGAAACACATTGAAAGGTAATTTGATTTGATTTGATTTGAGAGCATTTATTCCATTCATCATAAAAACAAATACAAGGCACATACAAAGTTTACATAAATTACATGGGAAAATTGCAGATATTACAATGATAAAAATCTGGGAAACAGTTTACTAAAAAGAAAAGAGTGTACATGATTTATAAATGAATGAGGAGGCAACTAGAAAGGGAAAGCCTTATTAGCGCTGCCACCTTTACAAAATCTGGAAACTGAATATATGATATTGTAAAATACATGATGTTATAAATACTGAATACCAGATATAAACATTGAACATAAAAGGGGAAAATACAAATTCTAACACAATGACAATATATATATATCAACGATAATAACTTGAAAAAAAAAATGTGATCATACATTATTTGAATATTTACTGAGAAGTTGGGTTTTATCTCCTTTTAAAAACATTTAATGATGGACTAGATTTAACAGAAAAGGGTAACTTGTTTTAGATAACGGGTCCTTTGTAAAAAAATGCAATTCTTTGCTAAAGAGTTGCCTATTTTGGGTATGTGGAAGTCTGAAGATCCTCGTGTATGATAAGAATGAACATTGGCATTGTAACAACGAGGATATGAATGATAAATGTGCTTGTGATAGCACGTGGAGTAGAGTTATGGGTTACCATAGATACCGGTGCTATGAATCAACTAAATCATGGCTTACTGCAGAGAAAGGAGAGTCAGGAACCAACAGGAACACCTAACATGGAAAATCATTCAGTCAGAATGTAGATGATTTCCTGCAGTCGGTTGTGTTTCTAAGTCCTTAGGCTTATCCACTAAACCACAGCACCTATATGAGTTTTAATAATAAAAGGTAAATGATAGTTTTGGTAACGATATCAAAATGAGTTTGTACAGAATCCAATGCAATGACCACCAAAGTGTCTGTTTGTATAAATAAAACGCATGTGCCAAAGGATTCTGGAAGAAATTGTGTAATTGCTGAGAAATCAGCAAATAAGCACAGGATTCGGGTAGAGCGTCGGGCCCGACGCTCTAAGCAATAATTATACATTGTCCCACGTGCGCTTATCTGTGTTTGGGATCTTCGTTGTGAACATTTTTCAGCGTAGATTTCAAGATTTCACAAAGTTCAGTTCATGTAACTGTACCAGATCTAGATCCTCGATGATATACTGACAATTAAGCCTTGTTTTACAGACTTTCTCATGAAATCAGTGTTTACTGCAACTACTGGAATTTCTCTTTAACTTTTGATTTTCAATTATACGCTTGTGTGATCACTTTATTCAAGTGAAAGTATGAAAAGCATCTCTTGAAGGAATCTTGCACTAAGTACTGTTTATTTCTGCAATTTATTCATTATGATTACACATACATTTACCCCCCCCCCTTCTCTCTATATTTAGTATGATCTGTTATGGTATTAAGATCCCTATCTTGTGAAAGGACAATGGCCTCTGCTAGCTCCTCCATTTTCTGGTCCAACTTTGTGCTAAAATTATGTAAAGCCAAAAATATAGAAAATTTGTTTACATTGCATGTTATGTTTACTGTACTCTTCCTTAATTCATTAATATTGAAGACAATTATCTTATAAATCGTTTCAAGTCAGTATAATTTTAGAGTCAAATTAGCTGATACATTGAACCTCCAATGTTAGAGATTTATGTCACAATTGGCTATCTATAGTTAACCACAAGAATAACCCAACTTCAGAATACAGGCCTTTGTATTTACATTAATGTCTTCTTTTTAGGACATATGTGATTGTATTTGCTTTTACAAAAATTGGAAATAAGTGAAATGAACTTGAATGAAATTCCCTCTTCAATTCTTTCTTCTTGTTTTTAATTTTGTATTAGATCTACCGTAAGGCTGCATACAAGATGGTCCATGATTCTGCAGACTCCATCCATGTAACCACTGAAAACCTTCATGACTTTGTCGGCAAGCCTCTGTTCACCAGTGATAGGATGTATGAGAAGACACCAGTCGGAGTTGTCATGGGTCTCGCCTGGACGTCAATGGGTAATGGAATATCTATATCAGAGTGGATGTTTAAGCTTGCGATACCAGAAATTTTCCACTAGCTTGGGCTTGTGTTGCACAAATCATAGATTGAATATAAGTGAAAGACTAGTGAACGCTTGTTAGAAAATGGAGCTAGATCCTGTGTCATGAAGACTTGTTATAATAGCAGATGCACCATTTCTTAAACAAGTTTCATGAAAGGGTATTGGGTGTTTTATCCAACAAATTATGTTTTTTTTTCTATTCAACATTAACAGTGCTTTTCAACCAAATCCAGAAAATTGTCAGATCCAACAACTTGTCGGACAAAAATGTAGATGGAATGCTGATTGTGCTAAATGGTGCTTTGAATTTTATCCCTTATAAATTTACAGGGGCTCCCTAAATTTACGAGAGTGTACTGCACTTTGCCCCAGGTTGCTACATAAGCACTTGCCCGATTGCTCGGGACAAGTAAAAGTTAGAGTCGGGCAAGTGTTTTGAAGTAAAGGCCAACACTACTTGCCAATTTGGTCATGTCGGGCAAGATCAAATCACTTTGGAAAAAGAAATGCAATAACAAGGTACATCAATTCATGTCAAAAGAGAAAAAAAAGATCAATGGTTTATACTACTACAGTACTTTCTTTTGAAGAGGTAAAACTTTTTTCTTTCAAGGATATTTTTCGGGCAAGTACATTCCAATTATGTATTTACTAGCCTGACAGGGCAAGTGCTTCCTAAAAGTTATGTAGTACCCTGTTTTGCCCTGATGTATATTTTGTGTATGTTCACAATCCTGTTTGTATCTATAAATATATGATGCATCCAAACCCACCGTTCTTGCATTTCAGGTGGGTCAACACTCTACATTGAAACCTGCCTCTCTCGGAGCCCTAATCCTGACTCAAAAGACGTCACCGGGTCCATGCAACTGACTGGTAACCTAGGCAACGTGATGAAAGAGAGTGCAGAGATCGCTTACACTTTCGCCAAGTCGTTCCTTCTTGATCAGCCACCAATAGAGGGCGGGATACCGTTGCAGTCTTCTCAAGTCCATCTTCACGTTCCAGAGGTAATTTTTTTAATTATATTTTATTCTCTTTCTTCATTAAAAATGTACAATACTTATCATACAGTAGTGCATTCCATATGCATACAGCTGTCCACAATTCACTTTCTTTGATTTGAGATTGCCAGGAGAATCACAAATTTTATGTGTACCAATGCAGATAATAATTGCCACCCACCTAGTTATCTAATAAAATACAAGTAACTTGATAATTTAAGGGGGAAAAGATATTACTCAATGACAATACCTAGTTAAATGTACTTAAAAAATCAGAACAAGCAATAACTAGAAAGCAAGTCTGAATATATTGAATGTTTATCTTTATTACCTTATGCAGATTGATGCATATCCTATTAGAGCTATTTAAATAAGTGTGTGGTTTGGCTTTTTTTTCAATGCATCTGAAGTTAAAGCATTTTAGGAGAAATTTGATTCAGTACAGTAATATATCCCAGAATGCTAGACAAATTTCCCCCTGTATTTTTTGTCTTTTGATAGTAGTTATTGCTTCAGCATAACTGCATGTATGATGTCATGCATGATGCGGTATTCTAAATGATATACAGGAGATTGACTGATGAGAATTGGGCAGTGTTGGATGAAGAGGTGCATTTTGATGTAACTAATAAATCCATCACTAATCCTAAGTATGCACTTCTGATTTGTTAAAATGAAGTTGTGTTTGATTGCTACTCTTTCTACAGTAGGTCCCCAGCTCTATTCAAATTTTTGATTTTACAGCCATTGATTTTCAATATTTTAGGGCAAGGCTTTCTTTTCATATGGCACTTGTGTGTATTTTAGCACAAATGGGAAAATAAAAAGGGCACAAAATCTCCAAGGCCATCAAGACAGACATCAAGGCTTGTGAACATGGCATACATAGCCTTCAGGGCCCACCGCGTAGCCAGGATTTCATTTTGGAGGGGCTGGGTGCAGGGAGGGGAAGTTTCCCCCTCCCGCGCGAAGCTTTTGGTGTTTCATAAATTAAAATGAAAAGGAGCCGTCTCTCTTGTCTCTAATATCTATATCAGTTCCAATTCAGTTGACTACATTGTGATTTTGAACCTTGTTTTCAAAAGTGATTGTGAACGCACAAAAAAAGATATTCCTCCCCGCGCAGAGCAATGAAACTCTGAAATTTCAAAGGGCGGACGTTTCATCAAAATTAATGCAAATATCTCAAATACCCCATCGACTCTAATTCAATTGATTTTCTAAGATTATTGAACTTCATTACAAGAAAAGGATGCCTAATTTATTTGACAATCCTGAAGCGCTTCATTTTGAATTATAAACAAACTTAAGTGTCATTCAAAATTTCAAACTGAGGGCGCAAAACAGGACAGGAGATAAAATGTGCAGGGAAATGACATGAAATTTAATAGAATTTGATAAAAAATATTGTATTTTTTTTAATACGACACGAATTTTATACCTTCCTCTTTTTAAATTAGGACCTATTTGCCTCAAAATTATGGTTGTTTAGTAATGAGCTGAAAAGCGGGAGAAGTTGACTTTATGGAGGTGACGGCAGAAAGCCGATCAGACCAGAAGTTGCGCGATCAGTTAAAAAAAAAGATAACTTCATATATTTCGGCCTAACCTTACTCTAATTCCATGCCCTAATGTATACATTTGAACTTTAACTGGCAAGAGACACTTATAGCTGAGGTGGGAAAACAGGGTTAGAGTAAGGGTATGGGGGAAACAATGGAGAACTTCAATATTTTCATTTAACCGCGCGCAGCGCGGAAGCAAAATTCACTTATAAATTTAGAGCAAGAGTGAAGGAGTTTCTCTTTTCAGAAAAAAAAGAATAAAAGTAAAAAAACAAACAAACACAAAGCTACCTTTCTTCCCTTTCCTCCCTTCCCTTTTCCTTTTCTCCTCTCTTTTTTCCTTCTTTTTTTTTCTTTTTCGGGACGTTTTGGGGGGGGGGCGACCGCCCCCACTGCCCCCCCTGGCTACGCGCCTGTCAGGGCCTTGGATGGCTTTGGATTCATTTAAGCCTTGATTTTAGCAGGGATTGATTGGTCATTGTAAAATGACAAAGAAACAATGAACAAGAAAATCTGGTGGGTGGGTGAATTATCATTGATATTACTTTCTCCGTTTAATTAAAAATAATTGTCAATAAATCATGCATTTATTATTAGGGTGCCACACCCAAGGATGGTCCAAGCGCTGGCTGCACCATAGTATCAGCTCTCCTCTCATTGGCTATGGGTCGACCAATCAGACAGAACGTTGCTATGACGGGGGAGGTCTCACTGACGGGCAAGGTTCTACCTGTTGGAGGCATCAAAGAAAAGACTATAGCTGTAAGTTTTATCATGCATTGGCAGAATGGCCTGAATTCACAAAAGTGGTTTTGAATCTGTGGTATAAAACCATGGTTTATGCAGATTCCTATTTATACATTGATTACACTTAATATGGTAATATATATAGCTCAGTAGGTACAGCAGAGGTTTCACATTCTGGTGACACGGGTTCGATTCCCACTTGGTGAGCTAGTGCCCTATGGTAAGGCATTTATTCTCATAACCAGGTCCCTTGAAAATGACCTTTACCCTTCAGTCCTCTGGTTTCTTGCTTACAAGCATTTATGCATTCTTAGCAATCAGGTGAAAGAAATCACCACTGCTAATATATTGAGAGGGTGTCGAATAATGAATGCATGCTTTTATCAAATTAGGCTAAAAAGACTATTGTTACTAACTTCACTCTATTTGTGAGCCCACTGTTTGGATTTGTGAGTCCACTGTGTTAAAGGACAAGTCCACCCCAACAAAAAGTTGACTTTAATAAAAAGAGAAAAATCTAACATGCAAAACTCTGAAAGTTTTATCAATATCAGATGAAAAATAAGAAAGTTATGACATTTGATAATATTGCTTAATTTCATAAAATAGTATTATGCACATCCTAGTCGGTATGCAAATGAGGAGAATGATGATGCCATCCAATCACTATTGCTCTTGTATTCTATTACATGAAATATTCGAATTATTTCCTCATGATTGATGATTGATTCCTCCATGAACATGTGAATTTAGCATTGCTTAATACAATATGAATCAGTCAAGTTGGTCCCCATCGTCAAATCTGTAAAAAATGAAATGTATAATTCAAACAATAAATAACAAAAGAAATAGTGGGTGAGGGTCATCATTGACTGTCTCATTTGCATGTCACTGAGTTGTGCATATCACTGTTTTGTGAAAAATAAGTTTAACTTTGAATTTGAAATGTCATAACTTTCTTATTTGACATCCGATTTTGATGAAATTTTCAGCGTTTGCATTGCAATATGATATGGTAACACAAACATAACAAAGACGTTTGGACAGTAAATCAGAAATATGTATCATCGAACATAAAAATCACATGCAGAAGATGGCTTGTCATTGTAAGCATGAATGCTTGAGCATGACAAACAGGGATGGGGGGTTTTGGTCATGGCAAGATGAACTGAATATCTATAGTTAATTGTTTGAAGATTGTGTGTCTTCCTTTTTCTATGATAATTTAAATCAGAATTTCTGCCTCTAATACAAATAGTAAATGTCCAAATTATTATGCTAATTTTGGTCCAGCTACACATTGTGCAAAGCAAATTTCTTGTACATTTCATTAGTTTTCAGATTTTCATATTTAGATTCAATTTACACAGAAAATTATGTAGTTGACCCAATATTGGTCCGAACCCAAGTAATCAAATCTTGAAATCTAACTTTGTGGGAAGTTTGCCAAGAAATTGGAATTATGACCGTCACAGACATTCAATAATTCTGCATTTTTCTGTTGTTTTAGGCCAAGCGAGCTGGGGTAGATTGCATCATTTTGCCAGCTGAAAACAGGAAGGACTTCTCTGATTTACCAAGCTTCATCACCGAAGGTCTGGAGGTCCATTTTGTTGAGCATTACCGTGACGTCTTTAGCATCGTCTTTCCATGAAGATGAAGAATATTTGAAAACTTTTCAAGACAAAATGAATTCGTACACTTGTTTTCCTCAGCGTAAGTCCATGCAATCTTCGCCCTGTATTGAACACGAAGGGAGAAAATCATCTTTACTGAGGAGTAGAGGTCTATTTTGTTGAGCATTACAGTGATGTCTACAAAACTGCTTGACAGGAGAAGTATTTGACTCCTAAGAAACTCTAAGAAACTCTTCAGGACAGTTAACGCAATATGCACCAATACAAAAGCAAGTGTAAATTTGTAAACTTCACTACATATAGAAAATGAAAGAAGGTCATCGTCATCACCGATGGTCTTCAACTTTGTCTTTCCAGGAAAACGTATGTCTTAAAAAATCTTCTAGACCGTTCAAGTGATGCACTCTCGTGCATCTGATATTCTGTACAACCTTCACTACACAAATAAAATAAAAGAAGAACATCATCTTTGTCAAAGGCCTGGGGCTCCATTTTGTCATTCATTTTCTGGAATGTCTTAAAAATTGTCTTTCCAGGAAATCATTATCTAAAAATCTTCAATACATATGATCAAGCAATACACACTAGTGCAACCAGTGTATATCTGTGCAAATTTCATGAGGTACAGGACATGGACAAAGATCTTCATCTTCACTGGAAGCTGTAAGGTCTACTTTGTTAAGCATTACTTACTATTGTGTTTTCAAAATTGTGTTTACACGGAATGCACTCTGATGCAGCTTAGTGTCAGTCTGTAAACTCTTCACTACTTATTTCATATTTCTTACAGCATCCAGAGAATATCATGTTCTTTGAGTCTTTGCTATCTGATTTCAATTATGTGTTATCTTGTATGGGTTGTTTTCAATTGGAGATATGTAGTATATCAAACAATATGATTTCATACTACTTGTTTTGTGTTTCTATTTTATTTTTACATTGATTGGACATACTGCTTGCAATCATGATCATGCATTTCATTACAAGGTTTATGGGAATTTTTTTTTTTTCATTCTACAATGGTAAATGGTGGAGCTAGGATGTTGAAATAGTGAGGGTGCAGATATTTCTTAGATTTAGCTCTATTAATATATGATCAAGGGACAATTCTCAAAATGTAGAGTGGGACATGCACCCTTTGAGCCCCCGCCTAGATCCGTCATGTAAATGATATACTTGCCAGTTCCCTCACTTTAGATCATTTAGGGGCAGGGTCTGTTTTTCTAAAATGAAATTGACCGTCCTCTTTTTTCTTTCTTTTTTTAAAATGAATATCTGCTCAATTATGATTAATAACTGACTTTGTTATCTCTCCATGTTCAATATATGTCATGGTACTCATTGTTTTGTAACATCGCATTTGTTGAATCTACAAGTAATCTACAATTATTTTGTAACCCATTTGTATGGAACTATTTAAAATAAATATTTCTTTTCACAATTGATATTACCTTATACAGGTATCTCAAGTTTGATGTAAAGAAACAGCATATTATCTTTATATTTGATAAAGGAAACACATTGTCATGTTAGAAAGATGTTCAAAATTTTGCTATTAGAAGAATATTGGGAGATAAGTTTAACTTTAAGCTTAATATGAAATAAAACTTATTAAAATGGTTTCTGTATCGAATGTCATGAGTGTATAAAATTACAATAAACTGGCTATGGAGCTATGATATGTATTATTTGAATTTGTGGAATTTATGTAATTTTTCCTAAAATTATATAGGCCCTGTCACTTCATTTCATGCAACACTTGCGTGGGTGACCATTGTTTGCTACCCTCAGGTCACCCACATGTCACCCACATTGAGAATTTTATGTATCTCGCACACAGGAGCGCACAAAAGTCTGATATGCATTCAGAAAAGTTTTGAACGTGTTTAAAACTTTGTAATTGGTGAGTTGTGGGTGAATGCCTGCAACTCACTAGGCTTGCATGGAATAGTGCGACAGGACTTTCAACAAAACATAAAAGTAAGTTCCCCCGAAATATAATTGTCCAAACTTTTAAACTAATGATTTTTAGCAAATAATTTGGTCACAACCTTCCTACATTCAATGACTTAAACTTCAGTTTAAAAATCAAATTGATACATTAGGTTATGCATGAGTGGGCACACATCAAAACAATGGTCCGTTCTGATAAACCAAAAGGAGTCATTTTTGGATTGACTTTATTATTTAGGCAACTTATTTTCTTAATGAATGTTAAGTGCTTAGAAGAGGAGAAATTGAGGAAGAATGGGAGGAGGAGGAGAAGAAATAAATTGGAGGAGGTAGAGCATCTTATTAACCCAGAGTAGCAAATTCCCTCATGAAAAATATTCCTGCGGGCCCTGCTTGATATGATCATTTTTGTTCGACCTAGTCACAGATATCCTGAAGTTTGTTGTGTTTTATGCCATTTGATAAGCACAACAATTTTTTTTTGTGGGCGTGGTAGTTGATGATATCAAGCCCTTGTAATTTTGAAATTGCTATGTGAGGATTTTTTTTCATCAAAAACATAACTCCAGATATTGCAGCCAAAGTCTGTTGTCAATTGTGATGTAAACCCAAGAGGCAAATGTCATAACATGGTTGAGTGATCACATACTAAAGCAAGATATCTTATATTCACTATTTAATTGAAAATGTGACTTCAGTTGCTTGATGAAAAGTGATGAATTAGAGGATAAATTTATTTTGGACAAAATTTTTAAATTCTAAATGTATCACCCATGGGCAGTGATCCCGGATGGATGCACCCCCCCCCCCCTCCAATTGAATTTCAAATTTTATATAACTGTACAGCCTTTGGAAGAGGATAATCTCATCTCCCCCTTTTTTATTACTTTTTGTGTTATGGGCCCACTTATGGGTTATAGTAATTGTAAGAATAATTAGTCGGGAATGCAAGTTCTCATTCATCATAACGTGTTCAGTATGAAGATGATTAGTAAAAAAAGACTTGAAATACAACTCGCAAGTTGGATTATAGTCCAGTGCCAACAGAATTTCCACTATCTCAAACAGTATGGCCTCCCCTTCAGCGGGTTCATCATTCGCCCAAAGAAGTATATTTATTGATAATTGGAATAATCGAGAGCTGTATTTTCAGTCTTTACTGATTATATTCATATATATTAAAGGGGAAGTTCACCCTGACAAAAAGTTTATTGTAAAAATAGCAGAAAAAATAATAAAAAATATTGCTGAAGGTTTGAGAAAAATTCATCAAATAATTAAAAAGTTATTAGAATTTCAATTATTTGATTTGTGACGTCATATGCGAGCAGCATTCCTACATAGTGAATGGTAAAAAGTCAATGAAATGTCATTTTCTCAGAAAATTGAAAATGGTTTTCTCTGTAACTTTTGTATATCAATAGACAAATCATTTCACACCCAATCATGAATAGAAAACAAAATTAAGTCATCAGGAACCATACAAAATTTGAAATTCATGCATTTTATGTTACATAACACATGGGGCAGCTGCTCGTTTATGACGTCACAAATCCAAAACTTTGAACTCTAATAACTTCCTTACTCTTTAACGGATTTTCCTCAAACCTTCACCAATATTTTTTATTATTTTTTCGGCGATTTTTACAACAAAGTTTTCTTCAGGGTGAACTTCCCCTTTAAATCTTTGAAAAACAACATACATGTACAGAGAGGTGAAAATTGGGGGGGGGGGGGGGATGGAAGGAAAGTAGAGGGTTGGCTTTCATGTGGAGGGGGAGGGAGAGTGTGTGTGTTTGTGACAGAGAGAGAATGAAAACCAAACTCTACCCAAGCCCCCAAGAAATGTTTTTCCTAGTATTAATGTGTATGTAAAGAAAACAGGTAAACGAAGAGTGATTGACTGGGAATGTGTAGGTCAACTTAGAAAAGGGTAATGTTTATAAGTGAGATTTCTTTGTGGGGGGTGTTTGTATATTGCTCTCTATTTTAGCTGAATAGAGGGGATGACTAAAATTGCTCATTGTTCCGGTAGTTACCATCTTGGCAAAAGAAAACCTAAATAAGAAAATGAAATTTGAAAAAAGAAATTAAAAAAAAAAATCTCCAAAAAGGCACTGCCCGGATTTGAACCGGGGATCTCCTGTTTACTAGACAGGCGCTTTAACCAACTAAGCCACAGCGCCGCTCACGTCTGGGGAGGGAATTTACAGTATTCAAACCTTACTCTAAAGGGCAATTCTGGCGTGGGAATTTCTTCGGACTGATTCATTACGTATACAGGTAAGACATGAGTTATACACTTTGATATTTATTGGTAAATGCAAATTTGAACTGTAAAACTATTTTTTATTTCATGATTTTATAGAAAAACATATACGGTATACATATTATTGATAAGTAAGATTTGATACAAATTAATTCCGTCATAAATAAGCTACTTTTGATTTATATAATTTCACCTATAAATTAAATGAACCCTTCCAATTTTATTGTAAACACGACGACTGACCTTGATGTTCTGTACGGCAGCATGATTTGAGCGAAGCGAGATAGCCGAGCCAACAACGATCACAAATACCAATGAATTACCAGTAAAGGTAATTTTTTTTCTGATTGTGAAATGATTAAATGAATTCTAAACTGTTGGTTATTTTGGCATGCCATTATTTTCCCCATAGCTGGCATCCAAGCTGAGCTATTCTATGGCTTCGATATTTTGTCACGTCTTTGAGTTTGAGCTCCGTTGACAAGCTTACCGGTACCTGTGGCTGTGGCTGTGCCGCGGCTTTTGGTTTATCCTCGTCGGGGCGGCCTCGGCTCACCTACTCCTGCGCCGCTGGCGTGGCGGTAGGCATAGACCTTATCGCAAATAGGCCCTAGCCTAGGCTACATCATGATTCACGTAAAGGATTTTTTTAAAAATATTTTACTTTCTTCCTCTTAAAATCAATAAGTTTACAATCACAATTCATATAAATAAAGATTCTTTGCATGTAGGGCCTAGGCTATGTATAGTCGCGTATTACCGGACACTATCATTCATAATTTTCGGACGTGCATATTATTAATATTAGTGCGTACAAAGTCAATTTCGGAGCGCAAGGCTTCCGCAGTTCAATTTCACAGATCAATTCAAAGAACAAGATTGCAAAAACAAGGCGAAAAAATCTAACTCTTACCTTATTTTCTTTAAAATGACAGAAAATTCTTAAAATACCATATACCGGTAGGCCTAACATACCGGTAGTTTTGCATTAACATTTTTACAATTGATCCCAATTGATCTATTTTCTGATGGGAATACGGACCTGATAATTGCCGAAATTCAATCTCTTCCGCTCCATCAATCAGATCGTTGACGGCGAGTTCTCAAGGTACTCGGTACCCCTGCCGTGCGCGAGGTTTACCGTGATAGACAGCCATCAACGATTGACAGCGCATCGATAGAACTTGATGACTGAGTGAGGGTCACGATATGAATGAGCAGTAATACTGGAAAGCGCAATTGAAAAAAAAAAAGAAATTAGCTGGCAAACACAAATTTTTATAAAAGATTTGCTCAGAATCGATATAAGAAAGCACACAAAAACTTAGAATTTACTCATGATATGACATATCATGAAAAAATCACACCAATTCTTTCTTACATCATTATAATCAAGAATATTTTTAGCCGTCCGGCGCGCGTCCGGAATTATGATGTAATTTGTCACGCACGAAAATGATTGTTTTTCGCGGAGGGTATGCGGCAAGTGCAGTGCAAAGAAAACGGTTGGAAAATGTAAAATAATATCATATTCATAATTTTCAGAATATTTGGAATAGCAAGTGATAATTTTTCTTGATTGTATTTCCTCTAGTTGTCATTTTTAAATCACTGAAATAAAGGTGTCCGGCAATAGGATACACTGCCATACAATAAATAAACAAACAAACACTAGAGGTGCACGGCCAATATTGGACTCTTTGGAGACTGTCTCCAATGTGGGAAATTATCTCCAATATCAGAGACTTTTGTAAAGAATTTGGGTATCCAATTTCAGAGCCAGTCTCCAGTTTTGGAGACTAATTTCCTTTGTTTACATTTGCAGCAAGAGGATTACCTTGGCGGCAAATAAAAATGGGATAAGCAGATTCCTCATGAAAAATTACCCCTTTTCACCGTCTACTTTAAAAATTCACCATCTACTTTTCTTTTGATAAGGATTTTTGTTGTCAATCACACACAAAACAAATGGGCTTCTGACCTCAGTGAGACAAAATTTTGGGTGGAAAAAATCATGCTTTTGTTGGTGTTGTTTCTTTTTTCCTTTTGCAAAGGAAGTCTCCAATGTGGGAGATTGTCTCCCCTATTGGAGGGGTGTCTGGAAAAATGAAGACCGGGGACCGGGACACGTATCACACTCGTGTGAAAGCGTTTGTAGTTCACGCACGAAGTGTGTACAAAGCAGTGCAAAGTGTGTACAAAACACGTGCGCGGGTTAGAATGGACTTTGGACCTTGCCCCCTACACATGTTCTCCCATTGACATAACGCATGTCCCCGGTCTTCGATCTTCGTTTTCCAGATCTGTTGTTGGGTGTCTGGAAAACGAAGACAGAAGACCGTGGATCGCATCCGTCTAACTAAAATAAACCATTATTATATTCAGATCAAATTCAGGAATATTCTGATATTGGATATGTAATCAGTTATGATTGGTTGATAAGTTAATGATTAATTGTAAGGATATCGTTATCAGCTAGGGCATAATTAATACATAACAATTATAACGTACAATACACCTCATACTGCGCAATCACGTACAAGCAGTCTCAACTTAACTGCCGTTTGCAACTACCATTGACATTACGCGTGTCCCCGGTCTTCGTTTTCCAGACCTGTTGTTGGGTGTCTGGAAAACGAAGACAGAAGACCGGGGATCGCATCCGTCTAGCTAAAATAAACCATTATTATATTCAGATCAATTCAGGAATATTCTGATATTGGATATGTGATCAGTTATGATTGGTTGATAAGTTAATGATTAATATTGTATGGATATCGTGATGTGAATGATAATTGATTGAGCAATATATCGCGCTCAGCTCAGCTGGCATTAAAATTTTACTACCATTGACATAACACATGTCCCCGGTCTTCGATCTTCGTTTTCCAAACCTGTTGTTGGGTGTCTGGAAAACGAAGACAGAAGACCGGGGATCGCATCCGTCTAGCTAAAATTATATTCAGATCAAATTCAGGAATATTCTGATATTGGATATGTAATCAGTTATGACTGGTTGATGATTAATTGTATGGATATCGTGTCGTGATGTGAATGATAATTGATTGAGCAATATATTGCGCTCAGCTCAGCTGGCATGAAAATTTTACTACCATTGACATAACACATGTCCCCGGTCTTCGATCTTCGTTTTCCAGACCTGTTGTTGGGTGTCTGGAAAACGAAGACAGAAGACCGGGGATCGATCGCGTATAATAATTTGTCTAGCTATAAGATAGGCCTATAATATTCAGCACCAGTTCAAGAATATTTTGATCTTGGATACGTCATCTGCTATGATTGGCTGCGGATAAGTTATGGTTATTTGTGTGAATGGTTCTAGGACAATTACCCCCCGGACAATTACCCCCGGACAATCACCCCCGGACAATTCCCCCCGGACAACTACCCCCCCGAACAACTACCCCCGGACAATAAGCACCCCGAGGACACTTACATGTACCCCCCGGACAATTATCCTTGAGGACAATTACCCACTGGACAATTACCCTCGAGGACAATTATCCCCCGGACAATTACCCCTGCCTGAGAACAATTACGTACAAGCAGTCTCAACTTAACTGCCATTTGCAACTATTTTACTACCATTGACATTACGCGTGTCCCCGGTCTTCGGTCTTCGTTTTCCAAACCTGTTGTTGGGTGTCTGGAAAACGAAGACAGAAGACCGGGGATCGCTTCGATCCGTCTAGCTAAAATAAACCATTATTATATTCAGATCAAATTCAGGAATATTCTGATATTGGATATGTAATCAGTTATAATTGGCTGATAAGTTAATGATTAATTGTATGGATATCGTGATGTGAATGATAATTGATTGAGCAATATATCGCGCTCAGCTGGCATTTGCAATTTTACTACCATTGACATAACACATGTCCCCGGTCTTCGATCTTCGTTTTCCAGACCTGTTGTTGGGTGTCTGGAAAACGAAGACAGAAGACCGGGGATCGATCGCGTATAATTTTGTCTATAGCTAAGATAGGCCTATAACATTCAGCACCAGTTCAAGAATATTTTGATCTTAGATATGTCATCTGCCTTGATTGGCTGCGGATAAGTTATGGTTATTTGTGTGAATGGTTCTAGGACAATTACCCCCAGACAATTACCCCTTGGACAACTACCCCTGGACAATCACCCCCGGACAATTCCCCCCGGACAACTACCCCCCCGAACAACTACCCCCGGACAATAAGCCCCCCGAGGACACTTACCCCCGGACAATTATCCTCAAGGACAATTACCCCCTGGACAATTACCCTGGACAATAAACCCTGAGGACAATTATCCCCCGGACAATTATCCCCCGGACAATTACCCCTGACTGAGGACAATTACGTACAAGCAGTCTCAACTTAACTGCCGTTTGCAACTATTTTACTACCATTGACATTACGCGTGTCCCCGGTCTTCGTTTTCCAAACCTGTTGTTGGGTGTCTGGAAAACGAAGACAGAAGACCGGGGATCGCATCGATCCGTCTAGCTAAAATAAACCATTATTATATTCAGATCAAATTCAGGAATATTCTGATATTGGATATGTAATCAGTTATAATTGGCTGATAAGTTAATGATTAATTGTATGGATATCGTGATGTGAATGATAATTGATTGAGCAATATATCGCGCTCAGCTGGCATTTGCAATTTTACTACCATTGACATAACACATGTCCCCGGTCTTCGATCTTCGTTTTCCAGACCTGTTGTTGGGTGTCTGGAAAACGAAGACAGAAGACCGGGATCGTATATAATTTTGTCTAGCTAAGATAGGCCTATAATATTCAGCACCAGTTCAAGAATATTTTGATCTTGGATACGTCATCTGCTATGATTGGCTGCGGATAAGTTATGGTTATTTGTGTGAATGGTTCTAGGACAATTACCCCCTGGACAATTACCCCCGGACAACTACCCCCCCCCCCCCGACAATTACCCCCGAGGACAATTACCCCCCGGACAACTACCCCCTGGACAATCACCCCAGACAACTACCCCCCGAACAACTACCCCCCGGACAATAAGACCCCCGAGGACAATTATCCTCGAGGACAATTATCCTGGACAATAACCCCCGAGGACAATTACCCCCCGGACAACTACCCCCTGGACAACTACCCCCGACAACTACCCCCCCGAACAACTACCCCCGGACAATAAGCACCCCGAGGACACTTACCCCCCGGATAATTATCATCGAGGACAATTACCCTGGACAATAACCCCCGAGGACAATTATCCCCCGGACAATTTCCCCTGCCTGAGGACAATTACCCCCATAAAATCATCCCTTCTCTCCAGCATTAATGTTAGAAGCGGGACCCTTTTTAAGTTTTGGTCAGTGGCACAGGTTTTTCGAAATATTTTCTACTTTATCTTACCTTGATAATTTTTTATTTCTCTTTGATATTGCTCTTTTTCCTATTCTCTCATTTTCTCTTTTTTTTCCGTTTTTTTTTTTGTTTAGCGGCGCCTTCTGCATCATGAAAAATGGGGGGGGGTCTTGCACCCGAAATCTCCCGTTTGGCTATGCATATATTCATCAGAAAATGTGTAAACTGGCCCTCATACTAAGTTTTCATCAACTGAACACGATTAGTCATAATAATCACAAATAATCACATTTTACAGAGCACTTCAAGAAAAATTAAATTTTAAATTGAAAAAATAATGAAAGCTCGATATCCGAGATAAAATATGTTTTGTATATTAACTTCAAATCTTGATATTTTAAGCTCCATATATGTGAGCGCGAAGCGCGAGCTGAAAATTTTTGGAATTGCATGTATATATTTTAACCTGAAAATTGACTATTCTGGGCAATGTTTGTGAACCTGAACAAGATGCGTATGTAACTAGATAATTACTGCAAGCGCAAAGCGCGAGCAGAAATTGTTATTAACTGTCCTATAGCATTATCGAAAAGGGACCTGTTATAGGACTGTTTATAGGTACCACGAAGACGGTATATATATATTTCAATAAAGCATTTTTTTAACATTCCGACCTAAAAGAATGGTAATTACTTTTTGTATCAATAAAAGGGATAGGTATTAACGAAACAATGGATGCGAGCGCGAAGCGCGAGAGGAAAAAAAGAGATTTCAGACCTAAAAGCGGGACACTATTCATATTTTTGTAAATCATACATAAGATATAGTTAATTGGGTATCATTACTAATGCGATCGTGAAGCGCGAGCAGACAATTATTGATATTATGATGTGAAACTGGATAATTCAAATAAATTTCAAATAAAGAACATGCAGGGTATCGCGCATGTTTTAGATTTAGACCTAGAATCTGGGCTTTCTGAATACATTCTTTAATGGAACATTATAGACAAATAGGAACTTGGCAAATCAAACAATGTGACCACGCAGCGTAAGCTTTAAAAAAATACTGATATGTAGACAATAAAACGGACATTTTACAGAGCACTTAAATTTGTGAATGAAAAAAATATTGAAAGCTCGATGTCCGAGCTAATTATGTTTTGTGTAATAAATTCAAAACTTGCTCCATATCAGCCTACATGTATTGAGCAAGATATGAATCTCATCGAACAGGCAATTCTGGCGCGAAGCGCAAGCAAAGATTATTTTATAGTAACATGAAAGATTTTTTCTGGCAAGTCTTCCCTCACATTATTTCATTCACTCGTCTTCCTCCTCTTATTTTCCACTTATCTTTTCTTCTTCTTTTCCTTTTATCTTTTCTTCTTTCTCCCTTTTTTTTCCTCTGCCAATTTTTTTTCAGGGGGGGGGCACACCAAATCTCAGGGGGGCTCCCAGCTCCCCCCCCTGAGACAGCCACTAGCTGTTGTGTTCTTTAATTTCTTTCTTTTCCCTCTTGTTTTTTCTGTTTTCTATTCAGATTTCATGTTAGCATTTTCGCATCCTGTTTATTTTTGGCTCTTTTCCTTCACTTGTTTATTAGTAGGCCCTATTTCAGGATGATTATTTGTTCACTCCAATTATTGTCCCTTTTCCTTTCTCCTCTTGTTTCTTTATTCTCTTTCCCTCTCTCATTGTTTAATTGTCTCGCCCACAAGAGGTGAAGGCGAGACACTAAGAGATCCAAATGTCGATTCCAAGAGAGGGCTAGCCGATTCTGCGGTGCAAAATAGACCAAAAGCCAATTCTGCATCAGCTTTTGGTTCTGAACCAAAAGCCGATGCACGTGTAAACAGGGTAATTTTCTTCCAAACGCGTACTGAATGTTGATGTCTCGAAATGTACGCGTGGGAACGTCTCGGGTTTAACCGCAAAGTAGTATGCATGCGACGCACTAGTGTTTCATGTTCGCCGACCGTATGGAAAACATTCTACAAGGGCACGCTTCCCACCTGTCTTAGGTCCATGACATTGCTTTCTATCACAATTAGGTTTATTTTATACGGAGCTTTTAAAGGGATAGTCCGGGCTGAAAGTATGTATAGCTTATTGAATAGAGTAGAATTCACTGAGTAAAATACGGAAAATTTCATCAAACTCGAATAAAAAAGTTATTGAATTTTAAAATTTAGCAATGATTTGTGAAAACAGTCGTCATGAATATTCATTAGGTTGGCTGATGATGTCACATCTCCACTTGTTCTTTTGTATTTTAGTATGTGAAATTAGGTTCATTCAAATTTTTTCATCCAAGAACTAGAAAAATTGGATTGGCAACTGATTTAGTGCATCAAATATTTATTGCTGCAACTTATTTCATTATAAGGGAGACATATGCCTATTATTCGCACAAGTATGAAATAATGTAAAAATTATGATTATATTTAATAACATAGGAAAACGGAAAGTGGAGATGTGACAATATCAGCCCACCAAATGAATATTCAAGACGACTGTTTTCACAATATATTGCTAAACTTTAAATTTCAATAACTTAATATTACTTGTTATCCGATTTTGATAAAATTTTCGGCACATTGCTCAGTGAATTCTACTTTTTGTATAAAATATAAATATTTTCAGCCCGGACCATCCCTTTTACATCCCGTTTTAAGTGCCATCGACTTCGTGAGAAACTTAATCATGCCATGTCCACATCCGGGGGGGGGGGGCACTAAGTATATAATGCATAGTGGGTATGTGCCGCGGAGGGGACCCCCATTTTTACACTCGAATTTCTGTTCCAAGGCATAGCATTTTCGTCTTATTAAGAAAAAATATCAAAGAAAGCCGCTCCAAGGCACAGTTTTTTGCCTCGCCCGCGGCACACCCAGTTTTGGTCGAGTGCCCCCCCCCGGGTCCACATAAGCTATTATGACCTTTTATATGTTGACTTGGCGAGATATCGTATCTAGTCATGGCAACAAGTTTTTATAAGTCGACTTGAAGAAAATGAAGTACAATTGCACGAAAACGTGTCCGTATAGCACGCTATGAGTGGTAATTAGCTAGACAAAATCCCCGGTCTTCAGTCTTCGTTTTCCAGACACCCAACAACAGGTCTGGAAAACGAAGATCGAAGACCGGGACGTGCGTTATGTCCCCGGTAGTAAAATTTTCATGCCAGCTGAGCTGAGCGCGATATACATTGCTCAATCAATTGTCATTCACATCACGATATCCATACAGTGGCGTAGCTACGGGGGGGGGCCTGGGGGGGGCACGTGCCCCCCCCCTGAGATTTGGTGTGCCCCCAAGGTGCCCCCCCAGAAAAAATTGGCAGAGCAAAAAAAAAAAGAATAAAGGGAGAAAGAAGAATGAAAAAGGGAAAAGAAGAAGAAAGACAGAAGAAAAATAAAAGGAAAATAAGAGGAGGAAGACGAGTGAATGAAATAATGTGAGGGGAAGACTTGCAATTAAAAAAAATCTTTTCATGTTACTATATAAAATTTTTGCTGGCGCTTCGCGCCATAATTGCCTGTTCAATGGGATTCATATCTTGCTCAATATGCTGATGTGGAGCAAGTTTTGAAGTCAATATGCAAAACACATTTTAGATCGGACATCGAGCTTTCATTATTTTTTTTCTTTAAATTTAAGTGCTCTGTAAAATGTCCGTTTTATGGTCTACATATCAGCATTTTAAGCTCACGCTGCGTGGTCACATTGGTTGATTTGCCAAGTTCATATTGTCTACGTGTATTCCATAATGTTCCATTTAACAAATGTATTCAGAATGCCCAGATTTTAGGTCTAAATATAAAACATGCGCGATAGCGTGCATGTTCTTTATTTAAAATGTACTTAAATTATCCAGTTTTACATCAGAATATCAATAATTGCCTGCTCACGCTTCACGATCGCATTATTAATGATACCCAATTGACTATATCCTATTTATGACTTACAAAATATGAATAGAGTTTCCCGCTTTTAGGTCTAAAATCTCAATTTTCTTCCTCTCGCGCTTCGCGCTCGCATTATTGAAATATATACCGTCTTCGTGGGTGACTGTAAGCAGTCCTTAACAGGTCCCTTTTCGATAATGCTAGAACAGTTGATAAAAATTTCTGTTCGCGCTTGGGGGTACATACGAATCTCGTTCAGGATCACACATAACATTGCCCAGAAAATTAAACTTCAGGAAAAAATACATTAAAGTAAAAAAAAATCGCTCGCGCTTCGCGCTCGCACTTTTTATAAGGCTTATGAGATTATTTTATGTTTATGTTGTTTTATAAGAATAAAACTAACAGGTGACTGATATAGGTGAAGATAATTTCGGGCCCTGTCCCCTATTGGCGAAAGTCGGATCCGCCCTTGTAGACACATACACACCGTAAAAATGGCCGTTGCCCCCCCCTGAAAAAGCAAGGACCCCCCAGTGCCCCCCCCGGGAAAAAAATCCTAGCTACGCCACTGTATCCATACAATTAATCATTAACTTATCAACCAATCATAACTGATTACATATCCAATATCAGAATATTCCTGAATTTGATCTGAATATAATAATGGTTTATTTTAGCTAGACGGATGCGATCCCCCGTCTTCTGTCTTCGTTTTCCAGACACCCAACAACAGGTTTGGAAAACGAAGACCAGGGACACGCGTAATGTCAATGGTAGTTGCAAACGGCAGTTAAGTTGAGACTGCTTGTACAGTATGAGGTGTATTGTATCCAAGTTTTCAGGTTTATGACAGTTTTGAGAACTGCAATGGCTGAATTCCATGGGTAAAATATGTACGTTAATTATAATTGTTATGTATCCGTATTAATTATGTCCTAGCTGATAACGATATTAATAACCATAACTTATCCGCAGCCAATCATAGCAGATGACGTATCCAAGATCAAAATATTCCTGAATTTGATCTGAATATTATAGGCCTATCTTAGCTAGACAAATACGCGATCCCCGGTCTTCTGTCTTCGTTTTCCAGACACCCGACAACAGGTCTGGAAAACGAAGACCGGGGACATGCGTAATGTCAATGGTAGTTGCAAACGGCAGTTAAGTTGAGACTGCTTGTAAAGTATGAGGTGTATTGTATGCAAGTTTTCAATTTTATGACAGTGTTGAGAACTGCAATGGCTGAATTCCATGGGTAAAATATGTACGTTAATTATAATTGTTATGTATCCGTATTAATTATGTCCTAGCTGATAACGATATAAATAACCATAACTTATCCGCAGCCAATCATAGCAGATGACGTATCCAAGATCAAAATATTCCTGAATTTGATCTGAATATTATAGGCCTATCTTAGCTAGACAAATACGCGATCCCCGGTCTTCTGTCTTCGTTTTCCAGACACCCAACAACAGGTCTGGAAAACGAAGATCGAAGACCGGGGACATGCGTTATGTCAATGGTAGTAAAATTTTCGTGCCAGCTGAGCTGAGCGCGATATATTGCTCAATCAATTATCATTCACTCACGATATCCATACAATTAATCATTAACTTATCAACCAATTATAACTGATTACATAATATATCCAATATCAGAATATTCCTGAATTTGATCTTGATATAATAATGGTTTATTTTAGCTAGACGGATGCGATCCCCGGTCTTCTTTCTTCGTTTTCCAGACACCCAACAACAGGTCTGGAAAACGAAGACCGAAGACCGGGGACACGCGTAATGTCAATGGTAGTTGCAAACGGCAGTTAAGTTGAGACTGCTTGTACAGTATGAGGGGTATTGTATGCAAGTTTTCAGTTTTATGACAGTTTTGAGAACTGCAATGGCTGAATTCCATGAGTAAAATATGTACGTTAATTATAATTGTTATGTATCCTTATTATGTCCTAGCTGATAACGATATTAATAACCATAACTTATCCGCAGCCAATCATAGCAGATGACGTATCCAAGATTAAAATATTCCTGAATTTGATCTGAATATTATAGGCCTATCTTAGCTAGACAAATACGCGATCCCCGGTCTTCTGTCTTCGTTTTCCAGACACCCAACAACAGGTCTGGAAAACGAAGATCGAAGACCGGGGACATGCGTTATGTCAATGGTAGTAAAATTTTCATGCCAGCTGAGCTGAGCGCGATATATTGCTCAATCAATTATCATTAATATATATAGTTGAAAACGGCAGTTAAGTTCAGACTGCTTGTACATGATTGCGATATCCATACAATATTAATCATTAACTTATCAACCAATCATAACTGATTACATATCCAATATCAGAATATTCCTGAATTTGATCTGAATATAATAATGGTTTATTTTAGCTAGACGGATGCGATCCCCGGTCTTCTGTCTTCGTTTTCCAGACACCCAACAACAGGTCTGGAAAACGAAGATCGAAGACCGGGGACATGCGTTATGTCAATGGGAGAACATGTATAGGGGGCAAGGTCCAAAGTCCATTCTAACCCACGCACGTGTTTTGTACACACTTTGCACTGCTTTGTACACACTTCGTGCGTGAACTACAAACGCTTTCACACGAGTGTGATACGTGTCCCCGGTCTTCGGTCTTCGTTTTCCAGACACCCCCTATTGGAGAGAGTCTCCCATATTTGCCGTGCGCCTCTACTGACAAATAGGATATCAATTGAATTGTTGAATGTGTACGTGATGCCTTTTTTTTTATAGATCTAGGCCTAAACCTTATCGCAAATAGATTCACGCAAAGGATCATGGGATCGCAAAGGGGGCAATAGCGCCGCTATTTTCTGGATGCGACCGCAAGCAGCCGAAAAAGTGTACGATTTCCATAGTGTATCAAAATACGATCGACGCCCGCAGCCAACATTTTGCTAACTTCCAGTAAACGTCATATTTGTTCCAGAGTCTAACATCACTTTTCTTCTTAATCATGGGTGGCAGAGATAGATGTGCTATCTATAGCTGCAAGAATTACCACAGACTTTATGAAAACAAGTGCAATTTTGTTTCATTTTCGCGCACTGTCTGTGCGTATTTTGAGTTGTGCAGCTGTGACTGTGCAAAGTGAAAGTGTGTTTGTATGCACGGACAGCGGGCACTCTCGGCCCAGGGACAGTGTACGCCGGCGTCGCAGTGGAGGAAACTGGTCCCGGAATTCCAAGCAATAATAAAACGATGATCAATAAAACAAACTCTGCAGTAGATTTGATTACTTTATTCTAGTTATATATTTTTGTAATATCAATCGATAGTCAAGAATACACAGAGCTACCAAGTCTCACGCATTGTGCGTGAGACTCACGCATTCAGGGTCCGTCTCACGATCTCACGCATAGCACCCATTTTTCTCACGCATCGGGACCCGACAGAAAAAAAGAGAAAAAGCATTATTCGTCAGATTATACGACTGGCGACCGCCTTCGCGTCTAGCCCGGCACGCGAGACGAATTGAGAGTGCAGTCAGCGCACAGCTAGTACGTGATACGATGAATCGCGTGCGTGCATCGCATAGTTTTGAAGCCCATTTCTCATGCGCGCGAGTGCAAGTACTGGCCGCGCGCGCACAGAGACGTCGAGTCATGAAAATCTCACGCATAACATTTTTTTGAACTTGGCATCTCTGAATACATGTTGCATAAATAATTATCTCAATCATGATTGTATTCAGAGTAGGCCTATAACCCCTATAACCAACAGAGCTGTGTTTTCTTTTTCTCTCCACAGATAAGCTATTGCATATAATTCAGGATCATGGATGGACATTCTGAAGTGTTATTAGTGGCATGCTTAGACAAAATAATGAATTAAATAGAACAAAATTGAGAATAGATGATAGTACATGTATATTGAGAGAAAAATAAGTTTAAAAAAAGAAGAAAGAAATGAGGAAGGTGATCTTTGAGAGAAGTGACTGAATGCCATTAATAGTTGAAGATGTAAATGTTGAAATAAGATTTTTTTGATAAAAAAAATGAAATATATATCATTTATATGAATCAAATATCCATCATCTGGTAAGTTTCGGACAAAAAATGAAATTACAGAGAGGTTGGAGGGATATAGGGCCTATACGGGATCATAAAATGTTTTAAATTCAGGGATTTATTTAATCTTTATCCTGCATGTCATATATATATATATATATATATATATATATATATATACACACACACACACTAGCTTGTTTTTAATATACCAGTACTTTATATTGGTCTCACCCCCCCCCCCCCTTAACAGAGCTTGTATGATCAAACTGTAATTCAAGATCATGGCCAGACATTCTGGATTTATTAGTGGCCTGGTCCCGAGATTTTATAATTCTGCAAAGACAAAATAATGAATTAAATAGACCAAATAATGTGACAAAAGATGAAAGTATAATGAGAGAAAAATAAGTAAAAAAAAAATGAAATGAGGATCGATCGTGATCTGTGAGAGAAATAATTAGTGATGAAATTAATTAAGATGCAACTTTTGAACTAATATTTGTTTTTTTAAAATAATGGAATATACAGTATATCATTTATATGAATGAAATATCCATCAGCTGCTTCAGACAAAATAAAATTTTCTAGAGGTTTATTAGAGGGAGACCATTAGGAATACTAGGTGGCATCATGATTAAATTCAGGGATTTATTTAATCTTTATTCTGCATATCATAGGCCTATATTTCTAAATATACATTTATGTACATATATATCTATATGTATATATATATATATGTATATATATAGCTAGACACTTATTACGAAATCATTTCATTGTTACAAAAGTTAAATCATACTCTCTTATCATTACGTAACTTATGTCATTGATGATATTTTACCCAAAAGCGCAATATACATTCATAACAGCATTTTGCGCACCTAGCAGCAGTTACCCTAGTCCCGCTGAGATCGCACACACTTTAATAAAAACAACTGTCATTCAAACTTGTCACAGTTCACGAATCTTCCCTGAAGAAGGTAGAGGTCTACCGAAAATTTGGAGAGTGAATTAAAGAACTTAATTGTTGGCATTGCAAAAACTGCATTTCTCATGAATTTGTTTCGCATTTATGTACAGTGCATCCCAGAAAAAACGAAACCGAGATTTATCAGTGATTTATCATAACTTAATGACAAATAGACAAGTGACCTAACACTGTAAAGCTTAGAATTTTCTCTTTCATCTGAAATTACTTTATTTTTCATGTACGCATGAGTGAGCAAAAACAATTTGAATAGGGGATACCAAAATGTCACTTGGCGGGCTGTATCTGGGTTTCAAAAGGAAAACCACATTTTCGAAAAGTTCAATATCTGCTCTTTAATTTGATACCTCAATTACAGAAAATGGTCAAGAAATAACAAAGTTCTGGATACTTGAAATAAGGCTTGAATTTCAATAATTTCATAAAATGAAGAGGTTTTACAAGCTAGCGCCAAGACTCACCCGACATTCTGTTTTGTCAACGATCAGCCATGCATTAAGTCTTTTGTTAACAGTGCGATAGCTTCTGTGGGAAACCGGTGAAAACATGTTTATTTAATGAAATTATGGAAATACAAGCATTGTTTCGAGGAAACAGAACTTTTTTACTTCTTGACCATTTTCTGTGATTAAGGTATCAAATAAAAGAGCAGATATTGAACTTTGTAGGAATGTGATTTTCTTTTTGAAATTCAGATACCCCTTGCCAAATGATTTTTTTGTATCCTTTCTTCAAATTGTTTTGCTCACTCATGCGTGAATGAGGAATAATCTAAGTAATTTCAGATAAAAGAGGAGATTCTTAGCTTTACAATGGTAGGTCACTTGTCTATTGTGATTAAGTTATGATAGATTATTGATGAATCTTGGTTTCGTTTTTTATGGGACGCACTGTATATATACCGTACACACACTAGCTTATTTTCAATATACTCTATATTTGGTCTCTCTGGCCGCTCGATCCTCTATTCTCACCCCCCCCCCCCCTCTACAGATCTTGTAATCCCAATGATCAAACTCAAAAGCCTGATTTGCAAAGGACTATATTCCTCCAAATAACAAAAACTAGCTAAATTTACTAGTTATGGAGATAAATTTATTATGTTCTACATTATGATGCTCGTCAATATATTCTTTAATGGAAAAATTGCCTCAGACTCTCTTTGGATTGCCGACGTGCTCTTTTCTAAAGTCTGTCGGCATTGACCCGCAATCACCATGCTCACTTTCCCTACAAAATCTTCCCAAATTTAGCCCAAAAAAACTTTGAAAATATTGAGAGCACTGAGTTCATGATTTCACTGTGCAATCATGATACAAAGATTGTTCTATAAATCCACATTCAAGTATCCAAAATAAAATAATTTCAATACAAATAAATCAGACTTAAAAAAAAGCCTGGATTTTGAGTGACACTACACAAAACATAAGGCATTGTGTGGCTTCCCGAAAGCCGATTCCGCATTTACTCCCTTTTCATTCCCATGATCCTTTGCGGTGACATACACCCTCACGCGACGAACGCTATTTGTGATAAGGTCTATCGCAACCGGCTGTCCATTACTTTGCCAGCACAGTGCCAGACGATTGCCACGGTTAACAGCCGGCAGCCTACACTCACTGGCTGTTGTTAATGATGTTTTCAATTGTATTCTTCTTTCTTTTATCCTCAGAAAAACTTCACATCTTGGGGATTGAGTGCATTTTCCATATTTAATGTTGGGACACAGACAACGAAAAACTTAAAGAAACAAATAGATCTACGGTAAGTTGGATTTTGGATTCAATTTCAATCATGTCAATTATGTATGACTGGGATGATTTATTAACAAATATCTAGTAAGACAAGAATGATCGTTGTTTCTTGGGATTTATTTAAAGATCAAGTCCACCCCAGAAAAATGTTGATTTAATAAATAGAGAAAAATCAAACGAGCATAACTTTAACACTGAAAAATTCATCAAAATCGGATGTATAATGAGAAAGTTATGACATTTCAAACTCAAAGTTTTGCTTATTTTTCACAAAACAGTGATATGCACAACTGAGTGACTAGGCATGAATAACCATTTTTTCTGGTGATTTATTTAACATTTTCTGACATTTTACTATCATCCCCAATTCTGGAGCCAACGCAGGTCAGCAGAACAACCAAAATTCATAGACTGAAGCATTTGGTCTACTGAGTGACATGCAAATGAGACAGACAATGATCTCCCTCACTCACTATTTCTTTTTTTTTTTAATTATACAAATACAATATTTCATTTTTTGCAGATTTTACAATGAGGACCAACTTGACTGAACCATATAGTATTAAACAATGCTGAATTCCACATGTTCAGGGAATAATTTATTGTTGTTTCACTTGACAATGATGAGAAAATTAGAAGTTTTCAGATAATAAAATACAAAGAAATAGTGGATGACGTCATCAGTCTGTCTCCTCATTTGCATACCGAGCAGGATGTGCATATGTTTTGTAAAATAGAGCGAAACTTTTAAATGTAATAACTTTATTTTACATCCGATTTTTGATGAAATTTTTTTCAGTGTTATCTTTACCTTTACCCGAGATTCTGGAAGAGTGCTGTGGATCCCAGCAGTCAGCCTTCCAGTTCTGTGCCATTTTCATCCATCTCAATGATTGGTGTGGTGTCTGCTCAGTGTTGTTTTGGCTCAGATCTCTATCTTATATAAGGGGTTTGTTACTTATATGGTGAGCAGAACCGCTGGTCTGCCCACTCCGTGTCCAGTCTAATCTTGAAGCTATTCACATTCTGAGCTGTAACTACTTCTTCGGGGAATGAGTTCCAGTCATTTATGACCCGCTGGCTGAATGAATCTTGCCTCAGTTTGGTCAAGCATCTGGGTTTAGAAAGCTTCAGACTGTGACCTCTTGTATTGCCTGCTGAAGGTTCAAAGAAGGCATCACTTGGGATGCATTAAAATCCATGAACAATTTTGTACACTTGGATCATGTCTCCACGACGTCTGCAGTACTGAAAGGATAGGAGGTTGAGTGCCTTCAGTCTCTCTGTGTATGAGTGATTCCTAATAGCATAGATCATTTTGGTTGCTCTCTTTTGAACTTTCTCTATGGATTTAGCATCACTGTTGAATCTGGGTTACCATATAGAGTTGCCATAATCCAAGATGGGTCTGGCAAGTCCTTTGAAGAGTCTTGGGATTGTAAATTTATCTCTGCATTCAAAACTATGTCGTATACATGAGAGTACGTCATTGGCCTTATATTTGTTGAATTTTCTTTAAAAAAAAAAACAATTTGTTGTTGGGGTGGACTTGTCCTTTTTCTGATTTATCTGTATTAGTGAGTGGAGCCAACATACCTGTAGTTCAATAGAACAAACAAAATAACAGACTGAAGCTTTTGGTCTAAATATTTTTTATATGATTCATGTGGAATAAAGTTTTAAAGTTCATGAAAATTAGGAATGACTTGATTAATTTCTAAACTGTATACATGTATACATGTATGCCACCCCCGAACCAACAATAGTCGACCAAAATGAATATTGGTATTTTCATTTAGCTTGAAAATTCATTTCCTAAGCTTTAAATGATACATAATATGTTAAAATTGACCAACAATAACGGTTAACCATTACAAGTACTTGATTGAATGCAGAGGAAATTCCACAAAGAGCTTAAACAATAAGGAGAAAACAAGGTTTGAAGTTCGAGGTTCACTCAATCATGATAATGCATATTATCTCATGAAACTTCCAAGCAGTCCGAAAAAGTAGTGCCCAAGAAACTCCTTATCTTTTCTTTAACGCAACTTCACGACTTATATGTAAAGGCTTTTTTTAAATCATAAAAGTTTCATCATGCTTCACATTTCAAGTTATCAAAAGATGTATATGTTTTACTTACTGGGGGGGGGGTCATAGCAGCTTCATGTATTCCTATAGTAATTTAATATTGCATTGACTTATCTTTCAGATAAGCTATTTCTTTAATTTTGAGTTTTTTTAGACTACATGTAAATTACTATTTTGGCTATTGACAGAGAACCTAACAACCTGGTGACTTATTGGAGGTTTGGGGTGGTAGGTCACATATGATATTCAAATTTGCTTTAAAAGGGTTTCTGTAATGTCCATGGACACATGTTGGAATTTGAAATAATCCTAGTTTAAATACTTAAAGGATTCTAGCCAAAATTAAGAAAGTAAAGTTAATTAGCTTTAACACGAAATTGAAGATGCGTGTGTGTTTTAGTCCTACGTCATATAATTTTCTGATATTTCTATTCTTAGAGTAAATTTGAACCTAAAATAAAAATTTCCTATTCATCCATATTTACTAAAATAATTAAATTGTGATTTGTTTCTGAATATCTTTAGACCAGTTCATAGTTATCATATGGGGCAATTTTGGTCAAATGACCTTTCATTAATAATTGCATGTAAAATCAAATGCACCACAGTCTGCTTGCGTGAGTGGCTGTATAATAGAAAACATACAGTTCAACAAATCCACACTTTAAATATTTTGAACTTGAAAAAATAAAGCAAATAGGCTAAAACCATGTAATATTACAGTTTTAAGTACATGTAGTGTAAGTATTATTCTTAATTGACCATGCAGTGTTCCAACTTACCCCATACCATGTTCCAACTAAAACTTACCCCATATTGGGGTAAGTTGGAATATTTGCGATGGTCTTGTTCAAGGTGGATTTTTTTTCAGTAACCATAATAGATAAAATTTTTAGGAGTACATCTGAAGCCCTTAGATATATGCTTCAAGCTGATATATTGATTGTTTCTTGAATAAGATTTATTTGGATTTTACAGCCTTCTGTAAAAAATGTTCCAACTAACCCCAGTCTCCCCTATGGGGTCGCTACACAAATGGTTTTGTTGTGTGTACATAGCAGTCTTTAAAAAATATGGAGCAAATTGCAATGCAAAATGTCCCTCTATTGATTTAATGCCATTTTCTTTATTTTTTTCGAAATAAGTTGTTATTAAACACTATTATATTGAGCTTCCCCTTTAAATAATGGCCTCTTTGTGCCCTGAGTTTTAAGAGTGTTCATATTCCATCATTAAGATGGATCTCATCCAGGATTCACAGATTATCAATACCGGTACTGTAGGCTCATTTACGCATGATTGGAAAGCCCTTTGAAGGAATTCATTAAAGCTAAATTTCATTTTGATAGGCCCGCAGGTAGTGAAGATAGTGAAGTTTCAGAGAAAGCTTTGATATGGTTTTTAGTGAGTATCTTTTACGTGAAAAGTCCTACATGAAGTGACTATACCAGAATATTAAAGTGCTTTGAGTTTGATATTAACCCAATGACATAAAAAAGCTTATATATCTGTGACAAAGCAAATTTACCCCTGAAAGAAAATACTCTAAATTTAGGAGATACTAATGAAATAAGGAGAACTTTTCACAAGGATTTCTCGAAGGTCATATGGATTTAAAGCAAAATATGAGAAGAATGCAATATCCCTGTGCATGTTTCCTATAAATGCAAGACTTCTGTTTGCTGTATAGGCCTAATATTTACACAAGAACTGTATCTGTTTCAGGCAGGGGGGGGATGATTGAAGTGAACTGTCAGGTATTTTGAGGCCAGTGTCCAGTCTTACAAAGAGTTGCGATTGATCTGATCATGGAAATTCATCATTGTCATAATTCTTCCAACTTGACATTTGCATTATAATGCTATTTGTAATCAAAGAGGAAGCACGCCTATCATTTCTAGAAAACATTTTGAACAAACGTGCAGTTTAGATGTTGACGTTGCTGGCTTTCCATACTGTACTTGTGGTTGATCAGTTTGGTTGATCAGATGAAGTGCACCTTGTCTTTGTAAGACGGGGTCCTGATTAACGAGTTCTCATAATTGACAGACCTGTGCTGTTATGATTGGATGGGTAACAAAAGTATCTATGGCTACACTCACTCTCTCTCTCTCTTCATATGCTCTAATCAAAAGTACACTTCATTATGGTAATATAAAAAGTGCATGATGTCATCAACATGTTTATTTCAAGAACTGTCTAGGTTGTTTCTGTATATTTGTCAGGGACAGATTGTCCCTCTGAACTGTAATTAGATACGTTGATACATGTATTAGTATTATGATTTGAAAAATTATTAATTGTCATTGTAGAAACAATGATTTGTTTATAATTCATTTACATATAATTTTGACATTCATTTATCAATGATATACTGGTTGGCAAATGGTTTTCAGCAAATCTCCTCTGCATATTGCAAACTGCAAAGCCATGACACTGAATATGGGGTAAAGGGGACTCTGCAAGGCTTGGCAGAAAGTGTTTACACTTTGTTTAACTTTTTTATGTTTTCAGAAAAAGAAAAGTTTGTAATCAAATTCAACTTTATTTCAACCAATCAGGAAGAGGCATTTGATTTTTACTACATTTACATTGTAACACTGTAAGTACATGTACATACCTTTCTGCAACAGTCCCTATGCCAGGTACTCATTCAGATGCAATATCTGGGGCCCGTTTTATATTGGGACTTGCAACTGTTCTAACTTTGCCATTATGGCAACTACCATGGTAACAGGACTCAGCAGCCAATCATAATCAAGGTTACCATGGTACATGTAGTTGTCATTATGGCAAAGTTACAACATTTGCAAGTCCTTTGTGAAACAGGCCCCTGAAGTGAGAAGGGAGTTTTCATCTACCTTTTTCTGTTAAAAGTATTTTGAAAAAATGTTCAATCTCTTGGCTCCCACAAAACAATAGTTTGCAATTAATTTGAATTGAGGATATTTCATCCAAAATCAAACCAATCAGTTTTTGCATTTAATTGCAATTTATTTGCAATTATAGTCACAACTGCAGTGTTTTCATTTTTCACTTTCTGTTCGTACCAATAAATGTCTTTTCTATGTACATGTAAATGCAAATTAGCAACCTGCCTGGTAAATTGTTTGTGACACAAGCATCCCCCGATTGTCATGAAATATTCATGATTACAAGGGATGGAGTGTGTAGATTGAGCACCTGTGTGTGATAGACATTGATGTCTGCAGTATTCGAACTGTCAGAAAATGTGTAGCTAAAAGGACCCGCAGGGAAGGTGATGCACTTTGTTGTTGCATTCAGATTATTTGGTCTGTTTAAATACTGTACCTGTGATACTGCTTCTGGGAGCAATTGTTTGATACAAGATGACTTTAATGAACATAAAGCTGAATAAAACAGAATAATCAACTCAATACATGTAGATGGATCAAGTGTAAATAATTTGCCATGTGACGGGCAGAAACAAGTATTATACTTCTCAGTACTTTATAATACTTGAAAAGTGTTTTCCAAATATACTCTGCAGTGTAGCCTCCATACATTTACGTGTGCGTCCTATAAGAATTATATTTTCCCATGTGTGCTTGTTTATCTGTGTTTATATTTTTACCATTTTGAATGTTGAAAGAAAGCAAAATGCGTCCATTTCTTAAATTTTTATTTGTTTTTGATAATCTGAACTTAGTTTGGACTCTTAACATGTAGCCAGAACTATACTTGTATCATGTTCTCACTTTTTTGTAAAGAAAATGTATGTGTCAGACTAGAATATATATGCAGAAGTCAGGCACAGTCTTTTTTTCATAAAAGGCAAATGAATTAGCATTTTGCCAAAGATTGTCAGTGAAGCTTGTAGTTTGAGGAATAAAGTGCTTCGCAGGGGAGCTTCCCTGGAAAAGCCCCTCTGGATCAATTTTCACAGGGGCTTGTTTCATTTCTGTCTTGCTCTAGTCTTATAATCAGACACATTTTCACAGACATGGTGTTTCTATCTGGCTCTCGTCTTTTGATCAGACACATTTTTCACTTTGTGTGTCTGTCTGGTTTTAGTCTTATGATCAGCCACAATATCTGGCTCTAGTCTTATGATCAGACACATTTTCACAGATGTGGTGTGTGTGTGTGTGTATTTGAGTTTTGTCAGACGTATATCAATCAGATATGATTAGTTGCGTCTGGGCCCGACCTTTAAGATCACCATCCGAAAGACGTGACCAGGACTCGAACCTCGAGCCTCCGCATCAATTTGTAACTTCCTCACAGCTTGGATTACAGGCGCACGCCACAACGCCCAGTGGTGTTTTATCTGGCTCTAGTCTTATGATCAGACACATTTTCAAAGACGCATTTCTATCTGGCTCTATCTGGTGTTTTTGTCATGCTCTAGTCTTATGATCAGACATATTTGTGTTTCAATCTGGCTCTAGTCTTATGATCAGACACATTGTCACAGACATCGTGTTTTTGTCTGTCCCTAGTCTTTAATCAGACAGATTTCACAGACTTGGTGCGATCTGGCTCTAGTCTTGTGATCAGACACATTTTCTCAGACACAGTGTTTCTATCTGGCTCTAGTCTTTTGAACAGACACATTTTCACTGATGTGGTGTTTCTATCTGGCTCTAGTCTTATGAACCGACACATTTTCACAGATGTGGTGTTTTTATCTGGCTCTATTCTTATGATCAGACATATTTGTGTTTCAATATGGCTCTAGTCTTATGATCAGACACATTTTCACAGACACAGTGTTTCTAGCTGGCTCTAGTCTTTTGAACAGACACATTTTCACTGATGTGGTGTTTCTATCTGGCTCTAGTCTTATGAACAGACACATTTTCACTATGTGGTGTTTTATCTGGCTCTAGTCTTATGATCAGACACATGGACACAGACGTGGTGTTTCTATATGGCTCTATTCTGGCTCTTAATATCTGACACATGGACACATACTCGGAATTTCTATCTGGCTCTAGTCTTGTGATCAGACACAAGGACACAGACTTGGTGTTTCTATCTGGCTCTAGTCTTATGATCAGACACACTTTCAGGATGAATTTCAGATGAAATACTGAAGCGATCATCAATACCAGGCCTGTGAATTTTTTTTTTTTTTACTTACTTCACTTGCTGCAACCTTTTAGACCATTAGACCGGCAAACCAATTTGTGCACTTATTTCCACTTTTCTCCATTGAACTAGTAATTCTCATCCATTCATGATACATGGCTCTTTGTTATTTAACTTGAAATCCTCAGGGTTTCAAGCCTTTCATGTAGTAATACCTTGGGGGGGAGGTGCAGCATTGCGTGTGTATTGCTGGATTGTTGGAATGTTGGCCTGACAGTGCTACACTATTGCAAGCAAGCGATGAATAGGCTCGCCATCGAGTACGTTCATCTCTCGCATACGGTGCTCGCACTTGACAAGTTTTGGTAGGGCTTTGGAACTGAGATGTATCGTAACAGGGGGCCTTGCAAGCGGGGCTGATCTGAGCGGCTTCTGAATTGAACTTGTGTCATTCAGAGTATCTAGAGAACTGAAAATTAGGTCTGAAAAGGGGGTCATCAAAGTGGCACATCCCTGTACCAACAATATATGTGAGTGCCCCCCACCCGGTTCACACAATATTGCTGTAGTCACATTTCCATGATATGCATCAGCACCCCTCAGTAGGTTCTCATGCCTTTCATGTGGTAATGCCATTGAGATTCTTTGGCTTGACAAACCAGGATGTGCCTACTCCTCCACCCCTCAGCTCGCATCTTGATCAGCCTCAGGGTTTCATGCCTTTCATGTTGTAATGCCATTGAGATTCTTTGGCTTGACAGACCAGGATGTGCCTACTCCTCCACCCCTCAGCTCGCATCTTGATCAGCCTCAGGCTCTCATGCCTTTCATGTTGTAATGCCATTGAGATTCTTTGGCTTGACAGACCAGGATGTGCCTACTCCGCCAAGCCCCATTGAGAATATCCCGATAAGTTCTTGAAAAGCTTTAGGGTCTCATGCCTAGCTTTCATGCTGTAATCATATCATAGAAACTTTGAAGGTTGTATTCATTGTGATAAAGGATCTTGGTGGACTTAAATACAAAGGGTGTACCTTCTCTCTGTTTTCTTCTTGACAAACAGCTAAAAACCTGCACACTCCAACCAAGGGAGCGCCAGACAGTTTAACCATGGAGCTACATGTTCTAGAAGCTCCATGGTTTAATCACATTTATTTCAGTGAGTGGAGCCAGACAATAGCCGGCCCCTCGCCGACGCTATATAACCCGTGCGCAGCAGTGTCATTGCTCATTGCCTGACGAAGTCTAGCAGCTTGCAGACGAAACGTCGCTTTCCTCCTACGTTTGATACATCGTGAGACAACTGGTTATTTCTTCTACTTTTTCCTTCACCACGATGAACCTCTTCCACTTCATATTTGTCAGTGATGTTAATTAGTCAACAAACTTGATATAAAGTTATCCAAACTTTGAGAATTTGGGCCAATTAATCAAATCTGTCTGTCTTAATAGAGTCAAACTGATTTTCAGTTTTAAAAACCTCTTTTTTTATTTTCTTAACGATTCCTTGGCTCAAAATGAAGATGAAATATTCAATGAAAGTTTAATCTGATGAAATGAATCTGATGTTGGAAGTTTAGAGGGGGACTTGTTATATTAGTCTGCAAACGCAGACACTGATTGAAACTGTGATCAACAAGTGGGTCTTGAGATTGATAGATTGATAGATAGACAGACAGACAGACAGACAGACAGACAGACAGACAGACAGACAGACAGACAGACAGACTGACTGACTGACTGACTGACTGACTGACTGACTGATAGATTGATAGATTGATAGATAGATTGATAGATAGATAAAATGGTTTATTAAAAGATCATCGCAGCCAAAGGCCGAATTGTGATCAATTTTACAAACATGCAAGTTTCATATAAAGTTCTCATACAAAGTATCGTAACATTTTCTTAAAATGATACACGAACCTATTATTTATACTACATGTATGTGATCTTAGAAAATAAAAGTCAGTGGAGAAAAAGAATGCAGTGATAGGTAAGCCAAAAGAAAGAAGTAAACTAGAAAAATGTAAATGGAAGTTGTGAAGATGTGAGGGAATAAATGGAGAGAAAGGAAAAGAGAGGAGAGAAAGGGAGGAGAAACCAGAAGGAAGAAACAAGGAGAAAAGAACAGATCAGGTTCATCACATCTTGACATGTACACACCATATCCTATCACAGATGGTAGCAGGGAAATTGTAATGAGATTAAAAAAACAATAAAACGTTCAATTTTCAACATAGTAAAAAGGTAAAATGATGATAAGACCAAGGAGCTAACAGCTCTATGATAAGACTATAAATACAAATACAACTTGCTGTGTACATGAGATGATCCTTCTACAGACTGCATAAGTCTCAGTCAGGGACATTAGGCTGCATATTAAGACCACTTTCCTCGAATAAAGGGTTTGCACAGCAAACTAGGCATATAGAAGGTCAAGTTTAATTTAAGTACTTGGGCTCCACTTTTATGTGGTGCAAAAAAGAGAAAAGGAAAAGTCAAAAGAAATCTCTGAACATTAAATCCGATTTAAACAAAAAATGAATCAATCAGTGTCAGGAGTTGGAATTATTAGGAATGAAAACCTATTTCCCATGTTTCATTCAGATTTAATGTAACTGTATAATTTCTATAACAAGTTAACCATCAGCCAATCAAATTGAGTGATTTCAGTACCTTCAGACAGACTGTTATTGTTATCAGTTGTAATAAGTTTTTTGAAACAGGCCCCTGCAAATGTTGGTTTTACTACATCCAATTCCCACTTTAATATATTGTACCATATTCTGTAAATAGCAAAACAATGAAAAGCAATCACTCTTTTACTTTATTGATTGTATCAAACCATAAAATTACAAATTGTTTCTATTGCCTACTTTTTTTCTTGTACATGTATGCATGGATGACACTTCCAGTCCATATGAACGTCTAGTCTGTGAGATGCAGACACTAAAATTATTTCATACAAACTTAATATTGCATGAAGGCTGGGGTTTAGCCTAATTTTGTCAGTTTGAGGGGATGTTGATGTCTTGGACAGAAACAGTAAATCAAATTTAGCATTTTAGATTCTCTATTTTGGTATCATGATCTGGAGGGGTCTGTGATTGAAAACTAGCAATGAACACTCAATATGCAGGAAAGAGCCAGAAAAATATATCAAGAGAGTTTGAATAATGTCGAAAGAAAGTGAGCGAAATAAGCTTATTTGAAAGGTCATTGTATTGATTTGTATTCGTTTTTTATAGAGACACTTCAGTTGTCTGTATACCATCCTATATTTGGATACTGTATACACAAATGCAGTTCTTTCATTGCTGAAAAGGTGCATGTTGTTTATAAATGTCACTGCCAGATTGCATTGACTGTTATTCATTGACAAATTTATCAAATTGAACTGGGAATAATCAATTGTATTAGGAGTTATATTCTTTGGAGGCTTTGATGTACAGTAATACCTCGGTCACATTTGCTCGGCAAGTACGGCAAGTCGAAAACAGCCGTTTTAACATTTTTTGTACCAGCTACATGTACATATAGGTGGTTTGAAATAAAATTAGGGCCTAATAAAATGGCTGTTTTCGACTCGCCGTACAGCCGCCGTAGAGCAAATGTGACCGAGGTATTAGAGGGATAAATGTCTAGTATGAAGTTGAGGTACATTGTGCATAAATGTATGATGTCTATAAATCCCCCTTTTTTTCTCTCTCTCTTCCTCCCTGTCCCCTCTCCTGTCTCGATCTCTTCCCATTTCTCACTCCCTCTCTTATCTCCCTCTCTCTTCCTCTTCTTCCTCTCTGTTCCTCTCCTTCCCCTCTCCTGTCTCAATCTCCTCACATCTCTCCCTTTCTCTTCCATCTCTCTCTCTTCTCCTCTCCCCTCTCTGTACCCACTTCTCTCCCTCTCTTCCTTCCCCTATTCTCTCCCTTCCCCTCCCCCTTTCACCCTGTCTCTTCCTCACTCTCATTCCCTTATTCACTTTCTTTCTTTTGCTTTTAAATTTTCTGTCATCTACCACACATGCCATAATTGTAATGACATCCAGTTTTCATTTATTTTATTTGCTCTTTTATCTTATTATTCAGATGATTTTCAGTATGTGAGACCCAGAAACGACCTCTTGCGCCGCACTCATAAACACCCACCGCAGTGCAACACCACCAACCACCAGGGACTCTTCCTGATCATGTAATCCTAACAAGACCCTGACGGACGGCCTTCTTGAGTCGCCCACGTGCATCGAGACGCAGGCATCCACCTTATTACCGGACCCCACCCGATGCCATGTGCCGCTGCTGCTACTCCGCCACATCTCGCACTATCCCCTGTGTCTCCCATTCCGTCTCTCTCTCTCTCCTTCCATCTTCCCCTCAATCTCCACATCATTGCCTCTTCACATCTCATCATGAGCAGGCGAGGCTCACCTCAGGATCGGGGAGCGTATAGCTGATGAAGGTACATCGACAATGACAAATGCTTGAAACCTCTGTCTGCTACTTGCCATAGTGTGTGAATTTCTTACTCAAAGGATGTGCAACTTTTCTTTTCAGGATTCAATTCGAAATGAAACCTGCTGCTTCGCCATTTGTGATGTGGATGATGACGTACATGTGGAATTACAGGTGGACTGTATAAGCAGCAACAAATGTTTTAAAGCCTCTGTCTGTTGCTTACTATGAATTTCATACTCAATCAGCAGATTTTGTGGATGTGTCAGCTTATCTTTTAAAATTTCAATTCAACTTGAAACCTGTAGCTTCACTGTATGTTGTGTGGATGAAAGCGACTATGGAATTACTTGGAAATTATTTACTTCTCTTTCAGTCATCACGGCCGTACTTTGGGTAAGTATTGAAAGGTCTTCAATATATATGTTTGTATGTATATGGTAGATTCTTTCACACCATAATAATATGAAGAAATACACTTCATAGCTGGAGTATCAAAACCAGAACTCAAAATTTTAAAGATGAATCATAGAATAGAAAGTGTGATTTTAGTATTATGACGTTAAAAGTGGCAACATTCTTTTGCCTGGAAACCGTTCCCTGCAGGAATTAGCATACTGTTTTCAGACAATGAGGCTGCCGCCACTGCCACTTTCTAAAATACAGCTTGTTGCTTTTAGCTGTACTCATTATTTTTTACACTTTGAGATTCAAAAGTTTGTTAATCATTCCAGTGATGATATTGCGCTGTTACCGATATGTTTTCAGGGTGATCTTCACATTCAAACTATCTTAAGAAGATGTGAATATACATGCATCTAATGCCTGCTTTTCCTTTTTTTTATTTATGATAATGACATTCATCATATTATTATCCATTTGAACATGCTGGTATCATGGAGTTGAACATACATATATGTACATTCAATGACTGTTTTTTTTTTTTGTGATCAAGTGCATCTACAATGTACATTAACTTTCTTGATGCAATAACATTCTTTGTTTTACATAGATTAACATCTGGGCAGTTCCACGGTTACAGAGTGACATTCAGAGGCAACTTTTTTGCATTCAAACAAAGATATCACCCATACATGTATTTGAATAGTTATTTGCAAAGAAATGGTACCTGACAGTACATGTAGTTGGTGAAACCCACTTTTCAAAATAATAGAATTCATTATTTTGATCCACTGAATTAATGAGATATGAATATTCATAATCATAGTTACGGAGTGACGCAAAATGGACATGCATATTTGAGGAGAAAACATATTGCTCAAACTCTGTTAATTTTGAATTGCTATCATGATTTTGATTTATTGATTAGATTTTATGTTGTTCTAGCTTTAATGCTGCATTGCATTAGAAATTTGATGTATTATTTCATTAATTACGACTTAAAGGAGAATGAAACTGTTTGAACAAGATAGCTTGTGTGAAAACAGAAAAATTAAAGAAACAGATCAACGAAAGTTTAAGAAAAATCGGACAAATAATGAGAAAGTTATGAGCATTTGAATATTGCGATCACTAATGCTATGGAGAAAGCAAATTGGCAATGCGACAAAGATGTGTGATGTCACTTGTGAACAAGTCTCACCATTACTTTAGTATATATTTCACTTGAATTGCCTCTTTTATCACATCTATCCATAAATCATGTGTTCTTTCTACATGAGGGCATGTAATACATATTTTTTAAGAATACATCATGGATAAAGAGTTTGTATCATCATAAGAAAAAGCAAAATAGACATTTTTAGGGTATTTTATAGTCCACCAACGGGAAAGTTGTTCATCAGTGACATCACACATCCTTGTCGCATTGCCAATGTGAGGATCTCCATAGCATTAGTGATTGCAATATTCAAATGCTCATAACTTTCTCACTATTTGTCCGATTTTTCTCAAACTTTCTTTATTTTTATTCTTTGATTTTTCTGTTTCTACACAAGCCTATTTGTTCCAAAGGTTTCATTCCCCTTTAAATGGTAAACCCATACCCGGTTACGGAGTGACGGTTACGGAATGACTTGAGAAATATCCACTCACGGGCAGCATATAAGGAACTTATATTTTAAAATTTTTGTTTGATTTGATGTAAAATCATGACATTCAGATTATCCTAAAGAAAATTTCACAAAACAAGCAGTACATGTAGTTTTCTGTTAAATTGAAATTAAGTAAGTAAAAAACACGATATGTAGTCCCATGTGTAGAATTTCGCGTTTGGTTCGAATTCTCCTATAAGGAGATGCGTAAGAAAAAAAATTCAATTCAATTCAATGTAAATAAAACATTTATTTTCTTCCATTTCAGTACATTTTTCATAACATAAATTCACACATAAATCAATTTGTTAAAAAAAAAAAAATATCTATATATAAATATGTACATATTAGGTTTAAGGAAGAAGGCGTATACCCTAAAAGCTGAGGCTTGTGGCGGGATACGCCTGTAGACAAAAATACAATACAATACACAATACAAAGAAAAGGGGCAGAGAAAAGAAAAAGAAAAAAAAAAAGAAAAGGAAAGTGAACAAGAGAGGGAGACGTGAGCGGGGAGGCGGGCAAGAATTACGAAATAAAATAGAATGCTCAACAAAATATCAGTGGGGGCAAAGTATAAATGCCGCAACAACAATTTGTCCATGGTTCATGTTATCATGTTTGAAGTCAAAGGAAACGTAAGAAGGGAAATATTTATATATATATAACGACAGAAGCAATTTTTTCATTTTATATTTAAAGCTGATTGTCGACAAAGATTTTTTTATGTAATCCGGAATTTCATTCCATATTTTGGGGCCAGTATAACGAATGTTGTGTTGGAAGATTATTTTTCTATGTTTGGGAATGAATATTTGATTATTTGAACGGGTATCAAAATGATGTATGTTGGAAACATGTGTAAATGAATCACGAAATTTTTGTGGAATTTGAGAATTTAAACATCTGTAGAGAAAATGACATTGTTGAAGTTTTTTGATGTCTTCTCGTTTCAACAATTTTAGGGAATGAAACAAATTCGTGGTATTTGCTGGTGGTATACTGACGTCTGGAGAAATAATACGTACAATTTTATTTTGAAGGGAACATAATTTTTTAAGATGGGTTTGATATGTGTTAGCCCAGACTAAATTACAGTAATAAAAATATGGCAGGATTAAAGAGCAATACAATGTACGTAATACAGTTTTAGGCAAATAAAAACTTAGACGATATATTATTCCAATATTTTTTGCAACTTTGTCCTCAATTTCATTTATGTGATGTATCCATGTTAAATTACTATCAATGATAACGCCAAGAAACCTAGTATTTTCAACTCTGGGAATTATTTGATTGTTAAGCTTCACCACTACATGATTAAGATCAATACGCCTTGTAGAGTTACGGAATATAATGTAGTTGCATTTCTTATAGTTAATGGTAAGCTTGTTCGCACAAAACCATTTACAAACATTTGTTAGTTCAGTATTTACAGTTTCACATAAGTGATAAAGATTTTTATCAGAATAAACAATATTGGTATCGTCGGCATACATAATAAAGGAAAGGAGATTTGACGAACGATAAATGTCATTAATAAATAAAATAAACAAAAGTGGGCCAAGTAATGACCCTTGTGGTACTCCACATTCAATTGTCCTAAGTTCAGACTGAATGGAGTTATAAATTGTGCATTGTTTACGATTTGAGAGGTAACTAGAAAAAAGGTCTAGGGCAGTTCCACGAATACCATAGTTATCTAGTTTTGATAAAAGTATTTTATGATTAATAGTGTCAAACGCTTTAGACAAGTCAATAAATATCCCTATTGCAAATGAGTCGTGCTCAAAGGAGTCAATTACTGTATTTGTTAATTCAAGAAGAGCTAGTTCTGTTGAGTGGTCACTACGAAATCCGTATTGAGATTCAAAAAGACACTTGTTATTTTCAAGAAAACTATACGTCCTTTTATAAATGATCTTTTCCAATATTTTAGAAAAAACAGCACTGATATGGGTCTATAATTACCAATTTGCTCTTTGTCACCAGTTTTAAATATTGGAGAAACTCGAGCAATTTTCATTTTGTCAGGAAATACCCCAGAGGTTAACGATAAATTGAATATATGACATAAAGGTTCGCTTATTAGTTCGATTACAAGTTTAACAATCTTAGGTGAGCATTCATCAAGACCCGGAGTTTTATTGTTATCGAAACGCATGACAATGTTACATATTTCACGTTGGCTTACTGGATTTAAAAACAAAGATTTTGAATTTGGTTCAGATAGATAAGTTCTGAAATCTGTATCATTTTGAGGAGTGATATTGGCTAACTTTGGACCTATTTCAACGAAAAAATTATTAAAAGTATTTGCTATTTGGAACAGGTCTGTCGACCGACCTTCATCACAAACTATGGTGTTGGAGGTTAATTTTCTTCTTTTATTTAATATTGACTTGATCATTTGCCATGTACGGTTTATATTATTTTTATATTCTTCAAATTTGGATTTATAATAATGTTTTTTAGTCTGCCGTTTCAAATAGTTCACTTGTTTAAGAGAATCCTTGTATTGACTTTCATTTCTAACTGTTGGTTTATGGATATATTTTTTATATAGATTGTTTTTATGTCGAATAGATTGAAGCAAACCATCGGTCATCCAACATTTCAGTTTAATTTTCTTACTGGGTGTTTTTTTTATGGAAAATTGTTATTATACAATGTAGTAAATTTAGTTATGAATATGTCATATGATTGATTAGCATCCTGCATATTAAAAATTTCGTCTCAATTTGAATTTTCGATTTGATTTTTAAATTTCGCAATATTTTGTGTTGTAAAAGATCTACGGAGTACGTTATGATTTGCCGTTTTAGTTTTAATAACATTCATGTAAGTTACATGAAATATTGGCAAGTGATCTGACACGTCAGAGTATATCACTCCAGCTTTAGTATCTAAGTCAAATTGATTTGTCAGAAAATTATCTAAAAGGGTGGCACTTGTCTTAGTAATTCTTGTGGGCCTGTGAATTACAGGGGGAAAAAATTACTGAAAAGACAGTTCACAAAGTTCTTAGATTGAGAATTTGAGTTGTGTTTTAAAATATCTATGTTTAAGTCGCCCGTCAAAAATACCCTTTTATTTTCCCTGGAAATACGAATCAAAAGGCTATCAAACTCCTCAATAAATGAATTAACGTCCAACGATGGGGCTCTATACAAGGTTCCTACAATTATATTTTTCCCTGAGCACTGTTCCAGTTCGATGAATAAAGAATCGCACGTTGCTTCGCTTAAATTAAGGTCAGTGCGTACTAAGAAATTAAAAGAATCATGAATATACATTCCAACTCCACCACCTCTGGAATACTTCCTATTATTGCAAACGAACGAGTAGTTAGGCATATAAACAAGAGGACTTTCGAATCTTAGCCAGGTTTCGGATATGGCAATTATATCAAATGTAAATTTTAAAGAGTTAAGACAGCTTGAAATGTCATCAAAAGAATTCAAAAGACTTCTAGCATTAAAGTGAATGCTTGAAAATTTACCGCCGCTCGGGACAGCAATATTTTCAAAGTTTGCATTAAATTCTTCATAACAATAGTACCGAGACTCATTTGAACTCTCAGTATAGAACTGGAAGTCCGGGTCGACATCGTCATTTGGGACAATGCTTTCATGTGCTAAAAAAGGATCAAAATGTAAATGAGAAATTCTATCAAAATTGTCTTCTAAGCGTTCAGCGGATATTACGTCATCGAGCTCGTTATCATTCAACTGGTTGAAAGGAAATAAGTGTTCAAGACAGTGTTTACAACAAGAAAAATATTCGTTCCAGTCATGGCTCCGACACATTTGCTTACACATGTAACAATATATTCGATTATGTACTAGGTCACTAGATTCTTGTATAGGTTCACTCGTCATTAAAGTAAAAATTCGTCGCTTTATCATGTAGGAATTTCAATCCAGACTGATACCTAATTTGACAAATGTCATTAAAGTACATTAGGTTATGTGCTATGTGTATTGTAGTTTTGGCTATGGGAAAGATAACAAAACCTGTGCAAATTGTTGTTGCAAATTGAATGAGTACAAACAAAATGAATACATACATTGTAGCTAATTGTGCTCTTCTTTTGTATAATGATATTCTATATGAGTTTTGATAAAAAAAATTGATCCAGATTTGAAATAGAGCCAATATAAAAATGTCCACTTTTGCTCGGAACTGCCCATCTCCACAATTGATTTTATGTATTAGTAATACCCAATTACAAAAACAAATGTTGACATGAGCGGTGATGATTTTCTCGGCTCCACGACCGCTCCAACAATGCTCGGGCGGTGTGACCAGGCCTTAAACGATAATCCTCCGTGGCCAGGTCCATGGGTGTAAATAATATGATGTTGTTTTTTCAATATCATACAAAACAGACACTACAATTTCAAGTTCTGGGTGAGAATAAAAAATATGGTATCATCTGCAAATAGGATAAAAGATAATAAGGGGGAGGTTTTCGATATATCATTGACACATAATAGGAAAAGGAGCGGCCCCAAAATTGACCCCTGCGTCACACCACATTCCACAATTTTAAAGGTTGAATCTATTCCATTAAATGTAAAAGATTGTAAATCATGAATAAATGACGGACATGCATTGTAGACTCACTCAAATATTGAATTTTCTTGAGGGTTTAATTTTAATTTTATCGACTCTGGTACCCAAATTATGAGTTGGGCATAAAATTTGTGAAACTGTTTGGTATACTGTTCCTAATCCAAACCATTCATAATGAGCTTTATAATTTATATTGAAATTTCACCAATATTTATGAATTAGAAACTGGTTTTGGGCTTAAAAAAAAATGTATCACTCCAGCAGAAGAATTTGCCATATACATGTAACTTCAAAGACAAGTGTAATATAAATCCCATTGTTATGCGTTCGATTCCAAAAATGTGTTATGCATAAATTACAAAAGTTACAGAGCTCTTCTTTGTATTATAAAAACCTTCCTGCCAATATAATACCCATAAAGTGACCTTGTAACTTTTTTAGACTTCCATTTTAGGGTTTGGTAAAGGGTGGTCCATATGCAAAATAAATATATTAAAGCTAAGACCCCCCCCCACCCTTTCCTTTTCTATCCCTTGATATTTTCATTCATTGTCTGGCTATGAAATTCTCTTTTAAAGTACGATCATTTTTTACTGTGCAATACTTAATGTTTTGTTATTGAATGGATTGATGGTTGCAATTCAGTAATAATACATTCATGTATATTTTATGAAAAGAATAAATTTATTCATAAGCATTTCCAATTACATGTACAACGATGCTTTGAAGGCTTTGGAACACGTACACTGTACATATTCACCTTTCCATGATTCATTATCTTTCTGTCATACTTCAACATCCAAGCTTTGCAAGTGAGCCGAGCAGACATAATCAACTTTATGATTATAATAATCGAGGCAAGAGAAGTTAAGACAAGACAGTACGTGTGTGATTGGATTGGCTCTAATTTGAAATGCATGACCGTCCCATAGTGATTACAAGTTACCTTTTACATTAATTGCCTATTATGTGGTAAAAAATTACAATGCAGGTTTTAATGAAATGACTTTCCATTATTCATTAATTTGATTGAGAAAATTGGCTTCTGAATGGAGGGCCAAAGAGTATATACATTGCTAGGCAATTCATATAGAAATTCAGCAGCTGCTTATTGTAGCTTTTATTTTTTTCCCTTTTGAATTGAATGAAATAATATTCATTGTACAAAAGACAGAGAATTCAACTTCAAATTTTGGAAATTGAAATTGACCCATGCATTACCCGATCGATGATCTGTATCTAATCTCCATTTTTTATGAAAAGAATAAACTTGGTTTTATTTCTGTCTGATCTCATATTTAGCTAATCCGGCCCGAAGGGCAAGATGAGCTTATGCCGTGGTGTGTCATCTGTTGTCTGTCCACAATTTCAAAATGCTACTACTTCGCCATTTCAAGTCTGATTTCAATTCTGTTTGCTTTATATGATAGCACTAGGTGGGGCATTCAAAACTTCTACACAGAATTTTGAAATTCATTAAATATGCTAATTTATGCGCATTTTTCAAAATTCACAAAAAATGCTTCTTCTTCTTAATATGTTGACCGATTTTGATTATTTGGCTTCCATCTGGTAGAGCTTCATGAGGTTCACCAATCTTCTACACAGAATTTTGAAATTTTGACCAGAACAGTTTTTATGCTAATTTATGCATATTTTTAAAAATTCACATAAAATGCTTCTTCTTTATTTGTTGACTGATTTTTATTTTTTGGCTTCCATCTGGTAGAGCTTCATGAGGTTCACCAATCTTCTACACAGAATTTTGACATTTTGACCAGAACAATTTTTATGCTTATTTATGCGAAATTAATTTATGCATATTTTTAAAAATTCACATAAAATGCTTCTTCTTTATTTGTTGACAGATTTTGATTTTTTTTCTTCCATCTGGTAGAGCTTCATGAGGTTCACCAATCTTCTACACAGAATTTTGAAATTTTGACTAGAACATTTTACATGCTAATTTATTCGAAATTAATTTATGTTTTAAAAATTTCACATAAAATGCTTTTTCTTCTTTAATTTTTGACTGATTTTTACTTTTTTTCTTCTTCCATCTTGTAGAACTTCATGAGGCCCACCAAACTTCTATATAGAATTTTGAAAATTTTCAGTAGAAAATTATTTATGCTCATTTATGCGAAATGTATTCATAAATCACAGAAAATTCCTCTTCTTTATTTGTAGACAGATGTTGATATTTTTTCTTCCATCTGGTAGAACTTCATGAGGCCCACTAAGCTTCTACACAGAATTTTGAATTTTTTCAGTAGAAAATTATTTATGCTCATTTAATATGCAAAATTTATTCATAAATCACAAAAAAAAGTTTTTTCTTCTTCATTTGTTGATCAATTACAGTTTTGTTTGCTTTATATGATAGCTCGAGGTGGTGATACAAAATTTAAACATAGAATTTTGGAACTCATTGAATCTGCTATTTATTCATATATTTTTCAAAACTCACAAAAATTGTTTACTTATTTCTTGATTGATTTTGGTTATTTTTGTTCCATCTGAGAGCTACATTAGGTTCACCATGGTTCTACACAGAGTTAAGAAACTTTGACTAGATAATAATTAATACTTTATTCATACATGTAGATCATAAAAAATGCTTCTATGTCATTTCTTCATCAATTTCAATTCTATATCCTCAATTTATGTCACCAATGTAATTCACTACAGTGTCAACTGGGCTGAAATTCAAATTGTGTTAAATTGTGTTGTGAGATGCCGGATGAGCTCCACATCATTGATGTGCTGGTCTAAATTCATGGACGGGATTCTGGAATAATGTGGCTTACACTGAATTGTTGGGTCAGAGGTCTTGTTTCCCTCTCGCAGGCACTGCACTGACTTACCATGACAGTAAACTGCACTACACTTACACGTATTTCCGCACAGCAGTATTTACATAAATAGTTATACATGTACATGAATGCAAGTTCTATTGCTGAGGCGCATCTAATCCAGACTTTCTGAGGGTAAAGTCATAAAGGGGTATATTTATTTGACATCTCTCTTTCATTACTGTTGACTGAATTGAATAACAATTAAATTGCAGCTACATGTATCTACCCTCATTAATGTATTAAAATCACAAGTATAAAAAAGATACAGGCCTGCATACTTTGAATAGATTCACATTTCTGAGCAGAGTACACAGAGTATTCACGAGATAAAGTTCTCAGGAAAATTGCATCTTTTTTGAGATTTGAAAAGAAGCAAAGACCGTATTTTATCACATCATGATCAAATTATCTTTTTAGAGTGTTGCTTAACAGCAAGTAAAAGGAAAAATTAAAGTGATGATAGGGACAATTTTGCCGTAAAATGCCATCTCATCACTTTTTCACTTTGCTTTTGATAAATAAATATTTGATGTAGGCCCTAGCTGGTTTGTTAAATATGATCTTCATCTTTGTACTGTATTCTTTCACCCATTATCAAAGGTGCAGCTTGTTCTCATCCAGGGTGATACATGTACTTATTGACTTTTCATCCCTTGGAATTATTTACTTGAATCCCTGGACCTTGATATACAAACAGACTATATACTTCATTCTTTCATTGAACTACATTGTTCACATCCATTCTAAGACCTTCAGATCATCTAATAGACTGGTCCTCATTCGTAGATTGCACACTTGCCATATTACGTGTAGAGCACATTCTTTCTCAAGTTTTTCATGTCAAGTTTTCTGAAAGCTGGAGGTCCCTCATTTTGCTATTATTTATAACTTCTGTGGTAATGAGTGTGTTATTTTTTCTATGGAAATCATGGCTAAGTTATTGAGTAAGTATACAGCACTATCATGTACATGTATATGGCTTGTGTGTATTGCTTCCACTTTAATATTTCAGTAAGTTTTTGTTTCTAATTGTTGGAAGTGCCAAGAAAAGAGAATTGATGAGAATGTAAATTTTCTGTTCATTATCTTTATAATGAGTACAATATTGAAGAAAATTTGAGGCTGTCTATTTTTTCTTGCATTTTCTTTTCCTTTTGTTTTTCTCTTCACAGGTGATGAAATCTTATCTCCAGCATTCTTTGGGATTTTTGTGAGCCAATGCACTGCCCAATGTGCCATATAAGCAAGAAACAGAGACAAGGCCTGATGGCGCTTTCGGTTGTGGCACTGATCTTTGCCATCTTAGCATGGTACTACGTCACCCAGCATGGTCGCATGGCTGTGCAACATGTGGGACCGATCAAGTTCTATCCAGAGACTCATGAACTGTACGTCCTCAACGGGACCCATGATGTAGTCTTCAAGGCGTGGCTGGGCACCCCCTTGCCCCATCCCATCTACCCTCTAGACTGCACCCGGCAGTTCCAGACGTCGGACTCCATCTGCATCAACTGGGTGGACATGGAGACTGCGAGCAAGGTCGACAAGGAGTATGCAAGAATGGAGGTCACAGTCCAACCGCCAGAGGACAGTCTGCACTGCATAACTGTCGAATGGACATCCTTTATGCTTGACTTTGCTCCCATGGATTGCATCTCACTGACAGATGCCCACTGGTTTGGTGGCGCGAGCCTGTATCGCCAGCTCTGGCCCTTGGACGATACTTCCATTCCAATGCAACCATACATCATGAGAGACATTCTAGTCAGGCCTGATAGGCATGATGTTTGGGGCTCCGTTCTGGAGAACTATTGGTTGTCTTCCACGGGAGTTGCAGTATTTGTAGACAAGGATGTTCCGCTCCACGTTGGTTTTAATCAGGATTTTTCCCAGAAGTTGTGTTTGAAGTCCGAGTACCTCAACTCTCCTTACCAGAACCAGCAACTCAAGTACCCTCACCTCAAGTATACAGTGTGTTACAGTGAAGACATCAAAACAGTTCACCAACAGGTCTACAACAGATGGTTCCTCAAACCTCTTGGCATTCCTGATGAGCGCATGATCAAGTCCCCTATATGGTCAACGTGGGCACGCTACAAGACCTTTGTCAACGAAACACAGGTCCTAGACTTTGCAGAAGAAATAGTCCAACACAACCTGTCCAACAGCCAGATTGAAATAGATGATAAATACACAACTTCTTATGGTGCATATGATTTCAACCAGACAAAGTTCCCTGATGCCGCAGGGATGATTGGAAAGCTGAAAGAAAAAGGATTCAGGGTAACATCTTGGATTCACCCTTTTACAAACCTAGAGTCTCCAAATTTTAGAGTAGGAATTAACAATGGGTTCTGGGTAAGAGATGTAACAAACTCCGTGCCTGCTCTCGTGAAATGGTGGCAGGGAGAAGGAGCCATCTTGGATGTCACAGACAACAGGTCAAGACAGTGGTACCTGAACAACCTTCAGTCCATGCGTACGGCTTACGGTCTTGACTCCTTCAAGTTTGATGCCGGTGAAGCAGATTTCTTCCCAGTCTACTTCAACGTGACATCCCAGGAGTTCTGGAATCCCAACGAGTACTGCACCCAGTATGCTCAACTTGTGTCAGAGTTGGGAGGTATGATTGAGGTGAGATGCGGGCACCAGACCCAGAACCTGCCCATCTTTGTGCGCATGTTCGACAAGGAGTCCTCCTGGAGCAATGACAACGGTCTGAAGACCATGATTCCCTCTGCCCTTACCCAAGGTATCCTAGGATATCCCTTCATCCTACCTGACATGATCGGAGGAAACGCGTATGGAGGAGATGGTGTCTTTGACAGCACCAACCTGAAGGACCTGCCTGAGAGGGAGCTGTTCATACGGTGGATGGAGTTGACTGCCTATCTTCCAGCCATGCAGTTCTCCATTGCACCATGGCAGTACAGTGATGCAGATGCTGACGATGGGGTCTCCATCGTGGATGTTTCCAGGGAAATGATTCGCATTCATGAAGAGGAAGTGACTCCCCTCATCATTAGATATGCTCAGGAGGCAGTAGCTGAAGGTAGGCATTCATTTTTGGCTTGAAACCAATACAGGTACAAGTTAGTTCTCTTGCCTCCATTCCCCACCCCCTCCCCCCTCCCCTCAAAAGAAACATACATGAACATGTTAATAAAGTAAGGCTTTTAGTGACAGTGTAATGTGTACTTGCATAATTTCTTCTCCACCTTCTCCCTTATCTCTCAATTTCAATATCTATATTTTTCTTCACTTCACTTTAATACGGATCAAATTTAATAATTAAATTTCTAATGCAATGTTAGAATTTGATACGTAAGTAAAAGCTCATTGATTGATGAAATGCTCAATACCAATTATAAATTTCTCCTCCTCTCTACCCCCCCCCCCCCCCCTCTCCCTCTCTCTCTCTGTCATTCAACCATGCTTGCTTATTTCCTTGTTTTGTTTAGGATTTTATAACTTCTTCTGAATAGCCTTGGGAGCCATCCTGATACGTTCATTGGTTATGATTTATTAATGGATTAAATTTCTAAAAGTGCATGTCACCTTTATAGAGATGATTCAGAGTGACTCAGAGTAATCTACATGTATGTGTTTACTCTGCCAATATTTTTCAACTATTTCTTGATTTTTTAAATCTTTTGAAGTGCTTCTTACACGTAGCTGGCAAAAAATTAAAAATGTGCTTGAATTATGATAATAGAGGGGGGAAAATGGGAAATTAACTATGTCTGTAGATGAATATTCAGGAATTCAATGGAATGTCCCCTAAATGTTCTTTTGGTTATAAAAACACACACACACACCCTGACAAAAAGTTTATGGTAAAAATAGCAGAAAAAATAATAAAAAATATTGCCGAAGGTTTGAGAAAAATTCATCAAATAATTAAAAAGTTATTAGAATTTCAATTATTTGATTTGTGACGTCATATGCAAGCAGCATTCCTACAATTACATAACACATGGGGCAGCTGCTCGTTTATGACGTCACACTTCCAAAATTTTGAACTCTAATAACTTTCTTACTCTTTAACGGATTTTCCTCAAACCTTCACCAATATTTTTTACTATTTTTTCTGCTATTTTTACAACAAAGTGTTCTTCAGGGTGATAAAAAACACACTGCCGCTTTAATACAGTACTTTAATACAGTGAAGACATTCTTGAGAGTTTACAAGATGAATACTGTTCTTTGATCCCCAGGTTACCCAATCATCAGGCCGCTCTGGTGGCTGGACCCTAAGCATGAAGATGCCCTGACCTGTGATTCAGAGTTCCTCATAGGTGATGCAGTCCTGGTGGCCCCAATCCTGGAACCCCACGCACGATCGAGGGATATCTTCTTACCCAAGGGACGCTGGAAGGACACCCTCCGTGGGAACAAGATTGTTGAAGGACCACGTTGGCTTCGGGACTATGCCATCCAGCTTGATGAAATTGCCACATTCTACCACATGGAGGATGAGTAAAAGTATCTATAACCACTATGTCTAATTCCCAGATTGTCTTAAATGATGATTGCCAAGTTTATTTGATTCACTTTGCAGGGTGCTACATATTAACTTTTTAGAAGCACTTGTCCTGTCAGGCAAGTAAATTTTTAATTGGTTGGAATATACTTGCCCGAAAATCTATTTCACGTGAAAAAAAGTTTTACATCTTCAAAATGAAAATATTGCAGTTTTATAAAGCATTGACTTCTTTTCTCTCTTTTGACATAACTGATCATGTACCTTCTTCTTGCAGCTTTTTTTACAAAGTGATTTTATCTTGCCTACCATCACCAAAGTTAGGTTCGATATATAATATCGACCCTAATTTTGGTAATTCTACTTTGAGAATTTTGCCCGCCCGATTCAGGCAAGTAGTTTTGAATTTTGGTCTTTACTTCAAAACACTTTCTCAACTTTAACTTTTACTTGCCCCGGGCAATCAGGCAAGTGCTTATATAGCACCCTGCACTTTGGTCTAATGTACAATAGTCTACTAGGGTGCTAGTAGTTTCCTGTAATGGTCAAATGTACACTCAATTCAATTGATTTTCCTTAGTTTGTATAATCAACTACTTAGTCCATAATCTTGGGTGCATTTCATCAAAAAGTTTGTCCAACAAGTTGTCAGGTCTGACAACTCTCCTTGATTGGCTGAGAGGCACTGTTACCATAGTAACTGTTGGATAAAACAGTACTTGTTAGATATTAAAGTCCTTTCATGAAACGCTCCCCTGTCTGATAAACTGGTGTTTAACCAAGTGGAAATTAGACAAAGTGGGCTAAGTGGCAATTCTATGCAGTTCTTGACAGATCTGGGGAGTGTTTCACAAAGATTTAAGTATGATTTATGCCTCATTTAAATGCTGACGCGTACAAGATGTGCAACGCGCAATCTTATTGATCAATACGCATCAGTGCGCATCCTCTTCGCATGATCTGACCAATGTGGTCATGCCTTTTATACTGCATGCCAATAGACATTTAAGCGCAACTCTAAGTCATACTTAAATCTTTGTGAAACATTCCCCGGTTGTTTACAATGAGGTGAATTAAAATAGGCTTTAGACAAAATAGAATTAGACCGCCGGGGATAATACCAAATTGACTCTAGACAGGCGATCAGGAATAGTATGCCTAAATGGCTTAGACAACAAAATTTGATATACATGTAGCCTGCATGTACATGTAGGTGGCACTTTAGATAAACTTGGAATAGACCATATAATAATGGCCCAAATTGGTTTTTGCAAAAGCTATTGTTTCATTTGAATCTACTGTTGAAACTGCTGTTTAAACTGTAGGTTCTAAAAACCAACGTTTGTGAAATGAAAATTTTAGAAACCGTGGTTTTTTAAAAACACCACGGTCTCTGAAACCACCTTTGTGTATTCGGGCCAATAATCTTTGGAATAACAAGAATTAGACAGGGGATGAAACCAAGTAGACAAATTTGAATGAGATCTCATAGGATAACAACTTAATTGGCCATAGATGATTTGGGTATAGCCTTGGTGGCATGGGTGCGTCGTGGTCGAGTGGTTCTGACTCGCCTTATAACCAAAGGGGTGTGGGTTCGAATCGTAGCCATGGCATGTTTTCCTTCAGCAAGAAATTTGTCCACACTGTGCTGCACTCGACCCAGGTGAGGTGAATGGGTACCCGGCAGGAGTAATTCCTTGCATGCACTGAGTGCTGGTGATGGTGGCTCGAGCTAAAGTCGGGGTAATGATAGCAGCGCTTTGTATCCTCTGGCAAAAAGTGCTTTATAAATCAAGCTATTATTATTATCATTATTATGGGCTCAAATGCACTTTGGATAAATTGTGATTAGACTTTGGAGGATGAAACCAAACAGGCTTTAGACAAAGGCGAATGAGATCAAATGCACTTTTGGACACACTTGAATTATACCTTGAGACCAAATTGGCCTGAGACCAAGTGCGATTAGACTAAATGGGCTTAAAATGAGGATCAGACAGAGCGGCTATTTACCTGTGAAAGAAGTTTCTGAAGGTAGATCGAGTGTGGCGAAGAGTTGGCTCTATGGGGTATAGGGTTATTGATTTCCCTTGGGGGTGAAGATGATGAATATATGCATGGTTAATAATGGAAGGCATGTGATCAATCATAGCAGGATAGCTGCATCATACCTGTGCCGGCCGCAAGGGAAATGTTGTTAGCTCAGTCACATCTTTCGGATTGTGAGGTCAAAACATTTATTTCAATGTGTAAGTAATGCATTGTTTTTACATTAGGCATCGCTGCCACATTACCAGTTGTAAAAGGGCCTCTGTTGGCGCTAACAACGTTTCTGTTCAGTCGGTACTGATCAATTGCCTTCCATTAAGACACCTTTTTCAAAAGTTGTCTCTTTTCTTACACTAATCTTGCAATCAGCTTTCCTGGCAAATCATCACAATCTCCATATGTAGACAAAACAATGGAAAGTGCAGGAAAGCTGCAATGAAAAGATGCATACATGTACAACATATATAATCCTTCTTGAACGATTCCTGCTGAAAATGGGGCACACCTTTTGACAAATGAAGGTTAATTGACATTACTTGTCTGTATGTGTTGGCACTAATTTAACACCGTAAATATTGATATTTTCATGACTGTATTTTCAGTTTCCATTTGTTGGAAGTGAAGGGAGGATTTCCAAATTGTATATGTTAAACTAGACATTTCAATTTGTCTTTTGCATATATTTTTTGGAACTGCTCATAATCCTCATACAGTTTTTTTAGGGATAATTTTAGGGATAAAGTCGAGTTGAGTCAGTCAAGTCACTGTACAAATATAAACGAGAATAATGTTATAGAATCATGACATGATTGATAACATCCCTGGCATGTACACCATCTTGTCTCACACTTAATTGTTGCCGTCTCTACAGCAGCTTTATATCCTTAAACTATAGAGGGCACTAGTGATCAATGAAAACTGGAAGTATTTAGTACTCGTAGTAGTATATGTATCACATCACCTGTTATGATCATTTCATCTCTTTTTCATGTCCCCCTTTCCAATCTCCCCCACTCTCTCTCTCCCTCCTTATCTCTTTATACTTCTTTTTCTCTCCCCCTTTCATTTTCCTTTACCTCCAAAAAAAAATGTCACATGCTTGCCTTTAGGGAGCTCTTCCATCTACTCTTTCTCATATCCTTTATTAAGGAATCATATCAATTACATCTCTTTCACATTGCATAAATATACTATGTTGATCTATGCTTTTAGTTGCTGAATAATTCTACATTATTGTTTACTTTACTTTATGCCTTTCATGATGCAGTTTGCTTTCTTCTTTATTTTGGCTGAGAAGTAAAAGCTCTCTTTATCAAGTTGCCTTTTCACTTTGTGCAATCTCTTCTGTTAATTTTATATTCTATGTGCTCTCATATTCAGCATGCAGGAGTGCATTCTGTGGTAGGGTTCACCAACTTTACTTTTGAGTTCTGTATATTAACAAAAAATATACCTTTAATTCAGGATTAAGTTGTTCATGTTTCCTCTGTTTGTTAAAGTTAGATAAACTTATCAGTAAGTGTAGGTACTTTTACTTTTTTTTTACAAAAGAGATGATTCCATATTGCTTGTTCTTGATTTATATTCACTTACTGCTATCATTTGCAGAATTGCCTTAAACTTCATTTTGGTGCTTTCAAACTACTTATCCATTGCTTCCTATGATGGTTCTTATCTTTTGTTACATTTAAACATTTTTTTTTTCAAATTTGTCTAAATATGAAATGAATATGATGAGTATTATTCAAAGGTCAAGTCCACCCTACTGACAAGTTGATTTGAACAAAAATAGACAAATTAGACAAGCATAGCTCTGAAAATGTAATTAAAATTACATGTAAAGTGACAAAGTTATCACATTTTTAAGTTTTGTTTATTCTTACCATAAAGTTGTATGCACACACTGGTAGTATGCAAGTAAGAGAGCTGATGATGTCATACACTTAGTATTTATCTTGTTCTACATTTTCAAAATTTCTCTTCCAGTATAAATGTATCACTTTGTTTGATTCCTTTTGGAAAATTTGAAATTATCTTTATTTTGATTTAGTGGAAATCTTCTTTATCATCATTTTTAAAAATAAAATGAGATATGTAAAAATTTCATGAAACACAGTTTATGAAAGCATCAACTCCGTCATGTATGTCGATGATGATGCACAGCATTTTTATAGCGCCATATATCTGTCAAAGACATTCAAAGACCACTACACCAGGGTTCCCCCTACTCTTATTCGAATAGTGTAGTTGGTTCTTACCATGCAAGGTGGTGACTCTCCTCTACATGGGGCCTCCATTTAATCTGAGGGACGAATCCGATTATTTTCCACTGTAACATAGCCTGCATCTATGAAACAAGGGAGAGACATTTACACAAAATGCACTGGCTTCAGTCATCCACCGAGGGTGGACTCGAACCCACAATCTTTGGTTCGACGTGCAGACACTTTACCGACTGAGCCAACTTCGCTCTCAAACATTTACCAACATGGAATGCCATAAACTTTGCTTTTTTGTACGAATTTTGATGAAACTTTTAGTGGTATGTAGTCTCTTTTTGTCAAATTGCATTGTTAATGGGGGATGGACATTAACTATTGGTGGTGAAAAGCCTTTCGAACAAAATGTATATATTGCTCACTGGGGATGTAATAGTTTTTACCACTCAAGTGAAGCTATCTTATCAAATGAAAATTTGATTAAAGCTCTGTTGGGATAATATATAGAATTATCTGTGATCCATTCGATTGGTTGTTGTTGGGGGTTTTTTACAGCTTTTTTTTCAAGTTAATTACATTTTATGGTAAAACATGTTCAAGGGTTAGAGTCGATGAGTGTGTATGCAAGTCATGTGCTCATGTTTCAATTTTCATGTATGCAGTGGGGTAAACCCGTTTTATGATTACATGACTGTTGGCCAACATGTGAATAATTCCCTGTACCTTCATGATCATTATCATGTTGTAACATCTACGCTTAAAATGAATAATTACATAACTCTCATACATGGCCATACGCAGACATTTTTTCCTGGGGGAGGGGGCAAGACACATAGATATCTTTCAAGAAACTGGAATGCAAGGGAGCAAACCGACTGAGCTTATCTTTGGGACATTTTCCGTTTTTCAAATTAAAATTGAAGGATTTTCTACACACTTTTTATTTTGTGCCAATTTGCATTAAAAAAAATCTGTTTTCACTTTTTTAGGGGGGGGGGGGGGGGAAACTGCCCCTGAAGCATATGGCCATGCACTTATACACATCTCCTGTTTATATTTACAGAATGTAGTTCTTTGACATTTTTTCTATAACATGACCTCTATCTTTATGTAGACTGTGTCTACAATCTTCATTATTGTAGCATTTACCGATTATAGAATTCATGTATTTGAGTATGATATGAACAATGATTATATTGACATTTACACAGCTTTGTCCCTTAAAAGCATGTACGTCATTGTTTTTCCCATGCTGTTATCTAAATTACAATTGCTAATTGAAATTTGCACCATATGTCATAATGTCATTATGAACAAGCTATTTATATATCTAGTTTCTTTGATGCAGAAAATTATTTTTTAAATACTTGGAGTTGTTTTTGTAGACCTTCTTATATTGACATTTGTACTATAAGTGAATGTCATGACCAAGCTACACTGCCAAAACTCTGGTGTTGATTGGTGTACAGAGGATAATGCCAATAGTTTTGCTTTGGTGTTTAATTGTTCGTGTAAGTTCAACACAAGGTATTACAACACCTTTGGTACTTACATTTACTTACACTCTTGGTGTTATATTAAATCTTAAGTGTGTAATTTCAACACCATGATGTGTGGTTATCTCAAGAGGTTTCAGATTTAACACCCAGTTTTTAGAGTGTATTGTTTTAGCCTGATCTCTCATAGGCGTATCTATGTATTGGAAGTTGTATTCATGAGCCTATAATTTCTTTTTGTTATTTCATAAATGTAAATTGTACTATTTTACTTTTGTATGACATGTGTGGATACATGTATTCTGTATGCCAAATTTTAATTCAATTTTACATTCAAATTTAGGTCACATGCTGGATCATGTTATATCAATCAATTTATTTCTAAATATGTTTGCATGTGTGTTGAATGAATTATGAGTACTTGCCAATTAAGGATTTCACTAGCTGCTCTAGTCTGAATAAATGGAGACAACAAGATTTGCAAACTAGAAATATTTAGTACCTGAAAAGGCTGTTTGTTTTCTTTGCTTGACTTGATGGATCTCTTATGAATTATTAATTGGGGCAAAGCCTGCCGCTTAATTTACAACCCAGCTCCCACCAGTATACAAATCATTTTGCCATTGATTTGAGGGTTCAAATGAGTCAAAATCAACTTATTTGCAATTGGGAGTAATAAATTGGAGGAATACAAAAATCACAATTCTGCTAGAATCTGCTTTGCTGCAAGACTTTTGGTTTAAAAAAAATAACAGCTTTGTCATGGAGGTAATGGCAAAATTGATATGACTTCACTACAATTTTGATTCAAATCTGCACTTTTATTCCTGAAGGGAGGCTTGTAACAGACTGGTTGTAGTATTTTATTATTCACGCCACTATGTTTGGAACCGCATACATTCGTAATATTCCAAAGGTTCGTTATTCCGAAGGTTCGTATTTCCGAAGGTTCGTAATTCCGAAGGTTCGTTAATCCGAAAAAGAAATGAGGTTCGTAATTCCGAAGGTTCGTTAGTACGAAAACTAAATGATTATCTAACCTTATTTAGTTTTCGGACTATCAAACCTTCGGAACAACGAACCTTATTTTGTTTTTGGATTATTAACCTTCAGAATAATGAACCTTCGGAATAACGCCACAAATTTTTGGATTAACGAACCCTTTTACGCTTTCGGATTAACGAACATCAAAGTATAGGCAATTTACGTGTTTCGGAATTACAAACCTTCGGAATAAAGAATCCTCGGAATTACAAAGTGTAACCGTTTGGAACTTGGATCTTAAAGTTTGGAGTGTTCATATCAAATGCTATTACATTTTTTTTTCTTTCACCATTGGATATCAAACTAATCATTGTGTCCAAGGCTTAAGATAAATCAAAGTATTATGTATGTGCAAACCTTTAACATTCAATTTTTTAACGATTCATTTTTTCATGATTTAAAATAAATATAATTATGCTGATAGAGGGGAAAATGGGTATGAAGAACCATTAAGACAAAAAAAAAGATATGTTTAGTTTCGATTTAAAAAATAAAATTTTGGCTGGTGATTAAATTCCAAAACACTTGAAATCTGAAAAAAAATATTGCCAAGATGTCCCTTAATATATTTAAAGTTTTCCTCTCTACACTGCTGATATTATATATCTTCATGCACTTAATCCTTCTCTGTTTTTTAGAGAAAGCTATTTTGGTATAGACGTCAAATGAAACTAAAGGGAGAGTCAGAGATGGGGGTCATTCACACTGACTCATAAAACTTGTTATACAGTCGAGTAGAATTGCATGATTTAGCAAAAAAAAATTATTGTATATGGGAATCCTCACAGGCCTATTGTTTTCATTCCGTTAAATAGGGTCCACATTATGGGACACATATATAAGTCCCCTTACCCTGATTTTGACAACATGTCCTTATAAAATTACCTCTACTGTTAAGGTTTTTATTGTCTCACCTGCGAAGCAAAGTGAGACTATAGGCGCCGCTTTTCCGACGGCGGCGGCGGCGTCAACATCAAATCTTAACCTGAGGTTAAGTTTTTGAAATGACATCATAACTTAGAAAGTATATGGACCTAGTTCATGAAACTTGGCCATAAGGTTAATCAAGTATTACTGAACATCCTATTAGAGTTTCATGTCACATGACCAAGGTCAAAGGTCATTTAGGGTCAATGAACTTAGACCATGTTGGAGGAATCAACATCGAAATCTTAACCTGTGGTTAAGTTTTTGAAATGTCATCATAACTTAGAAAATATATGAACCTAGTTCATGAAACTTGGACATAAGTTTAATCAAGTATCACTGAACATCCTGCATGAGTTTCACGTCACATGACCAAGGTCAAAGGTCATTTAGGGTCAATGAACTTTGGCCGAATTGGGGATATCTGTTGAATTCCCATCATAACTTTGAAAGTTTATGGATCTGATTCATGAAACTTGGACATAATAGTAATCAAGCATCACTGAAAATTTTGTGCAAGTTTCAGGTCTCATGATTAAGGTCAAAGGTCATTTAGGGTCAATGAACTTTGGCCGAATCGGGGGTATCAGTTGAATTACCATCATAACTTTGATAGTTTATTGGTCTAGCTAGTTCATTAAACTTGGACATTAGAGTAATCAAGTATCACTGAACATCCTGTGCACGTTTCAGGTCACATGACCAAGGTCAAAGGTCAATGAACTTTGGCCGAATTGGGTGTATCTGTTGAATTACCATCATAACTTTGAAAGTTTATGGATCTGATTCATGAAACTTGTACATAAGAGTAATCAAATATCACTGAATATCCTGTTTGAGTTTCAGGTCACATGATCAAGGTCAAAGGTCATGTAAGGTCAATGAACTTTGGCCATGTTGGGGTTTTTTGGTGAATAACCATCATATCTCTGTAAGTTTATTGGTCTAGTTCATAAAAAGTGGACATAAGAGTAACCATGTATCACTGAACATCTTGTGCGAGTTAGAGTAGTATTCAAAGTCAGCACTGCTGCTATATTGAACCGCGTGATGCAGGTGAGACGGCCAGAGGCATTCCACTTGTTTTATTTTTTATCATATCCCAGATTATTTTGAACCTGTCTTTCTCTTTAAAAGTAATCGGGGGATCATTTAACAAAACAAAGAGACTTTCACTGATTATTTGCTGTAAGCTGTTTGCTGAAACCTAAAGTATTTCCGCGAAAATCATTGATTTTTGTCTCGCCCACCAGAGGTTAAGGCGAGACTTAGGAATCCAAATGTCGTCCGTCCGTCACAAACCTATACATAACTCAACAACCGTAAGTCGCCTTTCAACCCCGCTTTCAACCAAACTTGGATAGTAGATGGACTTGGAGGACCTGCATGTTATGCTGCAGTCGGAGGTCACATGGTAAGGTCATAGGTCATTTTCAGGTCAACGTTATTTTAAAGTTTACATGAAGACTCTTATGTCACCTAACTCCGCAACGGTGAGTCACCTTTCAACCAAACTTGGATGGTGGATGGACTTGGGGGACCTGCATCTTACGCTGCAGTCGGAGGTCACATAGTAAGGTTATGGGTAATTTTCAGGTCAATGTTAAAGTTTTCATGGAAGAGTCTTATGACACCTAACTAGGCAACCGGAAGTCACTTTTCAACCAAACTTGGATGGTAGGTGGACTTGGGGACCTCCGACTGCAGGTCCCCCAAGTCCATGGTTAGGTCAAAGGTCATTTTAGGTCAATGTTAAAGTTTACATGCATGCATGCAACCGTAAGTCACTTTTCAACAAAACTTGGATGGTAGATGTACTTAGGCGTCCTGCATGTTATGCTGCAGTCAGAGGTCACATGGTAAGGTAAACGGTCATTTTCAGGTCAACATTAAAGTTTACGTGCAAGGCTCTTATGACAAGTGTTATTCCATCCCAGACTTTTCGCGATTAAGTTTAGATACAATTCTGTTGCGTGCCCTCGCAAATCACGATATTTCTGGTTATTTTCATAAGTGGGCGAGACACAAAATCGCTTTTGCATGTGTTTCATAAAATACTTCCCTGGTGATAACCACCTTGTTATTCTTATCAGATTTGTTTGGGGTAGAACAGCCCCCCCCCCCCCATTTATTCCTGCTGAGATAAAAAGAACAATTCCCCCTCGTTTCAGGAGGAGTATTGCATGACACATAATTATGATAATTACCTTTTCACTTTTTAATAGACAACTGAATTCCTTGGTTGGGAGTAAGTACGTCAGTGAAAATCACCGACGAAACCTTTGGCGAAACACTTCCCTGAACAACAATTGGTTCATTTTCTGCGCCCCCTCATTTATGGAATCATCTATCAATGAATGATCACAGTGATAGTGTAAATAAACACATATTTTAGAAGCAGACACGACCATATATTTTTATTTTATTTTTTGTTATTTGTCAGAGAGAAAATGTCAAATGACAAAAGCAGTCGTAACCTTGTTTTCACACGTTTGAGTTTTTCATTTTAGTGGCATAAGTGTTGGACCGCTCCCGTGCTCTCCAATACAAAATATATTGCCTTTTGAAAAGCCGGAAAAATTAGTAGTTTCAACTCTAATGGGGCATTGCAAGAAAACTTGCGATCAATTGCAAGTCTACTTTCGTTCCCGAAATTAAGCATATGCCGTGCAATTAATTAGAAATTTGCGATTGATTGCTAATCTGCTCCATGAAACAAGGAGTGTAATCTGATTTGCTTTAGTTAAAAGTGATCAATCAATTGTAAAATTGCAACAGAATATTTGCGATTGATTGCAGATATTTTCTTGCAGCACCCCTTATGAACCCTTTCAATTAATTTTTTAAAAAGCTGAATGGTTCTTTGAGCATGTTTTTCGGTCATTTTACTCGTAGGAAATTAATGAGAGAACCACATGGTCAAAGTTTTATTTATGCATAAAATTCAACAAAGTTGTGAGTGGATTTGTATGTGGAGCGGTATCCAGCACCCCACAGCATTCATAATTTAATTTGAAGAAAAAAAATTGTCATGATGTCTATTCTTACAGCATGGTCATTTTGAAATATAAATGCTCTCTGGTATATGCAGTATTATAAACATAATGAATGGTGGCTGTACTTGTTTTTGGGGTGGTAGATCAGCAAGAACAGCACAAGTTTAGTACGTTTCAATAGTGTTCTTGTTGTTTGTGAATTTAATCATATTTTGATTTTCGTTAACATACTTTGCCGACCAAATTTTAAAAGATATCAGACCATTATATCACTCCTCGGTAAAAATACAATCTTGTGTTATTTTTTTCTCTGCCAAAGATCACGCAATCAAACTGTTACACAACAAAGGGGACAATAAACATAAACCGCAAACAACTACGAATTTTCTACGTTGCGTTACCATGTTCACTATAATTATACCAGTGAGCCAAAAAAAAAGAGATAACAATAAATAGGGGACAGCTGGCTTAGTGGGCAAAGATTCTACAATAAAGCTGAGAGCGAGCGAGCGAAAATTTATATCTTTTTAACACAAAATCTGATATGACAAATTTGACATAATATTCAGAAAATAATATGACTCCTTTTCCTTTCCCGAGTCCCTTTTCTCTCATTTTTTCTTGGTCGTGAAAAGTTTCAGGGTCCATAGCTCACCCACGCCCCCCCGGTCAGCACAGTACAAATCGATGATCATTCATTCCATTCCATTCCTTGTTTTTATTTGGCAATAAGTCATAATTGACTATTTTTGCCACTCACTGTATAAAGAGTTGGGTAACAATTTTATTGAATAATATCATTTTCATTTTTTTTTTCTATTTTTTTTCTTTCCTTTTTTTCAATCATTTTTTGTATATTCGTTCCTTTTTTTCTATTAAAAAACGAACAAAACAAAACATTTAATACTATAAGGTCGTTGATCGATGATCCATGTGGTATTATATGAAAGAAAATCATTCTAAAAGGGGGGGGGGCTAACATTTTAACAGGTTTTCTGTATATACTCTGAATTCTCAGTGTACCAAGCATCATTTGTGATATGTTTGTGTTTTTTTTCTTTACAATTCAATTAATCTCAGTGGCCTAGCTAAGATAATTTTCTTGGGTTTTATTGACCCGTAAAATACGTAAAGACAGAGGAAGAAAAGATTTATGAGATCAAGAAGTGATAAGATATGGAAAATGAACTGATTTGGAATGACTGAAAGAGAGACAGGCAAAGAAAGAAGAGCCCCTCCCACACCCGTACCAGAGTTACGGGGTTGCGACTGTCCCGTCGGTGGATTCAGGTCCATCAACATCTTGAGGATTGATCTTTCCAGGGGACAAACGCCTTTAACCTACCTAACGTGGAAAATAAAAAGGGGCCCTTGTGGGAGGAAGCCCTTCCTCCTCCTTGTGACCCTCAGTCAGTCGATGGACACTTGTCTGTATATAGAAAGAGCTTCAAACATGAAATCCAGCGATATACAAAAAGAGAAGTGTCAATACATTTGGGTGGTTATTTTATTATTTTAATTTTGTTTCTATTACTTTTAATATATATATCCACGTCATTTTTTCTTAACTATTAAATTATCCTTTCTTCTCTCCCTCTTCCGCAAAGAAAAATGAAAGAAGAGAACCCCAGCAAGATATGGGGAGATGTCTCCTCTTTTTTCCCTTTCTTAAAGTCAAGGCTTTAACAAATGTAAAATATTCTATCACATGCATAATGTTTTGTTTTCAGTTTGCTTTTTACCAGACGCTCTATATTATTTTCAACCATGTTTAATTTATACAACACCAGCAGTTGTTAAAGTGCCTTATTTTCCATCATGCTGTTTTGTGAAGAAAGAATGTTCCATTTCTGAATGATTTTCCATTTTTACTGCGTCTTTTTGTTTTTGTTTAAGGGACTTTCCCCCCAGCAGTCACCGGCAGTCTGCGTCACTCACCGGTTACCGAATCACACTCCTTCACACCTCGTTGATATGTCATGACGTCATTTAATCAACACCTCCACCCCTCTCTTCCTGGGTAAAGTTCCTGTGACTTTACCATGGGTATAACCCGATATCACCCTGATTGGTCAAAGAGGGGTAATCTTTCACCCCTTCGTTAATTGGACCAATTTGAGAGTAGACTTTAATTTCCAGTGTAGGCCTCTAACTCTGCCTAGGCGCACACGTTTGAATTTATTTTTTTTTCAAAAGACCCCCACATGACTGTTCTGTGGGAAAAACATTTCTGTGCAATTTGTGGAGTCAGCGGCAAAACCAATTAGACTTTCTATATAATTTTGGGTTGGGACGTGCACACAATAAAACGATGTTTAACATTTTATACTACAGTCTTTACTCTATGAACCTTACTGTAGTTGTTTAATCAGTTTAAACAACCATGCTTTTTTTTTCTTTTGAGAATCAAATATTAAAAAATAAATAAACTTTGTGGTTTAAATTTTTAAACACTTGTTTTAACCGTATAAACATGATAAACAACTACTGTTAGGTTCAGATAATAAACAGAGTTGGATTTTAAACAATGCTAAAATGCATTGTACTTGCTTTTATCTCTATACCACTATCAAAAGCAAATCTATTTTTTTATTCGTGTTAAAAGGGTTTGTCGACTTGGCCCTAAAGCCCTGGGCCCCGTCTTATAAGGAGTTGCGATTGATCCAATCAATCTAAACTATGGAAAGCCAGCAAAGTCAACATATAAAATGCTTGTTTGTTAAAAAAAATTCTAGATATGAATGTATAACCATAAATTCATTGATTTCTTGACAATTTGGTGTGTTCTCTTTTGAATGTAATGGACATTTTACAAATTCCCTGTATAAAAAAATGACACTGATGGATTTCCACGGAGTTACGATTGATTGGATCAATCGTATAACTCTTTGTGAGACGGGACCCATATATTTAGAACAACCTTGTTCTTGCATGGCATCAATTCAGATTTTTTTTGTCATTTTCACTTTTCGGCTGCATTTATTTCAAATGACGTTAGGCATAACATAGCTATCATTGTATGCAAAAGATTTGAACAAAGTAATTTGCAGTAAATATAAGTCATATGCCGCCCTTTCATACGGTCTGTGAACAAGTCTCTTGATGTCAGAATTTCAGGAAAATGTATTCAGTCTAAAGAATTTGTGAAATACTTGCAGGCGCGGATCCAGGAGGGGGCCGAGCCGGCCCCGGCCCCCTATTTTTTGACAACCTGCAGAAAAAAGTGTACTCTTTACCTTGATAGAAACTACGAAAAACAGAAAGAAAGGTAAGAAAGAGGTATTTTACCCATGATCTGTAATTTACAGCCTCGTATCGACCGGCCTGACCCCGAAAGGATACCCCAAAAAAGGTGAGGGGAAGAATTTGAAAATAGACTTTATATAAAATTATTCGCTCGCGCTTCGCGCTCGCATTGCCTGCGTAATGAATCCCATTCAAGAGGGTTAAATGACACTAATGTATAACCAATATACAATATATCCAGTTCTGATATCAATTTGCACACAATTTTTTAGCTCGCACATCAAGCTTTCATTATTTTGTGTGATTTACACAAATTGTTAATGTGTATCAAAATGTTCAGCTTGCGCTGCGCGCTCGCATTGTTTGATTTGTGAGAAACCTATGCTCTTTGGAAATTCTTACCAAAATTTGTAAAAATGCTCCTTTATCATGTCAGTATATCAAAAAATTAAGCTCATGCTTCGTGCTCGCATTTAATTGTTTGAGACACACAGCTTGTTTATTTAAATAAAACGCGCTTAGACTGTTCATTTTTTCAGGTCGGAATATCAGAAATTTTGAACTCGCGCTTCGCACTCTCATGATTTAATTTGTGATACTTGTATCCCTTCATTAATCACTAAAACAGTCCTAATTGAGTCACTTTTCACGTTACTATATGATAAAATTTCGGCTCGCGCTTCGCGCTCGCATTGTTTAGTCGGATACTTAACTTTGTTCATGATTATAAAAACTGCTCTAAATCTTCAGTTCTAAGGACATTAAATATCAAAGATTTTCAGCCCGCGCTTCGCGCTCGCATTGTATATTAAGACCACATGAGATACCTTATATTGTTTATAGCAATAAAAACTAACATATACTTAAAACTTCAGTCTTTAGTTAGGACTACCCCCTGAAAAACCAACAACAAAAAAAGCCAGATTGTAGCGGCCAATCAAAAAAATGTTGATCAAAATATTTTTCGGCCCCCCCCCCCTATTGGCGAAAGCTGGATCCGCCCCTGACTAAGGGGTCTTTATTGATCCAGAGTTGAAATGGAATTGCCACATTGATAAACTTTGTGCTAAAACCAGTAAATGAGTAGATTCCCTTGATCGGCTTCGTTCATTTTTGAATGAGGATAGTCTGAAATTATTTTACCGTTCAGTAATTTTGCCACTGTTTGGTTTGGTTGCAAAAAAAAAAATAGAGCCTGCACAATACTACTAAAAATAAGTCTGTACAAAAAATATGTCTAACCATACTGTTCATCATATTTTAAACTGGGAATCACTCAAATCAAGGCGTATTAGACATATTCTTTCAGTGGTTTATAAGAGTGTGAACGTTCTTAGTACGCCTTACTTGAAAATACATTTCAGTACTCATCTCATAAATATTTCCTCCGTTCTGATGAAAATCTGTCTCTTCCAATACCACTGACTGAATACTGTAGAAGAATGTTGTCATACAGGGGTACGTCATATTGTAATGAATTGCCACGTGATGCTAAATTTTCTGTTTCTTTTAGTTCTTTTAATAACTCACTTAATAACCACATCTTAACTTGAGTCTGACTGTACACTATTCTCTGTTTTTTTTTGTTCAATTACTATTATATTGAGGTGTAGAGTGAGTTGACGTTGGGATGGGTGGGGGTTAGTTTGATTCTTATTGTCTTGGTATTTTATTTTCATATTGTGTATTATTTATATTTGTGTAATTTTTGTTTAAGCTATGATGAGGACCCCTCGGTGGACCAGGTGAGCACCATGATTGATGCTGCTGAGTTGGGCCATCCTCCCGTTTTCATTTATGAATTTCACATGTATCATTTTATTTATATTGTTGTTTGTTTTTAATGGAAACGAATTCAATTCAATTCATTTCAAAGTCAGGGGCGGTGGCGGGAAGTTGAAAGTGAAGGGCACAATAAAAAAAGGCACCTTTTCTTTCGAGAAGGGCACTTACTATCTTAAAACAAGGAAAAATGACTTATAGACAGTGGCGTAATGGGCGAAAATTTTGATGAGGCTAGATTTGTCGTATCACGTAAATTTGTAAGAAGTTGTGAGCGAGCGAAGCGAGCAAGCAAAAATTTGACATGTTTTTATAACAAAAATCCAATTTTGTGATAGACTTTTAATCTAATATTCAAAAAAATGATATCATATTTCATCCATCTCTCTTTCCTTTTCCCTTTTTTTTTTATCTTGGTCGTGAATATTTTCTATACGTTTCTGCTTATCTACCCCACTGACATGACTCATGAAGCCTAAGGCACGTAGGATTATACTTACAAGTTTTATAGTAACATAACATGTTTTCTTGTTTCAAAGGGGCACTCGCTATAGTTAAAACGTAAAATGGGTCTTTCTCCGAACACGTTCGTGTGGGGGCACTTTTCTTGGGTAATACAGATAGGGCACTTACAAGAAGGCAAGGTGGCAATTGCTCACAAATAAAACTGGTCCTTCTCAGGTGAAAGGGGCACAGAATACGTTTCGTAAGGGGATATTTTTCGGTAAAAATTGGCAATGATAACACTTGCTAACACATAAATCGGGTCCTTCTCATGTGAAAGGGGCACAGAACACGTTAGTAAAGGGACATTTTTTCGGTAAAAATTGGCAATGATAACACTTTCTAACACATAAATCGGGTCCTTCTCATGTGAAAGGGGAACAGAACACGTTCGTAGGGGGGCATTTTTCGGTAAAAATTGGTAATGTAACACTTGTTAACGCATCAATCGGGTCCTCAGGAACACGTTCGAGAGGGAGGCAGTTTTGCTTTTTAAAAAAAATGGCACTTACAAGAGCGGGCCCATAATGGTTTGCATATTTATAGGACTTATCTCTCTTAGGGCATTTTCACACGTGAATCTTGAATCATCATTGACAATGATTGCAAAACTGTGATTTGAATTCCAATTCCCGAGCGAAGGTGGTATGTGTCATTGGTGACTTGTCAATCAAAGCAATGTGAAGCATCGGGTCTTGTGAGACATATCCGACCATTTACCTGTATTTTTTATATTAAATGAAACTGATTTGCTATCAAAGAATCAACAGAGGGCTAATACCTTTAAACGTAAAATTACTGATGATGGTGTGAAAAACTTACAAAGAGAACTATATAATACTGATTGGTCATCGTTATATAATTGCAATGAAGTTAATGGTGCATATGACATATTCTTAAGTAACTTTTGTAGTTTGTATAATAAACATCTTCCCATGAATTTGAAAAAGAATAAAAATACTTTGATACGTAAACCATGGATTACTCCTGCATTATTAAAACATATCAAACAGAAAAATGCATTATATAAAAAATTCCTTAACAATCGATCATTTTTTAATGAAACAAAGTACAAAAAACATAGAAATATGACTAATAATATATTGCGTCATGCTAAAAAAAAGTATTTCTGTGATAAATTGTCAAAAAATAAAAACAATATCAAGGGTACATGGTCTATAATAAACAAACTACTCTGTAAGCGCAAACATAGTCTACCAAAATATATTACATGTAATAATAACAAAATTTATAATCCACAGCATATCGCCAATGAATTTAATTGTTATTTTGTAAATTGTTGTACCAATATTTTAAGATCGTCTGAGAATATTGCTGAAACTAATGATTATAATGTATACTTAAATAACTCATTTAATAACTCACTATTTTTAAAACCTATTACTGAATCGGAGATTGTAGAAATAACCAAATCACTAAAAAAGGGTTATTCATGTGGATTCGACAGTATTAATATAAACATTGTAAAAAGAATCATATATTCCATTGTAAAACCTCTGTGCTATATATTTAATATGTCTATATCATCAGGTAATGTTCCAGATAAATTGAAAATTGCGAAGATCGTCCCTGTTTATAAGAAAGAAGACCCCCATTTTTGCAAAAACTATAGACCGATTTCAATTTTACCCAGCTTCTCAAAAATTCTAGAAAAATGTATATATAATCGTTTATACTCATTCCTAATGCTTAATAACATACTAACTGAAAGCCAGTACGGATTTAGAAGTAACCATTCCACATGTCATGCTTTAATAGATCTTCAGGATAAAGTAGTATCAGCATTGAACACTAATAAGTTTGGAGTAGGAATATTCATTGACCTTTCTAAGGCATTCGATATAGTAAATCACAATATTTTATTATCCAAATTACAATATTATGGTGTACGTGGGCTTCCATATTTATGGTTTAAAGATTACTTATACAATCGTTACCAATTTACACATTTTCAGAATACATCATCTACTTATAGCTTAGTTAAACATGGAGTTCCACAAGGTTCAATACTCGGTCCATTACTTTTTCTTATTTATTCTAATGATATTGTAATGTCATCCAGTAAACTCAAGTTCATTATGTATGCAGATGATACAACACTTTTTTACACTCAACCTGATTTTGAAAATATAAATGAAAACATAAATTCTGAATTAAAACATGTATCCCGATGGTTTAAAGCAAACAAACTGGTGGTAAACATAAATAAATCCTCATTCATCTCTTTTTCATAACAAATTTAATGCTAGTAATATATGTAATGATCTCGCTCTAAGTATTGATTCCAATCAGCTATCTAAATCTCAAGTTGTTTGCTTTTTAGGGGTTCAGGTCGATGAAAATATGAATTGGGATTCACATGTAAACTACATAAATAAGAAAGTATCAAAATGTACTGGAATTATGTACAAGTTAAGAAGTTACCTTCCTAAATCTGCCTTATTCTATATTTATAATTCTTTGATATTATCACATATTATTTATTGTATTGCTGTTTGGGGTAACTGTAGTAAGACCAAGTTAGATAAACTCTATAAATTACAAAAAAGAGCAATTCGTATATGTACCAGCAGTCATTATCTTTCACCCTCTGCACCTTTATTTCATAAAATGAATACTTTGAATATTTTTCATCTTTATCAATATCAAGTAGCAATATTAGGGTTTTTCTACTTCACAAAAAAGTTGCCAAACAAGATTAATAAAATGTTTTGTATTAATAATACTGTACACTATCACAACACACGTATGAGTAGTTTATTTCATTTATGGAAAGTAGGAAAAACCTTTGTACAAAAAGCTATACGTTTTAATTTCCCCTTAATCTGGAACTCTGTACCTAATTTTGTTCGGTCATGCAAATCTCTATCCCTCTTTAAAAGAAGATTAAAACAATACTTTACTTCAAAATATGTCTAATTTAGCAGCTTTGCTACAATTTTATATCCACACTATGGATTTTCTCAAACACGTGTTACTTATCATTTTTTGTATATACATGTATCCTTCAACCTTTATGTCACCTTTGTTTTTTATGTATATATATTTGTTTTTATTATAATATGCAAAGTATAGCCTCCACATAAGCATTTGATAGTTAAGGAGACTTTATCTCACAGGGCCATTGCTGGCTTTATTTTAAGTCTTCCTATTTCATTTCTTCTATGACCATATAGGCCAAATTATATCATTGTATCTATTGTAAGTTATTTTTGTATGATTTATTCGTTCTATTATTAATCTGTATACTTGATGTGTATATTTGATGCAAATATGTACTCATTGTTTTTAGAGATGAAATAAATACGAACTGAACTGAACTGAACTGAATTCGTGATTGTGATTAGCGTTCGTAATTCTAATCATGTTCTAGTTTGGATTCACACGTGCTAAAAAATCGTCATTAGCCTTATTTTTCACTGGAATCAAATTCAAATTGTGATTTTTTTTACCATGTGAAAGGGCGGTAAGTTTTTTTTTTCGATTTCGATTTTCGTTTGGTAAATAATAAAGTTCATGATTACCACCTCCCGGTTTGATGAACAAAAATACCGCTCCATGTTTGCCTCTAATTTCCACATACGTCAATCCATTCCCGATTTCAAACAAAATGTTGACAGGCTGGAGGTTCACGCAATTTGCGAGACAATTTCTATTGAATTGATGTGCTGTTGTTTGTATTTATTTCCATATAAAAATAAAACATATACATGTACATGCTCAATTTAACATAGATCATATCATAGGATGGCCAATTTCAGCGGTATTTATATAATACCACTGTTCTTCCATGGGGTCCTTTAAAACATAAATACATGTAGAACAAATCTACAAAAATATACACAAAACTGAATTGAATACATGACAAGATAGAAAATCACCCCAGCCCACCCATCCATTAAAAAAAACTGCAACAACAGTCCAAACAATTATGGAAAACCGAGATACAATTGAATATTGGATTTAAAGGACTGAATCGTTGAACTAGACGACAAATGAATTGGTAATTTGTTATAAACAGGGGCGGATCCAGGATTTCCAAAAGTGGGGGGGGTGGGCAAATTTTTCGGAGGAAAATTTTGACATGCAAAAATAAAAAATGAACCACAAATATTTAAGATTAAATATCAAATATATATTATTTCGTACCCGAAAAAAAATAGATAAGCAAAAAAAAGGAAAAAAGTCTTCACTTTCTCTTTTAATATCATTTTTGCATTACAAATTCTAATTTTGCTTTTCAAACGTGCCCCCTGTGCCCCCCCCCCCCCCGATCCTCCAGTGAAGTGTAGCTCTTCTATACAAAAATGTCCGTTTACAGCTGTTTGACTTTGGTTTTGGGAGACTTACGTGACTTTCTGTAAGGGTATGTTTTACGAGAAATTGTGTTTTCATATAATCAGGTGCAAAATTATTCAATGTATACTCCTCTATTTCTCATACCCGGTAGACGAACATCGGGGGAAGTTGAATGAAGGGGTACTCTAGGCTAAAATTAACATGATTTGAACAGATAAAGAAAAATCAGACGAACACAACAATGAACATTTCATCAAAGTCGGACAAGGTATACAAAGTTATAACACTAAAGATTTGCATTATTTCAGTGAAACGCTTCGGTGTATGTCCTCATGAATATTCAATGAGCAAACTGATGCTGTCACATCCCCACTTGTTCTTTTATATTTCATTATCAGAAATTATGTTGTTAAAATTTTGTACACCGAGAACTAAAAGAAACCGGCTTTGACAACTGATTTACTGCATATGACATTGATTGCATGCTGCAACTTATTTTATTATAAGGGAGACGTATCATACACACACTTTTATGAAAAATAATCATGATATAACTCATGATTTAATGTAATAACACAAGAAAAGGGAAAGTGGCATCATCGACATTCATGACGACGTGCATAAAACTGTTTTCACAAAATGTTGCTAAACTTTGAAGTTCAATATCTTTTTTTTTTTATAATACTTTGATGAAATTTTCTGTATTTTCCTCAGTGAATATCACTGTATATAATTATTTTCAGCATGGAGTAGGCCTACCCCTTTAACTTCAGTTCGTGACCCAATACTGATAGATACCATCCGGGTTCCTATCCCAGTGGTATAACTGTCATGAAATCGATATCCTGACTCTGTGAAGTGATTTGAACCCCTGACCTTCCAGTAAGTCTTGAAGTTGTGTCATTTTCACGCCGCCAGCGCAAAGATGGCCCAGAGCTGCGAGCCAAATACGCCAGGGGCACTTCAAAACCACATAATTCACTCGACTCCGGTTAGACTGGGAGATTGGCCAAAAACTATATAGTAAAAGTGTGAATTATGCGGTTTTTGCCACAAAATAATTGCTTGATGACGATAAGGGGGTATGAGGGTCGGCTCCGGAAGATATCCAAAGTTAGCAGCTTGTTTTAGGCCTCTGTGGACACAGAAGAAAAAAAGTATGAAGTTTGCAGACAAACCCGAGTTACTTTAGCGAAAGGCCGAGACGAACAACCTTCACACATGCTCTGAAATTGGCTAATAATAAATTGGGATTAAATAGTAAGTTCATCCTGCCCAAATAATTAATATTGTAAAAATAGCGCAAATATAAAAAAAAATTATGCTGAAGGTTTGAGGAAAATCGATCAAAGATGAAAAAAAGTTATTAGAATTTTTATTTTGTTAAACTGTGCGGGCAGCTCTGCTCTCCCACATATCGTATCATAAAAATATGAAATTTAAATTTGTCGAAAATGTTTTTTATCGTTCCTTCAGTATAACATCAGACATAGGCCTATTATTTCACAGGGGCCGCGGAAAGGTTTTCAAAGTGGGTGGGGGCGCTGACCATGCAAAAAATCACAATAGTATGGTAATTTTTGCGTTATTGTAAACGGTTTTGGAAAAAAGTTGGGGGGCTGAAGCCCCTCCCTCGGTTCCGCGGCCCCTGTTTCACACCTGCTTCTGAAAGAAGTCATTACGAACCACTACATTCTAAAAGTTATATTGGGTAAAAGTGCTCCATGAGGGTAATTATTTTTTCAACCAACATTGGGCATTTCTTTTGGGAATCTTAATTTATACACTCAGTGTGATGAAAATTTTGCCCATTCTAAGGTAATTGCTGCTTATGTTTTTAACCTTTAACTGGGCAAAATGCTTCCCGCATTGGGTAAAACACTACCCCAAATTGGTTGGACACATAATTACCCTCGTGGTGGTAAAAATTTTACCCAATATTTTTTACAGTGTAGAAAATCGAAATTTATGCATTTTATATTATGGAGCAGCTGGTCGTATATGACGCCACAAATCAAATAATTAAAATTCTAATAACTGTCTTAATCTCTGATGGATTTTCCTCAACCTTCACCAATAATTTTTTTCTGGTTATATTTCTACAACAAACTTTTCGTCAGGGTGATCTTTCCTTCCCCTTTAAGGGATCGCAGCTAGTTAGTTAAATAAATCCAAATGTTACTTTGAATTCATATCTTTGCCTGCGGGTGCATCTCTCGATTCCAATCCTTGGTTTCCATCTTCATGTGATAAAAGTTCAGAGCATCTCATTCTCTTTCTGCTAACATTGGTTGACTTCCCACATCTTGATACTCCAAACGAGATGAGGTCAGTAACCACACGTCCTCCTCCGGAGAACAAACATATTCTTATTTGCCATGGTTACGGTTCGCGCATCGGAACCGAAACGACCCATCCTATCAGTCATTCGGTTACTATCGCTGTCATGTTGTTAATTGATGTTTATTAGCAACTAAGATTTCTCTCTTGATTCTTGCATTCCTAAATCATTAGTAGAAAATACAGAAAATTGCCACTGAGAGTGGAAAGTTTTAGGAAACGGATTTATAAACTCAATTACTTTGGATTCCTTGAACTTTTAGTGTAATGCGGTTGTTTCCAACTGCTTGTAAAACTGTATAAAGAATAAACAGATAAATGGTTTTCGGAAGCCAAGCGACGTAAGGAGGATACCAGAACACATGTGTTTATTGAAAATCCATGCCAAATGACAAAGGGTATCTGGGATGTCTTTGTCGAAAATTGGTAAAACCGGAATAGCGGTTTTGTCCAAAGTTCAAACTGACGAAAAATAGCAAATATGTTGTTTGTCAAGAATCAAGGACTTTTTCCTTTTCTCTTTCATTTTCTTGATCATCAAGAAAATGAAAGAGAAATGAAAAAAAGGTGGAATAGGATCAGACATTACTTTATTTTCTGAATACTATGTCACTGAAATCTATCACAAAATAAGGTTTTAATATAAACAATAGTTTACTACTGCTCCCTGCGATAATGCTGGTCAGAATTAAAAAGATTCACGATAATCGTGTTTTTTTTTTTTTTGGGGGGGGGGGGGGTGTTACGGCCCAAAGCCTCCCATCTCTACACCAGTGCCGCCAATTTCGATAATCAGGGGTGGCATCGGGTTATAGTAATGAGGGGGTGTGGGGGGGGGGGCAAGCCTGCTTTTATTCCTCCATCAATATACCTGTCATTTCAATGCTCTCCTTTCTTCTTTTTTTTCTTACTCCTTTTCTTATTTTTCTGCTAATCTTTTAGCACTAAAATTATATAGGGACTCAGTGGTCCCTATGATTACGTTGTACGATGTGATTTAATGTGGGGAGAAATAAACTAACAAACTAAATTAAAAGACTATAGTTTTACAAGTTATAACCATGGAGCTATATAACGAATCTTGTGATAGTTTGCTAATAAAATCAAGAAAACAAACACTTATAGCATTGGGCTCACATGGCAGTATACATTAGAGCCATTCGGACAAAGTACGCATACAGGCTACCCTAAAGAGAAATGCGTGTTCTCGGGTTGAACTTTAATAGGATGTAGATTGATATTACATACTGTTTGAATGTGTGAATCATTTGAAAAAAGTACCTAGAATGTGACTATTCGCGAACATTTCCCGAGATACAAGATATTTGAAGTAAACAGACCCACTTTTATTGCACTCTTCGCCTCAGTCATGCATGGGGAAATTAAAAACATTTGTTTTCATCATGGATTCTACTAGTTTTTCATACTTCTCAGTTCCGAGTTCATGAACTATTAAACCACAAACCGTATGGATTCACGGACGGCGGTAGCTAGCCACTGAGTAGCGTACCATGGGTCGCGGCATGGGGGGGGGGCACCAGCAAAAAAATAAGTCACTTAGTGCTTCGCGCGCTAAGTTGCCAGGTATACCTAATAGAGACATATTTAGAAAGGTGCCATTAAACGGATATAATGCGATCGTTAAGCGCGAGCTGAAAATTTTTTATATTTAGACCTAAAAAGGGACATTATAAGCAATTTTTTTGTATTCATGATACATAACTGTCTCTCTAAACAAACGGTACGAGAGCGAAGCGCGAGTTTTAATTTTTTTTGGTACAGACCCCAAACAGGGACATTGTAAGGACTGCCAAGCACTTGCTGATTATGTTAGAGTTACTTTTAAACACATGAAGCACTTGTGGTCATTTTAATCATGATTAAAATACGCATCTCCTGCACTAATCAAATATCGCAAGCGCAAAGCGCGAGCTCAAAATTAAGGAAATTCAGACCTGAAGAAGGGCATTCTAAGGCTTGTTTGTAAGGATTCACTATAAACCCACACGTAAATCATTAAACAAATTAATGACGCGAACGCGTAGTGCGAGCTGAAAATTTTTGATATTCAGATCAGAAAAAGGGACATTTTTAGGGACCGATTTGAGGTATTAACGAAGAGCAGACCAAACCACTAATGCGAACGTAAGCACGGACAGGAAATGTTTTATATTAAGACCTTAAAATTGGGCAATCAGTCTAAGTAGTCAAGGAAAAGAAGCAAATGTCACTTCATAAAACCATAATTACTCGAAGTGCGATGAAATATATTTGGTGTGTATTGACTTGAAAACGGGGGGGGGGGGGGGGGGGGGTTGTAGCACCAGGAACAATGAAGATAGGCCCTGAGCAATTACGTTTTATAAAGTTATGAAAAAAATGTTTCTTATAATATAACATTATAATGAACAATAACTTCTTCTTTCCCACTACGCTTCTCTTCTTTTTCTACTTTCCCGTTTGTTTTGTTTTTTTTTTGGGGGGGGGGGGTGGGTGGGGGCACGTGCCCCCCTCCGTAGTTACGCCACTGGCGGCAGCGTATTTCGATGGGAGGGAGGGGATACTATGTTTTTATATTCTTCTTCGATCCTTTCTAAAAGATCCAAACTAGCATATAACATTGAAAATTTCATCAATATCGGACATAAAGTAAGACAGTAATGACATGATTCTGAAATCTCGCTTGTTTCCTGAAACATTTGTATGCAGAATGTAGTGATGCGAAAGAGTCGATTATGTCAGTCACTCATCTATTGTTTCCTTTGTATTTCATTGTAAGAATTAAACGATATATGTATTTTTTTGCAGATTTAATATTAAATGGGGTACTCCAGGCTGAAAATATTATGATTTGAACAAAAAGAAATCAGACAAACAAAACACTGAAAATTTGATCAAAATCGGACAAGGAATAAAAAAGTTGTGAAATATTAACCCGCTTCTTAAAGATTTGCATTATTCCAGTGAAACAGTTCTAGGCATGTCTTCATGAATATCCAAATGAGCAAACTTATGATGTCGTATCCCCACTTGTTATTTTGTATTTCATTACAATTGGGTTTATTCTTTTTTTCCCTTTTAGAACTAAAGCAATTGGATTGACAACTGATTTAGTGCATTAGATATTCATTGCTGCATAAGGGAAAAAAAAATCACATTGTAATGTAATCTACTATTACCAATGGTCGAGTCTAAAATCTCAATGTCGAGTTTGAAGTATTATCAAAAAGAGGTTGAGCAACTTTTGCAATAGAGACTATAATGTTGACTTCCTAACATTTGTCTCGCAGACTGCTCTTATTTGAAATATATCACGTACGGCTTTTAACGTCGGTCCAGTTCGATTGCTCTGCTGCTTTGTAAATACTGTGTATTCATGAATCCGATTTGTGACGAAATGAAACGCAGCGACAACAGGTGAATTTTAAACGTTATAGTGTCAATGCTTGCGATGGACAGATGCTATCTTTTCACAAATTTACAAAAGCCTTGTCGAGTTTAACCATTCAATCATCAGTCTGACCTAGCTAATAAAATGCATAACAAAACAAAATGAGCACAATTTGCCCCAGGTTCAAGGCTTGCATAAAAATGGAAAACAGAAGAGGATCTCGGAAGGGATGGGGGGGGGGGGGGACGAGCCCTTGCCCAATTCTTGTGCACCCCCCCTTCATGCCCTTGATGACAAGTGCACACCTTTTTGACGTGATACCCCCTCCTCATTCTTTCCTTTGTTTTCCTAATCATATTTTCTAATTTGTTCAAAAGTTATACAGTAATCTTCCTCTGCCTATCTTCCTCATGTGTATATTCTCCTCCCAATCTCATTCTTAATTGCTCTCTCTTTCTCTCTTACAACACAAACCATCAGGGGCGGTGCCTGTGCATGTTGGGAGGGGGGGGGGGGTCAAGACGAACTATTTTTCTCAATCGTAATGCAGGGGTGATATAATTACATGACTCTTACCCCTTTCCTTCTCTCTTTGATGTGCTCTTCTTTACATGTATGGCGCAGTCACACTTCCCCTACGGCGATCTAAAACAGCAGTTGTAACAATTTTGGTACCAGCTACACATAGGTGGTTAGAATAAAGCAGCCGTTTTCGACTCGCGGTACGGCCGCCGTAGGGGAAACGTGATTGCAGCATTTTCTCTCCTCGTGTTGTTAAGTTTTAAAACTACAATATTCGATGAGTACTTAACAAAAATCCTGCCATTTCATTGGTTGAGAGACTTAAAAAACTCTATTTGTAGATGAAAAATATAAGGGTTTGCTGTAATTCAAAGCAAGTTTCAGGATAAAGATCCCAATTTTCATCAGAAATTTGGTCCAGCTTAGTTTACTTCTACTGTGGCAAATTGTTTATAACAAACAAGTGGAATGCCTCTGGCCGTCTCACCTGCATCACGCGGTTCAATATAGCAGCAGTGCTGACTTTGAATACTACTCTAACTCGCACAAGATGTTCAGTGATACATGGTTACTCTTATGTCCACTTTTTATGAACTAGACCAATAAACTTACAGAGATATGATGGTTATTCAACAAAAAACCCCAACATGGCCAAAGTTCATTGACCTTACATGACCTTTGACCTTGATCATGTGACCTGAAACTTGAACAGGATGTTCAGTGATACTTGATTACTCTAATGTCCAAGTTTAATGAACTAGACCAATAAACTTTCAAAGTTATGATGGTAATTCAACAGATACCCCGATTCGGCCAAAGTTCATTGACCCTAAATGACCTTTGACCTTAATTATGAGACCTGAAACTTGCACAAAATTTTCAGTGATGCTTGATTACTATTATGTCCAAGTTTCATGAATCAGATCCATAAACTTTCAAAGTTATGATGGGAATTCAACAGATATCCCCAATTCGGCCAAAGTTCATTGACCCTAAATGACCTTTGACCTTGGTCATGTGACGTGAAACTCATGCAGGATGTTCAGTGATACTTGATTAACCTTATGTCCAAGTTTCATGAACTAGGTCCATATATTTTCTAAGTTATGATGACATTTCAAAAACTTAACCTCAGGTTAAGATTTCGATGTTGAATCCTCCAACATGGTCTAAGTTCATTGACCCTAAATGACCTTTGACCTTGGTCATGTGACATAAAACTCTAATAGGATGTTCAGTAATACTTGATCAACCTTATGGCCAAGTTTTATTAACTAGGTCCATATACTTTCTAAGTTATGACGTCATTTCAAAAACTTAACCTCGGGTTAAGATTTGATGTTGACGCCGCCGTCGCCGTCGGAAAAGCGGCGCCTATAGTCTCACTTTGCTTCGCAGGTGAGACAAAAATACAAAATTAACATCAAAACATTCAAATTTCCTTTCTTAGAGAAGGGATGAATGAACACTCCCAATCTTTAATAATAGTTGTCAACAATATTGCAATCTCTACTCTTCTCTCATTGTTGCATAAATCTTAGAGGCATTTATATTATATACATGTACATCTATCATCATCACAGTGGTCAAGTCATATACATTTTGCTACATCAACTGCCATTTCATTCTCTTCTGCTTGCATGTACAGTGTAGTTATAACATGGCTCAGTACCTAACCGTTGGAACTGTATACAGGGCCAACATTCTAATTCATATAAGATGTAAAAACTAGATTACAAATAACATTAAATAGTACCAGTTTCCTGACAGATTCTGAGGCAGGCATTCCTTTAATAATCATGAAAAAAGAGAGAAATATGTACTTATATGATATATAAACAACAATAAAAGTTAAACATAATGTAGTGTTTCAGAAAGCAGGGTCCCATCTTAGAAAGAGGTACATGTATGATTAATCTAATCAATCTCAACTGTATGGAAATCCATCCATACCATAATTTTTTTTTCTAAAGGAAAACAAAGAGAATCACACGGAGTCTTCAAGAGAACAATGAATGTATAAATATACATCTACATGTATATAATATGATCTAGGAAATATTTTGAACAAATTTGCATGTTAGATGTCGACGTTGATGGCCGTCCGTAGTTGTGGTTGATTGGATCAAATGCAACTCTTTGCAAGACGGGGCCCAGGACTTCACTAATGACTGTTGACCTTCTCATAAATAGGATGCCCAAATTTGTTAGTGGAAGCGAATTTCCTAATTAGTACATGTAGAACTCTAGTCAAATTTGGACAAATTAAATACTTTCTTTGCCTTCAGATTCTTGTTCACAACAAAAAATTACAATGTACATTAGATGTACAAAGATCAGGGTCTGTTTCACAAACACTAGTAATCAATAACAAATGCACAATTTTCATAACTAGTTTACTATCAAGCAATTAAATTTAAAGATTTCAGTAGCTTTGATCTATATTGCAAATTAGTTATCTGAACAATATTGATATAACAGGCCTCAAATTTCGTCTAAAGCTGATGGGAATCAAATTTATTTAACTGATACCAGTCTAACAGTGTATGAAAATTCATGCCTAACCTACAAAGAGCTTTAATGAAAACTACCCCGAGTAGAAGACATACATGTATTTTAATAATTAGGTATGCATGCATCGACCATGAATTCATAAAATTTAAGAATTTAAACGAATCATGCAAGAAAACCATACTTAAAATCCTTTTAAAAATCGATAACTAAAAGGGAAAAACAAATCTAATATTGATGCTTGCCAAAACAACAGATACATGTATGGACCATAAAACCATGGAGCTAACAATACATGTAGCTCTATGATAAAACCTACCTGTACCTGTACGTGCAGTTAGGACTTGTGCAGATGTACATTTACTGTTATGGATGGAACAATCTGTGCAAGAACTCTCAATTTCTCCTCCAAGTACAAAATTTCTAACCAACCAAACCAGATCTGTTTAATAGCAAAATTTGACAAAGTTTGTGCATGTAAATGTGCAATAGATTCATGTACACTGTACATGTGAGACTTGTCAGACCCCCATGCTTTCAAGGAAAACCCATTAAATATGAAATTCATTTAGAAAAGCTTTTAATACACAAGAAAAACAAAATGTGATAGATCTTGTTGAAAATGAATCTTGATTTATGACTGACAAGGCAAATGCCAATTTGAGTGACTCAAGTCATCAAGTAATCTGACTAAAGCCCGCTTATTAAGACCCTCACCGCAGGATCCATGCTGCAAAAGAGATTGAAAAAACTTTGTGGCTCTCTAGTTAAGCAGCACTTGCTATCTATAACAGGAAACGGGGTTAGACTAGGTACGAAGCTCTCTCATTATAAATTGATTGTGAAATGATTAAGAGCTAGTGGTTTTACTGAATTGAGCATTGGTCGAGGCTGTTGGGTTCTGTCAGAGGGAAAATACCAAACCAATGGTTCAATCTGGAGCAAGAAGATGCTTTATGATTTTTAAGTTTGATTAAAACAAATACCCCCACGTTCACTTCTACAATCTACATTCCATCATCCGTGAACATTTTCTGATACCTTTTCACACTCGACAGGCCTACTCTTGAATGAGTATTTTCGGAGCCAAATTTTGTTACACTTTAAAGATCACTGCGCAAACCACCAGCGTCTAGGCAATCAATTTGTCTTACCGTTTAAAGGAAATTAATCTAGTATAGGCTAATATCCTCTTGGAACCAGAGCCAATGATATTTGATTCTTTTCTTTCCAAACTGTAACTAATACTTCCTTTACAAGTTCATACATATATTTCGGCTTATCTACTCATTTCCAAGAACAATCAACTCTACTGCAATATACATGTACGTGGGAAGGGTAATTTGTCACCCACTGTCTCGACACATATACATGTAGGACATTTTCCAAGGTTACATAATTGTATTTCTGTGAATCCGTGCACTGCAATACTGTTGCACAATAAACATTCTTTGCTATGGTAACAGCAAATTGAGGGGTTTATCATACCTGGAACAACTTAGCTAGCACATGCTGATGTACACGTACATGTACATGTATGTTGTAAAGCAAACTATTTCACCATTTAATCTTTTGTATTACAAATCTTAATACCAAAAGAATGAATGATGTCTAAACATAAAAATTGTTTAACACACAATAATTTCTTATATAAATTGAGAAATAGGATTAAATGATAACAGCCTGCCATGTATTTTGGCATATGCTGGCTAAATTAAATGCGACAGCCCCTGTGAGCTTAAACCAGCGGCACGTTCCCAGACCACCCCCCCCCCCCCACTTCCAACTCTTTTCAGTAAACATGAATTGAAAATGATCTTCTTATTGGGACTATGGCATGTTCATCGGCCCCCACTTTGGGGTCAGCTCCCCAACCTGAAACACATAGCATACATGTAATTGACCATTCCGCAAAATAGACCTGTTGATATATTAAACACTGTTCAAAGCCAATTACAGTACATGTAATTGTGTACAGCAGTATCATACATTTTGATGTAGTAATTGCAAAGTGAATGGTGACCTATCAGACTTGTCACACTTTAGTACTTCATAAATCCCTATATCTGTATCGTCATGGACTTACAAGTCTATGGTATCGTCGAGTTCAAGATTTGCTATGGAGTACTCCCTGTATGGTTTCTGTACACTCTAAATTGATGAATATTCTATAAAATGAGGTTAAATTTGATCAAGAGGGCACCCGTTACGCTAGAATACAAAGACTGTACTTGGGGAAGGTCAAAGATTTGGTGCTTTGAAAAATGTAACTAAATAATGTTTGTCATAAAATGAAAAAAAATTTAAAATAGAATCTGGATACACAATGAAGTTTATATGTACATGGAATAACCTTTAACAATTTTTGTCAACATCTTTGAAGCTGAAGCACACTTCAAGAAGCTAAAAGCGCATACATGTACTTATTGTATGTACCCGAGGAAGCCATAAAGTAAGATTTATATTAACTCTCCAGCAAAAATGGTAAAATCTACTCCAGGAATTTAATTGAGTGTAATTCTACACTGACAACTGTTCATGTATTGAGATTGATTATGGAAACCAGAAGTTAATTCATAACTCTCCTTCAAAAACAACAGTAAAATTTGCATTCAGTATTAGACTGACTGTAATTCACCAATGAACATACACATACATGTGCATTTGTAACATTACTCAATACTCCTGGAAAATCCCCTAGGCTCGGCCTGGGTGACGTTACATGTATGCATGCTATCAATGCTGTCTTTCCCCTAGGTTTGAGTACTTACAATTCAACTCAACTACTGTACTGTACAACTAAGCCTACGGTATGAATACAGGAAACAAGTTGCTTATAAATTTGGGTCTAAAGTCCTTTTTTCATAAGAGTTCCCATATTGTTGAACTGAAGTCTATTTACAGTTCAACATGAAATGAAATTCAATGCACAATGGAACTAATGCTCAAATAGTGTGGGATTTTTTTTCTAGCCCTTGAGTCTCAAGGTTGTTACGTGTAAATGTACGTGGATCGAGTCGCAACTCGCAAAAAATGTGATTTGCACAGTATGACTTTATTTTGACCTACAGCAACTCACCCAAGTGTTAAGAATTTATTATAAACAGGTTCTGAAGGGGAGCATTTCAATGAAATAGCTACATGTAGCCAGTGAAAACTGGTCAACTACTTAATCCCTGCATCTGATTGACTCAGAACATTATTAATCAATGAAAATAAGAGACTTTAGAAATGTATTTGATCTATGACACACTCCCCTGAAGAAATTGAAAAAAAAATGCTGATACATGGAGTGGGTGTGAATTGTATAGAATACAGTGCTTGTGAGAAGGGATTTTTTTTTCAAATAAGTTTACCATGAGAAAAAGTGGACTAATATGTCAATGTGCCAATACCTGTAAACAATAAAATGTGTATAAATTTGACAAAATCTTAAGTTTGAGTAAGAAAGAATACAAAAAGAAAAGCATAGGCCTGTGCCCTGTAGTGTTGACATCAGTTTAGTAACGAGCCAAATATTCTGTAAATCACTCTCAAATATAACTTTCAATTGATTTTTCTTTCAAGTGAAACATTTGTTACACTTGAGTACTTGAATGCATAATTGCATGTTACATTAGATGACATTTAAAATAATGTACAGCAACAATTGATCATGGCCATTGTGCAGCATTGTTAAAAAAAGGTAGACAATAGACATCTAAATTAAAATTCGCATAAAATCTGATCTAAAAGAGAAAAAACAAAGAACAAAATAAATGAAGTTTGTATTATAAATTCATTTCCTTCATAAGAACATGTGTGTATGCAGCTCTGCAAATTAAAAATTATATATTTCCTGAACTAATTTAAGCAAACTAATTGCTTGTGAACCCACATTGAATTGCAGAATATATTCTGATATAAAACATATCAACAATACTGTACATTTAATTCAATGCATAGAAACAAATCCTTCAAGAGCTCTTGGTATATTTCCAGAGAAGGGAATCTTGTTCTGAACAATGCACCGTGCAGCCAAACACTGCAGCTTGGTGTAGTTGATGGGTGCAAGATCACAAGACACTTTCAGCAAGTCCAGTGGGGTCTGACCCTCCAAGTTTCGGAAATCACAATGTGCACCATGATCAAGGAGCAACTTCATGATCTCATTGTTGTCCATCTTGCTACCATTTGTTGTGATGGTTGAAGAACCTGGAGCAACGGTGTTTGTGGCAGCAATGTGAAGAGGCGAGTTGCCATTGATGTCTAACACATTAGGGTCGGAACCGCATTCCAGCAAGAATTGCACAACTCTCTTGTCTGGAAAAGTACAGACGGGGTAACGCCCAACGGATGAGGTGGCCTTGTCAACGGCAAGATGCAGGACAGTGAATCCCTTGCTGCCACGCAGTCGGAGTTTCACAAGTTGGTACGTTGCCCGCTTGACCTCTTCCATCTGTTGAGGTGTCGCGCCTTCTCGCTTCGCTATAAGACACATGAGGTGCATGAGAATAAGGAGGGTACGATTGAAGTTTGTGGTCTCCTTTTCTGGTTGAGGACCAAGGGGAAGCTGTTCAGCACCGCGCTTCATCTCGGTGATTCCTTTCATGTATACGACTGCAACATCACTGAAGGGAACATGCTGGTACACGCGTTCACTGTTTCGTTCTGATAGCATGTATGCAAAGAGTTCTGCAAACGACAATAAACTGCTTTGCGTCATAGGATTAAGAGGTTCCAATGCTTCCTGTTGCATTTCTAGCGCATACATCCATAGCATTATACACCTTTCAAAGTTGCCTGAATCTGCGTACACTGCACCACGGTATCGGATGTAGTAGGTCGTGTCAGGATGTGCTGGTCCGAGGATTCTCTCTCGTATCAGTAAAGCTTGCATCCGCATTTCATCTGGATCTCCAACCATATTCTCAAGGTCCTGCCTGTTCTGAGCCTCCACGGTGTACTCGTATGCAGCAACTGGTTTCGCACATTTGTGTTTATGAACCAAATGAACTTTATAAGTGTAACGCAGCTCCATTGCACGTTCCCAGAAACCAATCGCTTGATGCATATCCCTTTTCTTGTCCACAAATGTTGCTCCTACAAGCTCAAGGGCATCAATCTTTTCAGTCCTTGGTAGGTCTTCTGCAGCGAGGTAGTCGACAATGTTCACATGGCCTGCCACTGCGGCAGCTTTGATCGGTGTAATCCCGTATGCATCAGTGTCCATCTTCGCCCTGTGCTTCAACAAGAGTCGCATGATATCCAGACTTCCTGATTCCGCACAGTCATGCAATGCTGTGTTTCCTCTCACACTCTTTCTATTCACATCTGCGCCTAGATGAAGCAAATACTCAGCAATTTTGTAGTGTCCCTTGTAACAGGAAATCATTAGACAAGTGTGTCCATGTCTGTTGGCCAACTCGATATCTGCTCCATGTTGTATAAGATATTTGACAATGTCATAATGACCATCAAAGCAAGCCGCACGAAGAGGGGTTGAGTTTGAGAAGGTGGTGTGATTTACCTTGGCACCGTGTTTGACGAGTGTTGAAACAGTTTGATAATGGCCTGCGGCAGCGGCGCACCAAAGTGGCGGTGCCCCATCAATTGTTTCTCCATCAAACGTTACAGAACCAACTTGTTCTATATCTGCCTTACATTGTTCAATGAAATATGTTACCACATCTATGTGACCGTGTCTGCAAGCGACAATAAGCGGTGTCGTGCTGTCCACAATTTGTGACACAATCCATTTGATCTCTTCCTTGTTGAAGTTCTGAAACCATTTTTTGATGCGGCACAACTTCCCATCCCGAGCAGCGGTAAAGACACTCACTAAATAGAATTTAGGATCACGCGAAGTCGGTGTTTGTTTCTTTGACATTTCTACTCACTCTCAAGAATGCCTCAAATCAAAGTTTACTGCAAAAAACGAGTGGAACATGATATTTATATGGTTCATACTTGCGGTTTTCGAGTCAAGATTTTTGTGATAGCAATGACATGGCTGCCGGTGTCAAAATAAAGAGCGCCATCCCACGTCTTCGATCGAATTAATCCACAATCCAAACGGTAAACTCGAACTGTCATCGCCAGCTCGGATTTGGCACTGCACTCCGAACTGTCACCCGGGACAAAAATGAAGGGGGTGGGGGCTGAAGTGTCGGGATGATATGCGGGAGTGCCTCATTAATTTCTTCGCTTTTTATTCATGTTTCTTATTTCTATTTTCTTAATTTTTCTTTCAGTGAAATTGAATAAGGCCCCCCGTAGGTCTACTGGAAAAAAACAAAAACAAACAAACTGATGAATATATGAGCCCTTTTTATTATTCTGTCACTATTTTGTGGAGAGTTTGAATATTCCACTTATCTTGCCAAGAAAAAAGATAAACTCACTTTCCATTTCTAAAAGAGGAGCTTCTCACTCCCGGGTGTTTTGTGTTTATCTGAAGTTTTGAAGTCAATATACAAAACATGTTCCAGCTCGATAATAGAACTTTCATTATTTTTCCATTTTCTATTTTCCTTTATACTTCATATTTCCTTTCTCTTAACCGCTTAGAGGCAATTTCCGAACTTGCTTTATATGAATTTTTATTATTATTATTATTATTATTCTTTATTTACAAGTTGATTTTTAAAAAATGCTTTGTAAAATATATGGTCTGAAATTCAGACCATATATTTTACAAAGCTTATTCTTTATTTTACAAAGCATTTTTTAAAAATCAACTTGTAAATAAAGAATAAGACTCTGAATATCAATATTTTCTGCTATCGCTGCGCGCTCGGAAAATTTGTTTGTCGGATACCTATTATTTTCATGTATTCCATGAAGTTCTCGAAATATCCCTATATACAGGTACGATTGTCAAAAAGTGTCAGCTGTAGCGCTGCAAGCTCGCACTTTGATTGGTGAGTTATGTATATTAATATTCTTTAGCAACCTATATAAAATTCCATTTCATGACAGTTTATTAAAAATTTCGGCTCGAGATTTTCGCTCGCATTAATTGTTAAAAACATATTACAAAAGTGCTTAACTAATGTCCAGTTTTCAGGCCATAATATAATTAGATTTTGCGCTCTTATAGGCTTATTACATTAATGAATAAGATATTAATGCAATAATTAGATTGTCCCTTTTGGAATATCAACAAGTTTCATCTTAGGAAGAGGAATAGGAAGATAATCATCATTTTCATAATTATAATGTCCTTAGAATGTCCCCGTCCTATGCCAAATCAATAATAATAAAAAAATATCGGCTCTTTGTTATTAAAAAAATATTAGTGCGATCCATATCCCCCTCATAATTTTCCTACAAAGTGATCGAAATATAGAGCTTAAATTGACCCCTTTTCAGATCGCTTTATTCGTTTTCATGATAAAAAATGCTTTCAGAATGCCCAGATTCTAAGTCCGAATTGGTCCGAAATCTGAAACACATGCGCGCAAGATTGATAAGCAAGCACTGAGATAAGCAGCTTGTAATTTAAATCGTCTATAGGTTCAGATAAAAAAGATTCGGGCGCGCTTTTTATGCACTCGCATAATAATAATGTAGGAAGATATCTCAAATAACTCACCCTTTTCATGATTTACAAAACATGAATAGGGTTTGTAGGTCTAAATATCGAATTCTTATCCTATCCTGTTCACGATTACAAAAGGTGCTTGGAAATTGCCACGCATTTTTTTGGTAGAAATGTCAACAATTTTCAAAAGCGCTCGCATTATTTTATGTTACGTCCTCATGTCTAACTGCAAGCAGTCACTTTTCGATGAGATAAAAGCAGGACCGTAGCTAGAGGGGGGGGGGTGTGACACCCCCCCCCCCTCCCCACATTCATCGCAGTCGGCAAAATCATGTACCAGTCGGCAAAATGAAGGATAAAGGGGAGAAAAAGAAAGAGGGAAAGAAAGGAAGAGAAAAAGGAAAAAAAGGAGAGAAGGGGAGAGAAAAAAAGAAAGAAAGAGAGAAAGAAAAAAGAAAGAAAGAAGGAAAGAAAGAAATTAAGAAAGAAAAACATAAAAATAGGGGTACTAACTTCGAAGAAGTTCGACTTGGAGTAAAGACAACCAGTTGGCAAATCCAAGTCCATGTAGCCAGGCTTCGAGCCCTACTAGACGGCAAAATACAAAGGACAAGCAGATAGAGCTATAATAACGCAAAAAGTAAGCCCAGTCCCCCCCCCCAATATAAACAAGCTTATGAGTTTGCAAATTATACCACTTATTGTTGACGATTTAACAAACACATTAGTTTTGTACAATAACGAGGCAAGACTAGGTTAATAAAGATGGGGTGGGATGAATTTCCAAGGTTTAAATTGAATAATCAAAGCCAAAGTATAGTTGGCAATTTATAAAGTGGGCCTATTAAAGTGGCAGAACACTTACACTCTACCAGTCAGCAAGTACTGCCCCGTCTACAACTTGTTGACTTGTCTACAAGTTTGCAGTTGGCAAAAAACACAAAGATGTTTTAACTTATGCTTATATACAAGCTTCTCATGACAGCACCAATAAGTGTTAGATCAACCATTGGAGACCGGCGACTGGACAACCTGCTACTCCTGAACTGTGAAAAGGACCTTACAGATACTGCCGACTTAAATCGCTTGCTAACAACTTGGTCATCAAAACCAAGACGTTAAATATGATATAGAATAGCATACAAGATAAAGGTAACTTCAATAATTTCTGTAACATTTTTAATGACTGAAAGAGATACATGTTAGCAATAGCACTCTTGAAATTTTAGTAGTTGAGACATCTTGCACAGAAGGTCATTTAAAATTAACAAATCTTTGATTTCGATATCATTAATTCATAGGGTTATATCAGTGGCGTAACTACGGGGGCATCGGCTGCCCCCCCCAAAAAAAAAAAACGGGAGAAAAAGAGGGAGAAGAATGAAACATAGTGGGAAAGAAGAAATTATTGGACATTATAATGTTATGTTATATTATATATGTTATGTTTTATTACGTATTTTTCATAACTTTATGAAACATTATTTGCTCAGGGTCTATCTACTCGCATTGTCAGTTTAACGAGATATATAATCATGTTGTACTAAAACGTCCTGTTTTCAAGTCATTGCACCAAATATATTTCATCGCACTTCGAGTTATTATTGTTTTATGTAGTGACATATGCTTCTACTTAAAGTGATTGCCCCATGTCAAGGTCTGCATATGAAAAAAAATTCCTGTCCGTGCTTACGTTCGAATTAGTGGATTGATGAAATATGTCTGCTCTTCATGAATTCCTAAAATCAGTCCTTAAAATGTCTCTTTTTCTAATCTAAATATAAAAAATTTTCAGCTCGCGCTTAGCGCTCGCATCATTTGATTAGTGAAATAAGTATAGTTTTAGTAGATTCCTGCAAACAAGCCTAAGAATGCCCCTCTTCAGATACGAATTTCTTATATCTTCAGCTCGCACTTTGCGCTAGTGAGATGTGTATATGATGATCATGATTACTAATAATGATAATAATAAACAGTTCTTGCATAGCACATATCACAATTATGAATAATGTCTTTATGCACTTCCAAAGGACTTGCATATTATTTGGATACTATGACTATGACTACAAAAAGCTCTTCATGTGTTTGGATGTGATTCTAACAAAATCAGCAATCACTTAGCACTCGCATTAGATGACTATGGTGAGATATGCATACTCTTAATTAATGGATTCTAAAAAAAGAAATAGTCCTTAAAATGTCCCTGTTTAGGGTCAATATATACAAAATTTTCAGTTCGCACTTCGCACTCGCATTATTTTGTTATTGAAATAGATAAGGTCTTCGTAAATTCCTACAAACAAGACTTAAAATGCTTCTCTTCAGGTATGAATTTCCTAAATTTTCAGCTCGCGCTTCGCGCTCACAATATTTGATTAGTCAGATGCGTATTTTAATCATGATAACAATGACTACAAAAAGTGTTTCATGTTTTCTAACAAAATTATCAAGCGCTCTGCACTTAAATTAGATGAGTATGGTGAGATGTTTATTCTCTTATTTGATTCCTAAAAATAGTCCTTAAACTTTTTCTGTTTGGGGTAAATAAAAACAAATATTTCATCTCGCACTTAGCGCTCACATTGTTTGTTTAGGGAGACAGATACGTATTTTTTTTTTTTTAAAGAATTGCTTATCATGTCCATTTTTAGGTCTGAATATCAAAAATTTTCAAAATTTTTGCCGGTACCCCCCCCCCCCCCCCACCATGCCGTGATCCATGGTACGCCACATTAGGTTAAATCATCATACTGCAAGTTAGCAACTACGGCACACCAGCCTTTCTATTTTAATCCAAAATGTTTATTTTTACAGTGCAATTATTTTTCCATGTCTTTGTACAATTTACCTTAAAGTATTCACCAAATGCCACTAATTCAATTCCAAAAGTTCAAAATCTTTTTACATGTGATTATTGTAGGGGGAGCACATCCCCCATCAGACTCCCCTGTGCTCGAATTGGCGCTGTCACGCAATATTTAGTTGGCAAATTTAGCTGGTACACCCCCCAACAAAATGCGTCTGGCTAAGGCCCTGGATCAAAGCGTACATTAAGAATTTCTGCTCGCAGTAATTATTCAATTGCATAATGAAAAAATACATGAAATTAAAAATATATCTATATATGAATATATATAGCGCGCGCTTCGTACTTGCACTATAAACAATTAAGGCTTATGAGAGTATAATATATTTATGTTGATTTTAAAGAATAAAGCTACACTGTTAGAAAAAATAAAAGAAGTTCCTGCAGCAGAGTCTCGAGAACACCTGTAATCTTACCGAATTGCGTAATCTTACAGGAAATTGGTATTTGATGTATGGAATCTTACAAATTTCCTTGAATAAAACACCCTTTTCCCCTTTTTAAACAGACCTGTTCTGTTAAATTGCAGAAAAATTCTTGTTTTATGAATTTACAGAATGATTCTGTTATTGCTTTCTACAAAATCTTCTGTTTATTTTCTGTAAAATCACGGGTTTTTTACCAATTTCCTGTAAGATTACGCAATTCGGTAAGATTACAGGTGTTCTCGAGACTCTGCTGCAGGAACTTCTTTTATTTTTTCTAGCAGTGTATAAAAGTGACTATTAGGACTACCCCTTCAAAAAAAATCAACTTCGAGCGTCCGCTTGGGGAAAATATGGCTGAAAATTCCCCCCCCCCATATTGGCGAAGGCTGGATCCTCCCCTGCACAGGTCATTATTTCATCAACTTAAATAATTATTATCTTACTTATTTTTATCAAGTCCACCCCAACAAAAAGTTGATTTGAAAAAAAGGAGAAAAATCCAACAAGCAAAACACTGATTTTATCAAAATCAGATATAAAATAAGAAAGTTACAACATTTTAAAGTTACGCTTAATTTCACAAAACAGTTATATTCACATCTTGGTCGGTATGCAAATTGACAGGCTGATGACGTCACCCACTCAATATTTCTTTTGTATTTTATTGAGAGAAATGTGAAATATTCTAATGTTTTCCTCATTATCAAGAAATACAACGATTAATCCTCCCTGAACATGTGGAATTAGCATTGTTTGATACCATATGGATCAGTCAAGTTGGTCCTTATTGTCAAATAGATAAAATATGAAATATTGTATAATTCATACAATAAAAAAGTGATGGACATCATCGACTGACTCACCTAGTTGTGCATATCACCGTTTTGTGAAAAATAAGCGAAATTTTAAAATGTCATAACTTTCTTATTTTACATCCGACTTTGATAAAATTTTCAGCACTATTCTAGTTTGATTTTCTTTATTTATTCAAGACAGCATTTTCCTGGGGTGGACTTGACCTTTAAAGAGAAAATAAATAAATGAATGTGCTCTTAAAATTCTACTTATATATTTATGACAGTGTATAATTTACATTTGCAAGATCATCGTTATTATATATACAACCAAATTATGATTTTACTTATTTTGTTGAAAATGAAAAAAAAAGATTTGCATTTGAATTTGAATTATATGGGGCACAATTAAGTATTATTGGTATAGGATAATAATTATGTTCATGTCCATGGGACCTATATGCCGGCCCATGTAGGATAATTGGGCATGGGTGTCCATCGCTTTTCATAGGGGGGGGGGGGTATGGCGCAAATATTGTTCTCTGTCGTGATTTCTTTTCGAGGGTTCGGTGTGTTTATAAGCGAGCGAAACGAGCGAGCCAAAATTTTGGCAGTTTTAATATAAAATCTAATTTTATGATAGACTTTGACATGTTTTTGTTTCAGAATATAATTCATCATACCCCTTTTTTTTCTTTTCTTCTTTCTTTACCGTGAAACATTTTATTGGGGCCCCAGGACCAAGCCCCAATGTCTGTCACAAGTTGGGGGGGGGGGGGTTGTAGCCCATGAGACCAAAGTTTTAGTGTAGGCCTAATGTTAGTTTTATTTCTACAAGAGGTACTTCGGAAGACTAGCGAGCATGAGGCGCAAGCTTAAAATGATCTAAAAAAAATAACCAGTTTGAAGACTCTTATCGGTTTTCATGGTTATTTTCCTTTTATACTCTATTTTAGATTTTATTCTGATTTATTTCGTATGTTTCCTTTTTATCTTTCATTATGAACCTGAATGAAGAAAACTAACAAAAATAATATGATATTCAATAGGCTGGTCAAACTTAGGGTAAAAAAAGGGATACACCCCATGCGCTTGACTGTATATAGGGAAGGGTTAATTTCCAAAAGATAACGTCATATATAAGAACATAACATGAACATTAATGTACATTATGTTCATCTCATTCTGAAGACTGTTTCACCGACAAGTTATCAGGTCTAATATGTTTCCTTGATTCTGATTGGTTGAGAAGCACTGTTACTATGGTAACTGTCGGATAAAACGTCTGCTCCTTTCATGCAACACTCCCCAGGCTTTGTTTTCCAGTGGCGTATCTGGGGGGGGGGGGCAAGAGCCAAAATTTTCCTGGTCATATCATGGTATATTGCCCAAAGCATTGGGGGTGAAAGATGAAGAAGAAGAAAAAAGAATGCACAGGAAAAGCCCACGGAAATGACCCTGCCATGTTAGTCCCGGTCCCGAGTAGCCGGGACATCGGGACAAGTACCTGCAGTATCTGGAAAATAGGCCCTTAGGCAGGTTTATATCTAGTTCGTCTAACTCGAATTTGTCCAATTGCTAACTTGTCTGGGCAACTCGTCTACTACCATTTCGTCTACTCACCACATGGTCTACTTTTATTTAGTCTAATGCCATTCTGTCTTATAACCAGTTGGTTTATTAGCCATCTAGTCCATATACCATTAGGTCTAATTAAACTATAGTGCAAAATGGATGAAAAGAAAATGGGTAAAAGACCTATACTGGTTATTAGACGAAATGGAAATAGACGAAATAGTGATTGGACGAAGTGATGATTAGACTGATGGTTAAATTGGACCAAATCGGGTTGTGAGACGAATGTCTCCTGGCATTAGACTAAATGAAGGTAGACAATGTGAAGAGTGGACAAGTTGGCAGTGGACGAATCAGCAAATTTACCCCCGGGGGGGGGGCACTTACATTGAGGAGTGGATACCATGCGCGACCCAAAAAAAAACGCGTAAAAAGGATGTCTTTTTCACGATAGGGCACGTTACGTACGTAACGTGATAAGGGTGTCAAAAACTAATGAAAAAAGGGTATCTATTTTGCTAGGAAAATTATGTGTTTAGGGTCGAATTTGCGGGGATGATAAAACAAAATTAAAATGTTTTATAAAGGATGCCCTTTTTGCCCCAACACTTCGTGTTTAGAGTCAGATTTGCGCGAGGTGTATAAGGTGGGGTCGTACTAAACCAAATAAGGTAAAACCGACGACCGAAGGACCCGTAACAATAAAACATTCCTGTACTTGTTTAGGGGTTCATTTCAGGGAACATTTACCAAGAGTATCGTTTTGTTTCCAATATAGTTAAGGGTAAGGTTTCACACGCCAATGCTTGTTAAGGGGTGCATTTTCAGAATATGGAAATTACGTGTTTAGGGTGCTTTTTCGAGACCCCATGGTCGCGCATGGTATCCACTCGTGAATGGAAGTGGCCCCCCCCCCGGGAAATTTACCCTTAGACATGGGTCTGTATTTTGAGAAAAATCCTAAATCAGTTCACGGTTTAAAAACTTTGAATGACCCTAAGGGTTTCAAGCCCCAATGCCTCACCGACAACCCCGTCCAATCATAATCCAATTACCCCCCCCCCTCCCGGCCCCCGGGGCGGTTTAAATTACTTGTTTCCACTGAAGAAGAAAATTTCCAGAATTCTGGGAAATCCGGATCAGCATTGAATTTTCTGGAAATTAAAAAATACAGGATATTCCTGGAAATCAGAAGATTACAATTAAATGTATATCATGTGTTTTGAAGAATTGTTTGTCTCATAATACTACTGGTTGCTCTGTCAAAATTTTCCGCTCGCGCCAGTCCGTGCGCTCGAATTTTGTAATTTTGTTATTATTTTTAAAAAGTGCATTGAAGAATTAAAGGTTAAATTTCTTGATTTTTTGTAAAGAATTTGGTCACTTGGACCCCGGGGGCCACTTACATTGACGAGTGGATACCATGCGAGACCAAAAAACACGTAAAAAGGATGTCTTTTTCACGATAGGGCACGTTACGTACGTAACGTGATAATTAAGGGTGTCAAAAACACAAAAATAATGAAAAAAGGGTATCTATTTCGCTAGGAAAATTACATGTTTAGGGTTAAGGATTTCCTTTTTGCCCCAACACTTCGTGTTAAGAGTCCGATTTGTGCGAGGTGTAGAGGTGGGGTCGTACTAAACCAAATAAGGTAAAGCCAACGACCCGAAGGACCTGTAACAATAGAACATTCCTGAACTTGAAAGTTTAGGGGTTCATTTCAGGGAATATTTGCCAAGAGTATTGTTTTGTTTCCAATATTTGTTAAGGGTATAGGGTTTCACACGCCAATACTAAATTGTTCAGGGGTACTGCATACACGTGTTACACCGGTGTGTTGGCTCAGTTGGTAGAGCGTCCGTCTCACAACCGGGAGGTCGGGGGTTCAAACCCCGGCCGCGTCAGACCAAAAGACGTTAAAAGATGGGAGTTGCTGCTACTCTGTTTGGCGTTCAACAATTAAAGGGATAGAGCCTCGTCGATCTGGCGCTGCACGGTGGCTGCCGGGCCCACGATCAATTGGGCAAAGCAAATTTTCGGAGTATTTCATTTCATGTCTATTTCGAACAATAAATTATGGATTTTCATTTTTTCATTTCATTTTCATTTTCAGAATATGGAAATTACGTGTTTAGGGTGCTTTACGAGACCCCATGGTCGCGCATGGTATCCACTCGTGCATGGAAGTGGCCACCCGGGGACTTTTGGACCAAGTTTTTTTTTTATTATGGTCCAATTTTTGTTTAAAAATACTATTTGAAAATTCCAGGATTTTTTAATGACTATATTATATCAGGAAATGTTTAAATTTATTTGGGATTTGATACTGCGGTAAATTGGGAATCCGTTTTTTTTTCTCGCCTGCGTAGCAGAGCGAGACTACAACGGCGCCGCTATAACGGTGGCGGCCGGTGGCGTCGTCACTGCCCATATTATATACTGAATCCCTTTTTGAAATGTCATCACAATTTAGAAAATATATGGACCTATAGTTCATGAAACTTGGACATCTTGTGCTTTTTAAGGGGCAGCCGGGGGGGGGGGGGCTGGGGGCTTCAGCTCCCCCTCCACTTTTTTTTCTAAAAGTAAAACAGTGTACTGAAACGTAAAAATTACCATATCATATGATTGTGATTTTTTGCAAGTACGTCAGCCCCCCACTAAAAATTGGGGCCATGTTTAGAGATCTTCCAGCATAAAACCATACCCCATGTAAAGGGAATTCTATAAAAGCGACACATTCCAGCGGCACATCCGACATCCCTATGCCTTATTTCGTGAGTACCCCCCCCCCTCGGCCTCCCCTCCCCGGGGTTCCATGATCCAGGTACCGGGGGCCTATTGCACGAGAGGGTCTTTCAAAGGACCGTCTTTCGTGTCGCCCATCTTTTATGATGCGCTGTATGCGGGATATTTCTGAAATGTATGATAAACAAATACAATTTGTTAGCTAGCATTTAAATCAATTTGTAGACAAATTCATGATATATCACATCATTTCATAAACAAATATTTTGTTAAAATTAACGGATGAATGAAATATTTTTGCAGGTAATTTATTTAAAATGAGTTTCACATGGCGCATCATAATAAATGGGCGACACGAAAGACGGTTCTTGCAAAGACCATTTCGTGCAATCGGCCCCAGTACTACACGAATATAGCGCGCTACGCGACGGTTGGATTCGGAGTCTTTTCGGACGAGCGGTAAATACAAAAATCGAAAAATAAACATGAAAACTCAACCTGTTGCTGAGTGAACCTTTGTATTTTACTTTTAGGTAAGTGGGTGAAGTATAGCGGTTTATGTAATTGATCAGTCGTATTTTTGACGTAGATATATAACGTATAAGTAAATAACAGATCGAATTTATGGGTTTGTAAAATTCGTATTTTATTTGCCTAGTCCCACACGTTGATAATGATGTCATCCGATTCGGGCAATGCCTTGAAAATGATGAACACTGACAGACAAGACAGTGACCCCGGGGGGGCACTCAGTATATAATGGCTGCATAGTGGGTATGTGCCGCGGAGGTTTTTTTACACTCAAATTTCCGTTCCAAGGCATAGTATTTTTGTCTTATTGAGATTGAGAAAAAGAACGAAAGTCGCTCCAACATGTCCAACACTAGAGGCGCACAGCCAATATTGGAGACTGTCTCCAATGTGGGAAATTATCTCCAATATCAGAGACTTTTGTAAAGAATTTGGGTATCCAATTTCAGAGACAGTCTCCAGTTTTGGAGACCAATTTCCTTTGTTTACATTTGCAGCAAAAGGATTACCTTGGCGGCAAATAAAAATGTGATAAGCAGATTCCTCATGACAAATTACCCCTTTTCACCGTCTACTTGAAAAATTCACCGTCTACTTTTGTTTTGATAAGGATTTTTGTTGTCAATCACACACAAAACAAATGGGCTTCTGACCTCAGTGAGACAAAATTTTGGGCGGAAAAAATCATGCTTTTGTTGGTGTTGTTTCTTTTGTCCTTTTGCAAAGCAAGTCTCCAAAGTGGGAGATTGTCTCCCCTATTGGAGAGTCTCCCATATTGGCCGTGCGCCTCTACTGTCCAAGGCATGATTAACCCAAGGAACTCCAAGGAGCCCAAGATCGTACGTGCAATTTGGCATACTCACCTGACAAGCGTGAAGTATGGTAAAAATAATTCTCCGAATAAATAGTTAAAACAGAAATCGAGCACTTACCGCGATTATATGGATAATGGTCTAACGAGTGGCAGTTTTTCTGACATCCGGGCCGGGCACAGACTGGAACCTCAAAAAACAAAAAGTTCTCTCCTTCTACCCCCGTCTCGATCGGCCATTTTTGTTATGAATTGTAACAAAATGGCCGATCGAGACGGGGGTAGAAGGATGTGAGGGAATAAAACATATTCACTCAGAGTAAGACACTAACTTGAATGTTAAGGCCTTCATAAATTTAAATCTTAACTTAAAATATATTTAGGAGTCCTAGAGTCTAGATCTAGTTGAAATTTTTTATAAAAATGATTTTTAACGCTTAACTCCGAATCTCGGCCAAGATACTCCGTCCAAAGATCCTTAAAACTGTTGTGGATATTACGCAAGCAACAATCAAAATGCGAATTTTTCCTATCGAACTGTGTCGATTCAAGTCGTCGGCGCTGATGGCGCTACAACAGAAAATACCACTTGATAGCCCCCAAAAAAATAAAGAGGAAAATAATGTTGAGCGCCTTGAATGCAGCTAGCAGTACAAGCTTCAGAGCCGTAAACAAACCGGCTTATAAATAATATCTCGCGCCCCCTATAGGCCAAAATTGATTTTGTCGCTGATCGAAAGGCATCTACATAAGGATTGAGAAAAAATACATTTTTTGTCTCGCCTGCATAGCAGAGCGAGACTGTAGGCGCCGCTTTTCCGATGGCGGCGGCGTCAACATTAAATCTTAACCTAAGGTTAAGTTTTTGAAATGACATAACTTAGAAAGTATATGGGTAATGGACCTAGTTCATGAAACTTGGCCATAAGGTTAATCAAGTATTACTGAACATTATGCCCGAGTTTCAGGTCACATGACAAAGGTCAAAGTTCATTTAGGGTCAATGAACTTAGACCATGTTGGGAGAATTATTTTCAAAATCTTAACAGAAGGTTAAGTTTTTGAAATGACATCATAACTTAGAAAGTATATGGACCTAGTTCATGAAACTTGAACATAAGGTTAATCAAGTATTAGAGAACATCCTGCTTTAGTTTCAGGTCACATGAACAAGGTCAAAGGTCATTTAGGGTCAATGAACTTTGGTCAATTGGGGGTATATGTTGAATTACTATCATAACTTTGAAAATTTATGGATCTAGTTCATGAAACTTGGACATAAGGTTAATCAAGTATTAGTGAACATCCTGCCTGAGTTTCAGGTCACATGACCAAGGTCAAAGGTCTTTATAAAGAAAAAAAATTCTTTCAGGTCATGTGTTTGGATTTTTAAAAAGATGATGTAATATAGGGAAAACTTTTCAGCTGATTCCGGAAAGGGTTTTCAAGCGATCATTAGCCGATTCTTCGAGTAGTCTAGGCTTTCAGACCCTTTACTGACTAAATAAACCAATGTCTATGGACAATTACTCGCACTCAATTCTGCTCGAAAATTTGGCCAAAAAAGCCACATTTTGGGATGTATTTCCACTTTCCTATCTATGTCCTATATTAGGGCTAGATATATTAGAACTCTATTTTGAACCTTCTCCATATTTCTATTTTCAATTTTGAGTGGCTGTTGCAAAAGGAACTCATGCCAGGATATCATTGTTTTCTGGGAAAATCCCAATTTTTGTATCAGTGCCTCTACTGTCTTTTCTGTACTGATTGTACTAAGCCTAAGTCTTGCTTTACGAAATTCTTCATTTGCGGAGATATCAAGATTTGGCTGCTAAACTCATTTTCACTAGCCAGAAGCAGCAGCACCATATAACTGAAACTAAAAACATTTGTTTCACACAAAGGAACTATCACCACAAGAAAGTCCAGATGTCCACATCAAATTCCCCTTTGAATTTGATAAGTCAAATTTTGCCTTTAAAAATGTGGAAACTGTGCCACCTGGCAGTAAATTTTTCCCTCTGATAATTTACCAATCGAGTTAGAGATGGTAATGTGTGTTTTAGCAAAACTTAGTTAGAGCATCAGGGCTCTGTAACACAAAGCTTAGCAATGATCGTAGAACATTTTTCTACAATTGATTCCATTGACTACACTGTACAATCAATCGTGAAAATCAAGTGTATGATCAATCACTAATCTTTGTGTTACGGGACCCTGGTCTTAAATTTTCATATTTTAAAGCATGGCCACTGCTTACAGATACAGGGCACATTTTTATAAATAGAATTAATGGGTAAAAAAAAATGAATATCCAAGATAAAACCATTGATAGGTACGGGCATCAAGGCCAATCTAAAGAACATTCAAGTACATGTCTGTGTGTGTGTGTAATGGTGTTTAGTCAGACTCAACTATCAGATATGATTATTTACATAAAAGCCGTGGCCTTGATCGCCTTAAATTGATTTAGGATGGAGACCACAATTTATCGTTCCGTAAATTGCCTATTCAATGATCTTTGGTGTTTGAAACATGATATCCCTTGTTCTTCAGTGACATGTACAAAATACATTAAAAATAGAGAAAATCTTAGACAAATGTAAATTTCCATGCAGATAAAACTTTGGCAAACACATACATAACACTGAACATATATGATGGGCGGATTTCACTTGATATGCACTTTTTTTGCTCTTGATTTTCATGACTCTGTATATTTTGTGATTGATTTTTTTTGGGGGCCTGAAAAAAAAGCATTTTGTATCAAATTCTGTGATTTTCCCCCCATTTTCCAGATTGTAGAAAACTGGACTGACTGGACTCTCATTTAAGCCCTGTAGAATTAGGTTCAGCCAGCATCACATGAGTTAAACAATGTTTACCTGTCACTGTGTGACGCTAATACAGATTTTAATTGTTTTTTTCATGCAGCTGAAGAATTGGGTCATTGACATCTTGACTGGGCGCAATGGCATCCCCTTCATCCTCCATCAATTTCTTGCCGTCTGAGGTATCACCGACACCAGAGCCAAGACGAAGCCCCTCTCCCTTCAGCAGGGCTAGGAGCCCACTCCGGTATAGAGAGTCTGGTTATGGCCACCTGTCCTCTCTTGGCGCACTGCCCCTCTCTACCAGTGATCCCGCCCAGCTGCAGCAGGTGGTGGTACAGCTCAGCGCTCAGGTTAAGGGTCTTCAGCAGGAACGTGATCAGGAGATGGGTAAGCAGAAAGATATTCATTAACATTTCAAAGCTCTTTTTTTTGTTCCAGAACATGTGTATTGTATATTATGTTTATTTGGATGAGAAAAAAAAACAACCAGGGAGAGAAAAAAAGTCAGTATGTGCAGACATTATCAAGGCATTTGTGACTGAAAAATCATTTAATTCACAGTTTTTATATATACTATTTCATCAGTGATTAAACTTACAATTGATGGAAAGTTTGCCATTAAATAAAACCAAGGAAACCTTGTGTTTGATTGGTTGTCATTGGTTGCCATTGATAACAGACTTATTACAATAGGCTTTGTACTACTGCATCCTTGTGCAAAATTATAATAGTTTTTGAGAATCATCGGTGACTACCTAGGAGCATTCTGAAAACATATCTGTTTAAGAGTGCTTTTTGACAGACATTGATTTATCATTTTCATTGTTAAAGTTTGAACATACATGTATTAAATTTTTTTTCTCTCTCTCTAATGCTTTGAAGTAACTCGTGCATCTAATTAAGATAGAAAATGCACTTTACAATTCTTTTATTAGTATTTGTTTTTATTCAAACATCTTTCAGATAATATTACACAGCTCAGAAGAAGGCTGAATGATTCGGAGAGAGAAAAATTAGAACTGACCACAGCTTTCAATTCAGAGGTATGGTATCCTATAGATAAAAAAAAAATCAGTATTCATTCATGCCATTGCCTGTTTAACAATTAAAGTGTGCACATGATCACTGAAATTGCGATACACAGTAAATCTGGAATTCTAAACAAATTGGCCTATTATTTGTGGCTTGTTCAAGGTCTACCTAAAAATGTTGTCATGTATGACAGAATTATATTAATGTAGGTAATAAGCTTTCTCTATGTCTTATCTGATTTCTTCCAAACTTTCCTCATCCTAATTTTCTTTTTTTTTTGGTGCTTTTATTCAAATTATTTCATTACCAAATTTAGATTGCTCTTGAATTTACAATTTTGCCTTGAAATCTGTTCATGTGTAGTACCAACTAGTACCAACTTAACTTTGCTGTAGAAGGAGTGATCTTGCCTTTTTTTTAGAATTGAGGATTACCTGTTTTCTGCCACTTTCAGAACTCTGACCTGCAGGCCCAAATAGCCAAACTCAGGGCCCAGCTTGAGAAAGGGGAAGCTGATAAGCAGAATGTTGAATACGAGCTAGCAGTGGCTCGGCAGTCCGTGAGCAGGGAGAAGATGGGGGCATCTGAGAAAGAACAACAGTTAAAAGGCATCATCTCTTCTCAAAGTGGTAATGTTAATTTTATCAGTATTCCCCGTTCAAATAGCACTTACCACACCGGAACAACGTATCTAAAGTGCTGAACAGACATTGGGGAGTTTTCTCAATTGCGACGAGGATGGATTCTACAACATAATAAATCTATTGTCAAAAACTCTTCATGACAAAGCAGTTTTTGCCTGAAATTGAAGAATCAAAACAGCAGTTTCGTCCTGGATTCTGGACAAACGACTTGCATGTATTTGCAATTTTTTGTCAGCTCAGATTCTTACTACGATAAGGTGTCCTGGGTTCACTTATGTAGATCTCCCTGGGAGTAACTAATATAATGGAACTAACAGTAACTGTTAGGGGTCAAAGCATGTGGCTTTTGTGAATTTGAGGATGGAAAACAGATTAATTCAAATCTTCAAATGTGTATACTCTTTGTAGGTTACACATCACTAATGCTACTGATTTATTATGTTCTTTCAGAGAAACTATCCACATTGAGTGCTCAGGTGCAGGAGCTACAGATCCAGGCTAGCCAATATGAAAGGGAGATGGTTAACATCAAGAGTAAACACCACAGAGAACTGGATGAGCAGGTATGTGTATATGGCGGGGGGGGGGGGGGACATTGACACCTTTGATATGAAAGGGAGATGGTTGACGTTAAGAGTGAACATCACAGAGAACTGGATGAGCAGGTATGTGTATATGGCGGGGGGGGGCACATTGACACCTTTGATATGTAAGGGAGATGGTTGACGTTAAAAGTGAACATCACAGAGGACTGGATGAGCAGGTATGTGTATGTGGCGGGGGGGGGGGGGGGAACATTGACACCTTTGATATGGAAGGGAGATGTTATAACTTAAAGGACAGGTCCATCCCAACAATAACTTGATTTGAATAAATAGTGAAAAATTCAACAAGCATAACACTGAAAATTTCATCAAAATTGGATGTAAAATATTAAAGAAAGTTATGACATTTTAAAGTTTCGCTTCATTTCACCAAACAGTTATATGCACATCTCGGTCGGTATGCAAATGAGGGAACTGATGACATCACTCACTCACTATTTCTTTTGTATTTTATTATATGAAATATGAAATATTTTGATTTTCTCGTCATTGTCATGTGAAATGAAGTTTCATTCCTCCCTGAACACGTGAAATTCCATTATTTTAACATTTTGTGCTTCAGGCAAGGAGGTCCTAATCATCAAATTCATAAAAATTGAAATATTGTATAATTCAAACAATAAAAAACAAAAGAAATAGTGAGTACCATCATTCACTCTCTCCTTTGGATGTAACTGGCTCGTTCATATAGCTATTTTGTTAAAAATAAGCGAAACTTTGAAATGTCATAACTTTCTTATTTTACATCCGATTTTGATGAAATTTTCAGCATTGTGCTTGTCTCATTTTTCTCTATTGATTCTAATAAACATTTTACTGAAGTGGACTTGACCTTTAAAGAGTATTGTAAGCATCATAGAGAACTGGATGAGCAGGTATGTGTATGAAGGAGGGAGGGGAGGGGCTCATATTGATACCCATGATCAAGTCGGCCTTAAACAGGCTTAAAGGTGCACATTCCCGGGATTCAAGAAGACACTGTTGGAATATACGTACTCGCTGCAGCTGCCCATTGACACCAACGTTATACGACACTTACACAGATGCCATGTCTTGAATGCCAAAACTCTGACGATTCTCAGTTCACGTACTGTATTTTTCGACTAAAGGTCTTGGCAGATTGGCTCCACCTCCTTCTGCTGCGTGCAGTAACATCAGCAAATGTTTGGGCCAGCGTTGATTTTTCCCAAAGCAGCGCAGCTTATGTGTACCTTGCGTGACTGGCGGATAATTGACAGCTGCATGCAAATCAATCCATTGATCTTGGTAATGAAGATGGTGGCGAGTACAGCACCGTCCAACAGCGCCCTCTTGAATCCCCTTGAACATACACCTTTAAATTAGGATAATTGGGGTGGAGCCTAGGACTTATATAATAAATGATAATGATAATAAATAATAGTAATAAATAATTTGTATAGCGCAGCCACTATATAAATATACTCTACTGCGCTTTGGTTACTCCTACTGCCTATACTAACTAAAAATGATGATCTTATGACATGAGTTAAAAGCTTCCTTAAGCAGATGGGTCTTCAATAATGCTTTGAAAGAAGAAACAGACTGGGTCATTCTAATGCTAAGGGGAAGTTGGTTCAATAATTTCGGAGCTGCATAGCTAAATGCACAGTCTCCAAGAGTAGCCTTGGTTTTAGAGTAGGGTGTTTCCAAAAGGAATATCTACACCCGATAAAATTCATGCTCCTCACACTTAACCACTCTGTACTACATTTATTACTCTATGTTTTCTATTATAATTTAAAATTCAAGAGCACATGAATGATGAATAAACAACTGATGTTATTAACTTCACAAGCACAATGTCACGGTATTGCAGGTATATCATGCAAATAGAGCAAGCAAGAGATATGAAGGAAGGATGAGCGCCCTATCACACCATCTGTTGAAAATCATAAAATGTCATTTCAGCTCAAACATTACCAATAATGACAACTTGCACACCTAAACATACTAAATTGAACCTGAAGTTAAAATATTAAATTTCTTTATTAATTTTACAAGTTTCAGCTGACTCAATCCTTCACTTTACATATGATTCCAGGGTTTTAATGAGAAAGGTTGCATTTTTATGCTTTTGCGTGATATTGTCAATTAGTCACCTATTTGAGTCAAAATGTATAATGAACTTCTGTCTCTGAATTCCAGATGTAAATTTCTTGGTCATTGCATGTCTTCTTTGACTATAATAGTTTACATATATCATCGGCGTTCATCCGAAGCGTCGTATCAGTCAATTTTGGTTTAAAAAAAAAAAATCGATTTTGAGATTTTTGCAGAAAATGAAAGTATAAGTCCTATTCTATTTATAACTAAATTTATAGGCAGCAATTTATTTTAGTTTCTAGTGTTTTTTAGTGTTCCCTAAGGCGTTTTTGTACAGGGGAAATCTAAACCGCTCAAACCCAAATTACAAGCATGAACCTCTTTGCGATATTTTCTATGATCCTTGGTTTTGTGTAAAAATAAGGATACCATTGTCTTGGTCTTTCCAACCATGTATTTTTCTAGCAATGAATATGTTGTAAGGCTGGAGAGTGTGAAAATAACAGTAAATTTTGAAGTCGATTTTCTCTGAAATGGGTCGTATGTGTGATACGACAGTTTGGATGACCGCTGGTGATACGTATATGCCTAGAGAAAAGGGCACTCTGCAGACACTACCCCATCCATTAAAGAAATAAACAGGGAGATCCATAAGAACTTAACGTTATTAGGTTTTCACTATTCAGATATTTGCAGTTTATATGCTCAAAGAAAAGGCAGGGTTGGAATTTCACCTTTTTAGGATGTAACATTGTAAAAGTGAATGCTACACGTATGCATGGCCTTTTTATGCTACATGAAAAATACCCCAATTTAGACAAAAAAGCAAATGAAGCAGAAATTTACAAGTGTTTAAACAAGCTTGAAACAATGCCAATTACTCTCCCCTGAATGCCTGAGTGACTGATAACAACATGGATTATTGTTTGTAGAACTGTCATAATGTATACCTGTGCCAAAATTACTTTGGCACAGCAAATTAGTGTTAAACAAAGGTAAGATTTACCTAAAATATACAAAAGATTTTTTTTTTATTTAGTTTATTACAGATTTTATTTTGTTTTGTTTGCTCTTTATTTGTTTTCTTTTGCCATGTTGATGTTTGAAAGCTGTCTCAAGTTTTTATCAGCTAGTCATATCCCCAAGACCTGTGGTACATTATTCATTCCAAATATAGAAAGAAGTTAATCCAATAACAATGTGTTTATTTGAATTATTTGTTTTAAAGCTTGTGTATAGTTTTGGTAAATCCACCAAACTGCACCTATCACTATTCCAATTCATTGCTAGCTAATATGAATGGATATGCCCTATAACAGTTATGATGTGGAGGATATGAAATAAAAATGTGTTTTACAGGATAAATTTTGCGATTTTACATGGAAATTTAACTTGATCGGGTCACCCGATCAAATTAAAATATCTGTGTGTTTTTGTCTTTCAATCAAATCCTATTCCAAATCATGGAATGGGCTGAAACTTTCAAGATATGTTCTTTGTCTGTAACTTTTGGATATCTAATCACTAAATTTATAAGATAGTGCTTGAATGCCCATTTTTTAAATTTAAAACAAGCATCGCCGAGAGAGGGCGCTATATATCCAAGATTTGAATATTTGAAATTTTCTCAGAGAAGTGCAGTTGGAAAAATATCTAACGGTCTCTACGCTTCAGTAAGACTGTCATATTAGATGATATTCGATTATCAATCACATTATTGACCCTTTACCAAAGCTATACACAGGCTTTAAGTAATATTTTATTTCAATATGAATATGTAATCTCTAAAATTGCATAAATAGTGTTTTGAATCATTAGTCTAAAGTGCTAGAAATATTGAAACTACTATAATTATGAATAATATGATAAAACTTGAAAATTCACAATTGTTTTCATTATTCCGTCAACAGAGTTCCTTTTTTATGTTATCTCTGTACTTTAGCCAAGTTTTTAGTGTATTTACAAAGGCAATATGCCATGTGACATCAAACAAGAAAACAATGTGCATTAAAATGGCAGTTTAAAATGAAAGTTCACAATGTGATGACAATGACTTGTCAAAAAGATTTAAAAAAAACTTGGCAGAGAATACTGTTTATGATATTCTTTTCAGCAGTGGGGGGAAATGGTACATGAAGCCGTAGAGTTCATAGTCTTGACCCAGTTGTGGTTGAACTCTTTTCCAGATTAATCATTGTCAAAGTCAAGTTCTCCGATGTCAATATTGGCGATGGTCTGTTCTCATGGTGAAACATGAATCATTTGAACTAAAAACTTGGCTCATGTGTGCACCTGGTTTCAAATTAATGGTGATCTGTTCAGGGCCTGTCTTTCAAATAGTTACGATTGGTTCGATCAACTACAACTATGGAAAGCCAGCAACATCAAATTCTAAACTACATGTTTGTTTAAAATATTTTTTAAATGTGTCTATGCTTTTCTTTGTTTACAAAGGACATTTTTCAAAATTCCTGAAGAAAGAATTATGACATTGATGGATTTCCATATACTTGAGGTTGATGGGATCAATCGCAACTTTTTGTAAGACAGAGTTCAGGTTGGGTCACAGAATACTATACTGTCATTAAGGGCAATCAAAGAAATTGCTTGGACGTGTAGTAACTCCATAGATTGAATTAACAAATTGAATTCAATTTCAATTTATACATGGGAATGACAGTCTAATTAGATTATGAAGAATCTCACAAGTCTAAATTTCAATGTGTCACATCATAACACATCATAACACAAAACATAGCAATGATCGTACATTTTTCTTCAATTGATTCCATTGACTACAATGTATAATCAATCGTAAAAATCAGGCGTACAATCAATCGCTAACTTTTGTGTTACAGGACCCTGGAGATGGCAAAGGCATACATTATTAATGTTGACTGTGTTTTGCGGAGAATCTACCTAGTTTGTTATGAACAAACAGTGGATTATGGACAATACATTGTAAATTATATGAGTTCAAAATAGTATATAATAGCAGGGCCCGCTGGGAGAACAGTTTTCGGAACTGCAGTGGCTACCATGGGTAAATATACCTTTATTATTATTATCATTATATATCCTCATGTATCATGGATATGATTTGATATTTTATCAATCAGGAGAAGCGTCTGGCCAGTGTCATTGCTGAGAGGGATGTTCTACAGACAGCCAAAGATGAAATAGAACAGGTCTTCCATGAACAAGAAAGGTATGAGAACTCTATACTACACAATATTTTCTGGGTGTAATTTTATAGTAAATGCTATTTGGATCGGATGATGAGGAGGAGGGGAGGAGGGATGGGTGTTACAAAAATTCAACAATTTTTTTGTTTGTTTATTTCTTGATTACGTGGGAGGGGGGGCGATGAGGAGGAGAAGGGGAGGTTGATGATTAATCATGGAGTTATCCTGTGGAATTTGCTTTATGTTGATTCGGTTCTTAATCTCCTACTAATAAAATCCCATTTTGATTTCCTCCTGTTTCTTAGTCTATACTCTGATGCTCAGGAGAAGATCACAGAGCTGCGAATTGAGAGGGATACCCAGAGCCAGACAGTGAGGCAGCAGCTTCATGATCTTCAGCTTGCGGCTGAGAGAGATGAATCTACCAAGAGTGAATTAGTGGTCAGTATGATTATGATGATGATGATCGATGATGAAGGTGATGAAGATGATGATGATGATGATGATGATGATCGATGATCATGATGATGATCAAGATGATGGTGGTGATGAAGATAATGAGGATGATGATGGTGATGATGATGATGATGATGAAGGTGGTGGTGGTGATGCTGCTTCTGCTGATGTTGATGATGATGGTGATGGTGGTGGTGATATTGATGATGATGATGATGATGATTGATGATGATGATGGTGATAGACATGATGATGATGATGATGAAGATGGTGGTGGTGATGCTGCTTCTGCTGATGTTGATGGTGATTTTGATGATGATGATGATGATTATGATGATGATGATAATAATAATAATAATAGGTCCATTTATATAGCGCAGCTACTATGTGCATATACTCTACTGCGCTTTGATAATTGGTATCATATTATTACCCCGGCTGATAGACATGATGATGATGTGGTGATGATGATGGTGGGGATGATAATGTTTTGTTAGGTCTTTGAAGGAGAAAGAATCAGAGAATTAAATGCTAAGAAATTCATGTTTAATTTTTTTTATTTCCATGTAGGCTGCAAAAGAAGAGCTGAAAGAAATGCAGGAGAGAATAGAAAAGGAGAGAGCAGCACACACAGAATCCAAGTTTAACTTTGAAATAGTCCAGGTAATTTCTTAGATGAATGTCAATCTGCACTTACTTGAAAGCTTGATTATTCTGCTGAGATTATGATGAAAAAGAATTTTCAGTAGAATTGAGTTTTTAGTTCAGGGATCGTGTGTTACGATTTCTTCCCTTTATGAATATGTTTAAAGTTAACGAAGTGTATCGATTCTGGTTGATATATTTTATTCGGCACTGAACAACACATGATATCAAACACATGTATATTTTGCACATTTACTGGTTAACCAAGATCTGTTGAAGTGCCATATACTGCGATCTGTGATGTTTTGTATTTCGATTATCAGTTCTCTTACCTCGCTTGCATTTGTAGTGTCAGAAACGGGATCTGGAGGGAGCCCTCAGTGTTGAGAAGTCTGCCAGGGAACAAGCTATTTACAACATGGATGCCATGAGCAAACAAATCAGGTCAGAAATCAAACAATTCAGAGAAAGTAAACCTGTTCCTCATCAGTTTCAATGAGCGGCCCTATATTCTTAACAAAGTTTGAATTGTAACATCATTATGGTACAAAACCATGGACAGTGCAGAATTGTTATATTATTGTGCTTCAGTAAGGCACTCTTTGCCAAAACTCTGCATTTATGATGTTACTCTTTGTAGTTTATGTGATGAAATATGAAGCATACTTATGTACACAAATCTACATAGGCCACAATTTTGTGCCATGGTACAATTGAAATCTCTTTTGAGAATATACATGTAGGCTGATGAGTCTGCACTTTGTCATTGCATTTGTTTTTTTTTTGCTCATGCCTTTGTTTTGATACATAGCACATGTAGTTGGTAATCCATGCAAAGTCTTTAGATCACTGAAAGATATCTTTCTGATTGATGTGATGACAGGAGAAAAAAAATTCTTTAACCATAATGAAATTTTACGGAGGAGGGGGGGGGTTCATAAATGTCAGTTGAAAATATTAAAATTCACAAAGAGTTAAGTGAAACATAGAGTCGCACTTAAATGTCAGTTGAAAATATTAATATTTTAATAGGCCTTTATATTATGCCATCTATCTAAAAATAATCCATTCCGAGGCATTCTATTACAGGGTTCCCAGCCCATCAGGGAAATCAGGGAAAATTATTTTAGCTTTTTACAGTTGGGGAAAAAATTGATAAAAGATACCTCAAATCAGGGAAAAAGGAATCAAATGAGGGGAAAATCAGGGAATTTTGATCAGCCCAAAAGACAAAAGCATATTTTGTTGCATATCTAAAACAACATCCATTGAACGACTGGTTATTGTGGTACTAATCAGTTTTACATTGTTTTTATACTGAAAATACATGTAATTCACTGCAACAACTTAGAAAACTAGGAATGGGTTTGAATTAATATCAGGGAATTTTTAAACTTCATCAGGGAATTTTGTTTTGTTGAAAAGCTGGGATTCCTGTGTTATTATTAGCCAGGCTTTAGCTCAAGCTGCCATTTCCAGTGCTGATGTGCATTCAAGAAATAAATCCCAGTGGCTGATCCAGAGGGGGGCGCCCCGGGCGCGCGCGCCCCCCCTATTTTCGCCGGATTTTTTTTTTTTTGGATGGTTATATTTACTGGATTGGTACAATGTAGTCAATTACAAGGGCTAGATCTAGTCAAAACTACATTTTAACTTACGCTCATGGCCTTTGTGTTCGCACAAATGCACCTCTGTCATACTGTATTGCAATATGTAAATTCCGGAATTCCAGGGCGCGCAAGTCGATTGGTTGGAAAGTTGCACCACTTGTAATCGGGAGTTGCAGTGCAGTGACCAGTGTGAGGATGTTGGATTGGATATCATTTTTTCCCGAAATTTTGTGTTTTTTGTAACATGCGTTTGTCCGTCTTTATGGCAAATACATGTAAATTGTAAGTAACAGATCGCGAGAGAAATTGTCAACGATGCGAATGATAATGTCTATCCCCGAGATTATTCTTCACTCAAAGATGAAGCCCTATATCGGGCGCCACGTGCGCAGCATTATCATTCTGCCTTGGTCATGTACGTTTTCACTGAAATGTATAGGTCAGACATATTTGTATTTAATGTAAACTAACTTTTACACTTTCTGGTAGATTCAGAGGCATATTATCCAGGGCGCCCCAACTAAGTTTCGCCGAAGCAATCATTCCAACGAATTATCAAGGAGCAAAATTGTATATTCTCAATCACCAGTCGACCCCACTCCGCGTTTGCTGTGTATATATAGGCAGCTATATGTCAGCGTAAGGAGCGAAGATTTTATGTGACGGGGGGGGGGGAGAATAAAAATACTTTCGTGCTGGGGAAAAACGTCCCGAGGACACATTGTGTATTGTTAAAAAGTAGAAATTGTGACATTAACCCCCCCCCTTACCCCATTTTTAATGTTTGATAATCTATAGGTTTGCTGATTACAATATATCTTTTAAAAAAAATTGCCAGCAAAATCGAAAAAAAAATAGTTTTAAAAATCTAGGGGGGGGGGACGACCTCCCCCGAAATATTTGAGGGAGAACACGTCCCCCGTCCCCCCCCCCCCCCGATCGCTGCATGTTGCCATACGACTAAACAATTCTCGTTTGAAACACACAATGTAAATACACAAATGACAATAAACAGAATGGATTATTCGGAACTTATCGATTACAAGTCTCAGTTTCGTATCATTTAAATTTGACGTTTCAATCACACGATGCAAGCAAGTGAAGAGCCTTTGCCAAATGTATGTTTTGAATGACCGCTTATACGGTGTGTGACTGGAAACCAACTCCTAAATGAGTCAGTATGTGTCTTTTATTCATGAAGTTAAAGTGATTTAAGTGTGCATTTTTCTTCTAAAGGTGCTCTCAAAATACGACTTTTGGACATGATTTTTTTAAAAAGTCCTTGCCGTGGGAGGGGGGTATCCCCCCTCCCACACCCTCCCCCCGCTCGGTCGATTCGCTCCCTCGCCGCTGGCGCCCCCCCTATTTCAAAATCCTGGATCCGCCCCTGAATCCTGCCTGGTACTTTTCACCTCACCTGGGTTGAGTGCAGCTCAATGTGGGTAAATTTCTTGTTGAAGGAAAACAAGCCATGGCTGGGATTCAAACCCATGGCTCTCTGATTGCGTGACAGTCAGAACCACTAGACGAAGACACCCTCACTTTCATTTACTTCCATTTATTTCTTGAATAGTATATGTTTGGTATTTTAATACTTTTGAAAACAGAGAACTTGAAGCAGCTTACCAGGAAGAAAGAAGGGAATGTGCATACAACAAAGAACAGGTTCAAAGGTTAGTAATACACTGGGTTGAAGGCATCCATAATCAAAAGAGAGACTTCACAAAGAATGATTTAAAAACAGTCAGTTTAAACCATGGTTAACACAGATTTCCTGTATAAATTAACGCCTAATTTACCACCTATATCAAAATGTCCAAAGCTGATGCATTCTTTTGTCACAGTGCACCAAATCGACGCCTGTTGCCATTGTTATCCATGTTATTTCATTCATGAATCCAATGTTTTGAACCGTTGATTCATCAATTAAAAAAATTGTTCTATGCTATCTCACCTCAGCATATGAGCTAAGTAATTCGTAATCCTCCTTATAAATTATAAATCAGTGAATAACTGTATTATGGTGTATCTAACTCCAGAGCATGCACTTGTAATATAAACCCCTCAAAAAAGTTTGGAAATCTGAGTTTGGCAATTAATTTCTCCCAACTCCCAATTCCACACAATGCTTATTTGATATCATTCAAAAGATCATTTGATTCTCTTTAAAATGATACCATGCTTGTTATGATCATGCCATCACGAAAAGAGCAGGATTCAAAAGTGTTGGATGATGTCTGAATTGAAAAGCTGCAAAACGAGCAGAAATAGTCATGAAGGGTCAATAAAGAACATGATTCTTTTGTCTGTGTCAATAGAGATAAAAATCCATTCAAATCAAGACCCTGCTTCTTTATTTTCGATGTTGTGGTTTATATAGTGATGGTTCTGTGAGATAACATGGCTTAAGTCGTGGTTTGAAATACCCATGCATGTTTGTTTGTTATGTACTTGCTTGTGCAGAGGTGTGTTTGATTCCATGTTAATGTTGATGTTAAGGTGCATGAAAACAAAAGAAACCACTGAGAAACTCACTCATCACCATGGAAAAAAAAGAACAGTGACTTTCAATATTGTGTCATTTTGCAACTTTTGAATTTTGACCTTGCCCCACATTTCAAGGCACTGCACCTCCATGAGAACCTTAATCATATCATGTAAAGAGCATTCAATGATCTATTCATTGATATCAATAACACATTGATAGTCACTAAAACCCAGGAGGGATTATCGATCAAAGTCAGATTTCCAAACTTTTTTTGAGGAGTTTACATATATGTGACCTGCCACTCCTAAACAGCACTAAGAGGCCCAAAATCAATTTTCAGATTTGTGAAAAGCTTTAAAATAATATATATAACATTTTGATATTGATCAGATCAACAGTAACCCACACAAGTAGAAGAAAGTTGGTGAGAGCTTCAAAGAACAAGGAGAATACAATATTTGAGGTTCAGGGTTCACTAAACCATGAGATGTGGACACTGTACAATCTCAGCAAAACTTCCAAGCAGTCTGAGTAAATGATGTCAAAGGAACTCTTAGACTTTGTCTTTGAGTTAACAGTTACTATTTTAAATTTTGACAGTATGAATAATAATAATTATGAAGCGCTTTGAACACTCGTAGATTGATGAAGCGCTATATAAATGCCAATTATAATTATTATTATGAAGGAGAAGAGTTACTCTTTCAGATATGCTAATTTTCAAATTTTTGCTCTTCAAACACCAAATTGCTATTCTGGCTTTTTTTCATAAAATCTTCTCTAGTGACTTATTGGCTTTTGGTTGGCTGGTCACAAATAATGATAAATAATAATAATTAGACATAGGTCGTGCCATATCCACTCTGTAGAGTGCTCAAGGTGCTTTTTAGGAAATTATAAAAGAAATTAAGAAGAATTGAAGAGAAATGTTTTAAGGTATTGTTTGAAAGTTTAAATAATACTGCCCAAATATTGCTACCCATGATGATTTTTTTTCATGAATAATCTTTTGATAGACTCACTGCTGAATACGAGACGACTAAGAACGCTCTTACAGCTGAGGTAGATCAGAAAAGAGAGGTATTATCAGGAACATCAAAACAGATCGACCTCTATCAGAAGAACTTCAATGGTTTAAAAGATGAACTCACAAGGGTAAGTATTCAGTCTGAAAGATACCAATGCAATTGCAAATCTTTTCATCCCAAACATGCAAATTTGGGCTTAAAACTACCACCCTTCTAATCAGATACAAATTGCCATCATTTGATATCAGTTTTTACTATCAAATTCATATCAAAATTATATTTATAATTTATGATTTTCAAATACTAAATTTTAAGATTGCCACAAAAATTGCCAACTTTGAACTCACTGGACAAGACATGATAAGAACTCTCTCCAAAATCGTGTCCAAGTATTTGAATATTACATGATTTTATTTTGACAGGCCAAGAAGAGACAGATCTATCTGGAGGAGACCTACGGCGGATGCATGCGAGAGCTTGAGCTACTCCTGACAAACTTCCATGTGATGGGGGAGGGCAACCTCCGACCAAAGAGAAAGACGGTGAAAGGGAAGGGAAAGAAGAGTGGGGTTGAGGGGAGCGGGGTGGGGTCACAGCCGGAGCTCTCCCCCTCCCTGGTGCTAGAGACCCTCAGACACACCCTGACAAACTACCAGCAGAGGTTGGATGAGACGACGCAAGAGGCAAGTGTGGATTTGAAATTCATAAAAAGCAAAAAAAATTGTACAGATTGTTTTCTACGACTTAAATAATCATTTTTCAGTGAGAAGTGTGGCTGCCTTCCTGCTTATTTTAGAGCCTGAGTTAGACCTACATTATTAAAATGGGAAATGTTGACAAACATTTATTTGATAATAGATGATTTGTTTGGTATATTATTGTACATCTCAATGGAGCTTGCACTAGCAAACTACCTTCTGTGAAGGGAGGTAGACAAATGTCGGAAATGTGAATATATCCCCAGAAAAAATTGTTATTCCTGTCAAATGAATTTATTACTATACCTAGGAAATATGCTACCTTGCAAAATGTTCTGCAGGAGGGGAAACACCTCACCCCCTGGGGGCTCAGTTGCTGCAATTCTTCACAAGCAGCAATTCATCTCTTAAATTTATTTTTCAGTCTCCTACAACTCATGCCTCAAAAAGAATGCGTGAGGAAGAGGTAGTTAAGGTTCACAGATGTACATGAAAGATTGATTCCATGCTGTTTGTAAGATGGATGGTGAGAATGGGGATGGTGTGATGTTGTAACTGATGTTGATGGGATATCTTTGTTTAATGATGGTGATGGTGATGATGATGATGATGGTGATGATGATGATAGCGATGATAAGGATAATGCTTATGATAATGTTGGTGATGATGATGAAGATGATGATGATGATGGTGATGATACTGATGATGGTGGTGATGGTGATGATGATGGTGATGATGATGATGATGATGGTGATGTTGATGGTGATGATGATGATGATGATGGTGATGTTGGTTGTGGTGGTGATGTTGATGATGAAGATCATAATGATAGTATAGAGAGGAATGTAGAAACAAACTCTAAATATTCAACTTTGCACCATGATAGAGATCAATTCTTATTTATGCATGTTGAACCAAATATATACTCAACTGCATTTATAACCTCAAACACTTCCTTCTCTAATAATGATATTTCTTCTTCCCTCTTGCAGTTAAAACGTATGAAGGTTATCCATGAAAAACTTGCCAATGAGTGTGAACACTATAAGGAAGTCACATACTCAAGAGACCACATGGTCAAGGTGAGTTCATTTGCAATTTGTAACCATTTTGCCGGGCTACTGGTTTAACTTGATTATGAATTAATATTTTTCAAGGTATAATAATAATACTGAGATGCTGGTCTTCAGACTTCTACTGTATCTTGTTTCAGGCCTTGACATCTTCCCCTTCAAGCTTTTAAGGGTTATGATGTACAGCACATCTGTCGCTCTCAGATGGAAACTAACTGGCATCCCTGATAATGACATGCAAATTTTTAAAGTACTTAATACAGTATTTCAAAGCAATGCATATTCTATCCCTGGTTTCAACATAGCTACTGTGATCAGATGTTTGAGCATTCAAGGAATTCCTTCCAACTGGGTACTTATTTACTATTTACTACAATTGTGTGGAGAGTCACAAATGTAGATAAACGCCTTCCATATGATGTGAGTGCTGTGGTAGGATTTGAACCATGGACCTTGTGATTCAAAGTCCAGAGACTTATTTACCGAGCTACATCACCTACAAAAATAAAAATCTTTCACCCTCCCCCCTCTCAGGACCTGCAAACCAAGCTATCATCGACCGTCAAAGAACTGGAGAAGGTCAAAGGTCAGTTCAGCGAGCAGGAAACGACCTTGTCTCGCCTGAAGGTCAAGCTACAGAGGGCGCAGCAGGGTCACGAGAATGAACAGACAAAGGCATACAACATGGCCGATGAGTTTGTGAGACAACTGACTACCTTGGAGAATGAGCAGGAGGTACATGAATTACAGATTTTTATAATGAATAGATAAAAAAAATGTGTGTACATAAATTATATTGCATGATTTCTGTAATTCATGCTCATATCCACATTGGTAATAACAGAGCTGCCAAGTAGTACGATTTTTCCGTATTTCATACGGAAATCAATTTAAAATACGGCAGTACGCTTTTTCATGATAAAATACGGGAAAAAACAAATTAGAGGAGAAAATGTATTCCGTGTGTTGCTGCCCTCTACGTTCAATGAGTTATGCTTTCATCAAGGCTTTCCGATTAGAATTTTCGATATCCTGGCGAATCAATGCGGGTGACAAGTTCCGAGCGCACGCACGTAGTTTACAAGCGCAAAGCAGCGGCTCAAATCGCGATATTTTGCGACTGGTAAATACGTCTGTAAGGATGATGACGTCATCCAAGATGGCAACTTACGTTGACCGACGGAAGGATCGAAGATGACGATGTTTCGATCATAATTTGAAACGAATTAGCCGTAACTGCGGTCTAAGGTACGATATTTCTGAATTTCATACATTTTTCCGTAAATATGGATGCAATTTCTTTTTCATGATGTGATATTTTATGATTTTATGTGCAAAAAACGATCGGAAAAAACAGGTTTCCGTCGAATGTTAGATCTAACGTTACTGCTAATACGTTGTCTGTACGTACGGGCCTCCAAATTCTTCAGTCTATGTATTGGTGAGTCAGCCAACGCAGTTCAATTCAATTCAATTCAATTTATTTTTCTCAGTATAAAAACAATACAAATATAGTACAAACATTAAATAAATCAGACATGGATATAAATAAAATATTATACTGAAAGGGTAGCAGCCAAAAAGAAGTTAACCTTATGTACGGCCGACCCAAATAAAATAATACATTATTTGAACAATTAAAGTAGAAAAGGGGAAAGAATTACCTAACTAACCCAAACAAACAATCAGAATAATAATTAAAAAATGAATAAGTAGTGATGATTTTATATTTACAATTTCTCCTAAAAACATTAAGTTCAGCGGAACAACCAAAATCTAGACTGAAGCTTTCGGTCTCGTGTCGGTGTGGGGCGCAAAATAATGTAAGAAGTGATCGAACTTTGCCACTATGCATGCATATTTATCTCATGGTAAAAATACGGATTTTTTGGTCAAAATACTGATTTTGGGGGATAAGAATACTGAAAATGCAAAATACAACTTGGCAGCTCTGTAATAATAATGATGATGATAGTGATAGTAATAATAATATAGAGGTTATTTACGGGGTACACATTATATCCACCTTGTAAGGGTGCTCCTATATTACCCCAGCTATTAAAAGCCATGCTGAATATGGTGCTTACAGCCTGTTCATCCCGACACCCATTTACCTCACCTGGGGTAAGTGCAGCACAGTGCAGATGAATTTCTTGCTGTAGGATATATTGCTATCATGGCTGGGATTCAAACCCTCTGATTATAAAGCAAGAATCAAAACCACTAGATCAAGGTGCTCCCGCTATTTATTTACTTATTTATATACTGAAATTGATATTCTAATTGGTTTAAAATGTTGCTGACTGGAACATGGCAATCAAGATTCAAGGATGAGTCTGTGGACATGTTTCTTCTTCCTTGAGATAGAATGAAATCCATCATTCCATGGATGTATATTGAATTATTGTGTTTATTTGTACTTATCAAGAGAAATTTTGAGACTGAACAGAGGACTGCTCTCACAAAAGTCAGTTCTTTACCATTGTAAGATTCCCATTTGAAACATGTAGTGTAATCAGTATTTATATTGAATACTTTGACCCTGGCTTACAAAGAGATGCAATAGATTAAAATAAAAATCAAATTGTGATTGATTTTTGTAGTTTAGACAGGAATTTCAGGACCATCATAATTTCAATTTTTTTAAAATCTTATAACAAATCTCTTTCAGACAAGAATTTTAGGACTGTCATGTTTTCAATTTTATTTGTATTTATGACGAATATTTGTGAGATGCGGCCCAATAATGCACTTGAGCATATCTCTCAGATGTAATAAGCATTATTTAAAAGCAGATACTTATTTGTATTATTAAATTCTGACAATTCTAGAATCGGAAGCTGTACCTTCACAGTATCTACCAGCGCCTGCTGGCTGGTCGGGTGGTGATGCAGGAAGATCCGGCCAAAAATGGCGCCCAAGGCCTGGGCTGGCCTGAGCTTAGTGCTGGGGTGCAGGAAGAGGTCATTCAACTCATGTCCAATGTCAGCAAGGCCAATGAAAAAGTGAGTTGGTCTCAAGTGTGTAAAGGTTCGGCCACACCTGGCGGGTGTTTCATAAAGCTGTTTTTAAAGTTACATGCGACGTTAGAATGACTGGAACATGTTCTTTGGTGATAATTCAACTTCATAAAGATATATCATTCAGCACAAAATAAGAGTCACCTGTCTAAATGAACAGTGTTATAAAAACTTCACCTGGATGTTTTACTCAGCTTATGCCGACGTACTGTACGTGTGGGCAGCCGCTATCTCATTTAATCCATTTCTTGGTATCAAGTATTCTATTATTAATATCAAGAATATAAGATATCAAATTATTCACATGAAGAATATGAATAATCATTTTTGTTAACAAAAGGTAAATCTTGATATCAAGGAATTAGAATGAGAAGAATTGCTTGCCATATTCTATGTATATCAGCATATGCTGGCTAATTTCCAATACATTTCAAGTTAAAATATACTAAATTACCCACAATATTATGATATTGCTTTCAGAAATTAATAAATGAGTCTCTGTTTTGTGAAACCTATTATTTTTTGTAAGAGATATATTTAAAATATTTTGCTCTTGGCCAAATGAATACATTCATTGCAGTAACATTTAACTGCTTTTTGGAAAACATGTCCAAGTTATATATATTTTGAAAAAGAGTTGTGTTATTTAAAAAAAGGACCAAATGTTAGTTTTCTCAGTTGCAACCTTGTTTATGATTGGTAAAATATTGGGATTATATAAAAAAAATCTTCAACTGTATTCAGTTATTATTTTTTGTTCAATTTTCAACTTCTTTTTAACAGATTTCAGTGACCGGTACCAATAGATTTGAGTTTGGCACAATCACCTGTATCTGAGTAATTTAGGATTTAAAATTGCAAAAATACAGTAAACGTAATACTATTTTGATAAATGTACTATTTCAATTGCTATTATTTTTAATCAATAGGTTGTTCTTCTAGAGAGTGAGTTACGGACCAAGAAAGAACAGTTCATGCGACTTGAAGACAATCATAAGGATGCACTGGATAGACTGGCACAATCGGCTCAACAGAGGGAGACAAACTGGGTCAGAGAGAAAGAAGAACTGGAGCATAGATACCAGAAGAAAATAGAAGAATTGAAGATCAAAACACAGGTATATAAGAGTTTCTTATTGATTTCTTTGACTAGAAAACCATGCAGGATACTTATACCAAATACCTGTTAATCGCATGTAAATCATTAATTGGTAAAGTTTTCATTGCATAACAGAATAACTAAAACTTAAAACCCAATCACATAGTTGAAGCCTGAAAAGTTTCACAGATAGACTTTCGTTCAAACCCCCTTTCACAAAGCTAAATTCACACTAGGCCATCAACGTATTTGCTCTTTAAGAAAAAGAGCTCTGAGAAAGCGCAGCTGAATATGTTCATATAAAAGATGCTCTATACAAATTTATGTTTGCTCATTATTATTTAGGGTATATTGAATGGCCTTGAGTGGGATGCGTTGAAATATTGTTCTTCAGGGAGTAACAATATTTCTAAGCATCCCACGAAAATTGGTCATCCAATATTCATACTATTATTTAGATGCCCCCACAAAGCTAAACATAAATTAATAAAGAAATTGTTGTTTAGTCATGTTAGTAGTGTAGGCCTAGTGTCGTTTAGTCATGTTAGTAGTGTATGGTACCTGTACGTAAACGACAAATTCACACACATTGAATTGTACATAAAATTTTCACATAAATTACATGTAGATGCATAATTATGAAAAGCGCAACTCATATGCCATGCAATTTCGTTGTGACGTTACAATAGCTTCATGCGCACAATCATTTATTAACCAATGATAATCTTGTGGGCGGGGCAAAATATTTAATAGGCATGCACGTTAAAAATCAATTTCAATATTTTGTCTCCTCGAAACAACCTCGCAAGACGTCAAAAAATATCTGCACCTCTAGAACCCTACATCTAAATAATATTAAATATCACTGAGAATTGTCATCTGAATGAATGTTCGAGTAGGAGGAAAGAGCATGTTGCCCGATGACCTATTGTGTTGCTGTAAAATCACACCATTAATTGGAAAGAAAGTTCTTTACTTGCTTGAAACAACGTAAAGACTTGTGGATTAGTGAGGCTATCCATATTTGTGCGGAATGGAACCTCCTTATGAATAGAGACTTGGGACAAATACGCTCTGTCCTCGACATACAATCCCATTTAAAATCGTGCTGCAGCAGTAACTATGAAACTTATGACAAAGGTCTGATGAATCTTGCAGTCTCACAAGTGAACATTTACCAAAATAATTAACATGATATGATTGTAAACAAAATAACTTTTCTCAACATATGAATATCATGTAAAAAAGTTATTTAATATGAGGAAATTAAAATAAGAAGACCTAAGCCAATCCTATCCTGGTATTTTTATATTATTTCATTTTCAAACCCTTGATATAGCAGATATCTATTTGCCTAATGAGATATGCTTGGGAAGTTGGAAAAAACAGAAAACCATTAAAAATACTTGGTCATGATTCTAAGTAGGATAGATGAAAATATTGACAAGCAATGTAATGAAAGATATGTCAAGTTCTGAAATGTGTAATAGACATGTCATCAGATGTTTTACAGAAAACTAGCAATCATATTTTCTCTGGTATCTTCAAATAGAAATCAAAGAACCTAGCAAGTGATGCCCTCAGCAAAGCAAGGCACGACGGCTCAGCCAAGCAGGAGCTTGAATCCCAGATGTCACAACTCAGCGCCACACTCACCACCCTGCGAACCGAGAATTCCTCCCTTCTGGCCGCCTGCGCCCTTCTCGGGGGCGCCCTCCTCCCAGTGTACACCCGGCTCGGACAGCTAGCGGCTCAGAGACGCATCCTTGAGCAGCAAATTGGCAATGTTGATGCGTTCAAGCGCCAGGCGAGGGAGCTTGCACAGATGCTGGCGATGGAGCCTGGGAAGGGGGAGACGTTACCAGGAGCCAACAGAGATCCATCTGGTACGAAGAGAAGGAGAAGCAGTCGATGTTTGCTGATGAGGTTTAGGGTTGCTGCCATAGCTGTCATGGCTGCACATAGGTGAGTGGAGTCTAACTTTTGCAATTCAAACAGACATAAATAAATTGATTAATGAAAAACAAATGATGATGATAATGTATGTAATACAGGTGTGTGTTTCATAAAGCTGTTCGTAAGATACCAATGACTTTACGAACGACTGGTGATCCTTTCTTGTGCTCTGTGATATCCCTATGTAATTGAGTTATGACCTAAGAACATGTTCCATTTGTGCATAAAGTCGTTCGTAACTTTACGAACAGCTTTATGAAACACACTCCATTAAAGAAGAAGCTAACATCATGTTGTCTTTTTCCTCAGATTATTATATTTGGCTGGCCAAACTGATCTACTGTTCACCACAAGTGAGAATACGAGTGGATCTTATGCAGTACCGCTATGCCTTGGCAATACACATATGCCTCAAAGAAGCTTTTCAGGTACATTTTTTTTCCTTCAAATATCATATTCTTGGCTATAATACATTCTTATTTTTTCTGTGCCCTTCCCAAAAAAAATATAACATCCACCAATATTTTTAATATGATCATATTAGAAAAAAATTTATTTATTGATGTAAATTCTTCTGAAAGCAGTTTTACGTTGGTATCAACAGGCAAGGGATGGGGGAGGGGATCATATCGTTTGCCCCTCCCCCATGGATGCCAACCTCCCCCCCCCCAAAAAAAATAAACAAATAAAAGAATCAAAATAAAATAATATGTCAAAATCTATCACAAAATTCATTTTTTTGTACTAAAAAGCTCAGAACTTTTGTTCTTCTCCCTCACAGGTTATTAGAAATATTGCCTCCTTTTTCATGTCTTGGTCTGAGAGGTTTTGGTTCATTACATTACTGTCTATGTTACTCTTTCAAGATAAGCAGGAAGCAATGGATGAAGACAACAGACCCTGTAAATATGCACCAAATTGCAATATTTTAAACAAGATATGTAAAAAAAAAAATCTCTACCTTAGGAGGGAGACACCCCCTCCCACTCCCTCCTGGCTCACGTCTTGAGCTCAGGCTTTGTTTCACTCACCCCCCCCTTTTAGAACTGGTTGACACCCTTGGCTTGGTACTCTAATAATATTTCAATTTTACTTGTTTAATTTTACCCTGTCTGAGCAAAACAATGCATTTGTAGGTAATTGTGTAACTCGGGCATTTTGTTTTGTTTTTCATTAAAGGGATGGTCCAGGCTGGAAATATTCATATCTCACTAAATAGAGTAAAATTCACAGAGCAAAATGCTAAAAATTTGATCAAAATTGGATAACAAATAACAAAGATAATGAATATTCATGACGATGTGCATATAACTCTATTCACAAAATATTGATAAACTTTAAAATCCAAATGTTATTTGCTATCCAATTTCGATGAAATTTTCAGCATTTTGCTCTGTAAATTATACTCTATTTATTTAGATATAAATATTTTCAGCCCGGATCATTCCTTTAAGAAATTGTGTTGTTGTTGATTTATCCATACTATTAGGTATGAACAGTATCGCAAGCACGAGGTCTCTTCTAGAAGCTCAGGCAGCTGGTTGGTTGACTAGTCCTGATCTTCAGGCCAGGGTTATAGCTTCTGTAGCTGATCTTCAACAGCTGTTAGGACAATCTGGTAAGATATTCCTTTACTTGATAATCTCTCCTTGAAGCTCAGAAAGCTTGTTGGTTGACTAGTTCTGATTTTCAGCCCAGAGTTATTTATGATCCGGAATAATCTGTTACTGACTGGTAAACTTTTCAAGTTTGTCCAAGGGAGGGGTATATAAAAGTATTAAGTTATTTATTAATCAAACAGTACCCTTTAATACAGGCTTCTGATGGCTGTGAAACATGCTTTGGTATTTGATATTTTAAAGTGATATTAAATAATAAAAAAAAATTTATAACAACGTTTATGTTTCTTTTTAAAAATATCTTCATACATGTAGATAAAATTATTTTCAATGTTCGTACTGTAATAAACTATTAAAAATGGCAACATAGGCTATTTTTAGAATTGCATTTGAATGCAAATAAAAAATTGAATTTGACATTTATGATGTTGACTTTAAAAGTATGATATCCCCTAAAGGTACAGGCAATTGCCCAAGCAATCACTCCATCATCCAAGCTTCCATGTCAGCTTTTGAGAGCCTGGTGTCCCGGCTGGCCCCCTGCTTCACCACCGTCTCCACCCTGGCCCCCACCGCACCCTCTAGTTACCCCCCATACCGTCAGCCAACCTACATGGTGAGGGGACCCCTGTTGCGGTGCCTGGGGCATGGTCTGAATAGACTCCTAGCGCATACATCACTGGCAGGAGTCAAGAACCAGTATGTCACTATTGAGGTACGTAGGTTTGTGTGCTTATTTGTCCTCTCTTTCTCTATCCAAGTATTTCAACACCAGACCTGCCAACCAGTACGTTTTTGCAACCAAAATATGGCAGTAAGTTTTTTCTTTAAAAAATTTTTTTTTTTTCACAAAATCGTAATTTCTTGTGAAAAATCATTTCTATTTGTCTCTATTTCATAGATTTTACACAAATATGGTTATTACATCAATGTAATTTCAGGTAACCTGTTCAATCATTTAGTTAAACCAGGGTGAGATGTACACATGTTTAAATGTTGTTTTTTGTCATCTGCAAGAGCAGTGTGCATATTAGCTTGCATGCAGCCTGAGTGCGCCACGCATTAATTATGAAATACACTTTTTTGGGGAAAAATACATTTTTTTTTTAGGGATCCTTGAAAAAGTTATTTGTCCTTTTCTTGTTGCATACTGGAAGTAGAGTGGTGTACATTGATCTGAATCTGAGTCAGCATTCCACATTTTCTTCTTCTTTTCCTTTTGTAGCAAACTATGATCACCTTGCAGAACCAGATGGTAGACTTCTTAGACAGGCTCCACCATGCAGAGGTAGATAGAAGGTCACTCAAGAAAGAGAATGGCAGATTACGGCAAGAGACTGGCCAGCTAAGACTCTCATCAGACATAGCTTCAGACCTTCAGCAGCAAGTGGCTAAGCTTCAAGAAAAAGTGGGTTTATTTTACTTCTAGTCCTGTAAATGCATTTTGCTGTTATTAGATGACATTGGGAATGTTCATTATTGTTGAGACGCTGTCAACTAATTTATGTGTGGTTTGTTTTGAAAATCATTGTATTGAGAAGTATTGACAATTGACAAACTAATGAAAATATGATTGAAGAGTACTGAAAGGAGAAGGCCAGGGTCAACAAGTACAGTTTGTAAAGTTTTGCATGGTTGTACAAACCTCTCAAATATGGCAAGCAGTTTGAATGGTTTACAACAAGGTTTTTTGCCTCCGTGAAGGGAAGGTAATTTGTCTGATATTTTGGGGTCACAAAATCAAAGGGAGTAGTGTTATTGGCTTGTCACGATGATTCATAGGTCCAATCGATAAATCATAATTTAAATTGATTCATGCAAGGCATGGGAGTGATGATCTGATTAGATTGTGAAAGTTACTATATATCTAGTTATTTGTACTTCCCCACTCTAAATCCACTAGATTCAGGATTCTGTAGAAAGGGGTAAATTTGAGAAAGTTTTCCAGGAGCTTCAGCAGGCGTTGGGGAGAGAGCAGGAGGCCCAGAGGATCCTTACGGAGCAGAGCAACAGACTGGAGGAGATGGGAATACAACTCAACGTCAAAACAACGGAAGAGCTGGAGAAAGATCATAATATTACAGAAGCCATCAAGGTAAGAGGATAGGAGGATGTGATAGAAAGATGTTGATAGTGATGGTGGTGAAAAAATTGATAGTGGTGCTGATGATGATGATAATGAAAGTGATGGTGGTGGTGATAATGATGATTATGGTGATGATGATGATGGTGATGATTAAAATAAAGTCACGGTGATGATGATGATAATAATAATTGGCATTTATATAGTGCTTTATCAATCTACAACTGCTCAAAGCGCTTCACAATTATTATTACCCGATCACTGGATTCATAGCATTTCAAGCAGCCTGATGATGATGAGGATGATGTTGTTGAAGATGATGATGGCGACTAATAATAGTGATAATGGTGACTGATGGTGATGAGGATGAAGATTATGATGATGGTGATGAGGGTGATAATGATGATGATGCTGATAATGTTGATGATGTAGACTGATAGTAGTGATGATGGTAGTGTTGGTGATGATGATGATTATAGTTACAATGACGATGAGAAGGTGGTTGACGAATAGATGATCAACAAACTGTCTATCTTTTTATAGGGCCTTTCAGAAGCAAAGATGGAGCTGAGACGAAAAGAGCAATCAGTGCGACAATTGAGCAGGCAACTCTCACAGATGGAAAATGAGAGACAATCTCTACAGGATAGTCTAAACGCTGCAGAGAGCGCACTCAAGGCCAATACAAGGTACACTTTCACTCATCACTGTATTACGTAAAAGTACAAGATCGTTATAGAAATGAAATAATGATAACAATAGGTATTCTTTTTTGTGCAGCACCCATCTTAGTTATAGAGCAGAGAGTCTCATCTGGTCCTTCCAGTTTTAGCTGGCCTCTGACCAGTTCAAATAGGCCATGGCAGGCCATGTTGCTGTAATTATTATACGACGTAAGAATGAACTTTAGTGAAGAGTCCAATTTCAATTCATTCATCTAGTTATAGCTATGTAGTGTTGCAACGGTGGTGGCGTGGTGTCCTGCATGGTGTAGCAAGTCCTTGACAGTTTAAATTGCTTTTCACCATATGTTAAAAATAAAGCATACCTTTAAAAGACTCATGTTTATGATGTCAATCTGGATACAGTTCAGAAAGACTTAAAGCATTCATTGGTTTCACATTATTTATTGTTTGTTTTCAGAGATCGCGAGAGCATAGTTACGCAGCTGAGGTCTCTCCAAACAGCTGTATCTAACACAAAGCACCACCTCCTGGCCAGGGCAGACAGCCAAATCATTGATAGTTCATTAGCAAAGGTACATGATTATTGAAGGTGGAAGAGTTCACAGAGGTGGTGATGATGATGATGGTGGAAATGATGATGGTGATGATGATGATTATGATGATGGTGATAGTGATGATGATGGTGGTGGTAATGATGATGGTGGTGGTAATGATGATGGTGGTGATGATGATGGTAGTGGTGATGATGATAATGGTGCTGATCAATGGTGACAGTGAGGATTGTGATGATACTGATGATGGTGATGATGATGATGATAATCATGAATCATTCATACTTCTGACTTTTGGTTGCTTGTGTATAGAACATATTCGATGATATCTTGTGTATTTATTTCAGATTGAGGCCCAGCTTCTTGTTACTGCCATTTCCTCTCCTGACATGATAGCTCTTCAGGTAAGTGAAGAAAAATTATTAAATTTGCATTTAAAAAGATAATAGACCCCCCCAAAAAAAAAAAAAAATCCTCACTATCAATCTTAAAGACTCTAGGCAGAAATTATCTATTTTGATTAAAGAAGCAATGGAACTCTGGCATGATTAAAGTCTCAATATTTTAGTTTAAAAGGTATATTTCAGATTGGTCTACAACCCTTTGGTCTACTTTCCATTAGGTATCATCCCATTTGGTCTAAATGCAAGTTAGCTTCATTACTATATTTTTAGGCTGAACCCATTTTACCTTGTATCCACTTGGACTAATATAACTTAGTCAATCCATATGTTTAGATTAAAGGTATTGTTTAACTTTGTGAGCAGCCGATTTAAAAAATTCTTAAACCAAGATGGAACATGTGTACAAGTGCATGTATTAGAACTAATCTTAAACTCTTATAGACACCTAAATAGTACACATAAGTGTATGGGATGAAATTAATATGGTGTTTCCGGTCACTTTATATTTCAATTTTTGAATTACTAAATAATTATTTTTGAACACAATTTTTTCTGGGCTTCATTTTTGTAACATATCACAGGCACAGGTGACAAGTGTGACCTTCTAGCTCAGATTTTTTAAAAGTCAAACCAATGTTAACCAATCACTTAAGGGTTTTAGGATTCAATTTAAATTTGACAAAGTAAAAATAGATAATCAGATGAAATGAAATTAGAATATTTGGGCATTAGATGACAGTTAATAGACCAAATGACTGTTGGACCAAGTGGTAATTAGACTTAATTGAAAATAAACCAATTGTATTTAGCAATGATGATGTAAGATGATATGAGAATTAAACCATCTGGTAGTAGACCAAGCGGTCATAAACTTATTTGAATTCTAATTATCTACCTTGTTTTGCCTTCATTATTCTTCATGCTTGTATTCTTTTAGAGTCTTGTGAGTACATTTGTTGAGACCCAGAAGACGGCCATCTCGCGACTCACTACTTTGGAGCTAGAAATCACATCTCACAAGCAGCATATATCCAGGCTGAAGGAAGAACTCGCCGATGCTTGCAGTAGGCAAATGGCGGAAGGAGAGGTAATACACAAAAAAATTACTTGTCACTTTCCGCCTGTAACCAATTTCTCTTGATGCATATTTCATTTGCTAGAGTCCCGTGTAACATCAATACATTCTGCAATAATCAAAAGGGTCTAGGCTGCAAATTTGACAATATAACGTCTTAATGAGTTTACACACAACGTGGATGTCTCCTACTCCTGATCAAAAGCTGATCGTGGAAGGTCTGTTGCGACTGAGAGGCCAAGGCTGTCTCGTGGAAACGTGGGGGATGTTTCACAAAGATTTAAGTATGAGACTTAAATTGCACTTATATGCAGAAGCGTATCTCAAATGCAACATGCAGTCTAAGTGATCAATACGCTGTAGTATGCATCCTCTTTGCAAGATCTGACCAATACGGTTATGCCTTTTATACCACACACAACTAAGCATTTAAGTGCTACTCTAAGTCATACTTTAATCTTTGTGAAACACCCCCCTGGTCACCCTCAAACCGATGTCATGTGTCTCTGAAGAGGCTGGTTGCATATGGCAGAGTGCTACGTATTGATAGGATACTATGGCACAGTACCAAAGACACTATTCCAGAAATGCCCCTCTCACAATTGCTTATGGGACTGTATTTGCAACCATTGTACTTGGGTGCAATGAATACTGTTACCAAGTGGATGTGAATATGTGCTTGACTTTGTATACATTTTATCATATGTTGTAAATAGTAATCCTGCATGAAACTAGACATATTTACATTCAAGAATACATGTTTTCTCATAAATGGTGGATTTCCATGTTTTTTGTTCTTGATCAGGTAACGCCTTGTGTGAATGGATATATGACCTCTACCGGTGACAGGTCTATAAGTAGACCATACAAACCTTTCTATGATACAGATAGGAGTAATAATGATGTCTTTCTACCACTAAGGTTAGTATGTAATTATGATTGGTCGATAGAATAAAATAGCTACAATAAATGATAAAAGAGAAAAAAAGAAGGAAAATTAGAGTGTGAGAGAAAAAATAGGGAGAGTGTGAAACAGAGAGGTAGAGAAGGAAAGACATGTATATAGGGGCAAATAGTGTTCAGGAGGATATACACAAGTGAAACAAATTAAAACCTAAAAATTCAGGTGATTTTGGCTTTCTGTGTTGCAATATTGATATTGGTGATTAATCTATGGACGTATAACCCTAGTAGCATTTCTGTCAAATTTCTGATTTTTTTAATGATGTGCAAACAGGATTAATTTAACATTTGTGGACATTTAAAAAACATATGAGTCAGATTCTGTATTGTATTTTGATTTTTTTTTTTTTTGGGGGGGGCAGAGAAGTGAGTAATCATTGTATGCAAGTCCTGTCCTCTCCAGCCATCGTATTGTCATTAATATGTATTAAAGACATGGTTATCTGTGATCACATATTATTTGTGCACTGCAGAACAGATTCAGTTTTAAAAATTAGTTCCTATAAAGGGCGTAGGCTGAGGGGGGGGGGGGGTGCACCTGCACCCACAAGCAAAGGCAGATGAGTTCCGACAGTGGCAAGCAAAACAAAATTTTTACCCCTTCTGCTTTCAGTAGCTGATTCTCCAAACTTTAGGTCCACCACCCAAGGATGTGCACCTCCTCAAACCAGCCTACGCCCTTAACTATTATTACTGTTGCTGTTATCCTTACCATTCATATCTCTATTTTAATTCTATTTGGCAGGGAAGTGAGTGATCACAGTATGCAGATCATGTCTACTCCAGCCATCGCAAGACAGGATTATCTTGCAGGTGTTGGGTGAGTAAACCAGTCAAAATCATCAAATCAAACAGGGGTGCATTTCATGAAACGATTGGTATGTGGTTTTCACTGACTACTGTTATAAACTACTGCAAATCCTTGCATGTGATTGGCTGAGAACAATTTTGTCATTTATTACCAAATTTATACATTATATAACAATACTAAGGGAGGATATGAACTATGCTGTAAAAAGATTTTCCCTAACTTGGCTATCATAAAATATAATGAATTATAGATCATACAAACAAGGAAAGTATAGCCTTTGTTTGGCATGGAGTTGCAAAGTGTGATCAGTCATGCATGAATAATTATGACTCATTGTATGCGATGGTGTATATTTTCATATTTTAGATGCGATCATTTAAGCATTTCAATGATTATAACTTATTTCATACTTTAGTGACGAGATGAGATGATATGCTTTCATTTGATATGCAACTCTTAGTGTTTTGGTTGGCATTATGCATTTCTCAAATTTTAAGCTAATGAGGGGGGGGATGACGTGACTTTTTGCAATTGAATAACAGGTATACTGGTAATATATGGACTATTAGTACTTTCCTTTCTTCTTCCTTTTATTTTTTGTAAAGAAAATCTCCTCCTTGTGTACTACATGAATAATCATGGGGGGGGGGTGGCTGTCACCCCTGCTGCCCCAGTGGCACAGCCCCATTGAGGATGATACACATTCTCCATAAACCATTGTTGGAGTATCTTAGGCATTGGGCTCGATGGATTAATCTTTCATTAGATTTGTTTACAAAAGACAACCTGTAGCTGACCTAGCAATGGCCATGAGCCAAGCATCCCTTTGTCTCAAAGGAATGCACGACATGTGAAGTTATCTAGCTTACCTGTAGGTCATTGTCTTACCAAGCAACAATCATAAACCATGCATTCATTGAGGTTTCACGTTACATCATTATCTTACAAATTCCGTTGGGTGATGCACATATTTACTATTCTGTACTTCGATAGAATCATGAATGGAAGAATACCTAACCATTGAAATTCAAAGATAGCCTGCTCACATTTTTTTTTCATTGTTGGCTCTCTGTTTGAATGGCTTTGCGAACTGGTCTTTAGGAATTCAAGTCTACTTGCAGAGATATTTGTATAATGAATTCCTAATTTGTATTCATGAATACATGATAAAAGATTCTCACATCCTCTCTGCTTATTGGATGATTGCGTTTGTATCTATTGTCAAACATCATGTTTATGCATTAAGTTCGGGAAGTCAAACCATGACGTGGTAGTTTCTTGACCAACCATCAAAAATTTTGCCTATCATTTGCCGAGGTATATAGGACAGGCCTTGCTTGCTTATTAGCTGGAGGCAGTGAGCAAGCAAGGTCAGTGTACAGTGACACATATAACAGAACATGTGACCAGTCATGTGATGATGTCATCGCATCAACATAACAATAAACATACACAAGACTCGACAACATACCATAACCCCATGCTAACCTTTATGCTGTATGCTGGCCTTGTTTATTATCTATTTATGTCAGCCTTTTTTCGGCTGGCATGAATAGGTGATATGCTAGTGGGCTGCGTTTTCAACTCAAAAGCAATTTATGCTAATTAGATTTGGGCATTGTAAGCAGATTGAGATAGAGTGGCCATTCTAGATTGTTTTGTATTTTTGGTGTATCTTTGTTGGCCAAGAACAAAATTTTAGGTAGACATAAGCAGGGATGCAAACTGTTCATTTTTTTTTTTTTTTTTTTTTTGCTATGAATAAGGAAATATGTTTCAGGTTTGTTGCCTTTTTAATGCCATTTTTTATCATGGATTTCCATAGTCAAGTATTATGCAAAATCTAATTCGATAGACAGACCTGCAGTGCCTGCATATTTTGAAGATGGTTCTGAGTTTATTTGATGGTTATGATTGAATTTCAGGTCACCTGATAGGTATCAGCAATTAGTATGATTTTTATTTTGGATTACTGGGGGCCAAGATGAGAAAAAACAGAGTTAAATTTAAATGGATGTCACAGTTAAATTTAAATGAGATAATATATTACAAATAAAGTATTATTGACTTTAATAATTTGCACACAAGACTAGTTGAAGCATTCCACTTGTTCATATTTCATTTCTTGTCAAAATAAACATTGTGATTTACACGACTGATCACAACTGCAACTAGGTGAAAACAAAGGCTATACTTACGATAGATAAGGAGTTTGTGACTTCCACTCATTTTACAGTGTTGTGTAAAGTGTACAAATTAATCCTATATATAAGTGTACAAATTGTCTAAATGATCGATTTATATTGCATTGTACTTGTTTTTTTAATTACAGGATGAGTACCCCAGCAGGCATCAGTTCTTCCCCCATCAAACAACCAAGAGTATGAGCAAGCAGTTAGCCTGATCTGGTGGGAGCGTATGGTTGACATACCCTGTGATTGATAGTGGACCCTGATCAGCTACAATGTTGAATGTGAAACGGGCATTAAACTCGGGGGTGTGAGTGGTCACCCAAAAAAAAAAATCTGAAAAAAAGCTGAAGAGTGTTGAAAAAGTCTGAAAAAGAAAGACCTCTCATACTTTTTGCACAGAGGAAAGCCAAAAAGAAATTAAGCTGAAAATCAAAACAGAAAAAATAATCTGATATCAGATAAAAATCTGAACTCTCACACCCCTGTAAACTGCGAAACTTTCAAAATTAATGTGATGGAAAATGATACCGAAAATGGAGAGATCTTGAGCAGCTTTGGCATTTGACTCCACTACTTCCAGTAAGAGAATGAATCATTAGAGAGGCCATTATTAGCTCCAATGTGAAATGGGTTGTACACTAGTTTGAATGCTAGTATATATAAACAGCCTTGTGTTGTGATGGGGAAGACGTAGACCGTCTGTACGTAATGGGACAAGGAAGAACCATGAGTAACGATTTAGAATTGGGATGTTGAACTGAAGTAAGCAACCTCCTCCTTTATTGCCAGTATTAACCACCTTGATTTTGTTACAATTACCTCAGTTGTATGTATAGACCAATGAATGTTGGCTTCTTAGAGAATGCTCCCCAGGGAGTGTAGAAACTGTATAAACTAAGTGTGAATGCTAACCAGAATCCATGGTCTGGGGTAATAATGTATATACATGTATGATATATAAATGTATTTAATTCCTATATAAGCTGAAATATTTTTAGTTCCCGGGTACTTTTTTTTACTTGATGATCACCATTTTATAATACACATTTTCCTTTACCAAAGCCAAGTTTGAGATTTTAAGTGTGGATTGCCACTAATAGGCACAGTGCTGATTTGGGTGGATTTTTGATCTCATTTTCCGAGTTGGCAGGTATGTCCAACTTTGTTTCATGTCTGTTTGGTCTAACACGCATAATGCTGACAATTTCATCAAATTAGGACGTAAGTTTTGCTTATTTTTCAAAAAACAGTGACATGAGAGAGTCAATGTCCTTATTTCTTTTGTTGTTTGAATTACTAGTATACACAATTTTACAGATGTTAAAACAATGAGAGGACAAAAAATGTTTCACAGGACAATGAAGAGCATAAAAAGAAATGTCATGAATTTGTGAAATTAAGCAAAACTTAAAATATTAGGATTTGATGAAATTTTCAGTTTTATTCTTATTAGGGTGGACTTGTTCTTCAAGAGTAGGCAAGACAAATATATCTATTACTCCTTTAATTAATTGCAATTTAGAACAATTTCTCTATATACAAGAACACACATTTCATAAATAACAGAATATAGACATTAAAAGACAACAGCTGGTTTCTGCATTAATCATTGATACAAGTTAAGATTGTACATGCCAGTTTGTATTTCTACTTCATTACAAGGATATTTCAGAATAGTAGATGTCAGCTGCAATAAAATTGTATGAAATCCCCTCACTCAAATCAATTAATGCAAGTACTTCAATTTATAAAACATTTATGAATTGTAAATAATGTATATCAGAATTCATATTGACATTGAATGTGTGTATTCATATTTGTTCTGCTAAAATTATTTCCTATTAAAGCTGAAATGATTAGCAAAATACTGAGCACTTGTTACTCCTATTACAATAGTTTTTCCTTCCTACATAGAAAAGATTACAGTTTCAACTCTTGGGCATTTCAGAAATAAGCAACTGGTGATCCTTTCTCACGGTAAATTATACACAGATTTTCATTGGTGTTAGGTATGAACAGTTATGACAACAATTCCTAACGCATGTTATTTACGATGCAAATGCATATGTCAAATCAAGAGACTAAGATTGAGCATGTGATACACCACTTGGGTATTAAAGAAAATAATAAACCTTGGTTTTTCTCTACAACTATTTGGAGAAAAGTTGATAGAATGCATTTAAATGTTCTGTCATTGTAAATGGGAAGATATTTGATGTTCTTGTCTGCGTTTTCTCCAAGCGTGGGCAACATGAATATTAATAACATCAGATATGCTGACGACGATACCACGCTTTTAGAACTTGTCTTTGAAAAACTCCAACTCACAACAGATGCCCTGGAGAAGGCCTGCCAAAAATGGGATGAAGATTGATGACCATTGTGACATTACCCTAAATCACAAAGTTTATTCTTTTGTCTTCCTCGGAAGTGGAGAATGACGTAAAACGTCGCATATCCTTAGCCGCCTGGGCATTTGGGAGGCTAAAAAGCAACATCTGGTCCAACCAAAACGTCCAAAGATCAGGATCTACAAATCCCTCATTCTTCCTATTGCATTATATGGTGCAGAAACGTGGACTAAGATAGGTTTGCAGTCTTTGAAATTAAGATGCATTTGCACCATGTTAGGTGTACATTTATTGGACAAAGTCAGATATGCGGACATCAGGAGATTATATATAAAAACCGCCTGACGTGGATATAGGCACATATGCCGTAGGTCACAAAACCGCTTTCCAGTTCAGGCATAAAGAAATGACTTTGACAAGGGGAGACCACCAAGACGTCCCCTTCCAGATGGAGGGACCAAGCAAGATGAGATGTGGGACTCCTAGCCCAGGGTAGAACTGAATGGAAAAGGAACACCTGTAGGAGAGCGAAGAGACACACCGTCCTATGCGCATTAGTAAGAAACTATATCTGATTCATCTCTTTTGTCATCTTGATCCTCTGGCCAAAGCAAGTGCTTCATCTCGTGAGTGTAACTTCTCCATTAGCATATCCTTCAACTTCTTCCTTTGAAATTTCTGAAAAAAATCCAAGAAATATAACCTTAGTTTGCTTACATATGAAATTGAAGGGGGGGGTTTAACCCTAAAAAGATGGGGGGGGGGCTGATTCAGCCCCCCCCCCCTCGACATTTTTCGCGATAAATCTGCCGCGCGAAATTTTTTGACCGTGTCACTTGCTGACTTTTTACTTTTGAGACCAAAATCGTGACCCCGGGTAAGCGGTTCCGAAATTACGCAACATTTCGTAAGTGCATGCAGACCCAAAATTACTCAAAAACGTGAATTTGTGTACAAATCCAATGCAAATAGTGTTCTTAGCCAATATTCACAAATGCATCATTATTTTTCCTTTTACTGCTTAAAATCAACTAATTTTATCTTTTTTATGGTCAAAATAAAGTCCCCAACAATTTCCATTGAAAAAACAAAAAGTCGGAAAACTTAGAAAACAATAGAATACATAAGAAAATAAATGTGATTTTGAATTTTTTTTAAAATCAATTTGATCAGATGCCTATCTAGAGTATGTGAAACAAAAATTAGCATTTCAGGGGCATTTTATTAATTAGAGCAAACTTATGATTTTACGCATAAATTAGCATAATTAATGAGACATGAGATTTTTTGCAGAATTTGATGTTATAGTTTTGTAGATAATGCCATGGGTAACGCGTGTGCCAATTTTCGTCGCGATCGCACGATCGACGGCCGAGATCATAAGGGGGGGGGGGCTGAATCAGCCCCCCCCCCCAGTCTTGGGCGTCGAAATAGCCCAGTCTATTTAGGGTTAAAACATGTACAAAATTGTAAAAATGACCATCTGCGTTTTTGTGTAAACCATTCCGCAGCCCCTGTAAAGTATAGGTAACTTTCTATGAATTGTCACGTTGAAACAAATTCTTTTTAGAACATACATGTATTCACAGATTATACAAAACGTGTGTTATATACAGACACATCTCAAAAAAAAATTGTTTCTTTTTTTCAGGGGCTACTTTTCACAACCTAATGCCTAAATCAGTTTGTCTCAACATAGCAATCGCCAGCCTGTTGTAGTGAGATCGGTGAAAAAACTGAAATGACTCTACTTGATAATTCAACCTTGTGCTCATAGTTGCGCTTTTTATGCAACAAGTTACTGGCCGCACAGTGAATTATACCCGTCTGTCGGACCGGCGTTAGTGTCACATGCTGTGTATAATACATACTCCATGATCGGAAATTTAAAAAAAGGTAACAAATCATACAAGAAATAGTGTTGTATTCATAGCAAAAAAGGGAACAGTTGAAGACATGGAATCTCCCCCTAGCCCCCATGTAATTATCTTCTAAATTGGATCAGATTTGTGCAGTCCCTCGCCCAAGCCAAAGTTAGCCATACCAGCATTCATAGCAGAAGTTTCCACTCTTTCAACCTTTAAGCAGACACACCTTTTAACTTTAGAATTTGAAAATGATATGAAAAATGCAGAAATTACCTTTGAATTGAGAAGTGACTTTATCTGTTGATGCCACTCGGAGTCCTGGTCATGAGAAGGCAGCTTTATCTATGTGCATAAAAAAAAATCAAAGAACAAACGAATCTATCAACCATTACTGTCAAACAAACATGCACAAATAAAGACTACATGAATGAATATATTCTACTTGGATTGCTCATAACTGTTTTAACTCTTAAATGAAACCGACTCTCAATAAGACTAGCTTAATTTTTTAATCCATACAATGCTTTTAAACCTACATTTATATCTAATGTCTCCATACCTTTTACTATGATTCTTGGGGGGTAATTATTGATCATTTCAATTTACTGGGCCAATAAAGTTCTACAAATCATCCATGTTTCCTCTCTTGGCACCATCAAAATATCCCTAAAATTCTGATTTATTGAAAGTTACTCTTAATACCCCCCTTTCCGTAGTATATGTTTATACAGTCCAATCTATCTCATCCGAGACATGTTTGGACCAGGACTAATCTTAATAAGAGATTTAGCCAGATATGGGAGACTGTTTAACACTAACTAGGCCAGGCTTTTTTGGCTGTTCTGTGGCGGGGGGGGGGGGGGGGGGGGGGGTGGCGACAATCGCATGAGCGCCGCAAAATTTTCCAAAATAATGAGATTTTATTATGAATTTAATATGCTAATTTATGCATAAATCATACTTTTTGCTCTAATTCACTAAATAAAACTCATTGCCAATTTTTGGCAAAAATATTTTTTGTAGCATTCTTAACAATCGCAATTGAAGAAAACTTCGGTTTGGAAATAAATTTCTTGTGTATTTAATTGTTTTATGAACGAGCAGGTCTATCGAGCAGGTCTTGGACATTGGGGAATGTGTCAATAAAACTTAGTTTCATAATACGATCATCAGGGCTTTGCAAAGTCACCCATTGTTTTACTGTAGGTTCAAACATAAGAGATGGCGCTGTTTGTAAATGCAAGACAACAAGTATTCAGACTTCCACCGTAATACAAAGCTCTCTCTTCATTCTTGTCTTAACTCAGTGTTTTTGTGTGGTTGAGCTTGTTTACAGAAAATCCACACAAGTTGGGAATATATGACATTTTCATCTAGAAAATTGTCATAGATGCTCATTTTGTTTGATTTTTGTTCTGATTAGTCAAATGAACTATGGTGACTATGACGGATTGACGGCACATGAGTGTGATGGTTCCTTGACATTTGCTCCGGCGACAATTGCTTCACGGCAAATTCCACATACTAATCGAATGACTACATGTAACTTCAACCCTGGATTTACTACTAGATATACCTTATTGCAACCCTAACCCTACATCTTAGACAAAATAAAGCTGAGAGCAAATGTTGTGTCACCAAGAGTGATATCTGCAGAAGAGTATATGTATTAACATATTCTAACAGGCACGTTAAATTAATAACTAGCATAACAGGTATTTATATATGTATATCTAAGAATTGATATTAAACTGTTTGCAGGGAAAAGTTGAAATTACCGGTTGAATGGCCTCCCGTTCCTTCTCTTCTTCCATGAACTGTTCAAGATCTTTGGTGCTCATGTTGAGGATGGATGATGCAATGGACTGGGCTCTTATCATGGACTGGTCCTTCTCAGGCTCTGGTCCAGGGGTTGGGGTCCTGGAACTCTTCGCTAGGGCCTGGTCTAGGGCAGCCTGAGCTTGTGATGAGAATTCAGTTGCTAAGTCCTGAAAAAAGAAAATGGGGAAAATACTGATCAATGGTATATGCCCAAAATACTGCATTCTTTTTATCCTGTTTTAAAGCATAAATTAAAAAAAAAACATACCCCAAATCACAATTGTTACAAGTTTTAAAAATCCTATTTCTGGGAAATAACTGTTTGACTGGAATAAATCATAACTTTGTAAATTCTTTTCCGATTTTGATCAAATTTTCAGTATTTTTTTTCTTATCTGTTCAAATCATATCTTCATCCTGAGGTACCCTTTTAAAATCCTACAAATTGGCAGCTCTGATGTACCATCAACCTCAAAAGCCGATTTTCCAGGCAAGATACTGCCTAATGAATTTACACCAAATCCTTACCCTCCAGAGATATGCCATACGTTTCATTGTTTGGTTGTTAAGACCTTGTATATCAAACTTTTCAATTTTCGTGTACAGTTCAAAGTTGCAAGCTCGTATTGAATGAAAACTGTCTCCACATTCCTGTAGAAAAACACCTCCTATAGCAAGGATGCCACTTATTTTACAACTGATAAAAAATTCTGAAAAACCATCTAGACTGACACCTTTTCTACATGAGGATAATGTTCAAATGGCCGAAAAAATATGTCTGAGTTCAGATTGTTTTCTAAAAAGTGGCATTCCTGCTGAGTGCACAAGACAAATTTTCAATTTATCTGTCAAATGACTTATAAACTATTGCTAAAACAAAAATTGATGATCCAAAAACATGTAGACAATTACAGCAAAAATACACCTGCCGCCCGTTTTCAAAGAGTTACAATTGATCCGATCAATCACATCTATGGATGGCCAGCAACATCAACATTGTTCAAAATATTTTAAAACTGTGATGTATATTCATGCATTCATTGTTTTCTTGCAAAATTCACTGTGCTTCTCTTTGTTTACAAAAATTATGACACTGATGGATTTCCATAGACCATAGAGTTACGATTGATCGGGTCAATCATAACTTTTTGTAAGATGAGGCCCTGGATCCCATTTCATAACAAATTTGCAATAACAATATAGAAATCATTCAATTTGATTGGCTAATCATAAATTTGTTATATTAACTGTGCATTTGTTATTATAACAAGTCTTTATGAAACTGATCCCTGTACCTCAATGAAGGCTTCCAGCTCACGGACTCTAGATTGGAGCTGCTTGAATTTAACATGAGCGGCATCTAATGCTGTCTCTGATTGGCTGGCTAGCATTTGAAGCTGCTGGGATGCTGTCGTCTCCATCTCTGTGAGGGCGCTCTCCGCTTCACTCAGTTTGGACAGTGTGTCCCGGAGTACCTTAGCCTAAATCAATAGAATCATCAAAAGGTTGCAGAAAGACATACTTTCCATATACAATGACTGTAATTGAGAGGGGAAAATTTATAGATCTAAATTTGCAATATTTTTTTTTTACACCACTTCTACATGATAAGATGTGAGCATTGATAACATTCATTGATTTTGAGCATGATGAAATACCCCTACAATCAAAATGTGGTGGGAATTGGTCCATGGGGGCATGAGATATGACCTCATGAATACATAATTAGCCCCATTTAAGTTAATGTATTTTGGCCTGGTTCTAAAAGTTAGGAATCAGGCCAATAATACAATTTTTAGTGGGGCTGATTATGAATTCAAGAGGTAATATCTAAGTCCCCCATGGACCGATTCCCACCAGATTTGATTTGTGGATGTATTTCATCAAGTTCATTTGAAATATGGAATAAAAAATGTTGAAATGCAAAACTAAGTTTTTTGTGACATCACCACTTCAGTTCTCTATACATAAAATATTTATATCAGATGTATTTTAACTGACTGTTAACAAATTCATATATCAGACAGAGCGGAACAAAATGTTGAAAAAGTGAAAACAGTTGTAATAAAACACAGCTGTGATATACTATAATTTTTAACTGGATGGTCTTATTTGAAGAGATTAAGCAAAATCCATATTTCTAGACTAAAAACAAGAAGTCAGTCTCGTACCTTTTTGTCTAGTTCACTCTGAAGATCTACTGCCTGCTGTTCAAAATGATGTTTTTCCTTGGTTATCACGGCAACCCGCTTTCTTAAGGAGTCTATCTCTACCTTTTTCTTGTCCAGTGTCTCTGTTAATCCCAAAATTTTGTTCTCTAGCATATCCTGTGACAAAGAAATAAAAGAGGAAAGTATAGAACTATGACAATGTGTCTCACACACGATACAAATACTGAAATAACAAAGGCAGGACAAAATAGGACAAATTGACACTTTTCACCCTCTAAACCTTTGCCACATTGCTCTGGCGTTAAGAGGTGGTGAACTTATTTTTAATCTCAGAATTTGATAAAGTTTGTAATTTCTTGCTGATAAATATTGCTAAATCCAAAGTAGGCAAAAATACTTTGGGATGCAACCCCCTTTGTGTTGTGTTCCCCTGGTACCAATGCTGGTAAATGAAGTAGAGAGAGAGGGACAAAGTTTGTAATGCAATGGAAGTGTGGAGAGTGAGGAGAATGATCATGACATGAAATAAAGAGGGGGAGGGAAAGGGTGTGGGGCTGAGAGGGGACATAGATAAATCATGAAAGGGAAGATAGGAATGAAAAAGGGACTCTAAAAAAATCCCAAAGAAAAGCAACATCAAGAGATACTCAGCCATAAAGAAATGATGTAGAGAGGGGGGGGGGGGGGGGGGGGGGAAGAAACTGATGGAAGGAAAGGAAATTGAAGATGAGAAGAGATCAATTGATAGGGGAGATGGGGGGGGAGAGTGAAAGTGATAAAAAAGGCAAAGAAAAGAAACGCAAAGAGAGACATCAGAAAAGAATTGAACAGGTAGAATAAAGGAAATACAAGAGATCGAAGGAAAGGGGAAACTGCAAGGAAAAAAACAGAGAATATGTGATAGCAGGTATGAAAGATTAGAAGGAAGTAACATGAATGGTGCTGAAAAAGACAAGATGTAGAAAGAATCTTGAATGGTGGAAGGAAATGATAAAGGACAAAAAGAAAGAGGAAACAGAATGTGAATATAGAAAGGGAACATCATGAAAGATGGAAAGGAGAAAAAATGAAATGAGAAGGACATTGCAAAGAAAGGAAAGGAATAACACTAAGATGGCAAGAATAAAACATTTGAAAGAAAAAATGTGAATGGTAGCAAAAGGAGATACTGATTGAAAAGAACAGTAAGGAGACAACGTGAAAGAGAACATGAAACAAAAGATAATCAGAGAGTATATAAAGAGAGATTGAAAAGAATTTGAGAAATGGGACAGCAGATTTGAGAGATAGAAAGAAGAAAAGAAAAGAAGTAAACAGAAACAGAGAGTATACGACATGGAGAGAAAAGGAAAGGGGTAAATGGAGATTGCAATGAGAGAAGGGGGGGTAGGATGGTGGGAGTAACATCAAAGAAGATAAAGGAATGGTAATGGGAGAATAAAGACAAGAAGAGGAGACGGAAAAGCCACAAGAGTAAAGGAAAAAGGGACAAAAGATAGAATGGAGAAAGTAGAAAGGTAGAATAGAATTGAAAATAGAGGGATTGCATGGGGAAAATGGTAAAGAGGAAAGCTAGAGAAAAGGATTTAGAAGAATTAGAAGAAAATAAATGGAGGAAGAGAGAAAAGACAAGATAAGATGAGAAGTACAAAAAGATACAGAATGAAAAATTTAGACATGAAGGAAGAAAATAGAAAGAGGGGTTGTTAGAAAAGATATGGGGGTAAAAGAAGACTGAGAAGTAAAAATGAACAGTGGGGAGAAAACAAAAGGAGATACAGGGTGTAACAGATAGTAAAGAGAAAGACATGAAAAGAAAGATAAAAAGGAATGAGAAGCAAAAGATTGCAAGGAAAAGAATGGGAGAAAATTAGCCAGCGAGAGTAAAAGATAGGAGGGAAAGTGGGACAATGAAACATGGAAGAAGTAAAATAGAAGGAAGAAACAAGAAAAGAAAAGCACTGAAGGAAAAGAAAGTCGGAAAAATGGAGACAAGAAAAGAAAGATAATGGCGGAAGAAAAAGAAACGAGAAGAGGGAGATTGTGTGGATAAAAGGAGATAGCAAGAGTAAAGGGTAGAAAAGAGAAAAAGAATGGTGAAACGAAAAAAGGAGCAACAAGTAGAAAGCTCAAAAATAATAAGAAAAAAAACATGGAAAGAAATGACAAGCAGATGATTTAAAGACGAGAATGGAAGAAAATTACAGTCAGTGTAAAAGATAGAAAATGAAATAAAGGAGAAGATGAGAAAAGAATAAAGTAAAAGATGAGGGATAAGATAAGAGAGGAATCAAGGAGGCCAAATAAAGAAAATTGAACAGAAAGAAAAATATCAGGCAGTCATGTCCAAATCATTTTAATTTCCTACAACCTGCTATCACTTATGTAAAGACCCAAACTCGACATACATCACTAAGGAACTCAGACAACAATTTCAATTGATACTTTTTCAACACAGATGCCTTATCTTATAATGATCTGATCCATGAAACACATCTCATATAAACTGATTCTAAACCTTTCAACACAGAAATCAAATCTCATATAAAATCACTATCTGCTCTTTCAAAACAGAGATCATATCTCTCATAAAATATCTCTATTTGCTCACTTAAGTTACCCTCTTAAAGCTCAAAATATAAAACAAAGACAAAAGATAAAACAAATAACACAAGACTCTACTTTAACAAGGTTTATTCCCTATGGAGGGAAATATTGCAATTAAAATCAATACATGAATTATCTTATTTACAATATTTACAAAAATAATTGCACATTAAAGCATAATGCAATACATCAAAGGTGTGAATTGGAAAGTTCATATCTCGAAAGGTCACATTACTCTTCAGTAGCGGTGTGCATCGTCCTGGTAGCCACAGTCAAGAAGATGGCCAAGTTGTCACGAAGAGCCTCCAACCTCCTGGTAGTCTTGGTCAGATTGATGATGCACCGAAGACAAGGCACTTCATCCTCCAGCATGAAGGCAGTCACCGAAGCCACCCGAGGCATCAGCTCCTCATCGATGCGCTTGATGTTCTGGCTGAGGAAGATGTGGAACCGTTGAACTGTCGACAGGGTGGAGTCCTCGTGGTCGGGAGACGCCTCAGCGCTTCGGACGATGCCCTCTAGGAGTTCGTCCTCGATGCACTCGTGGTAGTCGACAGATGAGGTCGGTTCGGTGGTCGAAGAACGCAGTCTGATGTGGTTATCGATCATCCGCTGGGCATGCTCCCGGGCGACCTCATCCGACTCCTGGCTGGGAATGAAGTTGGGCACATCCTCAGAGCCATCAGAGTAGTAAGAGTCCACATCGCTGTCGTAGGAATCAACGTCGCTGTCGACGACATCAGCATCGAGCTCAGTCCCAGGTACAGAGTCTGTGATGGAGTACTCAAAAGCAGGTGTGGCCAGTTCCCATGGTGACTGCTCTGGAAACGGAACCTCAGCGGAGTCAAGTAGCGAGTCTGGAGGAAGCTGGAACTGAGATACAGGATAGAAGACCAAGGCACCGTCTAGAGCTGACTCATCGACATCGACGTGGTGGTGTGGCAGGGTGGGTGGCACAAGGGGCGTCGATGTTAAAGGATCGAAGTACAGCAGCTGGGGTGGAGGCACGGTTGCAATGGGTCTAGGAGGGCTGTCCGGGGATGATACCACCAGCGGGTCTTGCAGACGAGGAGGAGACGCGGGAGGAGAAGCAGATCTGCCAGTTTGGTTGGTGAGGTCGCTGGAAGGAACTTCTGAAAATAGATGAAAAGAAAAGAAAACAAAAATTAGAACAATTTGAATTTTACCTTAAAAAAGCAATTCCATTATTATATGTAACACTTAATGAACAGAATGAAAGGTTGGATAAACATGATCAGATGTTTTCATATAATTTCTGGATGTGGAGTTTGATGATGAATTATTCTGCTATTCAGAATGTGCAATTTTAACGCTAAATCTTTTTCTTAAAAAAAAACTTTTTGATCCTTTGAAATTCTCAAAAGTATTTCAGTCTTTGGTCAAACTTGAATATATTTTCCAATTTAGTGATATCTTTAATTAGTCATTCAAAATGACATAATCATAAAGTAAGTAAATCATAAGTATTTAAGTCTCAGTAAGATTAATCTGGGATGATTTCATTTTATTAATTGACGTTGTTTTCAAAAGATGATTAAATTTCTTTACTCACCACCATTATCAATGATCTCTGCCTTGTAGTAGCTACGTTTGTAGCGAACTCGAACCTCTTCGCCAACACTGAGAGGACCTCGTTGTCGAACTCGACTACGAGAGACCGTCTCTTCCATGCCGCGGTAGCGGGGTGGTTGAAGCCAGCGGACCGTAACAACAGCGGTAGGCATTCTTGAACTTGAGTTAAGATAATATTGAAGACGAATAAAGCTGAAGTTGAATAACTTTGCGAGGAAGTGCGAAGAAGTGATGTTTGCTCGACCGAATCTAATTCTGATATGAAACCCTTCAGTCAGGTCAGAGATGATTAAAGGTGATGGTTGGATTTGCGCTCAACGGTAATTGGACGAAAGCTTGGACCAATCACAGACCTCTGTTATATAATAGGAGCCCTATTCATCGCGCGATGCGAAACGCCTCCTCCAGCCCCACACAAGCCCCGGACGAGCGGTGACCGGATTAGCGAACAGACAATACGCGGCTGACTTTGCGCTTTTGTTAGGCCCAAAACAGCGATCATTGCCTATTCATTGTTAATTTCAAGATATCCCTTTTAAAGCATGCTTTATATTCGAAGCTTTCGTTCGTGAAAGGTGTATGAATGGTATAATTATTACCCATAAGAAACGTTCAAAATTGTTAATTCCTCGTCCTCTGCAGTGTAATCCAATTCGGCATACATGTGGTGGATGAGATTGAGAAAGCCAAAATGATAATAGAAAAAACAAATCATACATAGGCCAACTAATGAACTTAGAAAAGAAAGGGGTTTGATCTGTCTAAACTTTTTTTTATTAATAATAAGTCGCCTCTATGAAAATGTTGGAAATTGTACTTTTAAGAAACAACAGCTTGTGATTGTTTACTCATTTCATTCATCTTTTTGAGGAGGGCATGTGCTTATGTGAAAGTTTGAAGAGTTTTAATTTGCAAATCAATTTCTTCATAATAATCTTTGAGTACTATAGACTATAGTTATCAAAAAGTTCGCACTTAGCAGTTATGAAATGGATAAGTTCTACATAGACCAGTTCACAAAACATTTGCAATATTTGAATAAACGTTAAAATTCAATGCATAGACCTACACCCGCTACAAATTTATCATTATTATAACCATCGTGAATTTTGATTGGCAAATCAATTAAGTTATAACAATCTATATTAAGTTAACGACAAATTCGCCTTCATGATGGAAATTATCATAGGCCTATTCACAAAACATTGCAATCTGAATGTTAAAAGTATATTCTATGATGATATCAGTGGGCCCCCATTCTCGCAATTTATGACGGGGTTTTAAAAACTGTGCATGGATTGCTACTGTAAAAAATATTGGGTAATATTTTAACCAGCACGAGATTAATTATGTGTCCAATTTGGGACAGAATATTACCCAATGCGGGAGGCATATTGTCCAGTAAGGTTAAAAAATAAGCAGCAATTACTTTAGAATGGGCAAAATTTTCATCACACTGGATAAATAAAAATGCCCATGCAATATTGGCTGGACACATATACCCTTCACCTCATGGATCATTATACCAAATATTTTTTTAGAGTGCAAAAAAAAATCAACTGCACTGTTAAAGAAACCCTGATTTTACAGAAAAAAACCCAGAAGATTTTGCAGAAAGCAATAACAGAATCATTCTGTAAATTCCTAAAACAGGAATTTTTCTGAAATTTATAGAACAGGTCTGTTAAAAAGGGGAAAAGGGTGTTTTATTTAAGGAAATTTGTAAGATTCCATACACCAAATACCAATTTCCTGTAAGATTATAGTACGCAATCTGGTAAGATTACAGGTGTTCTTGAGACTCTTTATTTTAAGGATGAATTTTCTAACAGCGTGGTAATCAATTTAATAATTATTGTGCATAAATATCCATTATTAATATACAATTAAATTTGATAATCAATATCAAGTCTATAGGAGGAGCAAAAAAAAAAACACGAAGAAATAATAATGGATATTGTAATAATAATTTCAATACCAAATGGATTAAAGAAACCAGTGCGTTAGTGAATGTTGTGTCCGACCGACAAAAAAAAGATTAATGCTGTTCAAAATCAACTGTCCCATATTTCCTGCTATTATTGATCATGATTTCTGTTGACTTTAGTAAACGATTTTTCCGCGCAAAAAAGGAAAGGAGAGAGAATATCCTATATCCCAAGATGCACTATTAAGACTAATTGCGAGTAAAGAAAAATGCTAGTAGAAAGATTAATAAATAAAAGTTATAGAAGAAAAGAAAGACAGTCCTCTTCGACCAAGAAATATACTTTAAAACCATGCAAACTAAATATTTCATAAAGTTTGATATGATAAAACAAAATCATATAGGTTTTCGTAAGCGAAAAGGGGGAAAGAACACAACAAACATGACTGTAATCAAATTTTGAGAAGAGGTAAATTTGATATATTTCATGGCATCGAGTTAACATTGTAAGGCAAATTGATTTTTATTTGTCAATCAATGTCAACATAGTACAAACTACGTCTTAGTATGATGTATTATCTTTGAATTAGATATTACGCTAACATCTTGAACATATTTCATACGTAATCCTTTTCTGTGTGTGTGTGTTGGGGGGGGGGTCCCGCATCCAGCTTATTTCTACCAAACGCTTAACTTGGCTTGGTTTCTGAGCAGCATGTGATACATAATGATAAAAAGGTTTTAACGCTGATTGGCAGGGCGATGATTAAAGCCACGCACCGCCGTCCAATCACAGCGCTCCAACTCGGTAAGTGGCTGAAAAGAATAGGTCAAAGGGCACCGCTCATGATCAATGGACGGAAGGATTAGGCCTACGTTGGCCTTTCAATCAACAATAGAAACACTACGGGGGAACTTCAGCGGTCTGTATGCAGTCAGAGAAGGAAGCGATTAATTCATATATTGAATTGAATATTGCATAAGCACATCACAATAATCCAACTTTTTCACAAAGAATTTATTTTCGAAATATCTTGAATAATTCAGAATTATGCTGATTTTCCGACCATCTTTGAAGAACTTGGTGAAGAACCTCATATCATATACCCTATCACCATAACTGATTATTTGTCATGATTTCTCGGTATGTCAATGAATCGAACATGAATTATCGAGCATGAAATGAAAATCTTTTCTTAAAAAATGCAATTTGAATAAAGTTAAATGATATTGTCATGATGACAAGCTGAGCATGAACACCGGTTGGCAGATGAGCAGCCATAGTCCATGCAATTAAAAAGTGAATAAATAATAATGGAAATAGTATCAATACCACTATTACACACTCTCCAAAAGGGATTGCTGAAATAGCCGATGCATTGGTGTGTCACACAGACAGAAATGGTCAAATCAATATTCTACTAAATTTTGTTTGATGTTTACCATTTTCGATGGTCGGACACAATTATTCACAGATAATCAATCCTTTTCAGAGCAATTATGACTACAATACAATGATAATGATATCCATTATAATATAATGATCAGAACTTTACTGAACAATTTTTCAGAGGGAGAAAAGAAAAGGGAAGATGAGAGGAAAAGAAAGAGAATATCAGAAATATCAAAATAATAAAAGCTGAATAGAAGAACGGGGGCATATTTGGCTAAGAAGTACAACTATTAAATAGGGTAACATTATTAATCAACAATGTATTTGCCGGGGGGGGGGTGAAATAACAAACAACTGTAATTAAATTGTAAGAAGATATGTGTATTTATTATTAATAGGTGATAGAGGAAGGCCTATGATTCGTCAATCAAAAATAGTTGAAAGTCTTATCATTAATGTGTCGATGTGACCTGGTGTTGACATTACCCATTTCTTTTCCTTGAATAATACAAGTTTTGATTAATATGTCATCATTCATTCACACGTAATCATTTTTTTGTGAATGTGCGTATTTTGGCAGTTTTTATAGTTCCATCTCTATCTATCGTGGCGGCGGGGGGGGGGGGGTCCGCATTAAGCTTTTGGCCTTTTCTATAACGCTTAATTTGGTTTAGTTTCTGAGCGGCATATGATAAAAGGCAACCATGCTGATTGGCGGGGCGATGATTAAAGCCACGCACCGCTGTCCAATCACAGCGCTCCAAGTGGTCGAAAATAATAGGTCAAAGGGCACCGCGCATGATCAGTCGATAGAAAAAATCGGCCTATATACGTTGGCCTGTCAATCATCAACAATAGAAACGCCGTAATGGGGGAATTTCAGGAACAAACCCAAGCAGTCCATATTGGTGAATGATACCACAATAAAAAAAGGAAACGATTCGTTCATATGGTTGAATAATACATCGCAACAATTCAAGTTTCTCGCACAGAAAAGTATATTTTTTCTCTTTATACTCATAAGAGGGACTTCATGGGTTCATATTTACAATCGTTTTATACAAAAGTCACATACATAGATGAAATAACGAAACAGGAACTAAAGGATATAAAAAAACTTTGAGATCTGTTTTAAATCAAGTCTGTTCTGATTACACTTCTTCTTAAATAACTTCGAATTTCTACCTTTAGCTCTTAAATAAAATAAAAAAGCATGAATCATAATAATGCTTGTCGTTTCCAAAACAGTTTCTCATATAATTGCTATAGATTACAAATTGTGAAACAAATTAAAATAAGGTTAACCACATTCATCTCTGTTTTTTCATGACCTATCATAGGATATTTTTTCGTTCAAAACAATCTTTACATCGAACAAGGCATTTATTAATTTAGAAACAATTTTCCAAAATACTGTTACCACTTGACAGGTAAAAAATATGAATACTGGTTTCTGGAACTTTACAAAAATTACATAAATATCATTTTTATTTTTCCATTTGCAAAGATTGCCTTTACTTGGTAGTATTCTATGAATTGATTTAAAATTAAATTGTTTAATCCTTTTGTCGTTTATAAAATCATGTTGAAACTCTAATAATGATTTCCAATTAAATCAAAGAGGCAAACTATAGAAAGCGTTTCAAAAACCAATACAAGAGAGGTCTCTTTTCTCCTCTTCTATCATCAAATGCAAAGAAAAATATGAATTTTGAATTATGCTAATATTTTGACCATGCATCTTTGAAGAACTCGGTGAAAGAACTTCATATTCCCCTATCCCCATAACTTATACTTTACATGACCACTCTCTGTAGTCAATGAATCGAATATATCGAGCATAAAACTATTATTTACGATTGATATAATTTCGGTTATTAATGTTATACAGGGGCCGTGGAACGGTTTTCAAAGTGGCATGACCATGCTAAAAATCACAATCATATGGTCAATTTTACGTTTTTGTACACGGTTTTGGAAAAAAATGGGAGGGGGCTGAAGCCCCCCCCCCCCAGCCCCTGTTATATACTGTGTGTATGCATGCTTTTTTGCTCTCTCAATGATTTAAACCTTACTTTTCGCTTAAAAATGTAGTACGTTTTGTCAACAGTTCGTGTGTTTGAATTATCATTATTATAATTTTTTGAACTCTATTATTTCATATGACACTCAAAATAAGATTTGGTGATTCTGTATGCGATATGATTATCATTTTATATGAAAAAAGAAAATAACTCAAATTTTATGTTAATTAATCGGAGATGCCCCCATCCTTCCATAATACTAAACTTTAATGAGCAATTTGGAATTCTCCGTTAATAGAAATTAACAGAATATATAATTGCATTCGATTGAAACATCTTCTTAAACGGCCTTCCCATTGAAAGACTGTCTTTGAAAACATCAACCGAAAGCATTTGTTGTTTTTATATACTTTTATGGCTACTGAGGGCTATTTTGTTTTGAGACACGAACACGTTGATGAAAATTATGTAATCCAATTACAATTAAATCCATCCCGAACGCCATTATGTCTAGATTGATTCACCATAAAGTTAGTGATAAATATTGACATGTTTTTTTTTAATCTAAAAACATTTCTTTTCCGTCAACGCCCCTTGTCGGCATTAATCTCTATACAATTTTCATTCGGAATAACATTATATTTGTTTTGTTACATTGTAAGAACAAATTATATATTTGATACATTTTCCTTTCCTTTTTTTCTTGGTCGTGAATGTTTTTTTTTTTCGGGAAGGAAGGGGGGGGGTGGGGGCCAGAGCTCCCAAGCCCTAAGTTGCATGCCAGTGGACTGATATATTGTAATTTAAGTAAATCGCCTGTTCATCTGTTATATTATGTTTACAGCAAAGTAAAACAGAACCTTCTTTTATTCATATGCTTATCTTTTTTCTTGATGGTATGAAATCAACAGGGATACCAGGCAGAGACCAGAGACCCGTTGCATAAAACTTTTGCCATAAATTTGTAAAAAATGTAATTAGGCTATATACACTTTGAGGAAGAAAAGGAAGAGAACGAAGGGAAGGGGTAGTTGGAGAAGGGGTAGAGGACCCCCCCCCCCAACAAAAGAATGATAAATAGGAAGAAATTATTATCATGAAAGCAGGGGAAATATATCGATAACAAAGATTTGAAAGGGAGAATGAAAGAGAATTGGTTGGGAGAAAGAACGGAGAGAATACGAATGTTCAAGAAAATAACATAATATTTACGAAAACAGATAAAGCAAACGGATATTTGAGAGCAGAGGAAAGAAAGGGATAATCAGATTTTTAATTTCGAAAATTGAAAGTGCGAATATAGTAAGGAAGAAAGATAAATATTCGTTCAACAAAATAATTCAATCAAATATTTAGTTGGTAGAAAGAAAATTTAAAATCATTATTTTTCATTCTATTTAATTGGAATTTGGGAATTTTGTTTTAAAACGGGAAACACATTACAAGGTAGAAGGGAAAAAGGAAGATGGTATATAGAAAAAATGAAAGATAAAGAGAGAGAGAGTGTGTGTGTGTGGAGACGAGGGTTTTAGAAACAAGGGGGGTGGGGTTATAGGCACCTAAACAATTCAACGGTATATTCTCGTGATTATTCAAAGTACAGTAAAAAATACATGAACTTTGAATGACCACAATGATTGAAAATTCCCAAAACATCTCAAGCCACCACTCATCTTTGAAGGCAAGACTTTCATTAACTGAAATCATTCATCAGATCATACACCCAATAGAATTTCTCACAACTCCGACTTGATCAATACACCGATTTTAGAAAGATTTTTGAAAACACAACCATTCACCACTAAAGCACATGGTCAAATATAACCCACAACAGTGCAAACTCACTTTTACCCAAAGATCAAACTTCATGAACTTATCCAACTCAACTCCTCTTTGAAGAAACTCTGTTTACTATGAGAATCGCACAGTAGTTGTTTACAAAGTTTAAATAAGTGTTTAACATCTTAAACAACTATGCTTAAACTAACAATAATTAGATATTTGAATTTAAACTTTGCTGTTTAAGATTTTAATCACTTATTTAAAATTAATAATTTTAACAGTGCATAGTTCACAGACAGAAACTACATCAACATCATATACTCAACCCCTTGACTTGATAACTCTAAAAATATAAAAGTAACAAGATTTCACATTTTAGAACTATTTGTGACACACAAAAGATAATGGAAAAATCCACATAATTACAATACTTTTCAACCAACTTTATTTCATTTTATACTTAGGAAAATATTATTTACAAAATGGCATCATTAACATACACAACTAAATAGCACAAGCATAAGTACATGCATGTCACATAACCATGCGTCGAGAGTTCATTTCTGAAAATCATTTTCCATTATATTGTTCAGAAGACTTCTTGACAAACTTAGTATATTATTTCTAAGAACATTTAAAAAAGAGTCCATTATTCATATGAGGGTATATCCCATCGAAAGATACATGTAACAAGAAAATGTTCAATCTCAACAGTTCACTCTTCACAGCAGCGAATCTGTCCTGAAGCCACACACTTGAAGACAATCAGGTCGTCTCTGACAAAGTGACACCTCCGGGCAGTCTTGCCCAAGTCGACAAGGCACCGAAGACAAGGCATGTCCTCGCGCAGAAGGATCGCAGTAAACGACTCAACCATAGGCAAGAGTTCGTCATCGATGCACCTCATAGAGAAAGTAATGCTAGCATGCAACCGCTGGAGGGCAGTCATCGGCAGGTCCGACAGGTACACAAAACAGGCCTCGGTGCTTCTGACGGCGTCCTCAACGCTCTTGATGACAACCTCGATCCTTGACGTGACGTTATCAATCCTGTCATATGATGAGCACGTGTGGACATCGGGGGACGGTCTCGGGTTGGTCGGGTCGGTGTCTCTGGGACGCGATCCGATGCGATGGTCAATCAACCGCTGGGCGTGCCTCAAGATGGCCGCGTCTGATTCCTCGGGAGTCATGAAGGTGGGCATGGCCTCGAAATCGTCGTCGTCACTTAGGGATATGTCGCTGCCGTATGCGTCGGAATCAGCTTCGAGTTCAATCATCTCCACAGCGTCTGCGACGGAGTAGTTGGAGACAGGCGAGACCAGGTGAATAGCATCCCGCTCTAGAAATAGGACGTCATCGGCGTCGAGCAGTGATGGTGATGATGTTGATGACGGAGAGATCGCTGGAGCAGGAGAATCCAGAGAGGAGCCGGTAGAGGATGCAGGGGTGTGAGTCTCGACGGGAAGACCATGGTCGGCTGGCTCGGTAGAGGACACTTCTAAAAAAAAACAATGAAAAGGAAACAAAAAGATTAGAGACATCATCTAAATATTTCAATATCTTGCAGATTGACACTAATGAAATACAAGAATCAAACACAAAAAATAGAAACATCACCTTCCTAATCTTTTGAAATATTCTAAAAAATGAAATAATCTTATCACAGTGGATTGAATAGATGAAGTATATAGCAGATCCTATAGTATATCACCATCACATTATACTTAAAATAGAGTTTAATATTTTGAAAAGTTGTCAAAAGATATCAACTGGAGGTGATATGCATTATTATCAATAGGGAGCCTAAAATCTGACAAGATTTGACTCTTTTCCATTGCTTTTTCTTTAAATGTAATTTCATTTAGTGTTCGAACTCACCACCATTATCAATGATCTCTGCCTTGTAGTAGCTACGTTTGTAGCGAACTCGAACCTCTTCGCCCACACTGAGATGACCTCGTTGTCGAACTCGACTACGAGAGACCGTCTCTTCCATGCCGCGGTAGCGGGGTGGTTGAAGCCAGCGGACCGTAACAACAGCGGTAGGCATCTTATTTAGATTTCGACGAAATGAAGCGGGACAAATAACTTTGCGAAGAAGCGCGAATCAATCAGCAGTGATGTTAACTCGACCGAAACGGGGTGTGATAATGCGGAGCGGTCACTGCGAACGGTCAAAGCTGCTTGATGGGCAGCCTTAATTCTAATTGGCCGAGGGTTCGGATCTATTGAAAACTTTTGGACCAATCGCGGGCCATTTCAAGTGAACAATGAAGTAACACCATTATAGCAGCCATCCCATAATACGGCTTAACCACGTTTCCGCTCTCCAAGACAGGAAAGCCATCATGCACTTAAAATCTATACACCCTACCCTCTCAAGCTTTTTGTAAGAAGAGTAATTATGACACCCCACAGATGAATAAGAATGTAAATCCGATTTGTAATTTTATTTAATAACCTCATCACTCATATAGGCTACGAACATTTTGTTTAAAAATTCAACATGCCATCATTACAATATTCAATAATGGATAATACTGGAACCAAATGTTTGATTATTCATTCTTAGTATTATCACATTAATTATGAATAAAATAATCAAAACAACGATCTTTTGTATTTAACTGATATCGAGTTAAAATGGCTTGCAGAAGAGGGATTTATTATTTTCATAGTCACACGAATTATATTTCTATATTTGATTGAGAAAAGACTGCAGGTTCCCGATACTCAATGCACGCTTCGGAAATATATAGGCAACGTATAAAAAAATTCAGTTTTCACTGTACCATAAAAAACGTTTAGTATGAGTGCTTTGATATTGTTTATAAGTTTAGGGACAGGTATATAGCACAGATACTTTTATTAACACCTGTTTTGTTTGATTACTATTTAAAAATTCTATGTCAATACTGAAAAAAAGTGATTGCCGAAAACAACTTTTATCAGGGGCGATGTCGCGTTTATGATTTTTTTCATGTGTGATAAACATGATGAAAGAAAAAATTGAAAGAAAAAAGGGAGTGAAATTGAAGATTTTTTTTGAAAATGGAAATATAAAATATTGAACCTTTCAAAATATTCCGGTGCCGAACCCTTCGGGTAAACAGAGAAAGAAAGGGGGGGGTCGCCTATATTGAGTAAACAAACACATTCCTTTTTTTATTTCGATGATCGAGAGAAAATGCTTTTACATGGCTACATTGCAAATTTACTTTTCAGCATGTTAATAATTTTACATGTATATAGAGTCTCAAAATACAATAATAATAACAGAAATTAATTCTAATTTGACTCTGATAAGATTAAATTTTATTTCGCTATATACTGTATAACCTCAATGAATAACCATGAGATCAACGCCTAACGGGCCCGATTATAACTGTGTCCATAACTTCCAACTCGGAGCAGGAAGAAGTATTGATAACGGTGTCACAGCGCTCCGTCAAAGAACAATATAATTCAAGCTCTTTTCTATTCCGTTCCCTGGTATTTTACACAAGCATACACTAAAGCCGTCCCAATTATCCCAATCAAGCCAAAATGATTTCAACCTTGATAATGCAAACAAAAACTAACATTTAATTTTATCTAATGTTAACATGACAAGTCTATGAATTGCTTTATTATTTTATTTATATTGTTGACAAATTGGGAGTTTATAAAGCGTGAAATAACGATATTCCAACATTTCTTTATTGCCTCCGAATGTGTTTACCAAAAATTCCAGCAAGTTACACAAAATATATTTCAACTGTATCTCTAAAAGTGTTGCTGTTAAAGGATTTGTTTAACTTCATTCAGGTTCTAAACATATATTTTTCTTGCAGCTGAAGCTGTACCGTAATCATTATTGCAGATTTTTTTTAGGTCACACAGGAATCACCCGAGATCTTGAAACTAATCGATCGCTTGAATATCACGGCTACAATAACACTTTGACGCAGTGTTTACTAAGTTTATTTTCATAAATAAATGATCTCAATAAAGTCATTAACATTGGATTATCTTAATATAATAATGCATATAATTTCTGATAAATAAATGTCAAAGTAAAAACTTGTTGCATGGGCACTTTTCTTGTTGGGGGCTGTGACTTACTGAGATGGCTTCACTCTTTTTAATCTAGAGCAATCAATGAATTTATTTATAGAAATTTTTAAATATAGAAATTATGAAAAGTATCAACATGTACTAATACCATTATGCATATTTGTGTACAAACAGAATATCTTCCTACAGCGTGCGCCATAGTTACTTTGATTGACAACACTCCCTTCCATTCCTGCCTGATCAAGACCACGGCCCTTCCTATTACTGTTCACTATTGTTCACTTTCTTTGTTCGCTCGCCGGCGATTTCCATTGGCAGCGGCGAGTGCTTTAATCACCGTTTGACCAATCAGCACGAAGATAACGCTGCGGCAGAAGCTTTAATCATTGCCCAGCCAATCAGCACGAAGACATCTTCGCGGCACGAGCTTTAATCATCGACCAGCCAATCAGAACGAAGCCTGGAACCGACTGCGGCGATACGGCTTTAATCATCAGCCGGCCAATCAAGACGGGGCTTTTAAAATCTTTATCGCTTTCAATTTCAACGATTTCAATGTGCATTCAAAGTCTATTATAAAATTATATCCATGAGCTATCAAAACAAAAGAGTTTACGTCTAAAAAAAAGGTTGTTGTCAACATATAGTTTGATGAAAATGTAGAAAACAGTAATTATAATCCTATATTGTATTGGATGTTTACGGCGCTAAACAATTTCAACACAATGGCTCATATTCTGAAGTCAGGTTTAACTAGACCACGGTCTAACTCTGTGCTAAAATCATGGGGAGCCCCCCCCCTCTAAAAAAAAAATCTGTTTATATTGTATATTTCTTGTTTGCTATGTCATTTCATTTTGCTCTCATAATGAAGAAAGATATTTCAAAATACTTCAGTTATCATTCCGAGACAATAAGGTGTCATAATTATGAGTTAACATTATTGGATGTGAACTGTTAGGGATTTGCATGTGCCCCTATTGTCCCTCCATAGTTCAATCCAGGGTTTAAATTAAACCCGAGGTCAGAATATGGACCTGCGACTAAATAAGTGCATGATACTATGTTATTTATTATGCAAAGAGGAAATTATAAGTTATTTCTATTGGCAAAATTCATAACCCCAAGAAACGTTGCCATTGTCAATACTACATTATGAAGTGAATACAAGAGTGAGTAAATTCAAACTAAAATGCGAGTCGCGTGAAAATAAATCTCAATGTCACCAGACCCAATTATAATGGAAATCGAAATAAAAATTCGTAATCGTTAGAAAGAAAGGTCTCAAACACTCAAGGTTTCAAATTTTCGATCAAGCAATTCTCACTAGGACGCCCAATGTCGGATTTAGCAGATTTCGAGAAATATAAATGAGTACCAGTTGGAATTAATTATGCAGATATACATGTTTTTAAATAAAACCATTTAGAAAGGATATTTACATTGTTAATAATTTCAAAAGAATTTAAAATAAATATATACCTTGCATTTAAGCTTTAAGGTTATCTTAATCGATGGAGATACATCTAGCTTATTCGAATTGATTTTTTCTTGTTTTGTTCTAGTATTACAATAAAGCACTTTGTATCCTTATTTTTCATTTTATGAAAATACTGTTTATCGGTAAATCACGAAGAAAATTCACACAGATGTTTTAGAGCTTTGAAACTTAAAGGGAAAACCTACCAACAGAAAGAAGAAATCCAACAAGCTTAACGCCAAAATCTCCTATCAAATTGAAGACAGTTATGGAATTTTAGAATTTCACTTTATACATCCGATTTTGATGACATTTTCGGCGTTGGGCTTGTTCACCACCCCGCTTTTTTCATTCAAATGAAATTTGGTTGGGGTGGACTTCCCATTTAAAGACAAACAAACTTAACTAAAAAAAAGGGGGGGGTTGAACCCTTATTGATTTTCGTACTTGATGTTATCGTACTCGATAATGTTTTGGGTATAATGATAAATAAAAGGAGAAACAGTACTGTCGACAAATGTCACTTTTCATTAGATAGTCTGGCACGCTTTTCCGCTTTTATGAATAGCTATCGGATCCCTACACATAGCGCGCCTAACGGGACCGGTAGGAATGGATTACTGGTCCGTATTCTTATCAAACGGGGATATTGGGCTCTAATCACAGATCCATTGGGCGTTATATCTCATTCCACATTTCCGTTTTTAATTGCTAACGTTAAGATTGTAAATAAGACCTCCCGTTATAATATTCAAGCCGTGAATTCCTGAAATAAGAATATCTTTTGAAATTCAAAAGGCCCTAATATTACCAGTAGTATTACCTCTTTGTTCACATTTTTGCTCTTCCAACTTGTTGATTTTGTAATCAATAAAGGAAATGAATATTTGAAGAGAATTTTGCACATTATCGGTTATGAATTTTTCTTCCAGAAATTATATTCTGAACAGATAACGGCACGATATATTTGTTGTTCCTTTTATTCAGTTTATATCATTTCCATAATAAACACACTTTATTCTAAAGTCGGGTTTAATTTGAACTCTAGTTTAAATGGTTAAACTATTATGGATACAGCCAATAGTGGCATAAATCTCTACACACTTAAAATGTTGGGCAACATAGTCCTGTCCACTGTGTTGGGTAATGTATGTTGTTAAAAAAATAATATACATTCTGGGCATTTATTATCCAATTTAGCAAATTTATTACCCAATTATTATTTTGTTTTAATTGCCTACTTTGGGTAGATTTTAACCAATAGTTGTGTGGACGATATGTTGCCCAGGGTTAGTTAAAAGTTTGGCATATTTTTGCCCAAATGTTTTAAGTGTAACAATATAATTTCAAGGTATCCCCTCATTTCTCTCAATTCTCTCAATTCATTCTTAACTGTATCGGAAGGATGAATAAGATAGCTTTTATTTCTTCACCATTAACGACCAATAGGAAAATTTAAGAAACATCCAATGTCAGGAAAATTTTAACATTTTCGGCTGTCCATAACAATATTTAGCACATCGTTGGACCATGGACTAAGTTAAACCCGACTTCAGAATAAGGGCCTAACGACTATATTTTTTGTAAAGCAAATTTCTTTACAAGTTTTCTCATGCATTTTTCAAACTCACATTATATTTTCATAAAAGTCATTACATAATTTTATACCGCACCTGCACCGCACCATTTGATCAATGAAGAACTACATAATGTACCTTTTACGAGGCCTCCATCATCATCAAGCCTAATCGCTCAAGATGGCGGTCTCCTGTATTCCTTTAAATTATCTTGTTTTGAAAAATGTATTATACATCTTGTTGGTATTTATTTACAATAAATATACTATATGACACATTATTATTTTGTTATATTTATTACCTTAATTATTGTAAATATGTATTTTGTAATTCTGATACTGATGTGAAGGCAGAAATAAATAAAACAATACAAATTGTAAACAGATCATAAATGTACCATAAAGTTAATTTAATCATTTTATGATGCCACGAGGTGAAAAGGGAGAGGAGGACAGAGAAAGGGGGATACAGTAAATGGGATAAAGAAACGCAGGAAAAGGAAAATGTGGATTTAAAAGGGGAAAATTAATAATAATAAAAAAAAAATATATTTAATCGACCATCATTCTTGGTCGAATCGGGTCACCATGTTTCATTTTCATTCTGAAGTGTAGCTTGAATGGATAATGTATATTTGTTGGTATTATTGTGATTATTTGCCTTTATTATTGCAAAACAAAATAAAGGTGGGCTTCGTGTGCCGAATATTTTCTTAATATTTTTTTTAAAACCATCTTTGGCGGAAACGCACCCCTACCACAGTCAAAAGGCAAAGCCCTTCCTCCTTTAAACCCATTGTTCTCTTCCTTTGTTCCCTCGCCTATAGCAAGAATCTGAATGACCGCGGTATTTGCTTTAATCATTGTTTGGCCAATCAGAGCGAAAGAAACTATGCGGCAAGAGCTTTGATCATTTTCCAGCCACTCAGCGCGAAGGAAGCCTCGCGGTATAGCTTTAATCACTAGCCGTCCAATCAGCGAGAAGGGAATGTCGCGGCATAAGCTTTAATCATCAACTAGCCAATCAGAACGAAGGCTCGCAATAGGTTATCATTCAATAGGTTATTGTAAAAACTTTTTGTAATTCGGCTCTGTGCTGTGATGAAAGCTTTTTTTTTATCTAAATAAACCATTTTGAATTGATTTTTTTTAATTCAGGTTTTTATCACGATTTAACGCCAATTTTAATGACCAAAAAGCTTATCTTCTAATAATGAGTTTGTTAAGCAGCTATTTTCTGTATGTAAAAGTATAAATTTGTTATGAAAGAATTTTTAATATCCTTATATACGGTGCAGCGATGTTTAATACAAACTCATCATAAGCGTATAAAAGCAAATATAAAGCATCATAAAAGAAGAATCACAATTTCAATATTTTCAGGAAAACATAATTTATGAAAAATAATAATAATCATGCTGCAGATAAACACAGACTGGCCCCTATTTTGAGATCCCTTAGTCAGCGATTTGATAATGAATACCCAAAATAATGTGACAATAATCTTGAACTGTCTGTCGATTTTAAATGATTTAACTCACTTTGACATTTTGATTACAATGTAAACACGTTTACAATGGCAATACAGTTGTATTCACCGTTCACGAATTAGAATGACCAACGTAAAAGTAATATCGAAAAGCAATATACACTGTAGGTATACATAAAGTTGTGATATTTGGGCTTTTCATACACAGTAAAAAAAAATATACAACGCTGTTTACTATATGAACCTTACAGTAATTGTTAAAACAGATTAAAAACAAGTGTTTAAATCTTAAGCAACAAAGGTAATTTTCAATATCTAATTTTCAATAAATTAAACATGTTTAAACGATTAAACATATATCGAAGGGTTCATATAGTAAACAGCGTTGCATATAATCTTAAACAGCGTTTTCTGTGTAGGCCTACCCTTTTAACAAACTTGAAAATTGAACCAATGATAAGCAAAGCACGCACACAAGATTTAAAAGTGTAGAGCTTGCTGATATTCCCGTTTTAATTCCATTCAAATTTTTGTTGGGGTGCACTTTCCCTTTAAAGACGCAAATTAAAAAACAAAAATTATAGCTGACCCTTATTTCATTTCGTACTCGATAAATGTTAAGTGTACTGTGGAATAAAGAACGGCATTTTTGGACACATGTCACTTTTAATTTGATAGTCTGGCAGACTGGCACGCTTCTGGATTTATGAATAGCTATCGGATCCTTACACATCAGCGCGCCTAACGGGCCCGGTAGGAATAATGGATTACTGGTCCGTATTCTTTCCTATTCAAACGGAGACACTATTGGGGCTCCATGCGAATAATCGCAGTCCATTGGGTGTTATTTTTCTTCGATCTCATCCCTCGTTTCCGTTAGTTATCATTATCATTGTAAATTAAGATATACCGTTATATATTCAAGTCATTCATTACAAACATTTCTGAAATAAGATTTTCTTCCAAGATTCTAACGGTTCTTATATAATTTATGTAAACGGTATTGACGCTTTATTTTTATTCAATTTCTTCACATCTTGTTAACGAAATAGGGCTATCTACGAACTTGTTCATTTCATTACCAATTCACGAAATCAATGAATTGAAGGGAATTTGCACATTCTCGATTATGAAATATCTTTTCTTGACAGATCTTTCATGAAAACTGTACATAATTTCCATGTTTTTGCTTTTATTCAGTTTATATCATATTCTTTAATCAAACACGATTATTTTATATAACAATAATTATTGTAAGCAAAATCTATATTTTTTTTACAAATCGATCAAAAGAATTATAACTCATTTCAAACTATCAGACTCAGATGAACATCAAAATTATATTCATGTAAAATACATAATAAAAAAGTAAAACTTCATTATTTAACTAATTTTATTTTGATGCCAAGAGGTAAAAACGGAGAGGGAAAGAGAGATAAGTCAGAGTAATTAATATAATGTAAAGAAACAGTATGAAAAGACAAGATGGAGCTAATGCGAAGCGGGGGCGAGGGGATAAAAAAACTAAAACAAAATAAATTATACTTTATCGATCATCATTCTTGGTCAAATCGGGTCACCAAATAATTTTCATCCTGAAGTTTTATTTCATGTGATTGGTTAATGTATAACAGTTTGGTGCTATTATGAATAATTATGAATTTGCTTTTTAATTCATATTGTTTCAGTTTATTATATAAATTGAATGAAAACAATTTGACAGAAGGCGGTCTCCTGGCAAAGGTTTTCCTGTTTTTACCCAACTTTTGCGAAAACGCACCCTTCCCTAGGTCAAAAGACAACCTATTATTCTCTTTCTTTGTTCCCTCACCTATAGCAAGAACCTAAATGACCGCGGTATTTGCTTTAATCATTGTTCGGCCAATCAGAGCGAGAGAAACTCGGCGGCAAGAGCTTTAATCATTAACCGACCAATCAGCAAGAAGGTAACGTCGCGGCATAAGCTTTAATCATCGACTAGCCAATCAGAACAAAGGATCCAAAATCATTCAGATGTCTATTGCCATTCAACGCCAATTTTAATGACCAAAAAGCTTATCGTCTATTAATAAAGAGGATGTTAAGCAGCTATTTTCTGTATGTAAAGGTAAAAAATTGCTATGAAAGAATAATGATTATCCTTATACGATGCATCGATGCTTATATACAAAGTCATGATCATGATCATGTGCATGGCTGATCAATGTCAAATAAAAAAATGAAAAATAAAAACATAAAAGAATCACAAGTTCCGTATTTTCAGGAATACATATTCATAAATTTAATTTTGCTGCTGATGAAAACTAATTATGGTGACTGGCCCCTATATTTTGGGCTCATTTAACCTTAGTCAGCGGTTTGACTATGAATAAACCAAAATAATGTGACAACAATCTTTAACTGTATCATGTTAAATGATTTAACTCATTGGACATTCCGAATTACAATGTATACACACGTTAATAATTATAGTTGTATTCACCATTTAAGAATAAGAAAAAACCACCGTAAAAGTAATAAATAATAATATTGGGTATAAATAAAGTTGTGAGATTTGGGCTTCCCATAAACCTACCCTTTTAACAAACTTTAACATTGAACCAATAGTAAGCAAAGCACGCACACAATTAAAATTTAAAAGAATGTAGGTGAATAGACATAGAAAAAAACCAGAATAAATACTTTTTAAAGGGATGCTCAAGGCTGAAATCATTTATACCTCAATAAATAGAGTAAAATTAACTGAGCAAAATGCTTGAAATTTCATCAAAATCTGATTATAAATAGCGAAGTTATTGAATTTCAAAGTTTAGCAATATTGTATTGTGAAAATGGTTATATGAATATTCATTAGATGGACTGATGATGTCACATCCCCACTCTCCCATTTCTGATGTTATTTATTAAATGAAAATAGTTTCATTTTTCATACAATTTGCGACTGATATGTCTCCCTTGTAATGGAATAAGTTGTCGCAATGAATATCTAATGCACTTAATCAGTTATTCCAATAATCTTGGTTCTTTATGGAAAAAACAACCTAATTTCATATAATATAATATAGAAGAACAAGTGTGGATATGACATCATCAGTTTGCTCATTGAATATGCATGAAGACATGCCTAGAACTTCACCGGAACGGTGCAAGTATATAAAATTCAATAACTTTGCTATTCCTTATTCCATTTTGATGAAATTTTCAGCATTTTGCTTTGTAAATTTTACTGTATTTATTTCGATATAAATATCTCTAGACCGGAGTATCCCTTTAAGACAAGTGGTTCTTTTTCTTTTCCGATTTTGATGAAATTTGCCCTTTTCATTCCATTCAAATTTTTGTTGGGGTGGACTTTCCTATTAAAGACGCAAACTTAAAAACGAAATCATAACAGACCCTTATTGCATTTCGTACTCGATGAATGTTAAGTACACTGTGAAATGAAAGAAGAACGGCACTTTTTGACAAATGTCACTTTTAATTTGATAGTCTGGCAGACTGGCACGCTTCTAGATTTATGAATAGCTATCGGATCCTTACACATCAGAACGCCTAACGCGTCCGGTAGGAATGGATTACTGGTCCGTATTCTTTCCTTTTCAAACGGAGACAATATTGGGGCTCCATGCGTATATTGGGTGTTAGTTTTCTTCTATCCCATTCCACGTTTCCATTAGCTATCCTTAAAGACTGTAAGATCTACCGTTATGTATTCAAGTCTTTTATCATAAACTTTCGGAAATAAGTTTTTATTAAAAAATCCAAATGCAATTTAAAGTAAAGTGACACCAATCTTTCACAACATTGCAAACTTGATTGTAGTTTACCTTTTAGAGCTGCAATAGGAATTATCTCATCATGTTTCTCTTTTGCTAAATTTCTTACCATTTACTAACGAAGTATGTTTATACTAGCTTGTTTGATTTTGTTATCAATAAAAGAAATCAATGTTTATTTAAGAGAGTTTCGCAAATAATTTATTATGAAATTATTTTTTCTTAACTGTTTGGGTTTATTTTAATGATAATGACGATTTCTTCGTTTTTAGACAAAAATAAAGAATAGAACATAACATTTTAATAAACGGAAAATGTTTCGAGGTGTCGCACCTCATCCTCAGCCTGAAAATTATTAACAGAGTCATTGGTATTTATACAGTTGAGATGTCAAGTGAAAAAATTTTAAGAATGTCTTCGTTTTTACTTTTGTAAAATCATATTATTTGCTCTCACGAACATATTCAATTTTCATAAGAAAATATATCTTCTTTTCACATTACATTTTCAAACAAACTTCAACATTCGTCACTATTAGGGTTGAGACAAGGGCTATCGTTTACACTTTTCAGAGGAAAGTAAAATGCATGAAGATAAATGTCTGTGATGAAATCCACATCAAATATTAAAATTTTTGCAATGCAATAACAAATGACAGCGACCATTTACAATAAAATTTGAATAGAGTCGATTCATTAAATCATCTCCATAATTGAGAAGTTAATTTCATCTTTTTCCATAAATAAGGATTTTATATTAAATGCCTATGTAAATATGAGATATTGCATAACTGATTTTTTTTTGTGAATAATCGCGAAAGATAGCAAAAAGTCTATATAATCATGGACCATGATATAATATAGATGAAGACGTGTAATAATTGCTGATACATCTATAATTCCAACATTCTAGACAATTATTAGATACTGAATTGAATTATTTTTAAGACATATACATAATAAATATTATAAGACAATTACTAATAAAGGCTGATTTCTATTTTGGGCGTCTTCCTATATAACTTTGATTGACAGCCTCAACCCCCCCCCTCCTGTTGAGTAAAGAAAGATGCCTATTCTCCCTGAAAGTATTGTTCGCACGCTTGACCGCGGCAAAAACTTTCATCATTGTCCGGCCATTCAACGCCAAGACCTCCGGCGGCATTCACTTTAATCATTGGCCGTCCAATCAGCGTGAAGAACGAAACAATGCGGCAAGAGCTTTAATCATCACCCATCCAATCAGAGCAAAGAAACAGCGCGTCTTAAAAGTAGTTGTTACTCTATTCAACGTCTTGATACTAAAAGATTGAAGAAAGTAACTGAACTCTCAATAATGATTTGTCTTAAAGCCAACTTCATTATGCAAAATTAGAAATTTGGTAGTAAGATATGATCATCCATTATGAAAATGATGCATCTGTTTTCCAATATACTGGCTGAATAACATACTGACTGATCAATCATGTTTATATTGCATTATCATATCAACGAGTAATATAAAAAGGAACGGGTCATTAAAGGTCAAGTCCACCCCAGAAAATGTTGATTTGAATCAACAGAAAAAAATCAAACAGGCATAATGCTTAAAATTTCCTCGAAATCGGATGTAAAATAAGGAAGTTTTGCTTATTTTTCATAAAAATGTTATATGCACAACTCAGTGACATACCATTTATTTTGGTTCTTTTATTGTTTTAATTATACAATATTTCAATTTTTACCATTTTTATATTTAGGACAAGTAACTGACAAATAAGATGTTGTAACAATGGTAATGCCACATGTTCAGGAAGGAATAAAACTTTGTTTCACAAGACAATGAGGAGAAAATTAGAATATTTCATATAATAAACTACATAAGAAACAGTGAGTGATATCATCAGTTCCCTCATTTAAATACCGACCAGGATGTGCACATAACTGTTATGATAATAATGAAATCAAGCGAAAGTTAAAAGTGTCACAACTTTATTTTACATTCGATTTTGATGTAATTTTCAGTGATATGCTAGTAAGATTATTTTTAACCCTCTTATTCAAATCAAGTTTTTGTTGTGGTGGACTTGCCCTTTAAAGTTAAACTCACTCTATAGTGTTTTGAGATATCATCCAATAAGAGCGAAGGATCAGCGAGTCTTAAAAGTAATTGTTAATCCATTTAACATCTTGATCTTGAAAGTTTGAACAAAATAAATTAACTCTCATTAATGATTTTGTTTTAAAATAATTTTCATTACGCAAAAGTAGAAATTTGTTAGCAAGATGTTGATAATCCATTATAAATATTATGCATACATCATTGTTTTTCAATAAATTGGCTGAATAACAAACTGACTGATCAATCATATTATTTATATTGCATTATCATATTAACGAGTAATATGCAAATAAACGGATCATTAAAGTTAAACTCACTCGCAGTGTTTCGAGACATGATTTATAATTTTTTTTGGTATAATAGGTTCCATACTGACTACTATAATGAGCTAATGGTTATTACGCTAATGACATTAATTTTCGCAAAGGGTGACCTGACGAACTTGACCATGAACGATAATTCTACGATATATGATTTATAATATTTTAAAGTGGTGATGCTTGCAATTTTCTTTTCGGATTTCAAACGATAATAAAAAAAAATAAAAAAGGCGAATTGATGTTTTTCTTCATTTTCAATTAAAGGTCTTGTTTTTTATGTCTTTACAGTGTAAAAAAATGATAAAATTGACAGGGTAAAATAATCCCTCTATATTAGAAGTTGATGTAAAATATAAAGACATCCCGGAAAACGTATTCCAATAAATGGCTATTTTGACAAACAATTTTAGAATTTCTAATTATTCTTCAATCCATTTACCTCTTTAATCGAATTTTGAAAAAAAATAGCGTTTTAACTTACTATTTTTTAATGGGTCATCTTTCGCATACCAAATGAAATTCTATTCCACTATTATTTTCACATGCCAAAATATATTTCTTTTTTCTTCGACTGTAGATGGCCAAAAGGCAATGGAATATGTCCATGATTGAAATAATGATAATGAAAGTAAAAATATGCAACAAGATAATAGGCGAGGACCATCCACCATATTGAAATACAGCGTTAACATTTATTATGCTACAGGTTTTTTCCCTGACATTCAGATTTTTATGTCGAAATTTGATTTGATTTAATGTCAGGACAGCCCTATTGAAACATAATGGTAAGAGTTTGACCATCATTCTTTTTGACAAACGTCAACTTGGATTTGACAGCCTCTGCTGTCCCGAGTCAATGAATGACAAGCAAGTCCCCTCTAATCACCGCACCTATAACGGGACCCGTTGGAAAGGAATACACGTCCGCATTCTATTTTGCTCATAAGGGAATACAACGCGTCACGCGGGCCCGCGGATAATCTCTTTTTGGCCGCTTTTACCCCATAATAATGCATTCTCCACGACCACGTTTCCGTTTGCCACCATACGCTACCGTTATTTTTCAAAGTTTTCTATAAGTAACCATATTGACATTTTACATCGAAGGAGAGTATATAAACAAAATCAGGGGCCTGATGGGAGGGGGGGGGGTGACTAAGCAAGAAAATCACAACTATGGTAATTTTCAGTTTTTTGTACACGTCTTTTTTGGGGGTGGGAGGGGCTTAAGCCCTCCACATCTGATTCCATTTACCTATATGTAAATGATTGATATGCACAGGAATATACTTTGATGCGCATAAAACTAGAATCGTCTGAGAGTCCTTAAATTTTATTGATTGAAAGTTCAACTTATGAAATGTTCAGTAATTAAAAACTTGTCAATGATCCTCGAAATAAGAAAGGGCGATATATTCGTCACTAAACGGAATACCGAAGACCGATTGATATGCCGTTCAATTAACAATATTAAAAAAGGTTTAAAGATAAGTCTGTGACATACTTCACTTCAAAGTTTCAAATGATTTGAATGAAATAAATAATGACCTTTCACAATAAAACCCAATGCAGTTTATTTTTTTTTCGTGGAACTTAACCAAACAGCCCCCCCCCCGCAAAAACCCAACTCACAAGAAGAATGCAGGAAAGGAAATCGTTTTGGTATCACAATATTGTTCAGTGATAGAGATGTACTTTCTTATAATTTATTATGTTATGTGATCCCGTTAATATTTTTACTGGCATGTATATAGGCAAATAAAGTATGTCATTGAATTGATCTAAAACTGTTTTTAATGTTAAAATGAAAATCAAATATGGAATTTAATCTTTTTTAATACATCCATCACCATCACTCATTATAGGCTAATATCTTTATCAGATGTTACCTAACTTTGATTGACAGCACCCCTTCCCCCTCGATCCCCAATCTCTCTCCGTTTATAAGAGAACGCCTTTCTCTTCAACTTATTGTTCGCTTTCTTTGTTCGCTCACCTACAAGTGACTGCGGCAGTAGCTTTCATCGTTGTCTGGCCATTCAAAGCCAAGACCTCTCAGCGGCAATCGCTTTAATCATTGGCCGACCAATCAGGGTGAAGGAAAGAAGCGTCGCGGCAAACGCTTTAATCATAGTCCAGCCAATCAGCGTCAAGTACGTAACACAAGCTGCCATCGCGGCAATAAAAGCTTTAATCATCGGCTGACCAATCGGGACGAAGAATTCGTTTTAGTAATTGTTGAGACTCAAAGTCTTGAAAAAAAAGCCAAACTCCAAAACAAAGAGTTTGTTGTAAAGCTACTTCATGAAGGTAAAATATGAGGGATTAATATAATAATCCATATAACAATCAAGCATATTTTTTCATCTAAACTATAATAAAAAAATATAACCATCAAGTCCGGTTATTGCTCATAATTTCTGCCAATAAAAACTTAATAAAATTGTATCAATTAAGCATGTTAAGTAGAGACTAAAGTTATATAAAATATGATATACGAGCATTCATGTTAAGGTGTATTAATCAATGAAGTAAAATATACTTATAATTTCTTCAGGGTTCGAATGTGTTAAAAACAGTGTATGATCCATTTATAAAATAATGGCAAAGTATTTATGTACATGGCTGCTGTCTCTTTACAAACCATTATTTTGATCAACTTGGTCGATATGATAACCAATAGGCCTAAATACTGAAGCAGTTCACTGGTTTCTTGAAAACATTCCGTGTCATTATGTGCCCATATCAGTAGGATGAGAGAACAAGTTTTCGCATGCACACACCCCAAAAAGATATATAGAGTACGAAAAAATAAATTATTTTAGTGAGTAAACTATGAAAATATGTTGGCGTGTTGGCACAATGATTAGAAATTTACATTTCTATAAATGAGAAAGTATTGTTATGGATACGACTGTTAATCGAAATGAAATTCACAGTCTGTTTTGAATACATGACGAGTATTTCAAGACAGAATGATGGGGGGGGGGGGGTTGAAAGACTTGGTATCCCATTTGACCAAGGAGTATGTGCAGATAAACTTCGTTCGCCGAAACGCCTCTTTGATTATTGTCGATTCTACTTGCCCCCCCCCACCCTAAAATATTTTTTTTTCTATCTTTGGCAAACAGACAGGAATCATATTGCTCTTTAACATAATTTGACTTGATGTCTATCTCAAGACTGCGAATCGAATCGTGTTCACTGATTAAAAAAAAGAAGAATGGAATTAATGGAAGAATCCATGCATATGCAACAAGATAATTATTATAAACATGATAAAAGGCCATTCGAATATGCACTTGCATGAAGTTGTTTAGGTCGAAATTTTGAATTTCTTTAAACAAAGTTCAGTGCATTGCATTTGAATTGCATACAGGACAGACCTAATACCGACATTTGGCATAAAATAACCTAACTATTATGCATTCTGTGTGACAAATGTCACTTTTAATTTGATTTCTTATGCTGTCCCCAGACTATGAATGACAAGCCAGTCCCCTCGAATCACCGTGCCTAACGGGACCGGTAGGAAAGGATTACAATACAATGTCCGTATTCTCCACTGCTCAATAGCAGAATAAGAGATAATACAAGGCGCCACGCGGGCCCGCGCACAATCTCTTGGCCTCATATAATACCAATTCACTACGACCCATCTTCACGCTTCCGTTTGCCATCAGTAGGGTCGTACTATATACAAGTTCTACCGTTATATCTCTCGAATTAAGCTTCCTCATCCAGATTTTATGGAGTTGAAAGAGCTAACTGACTCAAAATAACGAATTATACAGGTCTTATCGCAAGGATTCTCCACATCGAGTGTATCCAATTACTACATTATTTACATATTAAAACTTTAAAAAATATTGCATAAATTTCAATTAACGTGTTAATCAGCTCAAATTAAACATCACAAATCAACAGTTCTCGAATCGGTAGGGGGTGCATAATTATAATGTATTTTCAAAGATACCAGAGCAAGCGAAGAAGAGTCAAAAGCGGAATTAAAACAAATCTCAAGTAGGCCTATGTACAGACCAACTGCAGGCTACTTTCAATCATCGAATCTTAAAAAAAATAATGCAAAGTTGCAAAATTCGTATGAAAATATAACATTAAATTGCTAGAAGATTATGAAACATATAGTAATCAGAGTATATAAACGAACGTTTTATTCTATTTAAATACCTAACCAAGTGTGGAGTATACTTAGAGGTCTTGTTCTCATGTTCGGAAAACTAGTCAATTGACTCGGACATAATGTCGACAATATTTTTTATTCTCTTTTTTTTAATTATGTTTTATTGTTTCAAATCAAATCAATAATTGACTTGGTTCTTGTCACTTTGTTCTTTTATTATCTAAATCTTCGCATCTTCTTCATGACAATGAAACAAAATAATGATTACAAACGAGATTTTATGACCGGTTCATATTAAGTGATTCTTATTTGAAGTATACATTCTGAATTTACTAATGAAAAACACGAGGACAAGAGTGACAAAATTTTGTGGTCATCATACTGAAAATATCGCAATTGTAAATCATCAATCACTGGCTAAAAGGGTAAAAAAAATAATTATAGCTAGGAGCCTTGCTAAAGATATCACAGCAAATTACAGAGTTCGCAGTTTGACTACTTCCAACTCAAAAATGCCTTGGCCCTCATACCAGAATATTAATTACAGTTTTCATAGTTCTGCAAAATACAAAACAGGGTAATCGTTTGTCTGATAAGTACCCACACATTACATCAAAAACAAATAACTCTTCAGTCACTCAAAAAAGAATCAATAAATTCTATGAACAGTTTCAGACCAAGTTTGAATACTGACAAGAGAGGGATTTTTATTTTCATTACAGGCAAAATGGATTTTGATGACAATCCGGAGTATTTTCAAAATTGTTATAGTGAGATAGAGAATGAATGTTCTGTATTAGGGAATGATTTAAACAATGTTGTATAGTGTTTTATGCAGAAGTTTCCTCTCATGGTAAATAAGGAATGGCTTTCCTATATTCGCTATATTCTACGTGATAGGATTTCTGATCGTTGATTATTTTCCCATAAACTCTCATGGTAAATAAGGAATGGCTTTCCTATTCGCTATATTCTACGTGATAGGATTTCTGATCGTTGATTATTTTCCCATAAACTCAATAGATATATCCATTGGATGATTCAGATCTTCCCAGGGACCCCCAAAGCCATCGTCGTATCCGGTCACCGAGTGGCTTTTTGACGGATGCTATTGTTCGAGGGGATTAACCGGGTAGGTGCTCCCTGATTGGACGGCGGTACTTGAGCTTTAATCATCGCACAGCCAATCAGGACAAAGCCTTTCATCTGACCGCGGGTGCGCTGGTGGGTGACCGAAGCCAATAAATGGGAGCGCTCAGCTGGTGGAAAATCATATCGATAATCAGCTGCTATTCATCTCGTTTACAATCCGCTTCGCTTGCTTCGTCGCTTCAACTTCGTCGGCTACTCAGCGCTTCCTGCTCATCTACAATAATCATCATGGCCCCGTCCGTCATCGCAGTCTCTGCCGTCAACACTGCCGCTACTCAGCCTCACTTCGTCTCCGTTCTGATGTGCTCCGGTCCACACTCGGGGAAGGTCTTCGCTGTCCTCGTTCAAGACCTCGTCCACCGTCGCAAGAAGCTGGACATCGGTACACACGTCCTCGTCAAGCGTCACGATGGCAGTAAGAGGGTCAAAGGCGTCGTAGTTCACATGAATCGTAAGTATAGAACCTTAGTTCAGTCTATACCACCTGGTTCATTACACAATTCCCCCAAAAGGTTAAGGATTCCATAACCTTCAATTACAATTTTCTGCAGTATAAATTCATTTTTCACCCCCCCCCCCCCATTATTCAAATATAATATTTCAGCAAAGATGTTATCCCCGCCCTTTCCCCTACTAAAAATGGATATATTATGTCAAAATCTATCTTATTTTGTTTGTATTGTATTTCTGTACTTATTGAACATGTTACTTATTATCCATTTCTCTGTTTTCTTTTTCTTTCTGCAGCATTCCTCAACGCTGGGTTACCTCCAGCTAAGGCCAAAGCAGTACCAGTTCCCAATCTGCCTCGACAGCAACCAGCCAAGCGACCATGTATGCCAGAGCAGCCAAGCCTAGCCGACGACGTAGCGGTCCGTGCAGCGAAGCGGTCAAAGCCTGGTCCTTCTCAACCGAACGGTGTCTCGGCCCTCCAACCAGCCTTGCTCCAGATGGGTCCACATGGCACGGTCTTCATTCGCTGCTTCAACCAAGAGCCTGAGCCTCCCTGTCGACGCATCTTCGGTCCTCAGTCTACCCGCTACCCAACCCGACACCGCGTCCGCCGAGAGCTGGTCTATGGCAAGACGTCGATGAAGCTCAAGGGGTCATCGCAGCCCGTCAGCGTTGAGGAGCTCGACGGCATCGTTCCTCTCGACTGCCTCGACGACATCGTCTCCGTCAACGAACTCTGTGAAGCATTGACTCAAGCCAGGGAGGAAGCAGTTTCGATCGTCGGTCCGCTCCACTCCACTCCGATCTCCGCGCCACCTCCTAGCCTATCCGACGCTCCGTCCATCACGCCGTACTTCAAGGGAGAGTTTCAACCGCTCCGACCAGCGCCCTACTCACGCAACCTCTTTGAAGCCGAGCCTCGGGTCGAACGCCACGCCGACCAGAGACTGAATGATGGACTGTACCCCGCCAGCTTTCTTGGTTCGCGGATGTCTTCCCCTCGTATGGCTTGAACTATTTTATTTTGGACACTTATCCCATTTGATGATTCATTGTGACAATTTTGGAAATCTCTTGAACTTTTACCTTATGTATTTATGTAACTTTAAGAAGGGAACCATCCACGTTTTACCTTTCAATTACTCTTGCCTTGACAGTGTTCAATAACAATTGGAACCAGTATTTTTCTACTCATAACTTTCCTTTGTGAAATGGAATTGCATTTTTTATTTGCATGATTTGTAACATCCAGTTGTAAATGATCAGATAGCATATGTGCTTTGTGTGCATACAAATTGTAAATATGCATGGACATATGGATGTATCAGTTTGTAAATATTCAATTGTTGCTATTGCACTGTGGTGCAAATTTGTAAATAATTTGTAAATAATTTGTAAATAAAGTACATAGATGCATATTGGTTTCTAAATTTTAAATTCATTAAGTTTCAGAACTGGAAGATTGATTGTGTTGTGAATGATTGCTTGATGCTGTCACTGTATTGTGGATGGTTGCTTGCTAGTGATCGTGTTATAAATGACTTCTTGTTGATGTTGCTTGATTGGGTTGGGAATGGTTGATTGTGTTGTGAATGATTGCTTGTTGATGTTGCTTGGGTTGGGAATGGTTGTTTGTTGATGTTGTGGAAGATTGCTTGTGTTGTGAATGGTTGCTTGATTAGGTTGGGAATGGTTGCTTGTTGATTGGATTGAGAATGGTTGCTTGATGTTGTGGAAGATTGCTTGTGCTGTGAATGGTTGCTTGATTGTGATGTGGGTTTTGTTTTTCAACATATTAACGTCACATTTGAAACCGAATTTGCCCCCAATATTTACTTTCTTACACTTTAAAATGAGTCTCTGACACTTTGGTGCGTGCTCACTCATCCATAAATAAACGAATCGATTTTATTTTCGCACAGAATTCTGCCCATGGGTTGATAAACATTACTGCCAAATGACATTGCTAAAGACAGCCTTGAAAAAAGTTCCACCTATTGAACAAGGAGTTAATTATTCTTCAACATAATTATGCACCCATATGTACACACGTCTATGACAGAGGAAGTCAAAATTTTAACAAATATGAAATGAGGGTTTGTTTCATGAACGGTTTTTGTTACTTCTGCCAACAGTTATTCCATGAAACTTCGCACACGGCTTCAGAGTAACACTATCCAAAAGGCGCGCACACCAATACGGCACAAAGTGGAGCCAATGCCTTAAACTTTCCTCTCATTTGCATTATTTTCGAATTTTGTGCGCTCACTGATGCATTAAACATCGGGATTTTCATAAAAATCATATCAAATGAACTTTGCAAGGTTTGTGACAGATATCCAGATACAAATTGCATTTTTTTCAATTCAAGCGTGAATGTTTATTTAAACGCATTATAATCATTGAAGCATGTTAATTGGTCATGAACATGACGAAAAAGTTGAGAAAAGATCCTTTTCAGTTACCAAAATGAAACAATACTTGCCTATGATATTTTAGAATCATATTTTTGTTTTCAATAGATGTTCATTGAACCGTGAAACGATGAATATTGTTGAAGAAACTAAAAAATAACTGTCATCATATTCTATCATTTTTATTGATAGAAATGTGTAAAAAAAATCAAATTATAGCAAATTTGGATTCGTGTTATTCATCCGTGAAATTTAGCCAAACAAGTTGTATCGTCTTTTATAAAATACATTTTACAAGCCTTCTCACTATTTTTTAGGATGAGAATGTGGAATTAGCTCCAATAAAATGGAATCATAGTCATGATATTTGGCTTGTGACTTTTGAAAAGTGACATTTTTGCCTTATGACGGTGCTCACTGTCATGACGTAAAATATGTCCATAACATTTACTCAGAGGGTAGCTTATAAAATTACCTACACGCTCATGTAAAAATATATTTTAAAAATATATTCGGAAATTATTGATGTTTGTTTAAGGGGTGACTTACTTTTTTTGTTGTGTATAATTTCCATACTGACAAGTACTAATGAGCTAATGGCTAATACGCTAATGACATTAATTTTCACAAAGGGTGACCTGACAAACTTGACCTTGAACGATAATTCTACAATATATAGGCTTGATAAGATTTTAAAGTGGTGATGCTTGCGATTTTTTGGACTTCAAACAATAATTAAAAAAAGGTAATTGATGTTTTTTTCTTCATTCTTTTTTCTTTACAATGTTAAAAAAGGCAAATTTTGAAAGGGTAAAATAATTCCTCTATATTAAAATATGGACATCCCGGAACTGGCTTTCTGTAAACAATTTAAGAATTTATAGTTATCAAATTTTAGATTTTGTAGTTATCAAATTTTAGATTTTGTAATACCGCATTTGTTTATCCAATAATATTATTGATTCTAATCAACTAAAGTAATTTTCTTGATCACAATTCAATCATAATATAGCTTAATTGACGTGTAATAAGAAAACAATGTTTGCCAAAAAAAATATTAAAACGAATTGCAAAGCACCCCTAGCTCTACAAAACAAGAAAGTAAATATTCATAGCATGGAAATTGAAATAAGAAATGGTAAAATTATACATGAAAGGCACCAGAAGAATACTTTGATAAGGGGGGGGGGGGGCGAATAAGACGATCCAAGGATGGCGTCAGGCCATGCATGCAGGCATCATTCATTATTTGGAGGTATTCGACCCAGATCCTAGATCTCCTTCTACTATAGTATTTCATTCTTCTCACTTTACTTGGAAACATCAAGTAGTTTTTGTCGTGTATAATAATTATATAAAGCAAGAAGAATTTATCCAATGAAGATAAAGAAGAAAACAAAAAGTTGGTTAGTTTTTTAAGTATCGTCATCCATTGGGTTAAAACTTCAACCGAATTTTCAAAAAAAAAAAAAAATTAAAGCGTTTTTCACCTAACTATTTAGAATGGCTCATCTTTCGCATACCAAATGAAATTATATGATAAAAAATGATGATAATGATAAATCCATAATTTATTGTTCGAAATAGACATGAAATGAAATACTCCGAAAATTTGCTTTGCCCAATTGATCATGGGCCCGGCGGCCACTGTGCAGCGCCAGATCGACGAGGCTCTATCCCTTTAATCGTTGAACTCCAAACAGGGTAGCAGCAACTCCCATCTTTTTACGTCTTTTGGTCTGACGCGGCCGGGGTTTGAACCCCCGACCTCCCGGTCGTGAGACGGACGCTCTACCAACTGAGCCAACACACCCGTAATATAAACCACTATTACTTTTACATGCAAAATATCTATTTTTTGGACTGTAGATGGTCAAAAGGCTGTGGAATATGTCCATTATTACAATGTTTATAATGAAAGCCAATATAATTATATTATGCAACAAGAAAATAGGTGAGAACTATCCACCATATTGAAATGCAACGTAGTGTTAACATTTATCATGCTGCAAGTTGTCCCTGCCATTCAGATTCGATTTGATTTAATGTCAGGACAGACCTATTGAAACCAAAACGGTTAGAGTTTGACCATCATACTTTTTGACAATTAAACGTCAACTTGCATTTGACAGCCTCTGCTGTCCCGAGTCAATGAATATGAATGACAAGCTAGTCCCCTCTAATCACCGCACTGAACGGCATGGGCGGAAATCCCAGGGGGGACAGGGGGACGTGTCCCCCCTACTCAAAATAGTAGGGGGGGGACACAATATCAAATGTCCCCCTACTATTTTTGGTCTTTTATGATGGTAAGAAATACATCATTCAAAATCGAAATAAAACATGCATGTATATTGGACGAGATGACCCTACTTTGGCGATGAAAACTTTTTTTTTTGCTTGTCAAATTTTCCCGCCCCTTGTACCCATAGGCAGATTCAGAGGGCCGAGAAGGAAGAGAAGGACGACAAGTGCATAAGATGAGGGGAAGACTTGGAAAAAAAAGAATCTTTCGTGCCACTATAAAAAAAAAATCGTTCGCGATTCGCGCTCGCATTGTCTGTTAGGTGATTTACATATCTTGTTCGATATGGAGTTCGAATATCAAGTTTGGAAGTCAATATACAAAACACATTTTACCTCGGAAATCGAACTTTCATTATTTTGTGTAATTTACAAATTGGTTTTTAAAAAGTGCTCTGTAAAAATGTCAGTTTTATGGTCTGAATCAGTGGCGTACCTAAAATTTTCCACAAGGTCTTCAAGCTCGTCGGGGGGGGGGGGGGCAGGGATACGTCCTTTGCATGGGTTGTGACTCGTCGGGGGGGGGGGGGGCAGACTACGCCCTTGCCCCCCGTAGGTACGCTAGTGGTCTGAATGTTAACATTTGCTGCTTGCGCTGCGCGCTCGCAAATTTTGATTTATCAGGTTCCTAATATTTTCGTGTATTTCATGCAGTTTTCAAAATATCCCTTTTCAGGTCTGATTGTCAAGACGTATCAGCTAGAGCGCCCTGCACGCTCGCATTTTGATTGGCGAGTTATATAAATGCTTCAATATTGATTAGACAACAAACTACTTATAATCCGCTTTTCATGACAGTTTATCAAAAACTTTAGCTCGCCATTTGCGCTCGCATTAATGGTTAAAACTATATTAACAAATGCATCCTATTCATAATCACATAAGTGAAATGTCCACTTGTTATGCCATGATATCATCAGATTTCGCGCCCTCATTAGGCATTAGTAAATATGATAAATCAAATTATCCATTTTGTTTCATCTCGCGCTTAGCAAGAGGAATGGGAAGATAGTCATCATTTTCATATGACATGTCCTAAGGATGTCCCAGTCCTACGTCAAAACTCAAATAATAATTTTTAAGTGCGATCCATATCCACCTTACATTTTTTCTACAAAGTGCTTTAATAATAATAATAATATAATATAGGATATTTATATTGCGCACATATCCACCTTGTTAGGTGCTCAAGGCGCTCCTATATTACCCGGCTAAGCTAGGCGTTCATAGCGCACACAGCTTTTAAAGGAGTTACTTCCTACCGGTACCCATTCACCTCACCTGGGTTGAGTGCAGCACACTGTGGATCAGTTTAAATATAAAGCTGAAATTGCCTTTTTTTAAAGATCGGAATATCAAAGTTTTATGATTTTCATGATTAAAGTTATATCTAAAATGCCCAGATTCTAGGTCTAAATATGAAACACACTCACGCATGTTTATTCAGATACTCAACTTATTCTCTAATTTAAATCATTATCCAGTTTCAGATCACAATATCAAAATTTTTCTGCTAACGCTTTGTGCTCGCATTATTAATGTAGGAAGACCCCATATTACTCATCCTTTTGATGATTTACAAAACATGAACAGAGTGGCCCATTTTTAGGTCTAAATCTCGAATTTTTTTCTACTTGCTCTCGCATCAATTGTTAAATTATATAGCTATCCTGTTCACGATTACAAAAACTGATAAAAATTTTCCATTCTTTCTTTAGAAAGTTCAAAATATTTTAGCTCGCGCTTCGCGCTCGCATTTTTTATTGTTGAAATATGTAACGCCTTCATGGCTAAATGCAAGCAGTTCTTAACAGGTACCAGTTCAAAACGTATATAAAAATTTTCTGCTCGCGCTTTGAGCTCGCATTATTACTCATCCTTTTCAATATTTACAAAACATGAATAGGGTGTCTCGTTCTGTAAATATTATAAGACTATATCTCGAAATTTTCCGCTCGCGCTCGCATTAATTGTTTACTTATATACCTATTCTGCTTGAGTCACAAAAAGTGCTTAGAATTTCAATTCTTTAGGTGAAAATATACCCAAAAAATTCAGCTCGCGCTTCGCGCCCGCATTATTTGTTTGTTAAATGCTACTTTAAGAGGTATCTTTTCCGTCAATTTATTTCTGCTCGCGCTGTGCGTTCGTGGTAATTATGAAGTTGGATACACATCTTTTTCAGGATAACAAACATTGCCCAGAATCAGTTCAAATTTTAGGGAAAAAAATACATAAAATTTCCCCCAAAATAGCTCGCGCTTCGCATCATATAAATAAGGATTATAATATTAAATATTAATTTATAAGAATAAAGGTAAGAAGTGACTAATGTTTGTTTGTTATTAGACTACCCCTTCAAAGAAGGAAACAAAAATCATCTTCGAGTTGCCGATCGGGGAAAATATGGCTGAAACAAATCCCCCCCCCCCCTATTGGCGAAGGCTGGATCCACCCCTGTGTCCCCCTTACCTTTTGGGAGAGATTTCCGCCCCTGTTGAACGGGACCCGTTGTAAAGGAATACACGTCCGCATTTTGCTCATGAGGGAATACAACGCGTCACGCGGATAATCTCTTTTGGCCGCTTTTACCCCATAATAATGCATTCTCCTCAACCCCATTCCACGTTTCCCATCATACGCTACCGTTATGTTTTTCAAAGTTTTCTATAAGTAACCATATTGACATTTTATATTGAAAGAGAGTAATAAAAAAAAATCATGGGCTTGATATGGGGGGGGGGGGGGTGACAGTGCAAGAAAATAACAATTAGATGGTAATTTTAAGTTTTTTGTACACATCTTTTTGGGGGGAGGGCTCCCCGGGAGGGGGCTTAAGCCATCCACCTCTGATTCCATTTAACTACGCAAATGATTATATGCACAGGAATATACTTTGATGCGCATAAAACTAGAATCGTCTACGAGTTCTTAATTTTTTTATTGATTGAAAGTTCAACTTAGGAAATATATGTTCAGTAATTCAAAACTGAACATATTAATGATTCAATAAGATAGGGCGATATATTCAACAAGTTATGTAGAGCCTACATCAAATACCTACAGAAGGAAAATACTAGAACAGAAAAAGAAGGGTCGAATTGGAATTATATCAGGTGGCTGTACAGACATGTTTTCTATCGTCACTAAACGGATTCTACCCAAGACCGATTGATATGCCGTTCAATTAAAAATATTTATAAAAAAAGTTTTAAGATAATTCTGTGACATACTTCACTTCGAAATTTCAAATGATTTGAATGAAATAAATGACCGTTCACAATAAAACTCAATGCAGTTTATTCTATTTTTTCGTGGAACTTAACCAAACAGCCCCCCCCCCCTCGCAAAAACCCAACTCACTAGAAGAATGCAGGAAAGGAGATCGTTTTGGTATCATAATATTGTTCAGCGATAGAGATGTGCTTTCTGATAATTTATTCTTATGTTATGTGATCCCGTTAACATATTTTTACTGACATGTATGTAGGCAAATAAAGTATGTCACTGAATTGATCTAAAACTGTTAATGTTAAAATAAAAATCAAATATGGAATTGAATCTGTTTTAATACATCCATCACCATCACTCATATAGGCTAATATCTTTATCAGATGTTACCTAACTTTGATTGACAGTACCCCCCCCCCCCTCGATCCCCGTTTATAATAGAACGCCTTTCTCTTCAACTTATTGTTCGCTTTCTTTGTTCGCTCACCTACACGTGACTGCGGCAGGAGCTTTCATCGTTGTCTGGCCATTCAAAGCCAAGACCTCTCAGCGGCAATCGCTTTAATCATCGGCCGACGAATCAGCGTGAAGGAAAGAAGCGTCGCGGCAATCGCTTTAATCATAGTCCAGCCAATCAGCGTCAACTACGGAACACAAGCTGCCATCGCGGCAATAAAAGCTTTAATCATCGACTGACCAATCGGGACAAAGAATTCGAATGGTAAGTAATTGTTGAGATTCAAAGTCTATACAACGTCCAATGATAATGAAAGATTGAAAAAAAGCCAAACTCCAAACCAAAGAGTTTGTTGTAAAGCTACTTCATGAAGGTAGAAAATGAGGGATTAATATAATAATCTATAACAATCAAGCATATTTTTCTCTAAACTACAATAAAAAGAAATAACTATCAAGTCCTGATATTGCTCGTAATTTCTGCAAATAACAACTTAAAAATTTGTATCAGTTTATCATTATGAGGTATATTAGGTATATTAATCAATGAAGTCAAATGTACTTATAATTTCTTCCGGTTTCGAATGTGTTAAAACAGTGCATGATCCATTTATGAAATAATGGAAATGTATTAATGTACAAGGTTGCTGTCTCTTTACAAACCATTCTATCGACTTAGTCGATATGGTAACCAATAAATACTGAAGCAGTTCACTGGTTTCTTAAAACATTCCGTGACATTATGTGCCTACAGCAGTAGGATGAGAGAACAAGTTTTCGCATGCACAAACCCCTACAAACATGACAAAGATATTAAGAGTACGAAAAATAAGTTATTTTATAAGTGAGTAAACTATGAAATGCGTGTTGGCACAATGATTAGAAATTTACATTTCTACACATGAGCAAGCATTGTTTTGGATCCGACTGTTAATCGAAATGAAATTCAGAGTCTGTTTTAAATGCATGACGAGTATTTCAATACAGAATGATAGTTATTTTTTTTTTTTTTGGGGGGGGGTTGAAAGACTTGGGATCCCATTTGACCAAGCAGTATGATATTCATAAGAAAAAAAGAGGAAACAGTAAAAACTTCGTTCGCTGAAACGCCTCTTTAATTGTCGATTCTACTTGCCCCTCCCCCCAAAAAAAAATCATAGTTAACTCCCAATAATGGTTTATCTTTGGCAAACACACAGGAATCATATTGCTCTTTAACATAATTCGGCTTGATGTCTATCTCAAAACTGCGAATCGTGTTCACTGATTAAACAAAAAAAGAAGAAAGAAGAATCCATTAATATGCAACAAGATAATAATTATAAAAAGGCCATTCGAATTTGCACTTGCATGAAGTTGTTTAGGTCGAAATTTTGAATTTCTTTAAACAAAGTTCAGTGCATTGCATTTGAATTGCATACAGGACAGACCTAATACCGACATTTGGCATAAAATAACCTGACTATTATGCATTCTTTGTGACAAATGTCACTTTTAATTTGATAGTTTCTGCTGTCCACAGATTATGAATGGCAAGCCAATCCCCTCGAATCCCGCGCCTTACGAGACCGGTAGGAAATGATTACAATGCCCGTATTCCCCGCTGCTCAATAGCAGAATATGAGATTATACAAAGCGCCACGCGGGCCCGCGCACAATATCTTTGCCTCCTATATACCAATTCACTTCGACCCCTCTAAACGTGTCCGTTTGCTATCAGTAGGTCGTATTATATACAAGTTCTACCGTTATATCTCTCGAATTAAGCTTCCTCATCCAGATTTAATGGAGTTGAAAGAGATAATTGACTCAATATAACGAATTGTACAGGTCTTATCGCAAGGATTCTCCACATCAAGTGTATCCAATTACTACATAATTTGCATATTAAAACTTAACAAGTGGAATGCCTCTGGCCGTCTCACCTGCATCACGCGGTTCACTATAGCAGCAGTGCTGACTTTGCATACTACTCTAACTCGCACAAGATGTTCAGTGATACATGGTTACTCTTATGTCCTCTTTTTATGAACTAGACCAATAAACTTACAGAGATATGATGGTTATTCAACAAAAAAACCCAACATGGCCAAAGTTCATTGACCTTACATGACCTTTGACCTTGATCATGTGACCTGAAACTGGAACAGGATGTCCAGTGATACTTGATTACTCTTATGTACAAGTTTCATGAATCAGATCCATAAACTTTCAAAGTTATGATGGTAATTCAACAGATACACCCAATTCGGCTAAAGTTCATTGACCTTTGACCTTGGACATGTGACCTGAAACATGCACAGGATGTTCAGTGATACTTAATTACTCTAATGTCCAAGTTTAATGAACTAGACCAATAAACTTTCAAAGTTATGATGGTAATTCAACAGATACCCCCGATTCGGCCAAAGTTCATTGACCCTAAATGACCTTTGACCTTAATCATGAGACCTGAAACTTGCACAAAATGTTCAGTGATGCTTGATTACTATTATGTCCAAGTTTCATGAATCAGATCCATAAACTTTCAAAGTTATGATGGGAATTCAACAGATATCCCCAATTCGGCCAAAGTTCATTGACCCTAAATGACCTTTGACCTTGATCATGTGACCTGAAACCTGCACAAAATGTTCAGTGATGCTTGATTACTATTATGTCCAAGTTTCATGAATCAGATCCATAAACTTTCAAAGTTATGATGGGAATTCAACAGATATCCCCAATTCGGCCAAAGTTCATTGACCCTAAATGACCTTTGACCTTGGTCATGTGACGTGAAACTCATGCAGGATGTTCAGTGATACTTGATTAACCTTATGTCCAAGTTTCATGAACTAGGTCCATATATTTTCTAAGTTATGATGACATTTCAAAAACTTAACCTCAGGTTAAGATTTCGATGTTGATTACTCCAACATGGTCTAAGTTCATTGACCCTAAATGACCTTTGACCTTGGTCATGTGACATGAAACTCTAATAGGATGTTCAGTAATACTTGATTTACCTTATGGCCAAGTTTTATTAACTAGGTCCATATACTTTCTAAGTTATGATGTCATTTCAAAAACTTAACCTCAGGTTAAGATTTGATGTTGACGCCGCCGCCGCCGCCGTCGCCGTCGCCGTCGGAAAAGCGGCGCCTATAGTCTCACTTTGCTTCGCAGGTGAGACAAAAACTACTGCACAAATTTCAATTAACGTGTTAATCAGCTCAAATCAACAGTTCTCGAATCGGTAGGGTGGTGTATAAATATGTATTTTTAAGGATACCAGTGCAAGAGAAGAAGAAGAGTCAAAGCGGAATTAAAACAAATCTCAAGTAGGCCTACTTACAGACCAACTGCGGTCTACATTATTACTTATTTTGTTTTAATTACTTAATACTTTCAATCATAGCTTCTTTAATAAAATAATGCAAAGTTGCAAATTTCGTATGAAAATATAACACTAAATTGATATAAGATTATGAAACATAATATAAACAGGTATATATAAAAGATCGTTTATTCTATTCAAATACTCAACCCTGTGTATACTTGGAGGTCTTGTTCTCATGTTCGGAAAATGAGACAATTGACTCGGATTTACTATATTAATGTCAACAATATTTTTCAATCTCTTTTCTTATTATATGTTTTATTATTGCAAATCAAATCAATAATTGACTTGGGTCTTGTCACTTTGTTCTTGTATTATCTAAATCTTCGCATCTTCTTCAGGACAATGAAACAAATGATTACAAACAAGATTTTATGACCGGTTCATATTAAGACAGTGATTCTAATTGAAAATACACTCTGAATTTACTAATGAAAAAAACGAGGACAAGAGTGACATAATTTTGTGGTCATCATATTGAAAATATAGCAATTGTAAATCATCAATCTAATATTTAGGAGCCTTGCGAAATATATCACAGCAAAGAGCTTGCAGTTTGGCTACTTTTAACTTTAAGGACAAGTCCATCCCAAGAAAAACTTGATTTGAATAAAAAGAGAAAAATTCAACAAGCATAACACTGAAAATTTCATCAAAATCGGATGTAAAATAAGAAAGTTATGACATTTTAAAGTTTCGCTTCATTTCACAAAACACTTATATGCACATCTCGGTCGGTATGCAAATGAGGGAACTAATGACATCACTAACTCACTATTTCTTTTGTATTTTATTATATGGAATATGAAATATTTTGATTTTCTCGTCATTGTCATGTGAAATGAAGTTTCATTCCTCCCTGAACATGTGGAATTCCATTATTTTAACATTTTGTGCTTCAGGCAAGGAGGTCCTAATCATCAAATTCGTAAAAATTGAAATATTGTATAATTCAAACAATAAAAAACAAAAGAAATAGTGAGTGAGTGACATCATCGACTCTCTCATTTAGATGTAACTGGCTCGTTCATATTTAACTATTTTGTTAAAAATAAACGAAACTTTGAAATGTCATAACTTTCTTTTGTATTTTATTATATGGAATATGAAATATTTTGATTTTCTCGTCATTGTCATGTGAACTGAAGTTTCATTCCTCCCTGAACATGTGGAATTCCATTATTTCAACATTTTGTGCTACAGGCATGGAGGTCCTTATCATCAAATTCGTAAAAATTGAAATATTGTATAATTCAAACAATAAAAACCCAAAGAAATGAGTGAGTGATATCATCGACTCTCTCATTTAGATGTAACTGGCTCCTTCATATTTAACTATTTTGTTAAAAATAAACGAAACTTTGAAATGTCATAACTTTCTTATTTTACATCCGATTTTGATGAAATTTTCAGCGTTGTGCTTGTCTGATTTTTCTCTATTGATTCAAATCAACATTTTTTCTGAGGTGGACTTGACCTTCAATAAGTTTTCATAGTTCTGCAAAATGTAAAACAGGGTAATCGTTGTCCCATAAGAAGTATCCACACATTACATCGAACATAAATAACTCTTCATAAACTTTAAAAAGAATCGAGAAATGCTATTTAGAGTTTCAGACCAAGTTTGAATACTGACAAGAGTGGGATTATTATTTTCATTACAGGCGACATGGATTTTGATGACAATCCGAAGTATTTTCAAAATTGTTATAGTGAGATTGAGAATGAATATTCTGTATTAAGGAATGATTTAAACAATGTTGTATAGTGTTTTATGCAGAAGTTTCCTCTCATGGTAAATAAGGAATGGCTTTCCTATTCGCTATATTCTACGTGATAGGATTTCTGATCATCAATTTTTTTCCCTAAACTCAATAGATAGATCAATTGGATGATTCAGATCTTCCCAGGGACCCCCCACCAGCCATCGTCGTATCCGGTCACCGAGTGGCTTTTTGACGGATGCTATTGTTCGAGGGGATTAACCGGGTAGGTGCTCCCTGATTGGACGGCGGTACTTGAGCTTTAATCATCGCACAGCCAATCAGGACAAAGCCTTTCATCTGACCGCGGGTGCGCTGGTGGGTGACCGAAGCCAATAAATGGGCGCGCTCAGCTGGTGGAAAATCATATCGATAATCAGCTGCTATTCATCTCGTTTACAATCCGCTTCGCTTGCTTCGTCGCTTCAACTTCGTCGGCTACTCAGCGCTTCCTGCTCATCTACAATCATCATCATGGCCCCGTCCGTCAACGCAGTCTCTGCCGCTACTCAGCCTCACTTCGTCTCCGTTCTGATGTGCTCCGGTCCACACTCGGGGAAGGTCTTCGCTGTACTCGTTCAAGACCTCGTCCACCGTCGCAAGAAGCTGGACATCGGTACACACGTCCTCGTCAAGCGTCACGATGGCAGTAAGAGGGTCAAAGGCGTCGTAGTACACATGAATCGTAAGTATAGAACCTAACTCAGTCTATGTCACCCGTTTCATTGTACAATTCCCCCAAAACATTAAGGATTCCATAACCTTCAATTACATTTCTGCTCTATGAAATCATTTTTGTTTGTTTATACAAATATTACAATTCAGCCAAGATAATGTTATCCCCGCCTCTCCCTACCTTTATTGATATATTGTTATATCTTATTTTGTATTTCTGTACTTATTGAACATGTTACTTATTATCCATTTCTCTTTTTTCCTTTCCTTTCTGCAGCATTCCTCAACGCAGCAGTACCAGCCGACGACGTAGCGGTCCGTGCAGCGAAGCGGTCAAAGCCTGGTCCTTCTCAGCCGAACGGTGTCCCGGCCCTCCATCCAGCCTTGCTCCAGAAAGGTCCACGTGGCGGGGTCTTCATCCGCTGCATCAACCAAGAGCCTGAGCCTCCACGTCGACGCATCTCCGGTCCTCAGTCTACCCGCTACCCAACCCGACACCGCGTCCGCCGAGAGCTGGTCTATGGCAAGACGTCGATGAAGCTCAAGGGGTCATCGCAGCCTGTCAGCGTTGAGGAGCTCGACGGCATCGTTCCTCTCGACTGCCTCGACGACATCGTCTCCGTCAACGAACTCTGTGAAGCCTTGACTCAAGCCGGGGAGGAAGCAGTATCGATCGTCGGTCCGCTCCACTCCACTCCGATCTCCGCGCCGCCTCCTAGCCTATCCGACGCTCCGTCCATCACGCCGTACTTCAAGGAAGAGTTTCAACCGCTCCGACCAGCGCCCTACTCACGCAACCTCTTTGCAGCCGAGCCTCGGGTCGAACGCCACGCCGACCACAGACTGGATGATGGACTGTACCCCGCCAGCTTTCTTGGTTCGCGGATGTCTTCCCCTCGTATGGCTTGAACTCTTTTATTTTGGACACTTTTGGACACAGTTGATGATTCATTGTGACCATTTTGGAAATCTCTTGAACTTTTACCTTATGTAAAGTCAGTTGAATTTGATAGTCAGTTGAATTTGAACTCTACAAAAAAGGGAGCCATCCACGTTTTTACCTTTCAATGCTTTGCTTAATCAACTTCAATTATCAAATCATATTTTGGCATTCAACAGCTATGCAATTATTCTTGCCTTGACAGTGTTCAATAACAATTGGAACCAGTATTTTTCTACTCAAAACTTTCCTTTGTGAAATGGAATTGCATTTTTTATTTGCATGATTTGTAACATCCAGTTGTAAATGATCAGATAGCATATGTGCTTTGTGTGCATACAAATTGTAAATATGCATGGACATATGGATGTATCAGTTTGTAAATATTCAATTGTTGCTATTGCACTGTGGTGCAAATTTGTAAATAATTTGTAAATAAAGTACATAGATGCATATTGGTTTCTAAATTTTAAATTCATTAAGTTTCAGAACTGGAAGATTGATTGTGTTGTGAATGATTGCTTGATGCTGTCACTGTATTGTGAATGGTTGCTTGCTAGTGATCGTGTTATAAATGACTTATTGTTGATGTTGCTTGATTGGGTTGGGAATGGTTGCTTGTTGATGTTGTGGAAGATTGCTTGTGCTGTGAATGGTTGCTTGATTGGGTTGGGAATGGTTGCTTGTTGATGTTGTGGAAGATTGCTTGTGCTGTGAATGGTTGCTTGATTGGATCGGGAATGGTTTAATAATTACCATACGATCATGATTTTTTTTTGCATGGTCAGCCCCCCCCCCCACTTTGAAAACCGTACCGCGGCCCCCTGTATCGTGACGTATCCTCTACAACTTGTTAGATCATGTTAAAAATTGAAAGCGTTGGCGGCTCCCCCGATTATAGGCCCCTCCCCCATATTAAAATTCTGGATCCACCACTGATTTGTCCATAAATTATACTGATCATGAGAAATTGATAGGAAAAAAACATTTATGCAGTATAAAAAGTATTCATTCCTAAGTTTTCGAATGTGCTCGCTCAAGCATGAAAATGTTTTAAAGGAGAATGAAACCATTGGAAAAAGATAGCTTGTGTGAAAACAGAAAAATCAAAGAAACAGATAAACGAAAGTTTGAGAAAAATCGGACAAATAATGAGAGAGTTATGAGTATTTGAATATTGTGATCACTAATGCTATGGAGATAGCAAATTGGTAATGCGACAAAGATGTGTGATGTCACTTGTGAACAACTCTCCCCATTACTTTAGTATATATTTCACTTGAATTGCCTCTTTTATCACATCTATCCATAAAATCATGTGTTCTTTCTACATGAGGGCATGTAATACATATTTTTTAAGAATACATCATGGATAAAGAGTTTGTATCATCATAATAGCAAAAAGAGACATTTTGAGGGTATTTTATAGTCCACCAAAGGGAAAGTTGTTCATCAGTGACATCACATGCACCAGAAAGTGACAGTGACATCACATGCACCAGACATCACATGCACCAGAAAGCGTGAACACATTACACCGATTCTTCGCTCTCTTCATTGGCTCTCCATCCCTCAACGCATCAAATTCAAGGTTTTACTCATCACTTACAAGGCTCTTCATGGACTCTCTCCAGCGTACATCAAAGCACTCATCTCACCTAAAACCCCTACTTCTATCCGACTTCGCTCATCCTCATCTATCCATCTTCAACTTTCTCATGGTCCTCGAACCCGCACCCGCTACGGTGATCGTGCCTTCGCCGTATGTGCTCCTAGGCTTTGGAATGCTCTCCCGGTCTACGTTCGTGACTCTCCAACAATTTCCACATTTAAGATTAGGTTGAAAACATACCTTTTTAATCAGTAATTTGTTTTGTTATTCCATGTATTTTTCATGCATTTTCCTTAATTTTTTGTAGTCTTTAAGTGTATATTATTCTGTATTCTGTTACTTGCAATTTTTGTCTATGTATCCAGCGCTTAGAAACAACGCGTATTAAGCGCTTTATAAATGTTGATTACTAGTATTATTATTATTATTATTATCACACATCCTTGTAGCATTGCCAATGTGAGGATCTCTATAGCATTAGTGATTGAAATATTCAAATGCTCATAACTTTCTCACTATTTGTCCGATTTTTCTCAAACTTTCTTTATTCTTATTCTTTGATTTTTCTGTTTCTACACAAGGCTTGTGTAGAAACAGAAGGCGCGCCTGACACAAGCCTATTTGTTCCAAACGTTTCATTCCCATTCAAGTTCGGAAAGTGTGTTGATAGAAATGATGGATGATAAAAAAAACAGCAATTAACGTCACATTTGAAACCGAATTTGCCCCCAATATTTACTTTCTTACCCTTTAAAATGAGTCTCTGACATTGAAAATACAAATTTTCCCACTTTGGTGCGTGCTCACTCATCCATAAATAAACGAATCGATTTTATTTTTGCACAGAATTCTGCCCATGGGTTGATAAACAGTACTGCCAAATGACATTGCTAAAGACAGCCTTGCTTTATGAAAAAAAGTTCCACCTATTGAATAAGGAGTTAATTATTCTTCAACATAATTATGCACCCATATGTACACAAGTCTATGAGAGAGGAAGTCAAAATTTTAACAAATATGAAATGAGGGTTTGTTTCATGAACGGTTTTTGTTACTTCTGCCAACGGTTATTTCATGAAACTTCGCACACGGCTTCAGAGTAACACTATCCAAAAGGCGCGCACACCAAAATAACCATTTGATACGGCACAAAGTGGAGCCAATGCCTTAAACTTTCCTCTCATTTGCAGAATTTTCGAATTTTGTGCGCTCACTGATGCATTAAACTTCGGGATTTTCATAAAAATCAAATCAAATGAACTTTGCAAGGAGGTTTGTGACAAATATCCATAGATACAAATTGCATTTTTTCAATAACGTAAAAAAGAGCTTATCACATTCCACATGTTCATTCAAGCGTGAATGTTTATTTAAACGCATTATAATCATTGAAGCATGTTAATTGGTCATGAACATAACGAAAAAGTTGAGAAAAGATCATTTTCAGTTACCAAAATGAAACAATACTTGCCTATGATATTTTAAAATCATATTTTTGTTTTCAATAGATGTTCATTGAACCGTGAAACGATGAATATTGTTGAAGAAACTCAAAAATAACTGTCATCATATTCTATCATTTTTATTGATAGAAATGTGTAAAAAAATCCAATTATAGCAAATTTGGATTCGTGTTATTCATCCGTGAAATTTAGCCAAACAAGTTGTATCGTCTTTTAGAAAGTACATTTTACAAGCCTTCTCACTATTTTTCAGGATGAGAATGTGGAATTAGCTCCAATAAAATGGAATCATAGTCATGATATTTGGCTTGTGACTTTTGAAAAGTGACATTTTTGCCTTATGACGGTGCTCACTGTCATGACGTAAAATATGTCCATAACATTTACTTAGCTTATAAAATTACCTACACGCTCATGTAGAAATATATTAAAAAAACTCGCATTGGTTCGGAAATTATTGATGTTTGTTTAAGGGGTGACTTACTTTTTTTGTTGTGTATAGTTTCCATACTGACAAGTACTAATGAGCTAATGGTTAATACGCTAATGACATTAATTTTCACAAAGGGTGACCTGACAAACTTGACCTTGAACGATAATTCTACAATATAATTTATAGGCTTGATAAGATTTTAAAGTGGTGATGCTTGCGATTTTTGGACTTCAAAAAATAATTTAAAAAGGGTAAATTGATGTTTTTTCTTCATTCTTTTTTCTTTACAATGTTAAAAAAGGAAAATTTTGAAAGGGTTAAAATAATTCCTCTACATTAAAATATGGACATCCCGGAACGCTATTCTAATGAATAAATATAAATGGCTATCTGTAAACAATTTTAGAATGTCTAATAATGCAATTTATGATTATAGTATTTTAGATTTTGTAATAACGCATTTGTTTATCCAATAATATTATTGATTCTAATCCACTAAAGTAATTTTCTTGATCACAATTCAATCATAATATAGCCTAATTGACGTGTAAAAAGAAAAACAATGTTTGCCAAAAAATATTAAAAACAATTGCAAAGCACCCCTAGCTCTATAAAATTACACATGAAAGGCGCCAGAAGAATACTTTGATAAGGGGGGGGGGGGGGACGGATAAGATGACCCAAGGATGGCGTCAGGCCATGCATGCAGGCATCATTAATTCTTTGGAGGTATTCGACCCAGATCCTAGATCTCCTACTATAGTATTTCATTCTTCTCACTTTACTTGGAAACATCAAGTAGTTTTTGTCGTGTATAATAATTATATAAAGCAAGAAGAATTTATCCAATGAAGATAAAGAAGAAAACAAAAATTGGTTAGTTTTTTAAGTATCGTCATCCATTGGGTTAAAACTTCAACCGAATTTTCAAAAAAAAAAAAAAAAAATTAAAGCGTTTTTAACCTATTTAGAATGGCTCATCTTTCGCATACCAAATGAAATTATATGAGTTAAAATTATGATAATGATAAATCCATAATTTATTGTTCGAAATAGACATGAAATGAAATACTCCGAAAATTTGCTTTGCCCAATTGATCATGGGCCCGGCGGCCACTGTGCAGCGCCAGATCGACGAGGCTCTATCCCTTTAATCGTTGAACGCCAAACAGGGTAGCAGCAACTCCCATCTTTTTACGTCTTTTGGTCTGACGCGGCCGGGGTTTGAACCCCCGACCTCCCGGTTGTGAGACGGACGCTCTACCAACTGAGCCAACACACCCGTAATATAAACCACTATTACTTTTACATGCAAAATATCTATTTTTTGGACTGTAGATGGTCAAAAGGCTGTGGAATATGTCCATTATTACAATGTTTATAATGAAAGCCAATATAATTATATTATGCAACAAGAAAATAGGTGAGAACTATCCACCATATTGAAATGCAACGTAGTGTTAACATTTATCATGCTGCAAGTTGTCCCTGCCATTCAGATTCGATTTAATTTAATGTCAGGACAGACCTATTGAAACCAAAACGGTTAGAGTTTGACCATCATACTTTTTGACAATTAAACGTCAACTTGCATTTGACAGCCTCTGCTTTCCCGAGTCAATGAATATGAATGACAAGCCAGTCCCCTCTAGTCACCGCACCTAACGGGACCCGTTGTAAAGGAATACACGTCCGCATTCTATTTTGCTCATGAGGGAATACAACGCGTCACGCGGATAATCTCTTTTGGCCGCTTTTACCCCATAATAATGCATTCTCCTCAACCCCATTCCACGTTTCCCATCATACGCTACCGTTATGTTTTTCAAAGTTTTCTATAAGTAACCATATTGACATTTTATATTGAAAGAGTAATAAAAAAATCATGGGCTTGATGGGGGGGGGGGATGACTGTGCAAGAAAATAACAATTAGATGGTAATTTTCAGTTTTTTGTACACATTTTTTGGGGGGAGGGCTCCCCGGGAGGCGTATTTTTTTTTACACCACTGCTCCGCCAAAATCCGCAGAAATACGAAAGAAACGACTCGCGGGCAAGTCTAATCTGTGCGCTCTTGAATTAAAGCAAAGCTCTCGGAATTCCCGCGTGAGATGTGCATGTATGAACCCGGTGTATTAAGTTGAATGACTATCCAAAACCACCTGAAATCATCCCGTTACCACATTATTTTCTTAAGGTTATTGTTGATATTATGGAAAAAGGTTCTAAAAACCATTTTAGTTTGTAACTGAGCTGATTTTGTAGTGACAATGAAGATGTAAAGGATATTGTCTATTCAAAGTCTTGTGGCGAATTGAATTTGCTGAAAGAAAGTGTGGTGAGGGCACTTTTAGTATTTTTCCTACAGTATATAGGCCTCACTAGCGTCCCTACGGGGGGGGCAGTCTGCCCCCCCCCTGACGAGTCACAAACCATGCAAGGGACGTATCCCTGCCCCCCCCCCTGACGAGCTTGAAGCCCCCTTTTTTTTCTGCTTGTCAATTTTTTTTCTGGTACGAAATCCTATATTTGTGGTTGAAGGCCTAGTTATTTTTTTTTTATTTTTGCTTGTCAAATTTTGGGGCGGACGAATTTGCCCCCCCTGTGAAAAATCCTAGGTACGCCACTGATATATGCCTTCTAGTATTGACTTAATTGTTCTGAGGTTTTCCCAACCTTAAATACTTTTCAGAATCACGTACAGAGTATACATTTGCAGCAATTTGTACGTAGTGCACCTGTTGGATAAAGTTCAGTAGTAGCTGTGAGCTGAGAAAGATGAAAAGAGCCCGAAAAGAGAAGAGAAGCTATAGGGGTGGGGAGTGCGAAGGAATAGAGATAAAGGGGGAGAGCTAGGAGATACAAGGAGATTGATTTGGAAAAAAAATGTATTGTGAAAAAAAAATGAAAAAGAAATGGACCTTAAGCCGCAAGAGGGGTGGGGGAACAAAACAAGAGTCTACCCGGGCCAAGCAGAAAAATCAGATGAACAAAACGAAAACGTTCATTGGACATCTAAATATTTATGAAATTTTAATCACATCAAAATATGGGGAAATCACATGACAAATTGCCGATTTCATGAAGTCATGGATGCACCACTAACCATTCATTTTGTTTACAAATGTATTTATACTGCAAATAATCATTATTTGACCCATCACATGATTTTTTTCAGAACTCGAATCAAGCCTTACATAAATTGTTATGTAGGCCTTCTTGAAATATAATGAACTCAAAATATTGAGCTTGACTATATTTTTACACCTTTAATCACTCAATTATTATAAATATTGAATCATAAATTCATATTTTCAAGGTTGCTAAATAGAACTATAAAGTCTAATAATGGAAACATGAAAAGCATATCTCATCTAGATATCCTGGAAAAAGTTTTGAGGAAATCAAAATTTCGAAAAAAAATATATTTTGTAGTAATGATTAATGAACTATGGTTAGTCGTGCACCTATGATGTCAGCAAGTTGGTAATCGCTTGGTGATATTCACTTCATTGAAAATTCATAACATTCTTATTAGTTGTCCGATTTCCCTCAAACTTTTTATGCCCTTTCTGTCAATCTGATATTTCTTGTCCCGTTGAAAAAGAAAGTTATTTTGGCGTAGACTTTCCTTTAAAAAACTGAGAAAGAAAGAATTAATAGAGAGGTAGAGAGAAGATCGTATCTGCCAAATAAAAATGATAATAATAATGATCAAAATATGACTAATATAAAATCATATTTCTAGAGCGCATATCACTGCAGAAGCAGTCCCTATGTGCTGTGTAATTAACTAGAGAAAAGCAAAGGTATCAAGGTGTACTTATCAATAAATACAGACCAAATTTATCGACAAAGTGATTGTGCCTAATTTAATGGGATTTAATGACAACAAAATAAAGTTTTTTTTGTATTGGGCAAAAAGCAAGAGGGTAATGCAGAGACCACTGTCGCCTCAATCAGAACGGAGAATGCTGGAGAGACTCAGAGAGAGAGGGTGAGTGCTGAAGATCAGAGAGGTGAAAATTCTAATCGACGAAGAAAAGAAATCTAGTCTATCTGCAGCTAAAACCCTCGCTAGTTCTTTGTTTCATGTATCTGAATGTCTGGAGGTGCCATAAGTGCGATTAGGTCCCTACAAACTAAACGCTTTTAAAAAGCTATAGGCCTATATCTATATTGAAATCATAAGGTTTGTTTTGTATGACCATATTGAACGAAATCAAGATGTGTACGACGAAACGTGTGTGGTCAACGTGTTAGACTCTAGCGCGAGCCGTTTCTGTGGGGTTTTTCAATATTTTGGCGGAGCAGTGGTGTAAAAAAAAAATACGCCCCCGGGAGGGGGCTTAAGCCCTCCGCCTCTGATTCCATTTAACTACGCCAATGATTGATATGCGCATAAAACTAGAATCGTCTACGAGTTCTTAAATTTTTTATTGATTGAAAGTTCAACTTAGGAAATATATGTTCAGTAATTCAAAACTGAACATATTAATGATTCAATAAGATAGGGCGATATATTCAACAAGTTATGTAGAGCCTACATCAAAAACCTACAGAAGGAAAATACTAGAACAGAACAACACTGTTAGAAAATTTATCCTTAAAATAAAAGAAGTTCCTGCAGCAGAGTCTCGAGATCATCTGTAATCTTATTGAATTGCGTAATCTTACAGGAATTTGGTATTTGGTGTATGGAATCTTACAAATTTCCTTGAATAAAACACCCTTTTCCCCTTTTTTTAACAGACCTGTTATGTTAAATTGCAGAAAAATTCCTGTTTTATGAATTTACAGAATGATTCTGTTATTGCTTTCAGCAAAATCTTCTGTTTATTTTCTGTAAAATCACGGGTTTTTTAACAGTAAAGAAGGGTCAAATTGGAATTATATCAGGTGGCTGTACAGACATGTTTTCTATCGTCACTAAACGGATTCTACCCAAGACCTATTGATATGCCGTTCAATTAAAAATATTTATAAAAAAAGTTTAAAGATAAGTCTGTGACATACTTCACTTCGAAGTTTCAAATGATTTGAATGAAATAAATAATGACCTTTCACAATAAAACCCAATGCAGTTTATTCTATTTTTTTCGTGGAACTTAACCAAACAGCCCCCCCCCTCGCAAAAACCCAACTCACTAGAAGAATGCAGGAAAGGAAATCGTTTTTGTATCACAATATTGTTCAGTGATAGAGATGTGCTTTCTGATAATTTATTCTTGTTATGTGATCCCGTTAACATTTTACTGACATGTATGTAGGCAAATAAAGTATGTCATTGAATCGATCTAAAACTGTTAATGTTAAAATAAAAATCAAATATGGAATTGAATCTGTTTTAATACATCCATCACCATCACTCATATAGGCTAATATCTTTATCAGATGTTACCTAACTTTGATTGACAGCACCACCCCCCCCCCCCCTCGATCCCCGTTTATAATAGAACGCCTTTCTCTTCAACTTATTGTTCGCTTTCTTTGTTCGCTCACCTACACGTGATTGCGGCAGGAGCTTTCATCGTTGTCTGGCCATTCAAAGCCAAGACCTCTCAGCGGCAATCGCTTTAATCATCCGCCGACCAATCAGCGTGAAGGGAAAAAGCGTCGCGGCAATCGCTTTAATCATAGTCCAACCAATCAGCGTCAAGTACGTAAAACAAGCTGCCATCGCGTCAATACAAGCTTTAATCATCGGTTGACCAATCGGGACGAAAATTCGTATTAGTAATTGTTGAGATTCAAAGTCTATTCAACGTCTAATGATAATGCAAGATTGGAAAAAAGCCACAAACTCCAAACAAAGAGTTTGTTGTAAAGCTACCTCATGAAGATAGAAAATGAGGGATTAATAATCCATAACAATCAAGCATATTTGTCTCTAAACTATAATAAAAGAAATATAACTATCAAGTCCTGATATTCTTCATAATTTCTGCAAAGAACAACTTAAAAATTTGTATCAGTTAAGTAGAGACTAAAGTTATATAAATCACTATGATATACGAGCATTTATGTTAAGGTATATTAATTAATCAATGAAGTACAATGTATATATAATTTCCTCAGGTTTCGAATGATGTGTTGAAAATAGTGTATGATCCATTTATAAAATAATGGCAATGTATTGATGTATAAGGTTGCTGTCTCTTTACAAACCATTCGATCGAATTAGTCGATATGGTAACCAATAAATACTGAAGCAGTTCACTGGTTTCTCAAAACCTTCCGTGTCACTATGTGCCTATATCAGTAGGATGAGAGAACAAATTTTCGCATGCACACACCCCTACAGAGATGTAGAGTACGAAAATATAGTGAGTAAACTATCAAATGCGTGTTGGCATCATGATTAGAAATTTACATTTCTATAGATGAGAAAGCATTGTTTTGGATCCGACTGTTCATTGAAACGAATTTCAGAGTCTGTTTTAGATACATGACGAGTATTTCAATACTGAATGATATAGTTATTATTATTATTTTTTTTGGGGGGGGGGGGGTTGAAAGACTTGGTATCCCATTTGACCAAGCAGTATGATATTCCTAAGAAATAAAGAGGAAACAGTAAAAACTTCGTTCGCCGAAACGCCTCTTTTATTAATTGTCGATTCTACTTGCCCCCCCCCCCAAAAAAAAAGTTAAGTCCCAATAATGGATTATCTTTGGCAAACAGACGGGAATCATAGATACATTTATATTGCTCTTTAACATAATTCGACTTGATGTATATCTCAAGACTGCAAATCGTGTTCACTGATTAAAAAAAACACGAGATGGAAGAATCCATGAATATGCAACAAGATAATGATTATAAAAAGGCCATTTGGATTTGCACTTGCATGAAGTTGTTTAGGTCGAAATTTTGATTTTTTTTTTTTTTACAAAGTCCAGTGCATTGCATTTGAAATGCATATACAGGACAGACCTAATACCGACATTTGGCATAAAATAACCTGACTATTTATGCATTCTTTGTGACAAATGTCACTTTCAATTTGATAGCTTCTGCTGTCCACAGATTATGAATGACAAGTCAGTCTCCTTGAATCACCGCGCCTAACGGGACCGGTAGGAAAGGATTACAATGTCTGTATTTTCCGCTGCTCAATAGCAGAATAGGAGATATACAACGCGCCACGCGGGCCCGCGCACAATCTCTCTGCCTCCTATACCAAGTCACTTCGACCCCTCTTCACGTTTCCGTTTGCCATCAGTAGGGTCGTATTATATACAAGTTATACCGTTATATCTCTCGAAGCTTCCTCATCCACACTGTAAAAACTGAAGTGCTAATTTAGCACTTACAATGCTTGTATAGTGACTGCACTACGAGTGCTGATTTTTAAGTTCAAATTTAAACTATAGACAATCAGCACTCGTAGTGCAGTCAATAAATAAGCACTGTCAGTGCTAATTTTATAGCACTTCATTTTCAACAGTGCAGATTTAATGGAGTTAAAAGAACTAATTGACTCAAAATAACGATTTGTACAGGTCTTGTCGTAACGATTCTCCACTTCAAGTGAATCCAATTACGACATTATTTGCATATTAAAACTTAGAATATATTGCATAAATTTCAATTAACGTGTTAATCAGCTCATTACATCACAAATTATCAGTTCTCCAATTGGTAGGGTGGTGTATAATTATAATGTATTTTTAAAGATACCAGAGCAAGCGAAGAAGAGTCAAATTCGAATTAAAACAAATCTCAAGTAGGCCTATGTACATACCAACTGCGGTCTACATTATTACTTGATACTTTCAATCGTCGATTCTTTAAAAAAATAATGCAAAGTTGCAAAATTCGTATAAAAATATAACATTAAATTGATAAGATAAAGAAACATATAGTAAACAGAGTATATAAACGATCGTTTTATTCTATAGTTAACCCTGAGTAGCAGAGGCGTCGATTATGGGGGGGCAGGGGGGGCGATCGCCCCACCAATGAAAATATTGGGGGGGCAAACATATCATTTTGCCCCCCCCAATAATTCTGCATGTGCTAAAAATAAAATAAGATTGTACTGTTACACAGAAATCAGCAAGCGAGATTGAGATACACAACTCGTTCTTCGTCTAAAATCGTGCTCAAAATGTCCACTTTTCAGATTGGAATATCAAAAAATTTCAGCTCGCGCTTCGCGCTCGCATGATTTTTGTAACAAAAACCCATACTTTCCATGATTAAATAGGTGAATATGGTCCCGTTTTCAGTTCTAAACCTCAAAAGAACTCCCACTTCGATTTGCAATAATCTTTTGTTGGAAATATATATCTTGTTCTTTATTAAAAACGTCCATTAAACTCATTTTTTTTCAGATCGAAATATCAAAATTTTCAGCTCACGCTTCGCGCTCGCATTAATCTGCTGGTGAGATATATATGTATATATATATGTCTGTGTGTATGTGTGCATGGTGTGTGTGTGTATATATATACATATATATATGTACACATATATATAGGCATATGTGTGTGGGTGTGATCGAGCGCCTTTGGAAAATTGATTCATGATTTTGCCCCCCCAATCTGAAAAATGGATCGACGCCCCTGCTGAGTAGAGTATCCTTGGAGGACTTGTTCTCATGTTCGGAAAATGAGTCAATATTATTGACTCGAAATTAATGCATTAATGTCAACAATATTTTTATTTTCTCTTTTTGTACTTTAATTATATATTTTTTTTGGTTTTATTATTTCAAATCAAATCATTAATTGATTTGGTTCTTGTCACTTTTTTTCTTTTATTATCTCAATCTTCGCATCTTCTTCAGGACAATGAAACAAATGATTACAAACGAGATTTTATGACAGGTTCATATTAAGAAAGTGATTCTAATTTGAAATACACTCTAAATTTACTAATGAAAAACACGAGTGACATAATTTCGCAGTCATCATACTGAAAATATCGTAATAGCAAATCATCAATCACTGGCTAAAAGGGTAAAAATAATAACTATATCTAGGAGCCTTGCGAAATATATCACAGCAAATTACAGAGTTCGCAGTTTTATTACTTTCAACTTAAAATTGCCTAGCACTTATACCAGAAAATTAATTACAGTTTTCATAGTTCTGCAAAATGTAAGACATGTAAAACCGTTTGTCCCATAAGAAGTATCCACACATTACATCAAACACAAATAACTCTTTATTCACTTAAAAAAAGAATCGAGTAATTCTATTAACAGTTTCAGACCAAGTTTGAATACTGACAAGAGTGGGATTTTTATTTTCATTACAGGCGAAATGGATTTTGATGACAATCTGAAGTATTTTCAAAATTGTTATATTGAGATTGAGAATGAATATTCTGTATTAGGGAATGATTTAAACAATGTTGTATAGTGTTTTATGCAGAAGTTTCCTCTCATGGTAAATAAGGAATGGCTTTCCTATTCGCTATATTCTACGTGATAGGATTTCTGATCGTTAATTATTTTCCCGTAAACTCAATAGATAGATCAATTCGATGATTCAGATCTTCCCAGGGACCCCAACAGCCATCGTCGTATCCGGTCACCGAGTGGCTTTCTGACGGACGCTATTGTTCGAGGGGATTAACCGGGTAGGCGCTCCCTGATTGGACGGCGGTACTTAAGCTTTAATCATCGCACAGCCAATCAGGACAAAGCCTTTCATCTGACCGCGGGTGCGCTGGTGGGTGACCGAAGCCAATAAATGGGCGCGCTCAGCTGGTGGTAAATCATATCGATAATCAGCTGCTATTCATCTCGTTTACAATCCGCTTCGCTTGCTTCGTCGCTTCAACTTCGTCGGCTACTCAACGCTTCCTGCTCATCTACAATCATCACCATGGCCCCGTCCGTCAACGCTGCCGCTACTCAGCCTCACTTCGTCTCCGTTCTGATGTGCTCCGGTCCAGACTCGGGGAAGGTCTTCGCTGTACTCGTTCAAGACCTCGTCCACCGTCGCAAGAAGCTGGACATCGGTACACACGTCCTCGTCAAGCGTCACGATGGCAGTAAGAGGGTCAAAGGCGTCGTAGTTCACATGAATCGTAAGTATAGAACCTTAGTTCAGTCTATACCATTCGGTTCATTACACAATTCCCCAAAACGTTAAGGATTCCATAACCTTCAATTACAGTTTTCTGCTATATGAAATCATTTTTCACCCCCCATTATTCAAACGTCATACTTCAGCCAAGATAATGTTATCCCCGCCCTTTCCCCTACTAAAATGGATATATTATGTCAAATTCTATCTTATTTTGTTTGTATTGTATTTCTGTACTTATTGAACATGTTACTTATTATCCATTTCTCTGTTTTCTTTTTCTTTCTGCAGCATTCCTCAACGCTGAGCTTCCTACTCCAGCTAAGGCCAAAGCAGTACCAGTTCCTAATCTGCCTCGACAGCAACCAGCCAAGAGACCATGTATGCCAGAGCAGCCAAGCCTAGCCGACGATGTAGCGGTCCGTGCAGTGAAGCGGTCGAAGCCTGGTCCTTCTCAACCGAACGGTGTCTCGGCCCTCCAACCAGCCTTACTCCAGAAAGGTCCACATGGCGGGGTCTTCATCCGCTGCTTCAACCAAGAGCCCGAGCCTCCCTGTCGACGCATCTTCGGTCCTCAGTCTACCCGCTACCCAACCCGACACCGCGTCCGCCGAGAGCTGGTCTATGGCAAGACGTCGATAAAGCTCAAGGGTTCATCGCAGCCCGTCAGCGTGGAGGAGCTCGACGGCATCGTTCCTCTCGACTGCCTCGACGACATCGTCTCTGTCAACGAACTCTGTGACGCATTGACTCAAGCCGGGGAGGAAGCAGTATCGGTCGTTGGTCCGTTCCACTCCACTCCGATCTCCGCGCCACCAAACCGATCCGACGCTCCGTCCATCACGCCGTACTTAAAGGGAGAGTTTCAACCACTCCGACCAGCACCCTACTCACGCAACCTCTTTGCCCCCGTCTTGAAGCTACACCTCGGGCCGACAACAGACTGGATGATGGACTGTACCCCGTCAGCTTTCTTGGTATGCTGATGTCTTCGCCTCGTATGGCTTGAACTCTTTTATTTTGGACACTTATCCCAGTTGATAGTTCAGTGTGGCAATTTTGGAAATCTCTTGAACTTTCACCTGATGTAATAATCATAGTCAGTTGAATTTGAACTCTACAAAAAAGGGAGCCATTCACGTTTTCACCTTTCAGTGCTTGGCTTAATCATGTTTCAATTATCAAATCAAATCATCAAATTTTGGCATTCAACAGCTATGCAATTATTCTTGCCTTGACAGTGTTGAATAACAATTGGAACCAGTATTTTTCTACTCAAAATTCTCTTTTGTGAAATGGAATTGCAATTTTTCATTTGCATGATTTGTAACATGATCTGATAGCAAATGTGCTTTTTGTGCATTCAAATTGTAAATATGCATTTGTAATTACAAGAGAGTAGCATTATGTAATGATGGACATATGGATGTATCAGTTTGTAAATATTCAATTGTTGCAATTGCACTGTGGTGCAAATTTGTAAATAAAGTACATTGGTATTATATATTGGTCTCTAAATTTTCTATTCATTAAGTTTCAGAACTGGACTGTGTTGTGAATGATTGCTTGTTGATTGTGTTGTGAATAATTGCTTGTTGATTGTGTTGTGAATAATTGCTTTTTGATGTTGATTGTGTTGTGAATAGTTGATTGTGTTGTGAATAGTTGCTTGTTGATGTTGAGTGTGTTGGGAATGGTTGCTTGTTAATTTTGGTTGATTGTGCTGTGAATGGTTGCTTGTTGATGTTGATAGTGTTGTGAATGGTTGATTGTTGTGAATGATTCCTTGTTAATGTGTTTTGAATAATTGATTGTTGATGTTGCTTGTGTTGTGAATGGCTTCTTGTTGATGTTGAATGATTGTGTTGGGAATGGGTGCTTATTAATGTTGCTTGTTGATGTTGCTTGATTGTGTTGAAAACAATGTTTCTTGTTGCTTGATTGTGAGTTGAAGTTTTTTTTTGGTTGAGTGTTGGTGTATATGCTGTTCCCTGGTGATGATGCACGAGTTTGGTGGTTGTTACTGGTTGTTGATGTTGCTTGACTGGGAGTGGTTGTACAATGTTCAGAAGTCCCAGATGTTTCCTCATTTCCTTTGTAAATTTCATACCCATGAACCCCCTCCCCCCTCCTCCAAATGACATCTTCATTATTCTTCTATTGTCCTATAAAACCAGTACACAGAGAGTAAATATCTGAAACCGTTCGTACAGAAGGAAGAGAAGTTGGCCATTCATATGTCAAAACAAGCACAAACAAAATGGACGGTCTGGTCACATTTCATCAGCCAACACAACACCACCAAAACTGCCATCATGACATAATTGGTACATACTATACAAATAATGAATGTCTATCATACGTGCAATGGGAGGAACATTTTCATGAGATGAAAGATGTAAAGTTCCATTTAACGAGGCATTGACCAAGTCGAATGGAACTTAAAATCTTTCCATTGCACAAATATTTACATTCATTATTTGTTTTATATAACTCATATAAGATACAAAGTTTTTAAAAATGTAAAAAAGGAATACAAAAGATAAAGATTAGGTTGGCCTATTTCCAACAACTCCTTTTCTCTGATAATTGCTAGTCGGTGGATTACACCATGTATCGACAGCTCATCACCCTTTGCTTCCATTGTTTTGTGACGCACACTGCTGCATGGATCTGAGTCGAGTGTTCACAGTCACTTTGATCTGCGCTAACTTCATGCACGCAAACACACACACATACACAAAAAGGTATTAGACATACACATGATTATACTGAGGGAGCGCTAAGGATGACTATCTTCGAAGACGGCTAAGAAATACTTAGAGAGTAAAATGCTATAAAATGGAACCTCTACTGATAAAGGGTTTGTGTCACAATTGGCTATCAATGGTTTAACAACAATTTTAGATTGGAGTTTAAATTGAACCCAACTTCTGGATACAGGCTAAGTCTCTAAATGCCATTTTCTTCCCATCATCACATATTAGTCATAGTCTCAAAACATGTCTCTTCCATTCATCATCACATATCAAATATTACATACTGTCTATAAAATATGATTTTCATCCATTATCACATATATACACAACTGTCTGTCAATATATTTTTCATCTGTCATCACATGTTAGACACTAAAATGTGAAGTTTCTAAATATGATTTTTATTCGTCATCACATACACAGCTATAATTTTAATACATTATCACATTTCATACATCATCGCAGTCTTAAAGTATTTTTCATCTATCATGCGAAAATGCTATAAAATGGAACCTCTACTGCTACATGGTTTGTGTCATTGGCTATCCATGGTTAAACAACAATTTTAGATTGGAAGTCACCCGAGTCTATATTGAACCTGATTTCGTTCTGAATACAGGCTATAGTCTCTTAATACCATTTTTTCCATCATCACATATTTCACATACAGTCTCAAAATATGTCTCTTCCATTCATCATCACATATCAAATATTACATTAAGTCACAAAAAAAACTGTCTCTCAATACATTTTTCCTCTGTCATCACATGTTCACTACTAAATATAAAGGTTCTACATATGATTTTTTATTCGACATCACATACACAGATCACATTTCATACATCATTGCAGTCTAAAAGTATTCATCCTCACATGACTTACCACCGTCTCTGCATGCATCTTGTCATTTGAGCTCACTGACCTCGCCCTTGCCCGGAGGTCATCTATAAGTGACCTCTTCTGGCTCAAATCACGGTCAAGATGTTGAATTCTGGACATAAAACGGATGAAATTATGCTTAGATAAAGAAAATATAAGACAGAATTGTAGGACTCATCCATTCATCCACAACCAGTGTGTGAAATACATGAGAGTGACAGGCCATTTCACTCTCCTGACGGCCAAAGTCGGCCCTAAAATTTGTAAATTGGAATGCTTTGGGGTAAACATCTTTTACAAGGTTGTCCCATGATCTACATCGGCCACAAATAATATTCAAGTACATTTAGAAAATCAACATATTACCCAAGGTGACATGACATTTGTTCATGCAACAATTGCCCTGGGCTTTATTTCATCAAGGATATAGGGTTAGGGTTGCAATAGGGTATTATACTATTATGTTAGGTTTAGGTTTATGATATTAAGAGATTATTATGCTAAATCCAGGGTTGAAGTTGGCTGGCCATTCCATTAGTGTGTAGAATTTATAGAGGAGCAATTGTTGCCAGAACAAATGTCACAGAACCATTACACAAAGCACAAAATCTGATATGCTTTTTACAGAAGAGATGGTTGTTCAGTAAAAAAACTAGTGCTTGAAATGAAAGAAATGGCCCCAAACCTTAGATATTGCCCCCAAAGTGGCAAAACAGCCACTTAACCCCAAAAAGACTGGGGGGGTTAATCGGCTCCCCTACATATTTCGCGATAAATCCGCTGCGAATTTTTTTTTTAATGCGTCGCTCCCTGCCTTTTTACTTTCAAGTCTCATGCAAATTTTGAGACCAAAATTGCGACCCCTGGGTACGCACTTCCAAAATTACACAATATTTTGTAAGTGCACGCAGACCCAAATTGCTCAAAAATATAAATTTGTGTACAAATCCAATGCAAATAGTGTTTTTAGCCAAAATTCATAGATGTATCATTATTTTCCTTTAACTGATTAAAATCAATTGATTTCATCTTGTTTATGGTCAAAATAAAGTCCCGACAATTTCCATAGAAAAAAAACGATGAAAAACAAAAAGTAAAAAACATAGAAATACATAAGAAATTTGGAAACAATAAAATACATACAAAAATAAAAGTGATGTTGAATTTTTAAAAATTACATTTGAATCAGATTCCTATAAATAGTCTGTGAACCCAAATTAGCATGTTATGGGCATTATTTAATGAATTAGAGCCAATCTTTTATTTTATGCATGAATTAGCATAATCAATGAGCAATTAGATTTCTCGCAGAACATAGTTTTGTAGATTATGCCATGTGTAAAGCGTGTGCCAATTTTCATCGCAACAGCGCGATCAACGGCCAAGATCATAAGGGGGACTGAATCAGCTCCCACCCCTCCTATCTTCTTAGGCATAGAAATAGCCCAATCTATTTAGGTTTAAACTGAATATTTTTCCGTCTTCATAACAAGTCTACCGTTTTATTCATTTGAAAACACATTCCAAAGAGTAACATAGGGCCCCTCTGGTCAGGCGTTGCACTGAGACATTCAAATATCAAGGCGGGGGTCAAGATGGCTCTAAAGGATATGAAATTTTATCTCAATTGAATAATAGTAGTAATATAGAATTACTTGATCAAGACATTATTTCTTCCCTTTTCTGCTTTACTTTTGTCTCTACTTCAAAAATCATAATGGGAGTGGTCGCCCCCTGCCCCTCTGCAGAGATTTCCCAGTCAAGGATTAAAACAAAATGTGAGCAGAGAGGATTATATAACAACTCACTTGCTTTCCAGAGTCTTAATGGTGTCATTGAGGGTGTCCTTCTCAGATTTCATAGCCTTGATTACACTGCCTTGCCTGACAATCTCACTGGCCTGAGACTGCAATCATAAGAATGGTGATGAGAACAATGTGAATGTTAGTCTATTCTCATCATAATCCCATTTACATTATAACATTCTCATTATTATTTTCTTCTACAGAAAAATATCCTCATCATACATCCTCCCCCTCCTCATCACCATGAACATATTATAACTATCAACATTACCATCGTTTTCATCTTTATCATCAACATTTCCATCATCATTCTCATTACTACCATTATCAACATAATCATCAGCATCACCATCATCATATCATCATCATCATTATCAACATCATCATCATCTGTGTTGTCAACACTATTATCATCATCATATCATCATTACCAATATTATTATCATCACCAGGCATCATCATCACAATCCTAATCATATTCATAACCACCTCCTTCCTCCATATCAGCTTCACCTTACTTATCATTATCCTCCTCCTGCTCCTTATTTTAATTATCATCATCATCATCTGCAACACCTCCTCCTTATTATCAAACCCATCATAATAATCACAATCATCATCTTATATAATTATAATTATCATTATATGATTATTATGATCATCAATGTGATTATCATAAATTCCCATCCTTGTCGTTATTTTTTCTCTCACTTATTTTGTAAATAATATCATTATGCAAAATAACAATAATAGGCATTTGTGTAGCATCATCTATCTATACTTTTTCTATACTAAGGGGCTCTATTTTCATCATCCTGGCTTTAGCTTGAACTGCCGTTTCCAGCGCTGTGAACTCAAGGAATTAATCCTGCTTGGTACCCTTTCACCTCTCCTGGGTTAAGTGCAGTAGTTGAGTAATAGTCAGAACCACTAGACCAAAACGACCCCATATCACCATAATTATCATCAATATAAATCAGCATCATCACTATTAGTGTTGTTGCTATTGCTATCAATAACGTTTCATAAAAAAGGACGCTGAATTATGGAAATAAAGCAATGTCTTTCTAACCTTGATACGAGCCTCACTGTTTTTCCATTCAGTTTCCGAATGTTTATCTGTCTTCTGCTTAGTTAGTTCCTGGTTTTCGGTTTGCAACAGGTCTTTCTCCTTCTTCAGTTCTTCCATATCATGTGTTAGCCTCTACAAATGAGAAAAAAACACAAATGTCTATGAAAGTCACTAAATTAAAATGGCAATATGGCCACTGTGGGCACAAGGTCTTTCTTAACAGGTTCTATAACATATCTTCTTCTTCCATACAATGTGTTAGCCTCTACAAAAAAAATTATTTTGCTCATGGAAATTACACCATGGCTGTGATTCAAACCAACTCTGTTTCAAAGTTCAGAGACTAATCCTCTGGGCCACAATGCCAATATAGCACTTTTCTTCTCATTAAACAACACATTTAATATTTTGGGCAGCTTTTTGCGACATAAATTGAAACAAAAAAAATTATTGGCGAATGAGTGGGCAACTGGCTGCCCATAAAATTGTGATATAAGTTTACTGAGGTTTCAATACCACCCAAAGATAATAGTGAGTTTTGCTCAGCGAAGTATGGGGCTTTTAATTATGTAGGTGTATTTATTCTTCTTTCTTGGAATAAAAAAATGAATACTTGTATCAGGAAGTACAATCCTCCATATTGGTGCAATTTCTTGATGTTGGGAGGAGGGAATAAGTACTAAAAAGGGTTTGCAATACACCCACATCACTGAAAGCCCCTTACGCTGCTGAGCAAAAACTCGCTGTAGACTGAGATGAACAAACCTGGATGGTGATTTTGGAATTCTGGTATCTGGCATTGGCAAGATTCAAGTCTGACTGCAGAGAATCGTTGGCTTCCTTGTATTCCACAGCAGCCTTCTGTAACATACGTCTCTGCTCCTGAAGGGAGGCAACCTAGAAGGAAGGTTGATAGGCCATCGGTAACGATCTTCAAGAACAGTCAACAGAAGATTACCAATTGTTTGACTTTTACACAGGTCTGATCTTAAGGGACATGCACAAGAAAATAGCTGAAATTGCTCCTTTACTTTTGTGATAATAAAAATAGGCATTCATATGGCACCATCTATCTAAAAATATTCTATTCCGAGGCACACAAGAAAAAGAAAGAATGAGAGAGTTTGGCCGAGTGTCAAAGTGCCAATAATACTGTTAGAAAAGATACATGTAAGACTTCAGTTTAGATTAGAATGTCTCCAGTGATGATGATGTGCTGACAAAGTGTACAAAAAGCTGAAAATAAGCTTTAAAAAATTGCTAAAATCAGCTGAAAAATTTGAACTCTCACACTCCTGTAGTAATAATAATAATCAATATAACGGTGAACATTTTCATCAAAATTGGATGCAAACTGAGAAATTTATGACATTTCAAAGTTTCCCTCAATATCACAAAAGTTACATGCACTCCTGGACAGTATGCAAATTACGTACTTTCATGTTCTCCTCCTTATGATGTGAAACATAGTTTGATCCTTCCCTGAACATGTGGAATCGCCACTGTTGTAATCTCTTGTGCTTTAATGAAGAGTCCCCATTGCCAATTCCACAAAAAATTAGTATTGTATAATTCATACGAAAAACTAGAAATGAAATAGTCATGTGTTGTCATCGGTTCCCTGACCAGAATGTGCATATATCTTTTTTTGTGAAATTAAGCAAAACTTTATGGATGCCAGATGTTCTTACTTTACATTTGATTTTGATATGACTTTGATCATTATGCTTATTCGATTTTCTATTTTCATTCAAATTGACCTTTCATCGAGGTGGCAACAGACCCTAATTGAAACCTTGATCAACAAGTGGGTCTTCACACAAGACTAGCACATCGATAGTACTCTGCGCATCCAGACCCCTTTAAAGGGGAAGTTCACCCTGAAGAAAAGTTTAATGTAAAAATAGCGGAAAAAATAATAAAAAAATATTGCTGAAGGTTTGAGGAAAATCCATTAAAGATTAAGAAAGTTATTAGAATTCAAAATTTTGGATTTGTGACGTCATAAACGAGCGGCTGCTGTTATGTAATATAAAATGCATGAATTTCAAGTTTTGTATGGTTCCTGATGACTTAATTTTGTTTTCTATTCATGATCGGGTGTGACATGATTTGTATATTGATATACAAAAGGTACAGTAAAAACCATTTTCAATTTTCTGAGAAAATGAGATTTCATTATTTTTTTGCCATTCGCTATGTAGGAATGCTGCTCGCATATGACGTCACAAATCAAATAATTGAAATTGTAATAACTTTTTAATTCTTTGATGAATTTTTCTCAAACCTTCGGCAATATTTTTATCATTTTTCTGCTATTTTAACAACAAACTTTTTGTCAGGGTGAACTTCCCCTTTAACTCGAGTGTTTGATGGGATTGCACAGCAGACTAGGGTAGACTTGCCCTTCAAAGAATTTGTACCTGTTGTTGTAATGCGCCAAGTCTTCTCTTCAAGACGTTGACCCCACCTGGTCCAGGACTGGAACCTCTAACCTTACTTGCTGATTTCTTGTTGTTCACCTTCTGATTGGAGAAGTTTAGGCTCTTGATGGGCGATGTGGCCGTGTCTCTCCTTGATGATACTATGAAAATAGCAAGAGATTATGCATGGTCAATAATAACTTATTAAAAAATTTTGCAAGAGATTATTATGATATGTGTAATAATAATAGGCCACATAATGATGATAATGATGATGATGATGGTGAAAATGATGATGATACATGTATAATCACTATTATGATAAGAAGAAGAAGAATAACAATGATAATAAAGATATTAAAAAATCAGTCTGATCTTTCACATAAAATTAATAATTAATTAATAATCATTTGTGAGTTGGTGGCCTACTATATACGGTGGTGCTAACAATATAGTGATCACCACCAGAAAATGAACATATTTCAAATGTTCAAGTTCTGCCATTTTTAGATATTTAATTGTGAAATCAGGTGATAAAAATATTACATTTAATAAAGTTTGTTTCTATGGGCTCACCGAACATTGTTGTGTTGTTGTCTCCATTCAACACTCAGCAAGAAGGAGTGCATTTTTTAGCACCACTTTACATGTAGCACTAGTTAAAAAAAAGAACTTGGCCCGTATTCTGAAGTCAGGTTTAACTTAGACCATGGTCTAACTCTGTGCTAAAATTATGGGAAGCCTAACGTGTCAAAATTTTTATTAAGTTGTACGTTTCTTATATTTACTGTGCTCTTTCCTGATTCTTCAATGGTAAAGACAATCATCTATTTATACTTCCTAGACAATTATGAATTATATGAGAGCCAAATGAGCTGAAATAAGATATCTCTGTTGTTAGTGATGTATGTAACAATTGGCTATCCATACTTAAACCACAACTTAAAACCTGAGTTTAAGTTTAACCCGACCTCAGAATACGGGCCCTTGTGTCCATGTAGACCTAAATTTAGTGCATTTGAAATAAAACAGTCAAAAGTAACCAGATAAGAGATGATTGTAACTTACTGGGTGAGATTGGTTGAATACCAGGAAATATAGCCCCCTCTGTTGACAGCATGGAGCCACTATCACTCTCATCTGTTTCTGTCATTATTCCACTCTCTGCAACCGCGACTGGGAATGTAAAAGAGAATGAATATAATTATTGCAGAACATAGCACAGAATAATTACAATTGAATAAATTAAATTATAAAGAATTATGAAATGTAAATACAATGAGGTTTTTCTCAGTATGCAATAAAATGGCTTGAAACTGAACAATTTTTATATTTTACAAGCATTTTTGTCACATTGGCCTGAATTCACAAAGGTGGTTTCAATTGTACCATGGTACAAAACCATGGACGAGCAGATTTTGTGTACAATATCACACTTATTTCATCATCTTAAGTAAGAATAGTCAAATTTTGTTTGCAGTTTTGGCAAAGGGCGTTAAATTCATGCTTGAATGAAGCGTGATAGATAATACAAGATATCTGCATAGTCCATGCATTTGTACCATGGTAAAAACTATGTTTGTGAATTTGGGCCAATAAGTTTCTTATAAAGAAGAGTATGAGAGTGACAAAAGCTATAAAAAATAAATAGCATTTGTCAACTGAGTTTGATCTGTGCCAGACTTCACAACTAATACACATGTATATAATTTAAAATACACAAGGATTCCATAATTTGTCTAGTCCCTTTTACTGAAATATACAATCATTGAAAACGATAAACGTTTAATTGCAAAACACATGATTATAATATAACTGACTTGCCATCATGACAGTTTGTCAGGAGATCAGGGAGCGTTTTACAAGGCAAATGGTGATTTTCACTGAAAAGTTTCCTCTCAGCCAATCAGATGCAAGGACTTGGCCATATAAATATGAAAAACCATTACCAATTTGTTCTAAGCCAATCAGATGCAAGGATTTCAGAAGCTTTTAACACTTGTCTTTGAAGGTCACTATTTGCATGATGAAATGGTCCCTAGGTTGGCAGAAAATGGGGTTCCATGACATCCTAAACCTAATATGGAACCATATTGCAACCCTAACCCTACATCTTCAAGGAAACAAAGCCCCAAGCAAATGTAGCCAGAACAGATGTATTGTCACCAGAAATGGACCTACCTCTCTCTGTCTGTGTAGCAACAGACATCAGCAGTGTCTGGAAGACCGGCGGGGTACCCTGGTAGGCTTGAGCCATCCGGTCCAGGTGGTGCAGGATCGCCAGGAGCTCCCTCCTGGATGGACTTATGCCACTGGCTCCTAGACTCCGGGACCTGCTCCAATGATGGGACCTCTGTGATCTGCTGGTCCTGGTCTGGTCTAGTCTGGAAGAGTGATGGGGACTGGTCCTGGAACCTGTTCCCGGTCTGGGAGGTGTCCTGAAGAGGTCCTTGGCAGGGGATAGGCTACGAGATCTTCGGGTGGGGGACTTGAGAGGTGTAGAGTGGTAGAAGTCACGACTGTTTGGAAAAAAAGAAGAGGGAAGATTACTTGATCAAACTTGGTCAATGATGTCTCCACAACCACTGCAATATGTATAATTGAATGATTCAATTCAACTAATCTAACACCAAATAACTATTTCACTTATTAATTCTTTACCAAGCTACTTTACCTAACTATTATTAACTGGTTAAATAGGTTAGTACATAAGTAAAAGCTGAAGTAAATACACAGAGATGGAAATAAAATCAATTCAAAGCAAACCAAGAAATCAAACCAACTAATTGATCAATTAATCACAACATCCATCCATCAATCAATCATCAATAATTCAATCATCTATTCAATTAATCAATCAACTAACAGATCAATCAATCAACCAACCAACCAACCAAATAGTGAATTAATCTTCTCTTTTGTTGGTACATGTAGGTGTAAAAAGAAAAAGAAAAAAAAAAGGGGAAATCAGATGTCATCCCAGTTTATGGAATACATTTGTTCTTACCCATCTCCATCAATATCTTCATCAGTCTGGCTGTCATCACTGCCCTCATCATCACTATCATCTTCCTTATGGACAATTACATGAACCCCAGGACCAGGGTCTTCATCCTACAAAAAATACAAACACAAAAAAAAATTCAGGACAACATTTTTCTTATGTTACCCTCATCCGACAAACCAGAAAATGCATAAAGAACAGGGTTGCTTTTTTCATTTAATTTTTTTTGGCAGACACAGAATATACAAATGCAGTGTTTTGTGAGACAATTCATTTAAAAAAGAGACTAATCCAATGCACAAGTGTCTTTGTGCAGAACAGCAGCAAATATATATTAGAAAAGAAAAATAATACTAACCGACTGACCCAATTTTCCAATTTGGGGCTTTTAAGGGTAATACACCATTTTTCAGGCCTTGTCTGCGTAAAGGTGAAATCATAATCCCCTTTTTCAAGTTTTCAAGAAAATTAATATTTTGTTACATATATAAATAAATCTTGTCAGATGAATGCAAACTCAAATGCTATGTTGGGCAAACACTATTCATACCCCTTCATGAGATGTCTTCTGTTCCCTCTCTGCTTCCCGTTTCATGGTCACAGCTAATTTCTTCATCTTCATCTTGAGTTTGGCGATTTCTTCTACTAAGGCTTGATATTCTACTTCCTTGTGGGTTGATGTGGTCTTGGCCTGTACCAGGTCTGCCCTCATCGATCTAAGATATCAATTAATGTTTGATTATTATAATAACAAGTTACGGCATCATGCAAATAACAAGATGACAATGAAAACTGAATTAAGCAGGATAACACATTAGAATCATTGGTAGCTAGGCAATCATATTCACAAAACTTGCAATTGCCAAAACATAATTAAGGCCTGGTCACACCGCCCGAGCGTTGTTGGAGCGGTCGTGGAGCGGTAGGGAGAGAGGGTCAAATTTCGCTCATGAAATTGGGGAAAAAAATCTACTAAAAAAAACAACAACAAAACAATCGAAATCGAAAATGGTGAACGGTAGCGAGCAGTGACGATTTTTTTCTCTCCGTTCCATGACCGCTCCAACAACGCTCAGGCAGTGTGACCAGGCCTTTAGCCCAAATGGGTTCAGCCTATACTGTATTAGATTATATGAAATCTAGACCAACTGCTTTTAGACCGAGTGAACAAACAAAACAAAATTTCCATTACAAGAAAAAATATACTAAACTATAAATAAATGCGTATTTGTATTTTTTTTTCTTTCCTAAAAAATGTAGAAGTTACACAAACATGTACATAATTAATATACATAAACATCTAAAATATTTTGTGAATGATGACAAAGTCAAAGAATATTTGTTGTAATTGAAGGCCTTCTCCTTACCTGAGCTGTCTTTCTAGTCTATCTCTCTCCTCAGCCCACTCATCCTGTTTAGACTGTAGAGCATGAAGGGATTTGTGTAGTCTCTTGTTCTGAATTCAATGTAATAAGATTGATTTATGTAAACATGCTATGATTGGTTTTTGATGATTTCTTGAAAAGAATGTAGGTAAACATAGGTCAACCTTCAATAAGTAAAATATTTGCCAAAGTCAAGGAAATATTTTAGAATTTAAAGGGATTTGTCTAGTGTGTAGACTCTTGCTCTGAATTCATAAAGAAATAAATGTGGTTTCTAAGGCACCATATCCATTTTAATCTAAATGCTCAAGGTGTACTGTTGAAAAGAGAGAAGCAAAACAACATCAAATTGTCATACGCAGAATTATACAAATTAGTATTCAGTTTTCCATATAATAAGATTAACATAAACACACTGGTATTGGACTTTCATGATTACACAAGCAGAATACAGGTAACCATAAGTCGACCTCCAATAAGTCAAATATTTGCCGAACTCAAGGCAATTTTTTTAAGGCAACAGTATATGCCACACAACCTTGCATGGACCACTTCTGACTTGAAAAGGAAAATGAGAAAAAAGGCCAGACTACTGAAGGAAACCTTTAGGAGCCACAGTATGGTAGTGTGACCTTAATTCACGCATTACCTAATTTTGTGCATGGTCCAATATCTTAATATCTAATCAATATCTTAAAAAACTGATATCACCAACAGAAAGAGTGAATTAAAATATCTCAGTATGGTAATTTTCTTGAAGAAAAGGTCTCTATTTGTGAAAATATTGGCAAAACATCAGCAAATTTGTTACATTTTGCGTCCGCTCCAAGAAAATCCGATCTTCTCGACAAGCATCAAGAAATCACCTGTTTCAAGCAGATGTCTCCAAATACATTAAGTAAAATGTGGTACCAACCAAATTTATACCATTTTACCCTCCATCTGCTATAATTATCTTACCTTTGTCTGCTTGATTTCGTTTCTAAATTCTTGCAATTGATCATGCGCAAATTAAGGTCACACTTTTTATGACACTTTTTCAGCCGAGCGTGCACTAGTCGATCGCCATGGAATTTTTGAAATCGCTATACCGGCGAAACCCTTGACCTACTTTATAATTCCGTCAAGCGAATTTGGACTTTGGGATCTTGCCTTCCGTTTGGTATTAATGATTTTGATTAATTTTGTGTGAGCTATGAGAAATTTTTTATTGAAAATCAACTTCATGATATTTTTTAAAATGTGCGCAAATTACGGTCACCCCATCATACATTGAGACCTACAGACAGCACTGGAACATGGTTGCTAGGCTGGTTAATCTAACACAGCACAATAAACAGCATAGAAGAAAATCCTAAAGACAACTTGGTCTTACGTTAATCGCTGCAGGTCTAAGATCATCAACATTCTATCTCTGAAATCTGACAGAGGTATCCATATGACTGGCAAAGACAAGCAGAGAGCGCCCCAATTATTACGTTCATTCTGTCATCATGAACAAACACTCTTGTCGGACACGTGTAGAAGGTTCTACATGTATGTACTATCCTGACATTAAAAATTTGCATATTCATCACACTAGTAAGGCCAAACAACCGTCAAGTCTCAACCCATCCAAAGCCAGAGGACTGGATGAAATTCCATCTAAGCTATGTAATCTTATAGAGCTCTGTAAAGATCTCACCAGCTCTTGGGTTCATGCTTCAACAGAGCTACAATGCAGGTAATGTTCCAACAGAATGGAGTCTGCCTTGGTGATCCCTACTCACAAGTCTGGTGATAGGTGTATAACCAAGGAAATTACATACCAATTTAATACCTAACTTGCATCTGCAGTAAGCTAATGGAACTCATAGTACTTAATTACATCTCAAAGTATGTAGCTGCCAACATCAATATGGGTTTAGGCAGATATTCTCCACCACAATCAATTGCAAATTTTAGACCCAAATTTACAAATGTAAGATCAATTTTAATTATTAGCAAATAAGTTGATGTAAGAAGCACACCATCAATCAATTACAAATTTGCAATAAAATGCATGAATTTCAATTGAATGTGTGTCCTATAATTGACTTGCGATCAATTACAAGTTTTTTGCAACAATCCATAAATTACAATGACAATAACTAACAATTATTCACGATGGTGGCTCACACACCATGCACATTCATTCCTAAATACCTTTTCAAACAGATCTTCAGCCCTTGCCTTTTCTCTTTCCTCTCTCTTGTTAGCAGCCTTGAGCCTCGCAAGCTGACTTTCCAAGCCTCAGATTAAAAAAAAGAGATAAAGATATAAATATATAACAGGCACTTGTCTACGTAATCATGTTACTCTCCGCCCAGGTGTAGATGGGTACCTGGGGAAAGGACTTGTTTGACGTTTTACCCGAGAAGTCCTGTTTTATATGACAGTTACAGTGAACTGTGCTCGGCCAATAAAAATCAAGGATATTCATCAGATTTGTCAGGTGAAAAATGTTGATGAAATGAAATCCTGTAACACAAACCATAATGATCAATCTGGGGCTGATTTATATGACTGATTACACACAATAATAAACACAATCAATTGAAGAAATAAGCTAATAAAATAATCTAATTTTCAATGAAGAAACATTGATTCAGACTTTGGTTACCTCCTGCAAAGTTGGTTTCTAAATCTAAAATATTAATAAACATATCTAATAAAAATGATAATAGTTATCATTATTATTATGATCATTATAATATTTATAAGGTGCTTAATGCAGATGTTTCTAAATGCTCAATTTTCTGACTCTTATTCAATTACCAGGATTGTAAAAACAAAGTGTAATCAATAAATCAATAAATGATAAATGAATATCTGTGAAAAACAAATGGCATACGCATGCCTTTCCTGCTTTATTCACACATAATGTCTCTTCATTTTGTCTTTATTTGTCATGTCTACTAGTGCAATTTTCTTTGATGTTTGATTTCATTCATTTTAATGATTATATGTATGTATTGTCATGTCAACATGTGTAATTTTATGTTAATTATTAATGTAAAAGTGAGTGGAGAAAATTGTTCTATGTATATCATAGACTAATAAATTGAAATTAACTGAATGGAATTGCATGGAATTAAAATGAAATTGAATTGAATTACCATTTTTCTCATCTTCAAGGCATCTAGTTAGGTCCTCTATAGTAGAGGCATCCACCGCAGACTGGACCCGAAGTCTATCAATATCTTCTTCGATGTTCATCCTAAAAAACGAGCAAATTCATTCATTTCTCAGAAGGGAAAGAAAATCAATTCATGAGGAATTCCGTTGCTTGAGACTGGTTGGAAGTAACTTTGAGATCTCAGTGCAGAATTATTCTTAGCATCCCAATTCCCCATGTTTCAAAAAGTCTGCTGATATTTGTTCCATTAAGACATAATTTCCAATTTCTAAGAAAATTGTATTTTATGGAATAAACATCTCATGGCCACTATTGTGGGAGCTCATCAAAAGTGACGTCACAAAATTAAAACTTCAACAATCCACAACTGTTAATCTTTTATGGGTTTTCACCAAATTTTCTTTAACATCTATCTTTTGTTTTCCTGCTTTCATTAAATCCAACTTCATGCACGGGAACAATATCCATTTCGTTCATATTGAATTCAATCTATTGATAATTCATCTTCTATCAAATCAATTAATTAGCAAGTAACAGGTATCATGATCATGGGAAATAAAAAATTTTGTAATTGCTGAGAAAGTAGCAAAACAAGCATGATATTCAGGCATGATGTTGAGTCATTTCCTAAGCAATCATAAAACACTGCCCACATGTGCCTGTATGTGTTGGTGAACTTCAGTGTGATTGTTGTTCAGCTAGGATTTCATGATTTCACAAAGTTCAGTTAATGTGACTGTACCAGATCTAAATCTATAATGATATAGTGACAACTAAACCTTAGATTTATATAGTCTTTCTCATGAAATCAGTGTTTACTGAAACTCCTTTCATTTATCTTTAAAAAAGAAGCACATTAACAATCTGTTGGAAAAATGATACAGAATACGAATTTCATTACATATTGTTTGGCAATGCCTGAATCTGATGCCCCACTAGCAATCCACAATCCCCCCAAAATTTGCAATATCTATTGGGGGGAAAAAATCAAATATGATAATCAGATATGAGCCCTTACAACAGTGGGCTATAAACTGCCTAGAGAACTTACTTTTCTTGCATAAGGATTGTTGTCTGCTGTTTGTAGTAAGCTAGTTCATTCCAAACACCATCAGAATCCTCTCGTCTGAGCTCCTTGCTCTCAGATCGAGGTAGCTTTTTCTTTTTCTTCTCTTTACCACTGGATAACATAAATTTACAAATGTGGTGGAATTTCCTTTAATCATAATAACAATAGGGTCATTTATAAAATCCAGTTACTATGTGCAATATACTCTACTGCACCTAATACTTGGTATCATATTATTACATTGGTTGTACTTAAGCTGCCATATGTGTGCTAAAGCATTCAAGGAATAAATCCAAGCAGGTACCCATCAACCCCACCTGGGTAGAGTGCAGCCAATGTGGATAAATTTCTTGCTACAGGAGATGAGAATAATCAGAGCTTGAGTATTCAGGACAAGGCATCTGTGTAGGCATCATATAAATTTGATTCAATGGGCACCTGGTGCCATCTGAAGCACGTACATCTATTCAACGCCCTCTTGACTTGTTTCATTTAACAAATGAGGTCAATACAGCAAAGATTACTTCATTACATCTTTCTTACCTCTCGTGTTGCTCATACGTTTTTATCTGTTCCTTGACAACATCATAAGCAGATTGCAGAGTCCGGAGCCGCTCCAAACGTCGACCATGGGCTTTCCGCAATTCTTCAACCTCTTGATTCTATAAAAAAAGACAGTATTAGACTTATGATATGGCATTTTTCCAGCTGATAGAATTTATATTTAAATATAGCCCCCTTTCTGAGACATTTTAAATTTACTTAAACTTTAAATATTTCAAGCAATTACATATTAAAAAGCTACAGACAAAGATTATATCTTGAAATTTTTAGACCATTCCATTGAGGCGTTTTATTCAATAAAAAAGGTAAAAAGGCATTCAATGACTACTTTATTTATGTGATATTGTAATGTTTGATGATACTCCAGTATAATTCGAATGACCCATCCTTTACCAATGCGTTAGACATGCTTTATTCTAATTTAGTATTGAACCATACCTTAAGCCTCAAGAGCTTCCTTAGATCCTCTTTCTTCCGAGCCTCCCTTCCTCTCCCTCTCTCCTTCTCCGCATCATCCAGGAAATCTGATATTCTCCCATGGCTCCAGGCTCCAGCCTGCTCCTGGTTGGAGAAGCGGTGGCTCCCTGATGGAGATAGAGACCTGGCTCGACGAGCCGAATGCTTGGTTGGGGTTGATGTAGCCTATTAAAATCGTAATAACAATAATCATGATACAATATGAGCATGTATGCATTACTGATTATTTAGTAGCATATTCAACGATACACTATACCAGGGGTTCTCAAACTACGGCCGGATCCAGCCCATGGAGCTTCGACCTATCTGGCTGTGAGACTGCTGTTTTTTTAATCACTTTTAAGTCACAATATGAAACATAGCTCAATATGATCACATTGTGCAGTTATGTATCCATGAAACCGTTATAAAAGTAATGGCAATCAAATTAATTTGACTTTTAACAAAGTTTAGTTTATGGAGTCTTTTCTATAGTTTCACGTCAAATGTTGATAACATGTTGCATTTGAAAACATGTGCGCACACATTCCAACACGCAATCAATTTAGTTGAAACGTAAGCTTATTTGCCGTTTCAGTTCTGCGGGTTTTCTCGGGGCACATAAAATTCTGCAATGAAAAGAAAGGTGGATGCTGAAATTCGTGTTTTCCATGAAGAATGGACAGGACAGACTAGCATGCATTCATTTTGCCGCATCGAGCACAAGGCCAATGTGTCTACGCGCTTCGTGCACATTTTTTTTCTAAGTATCCTTATCACCCTGGCCCTTTCAGGTTTATTTCGAGTCTCATCTGGCCCTTCAAAGAATAAGTTTGAGAACCCCTGCACTATACAGAGTATATCACAAACAGAGATTATAGCAGAATAAAGTGAATATATAACCAAATTCAAATTAACTTAAATTTCATTCCTCAAATTGAAAAACAATTTTTTTCAATTAATTGCTACTGTTTCATTTTAAAGTTTATGTATTGTGCAGACAAATAAATATAGATTGGTATGTACATGTACAACTTGTACGTTTCTGCTCACAAAGAAGGTATCTTAGGTTATTTAATGTCAATATGCTGGCACTGAACCAATAAAGTATATTTGCTTGAAAAAAACTAGCGGTGATGAAATATAAAGCTTGTATATACTTTTTTTTCTTAACCCATTTTTTCATGGATTTTGTATTCTATTTTTTTTTTCAGGGGGGGGGGCTCTGTTATCAAGTTACATGTATGCCATAATATGTGGTCATTTTTTTCCAAATAGGTTAAAGGGGAAGTTTATCCTGGCAATATGCAAAAATATCAGAAAGATGATCAAAATATTGGTGGAGGTTTGAGGAAAATCTATCAAAGATTAAAAAGTTATTGGATTTTTTTTTTATTTGTGAAGTCACATGCAAGCAGCTTCCCCATATATCATGGAGTAAAAAATCAATTTCAGTGTAAATGACAATTTCCCCCCAAATTGAAAATGGTTTTCATTTTACCACCAGTATATCGACAGACAAATTATTTCACACCTGCTCCTGAAAAAAAAACCTTTTGAGTCACATATTTTTTCTTGGAAACATCTAAAAAGAATTATTTATTACACAACATATGGGGCAGCCGCTCACATATGACCTCACAAACCAAGAACTTGAAGTTCTAATAACTTTTTTAATCTTTGACAGATTTTCATTATACCTTCACTAATATTTCTTCTTGTATTTCTACAATTTTTTTCTTCAGGGTAAACATCCCTTTTAAGGATAGTTATACATGTAGCTGGTCTCACCCTATCGGTGACTGCTTGATGATCGGAGCTGGGTGCATGGTCAAATGGTCCCCTCTGTGGAACTCTAAATCCAATAAGAATTTTTTTTTTTAATTACCACCATATAAATATCAAGTTACATAAAAAAGAGGCCCTGTTGTACATAAATATTGAAATTCAAAAACATGGGGTAATTTCAATCATCAATCATTTAAAAAACTTGCTCCTTCATTCTTCCATCGATCAATCCATTTTTTCTTCCAACCATTCATCCAAATCACTCATTCATTTATCCATTCTTTCCTTCCTTCACCCATCCATTAATCCTACAATCCTTCATTCATTCAATCATACCTCTATGCATCCATCCATCAATTCATTCATTAATTCAAACATTCATTCGTTAATTCCTTCCTTTCTTCATCCATCCAGTCATCCTACAATCCTTTAATTCATTCATTTCTCAATTCATTTATTCATTCATTTATCCATCCATCCATCCAACCATCAATTAATTCAATCATTTATATATTTATTCCTTCCTGCCTTCATAGTTCCTTTTAATTGTTCATTCATTTTGATTAAATTTTGGATCATGCATTCATTTATTCATTCATTCATTCATCTATCCATCCATCCATTCATCCAACCATCAATTCATTTATCAATTAATTCAATCATTTATATATTTATTCATTCCTTCCTTCATTGTTCCTTTTAATCATCCATTCATTTTGATTAAATTTTGGTTCATTTATTCATTCATTCCTCCATCCATTCATTTTGTTTAATTTTTGGTTCACTTAATCAATCAATCAATCAATCCAGCAATCATTCATTTATTCAACCAGTCATTCATTCAATCAGTGAGTAATTCAGTCAGTCATTCAACATGCAGATTGCTTCTACATGTATATTAATTATCTTGTTCCTTTAAAATCAATTCACTTATTTTCAAAATGCCACACTACTAAATAAAACAGATTGTATTGCAACACAACTTCAAACTTCCAAAAGTCATGAAAAATGTAGAGAGGTATTAGTTATTCCTGAATGGATAAACGGGCTTGTGGAATAAAGAAATTAAATCAAACATCATCTATCTTATGGATAAATTAGTGAAAGCTTATATTTATAAACATAAAACAATTATTAATTTTTATTAATAAACAGTAATATTCAGAACCCATTAATATTCGTGAAAAAGCCAAATCAATATTCATAAATTCTACATCAATAAATAGCCATTGATATTCATGCATAGTCGTAAATGTTCATGAATAACTTTTAATAATCATGAAAGGTAAATTCCTTAATCAGATTTCTCACCCTGCTATTGTTGTCCATTCTTCTCTCTGTTCCATTCTCAAGACTTCTTGTGACCTTGATCTTGACCTTGTCCTCTGACTCGAACTATCTTTCAGATTGACCTGCAGAGAGACACTTCTCATTGGTCGCTTGGTGGTCATCTGAGCCTCTGTCTCGGCCAATCGTTGACGCAGTTCCTTTTCAGATTGGACAAGCTTCTCAAATTTTATTCTCAGCTCATGATACATCTGTACCAGAGAACAAAATTAAGAATTTAAAGAATCATCTAACCTTAAAAGAATGATCATAATAAAAATAAAGCAACATTTACATGAATGCTTGATACAAATGTATCAAAGCACTGGTGATATCATTACACCAGCTTTATAATGGTTAGCATAATTTGGTTCTTGGGCATTAACATACCCTTTTTCCTACCAGATATGCCTGTACTCATTTACTTCACCTGGGTACAGAGAGGCAATGTAGATAAACAGCTTTCTAAAAGATGCTTGTGCAAGCATTAATGTTAGATCATGAGGCACATGTTAATATTAATGCTTTTAAAGGCAAATTTGATTTATATGACAAATATGAAATAAAAATGTGAACAGAAAAAAAAGTAAAGAAATAAAACAAGTGTAAACATACAGTATATGTAATATTAGCACAGCAATATTGTCAAAAAGAATAATGATAAGAGTAGTGCGTAGTAGTAGAGTGAAACAGGGATATTAATCACTATTGTTTTCTTTAAATGGAGGAAATGAATGGAAATGGTGCATATATCTTCACATTTCCCAGATCTCCCTATGAATAAGGAAATCTGTTACATAATGATTATATTCAAGCATATAATTCTGATAATTTACCTTCTGGAAATTTGTTGAATCCAGTGTATGAGCACTCTCCTGATTCTTTAAAACTGAAAGTAAAAAAAGGATTACAATGATGAAAAAATTTGATGTAATAATAATAATGATGATGACGATAATAACAATAATAATAATAGTAATACCAATGATGATGATGATAATATGCACCATTTATTTTCTTTAAATGTTGCTAAATGATGTTACCTTGGCATTAGCACAGCTACCCTGATAAGGTTCGAGCTATCAAGGAATTCCTTCCTACCGGGTACCAATTTTCTACACCTGAGTGGAGAGTGGTATATGTAAATGAGTAGAGTGGTGGATTTTACCCCCTACCATGTGGTCCAAAGTCCAGTGACATATCAAGTGAGCCACATCACCTTTATAGTTTATACATGTATTTTCAAAGAAATTATTTTGCTTGCTGTAGTGCAGGAGGATAATTTGATTTTGTGTGTGAAAATATAAATCCTTCAGTATAATTTTTGAAGAATACAATGTAAATTGCAATCATAACCACAGTGACTGCTTTGGGAGTGGAAAACAACTTTCCAGCTTGTCATCAACAGTTATGTACAATTTTACAATTAGGTGGAAAACTACATTTTCCTGGAAACATGATGTATTTTCAAAGAAGAACCATTGGACGTAATTAGCTTGCATGAAAGTAGAAAAATCAAAGAATAAAATCAGTGAAAGTCAGAATACAATTTATTGGACAACCGATTAGAAAATTATGAGCATCTGAATGTCAAGAACAGAAATCCTAAGGAGATCCTCCTACTGGCAATGGAAATTAGAATAAATAATGTTGCTAATGATGAACCAAACTATGAACCTTTGTGTGTATCTGCCTGTAGATCTTGTAGCTGTTGAATGAGCTGTGCTTGCTGTGCAGCCTGGTGTATGGCCTGGTCATGTTGGGCTTTCAGATCCTCATACTCTAATCTGAAACACAGAAATGAAGATACAGGATATTCACTTAATAATGAATAAGAAACAATCGAGGAAATGATTTTTACAACCTTTATGTTGTCAGTGGACTGCTAAAACCTTGCATTTCATATATTCTTCTTCTTAATTATTTATTCATTTATTCATTCATTCATTTACTTACTCATTTATCTATTCATTTATTCATTATTATGTTTTTTTGTGGAGGGGGGGTTGAGCAGCTCAAGACAAAAAGCTCTTTTTCAGAACTTTAAGACCAGTATTCAACAATCCTTTTTTGCCTCTAGAGAGAGTGAGTTCTCTAAAGGAATGACCAAACTGTTTTCAGGACAATATCATGTTGTCACTATTAGCATAATTCTGAAATACAGCTGTTCCTGAACTTTCCTACGAAGTTCTTAAATTTTGAGATACAAGGAATTAACATCCCACCGACACTATAAAATTAACACTCAAATGAAATATTCTTCAGATGGAATTTATTGCCAAATTGCGAAATAGTTTTGATGTCCTCATTGAATAGATAGAAATGATTTCTATAAATTCTTAACATCACAAACTATTCAGTGTCACTTGAAAAAGCTGGGAATAGCATTCCAGATTGGCAGATTTTAATACAGGTTAATACTAATCCCTTCCAAAACTACTGACTTTATACCTTTAATTTACTATGTAGTATTCTCTTTCTTCCCAGTGTACATGACATATTTTCTCCCAACGAATTAGCAGCAAATAAATGATTGTTGGTGGGTGCTCATATAGCTGTTCGTAAGTTAAGAATGACTGATGATCCTTTCTTGTGGTAAATGGTATACATGTATAGATTTGGCGATGGTTTAGCGCGTAAGAAGGGTTCACCTGTCGTTCTTAAAGTTGTTCTTTACTTACGAAAAGCTTTAGAGAACGTCCCCCAGGTATATTAATTGATAATTATCATTATCATCAGAAATGATAGAATGAGGACAGATAATAGAGAAAAATTGAATTTTGAAAAGAATAGAAATATTTTTAGAGTAATCAAAATGGTACTGACCTTGTCCGATGAAGATCTTGACCACTGTTCTTCAACTCAATGGTCAACTCGTGTAGTCTTGCCTTGGCTCTCTGCAGACCTTCATTTTTGCTGTCAAGCTGGAAAATAACAAAATTTATATTGATTCTATTGAAAATTAGGCCCTTAAGATTCATTTTTGGATACATACATATTTATGATTGAATTATTCTGTGAATTGGATACAGACGAAACAAGTATATTTTAATGGGCAAATGCCTTTAGCTCCGACACAGTATATTCAATTAAATAAACTTTGTTGTAGCTAAATGCATTACCTCATCAAGATATACTTTTTTATTTACACAATATTTTTTTTTTTTTCAACTCGAAGATGCTGATTCAGAATTCGAATGATGTCACTCGCATGACCTTGAGAATTTTCCACAAACTGGCATAAAAAATTTGCCAAACAGTAAACAAAATTGAAATCTTAAAAATAATTGCATAACAAAATCAAAAGCTTATTTCTTACTGATTAAACTCTATCAAACAGACACTCGATATCTGCCAAAGATTTCCATAAAATGTGTCCGTTATTGGGTTACACAAAACACTATCCATAACCCAGCCCCAGAGGTGAAACAGGCAAGAACGTTGGTTTAATCTGTATCATTAATTTCAAAATAAATGAAATTAATGATAATAATAATATAGAGTATTTCTAAAGCGCCAAATCCACATTTAGTCAGGTCCAGATTTTAAAAAATGTACTCACAGAAAGTGCTTTAGGCATTTTGTGTTAATGCTGATTTATCAATTGTTTTAAGGTAATTCAGGGGTGCTGAACCCAAAAATGCTGTTTGCCAAACTTGATTCCGACGTTTTCATCCTCAAATCGGCAAAAAACAAAATGGCGACATTTTTAATGCAGTTTCCCATATTAAACGATTTTTATGGGTGAATTATGTTTCAAAAAATGGGATCTATGCGTTATTTTTTATACCAAGGGTTGCAAACATAATGTGTCCGATTGATTCGTCAGCCATCATTAATTCCAAGATGGCTGCCATGATTCACAGCTGCTGATTTGATAAATAATATGGCAAAATGTTTGATAATTTGGGGGCGATGCTGGCATATTCACATTGGATATCTTTAACGTGTCCGCCATTTTTTCCTCGCCTGCATAGCAGAAGCAAGACACGGACGTCGCTTTTCCGACGGCGGCGGCGAAGTCAACATCAAATCTTAACCGAGGTTAAGTTTTTGAAATTTCATAGCTTTTAGGGTTTAGATGTCTATTTCATGAAACTGAGGCATGTTAGGATTAAACAAAGTCTATTGACACAGGTTATAGTTACAAAACGTTGTCAAGGTTACCTGGAAATCCAACATAGCGTCCACAACGGCAGTCGTTGTTTCATCAACTCCAAAAATAAAGTAAATCCTCAAAATCAAAATCATCAAAAAGCTTTCAAGGCAAATAATGAATCAGGACATGGTTACAAGATAGTCAGTGAGTGTGTCGGAGAATTCAAGATTACCTTCCAAAATGGCGTCTATAATGGACGTTGTAACTTTGAAATGGTCCAAATTCATATAATATCCACCTGGTAGAAATAACTTTGGGGTCTACCGAGAATAAAATAAAACATTAAAAAATATCATGATTCCAAAGTGGAAATTACATTGGAAAATTTGTAAGGTTTATCAGTGGTGCAGCTTTGCCCCCCCCCCCCCGAAAAAAAAAATAATAATGATGGCTTAGAAAATACTTGCTTTTTCTTATAAATCTAAACATTTCATATACTATCTACCTACAATGTAAGAACATTTTTGTGCCTTTCTCATGATCTCAAGGGTCATATGATATAGGTGAAGACAGATTACAGGGAACCACTGTTGTCCATTTTGTCAAAAATTGAAGAACGCTCCAAAAATTACATTCAAATTGGCCACCATGTTACAAAAATGACAATCCTTCATATCCCATCTAGTGCCTATTTTGGTATCTCTGTTTCTAAGACTCATGAAAATATGTTTACAAGAATTAGTGACATAATTAGGTGGTGGTGCAACAATAAGTAAACATCCAAAAACAAACTTTAAAAAATAAGGTACACTTTCACCTAAGAATTTACATAATTCACTGATAAGTATTTCAAGACACGTCATTTTCGTTTTTTATGATTAGGGGACAGCAGTCATTTCCAGGCAATTTTAGAAGTCGCTTTGGACTTTTTACGACGAAAAGGAAACTGACCATCTTTTTTAGTCTTTATCTTTATCGTTTTTTTTTTTGTAATTCAAGTTTTATTGATCCTTTTCATCAAAATATACATAACAAAACATTCATGGTATAATGGATCACATATTAAAGTTCAGATGACGTTGGCATATAAAATAACATGTCTAACATACAAAATAGTATAAAATAAGAAAAAATATGTTTGTTTACAACAATAACAACAACAACAAAAAAATTCAGGCACTTGGCCTATAAAAAAAATAAACATAACAAAATAGCCTTCTGCTTTATCGCCTCTTTAAAGTATTCAGAATGATAGCCCACTTGCCATCATGTTTTTCTAATTTGCATTTCCTTTGTGCAATGGTATGTTCAACAGTTTCAAATGATAAAAGAAAGTTACAAAAATGGGAGAGAGTAGGTTTTGTTTCGTCACATCGGCATCTAAAAATATATTGTTTACCTGACAGGAGCAGAAAGTTCAATATAAATATATTTCTGGGAATTTGGGGCTTACAGATACCAAAAAGAACATAACTTTCTAAGAGGAAATCAGGAAGATCTAGTGAAGCAAAGAGTGTACCAACATTATTCCAAAATTGGTTAACAACATGGCAAGAATATTTGTTCCGATTTATTATTTCAGCCTTCAAACCGCAATACATGTAGTGTAGATTTTGTTCACCTAATTATGACTATGTTTAGCTGATGGAAGTGTTTTAAGACTCACTTTGAAAGCCAACTTTAAATAATAGGCAAAATGGACCGCTTCATACCATTGTAACTAATCCAAAAGTATTATTTAACCCTTGAAACCATAGTGTAGACACCAACATCATACTTCCCAAATGGATTTTACATAGATTATGTCACATTTTTAGTATCAGCAACCATTTTAGACTCCTTAATTGGAAGCCATCTTGGATTTCTAGACGAATAGGACCATTTATTGCCCTTGTAACTTATCCTAATGTATTACTTGACCATTTAAACCAAGGGTTAGACAACATAATCATATACCCCATGCGGATATTAAACAAACTATGACAGTTTTTAGGTAACAATAGCCATTTTAGACTCCAATTTTGGACGCCTTTTTGGATTCTTGGACATGCTGGACCTCTGACTGTCCTTGTAACCTGTCCTTATTTATTACTTGACCATTTAAACCATGGGTTAAACACCAAAATCATATACCCCGGGCTGATACTAAACAAACTATGTCAGTTTTTCGGTGAGAACGGCCTATATAGACTCCATTTTTGGAAGCCATTATGGATTTTTGGACATAATGGAACCACTAACTGTCCTTGCAACTTGTCCCAATCTAATACTTGAACCTTTAAACCATGCGTTATACTAAAAAAATCATATTCTCCAGGCGGTTATTAAACAAACTGTGTCGGTTTGTAATTAACGACAGACATTTTATACTCCATTTTTGCAAACCATCCTTGATTTTTGGACATGGAGGACCATAGACTGTCTTTTTTACTTGTCCCAACGTATTTCTTTACCTATTAAACCATGGGTTAGACACCAACATCCTATGCCCAAGGCAGGTATTATTTAAACAAACTATGTCGGGTTTGGGGGTTTTAGATAACAACAGCTATTTAAGACTCCAATTTTGAGAGCAATCTTGGATTTTTGGACATAGTGGACTGTTGACTTTCCTTGTAACTTGTCCCGGTTTACTTCTTGACCCTTAAAATCACCAATGAATACAACCCAAACAAAAGACACTAAAATATGTAAAAGATGAATTATGAATTTTTAGGCCATGGCAGCCATTTTTACGCAATCTTGGATTTTCAGGTACCCTAGAGTGCTTATGTTCACTCTTTCCTTTTTCGCCCTCCACCATTGAATACATGTATGCACCGAAAAAGGTGTCTAGGTTAGATAAAGTGCCGGTTATTTTTATTTTCAGTTAATATGGCGGCCATCTTAGACGCCATCTTGAGAATAACCACTTTCCTGGATACGGATTTTGGTGGATTTTTAGTATGTTATTTTTGAGATCAAATAGTACCAAAAACCGTTGACAAACGTTTTTGTTACAAGTTTTGGGGGTCAGAATAGAGTAAAAATGGGTGTAGAATGGCGGCCATTTTGTTTTTGCCAATTTGAGGATTTTAACCTCAAAATCAAGGTTGGCAAACAGCAAATTTGGACTCAGCGCCCTCAAATTATGTCAAAGCACTTCTCAATTCAGCATTAACACGATTTGCCTAAGGCAGTCTACTTTTCTCAAATCTGGACCTGACTAATTGATTATGTGCTCAAGGCGCTTAAATATACTTGGTATATTATTATTACCCCGGCTGTAGCTGAGCGGCCATATAGGCGCTAAAGCATCCAAGGAATAAATCCTACCGGGTACCCTTTCACCTCACCTGGGTCGAGTGCAGCACAATGTGGATAAATTTCTTGCCGAAGGAAATGGCTGGGATTCGAACCCACGACCCTCTGTTTCAAAGTCCGAAGACTAATCCACTGGGCCACAATGCTCCACATAGATAGACTTAACTAGTTTTCATTTCATTGATTTTATAATATGGTCAGTGAATCTAATCTTCTGTCCAGTGTTATAAAAAATAAACACATTTATATCAATAACTCACCTCACTGGACGCCAGCCTTGCCTTCTTCACTACATCCTCCAGACCAAGTTGCAATTCCTAAAATTTCAGGAAAATGAAGAATTATGTATAAAGGAGAGAGTGAACTGACCTTCAATATATGTTTTTTTGTTGACTGTGTGTTATAAATAGCTAGTTTTAAAGGGATGGTCCGGGCTGAAATATTTATATCTTAATACAGAGTAGAATTCACTAAGCAAAATGCTGAAAATTTCATCAAAATCAGATAACAAATAATAAAGTTATTGAATTTTAAAGTTTCGCAATATTTTGTGAAAACAGTCGTCATGAATATTCATTAGGTGGGCTGATGATGTCACATCCCCACTTTCCGTTTTCTTATGTCAGTACACAAAATCATAATTTTGTCATTATTTCATACTTATGTGAATAATATGTATCCCTTATAATGAAATAAGTTGCAGCAGTAAATATCTAATGCACTAAATCAGTTGACAATCAAATTTTTCTAGTTCTTGGAGGAAAAAATTTAAATAAACCTAATTTCATATAATAAAATACAAAAAAAAACAAGTGGAGATGTGACATCATTAGCCCACCTAATGAATATTCATGACGACTGTTTAAAAAAAATATTGCTAAACTTTAAATTTCTATAACTTTGTTATTTGTTATCAGATTTTGATGAAATTTTCAGCATTTTGCTCAGTGAATTCTACTCTATTTATTAAGCTTTAAATATTTTCAGCCTGGACCATCCCTTTAAAATGCCTTTTGAAATACCTGCATGTATACACAATACCTGAAATAAATTAGCCTCTGATTTAATTTGTATAGGGAAATTATAATGCTTTAAGAGGGGAAATAACTCTCATCCATGTCCCTCCCCTCCTCACTCTAGGCATACATGAATGATAAAAAAATGTATTCTTTATAACATAGTTATTATAGTTTTAAAATATGCCTTTTGAAATATCTATACACAATACATGAAATAAATTAGCCTCTGATTTAAATTTGTATAGGGAAACTATAATGCTTTATTAAAGAGGGGAAATAAACTCTCACCCATATCCCTCCCCTCCTCACTCTAGGCATACACGTAGGATACAAAAATGGATTCTTTATTGTTCAATATTAAATGGCAAGTCCACCTCAACAAAAATTTGATCTGAATGAAAAGACGAAATCCTGGATGTGAATGAAGACATTTCAAAGTTATGCTCAGTTAAAACTAATGTACATCATGGTCAAAATGCGAGTCAGGGAACTAATGAAAAAACCCACTAATTATTTCCTTTGTATTTCATAATGCAAAATATGAAACATCTTATTTTTTTTCCTCCCTATAATGTGAGACAAAGTAGATTCCTCCCCGAATATGTTGGATTGCCATTGCTACAACCTATCATGACTAAATTAACATAGAACCATTATCAAATCTATGAAATTAAAATACTCTGTATGATATATATACCGATAATAAAATATACAAAGATAAGTGGGTAAGTGCCAAAATAAAGAATCTATCATTTGCATATCACTGTGATGAGCATATGACTATTGTGTGAAAATAAGAGAAATCTTAAAATGTCACAACTTTCTTATTTAACATCCAATTGTAATATAAGTTTTCAGAGCTATCTTGGTTGATTTCTCTCCTTTATTCAAATAAACATATTGTTAAGGTGGACTTGTCCTTGAAGGGATTGCTTCTCACACAAACATATCATTTTTTTCCCCCTCTCACCTTAACCTTGGCTTCATACTGTCCATTCAGTTCCTGCATGGTGGCCAGTGCTGCCTGCGATTCCTCTACTGTTGACTCCAGTTTGGCTACCTGTTTCTTCAGTTCTAACCAATGGATACAAAACATGCTAATATCTCAAAAACCATTCCTGACAGAGGGTATATTTCGTAACCCTAAAATCATACAAAGTACAAGAGCAAAAAAGAGGGGAAAACCCTTCTACATTGTATCTTTCATTTGATACTTACATATCTTTTTAATAAAAAGAAATCACTAAAAATCTTCAAATAGGCAATGTATCATGACTCATTACTGAAAAAGACTCCACTCCAGAGCCATAAAATTATAACAAGTAGGGCTACATGGGAATGATATAAAGAAATTAATTCCCCATATAAAATGTAAATTGTGGTTTTATCAGTATCTTTTATTTGATGGCAATACATAATACAAGAACAGTAAACTATCTGTAATGGTTTTTTTCACCTTTTGTTAGAATGTGTATGCCTTTTTATTTCCCATTCTTTTCTTTATACTTTTCTTACCTTCTTTCTCCGCATTCAGCTCAGCCATTGCTTTATCTTTATCATCTAATATTGCTTGCATTCTATCATTCTGCTCCTTCTCCTACACACAAAAGCAAAGAAATTATATTTCAGTGATGGGTCATACCTGTATACTTTTGCATATATTATATACGACAAAGAGATCATATTTCAGTGATAGGTAACACATACAGTATGTACTTTATGCAAAGACATCACATTTTAGTGATGGGTCACAACCACGTGCAGTCCTAAGATAAACTAGATTTTAATTCGTCATGAGGACGAATTAGGTGGTCTGTCATGAATTTTCATTCAGTGTCGGCTAATGTTGTATGAAATGAATTACTTAGATATGATTGATAATCTTGATCATACACATCATAGGACTAAATTTAGACTATTCCTATATGTGATTATTAATGTGGGGATGACAATCGTGATGAGTATAATGATGGTGGTGATAATACAATACGGTAAATATGAAATGAAGTTTGGAGCACGTAAAACGCCTTAAAAACTCCTCAAAAATTTCAGACGATTTTTACCAAAATTGACATTCTAAAATTGTGCAACGAAAGGCGCCTTAATCTTAATTTCCACAGCAGCTAATTTTTAATCAACAGTTTTATGTTTTTTTGTGCAAAATCTTTTTAAAAACCCTTTGTACTGTTAGCACTTTTTTTCAAGATTTCAAGCAAGAATTTTTACAATTTTAGTGGGTATAAATTTCACAGAATACATGAAAATTCATAGGTGATACTTTTTTAAAACTAAAATATGTTTAAAACTTTTGTTCAAAATTTCTTCTAAATTTCTATCATTTTAATTAGAAATTTCTGAATCACAATGCTTCAGTTTCCCAGCATTCACTTAAAAACTGATCAGCGATGTTTTCTATGAAAGAATGACGTAGAATTTTGTTGTAAAAGTTTGCACAATTCTGAAAATTTCTGAAAAATTTCACATTTTTACCATCAAGAATTTTCAATATCCATTGATTAATTGAGTATGACTGAAATTTACTTGAAAATTCTTTCGTGATGATTTTTAGTGAAAAAAGGTAAGGTAAAAGATTAAAATACAAGCAATTTTCCCGTAAAATTAACGAATTTGCACAATTTTTTTTAAAATTTCATATAAGGTACCTGCAAATTTGTTATACATTATATTCAATAGAAATGACCACAACAAAAAAATCTGGGAATTTCCACAAAATGTCTGGAATGAAATTTTTCCACCAAATAGCGTTTCAATATTGTAGCGTTTACTCAGAAAATACATAAATGATGTTTTACAATGTTAAAATTACCTCTTAAAGAGTTCCGGAAAAAATACGAAAAATGTCGTACATGAAAAAGCGCAAAACCAGTGGGCTTGAAACTTACAGGAAGACCGTAAAATTGATTGATAAAACATTTTGTCTAAAAAATTCTCAAAAATTAGGCCCAGAAAAATTTTGCAAAAACTTAAACAGGTCACAAAACATTGATGCTGCGGTCAAAAGTGAAAATTATTCACACGTTATTTGTAGAGAATTGTTTTGACTACATCATATCAAAATTTGAGAGAAAACTGACCACTAATAAAAAAGATACGGTCAAATATGCATAAATATGTTGACGTTTATTGCAAAAATGTTTAATTTTTATTTCTAACATAATTTTGTGGTATTTATACAATCTCCAAATAAGATATTTACTCTATTCAAGAGTGAGGAAAAATTGGGGGTCAACGGACTCCTTGAAGAGCTACAGTGAATTTTATATAGGCATATTTTTGCCCACTTTTGACTTATTTTGCGAGTTTGCACGCGCATGTAAAGCACATTTGAATTGACGCGCATTTGCGTATTATTGGTCGTAAGAGGCTGAATGAGGTATCAAATTAATCAGAAAATAATGGACAGTGGACAGACATAAAATAAATGACGACTCGAAGAGGCATAGCGATGGTAGGAGCAAGAACGCGCACGCATACCTGTGCGCGCGCAAATTCGTGACATGCTCAAAATGGCCTGAAACGTACCCAAACTTGACCACGGTTGATTTGGAAAATTTAAAAATTTTGACGCGCGCGTACGTGCGCGTCGTGACCTTTGCATGACCTCTGTTGACATGTCCTGATGACCTGTCATCTGAACTTGATATGATGCAAATATGAATGATTTATGATGATTAGTTGCGATGATATGATCAATAATTTAATTTTACAAAATGGCGCCTAGATGACGTCATCACGATTTGATGACCTTGAAAAGTTTCGTTTCGCGATTCCACAATAATATCCATACATGACATGAAAATCAAGAAATTTGACAGGCCCGATTTTGAGATAACCTGGCGACAAAATTTGGCAATAAAAATAAAGTAAAATCTGACGAATATAATAGGTGATCTGTCATATTCATGACAGACCACCTAATAATAAAGAAAAAAAAAAAAAAAAAAAAAGAGAGTCAAGCGAGGTTTGAACCACCGACCCTAGCGTTACCAGGCAGGTGCGTTATCCAGTCGACCACGATCTTCCGGACAGACAGGGAGCGCAAAACAGGACACATATTGTCAATGTAAATTGTTGCAAGTAGAAAAATGTCATGATGACAAACCTAGTACAAATTCCAGTTTTGAGAATAGTACAACCTTTAAAATGAAACAATGGACATATTGTCTAAAGGGTACATTCTAAGGTAAAACATATTGAAAATTTGGAGAGAAAAGACCAATATTTACGTAATTAGAATCAATTCACATTAGTGTTGTGACATCATGAAACAGAAAACACTAATTTTTAGTTCCGACGCCATGTTGATGACGTCACGATGTTTTTAAGGGTCAAATGTGGCATAAAATCATATCTCCAATTAATACTCTATTCGAATAGGAAAAAAAATTGGGGGTCAACGGACTCCTTGAAGAGCTACAGTGAATTTTATATAGGCATATTTTTGCCCACTTTTGACTTATTTTGCGAGTTTGCACGCGCATGTAAAGCACATTTGAATTGACGCGCATTTGCGTATTATTGGTCGTAAGAGGCTGAATGAGGTATCAAATTAATCAGAAAATAATGGACAGTGAACAGACATAAAATAAATGACGACTCGAAGAGGCATAGCGATGGTAGGAGCAAGAACGCGCACGCATACCTGTGCGCGCGCAAATTCGTGACATGCTCAAAATGGCCTGAAACGTACCCAAACTTGACCACGGTTGATTTGGAAAATTTAAAAATTTTGACGCGCGCGTACGTGCGCGTCGTGACCTTTGCATGACCTCTGTTGACATGTCCTGATGACCTGTCATCTGAACTTGATATGATGCAAATATGAATGATTTATGATGATTAGTTGCGATGATATGATCAATAATTTAATTTTACAAAATGGCGCCTAGATGACGTCATCACGATTTGATGACCTTGAAAAGTTTCGTTTCGCGATTCCACAATAATATCCATACATGACATGAAAATCAAGAAATTTGACAGGCCCGATTTTGAGATAACCTGGCGACAAAATTTGGCAATAAAAATAAAGTAAAATCTGACGAATATAATAGGTGATCTGTCATATTCATGACAGACCACCTAATAATAAAGAAAAAAAAAAAAAAAAAAAAAGAGAGTCAAGCGAGGTTTGAACCACCGACCCTAGCGTTACCAGGCAGGTGCGTTATCCAGTCGACCACGATCTTCCGGACAGACAGGGAGCGCAAAACAGGACACATATTGTCAATGTAAATTGTTGCAAGTAGAAAAATGTCATGATGACAAACCTAGTACAAATTCCAGTTTTGAGAATAGTACAACCTTTAAAATGAAACAATGGACATATTGTCTAAAGGGTACATTCTAAGGTAAAACATATTGAAAATTTGGAGAGAAAAGACCAATATTTACGTAATTAGAATCAATTCACATTAGTGTTGTGACATCATGAAACAGAAAACACTAATTTTTAGTTCCGACGCCATGTTGATGACGTCACGATGTTTTTAAGGGTCAAATGTGGCATAAAATCATATCTCCAATTAATACTCTATTCGAATAGGAAAAAAAAATTGGGGGTCAACGGACTCCTTGAAGAGCTACAGTGAATTTTATATAGGCATATTTTTGCCCACTTTTGACTTATTTTGCGAGTTTGCACGCGCATGTAAAGCACATTTGAATTGACGCGCATTTGCGTATTATTGGTCGTAAGAGGCTGAATGAGGTATCAAATTAATCAGAAAATAATGGACAGTGAACAGACATAAAATAAATGACGACTCGAAGAGGCATAGCGATGGTAGGAGCAAGAACGCGCACGCATACCTGTGCGCGCGCAAATTCGTGACATGCTCAAAATGGCCTGAAACGTACCCAAACTTGACCACGGTTGATTTGGAAAATTTAAAAATTTTGACGCGCGCGTACGTGCGCGTCGTGACCTTTGCATGACCTCTGTTGACATGTCCTGATGACCTGTCATCTGAACTTGATATGATGCAAATATGAATGATTTATGATGATTAGTTGCGATGATATGATCAATAATTTAATTTTACAAAATGGCGCCTAGATGACGTCATCACGATTTGATGACCTTGAAAAGTTTCGTTTCGCGATTCCACAATAATATCCATACATGACATGAAAATCAAGAAATTTGACAGGCCCGATTTTGAGATAACCTGGCGACAAAATTTGGCAATAAAAATAAAGTAAAATCTGACGAATATAATAGGTGATCTGTCATATTCATGACAGACCACCTAATAATAAAGAAAAAAAAAAAAAAAAAAAAAGAGAGTCAAGCGAGGTTTGAACCACCGACCCTAGCGTTACCAGGCAGGTGCGTTATCCAGTCGACCACGATCTTCCGGACAGACAGGGAGCGCAAAACAGGACACATATTGTCAATGTAAATTGTTGCAAGTAGAAAAATGTCATGATGACAAACCTAGTACAAATTCCAGTTTTGAGAATAGTACAACCTTTAAAATGAAACAATGGACATATTGTCTAAAGGGTACATTCTAAGGTAAAACATATTGAAAATTTGGAGAGAAAAGACCAATATTTACGTAATTAGAATCAATTCACATTAGTGTTGTGACATCATGAAACAGAAAACACTAATTTTTAGTTCCGACGCCATGTTGATGACGTCACGATGTTTTTAAGGGTCAAATGTGGCATAAAATCATATCTCCAATTAATACTCTATTCGAATAGGAAAAAAAAATTGGGGGTCAACGGACTCCTTGAAGAGCTACAGTGAATTTTATATAGGCATATTTTTGCCCACTTTTGACTTATTTTGCGAGTTTGCACGCGCATGTAAAGCACATTTGAATTGACGCGCATTTGCGTATTATTGGTCGTAAGAGGCTGAATGAGGTATCAAATTAATCAGAAAATAATGGACAGTGAACAGACATAAAATAAATGACGACTCGAAGAGGCATAGCGATGGTAGGAGCAAGAACGCGCACGCATACCTGTGCGCGCGCAAATTCGTGACATGCTCAAAATGGCCTGAAACGTACCCAAACTTGACCACGGTTGATTTGGAAAATTTAAAAATTTTGACGCGCGCGTACGTGCGCGTCGTGACCTTTGCATGACCTCTGTTGACATGTCCTGATGACCTGTCATCTGAACTTGATATGATGCAAATATGAATGATTTATGATGATTAGTTGCGATGATATGATCAATAATTTAATTTTACAAAATGGCGCCTAGATGACGTCATCACGATTTGATGACCTTGAAAAGTTTCGTTTCGCGATTCCACAATAATATCCATACATGACATGAAAATCAAGAAATTTGACAGGCCCGATTTTGAGATAACCTGGCGACAAAATTTGGCAATAAAAATAAAGTAAAATCTGACGAATATAATAGGTGATCTGTCATATTCATGACAGACCACCTAATAATAAAGAAAAAAAAAAAAAAAAAAAAAGAGAGTCAAGCGAGGTTTGAACCACCGACCCTAGCGTTACCAGGCAGGTGCGTTATCCAGTCGACCACGATCTTCCGGACAGACAGGGAGCGCAAAACAGGACACATATTGTCAATGTAAATTGTTGCAAGTAGAAAAATGTCATGATGACAAACCTAGTACAAATTCCAGTTTTGAGAATAGTACAACCTTTAAAATGAAACAATGGACATATTGTCTAAAGGGTACATTCTAAGGTAAAACATATTGAAAATTTGGAGAGAAAAGACCAATATTTACGTAATTAGAATCAATTCACATTAGTGTTGTGACATCATGAAACAGAAAACACTAATTTTTAGTTCCGACGCCATGTTGATGACGTCACGATGTTTTTAAGGGTCAAATGTGGCATAAAATCATATCTCCAATTAATACTCTATTCGAATAGGAAAAAAAAATTGGGGGTCAACGGACTCCTTGAAGAGCTACAGTGAATTTTATATAGGCATATTTTTGCCCACTTTTGACTTATTTTGCGAGTTTGCACGCGCATGTAAAGCACATTTGAATTGACGCGCATTTGCGTATTATTGGTCGTAAGAGGCTGAATGAGGTATCAAATTAATCAGAAAATAATGGACAGTGAACAGACATAAAATAAATGACGACTCGAAGAGGCATAGCGATGGTAGGAGCAAGAACGCGCACGCATACCTGTGCGCGCGCAAATTCGTGACATGCTCAAAATGGCCTGAAACGTACCCAAACTTGACCACGGTTGATTTGGAAAATTTAAAAATTTTGACGCGCGCGTACGTGCGCGTCGTGACCTTTGCATGACCTCTGTTGACATGTCCTGATGACCTGTCATCTGAACTTGATATGATGCAAATATGAATGATTTATGATGATTAGTTGCGATGATATGATCAATAATTTAATTTTACAAAATGGCGCCTAGATGACGTCATCACGATTTGATGACCTTGAAAAGTTTCGTTTCGCGATTCCACAATAATATCCATACATGACATGAAAATCAAGAAATTTGACAGGCCCGATTTTGAGATAACCTGGCGACAAAATTTGGCAATAAAAATAAAGTAAAATCTGACGAATATAATAGGTGATCTGTCATATTCATGACAGACCACCTAATAAAATAAAACAATATACTATTAATAGAAGCAAGTAACAGCTGGTACAAAGTTGGGGTTATTATTTTTTATCACTGACATATTATTGTACCAAAATTCACTTTTGGGGACTTCTGATATTAAAAGCAAGTGTTAGTAAAAGAATAAACAAGGATATTTATCATTATACTTGTTTGTAATCCAGGGTTATGATACAACTGAATGTCACAATAATGATAGGAAAAATCTTTTTCCATTTTTCTCCATAACTTAATCAGGGATGTGAGAGTTAATGTATAACTGATACAATTACATTTTAATATCTTAGTTCATTGAAGTTTATAAATTGGTATACAGTATATATTTCTTAAATGCAAAGTTATGTCATGATTTCCCACGTCATATGGAATTAAAACACTGGATTAACCTGGATTGGATATGGGTTAGGAATGCCTGTGGGCTACATTTGTTTAGTTAATTTTGTCAGATTCCTGGTGGGTGTTTCATAAAGCTGTTCGTAAAGTTACGAAAGACTTTACGCACGACTGGAACATGATCTTGGGTCGTAACTCAATTACATAGGGATATCACATAGCACAAGAAAGGATCCCCAGTTGTTCGTAAAGTCATTTGTATCTTACGAACAGCTTTATGAAACACCCCCCAGGTAGCTAAGCCAGGTGCATCCTGTGTCTAAATATTTTTGTATTACTGCAATTCTTATTTCATCTCCGTATTAAGGAATTCTTTTAATTGATTTGATTTTATACTGTATGTTTTCCGCTGGATCAAATGAAGATAATAATAAAAAGAAAAGGGGGTTCACAAGTCACACCCAAGAGTTGTGAATTATTTTCTCAGACATTCATTAGCTTTATTTTCATTTGTATCTTGTATGTATGTATTGTATGCATTTTTATTTGAAGAGATACATTGATATTTCAAATCCTATATGATACTCAAAATAATAGTCAATTTTCTTTTCAGCTCTCCCGGTAAGGTCAGTCTGAATAGGCCTGTTTTAAATCCACTTTGATTGAATTTTTAAGATGTTCTCTCTCTGGAACATAGCAACAAGGTATTTCTTGAAATTATCAAATGGCTTCATGAAATTGTTGATGGATTTGGGACATTGAAAAAAAATAAAACAAGTGGAGTGCCTCTGGTAGTCTCACCTACATCACATGATTCAATATAGCAGCAGTGCTGACTTTGAAAACTACTATAAAATATTAATTCACAAAAACACCATTCACATAATGATACAATATTACGTTTATTGACAATAAATGACATTTGACCTTGATCATGCGACCTAAGACTTGTCAGTGATACTTGACTACCCCTATATCGACATTTTATAAACTATATCTATAAACTTTGAAAGTTATGACAGCAATCTAAAAATTACCTCCAAAATGACCAAAATTCAATGACCTTTGACTTTGATCATGTGACCTGAAACTCACATGAGTTATTCAGTGATACTTGATTACTCTTATGTCCCAGTTATGAACTAGATCCCTACACATTCAGAGTTATGATGGTCATTCAACAAATACCCCCAACATGGCCAAAATCCATTGACCTTTGACCTTGGTCATGTGACCTGAAACTCGCACAAGATGTTCAGTGATAGTTGATTACTCTTATGTCCAAGTTTCATGAACTAGACCAATAAACTATGTTTATGATGGTAATTCAACGAATACCCCCAACTTGGCCAAAGTTCATTGGCCTTAAATGACCTTTGACCTTGATCATTTGACCTAAAACTTGCACAGGAGGTTCAGTGATACTTGATTACTCTTATGACCAAGTTTCATGAATCAGATCCATAAACATTCAAAGTTATGATGGTAATTCAAAAACTTGACCTTTGGTTAAGATTTGGTGTTGACGCCGGCAACGCTGTCGGCAAAGCGGCACCTATAGTCTCACTCAGCTTCGCAGGCGAGACAAAATGAAAAGGGTGTTCACAAGTCACACCCAAGAGTTGTAAATTATTTTCTCACACATTCATTAACTTTATTTTTATTTGTATCTTGTATGTATGTATGGTATGAATTTTTATTTGAAGAGATGCATTGATATTTCAAATCCTATATGATACTCAAAATAATAGTCGATTTTCTTTTCGGCTCTCCCGATAGGGTCAGTCTCAATCGTCATTGATTGAATTTTTAAGATATTCTTTCTTTGGAACACAGCAACAAGGTAATTCTTGAAATTATCAAATGGGCTTAATGAAACTGTTGATGGAAAGGGACATTGAAAAAAAATAATAAAAAAGCAAAAGAAAATGTGTATTACCTTTTGCTTTACATCCTTTATTTGTTGTTCATGTTGCACGAGCACTTCTGCAAATTCCTCTCTTCTGGTAAATGATGCATCACCAACTCTATAAATATAACATTATTTATAGGATATAAAATACAATTTAGCTTCTTGAGGAGAGTTATCAATCAAATGACATATAGGCCTCTTAATTATCCAAATAAAATTGAATTTAAACCCTTTGGCCTGTATTCTGAATTCAGGTTTAACTTAGACTGTGTTCCAACTCTGTGCTAAAACTATGTCTTTATGGGAAGCCAAACATGACAAAATTTGTTTGCATAGTGTGTTCCTTATGTTTACTGTGCTCTTTCCTAATTCTATAATGGTGAAGACAATTATCATATTTGTCCATCCCAGAAAATTAAGAATGATTTGAGAGTCAAATGAGCTAATACTATGAACCTTTACTGTTAGAGATTTATGTCACCATTTGCCATCCATAGTTAAGCCACAACTTTAGACCAGAGTCTAAATCAAACCCAACTTCAGAATAGAATATTTATGCTAAAATTTGCAGATACCTGTTTAAAAAAAAATTAATAATAAGTTCCAATATCAGAATTAGAAAAGGAACCACATACAAACAATTTGGGATTAAAAAAAGTAAAGTGACACACAAGTTAAATATTATTTATGGACTGTCAATACTCACACTCTCAACTGATCAAGATCAAGTTTATTTCATTAATGAACAATTAGGGTTTCTATTTCACAAATGATGTGCATACTGCCATCTCCTAATTCATTTTTAATGGCTGAATAACAAACCAATCAAGTGCTTTACACATATTTCTTAAATACATTAATATATTTTATAGATATTTTAGCTATCTTGAGAAGATGTGAACACCCTTTACAAATTGTGTAAAGCTTCATTTAAAATATTGAGCACCAAAGCACAGCAATATTTTCATAGCCCCCTTTTCTGAAGTTGGGTTTAACAATTATGGGAAGCAAAAAATACCAAAATTTTGTTTTGTTTTTTGCGACAACCTCTCAATGTCTGCAAATAGTCTCCTAATATTTAAGGCAAAGATAAATATTTTAGGCAGAGGAATGTTTCCACTTATAACTCTAAAATATATTTTCTAGGGCAAGGCTTTTTCTGTTGGGTACACTTTTAAATTACATAACAGAGAAAAAGAAAAAAAAGGAGTACAAAATATCTCTAAGGAGATAGACATTGAGGCCGATCAGTAGGGCATTCAAGGTGATGGCCATCCATTAAGTTATAATAGGCATTATCATATTTCATACCTTTCAGCTACTTCTGCAAGTCTCTTTTCTTGCTCAGATACAAGCTACATAGAGAAGCAAACGTAATCAGATAAAAAAACTCAATCAAACACTGTTTGACAAATAAGCATCATAGGAGGTCCATTCTACAAACATCATAGACATGTATGTCAATAAATTTAAATAAGGGATATGTCCTAAATATGTTCATTACAATGTATGGTTGTAATTATCTTGATTTATTTGTATTTTATATTGAATGATTGTTTTTATATTCTTAATAAATACTTAATCATTAAAAAATGGCATATGTATACACAAATTCAGATTCTCTGACTTTCCATGACTTTGCCTTTCAAGAAAACAAACAAATATATATTTATGTATATATATGGTCATGCGTCATGAGGTAGCCCCCTTTTGCGTTACATGGTGATTTTTGCTTTCGCGACGCACTTTCAACTTTAAAAACATTTATCTGACAAAGTATACACCCTATGATAGCAAAAGTATACATTTTCTGAAAGGAAATTGCACAAGGAATCCAAATCTGTACTCAAAAATAGCATTAGGTGTAAGGCAACAGTTTTACATGGACTTGAATAAGGAAATTCTGATATTTTTTTAATCTCATGGTTTTTGTCATAAAATTTTGTGTAGTACCCCTATGACAAAAATAATGCTATATTATGACAGAACACATTCAGACCTTTCTAACAATATATAATTGTGTAGGGTTCATGTTCAATTAATGATCTGAAAATTGACCCCGACTTTAGCCAAAAAAAATCATGCGTTTCAGGAATCATATACTATATATCAGGTGTTATAATGCTTGCAATACCAACATTTGTTGGGTTTTCTTTGACTTGTACATCAGAATTTATAAGTTATTAACATTTTAAAATGAATTGAAGGTACATGTAGGTACATAAACAATTCAAAGGAAAAGTAACAATTGAAATGTAAGTTACACAATTTGCTTAATACCGAGGCTCTTATTACAATGATCTGCCAAGTGATGATGACATGCAAGAGACAATGTCTATAGGTTCAGGAGTAAAGACTGAAACAAGTTTGCAGATGCTGTATGTACAAACATACATAAATTTATATGACTACTGCAGCTTCATGAAAGAAGTTTCTAAAGTGCAATTGCACGCATTATATCCACTATCCACTATTGTTTAATGTCAGTGTGTGTATTTAGTGAAATATGTATACATGAATGTGTAATAAGACATCAGTGAAGATGTACAAACTTGGTGCTTTTAAGAAAATAATGCTAAACTTTCTAAAATTCATAACACATTTTCTGGATGTTTGAAGGTCATTGACCTTTGTCAGTTAATAATTTGGATGATTTGCCTTAATACTGAGCAGTATTTTCATCCCCTCAGAATTGTAGGAAGTGTTTTTTTTTGTAATTGATGCAAGTTTAGTGCTAACAATAACTGTCATTCAAATATGTGTCAATCTGGAAAAAATGTCAAAATTAAGACATTGCAAATTTATCAGATTTTTATGCTTCAACCTAATCACACAGGTCTATGACATGGAAAAACATACTTTTCAATCATTAGACAGTAGAGTATGTTAGCTTCAATTTGATACCAAGTTTGTAGGTTTAGGCCAAGTTTTGACAAAAATATTGATGCTTTCCCAAAAATTGCACCAAAAATTGCGTTTTCCCATTGACTTTGTACAGGCGGCGCCGCTTCCGGCACCACCCCTCATCACCTCTGGTGTCCTGACTTTTGAGAGCTATAACTCAAGTTCTATAAAGTCTACAGCAATGAAACTTTCCAGGCTATTGCATTATTAATTCAGCTTTAAAATGATACTAAATTTGTTGGAATAGCCTCTAGTAGATCATATCAATCAGGGCCAGGGGTTATATACTTTAACGTCATTCAAAACAAATTTTGAAATCAAATGAATGGTTCTCCAAGATTTCTTGAGGAATTTGATAACCCTCCTCTCTTTGATATTTGTTTCTATGTAAGAACATATCGAATTCCAAGAGATTCTAGGAATATCATGACCAGTATGGGGCATGTCCTATCATCGTCATCCTCCTCATCATTATCATCATCACCATCATCATCATTGATTACCATCATCATCATCATCACCACCACCACCATCACAAATCTACTCTATGACTAAAAGTGTTTCTCCTTAGATGGTAGTGGACCATTCCTTGAGCAGTTTTAGGTGGTGTCCACAAGTTGCGTTAAGAACAGCAGGGATGAGATGTACACTGGGGTCAGTATTGCTCAGTCCATTCTAAATCTGTCATCAAATCAACTACTTACCTGTTCAAGTTCAGCTATCCTGTCGTCTTTAGAATGGAGAATCTCAAGAACTTTACGATCTTTTATTTCTGCTTTCTCCTTCTCCCTGAAAAATAAATAAAAGAGTAATAACCCAATATCATGAGTAAGTTGTCTCAATAGAGAATTTCAGTTAGGAAACCTGGTCCAATGTTTGAGTTTAGAAGACTTTTTTGCAATACTATAGTATTTTTATTTCTTTCAGATAACAATTATAAACTGCTACAGGAGCTACATGAACATATTTTTTTTATTATTGTTTTATAACTTGAAAAAATGAATCTCAATTGCATTATTTCTAAATTAATATCTTTACCATGATGAGTTCCAGAATGTTCATGAGTGATGAGTCTAAATTTTATTAGATTCATGGAGTGTTCAGAAATTTTAAATACGTGCGTACATACTTGATGGAAAAAGCAAGAATATAATGTCATTGGCCGACTAGTTTGATGAATAATCTTTGGTGAAGTGTACTAGTATTTTGATTTTGAGTAATTGAAATACAAGTACCTTTGAACTACCATACTGATCGCCTGTGATATATCAGGATTTGCCACTTGAAGACGTTTCCATAGCGACCACACAAACTCTTTATCAGCCTGTAAAAATATATAAAGATTACTAGTAGTACAAATGAAAAAAAAAGAAAATAAACAATATTCATTATTAGTAATATCACAACATAAAAAGAATTTGAAGTTTACAAATGGAAGTATTAAGCAGCGTGGTACGAAGACCTCATAAGTGGCATGATATTCAGCAAGTTGATTGTGGTCACCCAACAGGAAGAAAACTAAATCTCTTAGGCACTTCCATTCAACTAATACACATTGGGTAAATGATGCCATCCATTGAAATTTTACAACTATTATTTTGTGCGCTGATGTTGCAATCTTGCACATTCATAAAATTAAATTAAAGTCAACAACCTAATAATCAGTTTTCTCCTCTACCTTCAAATTAGATAAGCTAATGAAAGGCAATAGGTCTTGGACAACACCTATATAACAATAATAATAAGGATCAATGGTGCAATATGGAAATCTTGAATTACAGAAAATAACATGGAAACAATTGTCATTATTATCCCCCAAAATTAATTCAGTGTGCAAAGAGTTAATATCGTTTTGATATGATTTGAACTGAACTTACTTGGCATTGTGCTAATTCCTCAGAAAGAGCTTGGTTTTGAGCTGCTAGCCTTTGTACTTCAGAATCTGATTTAAGTAAAGAGGGACAAAAAAAAATGCCAACCTAAAAATAAAGTAATGATTACAGATTCACAGGATACCTTAATAGTCTATATCTGGAAATGGATTGAGAATATGAACTTTTAAAGGACTAAATGACAAAATAATCTCCAAAAATTGAAATATATTGGATGACTTTTCTAGTATAAGATATATTTAGAAGAAAAAAACAAATTAAAAAAATTGTCAAATATTTCCATGTATCCCTCTCAATTCCAAAACATTGCCTAATTAATGAACTGTTTCAAAACATTTTCATACCTGAATAAGCAGTTGCCATCTTCAGACATCTGTTCAATATTTGTTGATGTTCAGGTCCTTGCCTCTTGTCTATATATACGTACAGAAGTGAGAAAAGGAGAGCTGGAGGGAAATAGGGAGAGAGAAAAAAAGAGAAGGGAATTGAAATATTCTGAAAATATTCTCATCTTTTATCACTAATTTGCGATTCATAATACACAACATAATATTACCAGCAGATGTTTTCAAAACCAAGAGTGTTTGGAAAGCAGAAGTCAATCAATCTCCAAGGTGTATTTAAAAATTAAAGGGAAAGTCAACTTAAATAAAAGAGGAAAATAACACAAGCATAAATTTAATCAAAATCAGATGTTATCAGAAAAAGTTATGACATTTCACAATTTCTCTTATTTTTTCACAAAACAGATAACATGCACAACTGTTATGCAAATGAGAAAAGTGATGTCATACAATTTCCTATGTTTTAATACAATATTTCAATTTTTGTGGAATTGAAAATAAGCCGAGTCAAGACCTCTTCTCGCATCCCGCTATGTTAGCGAGAAGCACTGATACCGGAAGGGGTATTTTAATGATTATGAGCCGATAGTTCGACTACCGGTAGTCTAGACTCACAGACCCTTTACTGACTAAATAAACCGATGTCTATGGACAATTACAAGCACTAGATCCTGCTCGAAATTTGACGGAATAAAGCCATATTTTGGTATGTATTTCCACTCACTCCCCAATCATATTACGGCTAGATATATTATTCTGAACCTTGGCTTGGGCCATGCATGTTTTTATTTTCAATTTTAGTGGGGGGGTGCATATGGAGCTCTTGCCAATGCTTTTTGGTAGAAATGCTGTTTCATTTTTTTCATTGTCCTACCTATTTTTATAATAATAACATGGCAAGAGTAGACAAGTTGTTATTTTTCAATCTATTTTAATTAAGAAAAAATAATTTAAAGAATCAAATTTACTAAAGACAAGAGCCAAGTTATGATGAATAGCTATAATGAAAACTGACAGTGTCAAAAAAATCAAGCATTTGTCCCAAAGAAAGAGAGATAAACAAAATATTGCCAACCTTATTTCACCACACAGGGAGTAAACAGTATACAAATAATGCACCTAAGTGCGTGCATGCAGGGCCAAATAATGAATGATGTGTGAGAGCCAATGGATATACCACACTGAGGTCCGCAGGACCGAGTGCGGTATATCCATTTGGCGAGTCGAGCAACCCCCATGTTACTAAATTGCCCCAAATGCTATATTTTATCTAAATTCTAGATAATTCTAGATAATTCCAGACCTTGCACTATCCTACACTCTGACGTCAGAGTGCAGTATAGTACTTTTGGTATGACCTCAGAGTGCAGGATAGTGCGTTTTGGATGCAATAGTGCGATTCGCTGAATATCATGTGATCCAATTTGGACCAATCAGATTACAGAACATTCTTGGGAGCTGTAAAATATACAAATAATGCATGCAGCCGAGTGCGTTAGTGGAAATGCAGAGCACGCAATGTTTCTGTAGATAGATGCCGCACTGTGCACGAGCCGCTTGAGGCAAATGCCCAGTGTGCATCATCTGAAGAAACCAAGTTTTCTCTGCATTTACTTTTACGCACGACAGAACAAGTGCAATATTTGTTTTATAACATAGCAACACAGAAACAAATTTTTAGAAAGTTACAGTACAGATTTGTTGGACTTCAGTTCTACGGCATGACTGGTTTGCTCGAGCGTGCAATATCAATTTTTATTGCGCACCATTTGCACTGCCATGCATAGACCAAAAGCTTTGGTCTCCGTTATGTTGGTTGTTCAGCTGAACTCCGTTGGCTTCACTCACCAAATACAGAGACCGAAGTTCTCGCGCGATCTGTACAGGGGACTCAATCAATGGCCATATGTTTATGTACTTAAGATCGGATAAAACGGGGAAGTGAATTTGCGCTACAGCCGAGGTAAGTCACTGTTTTTGTTCCTTTTAACAGTAGAGGCGCACGGCCAATATGGGAGACTCTCTCCAATAAGGGAGACAATCTCCCATATTGGAGACTTGTTTTGCAAAAGGACAAAATAAACAACACAAACAAAAGCATGATTTTTTCCAACCAAAATTTTGTCTCACTGAGGTCAGAAGCCCATTTGTTTTGTGTGTGATCAACAACAAAAATCCTTATCAAAACAAAAGTAGATGGTGAATTTTTAAAGTAGAAGGTGAAAAGGGGTTATTTTTCATGAGGAATCTGCTAATCACATTTTTATTTGCCGCCAAGCTAATCCTTTTGCAGCAATGTAAACACAGGAAATTGGTCTCCAAAATTGGAGACCGTCTCTGAAAATGGATACCCAAATTCTTTACAAAAGTCTCCAATATTGGCCGTGGGCCTCTTCTGTTTAACTTGATTTTTCTCAATTTGCATTTTGCATTTGCATATTAATTTGCATTTTGGTCACGTTAATTTTCAAAATTTTTATTCATTAAAGACAAAAATTGAAGAGCCCCAACGGGGGATTTTGCGTTGCAAGTCCCCCTTATGGTGGCTGCACAATAGCGAGCCGTCTGTGTACGAGGAGAAATTTAAAAAAAAATCAAAAACTCCTCGAAACAGCTGTCTATGCCGTGCAGTGCACCAAAAAAGTTGGATATCATGTAATGCGTATTGGCCAATTGCGATGCTTGAAATAATACACCCATTTTATAAAGAACAATTGGGTTATCAATTAGTTTTACTCGGTTTTTTAATAAACCAAAGGTATGGAGTACAGCACTTATAAATGCTTTCGAAAGACACATTATAACCAATAAACTAACAGTAACACCCACATTCATAAAAAGAAAATACAAGCACGAGTACCGTACTTACTGTTAAATCTAACAAACGATGTTTAAACAAAATAGAGGTCTACTCATAAGATTTGAATATTACACAACGCCTTTCCTCGGTGATCGTGAATCTATATCTCACACACAGTGCAATTAATAGCAAAATCGAATGTCGAGAGCTGTAGTAGGCCTACAGCCTACAGTGGCAACACTACAGGGCCAGGGGAGGGTGGAATCCCTCTCGTTTAGCCTGGGCCAGGCTAAACGAGAGGGATTCCACCCTCCCCTGCCCCTGGCCTCCTCCCCAGGCCCTGGCGGAAATCATCGGATATCAATGGATAGCGCCACCTCCACACTAAACTCAACCAACCAACAACAATCTACAAGTTCTTACCGGTATTTGTATCTTAGAATCTCCAAAACAGTGGAGGGATCACCTAAGAGAGAGACGTAGGTACATGGTTTTATATTAGTGGGACTATAATAAGCAAACAATCACAAAAAAGTCCAACGGCAACACTTTGAAATAGGGCCTAGATTTTTACGATTTCTGCCATATGTTTTACAGGAGAAAATAAAAGAAACGATACCTTTGCATGTGAATATTGTACTTCTTACAAGATTTATAAAAAAAGCACCACAAAATTCGTTGCAGCCGTTGATTAGCAGGAGTTCTTTTGACGAACGTTTGCCGTTGTTTGACCCTATTTGAATACCCCGCGCTCACGGCTAGCTGCAAAGCGCACATAGTACATCGGCGCCGGCGCGCCCGCCGCGGCCGGGCCGCACACGCACCGGCGCGGCACCTGATCGGCCGGCCCTCTGCTGCTATTTATGCTGCGCTTTCGCGACGCGGGAAATTCATGCAGAACAGCTGAACCTGAGATTTTTCTGCAACTCAACTTCAAGTATAAGTAATAATAATTATCAAACGTTACACTTGCCGTTACTGAGATAAAGTGGACCTAATTTTTGACAGACGGGAATTGTTTGTTTTCTTTTCTTCGAAATGAATAACGTTTGTTAAAAATATCGTATTTTAACTTTCGTAATCCAGCCGCAGCCAGCTCCAGCTCTGGCTCTAATCTACCACCAACGGCCAACCAACTCAGCTCAGCCGGTGCGGCCCCGGGTTCAGCCAAGGCATAAGCCCACAGACCAGGCAGTGGAAGAGCAAAAAGTGAATGGAAACTGAAAAATGAGTGGTGTTGTAAGTTTAAGGTCAATTCTACCCCAGAAAATGTTGATTTGAATTGAAAGAGAAAAATCAAACAAGCATGACAAGCAATGAAGCATTTAAAGGAGACTGAAGTTTAGAATTCTCTCAAGATCACACATTGACATTGTTCGTGAAAACAGAAAAATCAAGACAAAGAAATGGATCAACGAAAGTTTGAGAAAAATCGGGCAAATAATGAGAAGGTTATGAGAATTTGAATATTGCGATCACCAATGCTATAGCATGGAGATCCTCACATAGGCAATGCTACAAATATGTGTGATGTCATTTGTGTCTTGTGAACAGCTCCCCCATTTAGTATATTTTTTAATTGCATCTATATTACATCTATCAGTAGATCATGTGATCTTTCTATAGGAGGGCATGTAATACAGATTATTAAAGAATACATCGATCATGGATAAAGAGTTTGTATCACCATAAGATAAAGCAAAAAGAGACATTTTGGGGGTATTTTACAGTCCATCAAAGGGAAAGTTGTTCACATAAAAATGTGTCATGCATCCTTGTCACATTGCCAATGCCATGGGAGGATCTCCATAGCCTTAGTGATAGCAATATTCAAAGCGGATAGAATCTTATAACTGAACTCTTAACGTTAGAGTCTAGTCTCTAACTAGTTTAGGCCTCAACGTTTATGTTACTTAGGCCTAACGTTAGACTAGTCTAGATGTCTAATGTTAGATTCTAAATGTGTTAGACTAGATCTCTAACGTTAGATCTGACTAGGGGAGCGTTTCATGAAAGGACTTGTCAGACGTTTTATCTGACAAGCCCCATTTTTCCGACAGTTACCATAGGAACAGTGCTTCTCGGCCAATCAAAATCAAGAAAAGATGTCAGATCTGACAACTTGTCGGACAAAAGTGTTGGTGAAACACTCCCAGATTAACATGATCAATTGATGTATAAAGTTTCCTAAATTGCAACAGAAATTTTTCAAAGATCAAAAATATTTTCTTTCAACATTCTCACCCCTTAAAAAAGCCCAACTTGACATGACATTTGATATTTTCATTTCTGTTTTTACTAGGTCTACATGAGGATTTTTTGATAATTTGTTTGTTTTTGTTTGATTTCAGATGTATCGATGTACTCTCCCAGAATGTGATTGTGAGGAGTTCACACCAGGCAAAACACAACTAAAGACTTGTGATCGATGCAAACATGGATGGGTTGCCCATGGTAAGAAATAGTTAAAGTAATGTGGAGTAGCCAGGAGTTTTTTTGTTTGTTTAATTTTTTTTTTGGGGGGGGGTGAAGTAAAGGCTTGTGACCCGTATGGGTGACGTACTGTATCCACAATCTCAGAGACTTTTGGAAAGAATTTTTTTTGGTGTCCATTTTCAAAGACAGTTTGGGATACCTTTTTTCTTTTGTAACATTTGATGAAATGTCAATCATAAGTCTGAGGATTTTCCATAGGGGGCAAAACCGTCCGCCCCAAAAATTCGACAAGCAAAAAAAAAGTTTTCAATCAGAAAAAAAATGACAAGCAAAAAAAAAAAGATCTTCATGCTCATCAGGGGGGGGGGGGCAATAGAAGTTTTCAAGCTCGTCAGGGGGGCAAAAAGGTCTTTCAAGCTCGTCAGGGGGGATACGTCCTTTGCATGGGTCGTGGCTCGTCATGGGGGGCAGACTGCCCCCCCCCCTTAGGTACGCTAGTGTTTTAATGCAATTGTGCAATTTATTTTTGGACTGAAATGAATGAAACTGGGTGTGGATTGATTTTTGATTTCCTAAAACAGACAACATGTAGTTTGTAATTAGATCCCTGCATATTTTGTTCTTCAGGAGCAAGACTATTTTATTTTCTTGGTTTTCATATTTCCATTTCCTCACACAACAATGAGTTGTTTTTTTGATTTGTTTTTGGCAAAGTATTAATCTGTGAAAAATGGGACAGACATTTTGCCTTCTAACATAACAGGTGAAATTTTGCACAAAGTTTGAGATTTAAAAATATGTATGATTTTTCCTTTTGCAGACTTGATTACAGAGGCCCAAGCTAAAAAAGTAAGTATAGGATAAAAAACAACAAACCAATATCAACCAATTTTTTTTAGCATTATATGGTTTGAGCCAAATGAGTCCCCTGCAGTTTGATAATGTTTGAGGTCAAACTCGAGGACAACTATGTACAGCTGTTCGAAACATATTATGTGCTCCTGCTATGTCAATGTTGCATATAATCAAATATGGAGGAATGGGTGGAAAAGAGAAAAGGAAGTAGGGAGGAAAAAGGGAAGATGGTGAGGAGTTGGCATAAATGAACAGAAAGATTAGAAAAGAGAAAACTTTGAAGATTTTCAAAGGCATTTATGATGAATGTTATAAATCTTTTGACAAAGATCCGGAAGAGGGGAACCAAAGATGGCACCCCTTGCCAGAACGGAATCTGCGCCTGTGGCAACTACCAACGGCCTCCCGGTGTCTCTAAAACTTCCTGGTTGGCCGTCTGCGATAACTGCAAGCATACAGAGACGGAGCATCGCTATCCCACCAAACTGGACAAGAAGAAGAAGCATAACCTTGAAAAGGCTGCAGACTCTGCCTGTGTTGGCTGCAAAATGCAGTGCCCTGGTTTCCAGCAGTACCATGACAGGTATGAGATACTTGGGAGGCATTATAAGAAATTTGAGGACAATTGCAGGTCAAAGGCAGGTCCAGGGGTGTGAGAGTTCAGATTTTTTTTTTGGATTTTCAGCTGAATTTCAGCTTATATTTGGCTTTCCTCTGTTCAAAAATTATGGGAGCTCCTTCTATTTCACACTTTTTCAATACTCTTCAGCTTTTTTCAGATCTTTTTATTTGTGACCACTCACACCCATGTATGAAGTACTGAGTAGGCATTATAAGAAATTTGAGGTCAATTGCAGGTCAAAGTTGGGTCCCAAATCAATCATAATTTTGTAGTTCATTGCAAATTTATAATAAATTGCAGATCTGCTTTTTTCTATAGAATTACATGTATGAACTAATTTCTTATGATCTATCACATACAAATTTGTTATTAGAATTTGTAATTGATTACATATGTTTCATCGACTTGGAAAGTGGATATGGTAATGTAATGTGATGACGCAAAGCAGGGCTGTCACCAGCTGCTTTTTAATGATGGAAATTTTGTCACCTGACATCTTGCGACTGGGAATGAAGTCGGTATTCCTAGGAAACATTTGAACTATAATTTTCTTTGTCAGTAGGGAAATTAATGCTTGTCGGGCAGGTGTGATACACAGCTTTGTTATTAAAAAGCTACGAGTGCAAGTTGAAATTTAAAGTGTATCTGACTGGCACCAACTTCCATAGTGACAAGACTTGTACCAATTATGAGTGATATCTCTCTTTTATTGTTTGAAAGTCAAACAAGAAGTGCAGTATCTGTTATCATGTGAGTGGAATTTAAATTGTATCTGACCGGCTTGTCGGGCAGGTGTGATACACAGCTTTGTCATTAAAAAGCTACGAGTGCAAGTTGGAATTTAAAGTGTATCTGACCGGCACCAACTTCCATAGTGACAAGACTTGTACCAATTATGAGTGATATCTCTCTTTTATTGTTTGACAGTCAAACAAACAAGAAGTGCAGTATCTGTAATCATGTGATTGATACTCACCGGCCAGCGGATCCCTTGGATACCTTCATATCGGAAACGCTTGATGCATCTAGTAATCTCAGATGTCACTCATCAGTACCTCCACCAAATAAACCGGTAATTCAATATCAAATATTTGAGTGAGTAGATTCACCTTCAGATGTTTTCATATCTGAGATTAGGGTAGGGAATAATTTTCATTTCTTAGGGGCTGCCTTTTTTTTCCATTGCGGAAATTTTGGGGCTATTTCTTTCATTTTAAAGCTATTTCTTCCATTTTAAAGGCTACTCTTTAGGGGCAACAAGTAATTATGCAGTAAAAGCAAATAAAAATCTGCCGTAGTTCTGTCATTGATTGTATGAATAATCTTGAATATTGTTTGTGACAGATCTTGGATCGACTCTAGAAAGGATTGTCATCTCAAAGCATGCATTTTAAGGGAATTTGGGAGGTGATTTGGGCTGTCATGAGGGTGAAATCACCTGTCATCCTCGTGTAGTTCCCAAGCTTTCAGAGATGCGTGATGCATCTGGTAATTTTCATTGTCTTTCATTTTTGTCTCCACCAAATAAATTAGAAATGATCATTGTTTTAACCCTATCAAGGCCGGGGTATTTTGGGAGTTCATATGGGGGGGGCCTTCTTGGCCCCCCTTGAGATCTCGGCCGTAGACCGCGCGATCGCGCCGAAAATTGCCACATGGGTTGCCTGGGACACAATCTACAAAATTTTATAGTAATTTATTTCCTGCGAATCGCTATTAAGTGATTATGCTAATTTATGCGTAATTAGTATGCGAAATCATACTTTTTCCTCTAACTCCCTAAATAAGGCTCCAAATGTCCTAATTTTTGGTATAGAAACTCTTTGAGGCGTTCTTAGCAAGTGTACATGAAAAAAATTGCGATATCAAATCATTTTCTTATGTATTATATTGTTTTTTGCAATTTCTTATGTATTTCCTTGTTTTTTGACCTTTTGTTTTTCATTGTTTTTTCAATGAAATTTGTTTGGGACTCTTCTGAGATCTAAAAAGCATAAAATAAATACATTTAGATCAGCAAAACTAAAAATAATCATACATTTATGAATTTTGGTTGAAAACACAATTTGCATTGACTTTGTACACAAAACCACGTTTATGAGCAATTTTTGGTCTGACATGCACTTACATAATGTTGCGTAATTTTGGAACCACATACCCGGGTGACGCAAAATTGGTCTCAAAAGTTGCGCAAGACTTGAAAGTAAAAAGTCAGCGAGCGGCGCGGTCAAAACATTTCGCGCGGTGAAAATATCGCACAATTTGTTGAGGGGGGGCCTCCGAGGCCCCCCGCCTAGATAGGGTTAAGGCTGTAATGTTTTTATAATTAACTGAGTATTACTTCTAGTTTTACTTCATGACTGAATATCAGAGTTTCGTATAATAAAGCTTAGCAGTTGATTGTGGGGCTGCTTTCTATATTACTGATTGCATTGATTATTGTGTATGATTAATCATAACAATCGACCTCTTGATCAATTGCAAAGCTTTATGTTACGGGGTCCTGTTCACCATCACAACCATCTCAAACTTATTTAACCTCAGGTGAGCTCTGTTGGACGGGAAAGCAACGTTGATGATGATACCTTTCTCAATGCTTGGTTGGAGCCCACCAACATCGACCATGATGAGGATGTTCCGTTTTTAGAGCCCAATGTCTGCCTATGCAAAGGGTTCTGCTTTGATGACATGGCCAGAATCTGCAACCAATATTTTGGATTCACGTGAGTAATCTACAAATCAATCTGTACTCAGAATTAATTCACAAACACCATAAGCATTTGCCCAAGACTTTGTTTTTGGATTGTCTGCCTGTCCTTTTTCTAATTTTTTTTTCTCACAATAGCTAACCTAAAGTAAAGAACAATTTGATGGATCCATTTTAAATTTGGTCCTGGTATGCGCATAGGTGTGATAATGACCTGGAGCCCGTTGCAGAAAGAGTTGCAATCAAACGCATCTTTAAAAATCATGCGCAACTCCATTTTCAACCAGTCAACAGTGCGCATTTTGGACTTGCGATGGATTTTTTGACTTGCGTTTAAACGCAACTCTTTCTGCAACGGGCCCCTGATCAGTTTGGGGGTATCTAGGTCAATGGCCACAGATGTCATTCTTGAAGTAATTAAATAACTGTTCAAGGGTCTGGTTGCAAATTTGACTCATGTCACATTTTGACTATGATCTGGGCTCAGTAACACAAAGGTTTGCAATGAATTGCAAATATGAAAGAAGCTAAATGATTGGTCCATGGTCAGTATTTTAAACCTAATGCGCGTGTAACTTTGATCTTGATTGGTCAGTTCATTTAGCGATTGATCGGTAATCTTTGTGTTACGGAGCCTTGATTAGATTTTGGGGTGATTAGGTCAAAGGTCACTCAGCTGTTACATTGAAATACCTTGTTTTCGTGATAACTTAGAACCCCCCCAAAAAAAAAATAATAATAGAATTGTACTTTAGATGCAACAACTCGCCCTTTTGATGAATTGTTTACTCTTACAACTTCTATAGGGAAGCAGTAGTGGCTCCTCACATTCCAAACTTAGCCTGTCAAAGTTGCTCCCATGCTCTCAAATATCACCGCCATCACACTGATAAGGAACAAGAACAGGTAACTATATTCATACATTTTCTTATCTGTTCCTTATTTGCTTTATTGTTCCATAGATATTTTCAGGTGCTATCTCTTTCCTTTTGCAACAAATTTTACTCAAATGAACAAAAAGTTCTGCAGATCTTGTGGAAAATGCATTTTTTTTCTTCATTCATTGAGTTTGCAAGAGTCAGTAACCCGAGGGATATTTTATTGATGTTATCTGTAGGCCTATAGACAGGCGGCTGCCATGGACAGTTTGTATGTAAACCCAATGGATTTGGTGTTGGCATGTGGCTGCATGATATAGCAACCAACTGTGGTACAGAGAGGCCAAGCAAGATTTTGTGGTTAATATTTTGTACCATTTTCCTCAAATTGGTGTACTACATATGCCTTTTCTAGGAAATGTATTATATGCCATTTACCACCACAAATAATGCATAAGTTAGCCTATCAGCTTTGAAACATATACCAAGGAATTTGTTATTCATTTGGTTGTGTAGTCTTAAGAGTGTGTCTTTTTCTTGCAGCTGGATTCTCGAAAAGTAAGCAACTTGACAATGGTGGGTGTGGTCAATGTCATGGCAACCAGCATCCCAGGTTACCATAGAAACATTGGAATCAGTCTTCAGAATGGTGGTACCAAGAATAGTTGTAAGGTAAATATAGAAAACTATGTGTCACAAATACGAAGTACTAAAGATTCAATTCTAATGCATTTTATGCTTTTGTTGTTGTAATTTTCAACTTTCCAAAGCAGGATTGAAATAATCTGTACTTTGTAAAGTGCACCATCTTTGATATATTGCAATTTGTTGGTTGTTTTCCAATACCAGTTAATACCTGCATCTACAAGAACTTTCATTGTAAAAGAACCTCCACAAGAACACTGTTATAATACCTTTGCAATGATACCATAGATATCAGAGGCTCAATCATTAATATGATGGAATGTGTCGGTTGTTTTCTTCCCCTCACCTAAGCTGATGCTTGCGACAACAAGACTTTGCGATACGAATGATCCCCATAAGAACACCATAAACATAAGCAGTTCAACCTTTGCAATCCACGGTCATCACCATCATTATCATGGGCATGTAGGATCCGTGTCCAGTGTTGGGGATATTGATGATAGCGATGAGGAGAAGGAGAACGAGTCTCATCAGGCCACGACGGGAGGGAAGAAACGCGGGAGGAAGATGTCGCGGTTGGTAGGCGACGTTAAAAAGAAGATAAAGAGGAGAAGGCTAGGAAGCAAAAGTTCCCATGTTTCAGAAAGGTGAAATATTAAAATTCAAAATATTTTTTAAAAATTTATAAAAAAATCTTGGCTTTGATTCCATGTTACTTTACTAGGGTTTAAAAGTTTAGATAAAAGTGATTATATTTGCAGCTTATTGTTGGAGCTAATAGGTTATCTTTCTTTCTCTTCTTTCTTATTGTGATTCTGATGGTTTAGAAGATGGGGATCCTAGTCCTGCTGTCCTGGTAAATTATAAGGTTGTAATATATTTCACCCAGTGACATAATGAGTTTTGGAAGGGGAAGGGGAAATTTTAAACAATTTGGAGTGAACAAGATATCTGACTTTAATATGAAAATATCACTTTGTTACGCATTTCAACATGAACTCCAGATAATTATTTCATATTGTGCCATATTTCCTTTTTAAAATTTCTTTCTCTTTCTTTCCTCTCTCTCTCTCTCTCTTGGTTTAGGAACGGGGGGGGGTGCAACAGCCCCCAAGTACCCCCTTACCATTGGTTAGTCAACCTATACTCAGAGCTAATAGATCACTGTTCTTTCTCTTATTTCTAGCAGTGATGTGAATAACATTGATCATATAAAGATCCCATTACAGTGCGATGTCACATTTTCTTGGTGGACAAGTTAGTGATGTCATGGCAACTCATCCCAAGAGACAAATCACTTTTATTTCTCTTGTAACAGTGATGCTGATGGTTTAGATGATGAGGATCCTAGCGGAAGGATGTCCCGCTCTCTTGGTAGACTAGGTAGCGATGTCATTGCCACCTTTCCACAGGGTTCACAGGTTACTGCGCTTTCTTGGTCACATCAAGCAAATGGTAAGATACTGAAGGAGGTCTACTGAAAATACATGTAATTCATTGCAACAACATAGAAAACATGCAAAACTGGGAATGGGTTTGAATAATTATCAGGGAATTTTTAAACTTCATGAGGGAAAAATCAGGGGATTTTGTTTTCTTGAAACCCTTGGGAACCCTGCAGTTTGGTTTGCAATTATCATGTTTTTTATGCAATGATGCGCAGTTTTGAATTCTTGGTACATCGTAGCTCCTTTTTGTCCTCCTTTTTCTTCCTTGTTAGAACCGACACTTGCTATCTGTACAGACGACAGGACCTTGAAAATCCAAAGCCCAGACGAATCAGTGGAAGTGAAGTTCCCAGAGAATACAGGTCTTTGCAAATGGTAATATATCAGTATAGTTTTCTACAATCAGGCAATGCATTAAAGGGGAAGTCAATCCTGGACTCAAGGCAGGAAAATAACAAATGTATTAATAACAAAAACCTATAAAAAAATAAAGATGACTATGAATTTCTAAAATTTTTATTTTGTGGTATCATATGTGAGCAGCTGCCTCATGCATCATGTATGAGTTCCAAAATTTTACCTTTTTTATAGGCACGTGATAAATAAAATTACTTTTCTTCCAGAACCATGTGTGAAATAATGAAAATGGTGCGTTTTTTTTCTTCTAATTTTTCTGTTTTTATTAACATAACTTTGTTACATTTGTAGATATTTTCATGCAGTATTACTAACCCTCTGTCCCTCTGCATTTTGAGAAGACTGCATATGGATATTCAAATATTTTGTTGCCTCTCAGTATTATTTTCCTCTTTCTATTTTCCTAGTTTATTTTCCTTTTTTTAAATTTTCCTTTGCAGCATATCATGGTTCCATTCAGGAAAATCTCTCATCACAGGACATGTATGTGGTCTGTCCCTCATGTGGAAACTGTCACATTCCCCCAGATCAGGATTGGAGTGTTCTGTCATTACACAGAATGGATCCAGGTCTAGGGTCACTTCCATTTGTATATCAGGGGACGACAGGTAATTTTGGAGGATTGGCTGCATTATTGTTGGACTGGAAGGCAATTTTATTTGCATTCTTGCATCACTTATTCTCACTGCAAAATGTTATTACCCATAAAAGATATGTTTAATTTTGATACAAGTTAGAATTCCTATTTCTTATCTCAAATCCAAAAAAATATAACTAAATTTCTAATAACTAAATTTTTTTGTGTGGATTATCCTTAAACCTTCACTAATATGACTGATTAACCTAGACATAAAAATGTTTCCTAGGTAATTGGTTATATACCAGCTTGGCGTTTACCAGCAAAACGCTGTCCTGCTGAATTCCTTCGGGAGTTACCAGAAACAGAAATATTTTTATTATTTTTCTGCTTGTTGACAATTAAATTTTTGTCAAGGTGAATTTCCCCTTTAATTACAGTAAGCCTTGTAATCTCTATCTTCTCTTCCTCTAGGTACATAGCGTTGGGTCACCAGAACAGTGAAGTGCTTATATTTGACACCAAGAAGGGTCTTGAAAGCTCTTCCAATGACCGTGGATCCTCCCCTCCGAACCCTCGGCTCTTATCCACATGTTCTATCCTGTATGGTGCTGTTCTATGTATGGCTTGGCATCCCTCCAAATTGTGAGTGTTTCACGAATGGATGAATGGTGATTGCAGACATGGTGTTTTTTTTTTCTTGAAACAAAGTGATGATGAGTTGGAAAGAAGTTGAAAAGATTGCGTAAAAATATTTTTCAAAGAAGAAAAGGATGTAGATACATGTAGATGGCAATTTGAATTGTGCTTTAGTTACAATTTATGAAAGTTTTGTTGTTTGAAAGGGATGTAAGAAGAAGACTTGATGATGCTTTTTTCAAATCTTATTGATATTGTTTTCAGGAAGAATAATTTGTGAGGTCGGACTGTACAAATAAAATAAAAGATTATGGTTGAAATGTGTATGGTGATTGATTGGAAATTTGAATAAGCATGGTGTGCCAGCCTGGTGTTGGGTCTTTCACCAAGGAATAGTAATACACAATATTACACATAATTATCTGTGTTGGGGATCTTCAGTGTACAATTTACAGCTTAGACTTCATGATTTCAAAAAGTTATGTCTAAGTTATGTCTACCAGATCTAGATCTCAAATGACAATGACTTTAAATGTTTTGTCATAAAATTAATGTTCCCTGCACCTACATTCCTCTACCTTGAAAGTCATAATAAAGATCACAAAATAAATACCTACTACCCCAAAACTTCCTTTCTAATCCTAGTTCCATTGTTGTCTTTGTCAGAATACTAGTAGCAGGTGGTGAAGATGACCTTGTCACCGTCTTTCACATGAAGAAACCAGCTTCACAGACTTCAAGGGGAACTCTCAAATACTTCTGTAAGTCAAGCTTTTAATCGGCTAATGGAGTGTTGCAAGAAAATCGCAAGCGATTGCAAGTCACTTTTAGGTCTCCAAATCAATCATAATTTTTGTCTTGCAAATAATGGCAAATTTGCAACTGTTTGCTGGTCTGCTTCATGTATCAGCAAGTATAGATAGATTTTCTTTTAATAGTTAAAGCTGATCTATCTTTTGTAAATTTGCAACTGTTTGCAAATATTTTCTTGCAACGCCCCTAAGTTGATGACAAGTCATGGAAGATTTTAATCTTACTACTTAACACTAATATAAATCGTGGAAACATGTTTATTTCCCAATATAATATGGGTTGTTTCTATTGTGAATATATTTATTGTATAAGTTAGATATTCTCCCTGGTAGTTATAACCTTCCCAATTCATTGATATAAATCGCTTCATCTCGTCATGTAATATTTACTCATTTGAGATGGAAATAACTTTGAATTTTCTAAGCATTCCCTGATGAGCAGTATAAAGTCACTTTAATCTTATTTCTTTTCTTTTTTTTCTATATTTCATCAATCATGGTATTTATTAGCATCAAAGCTTTTTATCCTCCTCATATCTTTATTGTGATGAATAAAAGTTTCGTTAATGAAGAGCATGGTTTGAAATTTTAAGTAAATGCAAGACTTGATATCATAGCAAAGTTCCAAATCAGCTTTAAATTGTTGCTGACGGTACAATGTGATATCACTTTCATACCCAATCTAGGAGGGTTCAGTGAATTTAATCAGGAATATGACATTCTGAACAGAATGACAGTTGTGACTTTTATTTCTATTTTTTTTCTTGAATAATATTGTATTTTCTGTCATTAGTGTATATTATATTAAAAAGAATGACAGTTGTGACTTTTATTTTTATTTTTCTCTCGAGTAATTTTGTATTTTTCTGTCATTGGTGTATATAATTATATTAACTGCCTAAATAACATTGGAATTGCAAGTTGAATATAATGCTTACATTACCAGTGATATAATTTTATGTATTTTTAGTATATGATAGGGAAGTCAACGTGATTGTATACATTTAAGATCATTACCTCTTTATGAGTGAATGTGTATTATCAGTTGAAAATCCAGAACTCGATTGAAAAATGATCTTATGATCTGTCTGAAGTCTTCTATCTTCTTTCAAATTTTCAGTCACCAGATCACCTAGAAGGCCTACAAAGAAAGGATTTCATCAATGTGCTGTTCTTAAAGGTAACCATATGTATGTCCAGGGGCGCGTAACACAAAGCTTACCTATGATCGTTCAACATTTTTCTACCAATACCATGGATTCCATTGACTGCAATGTACAATTAATCGTAGAAATCTAGCATACGATTAATCGCTAACCTTTGTGTTATGGGACCCAGAGTATCATAATTTCTTATTATTTATTCTTTCTAGTATTCCTTAAATTAAGTTCAGGTTACTTTCCAGTAGTCTATTATTTTTGGAACACAGAAATCTGTTCGACTTTAGAAGATGTATATAATTATTATTTTTCTTATTATTATCTTTATTATTATTGTTGTTGTTATTTATTTTACATAATCAAACATATAAAGAACATATATATGAAATAGAATAATGAGAGTCACATTGACATATGCATTATCTGGAATTCAAAAAAGTTGCTTCCACTTAGACAAATATTCAGCTTATTCAAGGTTATCTGACCCCCATATATGCAGGACCTTTTTTTTAATGATTTATCTCTGCTTTGTGCTTCATGTGAAAAGGTGTAATGCTCTCAACTGATCATGGCTTGTATAGTTCATGGAGGGAAGAATGAATGGAGGAAAATTAGGGTTGAATGTACAAGAAAGTGGATGATCTTATGGAATTGCCCCCTTGTGACTTTCTGAGATCCAACTCCCAACTCTAAAATTCTCTTTTCTGCAGAGATCTTAGGTCATGCTTTGGATTTTTTTCTCTTCTTTTTGCAAACTCTGCTTTCCTTAATAATAATGCAGGATTGATTGTCATTTTGTCACATTAGTTTAGGACTTGTGCAAAAAAACTGAATCAGAAACTTATTTATTATGATTACTTGATATTATTATACTAATGTGACCAGAAGTGACCAGAGATAGTGATTGATTATTGTACTAAATTCTAAGGATATCTATACATGTTTTTGTTCAGGTTTTGTTTTGCTCTTTTATTGTTTATTGATTGTTTTCTGATTTAATTATAACAATTTCTGTTATTACTTTTCCTGTTTTTGGACTGTTGGTGTTTTCTTATTTTTTGCTTTCTGATTTATATTGCAATAAATATATTGCAATTATATCTCAATTCTGATTTATATTGAAATTAAATCTCTTACCCAATGCAGGGCACAAGTCCTTTGTGGGAGCCATTGCATTCTCTCATTCTGGCGCTTACTTAGTCTCGGCTGGGTGGGACGGACAGCTCCTCATCTGGAATGTCTCCGACATCGACGATGCCATCGAGAGCGAGGACATCAACATTGAGATCGTCTGCTCTTCTGGTTTTGTGATGGGGAGGTCATCCAGGAGTCAGAGTTTGAACTTAGTGTCACGACCGTTTGTGCCGGAGGATATTGTGGTGTTTGCCTCCAAAGCTGTGGTGCTGTACAGGACCAGTGTGAATAGGGTCAGCCTTGCGATGTACGAAATACCAAAGAAGTATTCAGAAATAGCTCCCACATGATTGAACTGCACAATGGCCATATAAATGTCAAGTTTAGAAGAGAGATCATAGGAAAAATCTCAAGGTAAATTGGTGTTATTTCCTTTTTCATTTTTCATGATTTGGGGCAATCTATTACACAAGGCCATTTTTCACTTGTTTTCGCAATATGTAAAATGAGAGTCTTCAGGGGAGAGGAGACTGTAGTTTCACTGGTATGTGAAGGAAAGTTAGAGTAAAACCTGTATGGAGGGACCCCATTTACAGTGTCCCCATTATATCTTACAATAAGACTTACATTATTGATAATACTATCAATACTGTAAAAGGAGAAAGTGAACAAAAACAAAAATGTCAACCTGGCTATTCCTATTAAAGTCAAATTAGTTGTAAAATTTTACAAAGAGTGTTTAATTCATGGTTGAATGAATTGTGATAATATCAGAAATCGACATAATCCATGATTATGTTCCATGGTGCAACTGATACCTCTTTTGGGAATATGGGTCTGTATGTTAACACTTTATATTCAGAGTATCATTGTACTACATTAGTACATTATTTTTTTATTAAAAAATAGTCTGATTGATTTTAGGCCTGTATGTTTACACTTTATAATCAGAGTATCATGTTTTACAAACAGAATAAAGAGATTTTTTTTTTTTTGGGGGGGGGGCTAGTTCCATGATAAAATAATCCTGTATACTTTTTAAAGGAAAGTCCAATGTTAGACTTGGAATGCTGTCAGTTCTGGGGGTTGATTTCTGACATTTTTCCACAATTCCCATTATATAGAGTTAAGTGCATCCAGCATATTTGGTGGAATAACCAACAGTAATGAGATTTGAAACTTGGTTTACTCTTGTGGTTATTGTTGAAATGTAATATGTGCATCTTGCTTCAGTGGAATTACGAATGAGTTTATGTATCTGATTTTTGAAATGTCGTGAGTAAACGTCAAACTAGTATCCATGTTTGGAGGTAGAATATTTGCTTTAGATTATTTGTTTCATGTGAAGAATGCAGACATGCCAAGCGTGAGACTTCCGGATTAGGAGCTCTTGCTCATCCCTCAAATCTCTTTCTCAAGCATGTATTACAGCCTATCCCCATATATATTTTACATAATACCTTTGATCTTACACTGAATCACAAAAAATCTTTCCCGTATTAGGGTCCCGTAACTCAAAGGTTAGCGATTGATCGCACACTTGATTTTCACGATTGATTGTACATCGTAGTCAATGGAATCAATCGTAGACAAATGTTCTACGACTATTGCTAAGTTTTTTGTTGCGGGCCCCATGGTCTTTGAATTTGGCATCTCTGAGAATATTCAAGATAAGTGCAATATGCTGGATGCTTCAAAATAAGAGAAACAAAAAACACATTTTCAAATGATAAAATACACTCAGCAAAAAAAGTTCTTGGACACTTAAAAAAGTTTAAATATTCCATATAGATATGTGATTAAAGGCAAATTATTGTATGTCAACATAACCAGACAATATTCCTCTTCCAGTATGACATGACATTTTCATGTGAACAGTCATGCATGAGTGGTTAAATGCTTTAAACAATAGCAATGTCAGTAAAAGAAAATTGCAGAAATGGACCATTAAAATGCTAATGATCATGGCCATCCTGTAGGCATACATTCAGCAATTTCAACATGCGTTTATCATTTGCATTGAATGCTATAGGGATGCATCACGAGATGCATAATGAGATGGATCATTTGGACACTCACTTTCAAGTTGAAGATTTCCAACCAAGAGCATGCAAGAGCAATAGGAACCGAATGTTGCAGTCTGGGCAGTCATTTAGACAAGTGGCTCGATATTTCTACGTGTCACCAACAACAATTTCAAATTTGAACCAGCGGTATTTGGCTACTAATGAAGTTAGAGACCGTCCTAGGAGTGGTCGACTTAGGGCCACCACCGCTGCAGTAGATAGGAGGATAAGGATAATTTTCTTTTGCTTATGCCAAGATACTGAAATTTGACATTTTGTTCATCGACTTAACTTTGACTTAAAATTCCAGTGGAATAGTGATGCATCCAAGGTGGATAACTGACTTCACTATTAAAGTGGTATTTGACTTTAAGTTTGCTTTTATCGTTGAATGGATATTTATGCCACACAAACTTTCACAACTGAAAGAATGACTGATCGTTTGCTAGCAATTTTCTTGTACTGACATTGCTATTGTTTAATGCCTGTAACCAGCCATGCACTGACTGATCCATTTCTTGCAATTTTCATTTACTGACATTGCTATTGTTTAAAGCACTTAACCATCCATGCATGACCGTTCAAATGAAAATGTCATGTCATACTGGAAGAGGAATATTGTCTGGTCACGTTGACATACAATAATTTGCCTTTAATCAAATATCTATATGGAATATTTTAACTTTTATAAGTGTCCAAGAACTTTTTTTGCTGAGTGTATATATAATTTAAATAAAATGAAAATCAAAATTACGTACACTGCAACTTAAAACTTATCAACAGTTATATGTTTCTTGATTATGGAAGTGGAACCATCCGTCACTGAACATCATTGTTATAAAAAAATATTTTTCAAACTTGATATAGGTTGATGTACATTTAAAAGAATGAACCTAGAAAATAAAAGAATAAGATCAAAAACTCTCTGCACTTGTTTCTTTATTGTCTTAATCTAAAATAAAAAAATAACCTCTTGTAGGCTATGTTTTAAAACTCAGGTGAATTGGTTGATATAATTTAAGTCGGTGGACTTTGAAATTACCCAAACAGTAATTTGATTTAAATGAGACCAAAAAAAAATGAAACAAGCAAAGCACTGAAATTTTTTGATATTGGATGTAAAAAAAAAGAAGTTATGAGATTCTCACTTATTTTCACAAAATTTATCATAGGCGGTGTAAAGAAAGGAAAGAAAAATATCCAATTACTATTTTTGTGGTATTTTATCATCTAAGATATGATTTTTTTTTAATTAGATAGTGCATATTTGATATCGATTTGCACATCACCTTTCTTATGCAAAAAACTGTGTCATGAAAATAAGCAACACTTTAAACCTATCTAGGCCGGGGTATTTTGGGAGTTCCTATTGCCGGGGGGGGGGGGCCTAGGAGGCCCCCCCTAAGATCTCGGCCGTCGACCGCGCGATCGCGCCGAAAATTGGCACGCGGGTTGCCTGGGACATAATCTACAAGATTGTATAGTGATTTATTTCATGCGAACCGCTATTAAGTGATTATGCTAATTTATGCGTAATTAGTATGCAAAATCATACTTTTTCCTCTAACTCCCTAAATAAAGCTCCAAATGTACTAATTTTTGGTATAGAAACTCTTTGTGGTGTCCTTAGCAAGTGTACATGAAAAAAAATGTGATATCAAATCATTTTCTTATGTATTATATTGTTTTTTGCAATTTCTTATGTATTTCTTTGTTTTTTGACCTTTTGTTTTTCATTGTTTTTTCAATGAAATTTGTTGGGGACTCTTCTGTGATCATAAAAAGCATAAAATGAATACATTTAGACTAGCAAAACTAAAAATAATCATACATTTATGAATTTTGGTTGAAAACACAATTTGCATTGACTTTGTACACGAAATCACGTTTTTGAGCCATTTTCGGTCTGACATGCACTTACTCAATGTTACGTAATTTCGGAACCACGTACCCGGGTGACGCAAAATTGGTCTCAAAAGTTGCGCAAGACTTGAAAGTAAAAAGTCAGCGAGTGGCGCGGTCAAAAAATTTCGCACTGCGAAAATATCGCGCGATTCGTTGAGGGGGGGCCTCCGAGGCCCCCCCCCCGGCCTAGATAGGGTTAAAGTAAAACTTTTTTTTTTACTCCAGGGGCCCATTTCATATGGAGTTACAACTATGGTAACCTTAAGATTATCACAACTACCATGGAAACCTTGATTGTTATTGGCCCTGTTGTCAATATAGTTGTCAAAATGGCAGTGACAACAGTTGTAGTGTAAGTCCTTTGTGAAGCAGGTCCCAGATTCAAATTGATTTTACCTGTTGGATTTATCTCTATTCATCTAGTCAACTTGGGTGAAGTTTGATTTGCCTTTTTCCCCCCACCATAAAATGCACCCTTGGACCACCATCCCCCATACATGCCGATGACTGACCAAGGAAGACAAGATTGATAAAACTTTGATATTATTAATATTTGATTTGATTCATCATTCTCTTTTATCTCTTTCTCTCCCCCCCCCCCTTTCCTATCTGTTTGATCCCTCACAGGGCAAGTAGTATTGTGCTGCATTTGTAGAGGACATTTAGACTTGTGAATTCAATGTTAGGTGCCTTCTTAAAGGACAATTCCACCCCACCAAAAAGTTGATTTGAATAAAAAGAGAAAAATCCAAAAAGCATAACACTGAAAATTTCATCAAAATTGGATGTGAAATAAGAAAGTTATGGCATTTCAAATTTTCGCTTAATTTCACAAAACAGTTATATACACATCCTGACTGGTATTTATTTATTCACACATATTTAAACAGGTTCACAAGATCAGAGATAAAATTACTGTTTTGCATCTTGGTCCTGGTGAATAAAAAACATAAAATGGTAATTACAATAATAGGCACACATTATAATAGGCAAATGAGACTATAACGTCATCCAATCACTATTTTGTATTTCATTATATGAAATATTCTAATTTTCTCATTGTCAAGTGACACAACAATTAATTCCTCCCTGAAAATTTGGAATTAACATTGTTTAATACTCCATGGCTTAGTCAAGTTGGTCCTTATTGTCAAATCTATAAAAAATGAAATATTGTAAATTCAAACAATAAAATACAAAAGAAATGGTGAGTGATAGACATCAACCGACTCACCTAGTTGTGCTGATCACTGTTCTGTGAAAAATAAGCGAAATTTTAAAATGTCATAACTTTCTTATTTTCCATCCAATTTCAATGAAATTTTCAGTGTTATGCTAGTTGATTTTTCTCTATTCAATTTGGCATTTTCCTGGGATGGACTTGACCTTTAAGCTTATCATGATTATCCATAACAATTTGATTTTAAATGACATGAAAAACAAATTAGCATTGTGGAATTGGGTGACTTTCATTATTTGGAAAATTTGCCGTTTTTGAAAAAGGGCTTATTGAACTTTTGTGGCATTGATCTGAAAGTTCATCAATTCAGAAAACAATTGCGTTTGTTATTCTGAAACTTTGTCTATCTGACAATGAAATAAGGTTTGTAAAAAAAAGTTTGTTTTTCTGAAGGTTTTTTTTATTGCCAAATGAATTTTATTTATTTAAATATTTGAAATAAATAAATAAATGAAATTCACTTGGCAATAAAATAAGGTGTATTCAAAATGTGAAATAGGAACAGAAAACAGGGTTTGTTAGTCTGTTTGTTTATTAATCATACAATAGAATAAGGCCTGTCATTTATAAGGTTCTTGCCACAATGGAATTATGTTCCCCTTTTCCATATGTTTAATAGTCCAGAAATAAAATGTGTCAATCAGTTAACAAATAATTATGAATCATAAAAACCTTGTTTAATTTTGAGAATAAAAACCTTTGGAATAACAAACCTTTTTCCATTTTCGGACTTATGATCCTTTGGAATATCATTCTTTGGTTTGATAGACCTTTAGGAAGCCATCATCAGCATACAAAATTCAAACGGTAAAAGAGAAACGGTCAGGGAGGTCATTTATGAAAATCGAGAACAGACGGGACCCAGAACAGTGCCCTGACGCACGCAAATTCATATCAGAATACTAGGCCTGCTTTATCAATTCAGAGCCGATTCCATAAATTTATATATTCCCCAAGTTGCCCTTATTCACCCTGTTGACATTTTTGAGGAGCGTATTCCAGGAAATAAATATATAATGTACATAGACAACCTATGGAACTCTAATAATTTAAACAGTAGACCCTAAATAAAAATGCTTCTTGTCAAATAAGACAAACGGAAGCAATCATATAAAGTGATTAGTAGTTGAGCAATTGTTGATTATTCTGATCGCATGTTTATTTTCTAGGTCCAGTAAGAACTTGTATTCATTTGGCATGCGGTGGGAATTCCTTTTGTAGTTCATTTTCACTTCAGGCTCATAATAGTGATGAGGGATTGTACGGTTATAATCGTCAATGTAAAACGGGTAGAATCCGAACAATGATATCTCATCACAGAGTTGGGTCATGGGCGCGAGAAGGCTTGAGCCAGACGATGGGTTGCGAAAATGCCACAACCTGTAAAAACAGAAAAAAAAAAAAAACAATACATTTATAACACATTTTGCCTGTCAATCGCTAAATCAATAAAATATTACCCGAATTCTCTTTAGATTATTTCATCATTTGACTTTAACGCTTGCATGTCTCCATGCTCATTACCTTTTTATTTTACTCTCTCTGATCCCTGTTTAGCATTCCAGTAAGATATGTGAAAGGTTCAAGAAAGTTAAAAAAAAATGCAAGCTACTGTCGCATCCGACCGGGTCCTAATTTAATGATCTACTTTTGGGGGGAAAATGCTTTTTTTTCAATTTAGTTTAGTTATGCATGATTGTTATTTGAATATCTGCAAGTGAATATGATTATGTTGGCTAGGGTTAAATACTAATCAATTACCGTTGTGCGGTCCCTATAAGAGACACGTAATTAATTCCAACGCTGAAGTGAAGATGAAACTGTTTTCTCAACAGAGGGAGTATATCGATTATCATCCTATAGGTGCGGCGCCCTCTCGCTGGCCAAAGTACACTGTCATTCTTCAGCAGTCCCAGTCTGTCAATAACACCGCCACATTTTCCTGTTAAATTCCTTTCCAGCCATTCGGAGGAGGATTCGTTTGCCAACTTCCCGTCATTCCGCAAACAAGCTTGCAAAAGCTTGCATTGTTCTCCGTTGATGGTCATGAATGTGACCTTTGAACCCACATCTGATGAATATTCGTGACCAAACTTGGCCAAGTTCATCCGGACGATCAGATCCGAGGCGTCTATCAGGTCGCCGCAACTGCTGTTTAACAGTATCCCCGAGTTTCCGACAAGGGCGCAAGACTTCGCCCGCTTTGAAATGATTTCCGTTAGATTGTTCACTGAAGCTCTTGTTTTCTTAGCTGTGATGTTCTTTGGATCCACATGGGCATGGAATATCTGGATCGCTTGCCAAGGCTGTATTTTCTTCTTTATCATATTTCTGCAAAAATTAAATGAAAAATGAAAAAAAAAACCTCAAACGCAATTTCAATACTTATACGGCGCTTTCCCCATAAAGCCCAAAGCGCTTATAATGAAAATGATTAATAGAAATTATATAATACCAAAACTATGAAACTACAAACTATATACTCTTCTACATTTAATGGCCGATTTTTTCCTCACTCAAGTCATATTTGTTCCAAGTTATGACAAAGTTTCTGCTTTCACCTTTGTGATTCTTTTGACGAAGAGGCGTTCTCGGCGATTTGGATGTTTTCTCTCCGCGGCGTCGGGGTTTATATACTAGTCAAATGACAAAATACAGCAAGGAGGTCTTGAACCGAAACGACACTTTTGTTTTAAGTTTTGGAGTTGACGAAAAATGCATATATTTCGTTTGTCCAGAGTCAAGGATAAAACTGCTTTTTTTTATTAAATTTCAACAAAAACCTATTGTAACTTCTGAAGTATTCCATGCATGGCCAAGATGAAGAGTGTAGTGATTTCACGGTATACCATGTATTCTTTCATGGGCAATAGTGAATCCTGAAACGGACTATCCAAACTTGACGTTTCGACAAATGTTTTCTTCTTGTCTTCAGCTTGTTGCCAAACATTTTTTTTTATTTATTGCCCCCCTCCCCTCCTGTTGTGAAATCAATATCATTTATGTTTTTCATCAAGAATTCAATCCAACTTACCGTAACTCTTGGACGGCTGTACTGTTCAGTGTCGACTTAGTTAAAATTGGTTTCATCTTGTAATGTTTATCATCTACAGGAAGGAAATGATTTAAGTAAAATTGTAATATCTTACGACGCCGCATACAGAACAGATCTTTTTTTCTCTTGTCATAAGTTCCAACATAAAAGGGTGTCTTCCCCGTTATAACAGTCATTGATTTTTTTTTCTTTCGTTGAATTCATAAATGTCTCGACTTAATAGAATTGGCCTAAATGAGAAGGGTTCGTAGGCATGCGTGAGAGCAGTGTTTGGGGTAGCAATATTGAGCAGAAGATTAAAAACCGGGGCACCCATAGATCATCTGGAGCTATTTCTAAACAAAAATGGGGGATATCTGCATCCTGTAAAACATAAAACTTTCCCTCTATTTATGGATTTTATTTCGATGAAATACGGAATGCGATCCTTGGTTTCTCCACGATTTTGGTGTGACAAAAAGTACGATATGGAGTATCAAAGTGAACTTGGGTTTGATGTGCGAGCAAGAAAAAAATATAATTATCTGTAAGGGCGCATGGTGTCCGATTCTATTTGTCACTGAGAATATTAGTATGAAATACCGATTAACAAAATATCAATGCGAGAGAGCCGAGAGAGCTTTTTGTGCATTTCAAATTCTATTCTTTACAATTTCAGGAAATAAGCAAATATGCCTTTCTTTCCCAAATCGTATAGTAGACCAGTCGTGATGTGTGCATGCTTTAAAGCACCCGAAAAGCGACACAAAAGTCGATCCCGAGGGGTAGGAGCTAATATTTTATATATCCGTGATAATAGGCATTATAATGATACTAATTTTTAATTACCGTTATAGAAATGTACGTTATTATAGCGTACTTTTCTAACGGTTGTAGCTGACACCGAGATGTACATATTAACATACAATACGTCTTACCGTTGTGATGAACGCTCAATAAATCACGAGGCGAAATATGAACCCATACTATCCCGAAGTGGACCAAAGACACGACGACGATAACGCAAGTCATTGCTTTCAAGATTTTAGCAGACGACATAATTAGTGTCAATCAAAGCAAAGTGACCTTTTAGATGGCGAAGAGAGACCGATCATGATCATAATATTAGAGGGTGACATTAATCACTAAATTTGGCAGAAGCTCGAAATTAAGATTTCATGATCATACCGGTGCATGATTATAGTCTCTCCAAAACAGACTTTTATTGACTCAGTGCTGAAGACATCATAGAGGGTAGGCCGGGCGCGACCACCCCCCCCCCCCCCGTCGTTATAGGTTTAGACATATCATGCGTGGCGATTTCGTAAGATTTTTTGCCCCTCGGGCGGGGGGGGGGGGTTGGGGTGAGGACGACTCCCATAGGCTACCTTGTAAAAGATTCGAAATAGGGGACACGATCCCCCGTCCTCACGGCCAACCCCCCCCCCCCCCACCCCGGCCCCCATCATAATCGGGAATGGGAGGTGTATTCAGTTGAGAGAACATAATTTGATAGCTGTCATCGGAAGCTGACTAACTATAAGCAACTGCTGGAGAAAAAAAAAGAAGTTTGGGCCTTATCTTTCTGGATATATAAATTCTGTTTCACTCTTGAACAAAGAGAGATAAGTGTGAATTATTAATTCCTCGGATAAATTTGCATAAAATTTCACTATAGATTAAGAGTGACTTTCACTTCTTGAGTGAATGCCACCAAAATGAATTTTGTGTAAAGTGCATTCTTATTTTCACTCTACATCACTCTTTCGGGGGTGGGGCCGAGGGGTATTGTTAGTCAATATTAGTACTGCTTACCGCTTTTCAATGGATTGTTGGCACTCATAACGTCACGAGAACATGAGATATACTACTTGGCCAGAGTTATGCCGTACTTCCCGTGTTTGCATATCTTGAGATTTCAAAATAGCTCTGTCAATAAAAAAAATCAGTGGAAACAGAAATAAAAAGTGCGTTTGTCCAGATGTAACATATTTATTTAAAAGGTACACTTGAGCTGTAACAATATTACCAATTGCATCCTTTTGATTAAAAGATGAACTTGTGCACGAAAATAAGTCAGTTATCATAATGCGCATGTCATTAGTATGACACGATTCTAATAGTAGATGAGATACACTGTATTATATATACATGGAGCTTTGTGTTAATATAGCTCCATGGTATATATTTATGATTCTTCATTATTACCACGTGACGGACGTAAATCCCGGGGGATGTGGGACAAATCCCCTCACTTTTTGGAAGGGGGGTGGCATGTGCAATCATCCCCCACTTTTCAAGACGTAAACGATATTTTTAATCATCAAATGGTTAACATTTCTATTAAAGCATGGTTTCATCTTTACAGTAAAATTGCTTAGCCTAATTTTGCATTCTAAAAAGATAAAATTTCTCACACGGTATCTCCACTCCCGCATTTAATCTATAGTTAATATTACAAGACTTTGGCCATCGATCATTAAAGGTCAAGTCCACTTCAGATTTTTTTTAAATTTAAATCAATATTATAGAGAAAAATCAAACAAGAACAATGCTGAAAGTTTCGTCACAATCGGATGTAAAATAGTAAGTTGTGACATTTTAAAGTTAAATTCGCTTATTTTTCACAAAACAGTTATATGCACGAATCAATAAAAAGCGGGGGGGGGGTGGGGTTAAGTGTCATGTGCCAGACATTTCTAACGAAAAATTGTCTTTCTAAAATGCATCCTTGTCCCATTTCTAAAAATAGGCCTACCTCTTTTGCTATAGGCCTATGGATATTCTGGACAAAACCTTTTTCGATGCCCCCCTCCCATTTCTAAAAATTTTGAGCTGATTTTGGGCTATATCTATTTACTTTTCAGTTATAAAAAAATTATCACCATTGTCAAAATATTGGTTTATTTTCATTTGGTCCAATGCCAATTCGTCCAATTGCCAACTCGTCTACTATCATTTGGTCTACCATCAGTTATTCCAATATCCGCATGGTCTAATTGCCATATCTTTCACTCACCATTTCGTCTAATAACCAGTTGGTCCAATAGCTCTATGGTCCAATAGCCATTTAGTCCATATATCATTTGATCTAATTAGACTAAATGTTAATCTGGTAAAATAATTAAAGTAAAAGGAATATTATAGATCAACTGGTTATGAGACGAAATGCTCATAGACCAACTGGTGATTAGACGAAGTGATGATTGGACCAAATGGTAATTTCCTACCAAAGGGTTGTTAGACGAAATGTTGATGGACGGGATGGCCTTAGACTAAAATAAGGAAGAACATATGTGGTGAGTGGACGAGATGGCAGTGGACGAATTGGCAATTTACCAAAATATTAAATTGAATTGAATTTATTTTCATACTTCACAAGATAACAAAATAGTAACATAATACAAGAAATACATTTGATTACATAGAAAATACAAAAAATAATGGCAGTAAATAAAGTGAAATATGAAGGAACCTTGATAAAAAGCAGAGATTGTAATGTCTGCAGGTTCCTTAAAGTAATTATGAAATTCGGAAGGAGATCAGACACACAAAAAAATAAAAAAAACTATACCACAGTATACCTTTAAAAAGGTACAAATCAAATAAATTATATATGTTAAGGACCTTAATTATTTCTTGATGACGCATACTGTTTACTTGCTTGGGTGTTTAGGTCATTTTTAAAGATAAAATTTAGATGTATCTCAATGAGTACATGAAAAAGGACCTTACGATTCCTTGGAAAATTGATTTTGTATTCGTTTATTTAAACTATGTATTAAAAAATTGCTAATTAAAATGACTCTTAAATATGCTTTGTAACTAGTCGTTTTATGAACGGTTTTTCTTACAATTTTCATGAAAAATTGATATTTTTATGGACAACATATCGTATGACATTCGCACTCACAAGCAATAAAGCAGAATGATCAACAAATTCGAGAAAGCCATATCATCAAAAAGATAAACTGTCTCAGATATTAATCTATTTCCCTCTGATATTAATCAGAAACTGCAGTACAGCTAGTATCGCTTGCGGAATATCCACAAGACTCAGGCGAAATCTTTTATTGAACCACGTACAATGTCGGACAAGGAATAGAAGCATATATAATCGACTTTCGAAAATTTTTACGCGTCCTGCCCCCCCCCCCCCACCCTCCCGGGAAAAAAAAATCTGCATACAGCTAGGGACCAGGGGAGTGTTTCATCAACATTTTCATCCGACAAGTTGTCAGATCTGACATCTTTCTCTGGCGTTGATTGGCTGAGAGGTACTGTTACTATGGCAACTGTCGGATAAAATGGGACTGGTCGGATAAAACGTCCGACAAGTCCTTTCACGAAACGCCCCCAGATCTCGGGATGAAATAGATTTTTTTTTTTACAAACTGTACTTATACGAACGCCTAATATTGATTAATGCATGTAGATGAAATTTATCTTAGAAAGACAAGAAATGAGTCCACTTTGGAATTATTTATATTTTACTGCAACATACTTGTACATGTATTAAGGTCGATATTTTAAAGGTGGGGGGGGGGGTGAGCATAAGCTTAATGACCCCCAAAATTATGAGGTGACAAGACATGGGCAATCTTTTTTTTAATTGCGAGCGAGCAAGCGAGAAAGCAAAAAGTTTCACTTTTTGAATGTTTTAGTATAAATATCTAACTTTGTGATGATTTTTTAAATCTGTATTAAAAAATAACACCATGATTCACCCTTGCTTTCATTTTTCTTTGTTTTCCTATAAGTTCAGTTCCTCCATCGTTACGCCAGTTGGGGAAAATGGGGGAGATCGCTTAGCTAGCTCTCTTTTATTTACACAAATTTGGAATATTGTACTTCTCTTTTCTATATGAGAATTAAAGTGCATCCATTTCGAAGTTGTAAACTTTTTTGGTAGCTTGTCATAACGACCCACTTTCTTAATTCCCTCATATATAGGCCTGAATATATTTAAAAAAAAAACATGGCAAAGTACAATAGTTGCATTTTAGGCTGCAAAAGTCGTTTTATCATCAGTTGAATTTTGGTATAAACAGAAATTGAAATTTCTAGCGAGTGGTTTCATTATAATCATGTTTTTCATCTGAGCAAATTATTCTCATGACTTTTTTCAAAGTTATAATATGCAAAAAAAGTACGAGTGTGGGGGTGGGGCAGTGTTGTAGTCAAGGCTCAAACCTCCAAGGCCAAGGCTTTAATATCCAAGGCCAAGGCTTCAATAACCAAGGCTGAGGCCAAGGCATGGAAACCCAAGGCCAAGGCCTGAAAACCTCAAGGCCAAGGCCAAGGCATTTCAATTGTACAATATAATTATGGAAAAAAAATTACCGGTAGACAACAATGCTTAGGCGGCATACATGACACACAGGACCAAATGTATAAAAGGTGTGAGCGAGCAAACTTTTTTACCCTTGTACATTTAAAACGAAAATCATTTCATGATAGATCATGTAGATTTAGACATAAAATTAAAATAAGTATATAGTTACCTTTGTACATTTAATTATTGTTCTAGGCGATTCACATTGCAATAATTATTATTACCAAGGTGATCTGATCCTGGCATGCCCATTCTTAACATATGTCTTTCTCCTCTACCTGGGACAGGGGAGGCAGAATGTATTTTTTGGGGGGGGGGAGGGGTCAAAGCCCAAAATGCACTTACAGTATAAGTCAAAATGAGAATTTTGGTGCAAACAGATATTTTCAAAATGAGATTATCAACTGTGTGAAGAAGTTGTGTGTTTTGTGGAAATTAAGTTCAGCAAAGCTTTTTTAAGTGATTTCTAATTGATAAGACAGATATTTTGATTTAGGCTTGGATTTCCCGCTATAGGCTTGGATTTCCCGCTATAGAAAGCATAGCGAGCAAGTGGTTTTGAAAAAAAATAATCAATTTTGAAGTTGTAAAACTCGATTTTGGGTCAATTATGGTGCTAATCACTGTTAAAAGGGCATCCTTGCGAGATGTTGTAATAAGAAATGAAATTTAAATATTTCGAGCTGTTTTTGTAATCATGAAAAAGGTGTGCATCTTACTAAACAAATTAACGCGAGCACAAAACACAAGCTGAAATTTTTACTGACCAGAAAAGGAAGCTGTTCTGGACTGCATTTAGTGACTCATAAATAGGATACATAACTCACCAATCAAAAAATGCGAGCGCAAAGCGCGAGCTCAAAAATTTGTAATATTCCGACCTAAAAACTAGACATTCTAAGCATTTTTTTGTGTAAATTGAATGCGAACCTTACTTAACAATAATTTATGCAAGCACAATCCAAAATTTGTTGATTTTGAAACCTAAAATTTTGCTCTGTATGCCATGCTTGGCCCCTCAAAATTTTTGGCTCATCATGCCATTGATGCCATAGCCCATTTGGAAATGACAAAATTGAAGTTTGTGTTCAAGTTTACCGAATCTTTTCAGAATATCATTAAGACTTAAAACATTCTTGTTGGTCAAAGAAATTAATACAAGGAAAACCTAATGGAATAGAAATCAACCTTGTTATCATTCTTTAGAGTAAGCTATTTTAAAGTATGAAAATTGTTGTCAAAATTACAGTCAGATCTGTCAGAATTATTCCTGTCATAAAATCACTATAATCAGTGGCGTACCGTGGGTCACGGCATTGGGGGGCACCAGCAAAAACTTGGAATTGCCTCGTGAGCACGCGAAGCGCGCCCAGTTGCCAGGTATACTGACCTAATAGAGATATTTTTATAAGGACAGTGCCAATAAACGGACATGTATCTCACTAGTCAAATAATGCGAGCGCGAAGCGCGAGCTTAAAATTTTTGATATTCAAACCTAACAAGGGACATTACAATCAATCTTTTGTAATCATGATACGTACCTGTCTTGCTAAATAATGCGAGCGCGAAGTGCGAACTGAAATTTTTGTAAATATTGACCCCAAACAGGAAGATTTTAAGGACTATATTTTAGGAATCTTTTATCTATTAAGATTATACACATCTCACCATAGTCATTTAATGGGAGTGCCAATAAGCGCTTGCTGATTTTGTTAGAATTACATCTAAACATGCACATAAAGCACTTGTAATCATGATTAACATACCCATCTCACTAATCAAATCTTGCGAGCGCGAAGCGAGTTGAAAATTTAGGAAATTCAGACCTGAAGAGGGGTAAATTTTAAGGCTTGTTTGTAGGAATTCAAGAAGATTTTACGTAGTTCACTAACTAAATGATGCGAGCGCGAAGCGCGAGATGAAAATTTTTGATATTCAGATCAGAAAACAGAAAAAGGGAAATTTTAAGGACTCATTCTAGGAATTGATGGAGAGCAGCCATCTTTCACCAATCCACTACTGCGAACGTAAGCACAGACAGGAAATGTTTCATATTAAGACCTTAAAATGGGACAATCATTTAAAGTATTCATGAAAAAGAAGCATACTATTGTACATGTAAAAGAATAACTCGAAGTGCGAGGAAATATATTTGGTAGTTTGGTGTATATTGACTTGAAAACGGGAGGTTTTAGTATAACAGGATTATATATCTTGGTAAACAGACAATGGGAGCACCATGAACAATGAAGACACATGCTCTGAGCAAATTATGTTTCATTTATATGAAAAAAATGTTTCTAATGTAATGTAACATAACATAATTATAACATTATAATGAAGATTAATGTCTTCTTTCCCTATTTTGTTTCTCTTCCTTCCTCCCTCTTTTCCTCCTTTTTTTGTCAGCCGATTGGGGGGTGGGCACGTGCCCCCATGCCCCCCCCTGTAGTTACGCCACTGACTATAATCCTAATCATAAATATTATCATTATTATTGATATTGTCATCCTTATTAGTCATGATTACATCATATTACCAATAAATGATATTAATCTACATCACTTCTCTTTGTTACATAATTATGTGATGATAATTGCAATTGATGGCACTGCTAAGTACACTTACTGCTGCTGGTGCTGCTAAATGTACTGCTGACTGGTAGTATTTAGTGTCATTAGATATACAGAACAATTGAAACATTTATAATTACTAATATAAAACAAATAAAAGTACAAAATACAAAATGCCTTGAAAAAGCCTTGAAAATACCTTGAAAATGCCTTGAAATTTCAAGGCTCAAAATCCTCAAGGCCAAGACCCTCTCAAGGCCAAGGCTTGAATGTTCAAGGCCAAGGCTTTGAAAAAATAGGCCTTAAGGCGCCTTAAGGCCAAGGCCGAGCACCAAGGCACTACAACACTGGGGTGGGGTGTCATGGTTTCAAACGGTCCTAAAAATGTCTCTTTTTTCCCAGCATAGTTAAAATTTTCGCATAACTGTTGAGAGATACCCATGTAATTCAGAAATTGCTTAGAATGTCCAGTTTTTACATCGAAACATCCAAAATTTCACATTCTCCCCCACGTTCCCGCTTCTCTCTCTTCCTTTTATTTTCCCTTTCCTTCTGTTTTCTCTCCCTCCCTTTCACTCTCTCCCTTCCTTTCGTTCTCATGCACTCTTTCTCTCTTCCTTTCCCTCCCTCCCTCTCTTTTTCCCCTTACCTCTCTCTCCTCTTATTTATTTTTCTCTCATTCCCCTTATTGCTTTCTTCTCTCCCAATTAATTTATCTATCAAAATTTTTCCCTCTTCTTCTTTTCCTCACTCCCTTAATTTCCTTTTCTCCTTTTCCTTTTTGCCTATTACCTTTCTGTCGATCTCTCTCCCCTTCCCTTCCTATCCCCTCTCTTTCCTTTCTTTTCTTTTTTTTTCTCTCTCCCCTTCCTTTTTCCCCTCTTCCCTTCTTTTCCTTCTCTTTTCTCTCCCCTTTTCCCTTTCCTTTTTTCGTTCTCCCTTTCTGCTCTCTTGCCGAGGATATCTGTCATATTTGTCCCCCTTCAAGATTTTTCACCCCCCCCCCAAAAAAAAAAATCACCTGATTGCGTCCAATTGGTGAACCGCTTCCCTCTTAGGAAAAAGCTAGACTTACAAAATGGAAGTCATGCGAGCGCGAAGTGGGCCGATACATTATTAGTATAATTATTATAATCATATATCATCAATTATAATCATTATTACTGCTTCAAACATTGATCTCCTCGGCAGTTCGAGAATACTCTGCTCGCATGGAAAATGTTTAAGATTACAAAAAGTGGTTAAAGTGTGCTGTTTTCAGGTCTAAACATCAAACAATTCCATTATTCCATTAGCAAGGTATCCTCTCGAGGAATTCATAAACAGTCCTTGAAATCTTCCTTTTAATGTGTCGGTATATCAAACACGTCAGCTCGTGATCACGCTCGCATTTATAATTACAAAAAGTGTGTAAACTATCCTGTTATTAAGATTTGTAATCTCCAAAATTTTAAACTCCACTTTCTGCTCTCACATTTTTTTTTTACAGACAAGAGCAAATGATTTTTTTTAAAATGTCGTATAACAGCGCTAGGGTTAGTTTATACACAGTAACTTTTTGCAGTGTTCCAGCCACTCGAGAAAAAGTTTTACCTCATATATATTGCTATATCCCTCTCTATATGAATTAAGCATTAATGAAGATGAAATCTGCAAAAACCATTGTTTTAAACCCCAGAAACCACTTTTGTTTGGGGAATTCGCATTATAACTCATTCAGCATATCTTGCCCACAGTTTACCTTTACATATTTAAAAAAAAAGCAGATTCTACCATTATGAACAAAATTCTTATACAGTGCGTCCCACAAAAAACGAAACCGAGATTTATCAGAACTTAATCACAAATGAAATAGACAAATGACCTACCATTGTAAAGCTTAGCATCTCTTTCATCTGGAATTACTTTATTTCTCATTCACGCATGAGTGAGGAAAAACAATTTGAAGAGGGGATACCAATAAGCTATTTGGCGGGCTGTATCTGGGTTTCAAAACGAAAACCACATTTTTTAAAAAAGTTTAATATCTGCCTCAATTACAGAAAATGGTCAAGAAATAACAAAGTTCTGGTTATTTGAAATATAAGGCTTTAATTTTAATAATTTCATAAAATGAAGAAGTTTTACAAGCCAGCATATAAACTCACTCGACACTCCGTTTTGTAAACCATGCGATAGTTTCTGTGGGAAACCGGTGAAAACACGTTAATTTAATGAAATTATGGAAATAGAAGCATTGTTTCGAATGAACATAACTTTTTTACTTCTCGACCATTTTTGTGATTAAGGTATCAAATAAAAGCAGATATTGAACCTTTTAGGCATGTGATTTTCTTTTGAAATTCAGATACCCCCGCCAAATGAGTTTTTGGTATCCTTTCTTCAAATTGTTTTTGCTCACTCATACGTGAATGAGGAATAATCTAATATCAGATGAAAGAGGAGATTCTAAGCTTTACATTGATAGGTCATTTGTCTTTATGATTAAGTAATGATAAATCATCGCTAAATCTCGGTTTAGTTTTTTGTGGGACGCACTGTATAATAATTTTATGTTTAATCTAATGATAATCTTCCAAAAATTCACAACTTTTTCACTCTGAAATGTTCGATTCATAATCATAACAGGAATGCTCAAAATATCCATCTTCCTCTTAACCGCACATTAATGGCACGAAAATTCAATTTTCTTTAATGGTCCAAAATGCTTTGGAACCGAACTATTTCCCATTTAATTTTAAGAATAGTAAGACTGAAAAGCAAAAGTTTATATAAAAGACACCTCCTTCTTACTTTGCCCAATTGATGGAGACTTAATTCATGTATGTTTCACTCCTTTCATTTCTTTTGGTCATGCCTTTTTTGGAATCCGAATTAGATATTGTATATAAAATTTGTGTAATTTTATCGTTGTATGTTGAATTGCTGTAAGGGGCCATTTTTTATAAGCCAATTTGAGCTTTTTATGATCCCCACTGATATATATATATATGTATTGAATATTTATATAATATTGGATGGCTCAGAATGGAAAACCAGAAGTATGATGATGTATTATAATGATTTGTATTGTTGTTGTTCTTAAGTGGAAATAAATTGAATTGAATTGTATTTGGGGCCATAGCGTCCAACACCAAGATGAGACACACAATCACTGTCAAGACTCACAAGACAACCAACATTGATTATCAATTTGCTAAGTCTTCGTTATCATGAAAGTTTGGTTTCCTTTCCTTTACACACCCCAGACACACACTGGATTAATTTACACAGGTGCAGAGCAGAAATCAATCAAAAATAATCTTACACATTTTTAAAATGGAATATTTTTCATTTATTCACAATATATATATTTACATATAATACACTTATATATTACATCCATATAAATATTTTTGAAAATATACATGAATTTACAAAGTCATACAATAAGTAATCAAGGTGTTCCAATTATACTGTACAGCATCAATACTGGTTTTCAAAGACACTGGAAGACAGATTGCCTTACTAATTGTAAATTAAATACATTAGTGGGCAAAGTTACATTGAAATGACATCTGCATGACATCATTTTCCTAATCATCCTTACACTGAAAAACCCTGGTGTTTTGGTTTGGAGTCACACCAATGCTGTTTTAATACTAATTGGTGTTGTATAAACACCTACCAAACTGGTGTTGTTTAAAACTTCTCTGGTGTGGACATATATATATATTCCAGGCTGGTGTAAATCAACACAGCAATTTTTGCAGTGCAATGCCTGGGGGCTTATTTAGTCCCCATTCCCAATCAGTATCTTTCATGTTAAATTCTTTTAACACAACTTTTCACAAAATTTGTGATTCCCAAGTATGCAGATCCAAAGATATGCAACAAACAAATGTGCATGTCAGAACAAAAGTGCCTATCAGAACAAAAGTATCATTTTATGTACAGATCAAATGCAAATTTTATTTCTAGCAAAAAATACGAAACCATAAATGTGTCAATATATTCAGGGCCATCACCAGCTTTTTTCTAGGGGGGGGGTGCTTTTTATGAAAAAAAAACACAAAAAACAACGTATTAACTCAATTTCATGCAGTGATAGTATTTCGCCTAGATCTTTTTCAAAAGAGCCCTCAAGTATCCCTACCCCCCCCCCTCCGTTTTTTTTTTTTTTTTAAGGGGGGTGCGTTCGCACTCTCCGCACCCCCCCTGGCGACGGCCCTGATATTCAATTTTCATTGATTAAAAACAATAGATTTCATATTATTTATGACTGTAATAGTGTTGTTGACAATTTCCAATGACAATATGATAAAAAACAAGTAGAGGAAAAATGAGAAGATGAGTTCGTACAAGCATTGTGGAGGAATGTGGGAAACTTTGTCTCAAAATTTTGATTTCAAATTATTTACGTCAGAAATAGTGTTGCAGAGAATGTCCATTGACATTACAATAAAAAGTCTCAATCAGTATAAAAGCATGTAAAAGCATTGTTTTGAGGGAGGGGGAGGGAGTTATTTTTTTCTCAAGAATTTGGTTCTCATGGAAAAAAACGGTCCATCATGATCGTAAAATGGGTAAACATAAGCAAAGAATTTGAAAAGCCCCCCCCCCCCCCTAAGAAATTCATGCCTAAAACAGGTAGACATTTTCATTTTTCATATTTTGTGGGGTATTTATTTTATCTAAAGAGAGGGAGTGGGCGGGGTTGAGGTCTGCACATTTTAGCAACATTTAGCACAAGAATCGGTCACAAACAAATTAATTCCAGTGGACGGATCAGTTGAATATCCAAATCCCCAACTCTTTCAATACGGAACCCCATCTTTAATGCATAAGATTGCTTCTCTTCTTGGGTTTTGGTTTCCTTCAATTGCGTAAACCCTAAAAAGGTGTTCCTTCTTTCTTCATGTTCCTTCATCCAAGTCAGCTGGATCCTCTTCATTTTCATCTTCTCCTTCTTCTTCTGCACTGCTCTCTGTTTTCATACTCCTTGGCCGGGTGCGGGCACGGCCAGCTTTGTCCTGGAAAATCAAAATGAGATTGAAAAGGAGGGGAAAAACACACCTGGAGCCTCGTCTTACAAAGAGTTACGATTGATCCATGCAATTGCAACACTATGGAAATCCATCAGTGTCATAAATTTTTCTACAGGAAATTTAACACACCAAATTTTTAAGAAATCAATGAATTTATGGTATTCATATCTAGAATTTTTTTGAACACTCAGGCATTTTATATGTTGACGTTGCTAGCCATCCATAGTTGTAATTGATCGGATCAATCGCAACTCTTTGTAAGACGGGTCCCAGGACCACAAATTATCAAGATTTACAATTGAACTGATCAACCTCAACTGTATGGAAATCCATCAATGTCTTAATGTTTTCTACTGGACATTTGCACAATGCTCTTTGTAAACAAAGGGAAGCACACTGAAATTTCACAAGATGATAGAATGCATGAATGAACAGCAAATCTAGAAAATATTTTGAAGAGACATGCATTTTAGATGTTGACGTTGCTGGCTTTTCGTAGTGGTTGACTGGATCAATCACAACTCTTTGAAAAATGTGGCCCAAGATTATGAAAACTCCAAATGGGTTATGTAACCAACATTGTGTCAATTGGGTATCTGTGCCCATTTCAGATTCTGCCTGGTTGTGTTTACCATTTCAACATAACTGTCATTTGTGGTAATGGTCTCAAAATGAGTGTTCCAATATCTGCATTGTTCACGAGGTTTGAGGAGCAATACAGATCCTGCCGAAAGAGGGCGCTATAATTACTCTCTCGACTATACAGAGGGCACCACAAAGCTTGTTTTTTGTGGTGTTTTTTTTTTTTTTTATTCAAAACAAACAAAAAAATACAGAAGCTGTGTACATTCCTGTTTGTCATGACCCAGGATCTCAACTTGAAACAATGAATTTGAACAGAAACCCATAAAATGATTTCCCCAGTATTTCTTTGGATGAATAAAAAAATATATGCCTGTGCCAATTAATTCTGGTTGAAAATGTGCAATTGCTGAGATCTTGGCAAAATAAAAATTTCAACCAGATGTCGGGTCTTTTTCCAAGCGGCAATAAAAATACACTGCAGTCCCATTACCTGTAATAGCGATCTTCAGTGCGATTGTTTTTCATGATAGATTTTGTGATTTCACAGACTTAGGTTAATATGAAATTGAACCAGATCTAGATATACGATGGTATGGAGACAATTAACCTTGATTTTAAAATCTATTTTATGAAATCCTATTTGCTGCAAGTGCATTTACTGCTAAGAAAATAATGTCTGCTCTATTGACTGAATTTTTTTCATTAAAACTTTTTTTACACCCATGATATCATGGACCATGCTAATGGAATTATCAGAAAATAAGCCATTCTTGTTGGAATGCTCCCCAGGGAACATATCAAGTGCATAAATTGGGTTTGAGCATGCCAGATCCTATGACTGGGGAGATGATCTATTGGTTAAGTGCTATATAAAAGCGGAGTATTATTGAGTGAAATTCTTGGTTACGATTGGCTGATAATTGCAGGACTCTGACCATTGATATGGTTTCTTTCAAAGTGCTTTCAATGTATTACCCCGGGAAACGGGGTCCTGAAGCACCTCCAAGATTTCTCTCGGAGGTACTATGTGTGTTACAACCATAAGAAGCAACCCTGGAAATGAGGAAGGTATGCTAAAAGGTCAAATTTTAACCAAAATCACCTTCATTTTGTAGTGAAAACCTTGACTTTCTCTTCCAAACCAGCAACCTCCTATTAAAACATTGTTCCCAGGGACCTACTTCAGAGCTGACAAGCTTTGTGGTGCCCCTATTTGAACTTTAAGGGATTTCATTTCAGATTTGTCAATACTAAAAGTTGATAAGAAAAGTACTCACTTGTTTCATGATGGTGACAATTCCTTCTTTCCCCTGAAAAATAAGAAAAACAATTTCTTCATGAAAAAAAAACACTCAAGTTGTCAATGTAATATATTGACCTATATCATGTGGCTGAACAATGAAAGGGAATTAGAACTATATTCTTGTGGTTTTGTAACACAAAAAATACAATCAAACATAAAAATTGATACTAATCATATTCTTGGCAGATGTTCCGTTACAGAATTACAATTTTACTTGTAGCAAGATCTTAAAATGTAAAACATGCAAAGACACATTTAATTTCAAGAACCATTAATACTTAGGATGATTTCTAGTTCTGTCAATTGAGTGATATATTTTTCAGGGTTGAACCTGACACTTATGACATGTTCAAAGAGTATTTCTTTTACTGCAGTGTTCTCTTGTGCGTCTCCTAAAATAACCTCAGTCCTGAGAAATACTCCCATGTGAAATCTCAATACTTGACATAATTACATGTATGTAAATTAGCATGTTAATGAAAATATCGCAACATTACATTTTCATTATCAATATCACATTTTATGGTTTAAAGCCCCATTTAAGATTTGGTAAATCCCATAAAATATTACTGTTCCAATTCTTTGCTACATTATATATGAACATGCATGTCCCAAACATGGGAAAAAAAATGTTCTTGTGGATGTATTTTACAGGAACATTTCTTTTGATCGGGTGCTTGAAATCAGTGTAAACTGGCTATGCAGAAACTGTTTGAAACCATGCCAATTTATACTGATTTCAAAGGGGCTATAAGATACGGTGATTCAATTCAATTTTAGTGCGGCTAAGTAGGTGTTCATATGGGCACACCTCAATTCCCACCAAATTCAGGATGTAGATGTCTTTTACCACGCTTCATCGAATCATGGTATCCAAAGTGCTGAAATCTTTGCTTTATAAGTAAAAGCTCAAACTATAAATTGGATTATGATATAGAACATGCATCATTAGAAGTTAACTATTCAAAACAATTTTTTAACATGCAGTCTAGTACATCATCAAATAGATTGAGCTTTTGATATTAATTTTTGTTTACATTAATCAATACCCCCAAAGTAACTTCACATTTTATTCAAAATGGCTGTACAATTATCGTGGATGTGGCACACAACAAGTTTTGTACCATATAAGTGTTACCATCTGGGTTGTTGGAATTAATAAACACTGATATTAACATATATTCCAATAAATAAGTCATGTGATAAATAATGAATAACAAATAAGCATGCACTGAAAGCAAGATTCATCAAAAATTAGAAACGACTTGATAGTTTTCTTTTAAAAGAAACTGATGTGTCTATTTGTCTATGTCTATTTGGTTACATATCATTGTTTTGATGTTTAAAATGCTGTAACTGGCAATTTATAATAAATAAGGTTTGAGGATTGCTCAGAAAAAGCTTGAATTTATAGTTATGATGTAAGTAGCGACCCTTTTGCTGAAGAAGAGTTAACTACAGGAAGGAGACTGTTTTCAGCCAATACGAAGTTGCTACTATTACAAAATATTTAAATACAGCCTTTTCTCAGCTGCCCTAAAAAATAATTAAATTTTGAGATACATAATTTTAAGCAACAAATTAATTAGCTAAAATATGGTACAATAAACCGTCATGCAAAGAAATGAAGCGTTATAAGAGCATGTAAATAAATCATGCATATGATGAAATTAAAATACATACAAGATTACAATTCAACAAACACATAATATCCAGAACATCACAACTCAAATGTGAATATATTCCACATGTCATGCAGACAAAGAAGGCAACTGTTATGATTCATATTCCACCATGCAACTTCAACTGTTACCTTTACATAATCGTTAAAGTCCAGAACATTATGGTAGTTCCTGTTTCCAGACTCCTAAAAGTAAAGGAGGCATGTACACGATGGGACAAAGACATGGTGAGATATTTTCTAAAAAAACAAAATTTCAACTGCTTCAGCAACACCATCCACTGATCATTCTATGTGTTTTCTTCCTTCCTATTACTCTACTTACAAACCTACATCCAGGAAAAGCCTGAAAATCATCAAGAATGAGCTATGTTTTGTGCACAAAACATTTGTTTTCTATGGCCTGAGCCGCCTGAAATTAAACCCTGGTATGATTTCGGGCTTTAGCATGAAAAGTAGCATCTCTGCAATATCTCTCTCTATGAACGAACGTCTCCTTTTATTTTTTGATGAGTGTAACATAAAGCGTCAATGCTTCTCTATGTGCAATAATTGATTTTTATGATATTAATGTGAATAATAAAAATGATAGTCATATAATATTACTAGTAAAAAATAAGATAAAATAATGGTAATGAAATCTTAGATTAATTATGATAATGAATTAAATAATAAATGGTTATAGAATGATTGTATTACAATGGCGATTGATTTCCAATAACGAATGATATATTGTATTCCTCAGGCATGTGATTATTATTTTTTATGTAATTTGGAATTGTGTTTCTAATTTCCATTTTTCATTATGTTGTCGCAATATTTGTGTATTTGCTTTATGTCTGAAAATCTGTAATTTGGCTCTTTGGGCCGCGAATGATTTTTTTGTTCAATAAACCATTTCTATTTTTATCTATTTCTTGACCATTTCCTCCTCCTCTATCTCCTTCCCTACACCACTTTCTCTTCTTCATCTTTTCCATCGTTCACAACAACCCCTCCTTCTTCTCCCTCCTCCCTCTTACTCCTCTTCTATCCCCTTCTCTCCCCATTCCCAATATCCCTTCCTCTTCACCTCATCTTCTTCATTCTCACTGAGTTCCTCAAAACTGAAAACAAATCCTCATTATCATCATCATCCTATCATGCAGACGGCGATATATTCCTGAGGCCTGTAACACAAAGCTTAGCAATGATTGTAGAACATTTTTCTGCGATTGATTCCATTGACTACAGTGTACAATCAATCGTGAAAATCAAGTGTACGATTAATCGCTAACCTTTGTGTTACGGAACCCTGAAGAATCCTTACCCTGAAATCTAGAATCTTTTCACTCAAGATCTTGGTATCATATGACCTCTGTAAGATCTGTGATTTAAGAGCCTCAATCTCCCTTGCCTGCTGTGCCCTCTGCTTCTCAATAGCTGCTAACTCCTTGTTCAAAATATCGCTGATCCTGATGGAAAAAAAATCCAAAATTTATGACCAGAAATACAATTCCATTCAATTTAATTCAAAGTTTATTAATATAAATTCCAGACATTGGAGGATCATCATGGAAACACAACTGGGCCCCGTCTTACAAAGAGTCACGATTGATCCAATCAATCTTAACTCTATGGAAATCCATCAATGTCTTAATTTTTTATACAAGAAATTTGCAAAATGTCCTTTAAAAACAAAGAGAAGCATACTGAATTGTCAAGAAAACAATGAATTTATGAATATACATTATATCTTAAAAATATTTTGGAGAATAAGTACTTAAGATGCTGACGTTGTTGGCTTTCCATAGTTGCGGTTGATCGATCGGATCAATCGTAACTCTTTGTAAGTTGGGGCCCATGTATACATGTGCCTCAAATGATCACAGATTGATTACCATTTGTGCAATTCCATAAAGCATAGATGATCAACTCCTCTACACAGGACCTACCTGAAACAGTTGTCTAAATTTTCTAGCTCAAATGAAAGGATATCACACTAGCGCAGTGTAGTAAAATTGGAGAAGAATGGGGCTAAGAATTACAAAATGGTTGATAATTTTTATATGAAAATTGCATATTAATATCTAAGTTTAAATGAATGTAAACTCATACCTACAAAGTAGAATGAAATTACCAAATTTAATCTCAAGTCTGGGTTTTAATTTTGATAACATTGCTGTTTCTGTCAACAGAAGAGTGAGCAGTTTGTGTCAATTTTACAATGTTGGCAAGTAGATCAATTTTGAAATTGCTTTTGGAATTCACTGACACAACATACTGTCACCATTAACATTTTCTCATACCTCAAAAAAATATTATTTGTTTGGCATCATCTGTGCACAGGCGCGCCGGAACACTTTCAGTTTTGGGGGGGCAAAATCCCGAAGGGGGCACAATATTTTTTACAGCGCAAGGTACCGAAGCGATCGAGCGGGAGAGGCTGTGGGACCCCCCCCTCCCGGTAAGGACTTTGTGTAAAAATGGAATATAAAAGTTGCATTTCTAAGAGCATCCAAAAATAAATTTCTTGAGAATTAAACAGTCTTGGAGTTTTTTGCTCCTTCTGTTTCCTCCCTTCTGACCGAGAATGGTGTTTCTTCATGATCAGGGTCCCAGTTCCAGCAAATGACGAGCCTTATTGCAAACGAAATTGTTTCAAACCAATGTAATATAGGCCTTTTAAAGACTTATGACAAACATGACCGTACGCAGCCGGGGGCCGCCGATCGAGAGGGAAAAATTCACAAAATTCACCAAAAATGTGAACGAAATCCTTCAATTTTATTCTAGAAAATGCAAAAGCTCCCCCATCACAAACCCCCTCGCTCTTAAGTTTCTTCGAAAATTTAGGTCTTGCAGCCCCACCCACTCCCGGATTGTTTTTTTTTTATTTTTGCAAACGTCCATGAATAACAAAAGCTGGGATGAACCAGAGAACAAAGCTGCCATCTCGATTTGATTAGTAACAGGTAATGGGAAGAAGTTTTGGAATCTAAAATACATATAAGTGCTGTATCATATGAGCTGAAATAGTATCAGACAAAACGCCTTCCAATCATGCCAATGAAAAGGAATAGAGGAAAATACGGGGCTGTGAAAATATCTTAAGATATTTTTTATAGTAGAGCAGTACTGTAACGCTTATTTTTTTTTTCTTTTATATTCTTTATTTACATTTTTATTCATATCTCGGATAATATGAGTCCGGTCAAGAAGACACTTTCACAGATGATTTTATTTTTTTCATGTCTAAACATTATCTCAAAGTTGCTTTCGAGTGGGATTCACCATTTTCACAAATTATAAATTATAATCCTCTACACATAATTATTCTGTGTGTAATTTTCTGATAACATGTCTATATTGAGTTGAAATGACCTTGATATTTTCTTTAGGGCACTGACTTGTTATCACTGCATTAATAAAATATTTGAAACAAGTTTCTCGAGATGTTATGGTTTCTGGGCTTGACAGCTATGACATATAGAGGCGCGATAGCTCAGTCGGTAGAGCGGGGGATTCGTATTCCGGTGACCCGGTTCGATTCCCACTTGGTGCGCTAGTGCCCTTTGGTAAGGCATTAATCCTCAGTACCAGGTCCTTCGGAGAGGACCTTAAGCCGTCGGTCCTCTGGTTTCTTGCTTACAAGCATTCATGCTTTCTTAGCAATCAGGTAAAAAATCACCACCAATCAATCAATCAATCACCAATCACATAGATTCCATATGTTGCTCGAGTAACTAGTGTTCACGCGCGTTAGTGATATCGGGTCCGGTCTGAGCGTTTCTGGGCGACCGCGCGTTTGTTAGACGACACAGCCAGCATCATAGAGTTATAAACCTTATAATTGGTGGACCACTATTAATTGGCCATTCGCTTTTAGTCTGAAATGTATTCATTAAAGGTTAAACGTTTTCACACTGTAATAAGATGGAAAAGGGGCTTATCAAAGGTATGTTTCACAGAGGAACTGTTCGTCAAAAGACGCGAGGCTTACTATGATAATGTATTTGCCCCGTCAGGGGCAAAATTTTTTTTATTTTTGACAATGGAAATAACAATTTTCAGGCAGAAAAGTGCCTTCGTTTACTTTTGTCCTTAAATAATTTATCATTTTTCTACTTTCAGGGGGGGCACATTGGGGGGGGGGCAAAATCTTGTTTTGCCCCTAAAAATTTTATTTGGGGGGGCAAGTGCCCCCCTGCCCCCCCCCCCCCCCCCCCCCCGCTTCCGGCGCCCTTGTATGTGCATGGGAGGTGAAAAGTGCACTGAATCGCTCTGACCCGCAGGTCTCTCCTCCCAATCTAACTGATTGGGGGAATGCAGGTGGACCACTACACCAGGATTTCCCCCTACTCTTATACGAATGGTGCAGTGGGTTCTTAACATGTAAAGGTGGCAACTCTCCTCTACACGGGGCCTCCATTTAATGTCCTATTTAAAGGATGGAGTCTTTTCAACTGTAACATAACCTGCATCTATGGCACAGGGGAGAGACGTTTACACACAATGCACTGGCTTAAGTCATCTGCCCGGGGTGGACTTGAACCCACATTCTTTGGTTCGACAGGCAGATGCTTTACCGACTGAGCCAACTTCATATATGTAATGAGTTTTCCATAACACAAGATGGATGTACATGCCATGAGACAGTTTGCTGTTTGATTCCCATTTATATACCTAGAACAGTCATGGTGGAGTGGTTCTGACTCCCAGGATTTGCCATGACTGTGGGAACCCTGGAACAGCTTTATGAAACACCCACCAGGGGGGTGTTTCACAAAGATTTAAGTATGATTTAGAGTCGCACTTAAATGTCTAGTTGCGCGCAGTATAAAAGGCATGACAGCATTGGTCAGATCATGCCAAGAGGACGTGCACTACTGCGTATTGATCAATAAGATTGCGCGTTGCATATCAAGTGCGACCTAAGTCATACTTAAATCTTTGTGAAACACCCCCCTGGGCTTGTATGTTCTGATAAGAGTGTTAGGTGATATAGTGTACAAGCCATTTTTTATTGACTTACTTTTGGTATTCTGTACTCATAGCCTTTGCCATACGGTTTGAGTCTTTGATGACCTCACGGTAGGTCGGAGCAGGTGGACTGGTCAACGGTTAAAGGTCAAGGATAACAAAGAAGCTTATCATCAACATCAATCAGATTTCAAGAAGGCAATTCTGTATTCTTCTGATTACAGACAGAATAAATCCATTTATACCAGCAAAGCTCAAAATAATCTACATTAATGATTATTACTTGAAAACACAGTTGACATTGATTTCATACATAAAATTATGTTTTGGAGCAATAATGAGTCATACATGCACTTAATACAGAATGTTGCATGATTTCCAAACCGTGTAAACGAGCATCACATATTTGGTCTTAAATGATGAGCAGCGCAGTAAAATAAAATCATGTGCCAGCATATTCACAAAATCAAGAGGGAGGGGGGAAGAACTTTACATCCAAGCCATGGCGTAATTTCATTCAGCAAAATATTGATCCACATTAAGTTCATTAACCAAGGTGAGATGAATGGAAGCCTGACAGTAATTCATGCCTTGCAATGCTTGTGCTCTGTAAAAGGCTAAAGGGCTAAAGCCACAGAATTAATATCCATGATCCCTTTGGAAGGTGCATAGAGACAGATGACAATATGTGCCATACAAGAACTTAATAATACAGCAACCTTCCACAAGTCAAGTAGAGATGTAACTCAAAGGATTACTTCAGACCAGAATATGCAAAACATGATAATGATGATGCACAGCATTTGTATAGCACCATATACCTGTCAAAGACATTCAAAGGCACATTGGAGGAGCCAGCCAATCTGGGTCGCCAAGAAGGGTGCTCACACAGAACTGTGACCCGCAGGTCAAATTTGTGTTTGAGTCAAACAGATTGCTATTGTCCCAAGAGATTTGACTTTCTTATCATTTGTATGAAAGGATACGGGAGCTTCTCCACCTCTGTCCTGCGTACATTCCTGCCAATGTTCTGATTACCAGCAAGCTGTCTCATGTGAAGATAGTGGGCCACTAGAGGACTCCGACCCTTGATGTTAAACAGAACTCTCTCAAAATCGGGACCTGGACCTATTTGGTGGGACTAGAATGAAAAAAAAAATTGTTTATATTCTATTCACTTGGTCTACAAGCAGTTGGTCTACTTTTCAGACAATATAATACCACATTGGCTAGAATAAGGTTCACACACACACACACAGACACACATAGATAGGCCTATACAGTGCATATCAAAAAAAGTTTACACTTTGAAAAAGCCCTGGGAATTAAAGAATATACATGTGGGTAATTTTTTCACATTCAATCTTGGGTTTGGGTCTCATCTATCTAATGCAAGTAAAAGTTTTGACAGAATGTTACTCTTGAGTGAGCACTCTCCATTTTTGTAAAGCTCACAGAAATCTGTTTGCGCAGAAATGCTTGTTTTCACGCTTTGTAAAGGGGAAAAAGGGCGAAATCAAACTTACCCTGTGAAACGTTTCTCATCCATTTCCCTTGCACTTTTCAATTGAAATTAAACGGATACATTCAAGCATTCTGTAACAATTTTGCCACCCAAATTGAAATGTCAACACTTAGTGCCAGCTGGATCTGAGGACATAACTGAATCTGAACAAAAGTTTATATCAGACATCTCCAGCATTTTTTTCACTAAGTTTGTATCATTTAAAGTGGGTTTACATTTCATCTTTCATTTAATACTTGTTTCTCCACACTTTTCCCAAGCTTGAAAATGATTAACAAAATGAAAATGAAGCCTAAGCCATTTCATGTAAATCACCGCTCAGTGTAAAGCAAATATCGTCACGAGGGCCTCGGTGTGTGGGGGAGTGGGGTGGGACGCAATATACTCTTCAAAGTGTTTTTGGCAAGGAAACAAGTTAAAAGAGGTAAAATATATCATCAAATCAATTGTACTAGCTAAACTCCTTGTGTTCTTCATCATTAAGGTTTACTTTTATTCGCATAACTATTTCATAGTTCTGCGCAAATCATTATTCACTAACTTTATTAATGATTAACAAAATTAATATTTTTCGACAGTTATATTATCATTTGCTTAAGTGGATCTGTACCAATGTTAAAATGTGGAAAAATCTTCAGGATATTACAAATATATAATTTTACAGGATTTTTTCTTAGTGTAAACTTTTTTGGATCTGCACTGTATATACTGTACCAGATCTAGATTGAAATATCATGGCAATTAACCTTCATTTTAAAGACTTTTTCATGAAACAATTGTTTGCTGAAAACTACAGGTACTTATCTTTAACTCCCACCTTTTTACAATTTGTGACAATTAATGACGTTTATCTTTTGGGTGTCAATAACCCTTTGTAAATGTGTGTATTTCTCATAGTAATTATATCTTTATGTTCACATGAATCTTTGATTTTAATCTCAGCAAGAATTATATTTACTCCACTGACCTCCACTTCGGTCTGAGCCCCTTCCACGTTGGTGGCTATCGTCTGAGGGAAGCGGTGACCCTTGTTGAGGAGGGTCATCTCTCGTGATACCGTTGAGCCGAGTTCGTTGGCAAGGGAATCGCTCTCATCGGGTATATCCACGTTGATGGAGAAATCAGCTGAACAAACAAAAAAGGAAAAGAATTCAAAGCATGAACTTAGTAAGTTCAATCTCATTATGGCATTAATCTACATTTGCTGGACTGCACTCAAGTGTATATGGACAATAGCACAAAGGGATTCATTAACTACTTTTGGTACTTATTGGCTACACTGCATGTATAATTTCCATCAGCTTTCATAGGGACCATCAGTACCATAATTTTCTAGTTAAGGATATCAAGATGTTCATCAATATCTACACTTCATGAATTTAATTTCTTGTAGTTTTTTTTGTCTCCATTAACACCACTTTTCAGAGTAGTTGGAGAGACTAATCTGATATCCCTATGATTATTTTATATTTCATACATTATCAGAATTACAACATTATTCTTACTATACACTTTAATAAGTGCATTGTGTGAATATTGCTTCAAAATTGTAAACTGCAGAGCTGTCAACCTTTGCAAGAGCACAAAATAGTATTCTGTTTTTCTAAAGTTAGTAGTTTTCCATTAAAATTCATAGTTTTCAATTCACCATGTGGACATTCATCTGCTTGCCACATGTTGCATGTATTGAAAGCCAAACCACCCAATTTGTCATTTTAACAGGTGCTTTTGTATTTTTATTGTATTCCCATTCAATTCTTGTGATTGATATGTGATTGGTAGCTCTGATACCGTAGAAAAAGAATTCTCACCATCTTTATTGATATGACCTTCCTTAATGAGTACCACTCGATGTTTATCCTCTTCTTTCTCCTTGTTCATGCTCTTAGGCTGTAGCCTCTTCACATCCCAGTGTTTCCATGACAACGGCTTGGGTTTAACACCTACAGGAAGAAAGTCAAAGATACATGTAGTCTTGACATCTCTATGCAGTATAAATTATGCACAAATACCCATTTGTTGCAATGATGATGATAGTAATAATTGTAGTATTAATTATAAAAATACTGATACTCATACTACTAACTACTTCTACTACTACTATTTTTTTCAAATTAAAGAATACCAACAAAATGTTCAGTCATGTTTGGCATTGGCAGTTGGTCACATGATATCCAATTCATTTAAATCTCTGTATGACTGTAGCAAATATATTAAAAAATAACCACTTTAGCTCCCAACAAATACAAAACATTGTCCATGACAATACGTTTTACTCATTTCAATCAGAAAATTTGACATTTGAATACAGTGAGGGTCAGTGATCAACAATTATTTTTCTTTTGCCTATTACATTAAACCAATCATTTTATGACATCGGGTGGGGGGTGGGGGGGGGGGGGGGGGGGAGTGTTTCACCAGGAATTCAATGTGACTATACTTCTTGATTAAGTGCCAATGTGTGCATGATATTCAATGCATAATTGTCCCATCAAGCATATCTAATCAAAGCGGTGATGTGTCACATGCCACAAGACAATTCAAACACGAATAGTCAGACTTAAATCTTTGTGAAAAAACCCCTCCCCCTTTAAGGTGTGATCAGAGCATGTGTCAGACCTCAATAAAATCTCCATGCATTTTCTCATTACCTGCTGTAAGCTCAGAGCAGATAGAAGCTATGTTCTGTTTGAACCTATCCCCCAGCTGATGATGCGAGTCAATGAAGGCTTCCCAATATGCTGCAAATATCGCTTGGGCTAAGCAGTCTGCATACACCTACAGAATACAATCAGAGCAATGCATACATTCATGGATGAGTTGAAGCTCTATATTTCAATAAATTTTAATTTCCATATTACATATTATTTGACAAAATTCTAATTCATTGGCAATTCAGGCTCGAAATTCAAAATATTTTAATTTTTCATATAAAAAAATCATAACATTTGACAGATTTTTAATTCATGGACATGTTCATGATCTATCATCTACCACTCGATATGTTTCAATTTCCATATTAACATACATGATTTGAAAGATTTCAATTTTTGATTGAAAAGACAATGTAAAAGCTAAATTGCAACTTGGTCTGGTTAATTTTCTACATCATCCCACATGGTCTAATCCTAATCCGTCTACAACAGGGGAGTGTTTCATCGATATTTTCATCCAACAAGTTGTCAGATCTGACATCTTTCCATGATTTTGATTGGCTGAGAGGCACTATTCATATGGTAACTGTCGGATAAAACGTCTGACAAGTCCTTTCATGAAACGCCCCCCAGGTGTGACTACTCCCCATTCGATTTTATCATTTAGCCCAATTGACATTTTGTCTAATTTACAATTTGGCTCCAAATGCATTGGTCCATATATTTGTCCTGCTTCACACTTGGTGCGCTGGTGCCCTTCGGTAAGGGATTAATCCTCATTACCAGGTCCTTGGATAGGACATTAAGCCGTCGGTCCTCTGGTTGCTTGCTTACAAGTATTCATGCTTTCTTAGAAATCAGTTAATTCTGCACTCTGGTTTAGTTTAAAACTATTGAAGATTAATTAATTAATTAGAGAAGTAGCTGTCCGAACACCTTGGAATTTGCTCCCTCTTTGCATCTGACAGGCTCCCTCATGAGAGATCTATGATACACTTCTGAAGACTTACCTGTATTGTTCTTAATTCCATGTATTGTGTAACGATTTTCTAATTTAAACTTTGCAAATCATTCTAATTAATTTAATAACTTGATTATTGTGATTTCATTAGTATTCATAAATATTCATGTTATTGACAAATGTCTGATGCCGACGTTGATTCATTCATCTTATATTTCAATTTCATATTGTAATTTTGTATCAGTAATATATACCTTTATTGATTAGTTCATATTTCTTTCAAATACTTGTAAATTAACACTCTTATTCTGTGAAATGCATTGGCAGATTTTCTGTCTATAACGCGCTTCAAAATAATTCATTATTATTATTATCAAATACGACTTACCACAAAGAATTTATCTTTGATTTCTGGATTAACGCTGACAAACAGGGCAACAAAGCTATCCGCTATCCTGTTGAAAATCTTTTTCTTCTCCTCTTCTCTCTTTGGCTATTCAAAGAAGACAAACAATCAACAAAGCATAATGATAATAATAATCTGGTTATTTGCATGTATAATGCACTTCAGACATACATTGCACGGATCTAAGTGCTTAAAAATATATTATTACCCCAGTCATCGGATATAATCAGTCATTCCTTCACACAAAGCTTAGCAATGATCGTAGAACATTTTTCTACGATTGATTGCATTGACTACAATGTACAATCAATCGTGAAAATCAAGCGTACGATTAATCGCTAATCTTTGTGTCACGGGACCCAGATTGATTCAACCTCACTTTCCAGATTTCTAACAATTTCAATCTTTATGGATAGAATTACTAACCTCATATTTATCGATAAAGAACCACCAAAACATGTCCTGCATGACAGCAACCGATGCTTCCGATAGGAACAACTTCTTCCAAAACTTGTTGAATCCAGCCTAAGAAAGGATAAACCATTAGAAAATGTTGTTTTAAAACCTACCCAATCACAATAACACAGGATCATCATTGATAAATTGCCAATTCGTCTTCTGCCAACTCGTCCACTCACCACATGATCTACTTTCATTTAGCCTAATGCCATTCCGTCCATCAACATTTTGTCTAAAAACTATTTGGTCCAAAAAACCATTTGGTCCTATCAGCACTTCGTCTAATCACCATTTCCTCAAGTGCCTCAAGAACATGTGGAAGTTCAGTTTAATGATTCTTATTGAAGCTTAGACATTCTTAAACTTTTGATGATCTTTAAGATGACTTACATTGAAATCCTGAGCCCTAGTAACCCTGTCTAGTATCTGGGGTGCCTCAAGACCATGTGGCAGTTCAGTTAATTCATTCTTGTTGAAGCCTGGATAACTCATTACCTTGATAAAAGAAAAATAGGAAACAAACCAGCATGCATCAATATCATATAATTTTGTAAAAACGTTTGTTTTTAATTAAACATCTCTAGCAAAGTACATGTATGAGACAATTCCATGACATTTGCCCCAGCATGTTAACTTGTTTTAAGATACTGATGTGTCCAGAAATCACTTGTACAATAAAGACCAAATGTTGTAGAAAACATTTTGTAAATGATTTATCTCAAGTCCAATTTGCTCCAGGGACTACTTTTTTTTACTGAATTTTCATTCTCCTTCACTCATATACTTTACCACATGCATTTCTACATCTGTACAGAAAACATAGAGAAAAAAAGGGAATGCCAAGGGGAGTGTTTCTTGAAGTAAGTAGTCAGTGATTTCTAATTTGTTCTGATCCAATAAAGATGCAAGGAGTGTGGTCTACCTCAAGACTTCTGGCCTTGCTCCCTAGGATAAGAGCTCTGAGTTCAGTGCTGTTGTCTTTCTCCTGCACACGATGTGCTTTCACCATGTCACTGTTTGCTGCTCGTTGCATCACTAGTCAGAAAATAATTGAAATTGACAAGCATTAAGTTTATTACTTTCTATTAAAAGGCATTGTGTATACAAACAGATATATCATCAGTATTGTCATCAACATCAGCAGCATTTGAAATAAAGGACAAAAAAAAACAAGCAAATATCAGAATTATAATCATTGGTAGCATCAAGAATACCATAATTACATGTAGTACTAGTAGCAACAAAAGCAGCACCAAGAGTATCCAAATAATTGACAGTATCATCAAAATAAGCTGGGGATCATGATCTTTGTCATTATTGCCGTCATCCTCATTACCAGCATCATCATCATCATAATCACCATCATAATCACCATTATAATCATCATCATCATCACCGTTACCATGATCATCATCAACATCATCATCTTTAACACCATCATCAACCTACCATTGTCATCATTATTATGATTACCATTGTTGTCATCATCGCCGTCATCACCATCCACAACACCATCATCATTACCATCATTATTTTCACCACAGTCAGTCGGCAGGTCCCAAGAAAGTGGCTCCTTTCATCCAAGTGATATTCATGACTTGAGATGTTTAGCTTGATGCAGACCAAAGCACCTCTTTTCATTCGGTCATTGTTTCTCTAATTGTGCATCAAATTTCATGATTTTGGTATCAATGATAATCATTGTAAAGAAAAAGAATCATTCTTTCAGGTCATGTGTTTGAATTTATTCAATGATTTGGTAATATAGGTTAAAATTTTGATCTAAAATATGCTACAAAATAATTATTTTCACCTGACAAAAGCTGCTATTTTCACACTTTATTTTTGTTTGAGCCCGCATGATTTTTTTAGAGATCATAATAAAGCTGAATATGTATGCTTTAAAATGGTATAGGTTTCAAAATTAGAATTGGTTTAATCGGGTCAAGATCACACTTTTCATTGGCCAAGCACATAAAACAGCTTGTAAACAAGAATACTGCACTCTGATTGGTCAAAGAGACCATACACTGGCAAATTCCAACGGTTCCAGTGCCTGGTTTCATGGGAAGGTCACACTTCCCATGTGGTAATCTCCTCAAATTACCCGCCCCTGTTGTTCTGTGAACCTTATCCAGCAAATCAAAACTTTGGATTTCATGCTACTAAAATTTTTTAGAAATCTTGTCTTGTACCTTGGTGGGAAAAGTGTGATCTTGACCTGATAAAAAGGTGAAGTTCAGCTTTATGGTGATATCATGGAGGCTCAAAATAAAAAGTTTTGCACAATTTGCAAAAGAAAATAGAGGAAGAAACTTTAGTTTTGAGGCACATTTTCAGGCCGGAAATTTACTTATCTATCAAAATATTGTATACAAAATAAATAACCAATATGAAAGAATAACATTTACTCTATCTGATGGTGCAATAATATTTCATTTAACTTGAGGTTAAAATAGGTAATTTCTTAGAGAAAGAAAATCTCTCGAATCACGAGATTTTGCAAGGAGGATTCAGCCACGAGATGATTTGGATGAATCTGGCCTTTTTGCTCATTAGCATAGGGACCTGCAGTCTGACTGACTACCATCACCATCATCATTATTGCACAACCATCACCCACATAGTCTTCAAAGTGAACTGAACATACATATCAAATTTACAATTCTATGCATGATTTGCATTCAAACCGTCAATAACACTGCATGATCGATCTTCACTACATGAACTTGATTTATGAAAAAATGAATATGCTGCTAAAGATTTTTTTTATCTACTTATTTTCAGACCTCTTTGAAAAAGAGTTGGTTTTCTTTTTGGGAGGCAACTTTATAAATACATGTATGTATTGCTTTTTAAAGTAGGTTTTATTGAAGTCTCTGCAGAATTTATAAGAAAAAAATTATCATAATTTTATGCTATTTTATAATTTCAATCACATACAATTTTACATGTACATTTATTCATTAAAAAAACATTGCAGAAACATTCAAGTTGATAATAAGAATTGCTCAATCAATACTTCACTACATGAGAAATTAAAACATCAGAAGAAACAAACATGTTTTTATAATCTTGAATGAAGTGAAAATCAAAATGGCACATAATGATATACACACAAATGCTTTTGGTCTCAGACGGTAATTTTCCACTTACAGTCTAAACCTGTTTCATATACTTTCAGTAAAAAAACTTGATTTGAATAAGAAGAGAAAAATTCAACAAGCATAACACCGAAAATTTCATCAAAATCGGATGTAAAATAAGAAAGTTATGACATTTCAAAGTTTCGCTTCATTTCACAAAAACAGTTATATGAACGAGCCAGCTACATCCAAATGAGAGAGAGTCGATGATGTCATTCACTCACTATTTCTTTTGTTTTTTATTGTTTGAAATATGAAATATTTTGATTTTCTCGTCATTGTCTTGTGAAATGAAGTTTCATTCCTCCCTGAACGCGTGGAATTCCATTATTTTAACATTTTGTGCTTCAGGCAAGGAGGTCCTAATCGTCAAATTCGTAAAAATTGAAATATTGTATAATTCAAATAATAAAAAACAAAAGAAATAGTGAGTGAGTGACATCATCGACTCTCTCATTTGGATGTAACTGGCTCGTTCATATAACCGTTTTGTTAAAAATAAGCGAAACCTTGAAATGTCATAACTTTCTTATTTTACATCCGATTTTGATGAAATCTTCAGCATTGTGCGTGTCTGATTTTTCTCTATTGATTCAAATCAACATTTTTCTGAGGTGGACTTGACCTTTAATTAATCTACTGGGCATTGGTCTAATTGCAATTTAGCCCATTTACAACTTATTTGTTCAATATCCACTTGGTCTACCGATTCATGAACATGATTTGATGAACTAAAAAAAAAAACTTCCACTTGACAAATACATGTATAGTAGACCAAGTGGAAATTAGACCATAGATTAAAGTGGGTATTTGAGTGATCAATTATAATGTAGATTAACAAAAGGGCAATTAGACCAAATTGATGGTAGACCAAAGGAGTTAGGCCTAGATTGTATTAGACTTTCTGAGAGGTATGGACCAACCACTCGAAGACCAAAAGAAAATGAACCAGGGCTCCGTAACACAAAGATTAGCGATCAATGAACTGATCAATCAATATCAATGTTACACGCGCATTCGGTTTAAAATGCTGACCAGGGACCAATCAGTGCGCTTCTTTCATATTTGCAATCCATCGCAAACCTTTGTGTTATGGAGCCCTGGTGGTACAGATTTTTTGTTCAACTGAAAACATGTATTGAACATTGTGATCTAAAATAGGAATATGCAAAACATCAACTTCTGCAATCAAATCCCAGACACCTTGCCTGTCATCATCATCATCTGCTATAATCTTCAAAGGGCTCTGTAGCCAATCTCGAAGACGTATTGGCAACCCTACTGCACTATTAGACATCTTCATACATGGGTGCTAAACCTAACATCACCACAATCTGAATCAAGATTTGAAATCACTCATGAATGTACTAAATCATCTAAATGTCATCTATTCAAGTTTGTTTTTCTTACAAGTAGACACACAGACGTGTACTGGACTTTCAAAACTATACCCTCCACCAATGCAAACACATACATGATCAGTAAAATCGCTTGTGCATGGATGAGAAAACTAAAAATGAAAAATAGAAAACAATTATGAAAGCCATGTGTGACTGAGCAAACAATGCAGTGTGTCTATTTCTACAAGTGCTTCACTCTACTGACAATACATACCTGGTTTGTATACAACGGGTCCTGGTAATGCATACAGTGATCAAGGTTCAGAAATTTAGAATATTACATAAAAACTTGAGGTTTTGTAACAGATCTAGAACATTGGACGGTGGCAAGTTATGCAATAATATCATTTTCCAAATGAGTGCTCAATTGTTTACGGGTTAAGTTTTCAATAGATTAAGATTACAAGTAGATTCTTAACAAGATACTTGTCCAATATCAGAAATGCAAAAGCACATTGGTCTTTGAATACTGTTTTACAGACTTCAAACACAGTAAAACCCCGTGATTGAAGAAAATAATTTCAATTATAAGGGTGGCTTTGAAGTATATTTGCTTTTTCAAATGAGGCAAACTCTCAAGTACATCTCAAAGAATGTAACTGAATCATCCTAAAAGAGAATGACAAACTTAAAATGTTATGCTGGGTCATACACAATGTAGCTCGACAAGTAGTGTTCAAAGAGTGTATTTCTCACAATATTCTAAACCTAGATATTGAGCACGAAAACACATGTTATGCTGGGTCATACACAATGTAGCTAGACTAGTAGTGTCATCAATTACTATCAAAAAGTTCTTCAATTATTAATCTCTATTTAAAAAAAAAAGAGTCAATACAATATTTTGCACTAATTATGAATCAACAATGGTACGCCAGGCTTCGCGATCTGACAGAGTTGGTAAATCATGTGACAAATTACTTGTATCCCTATATATGTAATCAATAAAATTTAAAGGTCTCCGTCCTCTTGTTTTATGAAGGGGGTGCAACAAAAAGTACATCAGAAATAACTTAATAACTGACTGCCTCTTCTTCTGTATATCATTGAGAGGTCTAAGCTTTCAATTTTGTACCCATCTGTCATTATCGCTACATCCCCCCACCTATATCTCTTTGATAAATATCCTGTAATGTCAAAAACTGCTACTTTCTGATTTATAACTTTGTCCTACACTGTTTGTATAACCCCTCTTGTAACTAAAAGCTTTCTCTCAATTCTCGATTCTCAATTAGTCATAAAAGAGCCCCCATAATTCGCCATTGAGTCTAATTCAAAATGTAATTGCAATATTTTAGGGGGGCAAAACCACTTTTCTATCTATTTATATTTCCAGCAAAATAGGGAAAATGAAAAAAAAAAAGGCCACAAACATTTCCTACATGTAGGGCTATTACTGGATGGGGCATTAAGGGCCATGGCCTTGGTTTTATTTACGCCATGTAATTGGAAAGCACTCTAATAGACAAGTTCGTAATTACTTCATGGACAATTTTGGTCAAGTGACCTTTCATTTCTTTCATTATGATGATAGGCAGATTTCAAAACAAGATATTACGTAAGCTTGCCTTACATAGCAGGATGAAGAAATTGAAAAGACCAGGTGACTAGAATAGCACACCAATGAACACTTTATGAAGGTATTTGTTGCATTCCTACTTTGAATGCATATCATAGCATGATGCACAATGTACTTGGCAAACTGTGAAATACCAGTCGTTCGTGGACGAATTGTTGTTTTGGGGGAGGTACATGAAAACCACAATTCAAAAGAATATATGAGTAATCAAGACATCAAAGTTGGTGCTTATCTCATTAGATTTTAAACTACCATGTCATTTTAGTACAAATGACCTTCCTCTGATCATGCGTAGAATCTTTTGATCATGCGCAGAAAGAAACTACGAACTGGCTTATTGGTACCGTAAATAACTCCTTTACAGATATGATTTTTCATTGTCATGAAGCCCTTAAAAATGAACAGAATTTAAACATTTACTCCACCTGCTGCTGGGGAATGGAAGAGTTCATTCTGCAACCGTGACGACCTTCCATCATCTGTAACAACCTGAGTGGCGTATAAATCTAGTCGCTCTTGCAGTCTGTCAACCTTTGCTTCCAGATTGTCCAGAATGTGAATAGGAAATGCTAAAATGAGTGACAGAGTTGGTAAAGTCAAGGACTATATTTAACCAGAATTTCAAACATAATTCTCTTTCCCTTTACTCACATTCACAAGTCATCGGTTATTATATGATTTTCTTTCCAAAATATGGCCAGTCATTTTCAGACTTAAAAAAAAACAATGGTGCCCAATGTCTGCACATGTATCCATTCACTTTACACACGATTCTGGAATTCGATGGGAAAGGCTTCATGTTGAGGCCGCTCACATTCACAAGACATCGGTACAATTCTTACAAGAAATTTATAGAAGATACATAGAAATTATATTTTAATGCCTATGCATTACATGTGATGGTTTAACCTAAATAATAACAATGATAATAATAAAAACATTAATAATGATAACAATAATAATAATAAAAACATTAATAATGATAACAATAACAAAAACAACAACAATAATAATAAGCTACCATCTTACATTCATAATGCCAAGTCTGTGAATCAGTTCAAAACCCTACTCAAAACCTATCTGTTTAATAGATGATACACAGTTGTGAGTCGGTCAATTGGAGGTGCATACCAGATTTCATTTTTATTATTAGCATAATTGTATTAGCTGTATCATTTTCCCTTTTTTTTATAACCCAAGCACAAACCATAAACAGATTGAGTGAAAAAAAGATCATTATATGTAATGATCTTTTTTCACTCAATCGGGTGTGGGAGGGAAGGCCTGTGGGCCATGGCCATTAAGTTGACCTATTCCCTACCCATGCTACCTGGTTGGGTGAGAAAAGGTCTAAAAACTATTTGTATTTTTGTAATATTTCTCAATCTTGCATTGTACATGTTTTCTTTTCGATTAAGTGCCAAATATAATAATAAAAATAATAATAACACAGCATGCTTTAGAAAAACCAGTAGTAAGCATCTTATAAATGTTATGTATAATTATTAATAATAATAACAATAATAATGATATCATCAGTCGTAGTATTATTACAAATAAAAAATTAAAGGATACAAGCATATTCCGACAAAGCCTCAACAATCTCTGCATGTGTACCAAGAAGTCCCTTATCTGTTTTGAGGTCAAGGGTCATCTTATCCATCTCCACGATAGGCCAGTCCATCTAAATATAATCCCGTTTTCAAGGGGAGAGAGAAAGAAGGGGGGAGGATCAAAAGAATTGAATTATACAAAACAATTGGAATCATTTATGTACAATGATCATACTCCATAGACAAGGAACATTCATAGTGACTATTTGCTTTGAAAAATTCAAAGAGACACTGATCTTCATGAAACAAAAACTCTCTCATCAATGGCTTTTCAAAACATTTAAGAGGCTCAAAGATCTATAATCTAGGTTTAATAGGCATCAGGAAATGATGTCATATATCAAGCCCACCACCCCCTCCCCCCGAAAAAAAATATATTGTTATGATAATTATTCAATTCAATTGAATTCAAAACTTTGCAGATTTGACAAAAAGGAAACTCTCCATTGAGCCACAATACAATGGCAATTCCACAAGAGGAACAAATTAAAACAATTCATATCAAGAGTTTTCTTATTGTTACATCTGCAAAAAAAATTATTGAATAATTAAACCAATAAACAAAAATAGTGAGTGTATGATATCATCAATTCCTTCCTTTACATAGAGACCATGATGTGAATGTAGATTAAGTGAAATTGAGCAAAACTCTTGACTTTCTTCTTATACATCTAATTTGATTAACTTTACAGTGCTATACTTGTAATTTTTCTCTTTTATTCAAATCAACTATTTGATCAGGTGGACTTCTCCTTATAAAAAGCAATAGGAGTCATTGGTGAAACCTACCCCACTTCTTTCTCTTTCCAACCATTCTTCAAAAGATTGTACAGGATACTCAAAGGAGTCCTCTTTGTTTCTTTTTCTAGAACTTGACATCGTCTATTACTGCTGCAGCACTCCGGAAGTCTGATTAGTTTCTGGATACAAACAAGAGGATACAATAATTCAAGAGAGTTTAATGATTAAAGTGATGAAGTGCCATTATTAGAAGTGAATGGCTTCTGTTGGAATGAGGGATGTGGGATGGCATGGTGCTTTATGTCTCAGTGCTCAGTGAACCTTGTATTGTCTGCATTCTTACATTTATTAATCAAAGAAGACATGAATCCACCACAAAATTGATAAAGTATTGACCTTAAGATTTAGAGCTGGTTCCCGTTTCACAAAGAGTTACGATTTGATCCGATCAATTGCAACTATGGACGGTTAGCAACATCAACATCTAAAATGCATGTTTGTTTCAAAAAAAATATATTTAGATATGAATGTATTTCCCTAAATTCATTGATTTTTTTTACAATTTGGTGTAAATTCTCCTTTGTTTACAAAGGACATTTTGCAAATTTCCTGTAGAAAAAATTATGACACTGATGGATTTCCATAGAGTTACGATTGATTGGATCAATCATAACTCTTTGTAAGACGGGGCCCTGGAAGTGGTTCAAGGTACACCATGTGGAAGTCATAGATAGCACTAAGATAAGTAGATTGAGATAAAAGTGACATGGATAGGTAAGAAAGTGGAGGTGAGAAAGTAGAGTATTTTTCTTAGTCTTTTAGAACTTCTACATGGCAGAGTGGGCTCTCCTCCTTCTCTCACAAAAATGCTTGATCAATCAAAAGAACTCCCATACAGTAAACCGAATCACAAGAGTCTTGGGAAATTGGAATGGAACACAAAGGTTTCTAGCTCCTACCAAGAAGCAAAACATGTTTGGAAGTCAAGGAAAAGAAGCTGGAAAAGCAAATGGAGGATGCTTGCACAACAGGTTATCTTCATCATAAGAAAGAGTTCAGGAGGAAATTTTGACAGTCAAGGGCATTAGAACACAGGAAGCACTTGACAAATATAGAAGATGCTTCAGTGTCAAACTCCAGACTGTTTCATTGTCTGATAAAGAAACAGAGATCTGGGAATGGCTCTAAATCCCAAACAGACACCCTGGAATACAAAGATAGAACATATCAGGGAACTCTCATATCAGAAGGATGGAAGCAATACCACTGGCACCCAGTTATGACTGTGAAGACCCATCAAAGCAATCTGCGGAACTCAGACCAACACCAGCTCTTTTCTGGAAACAGCCCTGATCACTTCTAAGGAACTCGACAATACCATCTCTAGCCTTAAGAGGGGAAAAGCAAGTGGCCCAGATAATATCAGTCCTGAACATCTTCTCTACCTAGGTGAAACAGCCAGGTGGCTGATTGTCTTGAAATATAACTCAATCCTGGCTGCTTCATGCACCCCTCAGAGTCTAAAGGATGGCCACGTTCTGCCCATTCACAAGGGAAAAGGGAAGAATACCGTCCAAAGAACTATAGAGGTATCACCCTCACATCAACACTATGCAAACTGCTAAAACTTGTCCTTAAACCTCATATCGGGAGTTCTCTCTTAGAGAGCAATATTCCTGATTAGCTCCAGTTTGGGTTTCAGAAAAGACATTCCTGTCTCCTTACCTTGTGTTGCCTTGAGCTGGTCCTCGAACTCAACACACTCAGCAGGAAGCCTACTTATGTTGCCCTCCTTGATGAAGAGAAGGCCTTCGATAGGGTGTGGCATAAAGGAATTTTCCAGAAGTTAGAGAACACAAGCATTTGTCCACTTCATCGCAACACGATCAATTCCTTGTAAAATTACTGGTGCAGTCAAGCCCTATGGGATGGTTAAGTCGGTGCGCCCTTTCCTATTCTTCAATGAGTTAGACAAGGGAGTGTCCTTTCACCTCTCCTTTACATTACTTTCATTGATGGTCTCATCAAACTTCTTTGTGACAAGAACATTGGATGTAGCCTCCTGGTGTGATACTCTGGACTCCTTGTACTAGCAGATCATGTGGCCCTTCTTAGTTCATCCTCTAGTGAACTCCAGTGCATGTTAGATCAGACTAGTAAATACGCAGTGGAATGGCGCTATAGAATTAATCCTTCCATGAGCTGTATTGTCATATTCAATGAAGGGAAAAATGCTCCTCAGCATCCTGCCTGGCATCTTGGAGATGTTGTGGTGCAAACAGCCTCTTTGCACCCTCACATTGGCATAAAAAAGTCCAGCATCAAGCGAGACCCAACTAAAGACATCATCGCAAAAGGGCTAAAAACATTTCTACGCACTAACTGGATCTGGAGCTTACACTGAAGGTTTACTTCCAAACCACAGTGCCACTCTCTGGAAGGTCTACTGCATTCCCAGAATGCTGTATGGAGCAGCGATTATGACCATAACAAAAGGAATGAAGAAAAGGCTTGATCAGGCACAGCAGCAGTTGTTCAAGCAAATTTTGAGAATCCCCCAAACTGCTGCTGAGTCCGGCCTCATTCCACTGATCACACAAGTGGATCAAGAGAAGCTCCTTCTAATAGGGCAGCTGCTTAATCTACCCCACGATCGCTTTAAATATCAGACATTCCTGCATGCTCTCTCCAGTCAAACCACCTCTATCAAAGCCTGGCAAGATACTAGATACAAGCTTCCAGACCTCCACTCTCTCATTCTGCACCCTGTACCATACAGTCAATGGAAGAAGTTTGTGAAGTCTGCTGTTAAAAGTATGGTAGTCTGCAAAGCATCAGAGGCAATTCAATAACAAGTGGAATGCCTCTGGCCGTCTCACCTGCACCACGCGGTTCAATATAGCAGCAGTGCTGACTTTGAATACTACTCTAACTCGCACAAGATGTTCAGTGATACATGGTTACTCTTATGTCCACTTTTTATGAACTAGACCAATAAACTTACAGAGATATGATGGTTATTCAACAAAAAACCCCAACATGGCCAAAGTTAATTGACCTTACATGACCTGTGACCTTGATCATGTGACCTGAAACTCGCACAGGATGTTCAGTGATACTTGATTACTCTTATGTACAAGTTTCATGAATCAGATCCATAAACTTTCAAAGTTATAATGGTAATTCAACAGATACACCCAGTTCGGCCAAAGTTCATTGACCTTTGACCTTGGTCATGTGACCTGAAATGCGCACAGGATGTTCAGAGATACTTGATTACTATAATATCCAAGTTTAATGAACTAGACCAATAAACTTTCAAAGTTATGATGGTAATTCAACAGATACCCCCAATTCGGCCAAAGTTCATTGACCCTAAATGACCTTTGACCTTAATCATGAGACCTGAAACTTGCACAAAATGTTCAGTAATGCTTGATTACTATTATGTCCAAGTTTCATGAATCAGATCCATAAACTTTCAAAGTTATGATGGGAATTCAACAGATATCCGCAATTCGGCCAAAGTTCATTGACCCTAAATGACCTTTGACCTTGGTCATGTGACGTGAAACTCGTGCAGGATGTTCAGTGATACTTGATTAACCTTATGTCCAAGTTTCATGAACTAGGTCCATATATTTTCTAAGTTATGATGACATTTCAAAAACTTAACCTCAGGTTAAGATTTCGATGTTGATCCCTCCAACACATGTGGTCTAAGTTCATTGACCCTAAATGACCTTTGACCTTGGTCATGTGACATGAAACTCTAATAGGATGTTCAGTAATACTTGATTAACCTTATGGCCAAGTTTTATTAACTAGGTCCATATACTTTCTAAGTTATGACGTCATTTCAAAAACTTAACCTCAGGTTAAGATTTGATGTTGACGCCGCCGCCGCCGCCGCCGTCGGAAAAGCGGCGCCTATAGTCTCACTCTGCTTCGCAGGTGAGACAAAAACCCACTCTTTATCTGGAGGAGCATCAACATCCCTCCTCCAAATCAACTATATCCATGCAATAGCAGTTCTAACTTCCTGCATCAAGCTGTAATGGTCAGATTTCAACTGCTGTGCCAACCATACCCTGTTCAGGCAAGACTTCTCACTATTAAAAAGGCTCAATAGTAATCTTAAAAAAAATGTGGAAACAGAAATTATGCACTTACCACGATTATGTGGATGCAGGTCTATCGTGACACACAAATCCTGACATCGAGGCACAGACTGGAACCTCAAACTAGCACATCAATGATGTGGAGCTCATCCGGCCTCTCGCAACAAAATTTAACATAATTTTAATTTCAGCCCAGTTGACACTGTAGTGAATTATATTGGTGACATAAATTGAAGATATAGAATTGAAATTGATGAAGAAATGACATAGAAGCATTTTTTTGTGATCTATGAATAAATTTCATATGAATTAAGTATTAATAATTATCTAGTCAAGTTTCTTAACTCTGTGTAGAACCTTGGTGAACCTAATGTAGCTCTCAGATGGAATAAAAATAACCAAGGTCAATCAACAAATAAATAAGTAATTTTTGTGAGTTTTGAAAATATATGAATAAATTAGCATATTTAAAGAGTTTCAAAATTCTAAGTTGAAATTTTGTATCACCACCTCGAGCTATTATATAAAGCAAACAAAATTGAAATTGATCAACAAATGAAGGAGAAAAACATTTCTTTGTAATTCTGTGTAGATGGAAGAAAATGGAAGAAGAAAAACAGTAAAAATCGGTCAACAATTAAAGAAGAAAAAGCATTTTATGTGAATTTTTAAAAATATGAATAAATTAATTTCGCATAAATTAGCATAAAAATTGTTCTAGTCAAAATTTCAAAATTCTGTGTAGAAGATTGGTGAACCTCATGAAGCTCTACCAGATGGAAGAAAAAATATCAAAATCAGTCAACATATAAAGAAGAAGCATTTTATGTGAATTTATGAAAATATGCATTTAATTAATTTCGCATAAATAAGCATAAAAATTGTTCTAGTCAAAATTTCAAAATTCTGCTTAGTAGATTGGTGAACCTCATGAAGCTCTACCAGATCGAAGAAAAAAAATCAAAATCGGTCAACATATAAAGAAGCATTTTATGTGAATTTTTAAAAATATGAATAAATTAATTTCGCATAAATTAGCATAAAAATTGTTCTAATCAAAATTTAAAAATTCTGTGTAGAAGATTGGTGAACCTCATGAAGCTCTACAGTCAGACCGCAGGTCCCTATGCTAATGAGCAAAAAGGCCAGATTCATCCAAATCATCTCGTGGCTGAATCCTCCTCCTTGCAAAATCTCGTGATTCGTGAGATTTTCTTTCTCTAAGAATTTACCTGTTTTAACCTCAAGTTAAATGAAATATTATTGCACCATCAGATAGAGTAAAAGTTACTCTTTCATATTGGTCATTTATTTTGTATACAATATTTTGTTAAATAAGTAAATTTCTGGCCTGAAAGTGTGCCTCAAAACTGAATTTTCTTCCTCTGTTTTCTTTTGCAAATTGTGCAAAACTTTTTATTTTGAGCCTCAATGATATCTATATCACCATAAAGCTGAACTTCTGTACTTTCTCACAATGCCACTCTTGATATGCGGCACCTTTTAATCAGGTCAAGATCACACTTTTCCCACCAAGGTACAAGACGAGATTTCTTAAATTTTGTACTTGCATGAAATCCAGAGTCCTGATTGGCTGGATAAGGTTCACAGAACAACAGGCGCGGGGTATTTGAGGAGATTACCACATGGGAAGTGTGACCTTCCCACGAACCCAGGCACTGGAACCGTTGGAATTTGCCACTGGGTGGTCTCTTTGACCAATCAGAGTGCAGTATTCTTGTTTTCAAACTGCTTTATGTACTTGGTAAATGAAAAGTGTGATCTTGACCAGATTAAACCAATTCTTATTTTGAAACCTATATCATTTCAAAGCATACATATTCAGCTTTATCATGATATAAAAATCATTTGGGCTCAAACATAAATAAAGTGTGAAAATAGCAGCTTTTGTCAGGTGAAAATATTTATTTTGTAGCATATTTTAGATCAAAATTTTAACCTATATTACAAAATCGTTGAATAAATCCAAACACATGACCTGAAAGAATGATTCTTCTTCTTTACAATGGTACCAAATTCATGAAATTCGATGCACAATTAGAGCAGCAATGACCGAATGAAAAGAGGTGTTTTGGTCCGCATCAAGCTCATTAAATATGCAAAACAACTCAAGTCATGAATATCACTTGGATGAAAGAAGCCACTTTCTTGGGACCTGCAGTCTGACTGTCTACCAGATGGAAGAAAAAAAATCAAAATAGGTCAACGTATAAAGAAGAAGCATTTTATGTGAATTTATATATGCATTTAATTAATTTTGCATAAATTAGCATAAAAATTGTTCTAATCAAAATTTCAAAATTTTGTGTAGAAGATTGGTGAACCTCATGAAGCTCTACAGGTTGAAGAAAAAAAACAAAAATTGTTCCACAAATAAAGAAAAAGAAGCATTCTATGTGAATTTTTAAAAATATGCATAAATTAATTTTGCATTAATTTCGCATAAATTAGCATAAAAATTGTTCTAGTCAAAATTTCAAAATTCTGTGTAGAAGATTGGTGAACCTCATGAAGCTCTACCAGATGGAAGAAAAAAAAATCAAATTCGGTCAACAAATAAAGAAGAAGCATTTTATGTGAATTTTTCAAAATTTGCATTAATCAATTTCGCATAAATTAGCATAAAATTGTTCTGGTCAAAATTTCAAAATTCTGTGTAGAAGTTTGGTGAACCTCATGAAGCTCTACCAGATGGAAGCAAAAAATTCAAAATATGTCAACAAAGAAAAAAATTAAGAATAGGGCCTAAGCATTTTGGGGGAATTTTGAAAAATTTGTATTATATTTCATGAATTTCTAAATTCTGTGTAAAAGTTTTAAATACCCCCACCCAGTGCTATCATATAAAGCAAACAGAATTGAAATCGGACTTGAAATGGCGAAGTAGTAGCATTTTGAAATTGTGGACGGACGACGGACACCACGCCACAAGCTAATCTTGCCCTTCGCTTCGGGCCGGATGAGCTAAAAAACGAATTATAGCCTAGGGACAGTGATTTTCCGTTTCAAAAAATTGCCTTTTCCGTTTCAGAAAATCTTAAATTCCGTTTCGGCATGTCAGAAAACGGAAATTCCGTTTCCCCATAGACTTTGTACACACGGAAAAGTGACAATTCCGTTTACCCATCCAGTAGCAATAACACAAGTTAACGCTCGCGCTGGTCAAAATTTGGATCTGTCACTGTACCAACAACGCAGTAGAATCCGCTCTAATCGGATCTATGCGGGCACAAAAAATATTTTGATACATATATCTAACATGAATACATCCTCACCTTTCACATTTCTAGCATTATTTCACTGTTGAATGAACTTTTATAGATAATTTTGGGGGGTTTTGGACATCGTTTCGAGCAGTCAACGATTTCATTCTATCCGCCATTTTGGATTTCAAGATCGTGCTATACATTTTCAAACGTAGAGGGCAGCAAAACATGACCTGCATGTGAATGTTTTGGATACAGCCGATCGACCGGGAAGGACCGGGGCGAGGGGTACGATCGGGTGTGTAGGAGTGAAGAGCAGTCACGATGTGTTGATTTTGTTGTGATTGTGGTGAAGTGAGATCGTGTTTTGTGAGGTTTTGTGGCCATTTAATATTCGTATTTTGTTGAGATTTTGGAGTAATTTATGTTGCTGTTCTGTGTATTTTGAGGAAAAATATGTTTTCCGTGATTTTCCGTTTGAAATGCCACTTTCCGTTTCAAAAGGCCATTTCCGTGAATTCTGTCCGTTTTCCGCGATCGCGGAAAATCACTGTCCCTAATAGCCTCAGTCTCGATCAGCCATTTTGTTTTGAATTTTGAAATAGGAGAGGTATAGCGACAGAACTTTTCATTTTTCTCCTTCTACCCCAGTCTCGATCGGCCATTTCATAACAAAAATGGCCAAACGAGACTGGGGTAGATCTAGATTACGTAGGAGAGAACTTTTCGGGTTTTTTTGAGGTTCCAGTCTGTGCCTGGATGCCATGTTACTACCACTCGATAGACCTTCATCCGTATAATCTCTTGTCTTGTCTTTCCGTTAATGCCCACAATCATTATATTGATTATTATGGCATATGAACGTCAAGATTGACTTGACTTACCAGGACCGCAGGTGCAATACACCGGGTGAACACCCTACTCTTTGACGAATAGTGTATTGGTTTTAACGTGCATAGGTTGTGACTCTCCTATACACGCACAACGAACAATTGTGTACAACGGATAGCGGAGCGTGAACGTAGCGGTCGTGTACATTTTTGCTTATTACATGACGTCATCCAGCCCCTGCCGAGAACCAATTTATGAATGAAAATATAGTAAGCATGCGCAGTGCAAGCCTTTTATTTCCCCACACAGAATTCCACCAAAACAAGTGTGCAATTCTCTATCACCTCGTACCAAAATCGACCTAGAATTTCACTTTCCCGTATTTTATATGAATTATGAAAGGTATTCTCGGAGGATCTATTTTCTCACCGATACTGCACAGGTAAGCAAATTTCGATTACTTCTTGCTTTTCCGTCAAAATCTTACGAATTAGCGTCTATATGCCATCGTGTTCGTTGGAATTTGTAGAGTCTATCGCAACGTGCACAAAGTCAATTGGCTTCCGGGTTTCGGAGCGTCGCGTGAATATGCATGAAATTGCAGAGTTTCGATAATTTTCGATCGATACCGGAGCGATCCGATCACGAACCAAAACTATTTACGGCGTACACAACGTGACCGGATATCGTTATCGCTATCGATACTTCCGCACGCAGTCCGAAGGAATTATTTTTGGGACCACGTGGTCATGACGTGATCTGCGCGATTGACCAATCAGCGGTCTTCGAATCGCTGTGCGGAGACGATCTATCCGTTGTACACAGTCTATGGACAATTGTTCGTTGTGACACGGGACCAACATTTGTGTCCTTTCCGATGGACGGAGTGTTTTCCAACTGCATTCACACCTGCACTGAATACAGTGGTGAGGCACGATAACACACAATGCTATAGCATCAGATTTTTTGTTAGACGCGTTTCTTATCCGAAACATGCGCTCTAACCGACTGAGCTACGCTGCCTCTCTATAATTGTGGTAAGTGCTTAATTTCTGTTTTCACAATTTATTTTGCTAGATATTTTTACCATAATCTACCCTTGTCCTGTGAGTATAGGTATGGTTGGGGATCCTGAAGCTGCACGGGTCCTAAAGCTACGCACCACTCATCGCGCGCGCATGCAGTTTTCAATGGCAAATGCGCACTCTGTGTGTCGAACTGTGACTGCAGAGTGATGAACAATTCCTATTAAATTTTTTCTACAGAGGCTGCAGTAAATCTCTAAATGCAGAGAAAACCAACAACTGTTAGGAAGTTTGGAGTTATATTCGCTTTAATTTCATTTTATCCTATAATAATTTGAATATATTTTAGAAATTGAGGCACAGGAAATACTATTTTTTTTCCATGATAAATCGAGTGCGTAGCTTTAGGACCCCTTCTACATCGGGCGGCGAAATCAAGAGGTGTTCGAAAAACACGACGGGATTTTCGTATTAGTGAGTTTTGTGATATTTTCTACTTGGTTAATGATCTTTAGAATGTTTGCCACAAATTAGTGAAATATAATTTGTTGAAATATTAAAATTGGGACAGTTTTTATTGTTTGAAAACAAAGTGCGTAGCTTTAGCAGTTTAGGTCCCCCCATCATATATACACGGTGAGCTAGGCTGGCCGCCGGACCGCTTCGCGGGCCGGCGGTCCCTGGGTTACCGGTACCTCAGCTCAGGCCAGGGTAACCTCGCATAGTCGCAATAGTGCGAGTGGCCGATATGATTCGCACCTTAACTGCCACTTTGTTTACCATTTCAAAAGAGTAATCTGCATTCGACACACATCTCTTGCACAACTCCAAATGCTTTTACATCGGTTCATCAAAATACAAATCCAACATCCTAGACTAAAATAGTTCATATTTACCTTTTATAAAATTTGTCGAGCAAAGCCGTGGCTCAAGCACTCTCTCTGCCTGACAACCACTGATCTCTCCCCTACCTGGATGGGAACAATAACGCTGATTGGCCTATTCCGTGTTGAAGCACCGGAAGTTGGTACCTCCGCACGCCGAGTTCCCCCAAAAAAGCCAAAATCGGAGTAGAGTCTGGTACACGGCAATAGTGTCAATTCTTAATTATACTTACCAAATCAACTCTTATAACAGCACTTTTCAATGTGAATTTATACCTGATACAAAGTTTAAGATGTCGTCCTGTGCCACGTATAATTGCACTTATTGTGACGACCGTGGAAACAGAGAAAATGGGATTACTTTTCACAGATAAGACAAGCTGGTGAACTGCATAGTTGTAGACTTTATGTAGTCCCATGTGCTCAAATACATGTGTGGTAATTCTAAATTACCAGAGCAAGTTTCCAAAACTTTAAAACTCTGGGGGGGGGGGGGTTATCGATTGTTGTGGTTTCTCTGGAAGCGTGATGAATTAAAACCATGATTCAAATGAATATTCAGTTTATTAATATTCACAAATGTCACCAAGTTTTATGAGTTTATCAATCATGTTTGGACAGAAGAATATCACGACTGAGACACGAAAATACTGACCGTATATAGCATATGTATTGTGAAACTTAAGTTAAGACTGAAAATATGCCGTTTCGGAGGAGTTTAAAAAAAAAAATTTGCAAGCATAGATCCTGACCGAAATAGACTGATTTTTGGGACAAGGACTGGATCTACAAGGTATTCTGAAAATTATTTATCTTTTATTTGTGAAAGGACAATAAAACTTACAAGCTATAGCATGTACGGTATATAGGACTAGGACTTTAGGGGGCTTATGTATTTTGTGGCATGTGAATTTGTGATATTTCTCTGTCAACAATAGATCGAATAATTTTTCCAAGAACTCTTTTTTTAAGTACGTAAAAAGATATTAAGCTACAGAGACGGATTTACAGACTTCAGAAATTTCACAGAACTTATTTTGAGATGCCGAATGTCTTCAAAGAAAAAAATGTCTCGGTGGAGCAAAAAAAAGGGGGGGGGGTATCAACCAGAAATTTAGGGGGTGACGCAATAAAAATAATCTGACAAGCAAAAAAAGGTTATCAACCCAAAATTTAGGAAGGGATGCAAAACAAAAGAAATAATCTGACAAGCATCAAAAAAGGGTTATCAACCAGAATTTCAGGGCGGACCACAACGATTTTAGGGGGGTCCACCTGAATTTAGGGGGGATGCAGGAAAAAAATTGACAAGCAAAAAGAACAAAAAAAAGTTGTCAACATAAATTTTTGGGGGTCTGTCCCCCACCTAAAATTTAGGGGTACAGGACCCCCCCCCCCCCCCCGCTTCCGCTGCCTACAGTGTATATGAACAAACTGGGTAGAGGATAATTGAAGAGGGTCGATCGATGTGACAGAAGGAAAGAGAGAGAGAGAAGGTCAAGTCCACCTCAGAAAAATGTTGATTTGAATCAATAGAGAAAAATCAGACAAGCACAATGCTGAAAATTTCATTAAAATCTGATGTAAAATAAAAAGTTATGACATTTCAAAGTTTCGCTTATTAAAAAAAAATAGTGATATGAACGAGCCAGTTACATCCAAATGAGAGAGTCAATGATTTTACTCACTATTTCTTTTGTGTTTTATAGTTTGAATTATACAATATTTAAATTTTTACGAATTTGACATTTAGGACCTCCTTGCCGGAAGCACAAAATGTTAAAATAATGGAATACCAACCGAGATGTGCATATAACTGTTTTGTGAAATGAAGCGAAACTTTAAACTGCCATAACTTTCATATTACATCCGATTTTGATGAAATTTTCAGGGTTAAGCTTGTTGAATTTTTTTCTTTTTATTCAAATCAAGTTTTTGTTGGGTGGACTTGTTCTTTAAAGGGCGAGTCCACCTCATGAAAATGATTATTTGAATAGAGAGAAAAACACACAATAATGCTCAAAATTTAATCAAAATCAGAAATAAAATATGAAAGTTATATTTTCAACGTTTGAAAACGATGAATTTTTCGGTGTTACACTTGTTTGATTTTTTTTGGGGGGGTGGGGTAGACTTAAATTAAAGGGGGGGGGTTCAAGCTCAGTGTTATAAGCCTTCATAACCTAGAAAGTCCTCGCCATATCGATCCTAAGATGGTTATTTGGAAAAACCTCCAAAATACCCCTAGACAAGTCAAGGATTTCATCTGGCCATTCTTCCGTAGGTGAGAAAAACACCAACCCCTTCAAAATTATGTTTCCGAATTGTATACTGGGAAAGTACCATGGTTTCAAGAAAATTGCGAATTCTGGCACCTTAAATATATGAAGTTTTATATAAAAAGCAATGAGTGCTTCAGTGTGCAGACAGCTAGCGTATCGCTCACAATGCACATGCTAATGGAGCGATCGCGTTCCTTTTGGGGGAACTGGTATGGCGGACAATAGAACTCGCGGGCTTCAAACAAAGGACCCTCCCCGCATATCCAGTTAGGGGAGAGATCAGTGCTGACAACCAATCAAATATAAAGTTATGGAATGCTGTAATATAATGAGGCATTTATGAAAAGCCAAAGTAGATAAAGAAGATTTCTTTTTTACTTTTCAAACAAAAACTTTTTTTAATTACATGTATAATCACAAAAATAAAGTATACAATAAAAAAATATTTTGACATATGAATATTCAAAGAAAATCAGGTAGCACAGTTTTTTAACTTTTGGATTGTAAACATAGAAGTAAAACCAAAGAAAGAAAGAAAGAAAGAAAGAAAGGAAGGAAGGAAGGAAAGAATGAAGGAAGAAAGAAAGAACTTAAAAAGAAAGAAAGCCAAAGAAAGAAAGAAAGAAAACTAAAAGTAGATCTATACAATAAAATAATACATGTTGTCATGAAAAACGAAAGAAATGATTACAAACACAGAAGAAAAATAAAACAAACTTATATACCCGGTACTACATGCCCTCGCTAATGACAAACAGCAATTCATTCATACATTATTTCCGTAGTCAGCAATAATATTGGGACGTAACTTATTTGTATACGGACGGAATATCTTCTTCTTATGTTTGTTTGAGTGGCGATTAGTCATATTTGACTATTGTCGCCATTGACTCTATCTATAAAATTCTCACTTCTCACATAATGATATCCTTACCAATATGATGTATACATATATGAAATACTTTTTCTTGTGCATCCTTGTGTGAATATGTATCCCTTATAATGAAATAATTGATAACACTAAATCAGTTCGATCCAATTTTTCTAGTTCTTGGATTTTTTTTTTAATAAACCTAATTTCATGTAATAAAATACAAAAGAACAAGTGGGGATGTGACATCATCAGCCCACCTAAGAACAAGTGGGGGATGTGAAGATTCATGCCGACTGTTTTCACAAAATATTGCTAAACTTTAATATTTAATAACTTTGTCATTTGTTATCCAATTTTGATGAAATTTTCGGCATTTTGCTCAGTGAATTCTCTTCTATTTAGTAAGCTATAAATGCTTTCAGCCCGGACCATAATCATGCGAGCCCGAATTCATGCAGCACATACCTCACCATAATTTCATCTGATGCATGCGAGAAGCGCGAGCTTCTATTTTTAGATTTGGACCTACAGGAAACCAACACTTCTGTGAATTTTTGATATTCATATCTGAAAAGGGTCATTTTATGGAATGTTTGTAGAAATGACATGCGTATTTCACTAATTCATATTATGAATGCGAATCTCGGGCTATATTTTTCATAAGATCAAGGGGGACAAGAAGTTTAAGGGAAAAAGCCAAATAAAACAATAAAAGCTCGAACCACGAGGAAATATACATCTTGATTTGAAACGAAATGTTTTTAGCGCCATATATTTCTCTTGAAAGTGATTATGTCTCTCATTAAACAGAATGAATCTGAGCGCCAGAAGTGGTGTGGTAAACATAAGCAATTCAAGTTTCAGTTTTTATGTTTTTCTCAGATGGCATTAAATTTTGCAATTAAAGAAGAATATGTATAATTCAACTCTATTATAATTTTAGAACAAAAATGAATAAATAGGGAGCCTATACCTATTGCAAAATAACCGTCATTTCTTATTTTTTCTTGATTTTCTTTTTCTTCTGTTTCTTTTTCTTTGTCCCTCTTTCCCTTTCCCTGTTTTTTTTCCCATTCGATGACCTCAAGTCAACAATTACTTAATTTACTTGACTTATATGATATTTTTGTACAAAATCGATCCAAACAGATGTGCATGCATATAAAATGCCTGTCTGTCATGTAACCATTTTTTAAATCAAGGGTTCTCAAAACTTTTTCGTTGAAGGGCCAGATGAGACTCGAAATAAACCTAAAAGGGCCAGGGTGAAGTGGATACTTAGGAAAAAAATGCGCGAAGTGCGAAGACCCTTGCAGCCGAGGTGCTCTCTGGTGCAATCTGGCCATTATTTGGGGAGAATTTAATACAACAAATTTAAAACAATTTCATATGGAACACAGGCAAATTTAGAAAACATTTGAAAGTACAGCGAATGTAAATAGTAATGACAACAAAACTGTAGTAGGCCTACTTTGTTAAAAGGAATGTAGATTGTAGACAAGCCCGCTCGAGGTGCATTTCGAGGGCGTCTCAGGAGTACAAACAAATTGTACTCCATAGAGATGTATGCAACGAATTGTTAACTAGGTTTCTGTGGATGTATGTTGTACTCCCTCTCTCTCTCTCACACGTGAGCAGGGGGCGCTCTATCCGATACCTCGTAGAACTTCATTTAAAACTCCGCCGGTGAAAAATTTATGTCAACTCAGATTAATATCAACCAGTGGCGTAGACAGGTCCTTAGACCTGGGGGGGGGATGATCCCTAGCTGGGTCATACTTTATATATATATACATAGGCGGCGGAAGCGGGGGGGACGTGCCCCCCCCCTAAATTTTAGGAGGGGGGACGGTCCCCCCCTAAATTTGTTGTTGATGACCTTTTTTTTTTTTTTTTTTTTTTTTTTGCTTGTCAATTTATTTTCCTACGTCCCCCCTAAAATTTTTGGGTTGAGAACCTTTTTTTTTTTTGCTTGTCAACAAAATTTTGGTTGTCCCCTCCTAAAATTTTTGGCTTCCGCCGCCAATGTATATATATATATATATATATATATATATATATATATATATATATATATATATAAATATAAAGAATGGAGGAGATAACGTACTCGATAAAAACAAAATATCATGGGCCAAAGCAGACGAGTTAAAGATAACAAAATAACACGATCTGCCTCATGAATTATCTCGTGTGTCTTTTAATCAGTTTGCTTTCAGCAATAAACAGGGCATCCAGTAATAAACAAACTTCCTTGCACATTTTTCATGGCAGTAATCTTTTGTTTGATTAATGACAATGAGTAAAGATGATCATAAGAGAAATGTCATTTGTCGGATGTCTAGTTATCATCTTGGTCATGACAGTCCTGCTAAACATGATCTAGAATAACTAGTATTCCTTATTTTACTAGTATAGTAGTATACTCTTTTAAAAGTAGCGATATTGTTAATGATCAAACGAATGAATCAACAACAAAAGGAATAAACAAAAAAACAGCCAAATAACTAAAAAAAAATATCAATTACGATTATAGTAATAGGGGTAAAATAATTTCTTATTAATTCGTTTGAACAGTGTTAATGTGTTATGAAAGCAATTGCTCTGAAAGGGAGTGATTAAGCGACACTTTCTTAAATCTGTAATGAAATATTTTGAACTTATCTCCTTTGCAAATACATAATTATTATAAGGAAATGTACTTGGTGAAACTCTGAATAACGATCCTTAAATGTATATGACGACGCAAGACAGTTGTTATTACTTAAAACTTGCAAGTTGTAAATGCATATAAGATGATTGACTCTGAATAAAAGTCCAATTTTGATCATGTTTGTCATTGCTGTACGTTATGATTATTACTGCTATTATTATTGATTGATTTTAACTAGCATTCATTGCTTTATTACTGTATAGTTTTGCTTCTTCCCCCACAGAAACCTGGGGGGATGATTGTACACACCATCCCCCCCACCTAAAATTCTGGGGGATGCATCCCCCCCGCTATCTACGCCCCTGATATCAACTGCACCGGCAATTAAGTTTATATGTTTTAACCGAAATTGTTGATCGCGTGTTGGAATGTGTGCGCACGTGTTTTTAACGTTTGACGTGAATTTGACTGCCTTTACTTTTATTACGGTTTCATAACTTTCTTTGATACACAATGTAATCATATTGAGCTATAAAGCTTTTTGGATTTACCAATTTTCAAGTCTTAATATACATAAAATACACATTAGTTCTTAAGATGTACTAAAAAAAATCATTCTTGAAGGGACTACCCCCGCCCTTAGAAAATATCAGTCTTTAGCGGTCGAATGGGGAAAATGTGATTTTTAACCCCTGACGCCCCCTAAATTCTAGTAATTATACTTCCGCCGCCAATTTTCAGAACCGTATGGGACGCCAGCTCCGCATATGGCATTGTGGTCACAACGGAAAGTAAAAAGGGGTGGGGGTTTTTTAATTTGTAGGTACGATAATGGAATTAAAAAGAGATAGCTGAATTTAATCGAGATGAATTCAATTAACTGAATAGGGATCGAAGTCCACCCGCCAAGAAAAGTTGGGTCAATAAAAAAAAGGCATTCTAACAAGCATTTCGGGATGTAGCCAACAGGATCGTTATACAATTAAAAATGTGCTTAATTTCAACAAAAATTAAATATGCACATCCTGGTCAGAATGTGAAAATCTTGATTCTACTCAAACCTGATGATGACTGCAAAACACACTTGATTCAATCAGGCCTCCGTGGTCAGGTGGAATTTCTCTCGTTGTTGGAGTCTGATCCAATAACGATTTCCTCCCATGTTCAAATCTACGAATGTTAAAAATATAGCATAATTCAATACAATAACATAATTATACAAAGGAATGGTGAGTGCGTGAAATCATCGACTCACATTGGCCTTACCCTTACCGCTATGTTCTCGACTGTAAAAGTGAAAATTAAAAATGTTGTCAACTTTCTCTTTTTACATTTGATTTTGATGAAAAGTTCAACTTTGTGCTTTAATATATCTATTTATTCAATTTAACTTTTTGTTTGGGGTCGGTGGACTTGACTTTGAAAATGAGAAGACTCGTCTTGAAATGGAAGAAAATGAAATAGGACCTATAACTTGTCACTGATTGAGGTAGAGAAGATAATGAAATAAAGATAAAATTAAAAATAGAAACAGAATGAAATGAAAATGAGAGAAATATCAGATTTAAAAGAAAAATCAAACGTAGCTAGGTGTCATAATACACAAAAGCAATTTGCTTACAATGCTATTATTTCAATCAGTAGAACACCCCCCCCCCCAAATATGGGAGTGTTTATTGGTCGGATGTTTTATCTGACCAACTTAGCCAACCACCTTCAAGGAAAGTTGTCGACACAATTAATTTGGCAACTTAACGTACCGGTATAGTACGTAGATGGCGCTTTGGCTTTTCTTTTCTTCGAAGTTCAAGATTTGAGGTTGATCTTCGACGGTAAAGACTCAGATTAGTGCAAATACAGTTATATGGGATATTTCATCGTGCAGCCATTTCTTCAACGGAATCTGACTGTGTACCTGGTAGATGGCCCACGGCACTAATCAATTGTGAGTGTTACTAACTATATAGTCTAATGCTAACTACCATTTTAAAATGCATGTGTAGTTTTGTAGCTGTAGCTGTAGTCTGCAACCACACACACCTAACTTCAACCCAGGCAGGCTCTCATGACTCATGCCGCCGGAGCTCGGGCGGCCGGCGTGAGACCGAGAGCCTGCCTGGGTTACTGACAAGTTACAACTAGCCTAAGCTTGAGCCGTTGAGGACTCCGTGATCATATTTTTGTTAATGATTTTGATATTGTCATTTGATCACGAAGCCTTGAAGTTGAACCACCTGCCATGTACATACCGTTATATATTAGATTAAAAGACACTTGTAAACAAAGATAAGGTCAGGATTTCCCCACTCATTCATGATTCAATGAACAAGGTGATGATATAACCTTGGCTTGACATGTGTGGCAAAATAAGGGTGGCAATGTTTGGCTTATTTTCTCTTTTTGTTTGGGGTAAATGCTTGATATTTTTACACTGACAGTTTCCATTACACCTATTATTCATAAATCTTGACTCTTATTTAAATTTGATACTTTAAATCATTTTTTCTTTATTAAAAATAGAGATCAAAAAATGAAAATTTTCTTGCCATATTACTTTCCACCAATAGAGGGCGTACACAAAAATATGCCCAAAATTCAAGTTTTTGAGCGTTCTGGTGAATACAAAAATTATTCCCAAGTTACTGAGGAAAAATAAATTGCAACTGTATGGAAATTAGTAAGTTTGGTCACAAAAGTGATATTTTAATGACTTTTTAAAGTGTGTGCTCTGGACAACATTGGCATACCATAGTCCTACCTCACCCATGGGTTCATATCGTCTCGCGAGCGAAGGATTATCAGTCATACGCACGCGACACACCACTACACTTCGAAAATACAGTGGGCTTTTGCCCACATAAAATATTATGTATAAATAAATATTCCACATCCTGCTATGACACTTACCGAATCATTTAGATCCTTCCGTGACTTGTCCTTGAAGTTTCTTTCTAAAAATATGTATATTTTCTTGATCTTTAGTGAAGATTTTACGGAGATAGAAATCAGTCAGCGTTGATATCAATTTTCTCCTGAAGAGGGCGCGCGATTTATATTCATATCAAAGACACGACAAGGGAAAGAATAGGCACCTACACTATTTTACACGCATATCGACGCAAGGCATTACGCAAAGTCCGTGAAGTGTCCAATCTTTTCATTGTATAGACTTTGGTATACCGTATACGTATTATTGACGTTCGTCAAAGCTTGTACTGCTGGTTTCTTTCCAGGCACGTATATTATTTTCATTTTTTTTTATCAGTCATCTTTTTAAATTAATGCAAATGAGTGTTATCATCACCAAATTTTAATCATTAATTATGTTTTTTGAAGGCATTTCATTAATTGGTGCCCATAATTAGTAAATTAATCATGAGGATTGCGCATTCAAAGAATTTAGATACAGTTATAAAATTACCGAGGAGCTGAATCAAGGTTGTGAAATTATTAGCGCCACCAACGGGCTTCCTTGTATATCCGTGGAAGAGACAAGCGAAGTCACTTTCGAGGCCGAGGTAAGCAAAATGTGCTTTTTTTATCGGATTATTATTTTATTATTATTTTTATATTCAACAAACTCTTGCTACTTACCGGCAAGAGCCCCGGTGCGTAGCGAGAAGGAGCTTCGGCAAATATTACTTCAGCAATGAAGCGATGTTTGCCAACTACTTCGAAATCCAGGGTCAAACACGGTCTATTGTACGAGGTTAGTACATACTAACCTCGTACAATGTGTGAGTGAGTCCTACCTGTAGATTCCCCACAGGCAGGGTGGTAGCAGTGAACAAGTGGATTTCCCTAGGAAATTGAAGATAGAAATCGCATAAATTATGTGCGATTTTATGATAGGGGGACCTACCTTAGACTTAGTTAAACAAAAGCTATGCACTTTGTTAAACGATAAAAACTATGCCAATTTTAATTTTCTAACAAATCATCTTTCACAAATTTGTGTTAAATATTGTAAAGATTCATAACCAAAAACAAAATATCACAAAACTCACAAAAATCCCATCGACGTGTTTTCCAAAGACCAAACACCTCTTGATTTCACCGCCCGATATAGAAGGGGTCCTAAAACTACGCACTCAATTTATCATGCAAAGAAAAAAGTATTTTCTTCTGTGCCTAATAATGTTCATAATCTTACAGGAAAATGAAACCAAAGTGAATATAGGTCCCTAACTCTAAAATTCCAAACAGTTGCTGGTTTCTCTGTATTTAGGTATTTATTGCAGCCTCTGTAGAAAAAACTGAATAGGAATCGTTTGTCACACTGCAGTCACAGCTCCCCACACAGATTGCGCATTTATTGAAAAGCAACCTAAACACGTATTTTCCATATTCTGAAAATACACCCCTGAACAAGTATTGGCATGTGAAACCCTACCGTTTACAAGTATTGGAAACAAAACAATACTCTAGGCAAGTATTATCTGAATTGATCCTCTAAACAAGTACAACAATATTTTTATTATGTCTCGGTCGTCGGTTTTACCTTTACCTGATTGGGATTAGTACAGCCCCACCTCCCACATCTCGCGCAAAAACGTACTATAATCATGTAGTGTTGACTCTTAGGGCAAAAAGTACATCCTTTATAAAACATTTATAGTGATTTAGTCTTAATTTTTTACACCCTCTCAAATTTGACCCTAAACACGTAGCTTTCCTAGCAAAAATAGATACCCTTTTTCAGTATTTTAGTGTTTTTGACACCCCTGTTTCGTTAAGTACGTAATGTGCCCTATCTTGAAAAAGACATCCTTTTTACGTATTTTTTGGTCGCGCATGGTATCCACTCGTCAAAGTAAGTGCCCCCCCCCCCCCCCCGGATGTAAAAACAATGTTCTCCAGTGTCCTTGGTGTCTGAGTCTCTAGGGTTGAAAGGGAGGGGTTCAAAATGAAGATGTACCAGAAATCAAAATCAATAGATAAATGAATACATAAATATACGAATTATAATTAAGAATTACACAAAAAGTTGAATTTTTTTATAAAGATGAATGTTGCTAAAGTTGCTATTGTGTTATGACAAATGAAGAAGGGAGAAAAACCTCAAGTAGATGTAGTTGAAATATGAATTACAGGGGTAATACAGTCTTGAACATATACGGTACTATGTCATATTATGAAGCTTTCAAAAATTGCTTAATATCTATCTTGGAACAACTGTCTTGCACGGTTAAAGTTGGTATGCTCTATGTTATGTAATTGAATGAAATAATGATCACTCTATTACATTTTTTGGCTTCTTTTCAGAATATCATAACACCAAAAGCCTTGCTGAGTTATTAAAATGGCAGGGTCAGTTGAAAATCCTGTCATTTTAGACGTGGGAAACTTGTTCACTAAAGTTGGACTTTGCGAGTTGGAGAAAACTTCACCGGACCACATATTTCCATCCCAAGAATCTGATATATTTCCTGACAAATTGGTTGAACATTCATCATTGATATCAGATAGCACTGTCACCGACTGGGATAGATTTGAGGATATAATTCAGCATGCAATAGGAATTACCAGCAAGAAAAAAAGCTCTGATCATCCTCTAGTACTTGTCGAAAAACCAGGTCTTGACCGTCACTGTCGCCAGAAAATGGTACAATTAGCATTTGAAGGGTTGGAAGTGCCTTACTTCTACCTTGGAAGTGAACCAACCATGGCACTCTATTCAGTTGGTCTGTCATCAGGGATTGTGCTGTCTTCAGGTCACGAGTTGTCACACGTTTCCACAATACATGATGGGCACAGGCCTCCATATGGTCTTGTACCTCTAGGGTTCGGAGGTAAAGACGTGACTTTGTACACAGCAGACATTGTAAAGGATATGTTAGGCAAGGCATTGAATACAGATGAGGCTGAAGATTTTAAGTGCCGCAGTGGGCACTTCTATGCTGAAGAGAGACCATACAATCCAGGCTCTGAAAAACAGGAAGAGATTGGGCAAAAGATTGCAGAGTATCTCTTGCACCCTAAAAGTGGCTGCTATGGTAAGTTTTTAACAGTAAATCTGAACATAATACAAACTACATTTATAGTAAGGAATGGCTATCTTATTCGTTCATATAGGTAGAAAAGATTCATTGCTTAATATACATGTAAAGTGTAAAGCTCTGTTCGGAATGTTAGGTTGATTTTGGATGTTCCTTCTTTTCAGTTTAAAAGTTTGAAATTTCAGTAAAATATCCTTCAACTTCTTTTGGGGTAGAACTGGCTTGAAATCATGTATTTAGACTACTCGCCTATCAGTGGGCACATTTCTACATCTATATGACAGCACAAATGGATTAAAAGGGCACAATGACCAAAACTTATGAGTCTATTTTTTTTTCTCAATTGAATTATATGGATATCACAAAGGTTAGATAACCCAGATCTTTCTTCTTTTTACTCCCTTTTCCCATTTTTGTCTCGCCTGCAAAGCAGAGCAAGACTATAGGCGCCGCTTTTCCAACGGCAATGACGGCGTCGTCAACATTGAAATCTTAACCAAGGTTAAGTTTTTGAAATGTCATCATTTCTTAGAAAGTATATGGACCTACATGTAGTTCTTAAAGCTTAGACATAAGGGTAATAGTGTATCACTGAAGATCCTGCCTGAGTTTCAGGTCACATGAATAAGGTTAAAGGTCACGGTCAACAAACTTTGGCCATGTTGGGGTTATTTGAGGATTTGTCATCATAACTTTAAAAGTTTATAGATCTAGTTTATGAAACTTGGACATAAGAGCAACCATGTATACTTGAATATCATGTGCAAGTTTCAGGTCACATGACCAAGGTCAAAGGTCAATGAACTTGTTGGGAATGTCTTACGCCGATGTTGAATTGGCATCATAATTCAGAAAGTTTATGGATCTAGCTCATGAAACATTGACATAAGGGTAATCAAGTATGAATGATTGTTTTGCCAATGTCTTAGGTCACATGATCATGGTCTAAGGTCATTTTGGGTCAATGAACACAGTATTTTATTATCATATTAGTGTTTTCTTCTGTGAATAATTATTCATTAGCTGTTTTTAAAGGCAGCACTGCTGCTATATCGAATTGCGTAAAGCAGGCGAGACCGTCAGAGGTGTTCCACTTGTTCCTTTTTTTTCTCCCTTTTTTTTGTCTTTAATTTTGCTATTTAAAAAAATATCCCCCTGTGCCTTCCTATGTGGCATTGCCCCTGTATATGCATACCAAACTGATAAAACTAAAAATATGACATAATATTTGTTCTTTCACCACATCATTGAACAGGTTTTCAGGAGGCTATTACTCGTAGTATCCGTCTAACTGATGAGGAAGATGACTATGAACCGGTTTATTTCCGCAATATAATGCTCTGCGGCGGAAACACTCTCTTCTCTGGAATCAAGGAGAAGTTGGAACTGGAAATAAAGACACCAGATTATCTCACATGTGGGGTAAGTAAGGGGTACCGTAATCCAAGTTGAGCCAAGGGGAATCCAACCAATGGCAGGCTCTAAAAAAGAACAAATTAAAAAATCAGAGAACCAAAATTTGATAGAAATGGACAAGCAATAATAAGAAAGAATAAAGATATGATTTTTCCTTTTTTTTAAAAAAGAATTTGTAGGAAAATTATTCATAACTCACTAGATCGCCAATTTAAGATCTTTATTGTCTTCATGGTTGCATTTTTTAAATAAGCTTTGTCTTTGGATTCCCTTTTATTAATTCATTTATCATGGAATTGAAAGTGACTGTACATTGACTCTAAATATTGTTGATTTTGAGAGTCTTTGAAGTTGGTCACATTTCTTCTTGTCTCTCCTTGCCATTGTCAACCAAAGGCATTGATATCAGACTTGTTACATGTATAGGCGCTGTCGCATTGTTACATGCAAGCCTTGCAGGTGACTCGCACGTGACTATTTTTGCCATCCAATGGTTGCCAGTATTGCAGGCAATATATTATTATCATTATTATTTATTTATTTATTTATTTTATTTATTTATTTTTTTTTTTTTGGGGGGGGTACTGTTCACAACCTACTGCCAAAATCTGTAATGTTGGATAAGCTATGTATTGCAGTGAGCATTGGGGGGCAAATTTGCTCGAGACCTGTATAACCACCCCCCCCCCTCCTGCCGTATTGACAATATTCTTGCATGGAAGTGTTATGAAGTAAATAAAATCTGGCTAATTGCCAGTATTTATGGCTCATCTTGACGATGTTGAATAGCTTTATCTTGAGATAAAATTGGGTGAGGTGTATTATGACTAAAATGGTTTGATAACATTTCATTTCTTTCACATATTTCTGTTCTTAGGTCCGTGTGATTGCGCCATCATTCCGACAGCATGCAGCATGGGTAGGAGGCTCAGTTGCTGCCTCGCTTCCGACTTTCAAGACATTCTGGATATCCAAAGAGGATTATAGTGAATATGGAGAAAACATTTTATGTAGAAAGTGCCTTCCATATTAATAAATTTTAACATGAAGAAAGAATGGCGCTACGTGGATGGGCAAGCATGGCCCCCTCATGACTTCAATATCACAGCAAAGTGACAGAAAAAAGGTGCCATTTAAGAGGACAGATGAATTGAAAAGATATGACTTGGGTGTTCATTGTACAGTAATCCTCTTTTGCATCTGTTTATAAATTGCAGATTGTAGGAGTCATCTCACCGTTTTGTCTCGGGTACTTTTATCATCTCTTATTGGGTAGAATAAGATTTCAAATTGCATTTCAGAGTAATTTTTTAAACATAATTTGAATAATAGAAAGTGTCTTGATTATACAAAGTTGGTTTTATTATGTTGGGCTTAAAATGCCTTGATTTGGTTACTGTGCAATACTCCATTTATGTATTTGTTTGTGTACATCTATATTGAAAAAGAAGATATGGAACTCACATTTATGTCATCATCTTGTCCATTTTATCTTGGGTACAGACAGTATGTTCATTATCTATTTTGAGGGTCCACCCGCCCCAAATCATGATATTTTTGTATGAAAGTACATGTTCTTGCCAAATTCTGTCAAGCATATTCAGTTAAATTTTCTGTTTTCTATGTCATGGAAGACAACCTATACTACCTCACATATCCAACCATAAGTTATCATGACTGCTTTACTAGTCAGCTTGCCTCTAATAGCCAGCTTCATTTTGTATTCTTCTTTCACATGTACAGTGGCGTATCTGGGGGGCGGGATGGGGCATGTGCCCCAGGCACCTCTTTCAGGGTGACCCAAAGAAAGACAAAAGTGAGGATAAATTAAGAAAAATGGCTGAAAAAAAGAACACTTCTATGGTTTGATCTAACAAATGATCAAAGAAGCTGCCACTGTCAAAAGTTGGAAGGTCAGGATTTTAAAGTTAACTCTTTAAGCGAGATGCTCACATTGAAGCAGTTCCAGATATTTGAAGGGGCTAAATTTTACTACGTGCCCCTGGTGCTTTTTTCCTCTTTACATTCCACTGTTAAATTCACATACCTCAAGTGTTTTAACACTTAATAATTTATTTTTTTAACTGTGTGCATAGTGCAATCACAACAGTGATCTTAATATGTCATTGGCATGAAGCATTTGATTGCAAGCCTTTTTTTATTAATGTATCCCATTGTAGAGGAAACAAAGGAGGTCACACAATGTTGCATAATTTGATGAAGTATGTAACACTCTTCACTATCGATTTTGCAGTATAGTTATCTCTTGTACAATGTTGTTTCATGTAGTTAAAGGTAAAGTCCACCCCCAAAAAAAATTTAAAACAGGAAAAATCAAAGAAGCACAACACTGAAAGTTTCATCAAAATCGGATGTAAAATAAGAGAGTTATGACATTTTAAAGTTTTGCTTACTTTTTACAAAATAGTTATATGCACAACTCAGCGATATGCAAATGAGAGAGTCGCTGATGTCCCTCACTATTTATTTTGTTTTTTATTGTTTCAATTATACAATATTGTAATATTTACAGATTTCACAATAAGCCGGACCCTATTGTTAGAACCTCAAAATGTTAAAACATTGATAATTACACATGTTCAGGGAGAAATAAAGCTTTGTTACAGGACAACGAGGAGAAAATTAGAATATTTCAGTCCAGGTAATGAAATACAAAAGAATTAAGAAATAATGAGATCCCTCATTTGCATTTCGACCAAGATGTATATGTAACTAAATATTATGTGAAATTAAGCAAAGCTTTAAAATGCCTTAACTTATTTTACATCCGATTTTGATGAAATTTTTGGTGTTATGATTGTTTGATTTTTCTCATTTTATTCACATCAACTTTTTGTTGGGGTGGACTTGTCCTTTAATTAGATGTTTACATGTAGTTCGCCATTATTGCGATGTAATTGAAATGCCCTCAAACATTTTCTCCAAAATCATTTTATTCAAGCATTTCAGGTTCTTTCAGTTAATGTCGATCAGTTATATACTCTACTGAAATATTTTCTACTGACGTTTCTGTGCAGTTCAAGAGTTGCAGGTCAATTATTAAATCTTGACTGAACTTTAAACTGTTGTGCATCTCAAGTTATGGAATACACCAGGAGTAGGGTGAGAGAGAGATGATGGTAGGTAGAGGGAGAGAGTAGGAGAGAAAGGAAGGGGAAGAAAGGGGAGGGAGAGAAGGTAAAATGGTGAGAACGAAAGAAAGAAATGAAGGAAGGAAGGAAGGATTGAAGGAAGGAAGGAAGGAAGGAAGGAAAGAAAGAAAGAAAGAAAGAGAGGGGGTGAGATGGATGAGAGCATATGCTAGGTCCATTGTGACACTAAAAGAGGAAACCATTGTGTGAATTAGATGAATGGAGGTCAAACGATAGGGGTGAGATTAAAAGTTATCAAATATAATAGCAAGGGAACGTGATACTGGAAAGAATTAACAGAAAGATGGGAACTTTGCAAGGGTGATTTCAAACAGGAGTCCAGGCTGCATGTAAATCTCATTCAGTCAACCAAGAAAAGCATAAAAACTAAATGAAAACAAAACAGGGAGAAGCATGAAAAAAAAAGAAAAATATAGCAGTTGGATTTACCAATAACCAATGTTTTTTTAATATACTTTTTGTTCTTTTATCTTACTTTTTTCTACCTCATTCTTCCTATTTTTTTTCACCCGTTTTTTCTCTCACTTCTTGAAAAATCTGCACCTCCACGTAATGGCCGGTGAAGTGGCAATACCTGGTTCAAACAAAAGTGAAATGAGCCTATTTGGGTCCCCTTCTATGAAATAAATTAAATAGCATATCAGAGATGTTGGGTGCTTACACTGATGATTTAATGCCATTAATTTTCAATGCCAGATGTATTATGATTTTTTGTCATCCTTTTTTAGAACATAAGTCCAAGACTGTTTATAGCATATACATCAGCGTAATTATCCATTTGAAAAGGGAATCCCTGTTTTGGTTTTGAATTTTCGGGACTTTTTTCAGCTCATCATGTAAGGATTATTCAAAATCTTCATTTTCATGCTATTTCGATTTATTAGGATTTGCTTCAATTATAAGGAGTGTTGTTTTCAAACTCATCATACATGCATTTTTTATACTTCCCCGATTGTCATCTTTGTCACAAGCTCCACTGTCTGTCGCCTTGTTCCTAAGTCTTGCAAAGTGCATTTAAAAATCTGATGCAGAGTGCCCCCATAACTCATTTCATAAAGGCCCTATATACTTTGCGAAAATAGTGTCATAGACTAACATAAATGGGGGTTTAAAACTCACGTATATAATTTTGCAAAGCTAATTTGTGGGTGTAACTGGCGCCTGGTGCTTGAAAAATCCTGGTGCCACCAATTTCATCAATCTTGATAATATCACATTATGGACCTATAATACACTTCTGGGGCCGTGCATTTAAAACTATAGGAATTGTAATGTTTCCAATAAATTTCATCAGTCCACTAACTCGTGATCAGCTGTTGATAAAAAAAATCTGACGTGAAAAATACCTCTCACCAAGAACAAAAGTTCGTCAGTTAGAATGGTTCAAACTTTTTATTTCCATATCTATTTTTTTTGGGCGGGGAGGGCCAGGGGCACACTGAATATCAAACCTGATATGCTGACGTCATCATTTCAAACCACGCCTTTCTTTTGTTGATATCTGACAAAATATGGCGAGCTGCATTGTCTGTGTCAAATTTTCCGAAAAACCCGGACGCCCTCGTCTAGATGGAGTGGATCTCGGTTCACCTGTTGCAGAATTTAGAGAAAGAGTTTCAAATGTCTTCGATATTCCGTCAACAGATATAAGTGAGTAAAATTGGAATTTGGAACTGTGCAGAGTAGAACGTAAGACACATCGAAGACCAAGATCAAGCCAATCTTACACCAGCAGCCTCTAGCTAGTATAGCCCTGGCGGACGACCGCGCTGCACCACGCCAGCGCAGTAGGCGCCGGATAATTTTTATTTCCGCTGCACTGTGCACACTTCGTATTAGTTGACTTCTTGTCCTGACCTTAATTGTTAATGCTAGTAAAACTAAAGGGACCTGCCATTGCGAAATTGCTCCTACCTTACTATCTGCCACTAATTTAACCACCATCATGATAAGGACTCAAGCATGTTGCTTTCAGTTTCAGTTTTAGCAAATGATTTTTACTGTCCCTGACCCTGCACTTCATTTATTTCACTGTCGACTGTCTGCATGTGCAAAGAAGGGTGTGATCTGAATTGATCTTGGCAAAAATATTATTTTGTTGGCCATTCTGTTTTAGGTATTTTTTAATAATGAATTTTAAGAAACGATTGTTTTTTATATTGAAATTTTGTTTGGTAATGACCCACTGCAAATGCATGCAACTGCAATCAAACTGCGATGAGATTCTTCTGATAACGGTATACAGGCCACCATCTAACCCAGAAAAAGCCCAGGATCATACGTGCAATTTGGCATACTCACCTGACAAGCGTGAAGTATGGTCAAAATAATTCTCAGAATAGTTAAAACAGAAATCAAGCACTTACCACGATTATATGGATGATGGTCTAACGAGTGGTAGTTTTTCTGACATCTGGGCACAGACTGGAACCTCAAAAAACGAAAAGTTCTCTCCTTCTACCCCCGTCTCGATCGGCCATTTTTGTTATGAATTGTAAAAAGTATATGAACATCAAAATTATAACACATTCATTAGAGGTATAGAGCTGCCAGTCCAAAAACGAGGATTGTCCCACTCATCCTACGAACAAGGGTATGATATATAACCTTGTTCTCAGTTACATTTCCATGTGTGGCAAAATAAAGGGTGGCAGTTTTGGCTTATTTTCTCTTTTTCTATGGGACAAATGCTTGATTTTCTTACGCTGTTAGTTTCCAATACAGCTAGTCATCATATAACTTGGCTCTTATGTAAATTTGATTCTTTGAATTATTTTTTCTTAATTAAAAATAGATATTGAAAAATGAAGATTTTCTTGCCATATTACTTTCCACCAATAGAGGGCATACACAAAAATATGCCCAAAATTCAAGTTTTCGAGCACTCTGGTGAATACAAAAATGATTCCCAAGTTACTAATGAAAAATAAACTGCAACTGTATGGAAATTAGTAATTTTGGTCACAAAAGTAATATTTTAATTATTTTTTAAAGTGCTATGTACATCATTGGCCTACCATAGTCCTACCTGTAGATTCCCTACAGGCAGGATGGTTGCAGTGAACAAGTGGATTGTCCCAGAAAACAAGGATATCCTCACAAACCGAAACAAATCAAGTCTTGATGAATTGAGATTGTTCTTGTTTGTGAGAACAATTTTTTCCCCACTGTCTCTTGTGAGAAATACCGTACACAGCAGTAACTGGAATTGAGAGTACTATTTGACCTCCATTCCTCCCCAGTTCAATTTCTTTTTTTTTTATGACTTACCAACTTCCTATACAGTAATCTTGTCTTGATGAAACCCAAATATTTTTATATTGACTATCGCACTCGATTTGTGTCGGCCATGTGTCTGCACTTGACAGGTGAATGAACTTTCTTGGATTTCTTGTGTGGAGAAACAGAGATGATCCTCATTCCAGACTGGTGCCTCTTGCGATACAGGCCTGTGCGATATAGATGACTTTTCCAGTAAATTTGACCGGACTTAAATGCATTCTTTCTGTGAGTTCATCCCACTTCTGCAAATGCACATGTAACACTCCCCTCTTCATCGCTAATTTCCTTTCGTTTTTCCTATTGACCATTGAATGCCCCATATATCTTGTACATGTACAAAACACTGTCACTTTCCATGTGCTCTTGCAGATCTAGTTTACTGTGGAAAGTTGATGAAAGATGCAGAAACCTTATCAGGATGCGGGGTGAAGGCAGGATGCACCGTGCACATTCTGAGGAAGAAACTTCCCGAGCCAGAAGTCAAACCAGGTATGTGAACATTTATATGGAGACTTTCCACCACCCCCCCAAAAAAAAATATTGTGCATTGCAAGAAACTTGCAATCAACTGCAAATTTATCTGAGGTCCCCATTATAATACCAATTATATGTCTTGCCATTAGTTGCAAATTTGTAATTGCTCACTGACATCGTGTTTGTTGTCACAAGCAGTGTAAACTGATAGTGACAGCTTCATAAGTGTCCATTGTAAAAGTCCAACAAAATTTGCAGATGTTTTCTTGCAACACCAGTTCAGATTGTTAACATTCCCCATAAAATAAGGCATGTCAGTCCAATCTACCATATATCAGAAAAGTTTGACAGGAGACGTAGGAGGAAGGGGAGATGGCTTTATGATAAATGTCTACTCTGATATACATGTAGATGTGGGGATAGAGCGTAAAATTGGAGAGATGCATCGATCAGTTTTAATTTATTATACGCTATGTAAGCACTAGTTCATTATTATTAAACTTGCATGAGTCCATCTTCCATCTAGGTCAAATGTGCGAATATTACCTCTTCTGAGTCAAATTTCTTATCAGTCAGATTTCTGTGGGCCCAAAATATTTGACTTGTAAAGGCAAAAGTTACTCGTATTTTTTTATCTTGTATATATATTCTGTACTGACATGAACAGAATGCTAAATAATGTTATTCAATATCATATGTCATTTTCCATAATTGTTGAAATGTTCTGAATTCCTTTCGTTGCACTGACTTAGAAACATTTATCCCAATATAATTTGTTTTTCCTTAGTTTCTCATTTGTTGCATTATAATTACTATTTCTGATAATTTTTTTCCCATCTTTGTTAAAAACCCAATCTCTTTAACTTTGTTCCTGTCTCCCTCTCTTCTTCTTATTTCATTTTGTCTTGCGTTCTAACATGTTCTCACTACATGTACTTTATTCTACCTCTGAGGCTTTCTTCTCATATGCTGGATAGTTCAATTACTTTCATATTTGTGTATAATTATTTTGTAGAATAATTTCATTTTGATATTTGCCTATTTTATTCCAAGTTGTATATTTGTTTATATGTCTGTATACCATTTGTAAACTGAATGTAATTCAGCCTTTGGCTGCTATTTTCAGTGAATATTTGAAATAAATAAACCATTCCATCAATCAATCAACACATTATTTATTTTATTCCTGCACAGAGCCCCTTGATGATACTGCAATCCGTCAACTCTTGAATGCTCTTCATGCAGCCCTTTTAAACCCAGCTCATAGACAAGCTGTAAGTATGTGCTGCCATCTATTGGCTTGGGTCACTCAATCAGTGTACAAGGTTACAATATAACATTGCCCTTTGGTTGGTAACCACTGTGTGCTAAAATAGGGTTGAAAATGTTGGGTTTGTTTTCTTGACCTAATGGATAAATGCTTGATTTTGGGGCACAGTCAGTTCCAGCTACAGTTATTTGTCACATGCCATCGCTGAGTTGCCTCAAACTAAATTGAATTTTTCTGACTTTTTTTTTAAATATTAGAAACAGAGTTTGTCCGTTGCCCCTTTTATATTTCCATCAATATAGTACCTCACAATTATATATGGTAAAAATTGCACTTCTTTAGTTCTCTTTTGTATATTAAAATAATACTGTAATCCCCAAGATGATAATGAAAAGAAAATCCTGATCATAAATGAATGGAATTACATATTTCTTGCTACAATTTTAAAGACTTTTAGAGTGTTGTTGAATCTAGTTTCAACACAGAATTGTTTATTGCATACTACATTCGGCTTGGTTTAGTACTATGAATAGCTTGCATGAAGTATAATGAAAAAAATAATGTATGATTGCTGCACTATTTAAATTGAACTTCATTTATTATTCTCTTTATACCATTTGCATCTTCATCGTTTCCACCATCATCACCATCACCAACACCACCACCACCAGTATCATCATCATAGTCATCATCATTATCACGATCATCATCATCATAATTATCATTACTCTTACCATCAGTCTCTAAGGTTATTATGAAAATATGAATTCACCTAAATATAGTTCTCATAGTAAATCTATATCACTACAGACCTCTTGACAACTCTATTCCTATTTCATTACAGGTACACAAGATTTTGACAAGTCCTGAAACAATTGATAACATCATCGCTGCTACTCCAGGAATGTCTACGGACCACATAGCTATGTGTAAGTATCAATATCTTTGCAGTATAATTCCATTATTCGTTGAATATCCAAGATAAATAATTTATTTATCTTGGATATTAAACCAGCAAGTTATTTTCATCTCACTTGCTGTTTCTCCACTCCCCAGGGGGTGGAGAAAGTACATAACTTATGTGCAGATGTACCAGGATCCAATGACTGGGTAATAATATACCGTTAAAGGTAAATGCAAGTTTTTGGTAACGATATCAAAATGAGTTCGTACAGAATCCAATGAAATGACCACCAAAGTGTCTGTTTGTATAAATAAAGAATATGTGCCAAAGGATTCTGGCAGAAATTGCGTAATTGCTGAGAAATTAGCAAATAAGCACAGGATTCGGGTCAAGCGTCGGGCACGACATTCAAAGCAATAATAATGCACTGTCCCACGTGCGCTTATCTGTGTTGGTGATCTTCAGTGTGAATATTTTTCAGCGTAGATTTCAAGATTTCACAAAGTTCAGTTTATGTGACTGTACTAGATCTACATCCTCGATGATATACTGACAATTAAGCCTGGTTTTACAGACTTTCTCATGAAATCAGTGTTTACTGCAACTACTGGCATTTCTCTTTAAAGCACTTAGAAACGTTGTTACGATATGTATTGTGCTCTTTAAAAGTGGAATATTTTATTATTACTGTCATTGTTGTTGTCATTGTTATTATTATTATTATTAGTGTCCTTTGAATATGATCCGACCAATGTTGTGATGCAACTGGGAATTCAAGTTTGATTTGTAGTCAAATAAATCTTTGGATGGGTGAGTCATTGTGCATTTTTTCAGCACACATTTAGTTTTATTTCAGCTCTTTCTATGTGGAATCACTCTACCCCTGATTATGATTTTATTTACAGCTATGCTGAGAGATCCTCAACTACTTGTTCAAGTTGCTGATCCTGACAACGTCCGAAGGTAGGATAACTTATATGAAATAAATCGACCAGTTCATATTTCCACTCTGAACATGATCATCAGGAGGTCATTTGAATTCAAATGGCATAGTGGTTTAATATTCAATGTTCAGGTGGTCAGCAAGAAATTGATCCATAATGTGCTGCACTCAACCCAGGTGAGGTAAATAGGTACAGGCAGAAAGTCCTCCTTCAAAAAACTGTGAGCACCGGAAATGGTAGCCTAGCTTAGCCAGGGTATTATAGGATCACCTTGAGCACCTAACATGGTGGAGATGTACACTATACAAATAGTCTATTATTAGTAGTATTCTTTCTGACTTTTACTCTTCTCTTTTGCCTCACTTTTCCTCTGTAGGATCGTAAAAGCTCATCCAGCGATAGGTCATGCTGTGATGCACATTGCAGCATCAGTCACGGAGGAGGCTGCCCTCGGTGGCAGAGGGGGAACTCTCGGACAAGATGCCCCATTAGATCGTGAGTATAGATTTTAAGAGCAATTATACACTTTAATATGATGCTCAGTATTGGGTTGGTTGATTTTGTCAGCTCGAAGTAAAATGACTGAATATATGTTTTGGTAAAAGGAGATAAAACTGCATCTATATTTCCTATTGATAGTGTCCTTCAGCAAGAACTTAATCCATATTTTGCCGCACTCAACCCAGGTGAAGAAAGTGAGGAACTTATTTCTTGAAATGTAGATGACATAATGGCCTTTCTGGTAAAGCCAGGGTAATTATGTTTTATTACTGTAGAGTGCTTAGAGGCTTCTGATGAAATTATTGTTAAGCACTAAGAGCAAGTAAAATTGAAGTCATTTTTAGATGATAGTTTACAAAAAGTTTTATTTAATGTAATTTTGAAGAAGAAATATCCTCTTTTTCGTGTCTATAGCAGCCTTTTTCCCTGATTTAACATCCGATGAAGAGATGGAAACGGCCGAGGTGAGCGCTTTACTTCAATATTTCATAAATCTTTGTTTTACCTAAGTTGCTTGATTCTATTATATTTGCACCTATTCTGTCACTACATTGTCATTTATATAAAAATACCCAGTTTTCTATTTTCTAAAGTGCAAATTCCATGTGCTTTGGTGTTCTAAGTATGAATTTTCAAATTTTTGATAAGATATACAAAACCATAGTAAAGTAGTTGTTAATAGTGAAAATATTCCAGGGAGGTTTCTTTATGTATGCAGAAATAAATTTTTTAAATAAATTTAACAGATTTCTGTGGGACACAAAGATTTGTCTTGGCAAAGTCACATGTATCGACTGATTGAATCATTTTGATTATTGAGATACATGTATGTGTTCACCTTTTTTTTACACATGCAGGGTGGACCAAGCACAAGCCAGGGTGCAGGTCAAAGGTCAAGAGGTCAAGGAGGTCAGGGAGGCATTACCACAGCACAGCTTACTGCTGCACTGGCTGCCGCTGGAGTTGGCAGACCGGGAAATGCAGGGGTGAGGAATCTGATAGCAGTAGATTGCTTTTTTATCCAGTCATGAAATGTTACTTACTTTTCATAAGCTTAATTGATGATAGTGAAAAGAATGTTTTCTTACTTGACTATTTTTATCATTTTACAATATAACTTATGTTAATAGAATCTGCTAGGACTGGGGAAAATCCTAAACCAGTACTTGATTCGTAATTGATCTGATTGCAGCAGATGGCATTCTCTGTGTTGTCTTGTAATATGATATGAACTTTATAAAATAGCATTGTTCCTGTTGTTTCACTGATACATCTGATTTGTTGCCAACATAAAGCTTTTTTCCCCAAAACTTTCATCTGCAAAAGTGGAATATCCCTTTCCCCTAACAAAAATGTCAATTCATCTTTGCTTTCACAATACAGATGATGTTAAGACCGTTTGAAGGGCCAGTAGGGGGCGCCAATCAGTCACCATCGTCATCAGCAGCAGCAGCACCATCATCCCCCAGGCCACCTCCCAACCAGGGTGCTGCCCCGCCCCTAGGAGGAGGGGTAGGGGGAGGGGCACAGCCTCTGCTCACAGCCGACATTTTCAGACAAGCCATGAGTCAAGCACTGCAGGTGGCTCAGAGGGGGAGAGGACCAGGTGATGCCACCGATGGGGTCACGTCGGCACCCCCGACTCAAAACTTTGAGGTAGGCATCCTGCTTTGTCAAATCCAAACCCTGTGCTCCTTTAAAAGTTAACCTTAACTATTTCATTGTTTATCCATGCTGATTTTGTAACCTTTATCAGGCCAACATTCTTGGCTACACAACAGCAAAAGTGTTCTGATAGATTATTTTCAAATTTCTAAATTCTATGATGTATTAACTACAAACTTGGTGAGTGTATGTATATGGAAGGTACAATAATCTGATAAATGTTTGTGGTTTCAAGGTTAGAGGTCACAGAAGTATTTAATAGAAGTAGGCTTGTTCTTGTGATGTGTACGAAACCATTTGAAGGAAAAAAAATTATGATATGCATGCATATAGGAAGGACATTGATCTTAGGAGTTTTGCAGGTCACAAAGTCAAAAGTGAAGGGTCACATATATTGGTCATTACATACCTCAAAATTACTTAAGAAAAATATGAAATCATAAACTCTGCTCATCTATGCCTATGGGAGTGACAGAAATTCAATCATAGTTTGGATAATACTGTCAAAGGTCGCAGAGGCCAAACGTAATGGCCTATTTGATAACTTGATAACCCAATTTTAAATTGAAATTTAACTTATTCATGAAAGCATAACGGATTGATAATCTTATGAGGAATTAAGATAAGTATTCTGACATTTTAGGAGTGAATGTGTGTTGTATCTCAGACCTGGCAGTGGCGATAGCATAAATTTTGATTGAGCACAGTCAAGAATCCTTTTAGCTCTGCATAAAATATGAAAGGAACAAACTTGAAATCCTAAACTTTAAAACAAAAATAAACAATCAAAGGTGGAGTGTCGTGGCCCAGTGGATTAGTCTCCGGACTTGAAACAGAGGGTCGTGGGTTCGAATCCCAGCCATGGCATGTTTTACTTCAACAAGAAATTTACCCACATTGTGCTGCACTCGACCCAGGTGAGGTGAATGGCTACCCGGTAGGATTTATTCCTTAAATGCTTTAGCGCCTATATGGCAGCTCAGCTACAGCACGCGTAATAATATCAAGCGCAGTAGAGTATATGCAATTATAGTAGCTGCGCTATATAAATGGACCATATTATTATTATAATTATAATTTTTTTTTCCTCAGCCTCAAATGCAGCAATTGAGAGACATGGGACTGACAGACGACACTACTAATCTGAGAGCACTTCAAGCAACAGGAGGTGATCTACAAGCAGCATTGCATCTAATTCTAGAGGGAAGAATGTGATCATAGACTGCTCAGTGATACTAGAATGAGATTCCATTGCACTTGCTCCTATAGAAAACCCAGGGCCATGTCTGACAGAGAGTTGTGATTGAGCCTACCAATTGCAACTATGCAATGCCATGAACGCTTACATCTGGAATTCTTCTGTCCGGTCAAAGATTTTTTTTTTAATGTGATGTCAATGGAATACCAACCTTGAAGGGTACGGAACTGATGATGCAACTATAAGACGTTTTTTTTTGCATTGAAGCGATGTGGATACCAAGTCTCAATGGAAAATGATGAAAAAAAACATTGATATGTCAAATTTGGTGGGAGTCGATCCAAAGGGCTCCCCCGAGATGTCACTGCGTAAATACCTACAGTGGTGCTCACAAGTTAGTGAACCCCATCAGAGAATAAATATATTTATAGTGTTCATGTTCTGCCATGTTTCCGAAATTTAATTGTGAAGTCAGGTGATAAAGATGTTACATTAAAAAAGTTTGTTTCTCTTACTTCACCAAACATTGTGATTTCAAGTCCAGTGTTGGCCTTGGTGTTGAAATTTGGAAAGCTTCCCTTACATGTAGCTCCAAAACTTATTCAGATTTGTGAAACTGATCCAGATCACATTATTGACTTCTCAACAACCAGTGAGTGACTTTTCAGGACCATCTTCATGCTATGTTTGGTGTTATAATCATGTTAAAATTGACCTAGCACCAACACCAAAAGGTCAACACTGAATTTGAAATCACCCATTGTAGTGTTGTTGTCTATATTCAACTCTCAGCATGAAGGAGTGCATTTTGTGGTGGGATTCACTACATTTTTAGCACAACTTTAACTATTTTTTATCCCCATTGAAAATTGTGTAAATTGGCCTTGTACCAGATCCAATTTAGTCTGATCAACTTGCCCTGGTTCCAAATCCAATTGACGCTGATATCAATTTTGCGAACTAGATGTTCATGGCCATATCTTGGGCCAATACAAACCAATTCATGTCTTATTTTACTTTTTTTTTGGTCATTCGTTACCAAATATGGTCATGATATTGCTAGGAAGAAAAAAATAGGAAGTTGGACACACTTAATTACTCTGTAACCCAATTTATTGTCGGTGCTACTTTTTATTGAAAATTGCTAAATTGGGCCTTCAAGTGAGCCAAACAAAAAGTAACTTAATATGGATTTACTGTTGAATCTACACACTTGTCAAGAGGGAAGACAGTATTTGTAAAATCAGGGAATGGGGAGATCCTTACTTGGAAAATGAATGCACTGTAAATATATTTGTATTTAAAAAGCTAGATGCACAGAAAAGCCATGATACACTTCTTCAAAAATGCTTTTCTCTAAATAATGAGCTCATTATGATACTACATCATCTAGCTCTCAGCTAGACTGAACCCACAAACACATTTAACCTCTACTCATTTTGAAATATCAGTGCAATTATGTCATTCATATCAAAGGGGTGAAGTAGGTGCAGGGGAAGATGAAATAAAGTAGCATTAAAAATAGCCCTCAAATTTTATTATTACGATCCGTACCAGATAGTTTACAGTGAGGTTTTGATACAATTCTGTTCATGGCAATTGGCAAAAGAGATCACGATATTTCTAGTTATTTTCACAAGTAGGTGAGACAAAATGGTTTGTTGTTCTAACCATGTGCGCAGTTTTAATATGTATCAAATCAGAAATATTTGTGGTTTCTTTTGTTTATAAATGTTCTTAATTATAATAAACTGTTCTTCGTCAAATAATTTGGATGTATTCTTTGTGTATGTGAGGGTGTGTTTCCAATTACATGTTATCAGAGTTTGACAATTACTGACTAACTGGTCTCTTTTGAACATAATGTGAATGCAACAATAGATTTGAAAAGCTTTTGCAAGTTTTGGAATTGATCGATGGGGGGGGGGTGTCGTTCCAAAAGTTAAGTCAGTCTAAAAGTCATGCTAAGTGATATTTCAATGTGTGATCTCCTTAAATAATATGCAGTATATTTTACCCCGCAAGGCGCAAGTGTCCCAGGGGGGGGGGCTACTTACATGTAGTATAAACGTATGATGCGTATGTGCCGCGGTCGAGACCTTTCATTTTCAGCCTAAATTTCTACCCTCAAATTTGTGGTTTCTTGTGACTTAGCGCTTTTATACTGCCACTACAATGCTACGTTCTGGAGGTCCCGATTTTTACGGGTTAGTTCTAGAGCATTCAATTTTTAGCAATTATTGATCGAAGAGCCTTTCAGGATACCCCCATTTTAAGACCAAGATTTAGTTCAAGAGCCCCCTATTTGACCAAGATTTAGTTCTAGAGCCCATTTTCGACTTTGGTGTGGCACATAGGTATCGTGTTATAATTCGAGGAGCCCCCTCCCCCAGAGCAAGTGTGATCTGACCAATGCATTGATGCATTCTATACCAAATTTAACTTGAAATTAGAAATGTAAGTTTTATAAGTCACATTTTGCTCTTTGTAAAAAACACCCCCACCCCCCATGTGGTCCCATAATATACAATGTAGGACTTGCATGATTTTCATTAATAACGCAGTATACGAACATTACATACTTATACTGACACAAAAATCATATCATTTCAATGAGGATTTTATTACTTTAATCTTGACAAAATAAATTATTGTGGCAAATTTACAACAGTTGGCAAAATAAAGGACTCAACAAAAACATCAAAAACAGTGTATACATTTTTTTTTAAAATTATACAAAAAATGTACATTATTCCAGTTCAAATCAAGCAAATTAAGTTGAAACATATTCACAAACACATCCTTGTAAATAATTGAGAAAAAATTAAACAAATAAGTAAACATGTTGATCTTGATACACAATTACAAATATACAATATTTCCTCAGATAAATATATTTGTTTAAGTAGTTCTTTTTGTACAGACAGTTTGTAATTTCATTCAACAGATATATACAAGCCTGTAGTGCCTAATATAACTATTTCACATCAAATTATTTCCTGGAATGTTGTGTATATATGTAGATGTTGAAAAAGGCAACATGGTCATGAAGAGGTTCATCCGAATTATAAAAATATGAGTTTTGTTAAAACTGTATATATTGACCAAAAACTGATTCTACAACAAATGTCTATCAGTTTAAACTACATTCACAAGAATTCATATTTACTGAGGTCATCTGAGGGAAGTTCACACATAGTTAGGCACTAACATTCAATCTTGTTGCTTGTACGAAGTAGGACACATCCTCTTTGCATGATTTGACCAATGAAGTGATGCATTTTATAACGCACACTGCTGGGAATTTAAGTGACTTTCAGTCAAACTTAAATCTGTGTTAAACACCCCTATTATACTCGATTGAATTTCACAATCAAGATGGTTACAACATCATCGGTACCGGTCGAGGTGATGTGGTATGAGGCCCCTGACTTCACACATGAATAAAAGGGTCAAGAGTTCAATTCATTGCACACCACTTGTATTCTATGAATATTGTGGGTTTTTTTTAATCATACATCAAACAGCTAAAATCTTCAAGTATTACTGATACCACCATGTGGTGATGGTTTTCTCTTTTTTTCTATCTTTCTCTAAATTAAAAGGTAATAATGATGTCATGTACATTTGGGTACATCTCTGAATTAAACATAAATAAATAAATGAATAAATAAATAAATTAGAGAAAAAACAAATACATATACTCAAGCCAGGTGAATGAAAGTCATACATAATTTTTGAAAGGAAACTTCTTTTTAAAATCACATTTTTTCATTTCACTCTACCGGTAAATTGACTGTAGCAGCATAAGAACAAAGTATGGGATGACTTTAACAGAGACGATAAACCGATACTCTGATCATCTTAACACAAATGATGGATGACTGAAGAAACATCTATCCTGACTTTTGAGTCCTGAGTCTTGAGCAGCATTATCATTTGGAATCAAATGTACAAATCACATTTAGAATCTTGAAGATATTAATTTCTCAAAAATAAATCTTGCATTTCTACAAATATTTCATTTCTATAATTTATTTTCTTAGATAATTACAAATCTTTCACTTGAGATACGGAAAACTGTTCTCCATTAAACAAGAGTGAAAGGGTGTTCTTTATTTCTAAACAAATTCTGAAACCAAAAGTTGCACTACACAATACAGACAGATACAAACTACCCTTTGACTGCTTTTGGAAATTCTAAAAACAAACAAACTGCTTTGGCAAAAGCATCCGTGTGTTCACTTCAATGGATCATGTAAGGGGGGGGGGTCAACAAGTCAAAAAGTTCGCTCTCACCAACATAAACAAGTTTTTTTTTATAGGTCAATATTTTCCTCGAAGAAAAATCGGCTAGCAAAGAAAGTGGATTAAATACAAAAAGAGTTTACATTTTCCTATTCTGTACCCAGCGAGGCTTGTAAAACCTTGACACTACAGCATGTCGATCAACAATGAAACATTTACTATATTCTGTTCGTACATATACATCACCTTCCATAAATCAATAAATTCCTTACTAAAAGCAACTTTTTTGACAAGATCACAATAAATCTTTCAACTTTTGTACAGCCAAATTTCCCTGGAGTTGAACAGAATTCTGAGTATTTTCCCTTGAATCATCTCGTCTGTGATTTTCACTGACATATTATCTATGCTTCATAAAATATTCCATCAAACCAAGAGATTTGACTACCTGAGTTACTTGTTTTATTATCACGAGTTCTCACTTTATTTCTACAATCAGGACACACATATTTTTGCTCATGGAGACTAGTTCTTCAGTCATAGCATTCTACTGCACACTGAGACCACACAACATTAAAAACTACAGCTTGCTTTTTTTATTGCTCTATTCGCTTCAGTGGAGCCACTCAAGAAATAAAGGGGTTCAGAATGAGGATTAGGATAAAGCTTCAGGTTGAATTCAGTCTATTGTGGATTTTCATCACAAGCAGACTTCATGGAACTAATTTTTACACATGTACTACTTGTATCTCTCAAAATATTGCAAAAAAATGAATATAAACAAACAAATATACATATAAATGAATATCAAACAAATTAATAATACAAGAATAAATGTCATAACAAAATTTACTTCCCTTTATTAAAAGTCAAATAGTGTAAAGCAATTTCTTAGACCAGATCATGCAAGGCATGTATTTCATACATGTACCTCTGGTCAAATTTCCCCTTAATCTATTATATTTTTGTCTTCCAAAATGATCTGATTTTAATCGGCAGAGTTACCTGCATGGTATTACATTCTTGGGCACACAAATCACACAGTTTCAACACATGTCAAATTACTTAAATATAGACTTAAACATTTAAGCCTTAAACTACAACATACCTCTCAAAGACTCATTTCTCATTTCTGTATAAACTTCACACAAATGCACAAACTCACTCTCTCTCGCTATACATATATATTTATGACATATATACCCTCTGCCATAAATTCACATTTAATAAAGCCATTTCTATTCTGTACAGTACTACAGCCTCAACACAAAGCAATCAATCACAATATTTACCCTCTTTTCATCAATCCTCACTACTGCATCATGGTATATAGCACAGGTAACACTCACCAAAACTTATACAAAAACATAGCACCACTCTTTACCTGCTTATTATCTTGCATATCAATGCTGAAGAAATTATATTTTGCGGGGTTAACCCATGGGCTACTGAATTCTGAGATCGCCATTAGGCTTTTGCCCAAGAACCATCTAGGGTTGCAAGGGTGTAGGCTGGTTTGAAAAGGGGAAGTGCACATCCTGGGGAGGTGGAACTAAAGTTGAAGCAGAAAGCAGAAAAAGGGGTACAAATTTTGTTTTGCTTGCTAGTGTCGGAACTCCTCTGCCTCAGTGGGAGGGTGTACATGCAACCCCCCCCCCCCCCCCCGCCTACAACCATAGAGCTATTACCTTGGGGTTGGTAGGCAACTGGTAAAGACAGTGACTAGATGTTTACATTTTCAGAAAATGTTGCAATTTGATTAACAGATTGAGATAGGATTAAGATTAGGATAAAGATAGGGATTAGGATTATAGCAGATTTTCCATCAGAGCAACTTATGATTTAGGGAGTTGCATTTCTAATACAGAGAGTATGTACCATTGAAAAGAGAAGTGTGAATGACCCCACTCACATAAATTAGTTTTCATCTGAATTATGAGATCATTTCACAACTGAGAATCAAATGTAATGTATAGATTTCTATGCTATACTGTATATATCTTGCTAAAAGTAAATGAGAATTAGTACCATGTCTTCAATCACACACTGTATCATAGAAATAGTGCTTTGGTTTTTCTTTTTTTAAGTCTCTCAGTACATCAATATGGATGGCACATGGACACCAACATCTTGCTGTACATGTAGGTACCTTTGCTTGCTAAGTGATGCCACTGGCAAACAGTCCTTCAACAGTTGATACCAATGCCAGGAGGATAACAGTTTCAATTTCATAACCTACATGTAGGCAATGTGAGGTTCTTGCATGTTCATGTCATTATGAATGACACCAACAAAACATGGCAACCTACAAGATATCTGTCATTCACCCTTGCACTTGGCTTTATTTTCTTCTGTTGAGGAACATACAAGGGCTAGATTTGAATTCTCCCAACAGATTTAACAATGGTCAATTACAAACAATGGTTGAAGCAATTCCATGGTCATATGATCACAGTTTTTGAACAATAATATATACAAACTTGCAATAGCCCAGAACAATGTGGCCGACCATGCATTGCCGTTCAAACACAATGTACACTCCATAGACATAAAGTATTAACAGAGATAATGCATAACGGAAGTAGCAGAAATACTTGATTAGGTCAAGCATTATTATGGTTGTGAACCATGTGATATAAATCCAGATTATTGACATGTCTTCTGGTAATGTTTTCTTTTTCTATATGTCAATGATCAATGATTGCCCGGTAATGATTGTCACCATATTAAATCATTATAAGGTGTCGAAATCAGTATGCAAAATAAATGTACAGGTGCATTTGAATTTTGTTGCACATGAAAATGATAACATTCCAGATGGTAAATCATAGATTATATTCTTCATGACTGGCACACCTTACACAAATGTAATGTACATTCACAGATTTGTACATATGCTCAAGGAAGTAGATAGACATGTATCTACTCAGTCAAGAGGTGTAAAAAAAAAACCTCCAAGAAGAGGTTGCACTGTGCATTCCTCTGTAGCCTTTGATGTAGTGTTAAGAAACCCTCTGCAGAATCCTAGGCTTGATAGACCATGGCTTTCTGCAGGAACTGATTATAAGGTCTGAATATCACCCAGAATGACCAACTTATTTAGAAACCGCTTTGACTATGGGGAGAACAAATTTGTCAGGACCTGGATCGGGCTTTTGCCTGAAAGTAAGTATCCCTGAAAGATTTAATATTTGCCAGACAAGTCAATTTTGATCTCCTGGAATAGGCCATTTTGTAAAAAATAACTTTGACCGCGACCAGAAAATAAAGTGCCACATCCTAAATTCAGGACTTCACCTGAGATCAACCATGAACATCAAGTTATTTGCTCAAGGGACCAAGGACTCTTCTTGACAGAGCGAACAGTTCCATCGTTAAACCACCCGGCAGTCCGTCCTTGCTGATCTCCAGTCATCGCTAGTCAGCAGCTGGTGTCCTGGAGACCCTGCTATCGCTTGGTGATGCTGGTGAATGTGAACTTACCGAGCTTGTAGACAGCAAAGGCAAGGGCACATGCAATGGCAATCTTCCCCAAAGGAGTGATATAATTGACTGAGAGGTACAAAACTGCCTCCTACAAAAAAAAGAAAAAGTGGATAATGTTTACAAACTTCCAGATAATTATGATTAGATCAGTTGGTTGATGTCTTCAACATGATATAATGTTCTGAAACAGTTGTCACAAAGGGACCTACAAACTATTAAAGAAAAAGAAAAGTAAAGGTACATATAAAGTGCTTAATATACCCTTAGCCCTGTTTTTTTTCAAGGCCATTTTTGTGGGATGAAGGGGGGGGGTTAAATTCTATATTGACCCCCCAACTTGAGATCTCAGCTGTGAAAGGACTGATCAATACAAAATTTGCATAGATGTTAAGATGTCACTTGTAGCAAACAAAATTTGTTTGTATTCATGGTATTAAAATATGCGAATATTAAAGCTATATTGGATTATTTCTTGCAACAGAAAGTAACAATTAATTTCCTACAGGTAAAACTTATTTTATTAACTGCGAGTTTCCAATGGAAATCTGGAATCGCAATCAATTGCAAAGAGATTTCTTGAACCCCCCCTGGGAACATTTTACCTACCCATCCTCCATTATCAGCGACCCATGAGCAGACTTTGCTTCGGATGTACTGGAGGGCCCACACCATGAAGCGATGGAAGTAGTCAATGCTATTCCTCTGGAGGGCAAAGATAGCGACATCGCTGCAGAAGCAAAAGAGGACGACGATCCTCTCGCGGGTGATCGTTCCCTGGAAGAATAACTCTGAGAGGAGATCCCAGAACATGGCCGCCGAGATCTCGCTGTCACCCACTGTCTGTGGGAAGAGAAATTTGTCAGTTACTATATATTGCTAACCTTCATGAAGAATGTAGTAAAAAAATTAAATATCAATATGTGTACCTGAATGAAATATTACAAAATGCACATACAATTTCATAGGAAATATTGGAATATTCACTCAATTTCAAAGTAAAATCAAGTTTACCTCTCTAGCCTTTTCTCGAACTCCAGCCCTCTCTCTCGAAGAGGCAAACTGGTCTGCCAGGAGCCTCAGATCTCTACCGCTTTTGGCCCACTTTGGATTCTTGTACAACCTTAATGATGGTGTAAGGTTGCCGTTAGCGCTCATCTTTGTCGACTCAACATGCTGGTCAAAATGGAAGGCAGACACATTCACTGCGGGCTCCTTTTGTTTGGATTCTATTGTCGCACTGAAAATGAGATAAAAAAAAGGAAATTCTGGTCAGATAACAATACAAACTAATAATAACATTACTGTATGAATCTGTAGCACAGAAGCTGATGAACAGGCTTCCAACAAATATTGAAAATAAAGAGGCAGATACATGGTTCTATCAATGCTGTTTGCTGGCTCCGGTTTGGATTCTATGGTAGCCCTCAAAAGTCAGATAGAAAATGAAATCATTGTTTGTATAATCTCCACAACAAAAAAAGGAGTTACCCTTGAAAACTTTCCAAAAAAGTTTCATAAGAACTCAAACGTAAACAAGATGAGAACTCTAAATTTAGAAATGATCTTGCATAAGACCAAAACAGAGAAGTGGTATTGGTAGCCAAAGTAAATTTAAACAATGGTATTTTGCAGATGATTTGGCACTGATCCAAATATAAAAATACATGTAGTTGTAGACAAACATGTATCCTGATCATCCCCATGTTTTCTTTTCATGGAAAGAAAATTTGGAATAGTCACCTACATGTACATGTACCTCCCTACTGTGAAAATACATGGGTAAATAGTAAGTAATGATAAATAAAAAAATGGTGCATATTTTTTTATTCCAGTTGTCAACTAATTTTAATAGCCCTAATACCTGACATGACCTTCTCTTTATATTCTATTATGCTATTACTTCCACCCACAGCCTAGATACATTCATTGCTCTCAAATGGGACAACAAACACCTGTACTTTGTCTTTGCATCAAAACAAAGATCATGGCATCACTCCAGGCTGAAGCCTGCTCTCTAAAGGCATGACCACTGAGTGGCACCAATTGTTTTCATTTCACACATCAATATATTTCATATTCTAAAACATAAACATCTTCACAGTATGACTGCAATTGCATCTAAAATCACAGGCAAAAAAAAAAATTAGGGGGCTACATGTACTATTCAAAACCTAATTTAGTACTGCATATAAATTCTGCAACAATGGATATTGTTCTATTAAGCATTGGGTTTTCCAGGGCTTTTTTGTGTATTTTTTGTAGGGGGGGGGGGGGTGACATCGCCCAAGGCCCCAAGTCTAAAAAGCATGGAATGGATGTCTTGGTGTAGAAAAAATCAATATTCAGAGTACAGTTTGTATGTCATATTAACGGGAGTTTTATTCAGTCTCACATCCGGATGAAAACAAATAATACCAGTACATGTATCAATGCAATTTATCAAACAGGCTTGTGTTCCACATGGTACATACAATACACAAGGATATAATTCACCATCACCGGCCTATTGATTACAAGTGTGTTGGTACCGGTAGTTAAAAAAAAACGCAGAAAAGGCAGGAAATAGATAAAACCACAAAATTTCCTACATTTAGAAGCCCTTTTCATCCATACTCATTATAAGACTCAGTAAGACTGTAAGAGCCAAATTGGACAACCCTTTGTGTGGTAAAAAATGGGATTAATAAAATAGAATATAGATAAACCACACTATGCAGGCATTAAATATTCAGAAAAACTGGCATACTCCTTTCTTTCACAAATCATTGGGAAATACTAAAATAGCCCCCCCCCCCCCAGGCACATGTATCACGTTTCCTCCATAAATACTCATGCATTCTGGGAAAAAAAAAACTCCCACTGTTGTGCTCTGCGCTCAAACAAAAGCAAGATGGGTAATTTTCACTTTTACAGTGAGTATCTAATATTAATGAATGCATCATCTGCTGACAAGTTGAAACATGTTTCTTTGTTATCCAGCTCTTGAGTACCGATATTTGGTAGTACATGTAACTGCCTTTTCCTCGCAGGCATACAAATCACCTGTTACCGTGAGTGGATCTATTTTTGTATTATCAAGTTTAGGCCTGGGCCCTACATGAATTGTATGGAAAATAACCCTACTCCATTTATGAACTGTTGTTGTTATTGTTAACTACAGTACATGATAAAAAGTACAGGAAGTCTCATATCTCATAAAAGAAAACAAAGCAACATACCAGTACATTGAATATTTTTGCTATTATGCCTGATACAATATTAAAAGTACACTTGTAACAGAAGTTTATTATTAAAAATTGTGTGTTTAGAATATGTAATACATGTACATGTAGACATTTATCCCCATATTTACTGTACATGTAGGTCATAAATAGAGGCCTATCATGGACCTACCAGCAAATACAGTATGACCTTAAGTGAACTACTGACCCCAACAATCTTCAGACAGAGGCTCAATCTGCCAATAAAATGAGGTGTTTATTGGGATTCCACAATACACACTAGATTAAAGCTGTTTCCCTGGTGCTATTTGTAAACAGTTTGTTTATAATCAATTATGTTTTAATCCCATTCTGACTCATCTGTGCATTGAGGGGTGAGGCATTGTAATTGTACACAAAACACTGCCTTTGTCCATCTAAGGGTTTCAAGGTTATTAAACTGTAAATGTGTATTATTGTTCTGTAAATATCATGAAGCTATGATAGTTCATTGTTCTGTTACTGCTTGTTATAATGTACATGTGAACATCTCTATTTAAAACGAGCGCAATCTTCCCCCATATACATGTACATAACCAGTACATGTACAATACATGTACATGTATAAACATGTACATTGTAACAAACAAGAACTCTCCATATCAAACTATAAAAAACATGATTTTCTTGGTATTTTGTGTGTAATTATTATAGTTGGGCTGACTGACCAACCCTTTCTCCCCCCCCCCCCCGTTAAATACTGCAAACAAACATAAGGCCTCATGAATTTATCCTACATGTACATGTATATTATAAATTCATATACGACTACCACCCCCCCCCCCTCCTGTTTAATACTGCAAAAAAACATTACGCCTAATGAATTTATCCTACATGTATATTTAAATTCATAAGGCAGACCTACATGTACATGTATAATACGCTTATCAGATAAAATGCATTTAAATAAATGCTGTGAAACACAGCAAACTATTAAACAAGGTGATACATTTCCAGAAATTTTCTTACTTTGAGGTCTCCACCGTCATCCACGTGTACATGTAAATTACATGTATCATTAGAGAAAAAAGAAGTTTTTTACCTGGTAAATATGTAATTGTGTTTATTTATTTCAATAAAACATAAGGTCGAGTATTAAAAAAAAGGTTTCATCAAACAATTAATAAACAAATAATCTTTCTCAAAATAAGCTACATGTACATGTACTATAAGAAGTGTTCGTAACATCAAATGCTTCAATTAGCTTTGACATCAACAAATCTCCCATAAAGGGGACTTGCCAAATTAGGGGAGAAAATGACACAATGCCTACTGTACATTAGTTCAATATGATACAAAAAGAAATCATAGTGAACTACATGTATTATATGGGAAGCTGTCTGCATACTTTTTGTATGCAAATAAGCTATTAAAATGTGACTCTATTGAACATATGCTTGAATAACTTTGAAATCAACACATCCCCAATGAGATGACTTGCCCAAATAAGGATATTGATTTTCCAGTCACCCCCTTACTTTATCACACTGTCAACATTACAAATTGCACAATGCATACTGGTACATTAAAAATATGACACAGAAAGATTATCATTAAAGTGAACTCTTGCACAGAGCACCTTCTACTTTACTAGTGTACACTTTTGATTGAGCAATGACTATTGTCTATTCAATACAAATCAGTGATGGTAAGGATGATGTGTAAAAGTGAATTTCAAAACATTTTCTGTCCCTCTACATGTACATGTAATAAAAAAAGCCTGTTAAAGGTTCTGATTTCACAATAGTTTAATCCCCTATCATTACCTTAAACCTTATTCTAGTAGCATAATAAATTATGCTAAACAAACTGATCTCAATATTGATCTTTTGAGCCCATCCCTGGATGTATACTGTATGTGGTTCAAAACATCCACCTTCACCAATAACAAGTGTTGCACAATCATTCTATCAAATTGGGTAATATTGAGAAGATTTGAGCTGCAAAGCTTTGTCCTATTGTTTCCTCCATCCATCCTTCAATAAAAGCTACCCTGGACCTGATGACATCATATCCTATAATTAGAAGATGATGTCACAAACCTCTTGAGATGGTGGAGATTCCAGAACCACACCCAAATGATGACTCAATAGTGGTGGGTTATGCATTTTCATACACATTATAGCAATAACAATTAATGATTCATGCAAGGGAATACCAATTTTTATACATCATACATGTACATGTATGTACAGTGTATACATGTGTAACATGTGCAATACTTTGCCTGTAAATTTGGGCAAATGAAGTTCTTGAAGTGGTCATTTTTAAAGATGAATAATAATGACAATGTTATTGTTGGTCCTGAAGCTACATGTACATGTAGAAGGGGGGGAAAGACGGAAACAGGCAAACTTTTATTTTTTTTCGAGTGCAATCCCCAATTATTTATTCATTCATTACATGTACATGTAGACTGTATTAACATGCCTATTAAAAACATGAAGTACATGTAAATTATATTTCCAGTATTTTTGTTAACAAAGGAAGCCAGCTTGACACAAAAGAAACATGATCTTGTCCAGACATGCAGATTTTTTTTCATTTGCATTCATATCCTTCATATTCTGTACATTCAATTAGGCTTCTTAGCATCAGACAGGAAAAGGTGTCATTATTATGTTTGCAAAACAAAAAAGGATGGTGACTGTGACTCTAAAACAAAACCAATCGTCAGGAAACAGGCGGCTAAAGAACTCTTGAATTACACACTTGATGTTTAAAATCAAAACCTTCTGTCTCAACTTTTATGCTGTTCAACCTTTTCAATGAAAAATATGAATTATGTACATGTCCATGTAGATTAGATAGAAACAATATACAATAACAAAAAAAAACATAACCAAAAAGCCCCCAAAATAACAAAAAGGTCTAAGAAAACTGATCTAAAAGGAGAGATTGCTTCTGTATACATGTTTCCAGTGATGTTTCTTTTTCAAAATCTTTTTTCTTATTTGATTTTCATACTTTTTTAGCATAAATCAAAATCACACAAAAATCAAATGGTTGTGTTACAAAAGGAAAATTTATCAAAAATCGAATCATTACAGAAGATGAAAGTGTATAATTAGTGAATAAAAATTTTCACTCTATCAAATGTTCTGTCATGTGTGCAAGTACCCACAACTACAGGCCCATTAACTTTTGAAATGACAATACCCAGTGCAGTGACATGCACTTCAAATAAACATGTATTCGTTGTGACACTGTTTGAAAATACAGTACATTTCACAGCAGGGCAATGTTCAAATGAATAATCAAAGTTTGCTTTCACGTCTGAGCTATTCATATACAAATATTTCACTCCCAGGCCTTATTGAGATCATAACATGTGTACAGTACATGTAATGTTTCAATAATATATGGGGGTATAAAAAAGGATATGATCATTGAATGTTTCTCCTCTACAGGTACATGTAAAGAATGATGATGAAAATTCACTGAAACACCATTTTTCAACCCTAATACCCATAAACGTGTACATCTCAAATGATTTTTTGTTTCATTGTAAATTTTCAAATCGTAGTCCTAACCACTACAAAAAACTAGGCTGCATTTTTTTTAGAATTATGAAATGTAGTGTTACAAGCGAACAAAACATACCGGTAGATTGTAAAAATAAAAATGGAATGAATGGAAAAGATGAAATCAACAGCTAGAATGAATCTTACCTTGTCACTGCTCTCTCGATGATGAGAGTCTCCGGGATCCCATTCCTTTCGAGCTCGTTCCCCAAGAAGACACTAAACAGCTCAACCCCTTCCTCTTCCACCTCTGACCTGTTCTGCGCTCCGTCAATCATATCTACACCCTGGGGGCTCTGCTTAAGTCGCAGCGGAGACAGCAACTGCGAAGATTTTCTCCGGGTTGCGAAGCTGCTTTCCCTGAACTCCTTGGATGTTGGAGACATTTCCGAGTGTTCTTGACCGTTGGGGACAAGGCTGGACGCTCCTGTGGACGGCAAAGTGGACGGTGCTTGACTGTTTCCGTTTCTCAGGGTCTCTTCCCGAGACTGTTTTTCTTCCATGTTTAAGTGTTTTTGTGTGAATGTTGAAATAGAAAACAGTCTTTCAATTTTTTTTCTTTTTATGAAAAAAAAGTTTCTTCTGACTCTGTTCTTCTCTTGCTCAATCTTGATCAAAGCTCATCAATTTCTCTTCATTCATGAAAGCCTGCAATTTGAAATAAGAGGAAATCAGAGTATTAAATAAGAAATTAAAACTCAAGCTCTTTACACATAATCAGGATAATTATGTTAATAAAAGCAGAACTTTGTAATTTTCCCAAAAGCTGAGAATCAGAATTGGTAGACATGCTTAGCCGAGGTATCAAAAATATGGGAGCGCCTTGAGCACCTACATGTAACAAGGTGGTTTTAGTTTAAATGTGCACCTTATAAATCATATACTGTAACTGCAGTATATAATTCATTTATTCAAAGAATTTTGTGACAACTAAAAATCAGAAAGAAAAATTACTACCGGTAATTTATAAAATTCACAGAAAATAAAATGAAACCAATGCAAGTATTGCATACCTAGACAAAAAATGAACTTCTGTACATGTACTCAAATGGAAAAGCAGCTTCTCTTTTATAAATCTCCTCTCTGAAAGTATGAAAATATATATACCACTATGCGAGGCAAATCATCTCTTTTTTAATATGGATTACACATGGGATAGAAATACTTGTGAATCAGTCAAGGTCTATGTATATTTGTCTGGGAGGAGATCACCTGTATACACCTTCACTCTCACACGTACTCATCAAATTAATATGATTCACACTGAATCTTCATGATATACCGGTACTGGCCCTGTGCGGCTTGCAATCTCGCTGACCGAGTGCGTGTGTGACTGTGTACATGTAGTATGTGTAAACAAACCATGAGCACGCAAACGTCTGTTCACATGAGTACCTTTAATCAAAACATGCCCCTATTAGACGATCACACATTCAGGGAATAATTTCGCTTTACAGATTTGAATAGCATTTTCGGTCACAAGAGAAAAGCTCCCAACTAACGTACAGTCCTACATGTATGTAAAATATGCTATAATTTCGCATAGCAGTCTTTCGAAAGTGTGGATCAAATTGTGATGCGATACAAGGAAAATTATTCCCTGCACATTGCCAGGTTTTATTGATGACAGAACATGGCGGCTTGCCAATGAAGTTGGATGCAATAGAGAACTCAATTATTTACAGAGTTTGGCCTATTCGCTTTCAATGGGTTACAACAAGGCCTATAATTTAAATATGCATCGACTTATTACTTTGTTTGTTTAATAGGCAAGAACAATTCAAAAAGAAACTGTGCAACCCACTGGAAGCGAATTGGCCAAGCTATATAAAGGGCATTGATTTCATCTACAAAACCCATGAACTACCATCAAAATATATACAACAAAATTCTTTGACACAAAGGATAACATGGCAAAATGGAACACAAATAGTATAGATGTTTGTTTTTGTTTTTGTTTTTTAAAATGTATTTTCGCCATCATCTAGACCAAGCCAAAGGCAACAGTTCAGCCTTAAAAAAAAATAACAATGAAACAAACATGTATGAACTGTACTATTTTTATTAATGATACAAGGCTTGTAATTGACTTTAACTATAGCAAAACTCAGCAATAAACCTTCAGATAAATCAAAAAGAAAATCATATAATGAAAGCAGCTTACATGTACACGTGTAGATCTGTATCACAGAATTTAGTGATGTTTATCTCTCAAAGGCTGAACTGCTTCTGAGGGTGAAGTTCATTTAAAAGGCGGTAAAAGGCCTACATTCTAGTCTGGCTCTCCAGACCCCAATAAACCTTTAGAAGGCCTTGATCAATGTGAGAACATGATTGGCCAGCTTACTCTTGCATGTAATCATGACTGTACAGCAATGATTTCCTGCATAAACTGATATCCAGGTTCATATAAAGTAGCAAGAACTCCTCATCTCAATTAGGGGAAAGACGTACAAGAAGGTCTGTGGCAAAGACTAAATACCAAAAATCCCCACTCCAGATCCAGTCAAAACAACTCATTGATAAGACCACAATGAATGCAGTTAACAGTTCATGACTAATACAAGCATCCCTAAATTTGTTTTGAAAAATACTGTATGCAAATGAACAGTATACACAATGCATGTATTTTTAATGCTTTATTGGTTCATGATGACCTACTTTTGTTTTCTTTTTAGAAACGGGTGTGAAATGATTTGTCTATTGTTAACTGAAGGTACAATAAAAACCGTTTATAATTTTCTGAGAAAATGACATTTCATTAATTTTTTTACCATTCGATATGTAGGAACGCTGCTCGTATATGACATCAAAGAATTAAAATTCTTATAACTTTTTTATTCTTTGATGGATTTTTCTCAAACCTTCAGCAATATTTTAAATTAAACATGTACATGTATTTTTCTGCTATTTTTACAATAAACTTTTTGTCAGGGTGAACTTCCCCTTTAAAGGTGTACATGCATGTGTAATCTTATGTAATTCAGACTGGAATACACTACATGTAGGACTTTCGCAATATACCTAGGGATCTCCCTCCACTAATGAGTGAGAATCATGATGACATCACCCTAGTCTTTCAGTGTCACTATCTGAAATTCAAAACTGGTGTTGAGTAGACATATTGAAAACAAATATGCATAGAAGGGATCTCCCTCCATTCATGACTTCATAATGATGCCACAATGCCATCACAAATATTATACCCTCTAGCCTACATGTACATGTATGATGTAGTCTGCTGTGCAGACTTTTCACTGGAGTTAAGGGTCTGAATGCCCAGTCTACTACATACATGTAAATGCCTTGTGTACTGTAGGACCTCTCACTCACTTTGTATAGCAGGGAGACACACTTGTTGATTAAGTTTCAATCAGGGTCTATAAAGCGTACAGTCTGCAGACTAGCCCACAATGTAAATGCATAAACAATACTGTGCATCTCTCCAGAGTCAATCACCACTTTCATTGTCTTTGCATGGAGCTATCTCTATAAATAGCTTCACGGTCTTTGATTGGTAGAGCAGAATATCAACATGTCTGAAGCTGAACAAAGGATGACAAGGGGGATTCCCCCTTCATGATGATGTAATACAATGACTATTCATTACATGTACGTCAACAATCTAGGCGTTGCCCATGCACCTGTAATTTACAAGGGCATTTTTTAGGGTAAACAATGGGAACTCCATCACTTGGAATGCTGCCTAGATGATGTCACACATAATGATGGAGATGATATGGATTCAGAGACAAAGTCTGATTAACACTAATTACATCGTTTTTTTAGATAGTATAGATACCAAAATATCTTTTTTCAAATATCTTTTATAGGGAGATTCCAAAGTGCCATGTAATTTCTCCAATATCTAGTCTTCCTTTTAGGTGAATGCTTGACCAATTATTATTATTTTTTTATACAATGATTATAGGTGGTCGCCACATTCAGTCATGTGAAACACTGATAACCAACAAAAAATGTTTGATTATGGGTGAATTAAAGGTGAAAGTAATGTTATGTGTGACAACAACATTTTCACCTCTATATCATCCACGGACAACATATTTTTGTTGGTTGACATGTTTTTTATATGAAGAATACCTAGTAGTTTTCTTTATCATTACCATACAACAATTTGATCGTCCTCAACTGTTTCGACAGAAGGTTGAAAAGTGTTGTGAAAATGGCTGAATTTTCTAGCATGGAATTGCAGTTTATATTAAAAAAACATGCTTATTATCTTATAAAGTTTTAAACCTCTATTTGCACAGCTACATTTTTAGGCAAAATTTATACAAACAAGTTTTATGTTACAAAACACACTAGATCCCCCAACTGCTTGCAATTATTTATAGCTTTCATGTAAATCTTATTTTACAACTTCAATTTTACCTCTATGTACATGTACAAGCCAGTATTCAAAGTAGAATTTGCATTGTCTTTTCCAACTCTTCTTTGTTGTACATTAATTTTCGAAATAAATTGTTGGTATCAAAATTGAATACCGGGTAAGACAATTACCGCTATGTATTTCTTGGTCTTTATGGTATGAATCAATGAGTCAGCAATTTTGATACCATATTCTGGTAGAGCATGATTTCATCCGGATGAAATCACAGTGGACGGATGCTCGATATATAGAGTGTATGAAGCACCTAGGCAATGAGCACACAACGGAATTGAACGGATACATAACGCCTTCCAACGGATGGCACAATATTTTTCCGTTTACATCCTCTTTGCATCCGTAAGTGCAGTGGGACCGGGCCTTTATATATTAAATAATGATAATAATTGTGATATCTTATTGAGCACACACACCGTCCAGAAACGCTCATGGCGCTAGCCCAGCAACAGTTCCTTTGTTTGAACGATTTGAATGTTAATAAAGTGATGAATTACTACTACAAAAACAAATATAAACAAATAAAAAGAGATCTTTACAAATGCAACCGAGTATATAATTTTAAAAAGAACAGTTTTGCATCACCCACCGGAATTCCTAGTTACATCCTGGTTAGGGCTGGTGCCCTCCTACCTGCTGCTCCATTCATTGACAATTTAAGGGGCAAGCCCGGTCAGCTCAGAACTTACAGGAGCTCTAGCAGATCAGGGCACCAGCCCTGATAGAAAGTAAGTCAGACCAGTGAGTGATGATAAAACAAGATTTAGAGTGTACTTTATTTGCATAAAAACCAATTTCTAATAAATTTTGATAATTAAGTTGTCGAAGGCGTTAAACGTTAAGTTTTATTGGTTGAAGAAATAGGTCTTAAGATGCACCTTAAAAGTGTCATGCACTTCAATGTTTATCGCCAAGCTACAAGACGCAAATCCTCGATATGTGTCTTGTAGCTTGGCGAAAAACAAAGAAAACAAGATGGCGACGTAAACATCGCGGCAAGTTTTCCCCATTTTTTCATAATATTTTTCTAGTTTTTTTAATGAATTCTTGTTTAACAAGGCAAAAGCAATTTTGTGTCTCGCCCACTTATAAAAAATAACTAGAAATATCGTGATTTGCGAGGGCACGCAAGAGAATTATATTGAAACTTCAATGTGAAATGACTGGGATGGAATAACACTTGTCAAAAGAGCCTTGCAAGTAAATTTAATGTTGACCTGAAAATGACCTTTGACCTTACCATGTGACCTCCGACTGCAGAATAACATGCAGGTCCCCCAAGTCCATCTACCATCCAAGTTTGATTAAAAAGCGACATACGGATCAGGAGAAAAAAAATCTCACTCGGTGATCTTGCGACTCTGTGTGCTACTGGAACTTTGGCCTTGCTTTCAACCTCTTGCTATTCACATTTACAGGTATCATCCCTCTCTTAAAGGTATTCATTTCAATAAAGCAACATTTTAACTATATTGTGGTGAAATTTGAATAAAATCTAATGACTATAAAAAGTGTGTTTTTTGTCCCTGTTTCGGCAGCATCTGTAATTTTTTGGAGTGTTGTTGGGCACTTCCATATGCCAATGTATGCGCGTTGTTGTTTTCTATTAGTGCACCTTGGTCCCAATTAAGATCACAACTTTGACTTAAAAAACAAAGGCAAGGCTCGACATTAGCGGTGGCCCGGGGCCACCAGAAATTCACCTCGGGCAACCATTATTGAAAAAATGTTAAGTTTTGGTGGCCCGAATCGGGCAACCAATAATTTTCAAAGTAGCGCAATTTTTCTCCCGATTTTGCACGCATTTATCAACTTTCTACAGTTCAAATTGCAAGCCAATTCGTCATGCGCCTTTTTTGTTAAACACAAATACACACACACAAAGATTGCATAGTCATGACAGTATGGAGGCCTACCACTATAGCATACAGTATATATTCAGCCGGCCGCGCCGGCCGTCTGGCGTGCGTGAGCTCGAGCTTGCATGCATGAAACCACTGCAGCTAGCTAGCAGACTATTCAGACTCAGGGAGCTGCGATACGAAATGTTACTGCAAAGAAATCTTCCCCAGAACTTTGAAAATCTACGTCAAAGTCACATTTTACACCAATGAAATGCCCTTCTACAGTCCATATTACTAAATCCTGATTATTTGCAAGCATTAAAAAGAGGAATTATGACCTCTCTTTTGACTCAAAAAGACCGATTTCCAAATGCATTAATACACATAAAACTCATAGGCGAGTACATCACAGTCCCATGTGTGCATTTGTATGTATGTTGATATTTGGTTTCTTTCGAAGCTGTGTCGTTTCTAGCCAAAAATAAACAGACAGCTTCTTTCTTTCTTGTTTATAAATGACTTCTTAAACCACTCTTAAGGAAGTAAATACTTTGGGAAGGCATTTCATTGATATGAAATGTGAATTTTTCCATCATTTTGTCAAATATAGGGAAGGAATTTTCTGTTTTTTCCTGATAAACTTTTGCCGTTTTCTTATTTTTTTATAGTGATTAAACCATTTATACCCCTTCCCATTGAATATGCCTGATTAGGTGGTCTGTCATGAATATGACAGATCACCTATTATCGTCAGATTTTACTTTATTTATTTTTATTGCCAAATTTTGTCGCCAGGTTATCTCAAAATCGGGCCTGTCAAATTTCTTGATTTTCATGTCATGTATGGATATTATTGTGGAATCGCGAAACGAAACTTTTCAAGGTCATCAGATCCTGATGACGTCATCTAGGCGCCATTTTGTAAAATTAAATTATTGATCATATCATCGCAACTAATCATCATAAATCATTCATATTTGCATCATATCAAGTTCAGATGACAGGTCATCAGGACATGTTAACAGAGGTCATGCAAAGGTCACGACGCGCACGTACGCGCGCGTCAAAATTTTAAAATTTTCCAAATCAACCGTGGTCAAGTTTGGGTACGTTTCAGGCCATTTTGAGCATGTCAAAAATTTGCGCGCGCACAGGTATGCGTGCGCGTTCTTGCTCCGACCATCGCTATGCCTCTTCGAGTTGTCATTTATTTTGTGTCTGTCCATCGTCCATGATCTTCTGATTAATTTGATACCTCATTCAGCCTCTTACGACCAATAATACGCAAATGCGCGTCAATTCAAATGTGCCTTACACGCGCGTGCAAACTCGCAAAATAAGTCAAAAGTGGCCCAAAATATGCCTATGTAAAATTCACTGTAGCTCTTCAAGGAGTCCGTTGACCCCCAATTTTTCCTCACTCTTGGATATAGTGAATATTTCATATGGAGACTGCGTTATTACTACAAAATTACGTTAAAAATGAAAATTACACATTTTCGCAATATACGTCAACGTATTTATACATATTTGACCGTATCTTTTTTATTAGTGGTCAGTTTTCTCTCAAATTTTGATATGATGTAGTCAAAACAATTCTCTACAAATAACGTGTGAATAATTTTCACTTTTGACCACAGCATCAATGTGTTGTGAGCTGTTTAAATTTTCGACAAATTTTTCTTGGCCTAATTTTTGCGAATTTTTTAAAGAAAATGTTTTATTAATCAATTTTACGGTCTTCCTGTAAATTTTAAGCCCACTGGTTTTGCGGTTTTTCATGTAGGACATTTTTCGTAGTTTTTCCGGAACTTTTTAAGAGCTAATTTTAACATTGTAAAACATCATTTATGCATTTTCTTAGTAAACGCTACAATATCAAGAAGCTATTGTGTTAAAAATTTCATTCCGGACATTTTGTGGAAATTTCCAGATTTTTTTTATGTGGTTATTTTCACTAAATATAACATATAACAGATTTTCAGATACCTTCTGTGAAATAAAAAAAATGCAATTTACTTAAATAAATATTTTCTTGAAATTTTGCGGGAAAATTGCCTGTATTTGAATCTTTCACCTAACTTTTTTTTGTAAAGTCATCAAGAAAGAATTTTCAAGTTAATGCTAAAGTCATACACAATTAATAAATCGATATTGAAAATTCTTGACGGAAAATATAATGTGAAATGTTTAGGAATTTCAGAAATTTTGCAAACATTCCCCCCCCAAAAAAAAAAATCTACTTAATTCTTTCATCAGATACATCACTAGTGAGTTTTGAAGTGAATGCTGTGAAATTGTAGCATTGCAAAATTTCTCATTAAAAATAATTCAAATTTACCAGACGTTTTGAACATTGTGAAAATTCTTGTTTGAAAGCTTAAAAGAAAAATTGTTGACAGAATAAACAATTTTTAAAAAGATTTTCCATACAAAACATGAAACTGTAGATTAAAAATTTGCTGCTCTGAAATAGAAGGCTCCTTTCATAGCGCAATTTTGGAAAGCCAATTTCGGTAAATCGTATCAAATTTTTGAGGAGTTTAAAGGCATTTTACGTGCTCCAAACTTCATGTCGTATTTACCGTATTGCATTATCATTGTAATCATTTAGCAATGGTAAAAATTTATTCCTAGAATGTCTATGATCAAGATTATGAATCATATCTAAAAAATCATTTCATACAACATCAGCCGACACTGAATGAAAAATCATGACAGACCACCTAATTCGTCCTAATGACGAATTAAAATCTAGTTAAAGAATATGTTTCTACTGAATAACAATAATAATAATTTTTCCTACTTTTTATGAATTTTCTATTAATTTTTCTTCCATTTTCTTTTGTTTTTTTCTCTAATTTTTTTTCCTGTTTTTTTTTCTTTCTTTATTTTCTTTCCTTTGTTGTATTTCACTTATTTATTTTATAATTTTGTTTTCTTTTTTTCAATATACAATTCTAAAAATTATTTTTGTTTCCCCCTTTTATGCATTGTTCTAATTTTGCAGCATATTTTTTGTGATTTTCTCTTGCTATAATATTATATAGTATATAATACCTGGGAACAATACAATTCTTTTGTTCTCTTTCAATCATTCCATATTTACAATGATAGAACAATTTATATATTACCACAAATCAATAAGCAAAGTAAAATAACAGCAAGCACGATTTACATACAAGATGTACAAAGTGGAAGTAACTTAGTGGTAGTGGCTGCAGAATTAATATTTAAGAAATTTGTTTTATTCATTTTTAATTAATGTTTTTCTTTATATTTTTCGGGCCACCAAACTTTACTAACGGGCCACCAAAAAAAATTATTTGAAGGTTTTGGTGGCCCGAACGGGCCACCACCAAAAAAAGTTAATGTGGAGCCTTGACAAAGGAATACATAAGAATTGAATAGGCAATTTATACGACCTTAAAACTACAATAACTTTCTTATTTCTGGGGCTATTGAGATAAATGAGGTGTTAAATTAAAGGTCTTGATGAGCTCTAAATGATGCCATGAAGTAAACACCTTATCTCTGAGTTTTATTTTTTTTGCAACATACCTACTTGTAATGAATTGCATACAATGCTACATACACATTTAAAACTCAGCTGCTCATCCCTACTAAAAAGAAATTGTAATCGATTGGCCCAGGGTCTCTAAAATCAAGAGCTACATATAGTACATGTACTGTATAACAAATTGTTGAAACAATAAAATACATTTAGAATTGGTGAAACAATCAAATACATCAGAAAATACCACACTTGTATTTTCATATGGTCAGTTCCCCCATGTCTGCGCGGTCTCCCAAGTCTGCGCACCTGCGTATCTGCGCAATTCTAGTATTAAAAAGATACGCAACAAGCACGAACATGCAATACATAGACAGGTATTCATAAATAAATCCGACTCAAAATGGTGGAAAAATAATGAATTCATGGTATTTCATGTGACGACCTCAAAATGCAGCCTTTGTCATCAAAATCCCCGAATCGTGTGCAAAGTGAATGAGTGTGCAGACATGGGGTACCATTTTTTTTCAATCTGAAAATGACTGCCCGAGGTTTTTTCAAGAAAGTCCTATAGGCCTATGTTCTTTCATTTTTTAATGAGAAATTTGGTACACTTACTGTACTCTTAATAATATAATGAACATTATTAGCCAAAAGATTTTGTGAAATAAAGAGAAATTCATGTTAAATCTCAACTCAAATTGTTAGGTGCGCAGACCTGGGGCCCACCATCATACATCAATGGTGCTTTCTTTCTCCTTTCCCAAAATTTAAAACTTAATTATAAATAATCATTATTGTAATTAATCCAGGGTGACCAGACGTCCCGTATTTCCCGGGATTGTCCCGTATTTTGCTTCTTTGTCCCGGCGTCCCGACAAACCCTTCCCGGGACGCCTATTTGTCCCGTATTTCAGAATATTGAACAAAATGTATTTAAAAGTGACGAATTTTCATCAAAATAACCAACAGATGACGAAGCAGAGACAACAATAAAATCGATTTGCAAATGATTTTCTTGCTAACCCAATACATCGTAAACTAACTGGCCTCCTGCCATTGTGTGACAGGCTACTAGCTAGGCATGTAGGATCTGAGCAGATTCTCTCCACCAAACATGCCAAAATAATCACAAAATCGGCGGGAAATTTGGATGACTATATTATGGGTTCTCAGATTACTGATTTGGAGATGTAATCTCGGAGGAACAATTAAGTTATTGAGTTTTCATAACTAGATCTAGTTGTTTCAGCTTTCGTTTTGAGTCTTGTTGTGTATGATGCCGCGATGTTTCATCTAATTTTTAAGTAAAAAAAAATCACTTTGAAATTTTATTCATTTCTAAAACATTATTTTTAATTCTAAAATTATATTTGAAAAACACCAAATATCATTATGATTTTTGTTAGATGATTGGATTTTTTTTTGCTTGAAGTTTGAACTTTTTTTCCTCTTTCTTTCTTTTCTATCCTTCTTTCTTCATCCTTCTATCCTTCCTGATTGCCCGTTTTTGTTCCATCTATCTTTATTTCCTATTTGTCTTTCCTGATCCTTTCTCTCTGTGTTCATTTTTCTTTCTTTCCCCCTTTTTCTTACCCGTCTTCTTTATCAAATTTCCCTTTTTATATTCTTTCTTTCTTAAAACTTTTTTTTCTCCCCCCTCCTTTCCTCTCCTTTTTCTTTAAATTCTTTCTCTTCTTCCATTATGTTTTCATTCCCTTCTCACTTATATTCTTTCTCCCTCTCTTTCCTCCTTTCTTTCATTCTTCATTTTACTTTTCCTTTTAATTCTTTCCCTTATTCTTTATCTCCCTCTCTTAATTCCTTCCTTCCTTCCCTCCTCCCTTCTTTCTCTGTTTGCTTCTTTCTTTCAAAGAATGAAGGAAACATTTTTCTTTCCTTCATTCTTTCTTTCCTCCTCATTTTTCTTACTTTTTTCTTTCTCTCCTTTATGTTGTCTTTCACACATCGTATTCTTCTTCCATTCCTTTCTTTTTCTTTCTTTCTGTATTCAATTCAAAGAATGACGGTTACATTTTTCGCTCTTTTATTCTTTCTTTTATTCTAACTTTCTTTTATTCTTGTTTTCATTTTTCCTTCATTTCCCCTTAATTTTTTCTTTCTTTCTTCTCAATTCATCTCTTTTCTTTCGTCTCTTCTTTCTCTCCTTCATTCTTTCGTTCACCCACCCTTCCAATTCTTTATAATTTTTCACAGGTGCAGCCAGTGGCGTAACTACGGGGGCATGGGGAGCACGTGCCCCCAATCGGCTGCCCCCCCCCAAAAAAAAAAAAAAAAAACGGGGAAAAAGAGAAGAGGGAGAAAGTGAGAGAAACGTAGTGGGAAGGAAAAATTATTGTTAATTATGTTATATTATATTATAATTAGGTTATATTACATAAAAATAAAAAAGATAACTTTATGAAAAATAATTTGCTCAGGGCCTATGTCTTCATTGTTCCTGATGCTCGCATTGTCTGTTTAACGAGATATATAATCCTGTTGTACTAAAACCTCCCGTTTTCAAGTCAATACACACCAAATATATTTCCTCGCACTTCGAATTATTATTGTTTTATGCAGTGACATATCATTTTAAGGTCTTAATATCAAACATTAGTGAGATATGTCCGCTCTTCATGAATTCCTAAAACCAGTCCCTAAAATGTCCCTTTTTCTGATCCAAATATAAAAAAATTCAGCTTGCGCTCGCATCATTTGGTTAGTGAAATACGCATGGACTACGTGAATTCCTACAAACAAGCCTTAGAATGCCCCTCTTCAGATGTGAACTAATTTTTAACTCGCGCTTCGCGCTCGCAATATTTGATTAGTGAGAAGTGCATGTTAATCATGATTACAATGACTACAGGTGCTTTATGTGTTTGGATGCATATAATTCTAAAAAAATCAGCAAGCGCTTGGTACTCGCATTAGATTACTATGGTGAGATATGTATACTCTTAATAGATTCCTACAATATAGTCCTTGAAGTGTCCGTTTGGGGTCAATATATACAAAAATTTCAGCTCGCGCTTCGCGCTCGCATTATGTGATCAGTAATATACATATTTGTTTAATGACACTGTCCTTAAAATGTCTCTATAAGTCAGTATACCTAGCAACTGAGCGCGCTTCGCGCACTCACTAGGTGAATCAAAATTTTTGCTGGTGCCCCCCCCATGCCGTGACTCACGGTACGCCACTGGGTGTAACACTGTGTAGCCTTGTTTGTTGATCTTTTTTTGTCGATTGTCCCGTATTTCATTTTGTGAAATCTGGTCACCCTGAATTAATCCCCCTCTCCAGGACAGCGTGTACGCTTTTTGGGAGAGTACTTCTTCAAGGTTCAAGATTATTCATAATCAAGTTTTAAATTTTATTATTTGGCCATGAAATTGGCCGTGAATAGTACCGTAGTAGGCCTACGTGTGAAGGTGTGAGGAAAAGGATACTGGCCCCAAATCACCAATTTTGAGGATAACCGGACCGGAGGATGGACACAGACTCGGAGTGAACTGAAATATGGGTGAAGAGTAAGAAATTAAGCTGCCGCTATTTTAATTTCTCGTTATATTTTTTTTCTATAATTTTTACAGTCCCGAAGTTCGGGTACATCTACATGTACTAGGTGGAGCGAGCGTAGTGTAGCGGGAGTGAAGTGGAGTGGAGCCTGCACGAACTTCGCCCGAGGTTACCGGTACCGTACGGTACCTAACCCAGGGAGCTCCCAGACCCTGGATTATCCGGTATACCGTACGGTACCTGTAGACTGTGGGATGGACAAGGAAAATGTCTCTAGTTTGTCATTTCCGTGGGGCGGCAAATACAACCACGGTTCTTGGACACGATAATATGTAAAATATTATGAGTGAATACATGCACCATGTTGCCATCGGTAAATACTGCTCCTGACCTCAAAATTAAAATAATAATATGCAAAATCGTACCATTGACTCGACTGGAAATTCCGCCATTCACCCCGTGTGTTAAGGACTTCCGCGAACGCGCGCAAGCGTGTACAATGCATGTAACCTCGTTCACGTTTTTTTTTTTATTCGCTGTATATGATATACGTTATATACAGAATATACGAAGGTGGATAAGATGTCGTCGTCTTCGTCGTGTTTTGACAGCGAAAATGACGATTTGCCACTAGCAAATATATGCTACATGCACGTCTTACCCAAGGAAAGAGGGCCAGTAAATTTCTTTAAGTAAAGAGCTAGAACAAATTAAAGCCTTTGCTGCATTCGTTGGTGCATGGTGTAGACTACCTGGGACTTCGGAATAAAAATAGCTATTCGTGCAGCAGAGAAGTTTGCGATTGACTTGCATGCAGCCCGGCCCAGGGAGCAGTGGCCTAACAGTGCGGGGGGGGGGCAAGCTAACCCCCTGGCGGAGTTCACCGGGAACTTAAAGGGGAAAAAAGAAAAGGGGGAGAATGAAAGGGAAAAAAAGAAAAGGGGGAGAATGAAAGGGAAAAAAAGAAAAGGGGGAGAATGAAAGGGAAAGGGGAAAAAAGAGGAAAGGGGTAAAGGGAAGTAAGAAAAAACACAAGTGAAAACTGGAAAAGGAAAGAAAGAAGAACAGATAGATTGTCATGAAAAGGTGATTTTATTTTTAAAAAATAAGCATGCAAAATCATAAACAAAATCTTGTTTACCGTGGCGTACAGACCAAGAAAAAAAAAGGAAAAGGAAAGAGAGAAGGGTGAAAAATATGTTATCTTCTTTAACATTATGTCAAAATCTAAAATTGGATTTTTGTAATAAAAATGTAAAATTTTTTGCTCACTTGCATTGTTTTTTTTTTACCCGATACACCATATCGCCCCTCAAAATGTTGCCTCATGACGCCATTGCCTGCCCCCCCCCCCTTTGAGAAGCAAAAATAATAAAATTTGTAATGTAAATATGCCATTAAAACAAAGGTGTGCCCCCTCTTTTGAAACTGAAGACTCTTTTTTTCGTGTACGAAATATACTTCATTTGTGGGTGAAAACATTTTTTTTTTTTTTTTTGCTTGTCAATTGGTTGAAAACCTTTTTTTTGGGGGGGGCTGGTCGAAACTTTCCTCTGAAAAATTTGCCCCCTTTTGGAAAATCCTGGATCTGCCCCTGATAAGACCGGAGATTTTTTTGCTCTTGCCCCTCCTGACCACCGACCCCTGTTACGCTCCTGCCCAGCCCGACCAGCATTGCAGCAAGATCCGAATGGATCAAACTACCGTTATAGATGTAACCAGCGTTCTCGCCAGTGTATAATACGCATGGTGCAAACACCATGCGTGCGGAAATGGAGACCAAGTGGAACCATGCGTAAAATTTCAGCGACATGCGTGGCGACATGCGTGGAAAAATTAAATGGAAATATTCATTAAAAAAAAATACACTCCCTGAACTCATCTTAGTGATATCAACGTAATTTATCGGGTTGCGCCGAAGTCCCACCAACTTAAGACCACTTACAGGCCTCCTACGCCACGGCTAGGAAAGTGGCAAGGCGCCCCAGCTAGCTCGCGGCTGCTCGCTACGGTTCTCCTCCCGACTCCCTGGTCCTTTCATTCTCTCCCAGTCATCCATGACCCAACTCACTGCAGACATAAAAACCACACACACAAATTCTCTCCCCATCATCACAAGATCAACTCACTGCAAACATTATACACACACAGGACACAACGCAAGCACATGTTTGACCGTGGTTTGACCCTGGCAATTGTTTCTTCGAAGTGATTGTTTATAATTTTTAGTGCTGTGATGAGAGAGTGATTTCCGTGCTTGACTGATATCTGATTTGATTTAATCCAAGTTTGAATGTGTGGTACTTGGTTTACTTGAGGTCTGTATGTTTACTGTTTAGTATTTTTAGCCCATTATTTGTCAAGAAAGATCTGCATTCGTGTCCAAATACAATGTAAAAAGATAAAGTTTTTGTAGAACTTTCGTACAATTCTGAGAAAAGTAATTTTATCATAAAATATACCTGCAAGCCTGCAAATGTGAAGTTGAAATTATTTAAATGATGCATTTAAAAAAAAGACTATCCATCATGAATGCCGTCCAAAGCCTCTCTTTGCAATTAAATTTACCCTGACCTAATTTCTCACTACAGGCCATGTAGCAGCCAAACCTAACACAGAATGAAAAGGGCGGCAATCTTGTAACTCCCCCCACCGCAAGAATATCAGATTTCCAAACATGTGCTTCTCAAGATTGTGCAATACTAGCGGAGACAAAGAAAGTTATGTAAACAACTCGCGGAGGGTTGGGACTAGTCTTTGTTTTCAGTCACTTAAGAAAATGGCAAACTGGATAAAGGTGAAATACATCATTTAAAAAATGATTGTTTGGAATGAAAAGACTAAGATTAAAGGAAATATGACTGAAAAATATCCATAGTTCAATCGCTAATTTCATTACTGACAGAACAATAATATGTGTTTTATTAACTTTGATTTAATCCAAGTTTGAATGTGTGGTACTTAGTTTACTTGAGGTCTGTATGTTTACTGTTTAGTATTTTTAGCCCATTATTTGTCAAGAAAGATCTGCATTCGTGTCCAAATACAATGTAAAAAGATAAAGTTTTTGTAGAACTTTCGTACAATTCTGAGAAAAGTAATTTTATCATACAATATACTAGTCCTTTGTCAGGACTGTTGTGTGTTTTTTTTTTACTCTGGCCCCTATACTACACAATCGACCTCTACGCCCTAAATATAAACAACCCCTCGAATTATCCTTCCCCCACAAAAATAGGGAATATCGCGATCAATGGGGTTTGGTACATGGTGGAGAATGAAGAGAGGGGGGAGAGAAATGAACTACCAACGGATAGAATCTAGACTAACAATATACCTGCAAGCCTGCAAATGTGAAGTTGAAATTATTTAAATGATGCACTTAAAAAAAAGACTATCCATCATGAATGCCGTCCAAAGCCTCTCTTTGCAATTAAATTTACCCTGACCTAATTTCTCAACACAGGCCATGTAGCAGCCAAACCCAACACAGAATGAAAAGGGCGACAATCTTGTAACCCCCCCCCCCCCTCCGCAAGAGGCTTACTTCGAACCATCGGGCCTTCGCGTCGGGCCGCGTTATCGCGTAACCCGACCTTTCGTGAAAACAGCCACATTATTTACGAAAGGTCGGGTTTACCATTTGTGAAATATACCCGTTAAATCTACGAATAGTTGGGTGCATTAACCCGACTCTTCGTAAAATTTAGCCAGCAAATATACGAAGGGTCGCGTCCTTCACGCACATTTCTACAACAAATAAATATGATGAAAAACGGCTTGAATAAAAACTAGCATTCAATCCGCACAAAGTCAGCCTTTGCCTTGAGAAGTTTAGAGGTGAGTACAGTTTACCTTTTTTCATAAATGTTCACGTAAAGAATTAGTCTTATGCCAATGACCACCATTACAAAAAATAACACTTTTTCCACCTGATTTACCCGACCTTTCGTAGATCAAGGGGCTGTTTTCACGAAAGGTCGGGTTACGCGATAACGCGGCCCGACGCGAAGGCCCGATGGTTCGAAGTAAGCCTCCGCAAGAATATCAGATTTCCAAACATGTGCTTCTCAAGATTGTGCAATACTAGCAGAGACAAAGAAAGTTATGTAAACAACTCGCGGAGGGTTGGGACTAGTCTTTGTTTTCAGTCACTTAAGAAAATGGCAAACTGGATAAAGGTGAAATACATCATTAAAAACTGATTGTTTGGAATGAAAAGACTAAGATTAAAGGAAATATGACTGAAAAATATCCATAGTTCAATCGCTAATTTCATTACTGACAGAACAATAATATGTGTTTTATTAACTTCTGGTCAATATTCCAATATGACAAGACTCCCATTTAAGACTAGCGAGCAAATGATGGTGGGGGGGGGGGGTTCTGGAATGAAACCCCCCCCAAAAAAAAAACTTCTCACACAAGTCACACACAAATCCCTATGTACTTTGATGATACAATCACAAGTGTTGCTTAACGCAACGCACGTGCTCTGTACTGGCTTTGCACAGTCACAGAAATACACACAACACACACGATGCATCACGGCACACACTGCAGGCTCCAAGCAGAGAAAGTTTGTCCTCTGCTCGAAGTAAATCATTCTGTCAGCTCCAAATTCCATGTTTTTTCTATCTCAGTGCTTGGATTCGGCGCTGGCTCCCAAGCCTACTGAACGGCAAGTATCTGTGCATTTATGTGCATTTGTGTGGGCTTAAAAATACGCCACAATGGGGCTTCCTCAGCGTCTCTATTTGATGAAAAGGCCGCTTCCGCGCGGGAGGGGTGAACCCCCCTCCCGTACCCACCCCCCAGGAGTGGCAGCACAAGTCCCCGACATGCGTGATTTTTTTTCTGGCGAGAACGCTGGATGTAACGCGTTACATCTTGCTCAGAGCCAGGTCAAACATCGTTTGTATCACCAGCATTCCAGCAATCAAGCTATCGAAGGTGAAAAAGATACAGAGGATGATTTTGAGATGGAGATCCTTGTTATAGCGATCTTTGTCCATGCCAAAATTGTTTCACTTTGTGCTTTTGCATTTCATTCTCTGCAAAAGTGAAGCCAGTACAAGCTTTGATGATTTTTGTATAGGTCTAGATTTCTTAATTGAATCGATACATAATGTGACTCATGTCATGACTTACTTCACCGCCACATTTATAAGCGTATGAATCACATTATTCATCGACTCAATTACGAAATCTAGATGTACCGCTTCACTTTTGCAGAGAGTGAAATGCAAGAGCACAAAGTGAAAACAAATTACCTTCGATCGCTTGATTGCTGAATAAGTGAATGCTGGTGATACGAACGATGTTTGACCTGGCTCTGGGTAAGATGTAAACGTGGTACATCTATATTATTTTGATCCATTCGGATCTTGCTGAAATGCTGGTCGGGCTGGTCTCCCGGGGCCGGGCTGCATGCAAGTCAATCGCAAACTTCTCTGCTGCACGAATACCGGTAGCTATTTTTATTCTGAAGTCCCAGGTAGTCTACATCAACGAATGCAGCAAAGGCTTAAATTTGTTCTAGCTCTTTACTTGAAGTTGAAAGGAATTTACTGGCCCTCTTTCCTTGGGTAAGACGTGCATGTAGCATATATTTGCTCGTAATAAATCGTCATTTTCGCTGTCAAAACATGACGAAGACGACGACATCTTATCCACCATTGTACATTCTGTATTATAACGTATATCATGTACAACGAATAAAAAATATAAACGCGAACGAGGTTACATGCATTGTATTGTACACGCTCTTGTGCGTTCGCGGAAGTCCTTGGCTTAACACACGGGGTGAATGGTGGAATTTCCAGTCGAATCAATGGTACGATTTCGCATATTATCATTTTAATTTTGAGGTCAGGAGCAGAATTTACCGATGGCAACATGTTGCATGTATTCACTCATAATATTTTACATATTGTAGGATCATGTCCAACTCAGAACCGTGGTTGTAGGATAGGGGGTCGGGTGTCCGGACACGTCTTTATCTTTTTGAAGCCTTCTTTTTTGTCTGTGGATTACACTAAAAATATAAATTCATTACTTGTAATCGTAATTATCTGTTTTGTTCTTTATAATATTTCCTAACATTTTGTACTAATAATTGATGAAACTCCGCTTGTAAATTTTTCCAAATGACATTCAAAAATTGATCGTCCGGACACACAACCCGTCCGGATACACAACAACTGGGTATATTTGCTGCCCCACGGAAAGTCACAATTTTAGCGACCATCCCACAGTCTAGGCCTGCGTTCTCTCGCTTTGCTTCTGCTGCTCCGACCGAGTGTAACTGAAGCTTTAGCCTTTGCTTTGCCGTAACTTATTCATATTGGAGTATTTCAGGCTTACCTGTCATTAAGAATGATACTAGAAAACATGGCCGAAAACATACCTTGCTCAACAGCCTTCTTTATAAATCCTTGCAATTAGTAGAACCACTTTAATATCTGGACAGATCATCATCAGTGGAACATTATAACGGAATTGACAAAATTTGGTGTGATATGCTGCCCTCTACGTAGTTCGTTGGTACGTACATGATGGGGAGGGCCAGGGAAGACGAGTGAATAAAGTAAAATAAGGGGGAAGACTTGGAAATTAATAAAAAAAATCTTTCATGTCACTATGTCATGAAAAATTTTCACGCTCTCATCGCCTGATCGAAGATACATATCTTGCTCATTATAGGCTAATATAGATAGTGTGTTACAATATGTCACTGACACAGCTCCCGTAGGACTTTTGTGCCATAATTGATTTTTTTGGTTGTTTTGGCTTCAATAGGGTCCCCTTAGATAAAAAAAAATTATGGGGTTCAAATTTTTAGACCCCTCCATTCGTACGTACATGATGGGTAGGGGAAGACGAGTGAATAAAGTAAAATAAGGCCGGGAAGACGAGTGAATAAAGTAAAATAAGGGGGAAGACTTGGAAATTAATAAAAAAAATCTTTCATGTCACTATGTCATGAAAAATTTTCACGCTCTCATCGCCTGATCGAAGATACATATCTTGCTCATTATAGGCTAATATAGATAGTGTGTTACAATATGTCACTGACACAGCTCCCGTAGGACTTTTGTGCCATAATTGATTTTTTTTGGTTGTTTTGGCTTCAATAGGGTCCCCTTAGATAAAAAAAAATTATGGGGTTCAAATTTTTAGACCCCTCCTTCCCTTCGTGGGGGGGTCCTTTTTGGCGCCAGATTAGCCTGTACAAAGCCCAATAGGATAATCCTTTTTTTTCAACCTAATATCTCACTTTTCTTCGCCAATTTTTTTTAAGTTGTCTGAGGTGTATAAGAATGAATATTTGATGATGTTGTGATGTCAATGTTTTTTTTTCTCTTTTAACATATGGGGGCGGACTTTACGAAAAATGCCCCAAAATTGTAGAATATTACCCCCATTTTTTCCCCCTTTTTGGCACTAGATTTAGGACAAAAAGATTACAAAATGAAATAAATATGTCTTGTTATACAATCCAATAACAAAGGAATTATCACATGTAATCTATATCATCATTTTTTGTTCAGTTGATCAGTGGCGTAGGTACGGAAGGGGGGGGGGCTGGGGGCACGTGCCCCCCCCCCTCTCTGAGATTTGGTGTGCCCCCCCCCTGAAAAAAATTGGCAGAGCAAAAAAAAGGGAGAAAGAAGAAAAGAAAAAAGGAAAAGAAGAAAGACAGAAGAAAAAAAGAAGAGGAAAATAAAAGGAGGAAGACGAGTGAATGAAATAATGTGAGGGGAAGACTTGCAAAAAAAATCTTTCATGTTACTATATAAAATTTTTGCTGGCGCTTCACGCCAGGATTACCTGTTCGATGAGATTCATATCTTGCTCAATAGGCTGATATGGAGCAAGTTTTAAAGTCAATATAAACAACATATTTTACTCGAACATCGAGCTTTCATTATTTTTTCTCATTTACAAATTTAAGTGCTCTGTAAAATGTCCGTTTTATGGTCTATACATATCAGCATTTCAAGTTCACGCTGCGTGGTCACATTGTTTGATTTGCCAAGTTCCTATTGTCTACGTGTATTCCATAACATTCCATCGAACAGATGTATTCAGAATGCCCAGATTCTAGGTCTAAATCTGAAACATGCGCGATAGCCTGCATGCTCTTTATTTAAAGTGTACATAAATTATCCAGTTTCACATCAGAATATCAATAATTTTCTGCTCACGCTTCACGATCGCATAATTAATGATACTCAATTAACTATATCCTATTTATGATTTACAAAATATGAATAGAGTGTCCCGCTTTTAGGTCTAAAATCTAAATTTTCTTCCTCTCGCTCTTCGCGCTCGAATCAATTGTTTAGTTACATAACTATCCCATTTATTATTACAAAAAGTGCTTAAAATGACCTTTTTTATAGGTCGGAATGCCAAAAAAATTTGCTTGCGCTTCGATCTCGCATTATTGAAACCTATACCATCTTCGTGGGTAACTTACTGTAAGCCCTGTAAGCAGCCCTTAACAGGTCCCTTTTCGATAATGCTAGAACAGTAATAAAATTTCTGCTCGCGCTTGGCGTTCGCAGTAACCATGAACTTTCGGAACAAAATTTATTCAGACCCCTCCTTCCCTTCGTAGGGGGTCCTTTTTGGCGCCATATTGGCCTGTACAAAGCCCAATAGGATAATCCATTGTTTTCACCCTTATTTCTCACTTTTCTTCGCCAATTTTATTTTTAAGTTGTCTGAGGTGTACAAGATTTAATATTTGATGATGTTGAGATGTCAGTGTTTTTCACTTTTACCATGTGGGGCGGATTTTGCGAAAAATGCCCCAAAATTGTTACCCCATAAATGTAATTTCCCCCCTTTTTGGCGCAAATTAGAATAGAATTAGGACAAAAAGATTACGAAATGAAATGCATATGTCTTGCTATACAGTCCAATAACAGAGGAGTACATCACATGTAATTTATATGATTATTCTTGGTCAATTTATGTAAAAATCGACCCAATTTCAGGATTTTATGCAGTGGAAACTTTTCTACAACACTAGATGGCGCCATAACTTATCATGATGATATTAGTGTGGGTACGGTATGTCATGACAGCTCCTGTAGGGCTTTTGTGCCAACAATTTTTTTTCCATTTTGGATTCACTTGGATCCAATCTATCAGGAAGTGATAGGGTTCAATTTTCCCGACCCTCACCCACTGCCTGAGGGCGGGGGATCACCTATATCAAGACCCCCTAAAATCCATATCGAAAACTTGCATACAGTGTACCGGACATGTAAAAACATAGCAGACGACGTTTGCAGACCTCGCGATCATCGGATGACTAGTGGTGCAGAATGTTCCATTGCGGTTTTATGGGGGAAATAGCATTACAAAATTAATTAATTATATTCACCTATATTTTCCCCGATCAGTCACTTCTTAGTTTTATTCTTATAAAAAAACATAAACAAGAAATAATGTTATAAGCCTTATAAAAAGGGCGAGCGCGAGCGATTTTTTTTTTTTTTTTACTTTTATGTATTTTGTTCCGTGTGGATAAATTTCTTGCTGAAGGAAATTACGCCATGTCTGGGATGCGAACCAACAACCCTCTGTTTCAAAGTCAGAAGACTTATCCACTGGGCTAACAACGCTCCACATTCACAATTTTCCTACACAGTGCTTAAAATAGTACTTATCGTTCCCTTTTCAGATCGGAATATCAAATATTAGGCTCGCGCTATTGATTTTCATGATAAATAAATGTATTTAGAATGCCAGAAGAAGATGAAGAAGGTGTATCCTTGATTATCATGTCCGAATTATGAAAAATACGAGACATTTGGCTTCCTCCTGCTCGTACGCACGGGCGTCCGTCGATATAACACATGATATTTTTATTAAAATATGCACCCTTTTTCTTAAAAGTTGATGGAGAGGGGGAAAAATTAATCGTATCAAGTCGGGGTATTCAGTAATGAGTACAGGAGAAAGTATATTTCACTGATTTTTATGATTCATTCCATTTGATTAACTCATCTATTCGTGTTTTGGGGCTAATCTTTCCCTTACGCATTGCTTTTTGGCAGAAGTTCTATGGAAAATGCACCTTTTTTCACACAAACTTTGAGACACTCTGTATTCATTCCCCCATTGCTCGAGAATGAATGGGCAGTTAACGACGGGGTTAAAGATTTATTGAGAAACGGAATGTATATTTCATGAAAATGAAAGCCATTTCCCCATTGGATGTTATCTTCAATACGTGTTTTTTAGATGAAGTTAGTTGTCGAATAGGCTCTCCTGGCATTTGAGGTCTCTATCGGTGACGTCACTCAGGATCGTCATGCCTGAACCATCGGCCGGGCAGGGGTCGCAATGGTAGTGTGATTTATGCATAATGCACTCGATATATACAATAATCTTGTCCTCCCGTTCAAATGAATGTGAAACTCATATAATTTTCATCAGAGCATTCAACAGGAGTACTGTAGTACACATTTCTTTGTTATAAGTGAATTAAAGTCCCTCCAGTGAGTTTGATCACCCCTATCGTGAAAATGTATCACCCCTACGTTGTAACACAGCTGTTTGCACTCAGGGTCACTCCGTGATCTGTGTGTGCGTTCAAGAGTTGTACACGATTTTCTGTCTCATTTAGGCAGAAATCTTTCATAATGATATGCTAAGTAATTTAAATAGGCAGAAAGAAACCTTGAACATGTATTATTTATGGGGGGGGGGAGTGGGAGTGGGATGTGGGATGATACCCAGAATAACTCAGGCTGATCTAATTTTTAGCAATCTATCTATCTATCTATCCATCTGTTCGTTAGTTATTATTATTATTTTTTTGGGGGGGGGGGCGAATCCTCCCCTCCCTACCAGGGGTGGCTGATCTAAATCATGTTAATTTAAATCATGATTTTTAAATCGCGATTTAAATCACTATGATTTTTTAAATCATCGTTTTAAATAACTTCCATTGAAACGTGCACAAATAATTGACATTTTTTTTAATTCAGTGGCAGTTTTATTTTTTTTACTCAAAATAGAAAGATTTTATCAATTTTATATCATCAAACCAGGAATAAATAATTCATAAGCGGTTACCACGTAGCCCCCCTACTTCACTTTCGCTACTCAGTATGATTTTTTAAAAAATCATTGCACTTATTATACAATGTACAACTCCAGGGTCCCGTAACACAAAGGTTAGCGATTAATCGTACTCTTGATTTTCACGATTGATTGTACATTGTAGTCAATGGAATCAATCGTAGAAAAATGTTCTACGATCATTGCTAACCTTTGTGTTACGGGCCCCTGGTTTAATGTACTAAAAGAAATAATTCAAATAAACATGCAACTTTCTCCCAAATCACAGCTTTGCAAATCAATGCTTTAACTTAACAATAAAAAAAAACTCCAAGCATGGCTCAAGTTCCAAAGGAGGTTTAAAGAAACAAAAAGAAATGTAATTTTCTTTATTAAACACATGTGATTTTCAGTCCTTGGCTTGAGAATCAAGAATGTGTCTCTTTCGAGAATGTGAGTCTGAGTCATCTTCCAAAGAATAAACTGATCCACATTTCATGTTTGAATATGGGAACACTAACTTTGCAGTATTAGCTGTACCCAGGGGCGGAAATCTCTCCCAAAAGGTAGGGGGGGGGGACAAGGACAAGGGTCTGAAAAAAAGGCTATTACCTAAAATTTCAGGTCATTTCGACGAAAATATATTTGACAAGCAAAAAAAAAGGTCTTCTCGTCAAAAAACGCACGTTTTATTCACATTTTCAGTGATATATTTCTTAGCATCACCAAAGACCCAAAATAGTAGGGGGACATTTGATATTGTGTCCCCCTACTATTTTTAGAAGGGGGGACACGTCCCCCCTGTCCCCCCTGGGATTTCCGCCCATGGCTGTACCACGGCAGTTCCTCAACTTGGACCAAACCTGTCCAGTCATCAGTAGGAGCTAAATATCCCAAGCGAGAGGATGCAGAACAGCATCTTCGTCATGACTTACATAATTATTCTATATAAATTCTATTTAGAATAGATTTAATTATAAAGTAGAATAGAAGTTGATAATCATTTTAGTTGTGAAATGCATGATTTTGAAGATAATTTCAGTGTAAGGGTCAATTTTGGTGTTTCCATTTTGTTTTAGAAAATATTGTTAAAAAAACGATTTAAAAACAAAAAACTGATTTAAATCAAATAAATCGGTTTTTTTTAAGAATAAAAAAAAAAAAAAAAAAAATCGCCGACCCTGCTCCCTGAGCTGAGTTACCCTAGTATATGTCCCAATGTCTCCAGTAGTGTCTTTTTTCTCTCGATAGGGTGGGGGGTGAGGTCACGAATAGCCTGGGGCGTTTTGGGGAGTGAAAGTTATATACTGTACGTATGGAGTCACTCCCCACTAACGCCTGGGTTTCCTCCCTATACTTCCCCACATACGGGTACAAAACCAGAAACTTTTGCCCCCGAGAATTCTACTTTCCATCTAAAAGATCTAGCCCTAAAACATGTACATGGGTTCCAACTTCATTTCCAACATTTCAGCGATATTGATTTCATTTTTAAAGAAGAATTCATTAAAAAAACGAGAGATTTGTTTTGAAAAGATGGAAAGAGCTTACTTCCGTGTTTACGTCGCCATCTTGATTTCTTTGTCTTCCGCTTGGCGACAGCACGCAAATCGCTGGATTTGCGTGCTGTCGCCAAGCGGAAGACAAAGAAATCAAGATGGCGACGTAAACACCGAAGTAAGCTCTTTCCATCTTTTCAAAACAAATCTCTCGTTTTTTTAATGAATTCTTCTTTAAAAATGAAATCAATATCGCTGAAATGTTGGAAATGAAGTTGGAACCCATGTACATGTTTTAGGGCTAGATCTTTTAGATGGAAAGTAGAATTCTCGGGGGCAAAAGTTTCTGGTTTTGTACCCGTATGTGGGGAAGTATAGGGAGGAAACCCAGGCGTTAGTGGGGAGTGACTCCATACGTACAGTATATAACTTTCACTCCCCAAAACGCCCCAGGCTAGTCACGAATCCCGAAAACCGGGGGCGTTTCATGAAAGAACTTGTCGGACATTTTATCCGACAAGTACCAGTTTATCCGACAGTTACCATAGGAACAGTGCCTCTCAGCCAATCAGAATCAAGGAAAGATGTCAGATCTGACAACTTTTTGTCGGATGAAAATATTGATGAAACACTCCCCAGATTGATGCTGACCACCACCAGCCAACCATGTAGCCTGTAGGTAATCGCCATCTATTGTCGAAAAAAATGCCTGTACGGTATACAGTATAGTACACAGTGCAGTGGTCCAGCAGGGAATATGCGTCGACAGATCCCTGCTTTTTAGACCCCCACGCTCAACCCGCCAGCCGCCTGACCGGCCGGGGCCAATGCCAATCAAATCCCGATAAGGTACGGTACTGGTCCGAAGCTGAAGTTCACGTCGATGTCTGATGCTGATGTGAAGTGTAAGTTAGTTGAACTTTATTATGCTAAAAGTATTCAAAATTGTATTCCTTTAAATCATTTTGTTTTGCTAAATCATATTATAAGCGAATCATATTGATCTTGAGTGATTATGTGACTAAAAAGTCTAAGAAAAAGCTTAGGCATGTTAGGGAAGTTTAGTCCTTACACTAGCTATATTACATGATTTTTTATTTTTTTTTAAATACAGACAAATTATACATCACTTGAAAGGTTTTTTCAAGACAAATTCAATGGTGAAGACCAAATTACAATTGGAGCACCATAACTGAAGATATGGCCTTTTAAAGGGACGCTATACGCAGAACTTTTCTGCCACCCAAGACAAGTACCCATTGGGTGGCAGATCTACAGGTACTTGTAGATCTAAGAAACTTCCATACTTTTTTTTCATGTAGGTTACTAAGTTAATTTGACTAAAATGCAACACAAGAGGTGATCTTGTAGAGCATGGCTGTGTTACCTTCATATTTTTCTTATTCAAACAGCTTCTATTTGTGAAAATATAGTAAGATAACAAATTAGAATAAGACAAGAGAAATGCATGGAACGCTTTGCGTTGTTAAAAAAAATTAATCAACTCTTGGGGGTCTCATTCCTCAACAGACTTTAATCAGAAAATAAAAATGAATGTCCAACTATACTTCCCGGTATCTGTAAGATTTATATCATTCAAAAGTAGAAAATTAAGTTTTGCAAGTAAATTTTTTCTTTCTTTCTGCTTGTCCATGTTCACTCTGTATTCTGTATAATTACCATGATGTCTCTTTTTGTTTGCAGATCTGAGAATGCGAGATCAGACAGCTGGAGCTGCAACAGTAGCTAGAAATGTACTCCACTGCTTAGAATTATAGAATATATTACATGTAACATTAAATATATTGGAATATATAGTTAAAAAGCAAGTCTCTGACATCTGAATTTCTACTACATTTAAAATCACATTTACAAAATAATCTCCCTCCTAGTAAACATAATAAAACAGGGACCCATTATTGTGTACATCATGTGAATTGATGAGACAGCTTATTGATATGATGACACAAAACAACAGAATATAGATACATGTATAGTCATGTATCTATTCATTTTAATACCAGTACCAGGCAGCAGTCAATGCATGGTCTGCGCCTGCTTTAATTCCCGCCTGTTTTTTTTTTCTTGAAATATTAAGTTGAAATTATCATTAATTTATCATCAATACACATAATTCATGCAGAAATCAAATGCACAACTTATCACCTACAACTAATTTCAATGGGTTTAACAATAACATACATGCATCAAGTACCACACCTACGGACACTACGCCCACTCACTCCTTTCGGTCAGCCATGCCCATGGCACCAAAATCACACTCTAGGCGGCACAACATGGGCTTGCATTCGCCTCTTGCGCAGCTATGCGACACATTCTTATATATCAAAATTAGATTTTCTGATACAAATACACTTCAAAGAATTAATTTATATCTGATATTTGACTGTTCCCTGGGAAATTTTCTGTTTATACAGCTTTGAAGTAAGAAAATAGAAACACGATTTACCGTAAGTGTCCAAAAAACTCCTTTTTGTAACGAAAAACATTGCCGATATTGAACTGAAATCGTCACTAACTTGTAGAAGAAAGTCTGCCGATTTTAATGATACATAACACATGGTTATTTGATGCCCCTAGAGGGTGTCAACAAGTAAAAATAACTTGCAAGATTAACCCGGTTCTGGAGTCATATTTTCCAAAATGGCGACTTCCATTGTGTGACGACGGACAGGTGGTGCTCTCGAAAACGGCCTTAAAAACAACATTTTTGCGATGCAAATGTGAGTAAATTGACTAGAAATAAGAAGTTTAGATATAATAGAAAAAGATCGTAACATTTTATGAAAAAAGGATTTGAAATGTTGATACACTGGCTCAATGAATTTTGCCCATTTTGTGTGTTGGCAGAATAGGAAATGTGTTAAACGCGAACCCGTTGCGATCGCTACTTACACTTACAAGTTACAGACTAAGTTTAGACCAAAAGCGCCTTCAGACTGAACCCAGTCTCTGTATTTTGGTTGTTCCGCTGAACTATGTTGCTCCACTCGATGGGGATGATAGTATTAAATGTCAGAAATTGTTGAATAAATCCCCAGAAACGACCATTATTCCTGTCTAAGGGAAGTTAGGCCCCTAGGGCTACATGTATGCCCCCTAATTAAAAAGCCGCTTAAGTTGGAGTTGGACTCGAGCCGGAGGCTTTTTTAGCCACTTATACCTACAACGAAAAGCCAGTTTTTGTATGGGCAAACACTGTGTTTGTGTTGAACAAGTGCCTGTGTGATATTACTTTCTTTCTTACTTGGTCTTACTTGGATTTACTTGGATGTTGAGACGCAGAGCAATATGCTTATGTGCCCCTTGCCTTGTTGATATTCTGATAATATTTCAAAAGTTTTTAGTGTAGAGTTTAATTTAGGTCTAAATCTGTAGGATGGGGGGGGGGGGGTCGGGTGACAGGTACCCAGTCAAGACTTCATGCAGCCTTGCAGGCTCCACTTCACTACCGCTACACTACGCTCCACCTACCTTAGCCAGGAGGCTTCTTCTAGAGAGTAAAAATCATTTACTATCGTAAGGTTAAGCCAGGTCTTCCTTTCTATACATGTGTGTGTGTGTACCACCAAAACACCTGAAACTTTCGCCCCCGAGATTTCTACTTTCTCTCTAAAAGATCTAGCCCTAAATCATGTACATGGGATACAACTTCATTTCCGACATTTCTACGCTATGGATTTTATTTTTAGACAAGAATTCATCAAAAATATGAGAAAAATATGAAAAGAAGGAAGAGACTTGCCCGATGTTTACGCCGCCATCTTGTTTTCTATTGTTCTTCACCCACGATACTACGGACGCTTGCGTCGCGTAACGTGGGTGAAGATGGTGGGAAAAAATGCACATTTATTGTAAAAAAAAAGAAATCAACAATAAATAAAAGCTTAATTTCTTACTCTTCACCCTTATTTCACTCCGTGTCTATCCTCCGGTCATCCTCAAAATTGGTGATTTTTGCCAGTATCTAATTCCTCACACATATTATACACGGCCGATTTCAAAACATTGCACGCAAGGGTCACAGGCCAAACAGCATGAATATTTATATTATATTGGATGGCTCAGAATGGAATACCAGATATATTCCAAGAGTTTGGATTTTTTTTTCGAAACTCTTGGAATATTTCTGAACATATTGAGAATCCCACCGACTTTGTACAAGTGGCACCGCTTATGGCACCGCCCCTGGTGCTCCGTCTTTAAAGATGTGTAAGTTCCAAGAAGTTCCATTTATCCTAGATCAATGAAACTTTCTAGATTTAGCCAATAGATTCAGCTTTATAATGATGCTATAAAACTTGTTAATAGAGCTAATTTGGTTTAGAGGATATTTAGCAATAATCAACAAATTAACCAAAATATGTAACAGCACCACCCTTTTTGGTGGGCGACCTCATGGCACATGGCCATTTATGAGCAAACCTATGAACATGTATTTAGTGCAGATTTCCTAGATTTACTCACCCTAAACAGTGATTTTAGATTTTTAGTGATAATTTAGTTGGACACATTTATTAAAACTAGAGAAATTCCCATTTTCACACAAGCACCATTCGCTGTGTATAGGCAAATCCAAGTAAAAGTGGACATTTTTCAAAGTCTTATAAACTATTTCAAATCAAGATCAAAATTTTGGATTAAAACTGTTAATACGCAAGATTATGCTAGGATTATACTAGGCCTAGTAGAATCAAAACCGTACAAAAATATGGGAATTTTGTTTTTACTTATTTTTATTTTGACAGCAAACTAGTTTGTTTTATAAAATATTCTGTTGGATATAATCTGAAGGCCGTCATTTTACATCACAAATGGAAACGTACTCTACTTGTACTAAAGTCACAGGAAGGGTTAAAAAATGTCAAATTTGTGGTGCTGGACAAAGTGCAAATTCAAATGTCTGACTTTTATTTCTTCTTATACGCCCATCCTACGTGATGTACATATTATGGTATCACACTCGGTGTCCGTCTGTCTGTTTGTCTGTCTGTCCGTTAACTTTTCCTTGTAAACGCGATAACTTCAGTTTCACTTAATCTAGGCTCATATAATTTGGTGTGTATGATACTAGCATAGATCCCAGGAAGCCTATTGATTTTGAGGTCAAAAGGTCAAAGTTCAAGGTCACAGTGACCTGTTTTCATCTTAGCCTTCTCCAGTCCTTGTAAATGCGATAACTTCATTTTAACTTAACCTACTGTAGGCTCATATAATTTAGTGTGTATGATGCTAGCATAGATCCCAGCAATTCTATTGATTTTGAGGTCAGAAAGTCAAAGGTGAAGTCGCCACCTTCCACTTTCCTTGCTTGACCAATAACTCCATTTTCCACGTTACAGGGGGCGTATTATGTGCTCGCCTTAGCGACACTCTTGTTTGTAAAAATACATGTAAATCTCTGATTTATCAGACCTGATAGCTGTTCACCTTTATTGTACATGTACATTATCTATTGTTTGATTTCATATTCAAATGACTTATTTTGTTGTAATTTATCAATTTCTGACTTGCAGACGTACATGCACCTTGCCACCTTTATTGTAGGATTCACAACACTGGTATTATGAGATTCCTATAGACATGGAAGGCACAGCCTTTGATGATGACAGGCCAATCTATGTGGGTCAAGTTCCGCCTGAATTAGACACTGCCGACCAGCCTTGCACTCCCTCAGACATTCAAGTACCAGTTGAAAACATTCACGGATATCATGTTGAAGATGCAAGTGAAACAGGACAAGTTCCGCCTGAATTTGACAATGCTGCCAAGCCCTGTACTCTCACAGACATCCAAGTACCAGTTGAAAAACCTGATGGATATCATGTTGAAGATGCGAGTGAAACAGAACATAAGAGAGAAGAAGAAATATCACTTCCTATTGCCAATTTAATGAGCTGTGAGAAGCAGTCGGACGACCAACACTCTGTGGATGCTCATCAGAATATGGATAGCTCCCAAGGGTTGGTGAGGGGTGTGACAGACAATGAGCTCTGGGACACTGAATCAATAGATTTTACCTTAGATTCTAGTTGTGCCTGGGTGGATGAATGCAGTGATGATGATTTTGACCAAGAGATTCGTGTTGGACATGAATTGAAGAGTCTTGATTCTTCTCCCCAAATTGCAGACCTAAAATCAAAATGTGAGTTGGCTGTAGAATGTGAAGATAGTTCGTTAGGAGAGTCCGGCAAAGCGGAGTGCATTCCGGAAGTGACCACAGCTAAGAGAAAGTTGGACAGTGTATCCTCTTCAGTAACAAGTGTAACTGAGCATTTGTCAAGGTATGGAGCAGTGCCGGGTGATGATTTGGAGAGAACTTGTGATGCTCATGCCAAAACGTCTTGTGAATTGAGAGATTTAAATTTTGAAAACAATGAAGCTTTCACTAAACTTGAACACCAAAGACTGTCTGAATCAGAGATCACTTATGATCATAATGTTTCTGAAGATGGAAAAACAGAATGCCAAAGCATGGATGCATCCGAGGGTGAGGATTTGGAGAGAACTTGTGATGCTTTTGCCAAGACAGCTTTTGGATTGAGAGATTTAAATGTTGAAAAAAATGAAGCTTTCACTAACCTTGGACACCAAAGACTGTCTGAATCAGAGATCCCTAATGATCATAATGTTTCTGAAAAAGGGAAAACAGAGCGCCAAATCATTGATGCATCCGAGGGTAATGATAATTCGCTTAAAACCAGAAGAAAAACAAGGAGGAAAAAGAATGGATACATGATTATTCGTAAATCTACACGTAAGTCTAAAACACCTTCAAAGTCGGTTGCACGTTGCAAGGATTCAAAGACAATGTGTGAAGATGTAGAATGGGACAAAGAAGAAAATTCTTTGTCTACATCAAAGCAAGCTTCACTCGAAAGTAGGACAAAAATTGATTGTGATAGAGATGAGGGAAGCATCCAGCATGAAATGAATTGTTTTGAATGTGAAGAGGTAGGGATAGGTCCAGTACATCGAAAGGAAAGAAGGCCAGCTTTGATGAATGAAGATGGCCACGGTGAAAATTTGTATGGAAATGCTGTTCCTGAAATAGACGATAAAGATTGTGAACCAGTTAGTAGTCAAATATATATCGGTGCTCCCATATTTCCTTTGTTGGATGCTACAGGTAGATGCAACGAATCTATTTATCAGAATGTGGAAGATATTTCAGAAGCAGGGGAAGGAGATCAGTTGAATGTTGACGATACTCTCAGGGAGAGAATAGACTTGGCAATCCCTGTACTTAAAGGAAGTCATGAGCGGGAGAAGTTGACGGCTAAAGAAGATCAATTCAAAGAAACCGACATGAATGAACCTTGTGTTGAAGCGAACTCTCCTTGTCATGATGTTCTTAAAATGTCAAAGAGGCAGAGAAGAAGTCCAAGATCCTCACAGAAACAGAATGAAATAATACTGCTAAGCAATGAGCAGGGTGAAAGTGACAATTTGAGGGAAGAGAAGGCCTTGATAAGAACACAGAGAGGAAGTAGGAGGGTGTGTAAACGACCCAGAAAGCAGAGGCAGTTTGAGACTGCTAAAGATGTGATTGATAAACGGGACAAACCATCCTCTAATGCTTCAGTGGAAACCTCCCCAGAGACAGTCCCTGAGTTGGTGCCTGAAAAGAAAGAAGTGCCTGAAAGTAATGAAAATGTAGACGGACCAACACCTCCGGAGAAGAGACCTATCTACAGAGCTCGGCGGCGTAGAGCCAACAGCAAAAAATCTGCCAGTGATATGATCAGAGACCTGACTGCCGCTTCTGAATCTGCTTTGAAAAGAGTCTCTGAGTCCACCTCACCACCATCTCCCAAGGAGAATCAAGAATCCGTCCAGGCTGATCAGATGGTTGGGTCTAAGAAGAGGAGGGGTAGGCCACCCAAGGCTAGACCGACTAGGAAGAGGAAGTTCCAGGAGTGCTCCCTAGAATGTGATGATGATCCTGTGAAGACATCAGATGAACCAAATCAGAGCAGAGGTGAGTTTAGACTTTATCCAGTTAATTATCTACATGTACACTACATGTGCATATTTTCTTCAGACCCATTGAATAAATTGTTTTTTTACAAATGCACTATGAGCAGAAAGATGGAAATTATCAAATTTTCTTTTTTTCCTTGATGACTATGCACATGTAAAGTACAATGTACAAGAATGTACAGTATTGGGGGGTTCTGAACTGTACTTTGATTCAAAAGTAATATACCCCCAACCAACTCCCCTCCCTCCCTCCTTCCCCTTCCCCTTCCCCCAATTCTCTCAGTGACTTGTTCATTCCCTGGTGGTGTTTCATAAAGCTGTTCATAAAGTTATGGCTGACTCATTCACAACTGGGAAACTGTTCTAAAATGTTAAGTCTGGTACATTGCAGAAGTCACCAGGCATCTTGTGAAACAGCTCACAAGCTAATACAGCATGGCATTTGATTTCTTGTACAGATTATGTGTCATGTCAGTAAGATCTTGTTGTTGGGATTATTTTTGTCAGAGCACCTTTCTTGGACAGTAACAGCAAGTCCAAAAAGGGAAGCATTTCATCATGATAGTCGATTGTTGGATATCGTACAAAGTCTGTTTTATTCATCAGTTACCATAGTAGCAGTCAGACCCCTGTGCTTCTCTGCCAATCAAAGCCAAAGAATGTTGTATGGGCTGACAAACTGTCAGACAACAAATAATGATGATACACATTTAAAAGTCCACCCCAGAAAAATGTTGATTTGAAAAATAGAGAAAACTCAAACATGCATAATGCTGAAAATTTCATCAAAATTGGATGTAAAATAAGAATGTCATTATTGTTTTGCTTATTTTTCATGAAAAAGTTAAACTACATGTAGATGCACAACTCAGTGACATGCAAATGTAAGAGTCAATGATGTCCATCACTCACTACTTCTTTTGTTTTTTATTGTTTGAATCATACAATATTTCAATTTTTACCAATTTGACATTAAGGACCAACTTAACTGAACCATAAAATGTTATAACAGTAGAAATACTACATGTTCAGAGAGGAATAAAATTTTGTTTCACAGGAAAATGAGGAGAAAATTAGAATATTTCATATTTCATGTAAAAAATGAAATAAAAAAGAAATAGTGAGTGATGTCATCAGTCCTTTCATTTGCATACTGACCAGGATGTGCATATAACTGTTTTGTGAAATTATTGTGAAACTTTAAACTGTTATAAATTTCTGATTTTACATCAGATTTTGATGAAATTTTCAGTGTTATGCTTGTTCGATTTTTCTCTTTTTATTAAAATCAACTTGTTGTTTGGGTTGACTTGATTGGGCACATTTTAGTAGAATAGTCTTCAGTCCTACCTGTAGCTCCTCCATCTACACTCTACAGAAATTGCTCACAGAATTTTTTTTTAATTTGTTTCATTTTTTTCCCTGGAGTATATGTACAGATATCTTGCTATATTTTGTATTCTGTTATTTGAATGTTCCAATTATTCACATTTTTAGTCCAGGTGGCAAACTATCCAAATATACTCATACATACAGTATGTACCATGTGCTGAAAGTTACATACATTGAACCCCACCAGAAAATGAACATATTTCAAGTGTTTAAAGTTCTACCATGTCTTAGATACTGGTATTTAATTGTGAAATCTGGTGATAACATATTACATTCAATAAAGTTTTTTTCTCTCTGGGCTCGTCAAACATTGTAGTGTTGTCAACACACAGTGCATTTTCTGATGGGCTTCACTATTATTTTTTTTAGCACCACTGTAATGTACAGGTTATGTGCAAGACTTTAAATGTTATCAGATTCAATTTTGAATTAATATATTTAATGTGTGGCAGGTATCCCGATAATGTATATGTAGCTCAGCGGATATCAAGAATTATTTCATTGTCTACATAACAGACACAAAAAGAAAGAAATACAATTAGAAAGAAAACAGGAAACAAATCCTTGATTCTTGATAACACAGGAAACCAAGAATGAGCTTACCTGAAGGTTTGTGTATTTGTTTGGCAATGTGAAATATTGTCAAATTTGATGAATGAACATCCCAGGATGGTTGATATGTATCCATGATGTGTTTCCTTGTTTTATTCATTTTTTCTTGAATGATGCACATTGAAGCGCCAAATAATGATAATTATCAAACACTTTTCTGCAGGCTTTAATACAGTGTATGCAGTATCTACAATGTAGGTTTGGGTTTGTATGCTCTTCAGTGCACATGTATGTGCCAATATTTGAATTATCTTTGAGCTGCTTTGTGAAACTGAAAGTTGGACAGTTAGTGTACCATTAGACTTCAAGTACTTTTGTTAATAATCATATTTATCTTTTCTTTCTATTCAGACTCAAACCCAGGGCAGAATATAGACATGATCAGGTAGGAATTTAATCCAGCCTTTAAAAACTCTTGATATCATGGAAAAATTAAAGGGAACGTTGGATTCTGAGAAATAGGAGATACAGAGTTAAGAGCTTCAGTTCATAATGCCATGTATGACCAAAAAACATAGTCAAACAGAATTCAATACAAATGATATTCCTTCATTGTGAAAGAAAGGAAAAGCTCTTAGAATGAATAGACTAGATTTGTACATGTACATGTTTGAGGTCCCAAATGTTTCTGTGTACAGTTTCCAAATAGATGAATTGCTTCAATCTCAGATTTAGCATTTGTGTTTGTAACTAGGGTGGTTCAAATAATTAATAATTGTAGAGGCCTACATGCATTATCTCTTCAGGCTTATTGAAAATAAGGCTACTCCTTTTAGAAAGGGAGCTTAGTGCATGACTGCATGTCACAATATTACAGTATGTATTGAAGGTAATACCCTACAACCATTACATGTATATCACCGGGCAAACATGCCAGTATTATTGGACTTTCTTATTTGTTCAATATACACATAAATCAAATCATGAGATAGAAATTAACAAGAATTCTAGAAACAACTTGTTGCAGAATTGTCATTCTACTAAAACTGAACTTTAATCTTTGGATTTTTCTTGCATGGAGGATTTGATATTTTGTCCTCTTGAACTTAGAACTCAATAATGACATTCACAGTATGGATTATGATTTCAAGATGATAAAACTGGATTAAACATTTCCATTATATCAAAGTTCCTCATTCTATTTGCATTGATTCTTGGAAATGCTTATGTAGATTTTGATATTGAATTGGAGTGCTAAAAAAAGATGTACATGTACATTAACCTCAACTTTGATCCTTTTATCAGTACAAAGTAACCATAATTTCTTTTTTTGTACACTGCCTTAACAACATTATGCCTCCAAATCACCATATTTTTTTTACCAATTTATTTCAATTGAAGTTACTGTTAATACTCAGAATACGCAAACTCCCACCCCCCTCACCCCCAAGGCCACCATACAGTGACAAGAAATATCGTCTCTTTGAGCAAATGGTGTTTATAGACAGGTTCTGGTAATACAGTTAAACCTATACATAGAGAACACCGAAGGAGCACTATTTACAAACATTGTACAGTTTTTGTCAGCAGGTGGTCGTTATACACAAAACCTACCACTGAATTGTTTATGTTTGATGTTTTCTCAGACAGGAGTATGCATCCCATGATGAGGACAGTGGAGTCGATGATGATGAACTCATTAATCCGGTACTTACACCAGACTCCAAAACCAAAGGTAAACTGGACCCAATTCAACTTATTTTAAGCCTTATAAATGAATGAATGGTCATCTTTCATTGATGCATTATTAAGTGAACCATGCGGTCCGGGGTTCAAATCCCACAGCACTCCCATCCTTTGGTAAGGCATTTATTTACATATGCCGTTCTCGACCCAGGTGCAGTAAATGGGTACCTGGAAGGAAGAAATTCCTTGAATGCTTGAGCAGCTAGGCAGCCCACCTACAGCTGGGGTAATAATATAGTGTTAATACCTTGGTCACATTTGTTCTACGGCGGCCATACGGCGAGCCGAAAACAGCCGTTTTAACATTTTTTTTAACCAACTACACATAAATGGTTTGAATAAAAATGAATAAAACGACTGTTTTCGACTCGCCGTACGGCCGCCGTAGAGCAAATGTGACCAAGGTACAAGTAGTTTGAATAGTTTTTGGAACTGGATTGGCTACCCTGGATAAATTTGAGGGTATTATTATCTTTTGTTTCTCTCTTTTTAAAGTTAATGCATAATATAATGAAGATTAAAAAGGAATCATCATTCCTTATTTCAGTTAGCATTTTCTTATGATTGGGCACTGACTCTTGCTCCACAAGATGACACTTCCTCTGTCCACTTGTTTGTCTTGAGCATCCTCCTTGTTCAGACCAACCCTATTGCTTCATTTTCCTTCTTCACCATATCTTTTTGTCAGTTCTTTGGTCTTCCCCTTCCTGTTCTTCTTTATTCCATCCTTCTGGGAATGTGTTTGATGATAGAAAATTATCAATCGGTTATTTTCATGTTTTCATTTCATTCATTTTTAAAGATATTAATGGATTTGTTCCCACATGTACATAACCCCAGGGGAGGGGGGGCATTAGTTTATAGACCAAATGGACCAAACTGATAGTATACCAAATGGATGAATCCATTTGGTACATAACATACATGTATCTGAAAGATACCAACCGCTTGTAGACGAGTAAAGTGAATATTGACTGAATAGTAGTATATACTTATGTACTTCGTTATCTCCAATATTTCAGTTTGGCTACATTTGCAATGTTTTCAAGATTGATTGTATCAAACCCTTTGTGATCGTGATGTTTGATGAGATTGAGAATTTTCTATATTTTCTCCCTTCCTATTTCTAGACCTTCCACCTGCCTTCAGCATTAGTGATGTAGTCTGGGCCCAGGATCCAAAAGACAAGCTAAGATGGCCTTCAGTTGTAAGTAGAAAGAGAAAACACTTGATTTATATCACTGAAGACCAGGGCCCTGTCTTACAAAGAGCTATGATTGATTCAGTCAATCACAACTATGGATGGCCAGCAACATCAACATCTATTATGCATGTTTGTTCAAAATATTTTCTAGTTACATGTATGATGTATATTCATGCATTCACAGAGCTGCCAAGTAGTACGGATTTTCAGTATTTAGTACTGAAAAATGAGAAGAATACTCAATGGTTTCATGCAAAATACTGATTTCTCAAGTTTCAGTTTTATGAGTCGTCGTACATGTATGGTATTTCTTTAAAAATACTGATTTCCTCGGCAACATACTGATTTTCAGCTTTAAAAATATTGAAATGTTCTTGCTCAGGTTGGCAGCTATGCATTCATTGTTTTCTTGAAAATTCAGTATGCTTCTTTTTGTTTACAACTGAGGACATTGTGCAAATTTCCTGTATAAAAAATTAAGACACTGATGGTATCAATCGTAACTCTTTGTAAGATGGGGCCCTGGTGTGGTATCTCAAAACTATTTTTAAAAATTGAGGACAGCTCAGAATTATATGTAGGTGTATTTTGGAAATTCAGAAATGGTGGCAACCTCATGAAGTCTGAAAACTGTCTCTTTATATTTCTAGAGATCTCTTCCGAAGCAAAGAAAAGAAGGCTGCTACTTCCATCATAAATCTGAAAATCAACCTTTTTTTGAACCGTCCTCAAACTTTTAAATTTTGAGTTGCAGTGGTTTTAACAAAGAATTTATTCATTGCAACAATCTGGTAATGCAAAGTGGGTATGATATGCATGTATACATGTTCTCATTAGACCTTGGAACAAACCTCAGCACTATGAAGCTGGAATTCTGAACTTCTACAGATTACCTTTATGTGTATTAGTTTTGGTAAATCTCTCCCCATTCCATTGAAAATAAAATATAATGAATAAGAATGTCACTATTCAAATTCATCATTACATTCTGTGAATGTGTTTACCCTAAAACAGTTATTATGTGAAGGATATGAAATAGTTAAATGTGTTAAATGTGAGGATTTTTGCAATTTACTTGAAAATATCCTACTTTTTATCAATTTTATGTTTAAAAGTATGGAATGGACTTAAATTTTGGAATAATCTTTGTAGCTTTCTTATATCCAATCACTACATGTACATGTATATAAAAGGTAGTGTAAAAAGTGAGAGTTTTCATGGAAAGTTGTGGATGCAGTTCACATTAAACATCAAATACAAATGGCATTCTTTGTATATGTTTATTGTTTCTCATGGCAGGTAATTGAAGTAGCTGGAGAGAATTTGTCGAGACGAGTCTACACTGTCTTCAAGACTCACCAAACGAAAGAACAGTACTTTCAAGCGTAAGTATCATCAGTTTCGCACAGCCAATCCAATCTCCAGTTTCATATTTATTGCAAGGTATAAAAACTATAGGAAACATTTGTTTGATTTGCTGTTTGTTGTTGATATGCAATTGAAACTGTGGCAATTGATTAATAAGTGTTGTGAAGCTAGAGCAGGATATGTGTTTTGTTTTGTTTTTAGAGACTTTGAATAAATGAATTTAAGATTAAGTTGAAAGTCTTGAATATCATCGTGTGTGTGTGTGTATATGAAAATATGTTTGGTTTGAAGAGCTTTTGAGCAGATTTGACAACTTAAAGGTGTACTAGCAGGGGTTGAGTCGAGGCCGGTAATTCAAAGTCACAAGGTTGCTGGAGAAAACCTTCTCCCATAGACTTCATACATGTGACCCGGGCCGAGGCCGAAGCCAAGGCTGGAAATATGTGGCCTCGAGACCAGCCTTGACTCCATGCCTGGGTACATGTACTAGAATGTGATATAAACTGAATATTAACCAGAGCTGAATTTAACAAGCAAAACACTGACGATTTCATCTTAATCAGATTAAAAATTGAAGTTGGAGAATTTTCAATAAAGACTTTTTTTATTATTTGGTCAAAATGTTCAACCGTAGACTGAAAACCTATCTTTTCAACTAATCCCCTTACATCATATTTTCCCTTTTTCTTAATATGTTTACAAGCATTTTATAAGCTCTAAATTACAGCACAGTTAAATATATGCACATATAGTTCAAATGTCATTTAGGGTCAATGAACTTTGGGCATGTTGGGGGTATTTGTTGATTTCCATCATAACTTGAAATGTTTGTGAATCTGGTTCCTGAAACTTGGACATTTAAGTAATCAAGTATGACTGAACACCCTGCCTGAGTTTCAGGTCAATGAACTTAGATTATGTTGGGAATCAAAACAAAATCTTAACTAAGGTTAGGTTTTTTAGATATCATAACTGAGAGTACAGTATATGGATCTAGTTCATGAAAATTGGACATAAGGTTAATCAAGCATCAGTGATCCTAAGTGAGTTTCAGGTCACATGACTAAGGTCAATGAAGTTTGGCCATGTTTAGGGATATTTGCTGAATTGCCATCACATCTTTGAAAGTTTATGGATCTAGTTCATGAATTGGTGGACATAAGGGTAATCAAGTATCACTAATTGTCTTGAACAAGTCTTTGGTCACACGATCAAGGTCAAATGTCATTTAGGGTCAGTGATCTAGTATTTTATCATCATATGAATGGTGTTTTTTGTGAATGATTATTCTATAGTCATTTTCAAAGTCAGCACTGCTGCTATATTGAATTGTGAACTGCAGGTGAGACTGCCAGAGGTGCTCCACTTGTTTATTTTGTTCTCTTTAATTTACAGAAAATCTTCCCGATACCTGAAGCCTTATAACTGTAGAGAAAAAGAAGAATACCTAGTGAGTATAAATATATCATTGTGTCACTTACTATGAAAAGTCAGATAATCAACTTTTTATGCATAGTTATTGCACATCTGGCCAGATTGTCCATTCATCACAATTATAAAGTCAATGCCAACTAGCTCCCTTTTTAAGCTAGACCCAGTATGGTTACATTTCATAAGGGAAGAATTTCAGTGCAGTGGTTCAGACTTAGTCCTTGTAATCAGCAAGCCATGTGTTCAAATCCCACTGCAGCATGAGCAGCCTATAAGATGTCAATCTACACTTTGCCATTCCTACTTTATAATATGATATTATGTCATGGCACCCTCTCGGAATCAAAATTTACTGTATAACTATCTCTAAATACCTTGTAACATGAATTGTTTTCACAGGAAAAGGGGAAAGGGGTAACTGATTTCCACACAGCCGTCCAGATAGCGAATGACTTTATCATGAAAATAGGTGAGTTTATGGTATGTCTTTTAATCCTCCAATTGGTCTTGCATTGATTTGGATGTGCCTCCTCTTAGAAAAGTTCTGGTAACAAGATTTTTATTGGGGGGGCAGGCAAAAAATTTTATTCGAATTTTTTTTTTTGCTACTTTTCAGGGTAAATTGCCAACTCGTCCACTCACCAAATTGTCTCCTTTCTTTTAGTCTAATGCCGTTCCGTTCAACATTTCGTAATATCGATTTCGTTTTCATTCACTTTGTACAATTAACACGTAGTCCAATTAGACCAAATGGTATATGGACTAAATGGCTATTGGACCAACTGGTTATTAGATGAAATGGTGAGTAGACAAATTGGCAATTAGACCATGTAGTTATTGAACGAACTGATGGTAGACGGAATGATAGTAGACAAGTTGGCAATTGGACGAAGTGGTAGTAAACCCTTTTCACAACCTTCTGTGTAGCATTAGATTTATAAGCTTTAACACTGCAATGAATGGGGAGTTTGTAGGGCTTTTTTTTTTATTTGCTCTTATGAGCATTTTGAGGGCAAAATCACACTGAGCCCCCATGAAATGCTTTCTCGGGGGGGGGGGGGGGGATGTCCTTCCATTCTAAACGTTCATTTGTTCAAAATGTAATACATGTATATGAACATATTGCACTTAAACTGAAAATTCCAAAATGAAGCATAGGTCCAAAAATCAACTGCAAGTCCTTTGATTAAACACAGATTTGTTGAGGTTATTGAATTCAGGGACTTATTGGTTTGCAATTGTATGTCATTTTCTTGCAAAGCCCTATAGTTTGAATAATTGGCTGAGTGGGTGAGGAGAAACTATTTGTTAAGGACCAGAGCATAACTGTACATAGCATGCATAACTTCTCTTCCAAAGTCAATTTTTTGTCTCCCTAAATTGAGAAGATTTGTGCTGTCTCAAAAGATAGACATATGCTGATTGACCTGACTTTATCTCATTCTACAGGTCTTGGAAAAGTGAATTCCCATGAAGACTTCTTCAAACCTAGTGAAGGTGTGTACATGTATTTCCTCTTAATTCATAATATAAAGAGAAACAAAAACAAACAAGGGCGCACATAGTTACACTGTACCAAGCATGCATATAGCATTTCCATTCATTTGGATGCAGGTAAAGGAGCACTGTCAAGTAAATGTGTAGCTCATGGGCGCAGCTGCAGTGACTGGGAATTGAACCCTAGACTTTCATGTGACTTGTCAGATGCCTTGGACCGCTCAACCATAGCAACTCCACATTTACATGTATGAATAGGGCCATCGTTCTAAAATAATCTGTTCTTAGTCCCGGTTCACTATCACCCCGGCTTTAGCCTGAGCTGCCATTTCCAGTGCTGAGCATTCAAGGAATGAATCTTGCTGGGTACCCATTCATCGCTGTGGGTACATTTCTTGCTGAAGGAAACACTGCCATGGCTGAGATTTGAACCAAGGACCATCTGATTGAAAGGCGAGAGTCAAAATCACTAGACCACAATGCCCCCACACTCTTGCTTTTGAGTGTTCTCTCTTCCTTTCATCTCAAAACAATTACATTAGCTGTATACTGTCTTTTCTCATTTTAATGATTAACTTGATATTGTTTTTATCACTTTTTTATTTGTTATTGTAATAATTGGTACTATATTTCTTTGATGTTTTAATTAGATTATTTGTTCCATTGCCTCTTTATCGTAACAGTCATGAGAAAGAAATGCCTCAAAACGATTGAAAATATTGATCGAAATGCACCAAAGATGTACATGTATATGCTGTGAGAATCAGGACAATGATAAGAAATTAGCTCGAGTCTGCCGAGATTCACACAGACAAATGAATGGATGGGGCTATGTACAATCTGAGACTAGCCTGCATTGCATCTTAATTACAGTCATATTCTTCCTGAATCAAACATGAATAGATCTTGAAAGCTCATATTATATTCCTCTTAATTTCTCACCCAGCAGGGAGTTTTACTTTCCTTTCTTTTAAGAAGCATAGTTTCATACTGCCCAGGATGTCACCAGCTTTCAAGTGCCTTTGAGCATACTCTCAATGGCAAGGCCCAATGCAATTAATAAGATCACTAGCATTACAATGGTGAACTTTGTGTGAAATGGAAACCAAGTGATAATTAATCCATTGTGTGAAAATGGTGTGAACTGGAGCAATAAAATTGTAGTAAAAATGTGAGGTCTTTGGTTTCCTGTTTCCTAAAATGCTAATTCTGCGTTCTTTTATATTTCTAAACCACATGTTCTGTTTTCTTCATTGACAAACGTGTACAAAATGGACGATAAGGCAATTGTTAATAGTGATTAATCTTAGAAAATCGGAAGTTCCATTTACAATATGCTCTGAGGTATATTGGTGTTTTATTTGAATGAATGAATGAAATTTTGATTGAAATTGAATTAAAATGATATGATAAATATTGTCAGTTATTTTCCTCTGCAAATTGTAAAGTACAAAACAAAACAAATCTGTTATCTGGAAATCTAGAAATTAGTTAAACCCAATATGTTCCAGTAATCTCCTGATCCCATATATGCTATCCCAGAATGCAGGACAGTGAGAAATAATAATAATAATAACGGTTATTTATATGCGCTACACACAAAAAGTATCACAGCGCTTATAATTGTCTGAAATAAAATATAAATATGAATGTTAAGTAACAAAAAGTATAGAATTATATACATTAAATTGCATCAACTATTGGTGTTCTCAACTGCGCCAGATGAGGCCTGGTGGCCTCTTGCTTGCTGCTTCGTTCACCAACAATTTAAGGGACAAGCCCGGTCAGCACATCATTCACAAGAAGCTCTAGTATAGCACTTGAGGCCACCAGGCCCCAGATGGGTTAGCCAAGTCAAACCAAACAGTGATAGCAAAAATCATCAAAACAAATACATACTAAATAAATCAAAATAGAAAGCTAGATATTTGGAAAAAGATATGACTTGAGTTGTCGTTTGAAAGATGATATGGTCGGTGTTCGGATGGAAGAGGGGAGTGTATTCCAAAGTCTAGATCCAGCTATACTAAAACGTTTTTCTGCTATGGAGAGGTTTGTTCTCGGAATAACAAGTTTGGTGGTATCATTCAGAAACACTTTATAAAGCCTAATGTCGTCCTGCTAATTTGTTATTTTTCTGAAGCAAACTACTCAGGATGGCAAAAGTAAAAATGTATAAAACTTGCACTGTTGTGCTTTGTAACTTTTTACTTTATAATCTGTCAGTTTCACTTTTTGTTTTGTTCTCTTTCTCTAACAGCATACCCTGATTCTCCGCCCCCATCGCCTTGTGATTTATCCCCTTCATCCCCCCTCCTCAGGGTCGGTCACAACATCCAAGAAGATTCCTTAAACTACTCAAGGACCAGCCATTGTACCATTGATGATATCGACGATGACAAGGATGAGGAGGAGCAGAGCCTGAAAGATAGATTGAGCATTGATAGGAACATCTTCCACAGAGACCCCAAAGAAATGACTAAATTGTAAGTTGGTCATCATCATCAACAACAACAACATCATCATCATCATTATAGTTGTCCTCTTCATCAACATCATGAAAGAGGAAGATTCTGCTGATTTGAATAATGTGTAGGGATAACATCATCGTGTCGTGGGGTCAGGTGTCATGGGTAATTTACATAAATAGCGTCATGTAAAATCTAGCATCTCACGTACATGACGTAGCAAATAGGGTGGGGCAGGAATGTGTAGTCTATACACTAGTCACTTTATTACACATGCAAACTCTTGGGTTATAATAGTATTAGTTTCTATTCAAACTGTTTCTGAGATTGTTACCACAACAGAACTGTGAATTTTCTATCCATCTATAGGAAAAGGAAGTGGCAACGTAAAGAGAAACGTCTTCTATCACTCATGAGAAGTCAAGAAGCAATGGTAGGTAAAATTACATAAATGATGAACAATTAGAATTGAGAAAAAAAGGGTTTGATATTGAAAATTATGTGATTGACTTACAGTAGACTCTGCTAAAGTCGGCCTTTCATAAGTTTGATAATTACCTAACTCCAAGCATTATTTCAGACCAGAATTTGCAAAACATGTACATGCAGTAATAATATCTTCTTAGTATAGGCAGAGGAATGCTCATGAAGTAAGGGAGTGTTGCAAGAAAATATTTACTATGCAATCTTACAATTGAAACAAATTAGTAGGTTGTAAAAAAAGTGAAATAAAAGATATTCTTAAAACCGTAAACACACCTGCAAATTTTCTTTTTTTTTGGCAAAGCCTCTTTTCTATAGGGCACATTTTTATATATTACTGCACACAGTTGGAAACATTAAAAATGGGCACAAACAATATCTGATGCCAACAGGGGGCAATAGGACATACCAAGCAATGGCATTTGGTGGCCTTGGATTAATTGGTGGTGGTAAAAATAAAAATTGAAGAAAGTGATTTTGATGGCATCCACTTCCTGCTGCTACCATGCTTGTATTACACACTCTTTGTCTCACATGACCGAAGTATGGGAGAGACCTAGTAATCACTTTTTCCGTTGGTCTGTTTGAAAATGTTAAAATTTTTGTTCAACTTGATCTCATGTCTTTATTCTTGCATCCATTATGTCCATACTTGTTACATATTATCCTTAGGTAATATCTTGTGTGACCAGGCGAGAATGTTGGGGTCTGAGATCACCTAGGGGTCAAAAGGTCAAATAATATGAGGTCATGTTAATATTTTTTTTAAGTTCTCGTTCAAATTACTCTCATTTCTTTAAATCTGCACCAATTGTGTTTAGACTTGGTAGAAATGATCTTGTGGTAATACCACATATGTGTTCTTAAGAATGATATGTGGTCAAAGGTCATCTAGGGGTCAAAAGATCATATCACATAATTTATTGATTGCAAAATTAGGTGAGACTCGTGGTCTGTGAACCACCTTGTCTAATGAGCGGACAATGCATTGCGTGGAAAAAGTCAGAGGCCTTTAAGACAAAGCTTAGCAATGATCGTAGAACATTTTTCTATGATTAATTGCATTGAGTACGATGTACAATCAATCATGAAAATCAAGCATATGGATTAATCACTAATCTTCTTGGTACGGGACCCTGGTTTATAAATAATGCCATGCTTGGTCTCTCAATTTCTCAGCAATTGCAAATTTCTTACCATAATCATTTGGCACCATTCTCAATTTATACATGCACCAAATTGGGTGGTCATTTATTGAATTCTGTTCAAGCTCATTTCTAGATTGTTACCCCGACTGTCCTTTTATATTTCACCATAGGAATACTTGGTCAGTATCCAACGTGGAAAAGTGGCAAGTCTGAGACACCAATGGTTTTTATCCAATAAACCCATTGATAAAGGAAGACTGCTACGGGGGTCCTTTGGAGCACTCATCAGTGAGGAGAAGGTAAGATAATACACCCATTTCCCCCAAGGGAGCATTTCAAGAAAATATTTCTTGGATGTTTATCCGACAAGTCCTGTTTTTTGCGAAAGTAACCATAGCAACTGTGCTTCTCAGCCAATCAAAATCAAGGGAAGTTCTCAGATCTGACAACTTGTCAGGCAAAAAATGTTGATGCCATTTCTTCTTTGATCTGATCTCTAAGTCTCTGTCACATCGTTCTGTGCAGCCTTGTGGAAGAGTTGTGGACAATCACCTGCAGCTCGCCCATAACAAAGATTTGAGCATGTTCAAAACTTTTCTGTGGGCAAATCAGACTTGAATGTGCTCCTGCAGGCAAGTGCGTGCAAGATACGTGCGAGATACTGTCTATGTGAATGACCTGCTTGTAATCAGAATAGTCTCCTGCAAGTCACATGTAAGGTTGTTTGCATAGAATGATGTGACAGAGCCTTTAGTCTGCATTCATGTTGATATTGAGGAGAGGGGAATTCCCCATGCCTCTGACTTAACAACTGTGGACAGTCCCCATTCTGAGGAAAGAACACAACGCACCAACACACACCAATCACCAATAATGACCATGTGTTCCTATATTTTTTAAAGTATATCTATATGGTAGTGTTGAAATGTTTACAATGTTGAAAAAGTATATATTTTGTGTTTTTTTATAGACTTGCAATTTTTAGAGGTATGCCTCTGATAGAGAATGGCCTTTAATTACTGGGTTTGCTGCTCAATACAATGTTAATCTAAATACACTACTCCTGTCTTTTGTGTTGTCTTACTCTGCTTATCTTGTTATTCCCAAATCTGTACAGGCATGGGGTACAGGCTTTTTAGGGCATGATGAATTTGAGTAGTGACATTCACTTTCGGGGGATTTACCAAATAAAATAAAGGCTTTAACATCGCTTTAAAGTACATGTGTCTCTTTGTTTTCTTATTTAGCGACATGAAATTATGAAGCACTTGAAGGATGTACTTACCATTGAGGAATCTCTTAAGTCTAGTCATCAGTACATCATGGATGTTGCTCTTCCTGAGGTAATATTTAAAATCATTCCATGAATTTTTTTGATTCATTTTGTACTCGACCATGCATTTATTCGTTTGTTCAATTCAATACCTTTTATTCAAATTGTCACTCATTTTCAAATTGTGTTTCATGTTTGATAGTCAATGACTGTAAAAGTAACATTTTGAGAATTTTTCAGATCATTTGTTAAATGTTATAGACAATTTTGTGGATAAAAAGCATTAGTTATTCCCAAGAAAATGAGAAGAGAGGAGTTGTGGCTCAGTGGATTAGTCTCTGAAACTTGAACCACAAGGTCTGGGGTTCACATCCCACTGCAGCACTTATGTCCTTTATATCTACATTGCCACTCACCACCCAGGTGTACATGTAGTAAATGGGTACCTGGTAGGAAGGAATTCCTTGAATACTTGATTGCCTGATCAGGGTACCTGTGCATTGTATTACAGCACTAAAAAAATGTTGCATATTATCATTATCATTATTGAGAATATATATATTTTATTATTCTTCAAAATCTTGTGTCTTATTTATGTTTTGTCTCAGGCTCTTAATTTTGCCTACCAGAAGGTTAATAAGGTTGGAGAAGAAGAAGCCGAAGTACTCGTTCATACGGATGGTCTACAGGTTGCAAGAGATCTGGACATTGGGTGATCATAATGTGTATTTGTTTGTACTTAAGGACATTTGCTCACCATAGCAGTACCAATTGGTCAAGGTGTGGTCGTAGCAAATGCTGACCACTGAAATATATTAGAGGAGAATCTCACTTAGCAGCTTTGAAAGTTTCAAAAAGATATCTGTTTGTACTCTGATTTTCTGAAAAAATATTATGGCATATGATGCAAGTATTACAGCCTACACGTGTATAAAGTATTGAAGATCAAAGTTACCTATTTTGATTTTTCATATTTACCGGTAATGCAAAATATCATTTGTGAAAAAAAGAGGTTGCATCAGATTGCATAGTGAGCAGCAAGTTTAAGCCTTCTCTCAGATAAAGCTTTCCCTTAATTCATGGGTAGATGTGTATCCAGGCAAAAAATATATGATTATTGATTTTCAGGGGCTAATTTTCACAAACCATCTGCATAAATTTGCAACATCTAATAAGCTTTAACATTGTAATGAATAGGGATTTTCCAGGGCTTTAAAAAAAATTCAGTTGTATAAATTTGCAACATTGAATAAGCTTTAACATTGTAATAAATAGGGATTTTCTGGGGCATTAGAAAAAAAAATCAGGGCTCTTTTGAGCATTTCAGAGTTGACATCACCTCAAGCCCCTGTGTAATTTTTCCCCCTGGATTTATCTCACAAGAGGTATATCCTTAAAGTTTAAGTCCACCCCATGAAAATGTTGATTTGAATCAATAGAGAAAAATGAAACAAGCATAATGCTGAAAATTTCATCAAAATCGGATGTAAAATAAGAAAGTTATGACATTTTACAGTTTCACTGATTTTTTACAAAACAGTTATATGCAAAACTTGGTACAATGCAAATGAGAGAGTAGATGATGTCCATCACTCAGTATTTCTTTTGTTTTTATTGTTTGAATTATACAATATTTCAATTTTTACCAATTTGACATTTAGGACCAACTTAAATGAACCACATAACGTTAAACAATATTAATTCCACATGTTCAGGAAGGAACAAAACAACTCGATTTCACATGACAATGGGGAGAAAATCAGAATATTTCATATAATAAAATACAAAAGAAATAGTGAGTGGGTGACGTCATCAGTCCCCTCATTTGCATATCAACCAGTATGTGCATATAACTGTTATGGGAAATTAAGCAAAACTTAAAAATATCATAACTTTCTTATTTTATATCATATTTTGATGAAATTTTCAGTGTTTTGCTTGTTGGATATTTCTCTTTTTATTCAAATCAAATTTTTGTTGGAGTGGACTTGTCGTTTAAAGGTAACATAGGTTCTGAAAAATAAAAATAATTAGCTCCTTTACATAGTTTTACCATCCATGTAGCAGTGACTTTTGGTTTTCAGAATAGCATATCATGACACTGTTGAAGTACATCTCCATGAATAACTTATGAAATCAAAACATACTTCAGTCAGATGTAAGATGTATATATATTTTGGCTTGTTTTATGATTACTACCCCTTATCATCACACATCTGGGTCCTGTAACACAAAGGTTAGCGATTAATCGTACGCTTGATTTTCACGATTGATTGTGTATTGTAGTCAATGGAATCAATCGTAGAAAAGTGTTTCTGTGATCATTGCTTTGCTTTGTGTTATGGGCCCCTGGTTGTTGTTTCATATAGCTGTTTGATTACGATCGAATGTACGAACAATTCGACTACTAAATTAACACCAGAGAAAATTGTATGCTTATCATTGACCACAAAGAGTCACCAGTTATAGGTAAAGTCATTCATAGCTTTTGAACGGCTTCATGATCAGCCCCCTGGATACTTTAGATTGTAATTTATGAAGCTCAATCACACATTATCAATTATTTGTTATAAACTGAAATATTATTTTTTTATGCTTACAGACACACTCTTCCCATTCCTTTTCAGTGTACGTGTAGATCTAGCATACTGAACTTAGGTTACTAGTGTTATCTGACATATAAATTTTTTTTTTATCAACTGCCAAATTTTCAGTTTTTTAATCGGATCTTGGCTCGTCCCAGTTTAATACCGAAAAGAAATCAGTCGGATTTCCACAGCTTCAGGTCCAGACACTGCATGTGTATGTTTGTGTCTTCATTCTGTTTGTTATGTATATGCAGCTCTGAGGAAGAGATCTGGTTGATCTGCGAAAAACAGAATTATGTCATTTTAATGAGGGTTTCTGCCCACTTGGTATTAGATTCTATTTATAGCCATTCCTTCTTTATTTTATAAGTGCAATAACAGAAATTCAATGTTAAATTTATGATTTTTCTGAGGCCAATCTTTAGACTTGTTGATCCCAGAACCGTGTTGGATTCTGAAACCACTAATATTTCATCCCAATCAATGATTGGCTAACAGTTACGATGCCAGTCTTTTGTGCGAGCTTCGCGACTTTTCCTCACAAAACCTAACGCCTGGTCTTGATCAGGAGGTTAAGAGCCTTGGATAATCATGTATGTTTTTAGCAACAAGGGGCTTTCCAATTTGCATGTTCAGTAGCGTACGTGCATACATACATATGTACAGTATGCTACTGCACTAGACACTGTTCACATGAAAATAAATAAATTTGTGCTTGAAATGTGTTTGTGCTGTATTGCACCCAATTCTGCATTGTGTTGATACTGTATATTCAACTATGAAGGATACACTTAAAGTTATAGAAGGAAAAGAACTGTTATGTGAGTCTGTTGTATTAGTCTGATTGGGTCAGTGGATTGAAGCACTGCGATACACAGATCACACGTTGCCAGTCTTTACCTTGGCGATTAGTGTTATTTAGGGGAAATGCACATCATCACCCGTAGCTAGTATTCCTGGTCGAGTCTTTGGTGCCCAGTGTCTTGCATGCTTTGCTCCAGTTAACTTGTATGCCATGAGCACAAAGCAGATTTTTATAACATACACTGCACTTGGGTAGCAGTGCAGCAGTGAATGCACAGATTGAAAACTCCTTGTTGTTGCAAAACTCCTGCTCAGTCTATGGAAGCGAAAAGGTGCAGCATTCATACCATCCCACACGTACCATCCAAGATGTACCATTGAATGGTACAGATTGCTGTGTTTTCAATACTTTCCACTTCCTATAAACTGTGCCTGTAATAGATTTGAATTCTAACTTTGTTACTATTGTGATGTCACTCTAAGGTCACAGGAGAAGATGCAACATTGCAAGTTGCACACCCCCCAAAAAAAAGAATAACAGTTAATATCTGCGATTTTTCAGTGTGGTTGCAAATTCTTTTTTACTTTTAAAAAATCTAGATTTCAGTACAAACTGTTGTTTGTTTTCCTGGTTGTGAATTATACTTCCGACTGCATTGTCACATTACCTGAACATTACATTATTTTACAATCCTTGTGTGCAATTTGTGCCTTTGTTGTAACATGGCTCCGTTGTGTTAATCCTGAAAGATTGGTCGATAAGAGCATTCATTATTCACCATGTTATAGTGATTACAAACTACAAGTTTACTATCACTATTAGTACATATACCCCTGAGTAATCCTTATTGTTCCCTGTACTTTGGTTTCATTCTATTACCTCTTTCACTTTGTAATTCTCAATGAGGCAGGCTGTCTAAGAAAATGCTGTTGAAAAGCAGGCCATTTATGATAATGAACATTAGTGGCACAGGAAATGTGAAATGCTGGCCATTGAAACATCTAATATCAGAATAACTTTTACCAGTATACGACCCAAATTATCTCTCTTAATTGTATTTATAGAGGTGTACATGTATTAGGATTTTATGTACTTAATTTCTTGTGACACACAAAAAAGAGGTGCCTTAATTTTCAAATAGATTATTTTTTTCTTATCTCCTAGGAATGATATTTTGTTAAGAAAATACAATACAATTTTGCAGCTGTTTTTGTTATTGTTGTATAATGTTTGTTTCTTTGTCATGAGAAAATACTTATTGCCATGTGTAGTATATGATGTATAAACATGTATATTGATCTGTGTAATCTTGGTGTTTATCAGCAAGAGTTGTGTATATATTATTGGAGCAAGCTTTTTTGTACACTTACTCATTGAAAAACATGTAAAGCTCTTAAAGCAGGTTATAAATTTGATAGTTCACAAGAGACCACATGACAGTTGTCTATGTATTGGCATGAAGGAAACTCATTTTATGACATTATTATCTTGCTGTAAATATCTATTGTCACGCCCTTAATAGTTTTTAATATTTTTTTATGTATTAATTTATGAGGATGGTGCTGTTTTGGGAGTTATCAAGTATATATAGTAAATGAATAATAGTTCATAGTTAAGATTTGATTCATCTGTGTTTGGGAAATATGAATTAAATAAAATTGATAAGAATGAAATTTAAAAACTATGATTATTATGTTTTCTGGATAATGTGATAATATAATTAGATGCAGATGTATTGTGTTATTCTTTTCTGGTTTTCCTGAGGCACTTTGTTTTTTCAGTTCTTTATTTTTATAATGAAACTTGGTAATTTCAATTTATTTCTGCACATTTATATGTAGTGCTCAATTTGGGATTATCAGATATATTTTATATGATTATGTGAGATTCTATCGGAAAATACCTTCATCATTACAGATAATTTTTATTGTTGCCTCTTTTTTGTTCAAATTATGTTGATCTACACCAGTGTAAGCCTTGCCTTATCATGATTATTATCTTATGATCAAGTTTAATAGAATATATATAAACGTCTATATTTTTTCATGAGCTTAGACATATGTTTTATTACCTGTTTTCTCAACCAATCCATGTGTAATGTAGGATTTGCCATTTAGAACAAAGTACAGAAAGTAAAGAAAAATGGCACCAAAACCATTACCAATTGAGATTTGCTGTCCAAAATGAAAGCTTTTTTTGACAGCTAATGGAATGTAGTTACAATAAACAATGATTTTGTGAAAAAGGCTATCAAATCAAGGTTGGTTTTCCAAATATAGTAAATTTAGTCACCGTTCTCACTACCTTCCTAAAACTAGTTTAGTGGAAACTAGTTTAACGTGTAATGAGAAAGCAGTCTTCTAAACCGTTTCATAAAACCACCTCGCGATGTAGTTTCAAAGTCGCTTTGCCTCGTTTAACTGGTTTTAGCGTAAGTGAGGACACAGCCATTCTTTGGGAAGCAATCTTCGCACATTTTGAGCGCGCTACTCTGCACACTGTGTGTAGAAAGCCTACGCTGTGGTTTCTAATTTTGCACAAAATGTGTCCCCCACTGAGAGCGTTTCCATAGCAACAAGATTGCTTTACTCGAAGTGGTATTGAAAATCACTTTCGTGTGACCAAGTGTAAACGCTAGTGAAGCGATCTTCCAAACTGGTTTCCTGAGCCAGTTTCCAGTAAACTGGTTTTAGAAAGTGTAATGAGAATGGGCTCTATGATCTGGGGTGTTTCACAAGGAATTGGTGTGATACCTATAAACTAGCAGACAAATGATATTAAAAAAAAGTTATGAAACATCTGATTAAAAAAGAAATATTCCAGTCCCTCATTTAAACATTTAATGTTCTTAATTAAAATGCAATATAAAATAACTCATGGGACCAATTTATAAATAATATATACTCCATGACTGTTAAATGATGGTATTTTTAGTATAAAATAAAAATCTGCATGTAGATGATCAAGCCAGATTTTTTTTCAAATCCTCAGTCAATTTCATTCAATATCATGCATTACATTGCTAAATGTACTATGATATCTTTTTCTACTGGGCCAGAAGTAAAATATAAAGTACCTCACTTGATTTTGATAGCTTTTCCACAATGGTAAAGATTTCCAAGAAAGTTTATTCAACCATGCAATGCACAATTTTGAATTTGTAAACCCAATTGTCTTTTTGCAAGATGTTTATGAATAAATGACTTACACTTGTATAAAATTAATAGAGATGCCTTACTCTCTGATGTTAGTATACTGTGTTATGTGGGTCCGGTTTTACAAAGGGCCCAGACGGATCAAACTCCAATTGCGAATAATATTGAGTTACTCTCTTGACAATGACTTCACGAATTTAGTTTGTTCCCAATCTAGCGCAACTGTTCTGTAAAACATGGCACTGATCTGATGTAGCTTAAATCACTGATCCACCCTTCTGTATGTTTGTTTAGATAGGGGCAGGTGACCTCTGCCTATATTAAGACAACTCGGTAAATTGCCAATTCATCTACTGCCATCTTGTCCTCTCACCACATAGTCTACTTTCATTTAGTCTAATGCCGTACCGTCCAACATTTCGTCTTACAACCATTTGGTCCAATCATCACTTCGTCTAATCCATTTCGTCTCATAACCAGTTGGTGTAGTATCCATTTAATTTTCATTCATTTTCCACAATTGGCACTTAGTCCAATTAGACCAAATGGTATATATACTAAAAGGCTATTGGACTAACTGGTTATTAGATGTAATGGTGTGTGAACGAATTGGCAATTAGACCAAGTGGATAGTGGACGAATTGGCATTAGACAAATTGGAAATAAACTTTCAAATCTCTTCAGACCAGAGAAATATAGGAAATTAATGTTAACACATTTTGCATCTATTCTGATCTGAGATAATGCTTTGAATTATTTGACTTATGGAAGGCTGATTTTTTAATAGTGAAGGAATTGTTAGATCAGTAGGTAAAGATGAAGGGAGAGAGCAAGAGAGAATCAGAGAGAGAGGGGGAGGAGGGAGTAAGAAGAAGAGTGGGGGAAATAGAGAGAGGGGGGGGGGGGTAGGAGGGGAGAGAGATAGAGAATGAAAGAAAGAGAAGGGGAAGGAGGTGGGGGTGGAATCAATTACCATTAACGCACATAATTATCATGGGTATATGGAGATTAACAAGGAATACCTGTAATATTTTCATAAATTTTAATAAAACAACCCTCGTTCATATGTGCATGTGTGTTAGTTTGCAATTTTCATTATTGTTTTGCATTCTCTTGCAATTTTTGAAAACTGTCCTCCAATCTGTGTAGTTGAGTGGCTGATTGAAATGTACTGGATTATTTTTCTGGTGGTTTCAATCTCCTTATCATATGCACACACAGAAATAAACAAGTTACCTAATCTAGCAATCACCGTATCAGTTTACTTAATTCTGTAACATGTGAAGCTATCTCAAAGTCTTGTGCCTTAGTAATCAGATATGCATGAAGGGGGAACCTGATACTTCAGTCCCTTGTGTCAAGTTTTTATTTGGAAACCTGCAACATTACTTCAGTTTTGCTATATATAGGACCCTACATATCTCCTATCAAAATAAAATATCTTCATATATTTTTTTAAATTCAAAACCTCGTCTTGCGCATAACGAATTTGGAGAAAATTTCAGGTCATATGGGGGGGGGGGGGTTAAACAAAGTCTACCCCTTCTTGGGCTGTCTTATGACGAAAGCAAAATAAAAATGGAAGGGATGGTGGATCCTTGGAGGGGGGGGGGGGTAGCAATCATAAAGTGAAAGAGAAAAACCCAAAATGCCTTCATTTGGAAGAAATAACCCCTTTTCTTTTTGCTTGTCAAATATTTCAAACCCCCTCTTAGCAAAAAATAGATCTGCTACTTCATAGTTTTAGTTTACTGACATAATGTCAACCTGTCTATAAAGGTACATACTTTTAAAACAAATGCAGAGAGATGGCGCTAGATACCCCAAGTTCAAAATTCAAACTTTCACCAAAATATCTGAAATTTAGGAATACTTTCACCAAAATATCTGAAATTTAGGAATCTTTATACTAGAGTATAACTCACATAAATTCAACCCAATTATTTTCTAAAAAGATTTGAAAAACTTCAATGATCCACCTATTATTTATCATCCTCATTATCAAGATCATGGTGAGTTATCATCATCATCACTATCAATCACAACAATGCTCATCATGACCCCATTAGCAGCAGTATCATAACAATCATCATAAACATCACCTTAACATCATCATCACTATAATCATCACCACCACCATCATCATCATCACCATCTTCATTATCGTCATCATCATCTTCATTGTCATCATCATCTTCATTGCCACCATCACCATCATCACTACCACATTATCATAATAATAATCAACATCACCATCAAGATCATCATCATGATCATTATAATCAAAACCATCATCACCATCATCATCGCCATCATCATCCTCATCATCATCATCACCATCATCACCATCAAGATCATCATCCCATTTTTCATATTGTCATCACTATCATCCTGACTGTAAAATTGTCACTATCATCATCACACATCAATAGGCATGTGGATTCAATCAGTCACACAAGGTATCTTGGTGTAATATATTTTATTATGTCTAATACAGACATACAGTATTACAAAAAAATCAGACACACAAAAAGATTTTCCATTTACAGCAACTGATTCTATCCCAAATGTGAAAATCCCTTTGAAGTGGCAAATAAAGTATTCAGCAAATATTTGGCATTTTGATTTAGACTATTGAAGTGAATATACATGTACGTGTAAAAATTCATTTTACAGCTTCAAAATAACAAATAATTTGGGGATAATAAAATGAATTGTCATGATATATAGTATGGTATACTTAAAAAGTATGGTATACTTAAAAAGTGGCTGTTAACAATGTCCCTTAAATTAATAAGTTTTTGAAAATTCAACAGACTACTATAACTCAACACTGTAATGTTGGCAATATGAGTGTCATGCACCTGTAAAGCATATTTTAATGATTATACAATGTTTACTCACATACATGATGTACTTCACATGTGGCATAAATATAATAGCTTGAAATAATGAACACTGACAATACAAAGTGCAGGTGTTGTGTATGAAGTGTACTTAGCACACCAAGGTGACTGTCACATCATGATGATTTAAATTCCAATGTATAACCCATAAGACCACTGCACACCTTACGACCCGACTAGTCTGCGACTGGCTTGCGACTGAGTGAGGGGAGATGAATCGCAAGGTAGTCATAAGCCTCGACACCACACACCTTGTGATCCGACAACCATGCTGTCTGCAACCCACGCAAGCGCTTTTTGCCATAGCACCTGAGAAAGTGCGGTTTAATGCGTATACGCGTTGTTTATCATATACGCATCGTGTAACTCTGCTGTCTGAAAGTTGGATTGAGCTTGCAATCCAGTCATACATGTAAGGATTCGACATGTCAAATGATTACGATTTTCCTTGTGACTTGTCTCGGACCGGTCTGCGACTCTTAAGCTGACAAGAGCTGTGACGACAAACCTCCCATCACTCAGTCGCAAACCAGTCGGGTCGTAAAGTGTGCGGTAGCCTACAGATATTTTAAATTTCCTTTATAAAATGAATATCATGCAGGAAAAGAAAACAGCACATTCTATACATACCCAAAGTTTAAATAAAACAATATCACAAACAGGGGAGCAGTTTCAGGTACCAAATAGTTACAAATTTTCATTGACAATTGTTATAAGCCACTGAAATCCTTGCATCTGATTGGACAAGAGCAAACTAATCAAAGAAAATCACTGAAAAGATGCTTAATGAAATACTCCCTATTTAGAGTAGAAAAATGAGAAATGAAGACATTTTATCATTACAATCAAGGTAAACATGTACAACTGACACAGTGACAGATAAATCATTAAAAAATAAGAACAAGTTTACAATACAAAATGTCACGACATACTTGTTAATTGGCATGAACTGTATGGAATGTACATTATTTCAAGCAAATATGTGACCTTTAAACAAAATCTTCACAACCCTTAAATATAAGATGAAATTATAACATTTTTTTAACGTACCTAGACGTGTATGTGTATGTTGCAGTACAAGCCCTTTGAAAATGTAAACTCTTACAACACAAGGAGACATTACATGGAGATATACATGTATTACCATTACCATACATGTACAACTTTGCACACATATCCAATGGGGTTATCACAATTCTGTGATACAGATAAGTCATTCAAATGATACCAGAGATCATGACTTCCCATGCTGATCAAACAAGCATCTAAATGTGCAGCCCCTTTTTACTTTTCCTTTCACTCTGAAACGGATGCAGACAGATCTGCTCGAATAACAAGTTTATAACATTATTGAATCGAATCCATCTGAACTCTTCACAATTAAATGCATAAGTCAAATGTAATAAGTGCATCAGATCTGCACACAAAGCAAATAATAGCGAGTTTATATTTCATTTTTCTAAATCACATCTGACATTCAACCATGTTCATTTTCAACAAAACATACCATACATACACATCACATATTATTGTGAAAAGAACATCGTCAATGTAAAGGGGGTAAACAGGACTTGATTTGACTACATTAAACATGTTTGCAACTAACATCATACTGCAAATGTATGTACCACTATAAATATACTATCCCTAGTGCTTGAAAAGCAATCTAATCATAAGATAATTGAAAAAAAAGAAAAGACTAAAGAAATGCTCTGTCATTAAAAGCCACAAAGCCTATGTAATTGCACTGATCTTTACAAGAATTAGAAATAATTTTCCACAAAATATAAAACCACAAATCAAACACAGTAAGACATTCAAACGAAACACAGTTTATATACATGGAAGCCTTGTGCACAAAAAAAAGAAGAACTCATATTGCACATAAATACCATGGTTCTTTTTCAAAGATTTTTAAATACCCTTAACTTTGACCTTTGTTCAAACAAATAACCAGGAAAATGGGGAAATAGTGAAAACGTGAGTTTATTATTGATCAGGAATACAGTTTAACACATAGCTTGATACCAGCAAAAGTACTCTTAACACTTGTGTAAATCTGTGAGGGCAGCCTTCATAGCACACATGATCACAAATTTGGTTGTATTACATTTTATGGATCTCAAATTCATTTACATTTTACTGAGTACATGTACATGTGACAAAGACACTGTATTTTATAACCACCCCCCCCCCCAGGAGAAATTTAAAGAAAGAAAAAAAATTGTATTGTTATCAAATGATATCACATCACATCTAATACTAAGTCATTATACATGTTACCCTTGAACACTTTCTCCTCCCCCAAAAGAAAATACAGATTTTGTTCAGAATTTATTCTCCTTTTTACAACCAAATGAGAAAAGAAAAATAGATTTTTAAAATGTTGATTTTGTTTCTTTTTAGGTTTTTCCTCTATTAATGAACAAAGTTGCACATTTGCTGAAAAGTGTACTACTGTATGTAGTATGTACAGAAAAAAAGAGTGTAAGGGGGGGGGGTACATATAGTCTGCAGGCACAGACCTTTGGCTTTCACACAGTGGATAATGCAGAGACTGAAGTAATGAGACTACATACATGTACATGTAGGTTCATTTGTCTACTGACTGCTTGATACACATATAGGGTTCAGACATCAGAGATTAGTGTATTTAGCCCCCCCCCCCCATATGGCCTTATAATGACTACCATACATGTATTTTGACTAAAATAGTCCCCATAACTTGAAACTGTATATTTGGACTTATGATTTGGTTCATTTCCAAAGAATAGCTAGTTTAGCTACTTTAATAGGAAGATAGGCAGCCCTGGGGAGATACAGAAATGGGTAAAATGAATATAACCTTTGTGTACACAATATAGCTGTATTATAGAAGTACTGGTGTTAAATTATTATACAATTCTTACTGTATCATAATCTTATATAAAAAAAAAGCCGCTCTAGAATAATGCAACATAATTACCATTATTATCACAGAACCTGTTATATAAGCCTTGTGTTTCAATAGATAATTTTCTGCCAGATTTACAGTGTACCCACCTCGGCCTCGGTTGAGTACAGCAGTAGGAGTTGAACCCACTGGCAACTACTCTCCGAGAGATGGGTTATACAACCACTAGACTCTCATAATAATGAATAAATATCATGCCACCACGTTTTGTAAAGATCAATGCCAGTTGTGGTGATTTTCAAGATGATTTTGTACAGAATCTAATCAAATGACCACCCAAGTGTCAGTATACATGTACATACAGTAGAATAAAAATAAATAAGCCCAATGAATCTGGAAGATAGGGTGTAATTGCTAAGAAATTAGCAAATTAAGCCCAATATTGCACTTTGGCAAATTGTAAAAGTAAATTTCCAACCATAAATCACTGCCCCACATGTGCTTACATGTATCTGTGTTGATGATCTTCTGAATGTCTTTCAGCTTAGTTTTCACATTTCCAGTATAAAATTCAGTTTTGTACCAGATCTAGATACTTTTTTATGTACACATGTACATGTAGGATGATATTGTGACAACCTTGATTTTCCAGATTTTCTCAAATCAGTGTTACTGTTTTCTGCAACAACTTTCGTTTATTTTCAATGCCAAGAAAGTACTTTGCTATGAAACAAAATACATGTACTCAGTACTGTACCTATGGGGATTCAAAGTTGACTGCAAAAGTAATGACACTATTTGTGATACAGGTACATGTACAGATTACTCCATTTGCTTTGATGAAATCACTAAAAAAATATCATTTAAAGAGTCAGATTGGCATCAGCTTTCAAGGGTTCAGTGGAATATCTTTTTTTTTCTGACCCCAGACATGTGAAAAGCACTTCAAATGCCTGTAAAAGAGACATGTAATAGGGAAAATCAAACTTGGTGTCCACCGTGTACCATCGAGAAATTCTTCGTCACAGCCTGCTTAGTCTCGGCCAACTGTCAGGCCACAAACATTGAATTGACTATAGCATTTTAAGGCAATTTCCACTTAGCATTACACAACATCTGCTGGTAATAAATCTTGTTCTACTCTGAGAGATTAACATGTAGATCCCAATAGTGTAAAATTCCCCATGAAAACACATGGGACTTTGCATTGGAAACTTGCATTGGAAATTTGCATTTTGAATGATTTTTCTTGTGAGAGGACATATAAATATACTATCTAATTTATGCAGGACAGCAGGAGGGGGTGCCTTACAGAGAACATTATTTTTACCACCTACATGTACATGTATTATCTTCTCAACAAATTGCTAATTTGACATATTTACATCGTCTTTATAGTGATCCTATTTTTCAATCAGCATTGACTTTCATATTCCTTGTCCAATTTCTTTCAACCTATTGACTTCTGTTTTTACCATTCTCTTCTTTCATAAAAATAATTTAATTCCCAAGGGTGGTTTGGATTAAATACTCCCCTGGCTGCAAATAAGCATGAAATTTCCACTTTTAAGTTACTAGATTGCACTGTGTGTATTTTACTGCTAACTCCAAGTTTTCTTTCACAGCAAGGGGCCAGGGAGATCAGATGAATCATGGGTAATGTGCATGCAAGGTCAAAGTATTCATGGTCTGGTCAAATAAAGCTCACAAAATGATACTTGATCCAATACGCCCCCCACAAGAATTACAGGCCACATGGTACAGAAATTCAATACATTGATTTTTCAAAACTTCATTTTTAAATGACAAATATCTGTTAAATACATGTATATATTAAAGCACCTTTGCTTTTTGAGAGATGGCCAGGGGGGGGGGGAACTATACTTAGCTTTCTGCCAACCACAATTACAATTACATTTATAAATAAACTATGAAAATTTGACACAACAAATGGTATTCAATACCCAGGGTTAACAAACAAACCTTCCCCTATAAAAATTCCCCTTAATTGATACATTTACACCTTACATACTGTACATGCACATCCATCTTGGCATATCAATAAGTAACAAAGAATGCATTAGTACATAATACAGATATGTTGGGGAATGTGCTTCATGCATCTTGTTTACCTCAAGGCAAATTACATGTATTTCATTTTGAAAATGCTTGGATAGGTTATAGGTGTTTTTGGTGTGTGAATAAATTATTACTATTTTGAGTTGACGTCAAACACTGTCATGTCTTCTTCATCATCATCCTGGTCTAGTGGCCGTAATTCCATGTCTGATGAACGTGTTGCCAGGACCCCATATTTCTTGGACTTTCTCTTTCCTCTTGACCTGTGAAAATACAAATAAAGAGAATGTGACACGTGTATCGCAATTTCTTTTAATCTTTTAATCAAAGAGAGGATTCCTTCAAGACAAGAGGCCCGTTTTGAATTAACCAAGGTAACTTGTCCATTCTGGCAACTTTTAATTCTACAATGGCTCAGCCTCAAAATAAAGGTCTCCTAAACCAACATGAATGTACTGTAGACCAAAAGCTTCGATCTCTGTTATATTGGTTGTTCCGCTGAACTCTGTTGGCTCCATTCACCATTTACAGAGACTGAAGTTCTAACTTGATCTGTACTGGGACTCAATGGACATATGTTTATGTATTAAGTTCAGATAAACCACGGAATTGGGAGTTGCGCGACAGCCAAAGCAATTCACTGTTTTTTGTCCTTTTAAGTTTATTTTTCCTCTTTTGGTGCATTTAAGGCCAAAACGGAATAATTATCATTACTTTGGTCAATTTCTTTTTTATGAAATAAAGACAAAAAAAACGATGAGCCCCGTCAGGGGGGTTTTGCTGAACACCCTAAATGGCGGCTGCATGATCGTGAACCGTCTTTGTAAATGGGGAGAAATAAAAAAATTAAAAATATTTAAAAACTCCTCGAAACAGATAAATTTGAACTCTTTAGATCTACTTGATCAAATAAAGAACTAACTTGTTTATTGCAATTTGTAAGTAACAAAAAAAATATATAATTAAAATGCTCTTGTAATACAGGTTTATTTTAAACATTAATTTTCCTTTTTACTTTTAGTTTCCCTTCTTTTTCTTGGAACCACAACCAGTTTAATGGGTTTTATAATTTGTGCCTTTTTTTCTTTTCATCTGATTCGAACTAACGTTAAGAAAATTCTAAGCTGAAGTTAAAACACATCAGTCAGTCGGCAAGCCCCTGTGTTAATGAGCAAATGGGCCAGATTTATCCAAGTCCTCTCGTGGCTGAATTCATGTCCCTGCAAAATCTCGTGAATTGTGAGACTTTCTTTCTCAAAGAATTTAACCACTTTCTCCTGGATTAAAATTGATTATTTTTGTACCATTAAGAAGAGTAAATGTTACTCTTTCATATTGGTTATTTCTTTTGAATAAAATATTTTGATAAATAAGTGATTTTTTTACGAGAAAAGATGCATCAAACAGAAACTTCTTCCTCTGTTTTCACTTGCAAATTGTGCAACATTTTGTGTTTTAGGTACCAACATTATTTATATCATCAGAAAGCTCAAACTCTATACTTTCTTACAATGTCACTCTTGATATGTGGCATCTTTTAGATGGGTCAGCAGCCAGCTTTTTCCATCAAGATGCAAGACGAGATTTCTAAAATTTCTGAGTAACATAAAATCCAGAGTTCTGATTGGCTGAATAATGTTTTCACAACAGGCGCGGGTTATTTGAAGAGATTACCACATGGTGAGTGTGACCTTGCAGAGGCCCAGTGTGGGGAACATTGGAATTTGCCTGGGTGTGTGGTCTCTGTGACCAATCAGAGTGCAGTATCCTTGTTTTTGAGCTGCTAAATGTACTTGGCCTATGAAAAGCTGGCTGCTGACCCATCTAAGATACATCTTCTTATACAAATTATATCATATTAAAGCGTAGATCTTCAGCTTTATTATGATCTGAAAATCATTTGTACTCAAACAGAAATCAAGTGTGAAAACAACAACATTTGTTGCATGAAAAAAATCATTTTGTTTCATGTTTTATATCAAAAGTTTTCCCTATACTACAACGTTTTTTAAAGAATTCCAAACACATGACCTGAAAGAATGATTCTTCTTCTTTACAAAGATACCAAAAACATGAAATTTGGTTAATATTTAGAGCAGCAATGGCAGAATAAAAAGAGGTGTTTTGGTTCGCACCAAGCTCATTAACTATGCAAAAACCCTATAGTCATGAATATCACTTGGATAAAAGAAGCTACTTTTTCAGGGCTTGCCGACTGACTGAGTTAAAACAGATCAATCATGTTTTTTCCGTGCTACAGTAGAATTAACTTAAATAAAATTTCTTACCTGAACCATCTGACAGCAAAAAACACAATAGCTAATAACGTAAATCCAATCAGCACAAAGAAACTCCTTCTCAGCATGCTTTTGTCATACAAAACGTCGCCAAAATCGAATTTTCCATCATGTGACGAAGTTGTGTTTGCGGTCGGTATTTTGGAAGTGCTGAGGTTAGAGCCCGGTGAATGTGGCGTAGCCGAAGGAGTGGTCTTGACAGCCGCAGGTTCCCCGTCGCCGACGTGATCAGGATCCGCTGCTAATGCCAAGTCCAGCTGCCATCCAAGAAACCCAATCAGAAAATAAAGCAGGGAACTATTAACTTTCGAAAACATAGTGTTGAAGAAAAAAAGCATCCTTAGGATATCAACTGAAATCAATTTGATTCCCATTTTCAGCTCAATACTGTACAAAATCCAATGGTTTAGCTAGATTTTCACTTTCTCGTACCGCATAACTGTGAGAAATATCCACGTCATATGATCACCAACAAACGCAGGGGGCGCCAACACTGTCTGATTCTAAATAATTTTTTAAAAAATGAATAAATAAAGGTATTTAAGGTAAATTGTGTTTATATCGAAACTTTTTTTTCACTCTTTGTTATTGAATTTCAAACTTCACCTTCAATCTTCAGCAATAATAGAAGGGCTGATGACGATATGTCCCAACTCTCCACCTTCATGATATTACATGATTTTATAATCATTTCATATTCATGCATGTGTGTAAAACTAAAAAAAAAAAAATCCCAGCCATATATAGCAAAATAAATTGCATCAGCAATAATTAGTAAATTTAGTCAATCCATCCTTTTCATTATTGGAGGACAAAATTCGAATAAATATAATTTCATAAATACAAAAGAAAAAATAGGAACATGACATCATATCTTGCTTATTGTATATTTATGAAGACGTGCACAGGACTTTTCACCGCCTATAATATACCATAACTTTATATTGTTCCGTATTCGATTTTGATAAAAATTTCACTGTTTTATTTGTGTGAGGTTATAGCTGTTCATTATATATTATGTTCAGCCTGGAGTGCCTATCGAGTTTCGAACAAGATCTTAATGACATTATCGGCATGATCACTTGCGTGCAGATGGGGGTTTGGGGCACTAGTTTGTCCCCCCCCCAAAAAAAAAGAGAAACTGGAAAGAGAGAAGGGTGAAATATGATGTTATGATGTTATATCAGTCTGAAAATTATGTCAAAATCTATCACGAAAATTGATCTTTGTAACAAAAATGTCAAAATTTTGCTCGCTCGCAAGTTTGCCAGACACGGCTCACCCCCCCCCCCATTTTTTGTGGCCCCATTTCACATTGGGCATTATCTAGGGGAAGGAGTGAGGAACGACAGGGGCAGATCCATGCAGGGTTATTTTTCTCATAAGGGGGGAGGGGGTAGAATTTGGGTTGGGGGTAGTCCTAAACACTGAAATTTGAAGAGGCCTATAGGCATAGTAGCGCTTTATTCTTTGCAAACAAATAAAATTATTACCTTATAATAGTTCATGTGAGCGTGTCTGATTTTTTTTGTAATTTACACCTGAAAACAAAACAAAGCGCTTTTTGTGAAGTAGATATGAAACTATAACCAAACAATAATCTACGAGTGTAGAGGGAGGTGAAATACTTGAAAAAAGTCTGGTTCCGTCACGTAAAAGTTAGTGGTGCTGTTGAGCCTTGTTACCATGGTAGTTATACAATTTGATGGAAAGTAAGTTACCATAATGGTAACTTTAATTTGTATGCAACGGGCAGAGGCGGGCTTGTTATGACCTATCAGTCACGTAAAATTAACTTTAAATAACTTTGACATTTTTATTACAAACATCAAAGTTTGTGATAGATTTTGACATATTAGAAAATAATATCACATTTCACTTTCCTTTTCTCTTATCAGTTTTTCCTCGGTCGTGATTTTTTTTTATGAGGGGGGGGGGGGGGGGGGAATCGCCGCCCATGCAAGCCCCCGCCCCTTCCTGTGAGTGTGCAACGCTGGACCCCGTATGAAAGCTAGGGGATCAAGTCTCGATCTAACTCAATGCAATCGCGATCGAGGTGCGATCGGAAATCTTTTAAGTCTGACAGCTATATATCCCATAACTTTTTTTTAAATTTTATAATGAATAGAACTTTGTTATTCCTGGCCCATTTGAATTTTCCAGTAAATTAAGATATCAAACTAAAAAGCAGATATTTAGCTTTTTAAACAGTTGTTTTGGAAACTCAGATACCACCCGCCAAGTGAGTTTTTGGTATCAATAATTTTGCTCACTCATGCGTGAATGAGGATTTATACCAGATGAAAAAGAATGCTGTTATATAGAGGTCAATTTGACTTTGTAATTTTATATCATCAATCATCAATAGTTCTAGGCAATTTCGTTTCTTTCTGGGACGCACATTATAAAAAAAGTTTACGATACTGGCCTTCTTTTTTGAGAGCATATACAAATGGCTGATGCCGCTCTACGATTTTCAGTGTTATTGCTCCATCTTTTCAGTGATACAGCAAATTATCATAAGAATTATATGAAACAACAGTTTTTTTTACAAGAAATCAACAATTTTATTTAGTCTTAATGTTTGACTTTCATCCTCTTAAATATTATTAAAGCAGATTGCAATCACGAATCATTTAAATAAATATCCATTAGCGTACCTGCGGGGGGGGGGGCAGAATTTAGGGGCAGACTGCCCCCCTGATGACGAGTCACAACCTATGCAAGGGACGTATCCCTGACCCCTCCGACGAGTCACAACTGATCCATGACGAGCCATAAGTGGCCCACTCCTTCGAGCTTGAAATCCTTTATTTGCATTATCCACGAGACTACAAACATATTTCAGTATCATTCCCGGGAATCATTACAAAATTAAATTGAAAAACATCACGCATGAATTACCGGGATTACTGAACAAATTCTCTTACAAAATTTATAGTCAAATACAATTTTCCAGAGTTATGTTTATTTTATACTATATGTTTAATCCCGGTTTAATCGTTTTATGATTTATGTATACAGTGTATACTGAATAATTTATATGTATTTTTGTTTATTTTTTATTCATTTATATATATATATATATATATATATATATATATATATATAAAATTGTTTATTTCTTTATTTTATTTTTTTATCTTATTTTTTATTTATAAAATGTACTTATGAAAGGGGGCCTTCACCCTACAAGCTCTGCTTTTTAGTTGGCCTCCTTCTCTTTCGATTTCATAGTATTATTGTATTATAAAAATGATTTAAATGTTTTATTTTGTAAATATGTATATTGAACTATCATTGTAAAATGTAAAAAGATTGAAAGAGAAAATAAATGAATTGAATTGAGTGCAATTCTCAATACAGCGCCATCTACTGTTCGTAATGATAAAAATCAAAATAATCAGCTGGGAGAAGACCAAAAAGGACGCCCAACTCATCTAAGGGTCTTCTTAGAATCTGGAAATAGAAGCAGCCAGCCCGAATTTTGATATAAAGCGAATTTACTGGTTGGAGCAGATGTATAAACTTGGTAAAAGCACGTAAATTTGTCCGAGTCTTGAATCTAGCCAGGCATAACCCAGACTTCGCATCCCGCAGAGTCCGTCTGTCGCTGCACTGTGCCTGTGGCACAGCTACGTACAGTGCAGTGCCAAGCCCGCAATCAGCAACAAGATCACAAAGCTGAATGACAGCGCACAGCCAGGACTCGGGAGACAGTGACAGTGACAGCATCGCTCAACAACAATAAGTGAAATGTAAATTATGTCAACATAGCATTGCTGGAGTCAAGAAGACAGCATTGCTGGAGTCAAGAAGATAAACCAAACTAAAAACAGCACCGTAGGATCTAAATTAGATCAAAATCTAAGCTAGCTGTGCCTGTGTTCATAAAAATTTTCAGATTTGCAAATCCAAGAAATTCAAAATTCTTTCCATTTTGTTTTGACTAACTAAGTTTTATAGTTTGGCCTGTGCCTGCCTGGCTGTGAATGTCTAACTTAATAGTAACAGGGTCTGAGACTGAAGGATTACGGGGTGTTTTTAGTTTAAGGTAATATTTTCTAATAAAGATAAATTGGGCATGTTTGGGCTATTAAATTGGGGGCCTTGACCCATTTATGGTGCAATTCCACCAGCGTTGAATTCCGCAACAATTTAAACGGTGATCAGGTGATGGCGGAAAATATCTAAAATTTATATTGGTCATTCCTCATGTTTAGTCTTCATCTTGTGAACAGTTTGTGAGTGATCTTTTATACAAATTGAACTCTTACTGGAATGAGACTGAGTAGGTTACATGTACAAAGACTACATTCATGACCAGGAGTGGTGCGAGATTTTTTTGTGGAGTCTAATGCAGCTTGTCGCAGTGACCGGTGTGTCGCCACAAAAAATGTACCTGAAATGATTTGAGACATTTGAATGGCATTTTTAAGATATTTGATGCATTGTAGACTAGGCACCACCCACCGTCCCCAAACAAGCAGATTAAAGGATAAGACGTGCTTATTAATAAGGAGGTCCAGGACTTGTGTGTTTGTGGCTTTGTGTAATTATGCAATATGGTGAAACTGAAGGATTTCCACATAGTGCTCGACAACAACAAGAATGTATATTCGGCAGGAGAGTTTGTCTCGGGACATGTCGCTGTCGACCTTCGAGGGGACATGAAAATGCGAGGCATCCGCATCTACATGCGTGGACTTGCCAAGGTAAAAAATCTGAGACCTACTTTTACTTCAGAAGTATAGGTTGGTAGATGACTGGCTGGCTGTGCTGTCCAGGGATGTCTCAGTGAAGCTTAGCATTTTGAACATGATATTTTTTATTAAAGTAGTTTCACTAATTTGATAGACCCTACCCTTAAACTCTTAAGGGCTTTTCCAGGGTTTTGATGGATTCCTGAAAAAAATGTTGATTATCTAAATTTGTCCATGGATTGATAATAGGAATTTTTTATCAAAACAAATGTAAGTGGATGCAAATCATTTAAAATGCTCCATCCATGCCTTTTAGACAGTCATCAGACATACATGTACATAAAGGCCTACAGTACAGTGTACTTGTAAAACAGATAGATAGGCCAACTTATATTTTCTATAATTATACAAAAGGCCTTCATGAACTAGTATCTTAAAATTGTCATGTTTGCAATTATTTGCATTGTTTACATAGATCTGTGAACATGAATGTTATGTAAGGTGTAATAATCATATAGTAATAATTGATGAGGTCACCATTTAAAATCAAACATCATGCTTGATAGGTACATGTATATTTTACATTCTGGTACAAATTCAAAGGCTGTATGAGTAGCCTCTTCAACTAAAACAGAGATTATGTGAATTGCCAATGCCATCATAGTGGATTATTATACATGTTCTTCTTTTTCCTTTGTCAAGTCTTACTTTATTTCATTGTTTTTCCCATTGAATTGTCTTTATTGTAGGTACATTGGAGTGAATCTAGAGGTGGAGGTCACCAAACGGGATCCTACACCAAATATTATGATGCAGAGGAGGAGTACTTCTACATGAAACAAGTCTTATTTGGAAAAGGTGATTAAACGATTCCAGCATATTTGCTCCTACTGCAGTTGTTCTAAGGGAAAGTTCACACATTAGCAAAGCAAAAGTGTTTTAGCCATAGATCTAGTCTGTACATCATCTTACCCTCCGACGGTTTATTTTCAATTGGTCTAATGCCAATTTGTCCAAATACCAACTCATGTACTGTCATTTGGTCTACCATCACATTGCAGCTATCCACATGGTCTAATTACCATTTTGTCTAATAACCAATTGGTCCAAAAGCCATTTAGTCCACATATCATTTGGTCTAATAATTGGACTTTTTTCTAACGTTGGGCAAAGTGAACAAAATAAAATGGATATTAGACCAACTGGTTGTGAGAAAACTGGTGAGTAGATGAAGTGGTGGTTGAATCAAATGGTTATTGGACCAAGTTGTCGTTATGTTCGAAGAAAGATTAATGGACAGAGTGGCTTTAGACAGAGAGTAGACCACTTGTTCACTGCTACCACCCTGCCTGTGGGGAATCTACAGGTAGGACTATGGTATGCCAATGTTGTACAGAGCACACACTTTAAAAAAATCATTAAAATATCACTTTTGTGACCAAAATTACTAATTTCCATACAGTTGCAATTTATTTTTCATTAGTAACTTGGGAATAATTTTTGTATTCACCAGAGCGCTCAAAAAGTTAAATTTTGGGCATATTTTTGTGTACGCCCTCTATTGGTGGAAAGTAATATGGCAAGAAAATTTTCTTTTTTTGATCTCTATTTTTAATTAAGAAAAAAATGATTTAAAGAATCAAATTTAAATAAGAGCCAAGTTGTATGAATAAAAGGGGTATTGGAAACTGTCAGTGTAAAAAAATCAAGCATTTGCCCGAAAGAAAAAGAGAAAATAAGCCAAACATTGCCACCCTTATTTTGCCACACATGGAGATCCTTGTTCATTGAATGAGTGGAGTAGACCATGTGATAAGTGGACTAGTGGCAATAGATGAATCTGCATATTACTCCTCAGACACAATCCTTCATTGTACTCCTTATCACGTAATTCTGAACCCCAAACCTCTAACCTTTGCCCCATAATATATCTTCAGACAGAATGTTACTGATTGACTGATTACTAAGTGGAAGTTCACTCCGACGATAAGTTGATTCAAAGAAAAAATAAAGAGAAAAATATTGGTGAAGGTGATCAAAGATAGTTATGAATTTTTAAAGAAAATTTGGTCAATGTTATAGTGAACTGAATGTTTTACGAAAATAATTAAAAGGTCCAATGCAAACAATTGCACTACAGATGACTTTGTATTCAAAGTATGACCCCCAATAACTTATGTCTGCATGAGTGTTTGTAACTCTGTAGAAGTGAATGACTAGTGATGCAAAAATATTGATACAGCTTGAGCATGTATTTTACATATACAGCGCTGTGCTTCATAATGAAGGATGATATTAGAAAATCAGAAAATACCATTTTTTTCAGGATGAATATGGAAATTATAATTCTTTGAGAAGAATCTATTATAGGCCTAATCAATTTTTATAGTAACACAATGAGTAGGCATATCTTTGCAAACTGATAGACTCCCTTCCGCAGGGATATGGGCAGCCGTGAACAGGGCCCTTAGCACTGCAACTTTTAAAAAATGGAGACTGCTTGCCACCTAATGAGTCAATAATTGTACTTTTGCCTTCTACATGTACATTGTTCAAAGTAGTAGAGCCCACCTATGGGTGAAATTGACTTGTGACAATAAAGTTTGATAGCACCTTTTAAAATGCCACTACACCAGAGCTCTTTGTCTTCAAACTGTCCTATTGCTTTGGTTTTCTTTTTAGATGAAGATGAAGGTGGAAGTAATCCCGTTCTGAGAGCAGGCCATCATGAACTGAGATTTAGCTTTCAAATCCCGTATGGGTAAGTACAAGGGAGAGAAAATACATGGGGAGCTTGGGGGGAATCCCCCCCCCCCTCCCACCACAAATGCCCTACATAGTCCTGGCAAAAACTAATAAAGACTGTAAAGAGCCCCTGAAATTTTCATGGTGTGCAATATAAACTGTAATTCAATGTAGCAAAATTGGGCTCTTGAACTAAAAAGTAGCTTTGGATTTTTTTTCCTGGTAAGTATGGTATGTTACATGACTTACATGACTATTTTTTTTAGACAGGGCATATCACATTTGACACTCTGCTGTACATGTAGTTTAATTGCATTTCTGTGTCAGGGACCGATATGCTTTATAGGGCAAGAAATCATCTAGCCACGAACGGTAATGATTTGTAGCAGAAGTCACTTTGGTTCTTGATCCTTATGATTGTACCTTTACCCTAATCAAGGTACTACATAAGCACTTGCCCGTTTGCCCTGGGCAAGTGAAAGCTAGAGTCAGGCAAGTGTTTTGAAGTAAAGACCAAAACTACTTGCCCGAATTGGGCAAGCAATAGAACGACCAAAATTAGGGACGATATGATATATTGACCCTAATTTTCGTCATGGCAGGCAAGATAAAAATCACTTTGGAAAAATAAATGCAATAACAAAGTAGAGTACTTCATGTCAAAAGAGAGAAATGGTCAATGGTGTAGAAAACCGCAAAATTTTCTTTTGAAGAGGTAAAACTCTTTTTTTCAATGAATTTTTCAGGCAAGTGAACTACATTTTTGGGCAAGTATATTCCAACTATTCAAAAATTTACTTGCCCGACTGGGCAAGTGCGTCTACATAGCACCCTAAAAAGTCGTGGAAAACGTATTTATCCGTTGTTTACTCTTTGCATACATGTACGTGTGTCAGTCGCTCTATATCCATCGATCATCCGTCCACTGTGATTTCATTGTTCGCCCATTTTGTCCTTTGTCTTGAGCGGATGAAGCCATCCCAAGATTTTGCTTGTACGCTGTATCCATTATGAATAGGTATTGTGTCCGTTGGCCAGTGGGACCAGGCCTTAAGTTCTTTCTGTGTTCCAATTTCAAGTTGTTACCTTGTGCAATTCCTTAAAACAATTTTAGTTATTGGGTTCTTTGTAAGTCCTTGTAACACCACCCCCCAAACAAAAACAAAAACCCATCAATTTCAAGTTATTACCATGCACAGTTCCTCAAAGCAATTTTAGTTATTGGGTTCTTGGGAGAAGTAATTAAGTTTTCACCTTTGAGGCTTGAACACACAATAAATTTTAAACCCCTATTTCAAATTCATGAGCAAATTTGTGTTCTTCACTTTATTTCTTTACTTTACTTGTATTTCTTTGTGTGTATTAACAGGAGAGTTGCCACATCGTTTGAAGGAAAGTATGGCAGGATACGCTACTGGCTAAAGGCTGAGATTGATAAACCATGGGGCTTCAATAGCAAAACCAAGAGAGCATTTACCGTCATTGATCACATCGATATCAATACACCTCAACTATTGGTGAGTGTCATTATATTTTGTCAGTGGAGCAATTTCTCCCCCCCCCCCCCGCAGTGGCGTCCCTAGAAATATAGGAAATATATTTCTTTGTCAGGGTGGGTGGGGGGCAGAACAAATTGACAAAGAAAAGAAAGAGGTCAAATGTTACTTCCCATTTTCAGAAGCATTTTCCAGCACTGACAAAATTGTCTGAAACCGTCAAAATTCATTCCGGGGGGGGGGGGGGGGATTGCTCCACATCCTGCCCACCCCTCAAGTTTGTTTGTGCTTCCTCCCCCCCATTGACTGCCACCTATTTCATTCCCCCTCCCCATACTTTGGTTGATTCATTTTACAGTGCGCCAGAAAAAGAAAATTCGTTCAATATAAGCTCCTCAAATACGTTTGGTTTTCAAATTTCATATTAACCTGTTAAAAATGAATGGGGGGGGGGTATCTGTTATGCTGTTGTAATTTGTCTTTGTGAAATCCAATTTAAATAGGATAACAAAGATGACATCAAGGAAAAAAAATGAAAATCTGAAATAAAATTGGGTGTTAGATATTCAAATAATGTTTTAGACGAATAAGTTTTCATATTTTATTTATAATGATTATTGGAAATTATTATTTTTTGTTTATTTGGCTTGTAGACGTAGTTAATGTTGGGGACATTCCTCAGAACATCTCAAATAACCCAGTCTTTTAAAGGTCAAGTCCACCCTAGAAAAATATGTTGATTTGAATAAAAAGAGAAAAATCAAACTAGCATTTCACAGTGAAAATTTCATCAAATCGGATGTAAAATAAGAAAGTTATGATATTTTAAATTTTTGCTTATTTTTCACAAAACAGTTATGTGCACAATACATTGGCATGCACATAAGACAGTCGATAATGTCCTTCACTCACAATTTCTTTTGTTTTTCATTGTTTGGATTATATTTCATTTTTTACATAATTGACAAAGATGGACCAACTTGAATGAACCATATAATATTGTCTAATTTAAGGGACGAATTAATTGTTGTTTCACTTTACAGTGAAGAGAAAATTAGAATATTTCATATTTTACATAATGAAATACATAAGAAATAGTGAGTGGATGACATCATCAGTCTCCTCATTTGCATACCAACCAGGATAAGCATAACTGTTTTGTGAAATTAAACAAAACTTGAAATGTTATAACTTTCTTATTTTACATCAAATTTTGATGAAATTTGCAGTGTTATGCTTGTTGGATTTTTCTCTTTCAATTCAAATCAACTTTAAGTTGGGGTGGACTTGTCCTTTAGGGGTGAAATAGGAAGAACAAATCTCCTCTTTGACCCAAGATCAAATTCCAGATTAGAAAGTGATCAAAAAATGAATATCAATTTACTCGCATGCACAGATTCACAGATATGGTGAAATAGATGGCAATGTACAAAGAACATATATCAAAACAAATAAGATTGCCTTACATGTAGATGCAATGGTCGAGTAGTCCGTCCATCGATGCCCCACTGATGCTGTTGGTCACACATAAAAAGGAAATGTAGAAATTCAGTGTACAGGTGTATTCAAATAAGTCTGCTGAAAGTTATCTAAACGCCTAACTGTGTAGGCGTTTAGATAACTTTCAGCAGATTACATGTACAATACACTAGGTTACACTACTGTATGTATGTATGTTATTGTTTACTATTGCAATATTAGTATTCAAGTCTGAAGAATGCAGGTGACAAAATAATAATAATTTTTTTTTTATTTCTGTTCTGTACAGACCATTTTCGTGCCCCTTTCAAAATGACTATTTAAACCAGTTTTACATGTATATGAAGTTGGGAGAGTAATAATTTCAACTTCAATGGGCTTTTTTGGAAATGTCAGGGGCTAAATCACCCATGGCTCATTCATTGAAATGTGAATTTTTTACCCTCTCATGAATTCATTGGACTGATTTTCTTTTCCATTTTATCAGAAAATCCAATTGAAATGAAATTAATCAATTTTTCAAGTTTTCCTACTAAGCTCCCATTCGGTGTAATCTAATATATTTTTTGTTGTTGTGTGTGTGGGGGGGAGTTGCGAACATTCACTTTGTTGCTATCATCTGTTTAATTGACTTTAGTATAAACTGTATATTTTCCATAGATATTTATATTATATTGGATGGCTCAGAATGGAATACCAGTAATATTCCAAGAGTTAAGGCAAATATTGCATGAATCGCAGATGTGTAAAATATTGTCCCTAATGAGTGGAATATTTCTGGTATTCTAGGAAATAAAGCCATCCAATGTAATTATTACCTATCCCAACTCACCCCCTCCCCAAAAAAGAGGGAGAAATTTGATTGAACATGTACATGGATCACTGTGCTCTATGCTGCACATCACATTGCTTTCATTGTTGTACATTGTACATGTTTAAATGCATTCGCACGTGCGCACTAGACTGTTGAATGCTCATCATACTCTCAAATTTTGTACAGAGCCTATTGGATATTCATTGGATTTCGGTCCTTTTTAGGGATACACTGATACTGCACAGGCAATTGATGCAGACCAAAATATGCATTTAAATGTATTGTTAAAATACTCTATACATGTAGATGATAATTAATAATAACTTGATATATTGTAGGAACACTGGGTTGATACATTAATCCCCTTTTCTTACATTCCACCTTTGGGTAAAACTTGGCATGCAATTGAGGGTGTTGCATAACTTTTTAGAAGCACTTGGCCAGTCGGGCAAGTAAAGTTTTAGTTAGTTGGAATATACTTGCCTGAAAAAAATCATTGAAAAAAAAAAGTTTACCTCTTCAAATCAAAGTTTTGCGGCCTTATAATCCATTGACCTTTTCTCTCTTTTGACATGAACTGATCTACTTTGTTATTGCATTTCTTTTCCAAAGTGATTTTATCTTGCCTGCCATGACCAAAATTAGGGTCAATATTGACCCTAATTTTGGTCATTCCACTGTGAGAATGTTGCTTGCCCAATTCGGCCAAGTAGTTTTGGTCTTTAACTTCATAACACTTGCCTGAATATAACTTTTACTTGCCCCGGGCAATCAGGCAAGTGCTTATGTAGCACCCTGCAATTTGTTACAACACGAACTTGGCAAGGTAGAATATTCTAGTTAAGGGAAATTCTGTAATATATTCCATACATGGGGAAGGAACTACTGTATCTCAGAAATGCAAATTGAGATGAACTCAATTATGATTCACCTCTCGGTAGTATTAACTCTCTTTCTATCTCCCATTCTCTCTCTTCCCCTCTCCCTTTCTCTCTTCCTCTCCCTATTTCTTTCTACCACTCTCTCACTTGTGGGTGTACATGGAGATAATCCATGCCTAGTCTGCTAGGAATGATGCAGAGAGGAGCTGTAAAACATAATTACTGATTTAAAGTGAAAATGTAGGAGTGGCCAGGAAGGAAAATCTTTTTTGGTTTCACTTTCCGGTGGTTCAGTTCAAGTATTCTGTAAATACTGTATTAAAAAAAATAACTTTCAAAGCAAAAGATACAATAGTATATTCTGAAACATTACTTTCACACTTTACATGTACATATGCAAATTTGGGCTAGTCCATGCTGTAGGCCTGGTTGTGTCAATTATTATCTTTTTCTTCTGCCCTTTTTACACAGGATTTTCTTAACCCGGACTATCGCTAACCCCGTACTATCCTTAACCCCGTACTATTTTTTTTCCTTTTCACACATGCCAAATTGTTATTGCTAACCCCGGATAAGGAATGCTTGCTTTTTACACACGAAACTCGCTAACCCCGGACTAGTGGTTTTTGTCGATCATTCGTAGTACAAGTGCTTCACTCGCAATTTCCTTAACCCCGTACTATTTAAGCTTAGCCCACTTTCGTTTTACACATGCGATCTTAACCCCGTACTATTGCTCTTAGCACCGCAATTGGTGGGATAACCCTGCTTTTTTGCAGGGCCAAATAATCCCGTACTATAGGTGGGGTTAGCCCACTTTGCAAAAACGCTGTGTAAAACGAAAGTGGGCTAAGCTTAACCCCGTACTATAGGTGGGGCTAAATTGCCATTTAGCCCCACCAATAGTACGGGGTTAAGGAAATTTTAGCCTGTCTAAAAAGGGTATTTATTAGTTATATATTTAATTAAATTTTGTGTATATGTAAAAATTATATTTTTATTTCACATGTGGAACAGTTTCATCAATGATTTGTATTCATTTTATCTTGTTTTCATGAATCTGGTTGGTGAAACTAATAGTTTTAAAGCAGATGAAAAAAAGTTGTATAGTTCAAATATTTGAGTACAGACAATAATTATTTATGACTGACAAGCATAATTATTTCTGCTATTCTTGATTCCAATTACTACATACATAATCAGAATGGATTTCTTGGATTAGGCAGATGAAGTTGCTACTAGAGCAAAAGAGAAATACATGTAGGAGCCACTATGGTTTAAAGGGGAAGTGAAAATGAATTTACATGTAGATATGAAATGAAAAAGTAGTTTCTCAAATTCAAATCAGAAAGCGTTGCCCTCAGAATAGAAATTATACATGTACCGGTACATGAAAGGGTCCATTGAATTTCACCTGGGGTGGTATTCTGAAAATCGTGTTAACTTTCGTGTTAAATAGCGTGTTATCTCTCTGATTTAACACGCCTCTATTTCATACCCCCAATCGGTATTCTGAAAACCGTGTTATCTGCATGTTATCTTATTTCATGTTATCTTCAGCTCCTCCAGTTTGTGTTGTTATCGACATTTCCGTCTGCTAGCAAAAGTGCAGCCATCGTCTTCCCAACTTAACTTCTCCTTTAGGGCAGTGTTAAATGTTCGTGTTATCTTTGAACAAAATTTTTGCTAACACCATTTTCAGAATACCAAATTTTGTGTTATCTTCCTCCCTTTGCCCTAACACCGCGTATGGGGGTTGCGCGTTGCGTACTGTGTATTTCATGACCGTGCGCGGTGTTACAACTTGACTGACGTGTTTTTCATGCTTACACGATTTTGAGAATACCAATTGTGTTAGCTAACACCATTTTTGCGCTATAACACGGTTTTCAGAATACCGCCCCTGGGGCACTTCCATTAATGAGTGGATACAGGTGTACCATGTGCAACCATGGGGTCTCAAAAAGCACCCTAAAAAAAGTACATGTATTTTCCATATTCTGAACATGGCATGTGAAACCCTACCGTTAAAAAGTTTTGGAAACAAAACGATTCCCTGAATTGAACCCCTAAACAAGTACAGCGATATTTCGTTAATGTCACCAGGTCAGTCGTCAGTTTTACCTTTACCTATGTACATCAATGGGTAGAGTACGGCCCAACCTCCCACATCTCGCGCAAATCGAGCTCTAATCATGTAGTGTTAATGGAGCAAACAGTGCACCCTTTATAAAACATTTTATTTTTTTTTATACACTCACAAATTTGACCCTAAACACGTAGCTTTCCTAGCAAAATAGATACACTTTTTTCATTAATTTAACATGTACATGTATTGTTTGTATACATGTACATACTACATGTACGCTGTATCTGTATTAAAACACACACACAAGAAACCAAACTCCCCTCTTTTTCATATACTGTACCAAACTTTGTACATGTACATGTATGTCACTTTCTATGTTTTGTTGAATTCCGTTCTATGTGCATTGAAAAAGAGCCAATTGAAATTTCTTCAACAAACTTCATTATTTTCACCATTTCGTGATTTAGGAATGATGACAATTTTCTAAATTAGGCTTGCTGATGCATTGAAAAAGTGAAAGCAGAGTTGTGCAGGGGTCAGACAAGATAGCAGAACTCTGTCAAGTGTATGAATCTCACCATGGCCTACATAGCATCCTTTGGCAAGGCGCTTATCCACACTAAAATCTCCGCCTACATGTAGGTGCTCAGCGTGAATATCACTGTAGCTCTATCCAGTATTGTGCGAGCTTCATTGGAGACTCTCAAATACTCCTTTGGGAGTGGAGGATGTGTATACCCTGGCTGTGTGTGGGAATGAATGATTGAATCCGATGACTGTGATAATAATTATCTGAAAGTGCTACAAGGTACATTCAGTGTAATATCTTAAGCACTTTAATCAGATTATTATTATGATTAAATTAATATTTTCTGTTTTTCCCTTGTCACTTTCATGCATAAAATTTCAATGTTTAATTTTAGGGCCCAAGGACACTTCTGTATATAGAGCTTATTTCTTTGTGTTAGAAAAGTGAAATCTTGGAGGTATACCTTTTTAATGTTTATGTAACGTACATGTACATATAAATCTGCATGAAAAATCAAGTAGTCACTTTATACTTTTATAGTTTTATTTTCTTGCTTTTGATAGGCTCCACAAACAGGTTTTCAAGAAAAGACTGTATGCTGTGGACTATGCGTGGCAGGTAACATTAGCATGTCAATAAAGACTGATCGCAAAGGATACTGCCCAGGTAATCATGTCTATATTTCACCTCCTTGTGTGTTATTCAGTGCATTGTACTGGTAAATATGATGATGATGATGATGAAGATGATGGTGATGATGATGGTGATGATGGTGATGATGATGGTGATGATGATAATAATCCTAATAATATTAAAAATAATGATAATGTTAATAATCATAATGATAATGATGATAATGATGATTATAACAGTAATGACAAATGATAATGATAATAGTAATAATGATGATGATGCCGACGCGGCTGACCCCGCCAGTGTTCTCCCTGGGTTCAGGTGCTTGAGCATTCAAGCAATTGCCCCCTTCCTGGTACTGTCTACTACACTCGGATGGAGAGTGGCAAATGTAGATAAAGACCTTGTCAAAGGATGTGAGAGCTACACTGGGATTTGAACCCAGTGAAGGGTAAATTGCCTATTCGTCTTCTCACCACATGGTCTACCTTTATTCAGTCTAATGCCATTCTGTCCAACATTTTGTCTAGCAACCCTTTGGTCCAATAACCATTTGGTCAATCATCACTTTGTCTAATCACCATTTTGTCTAATACCCATTTTCTTTTCATTCATTTTGCATAATTAACACTTTAGTTTAATTAGACCAAGTGGTAGGACTAATTGGTTATTAGATGGAATGACATTAGACTAAATGAAAGTACATGTAGACCATAATGTGAGTAGACAAACTGATGATAGACCAAATGGTAGTAGACGAGTTGGCAATTTGACCCATTGGCATTAGAAGAATCGGAAATAAACCCCAGTAAAGTACAACAGGGTTCTAAATCCAGAGGAAAAAAAAGTATGAGGGAAGGGTGAGATAGATTTTCAATTTATCTGTTGAAGACTAAACCCACACATATTATGTTAGAAATTGTCTTTGGAAAATGCATGTTCTTGCATAACCAACCAATCTCCCATGGGTTAAAGTGTAGAATAATAATGAATTATTTTCTCCACTCCTCATCTTCATCAGTTATGTAGCTTTGGAGTGAGCATCAAAATATTTTTTTGGCTCAATTAGAATATAAAAGGAGGTGAGTAAAGGCATAATCCTCCTCACCCTTTTAAAAATGTTAATACATTTTTTTTCTATCCAGGTCAATTGCTTTTTATTTTCACTTTTTCATTCTTGTAGGAGAATCTATTGCCATATCAGCAGAGTTTCAGAACGGTTCTGCCCGGCGCATAAAACCCCGTGCTACTCTGTATCAAAGGACCACATTCTTTGCCGATGGAAAATCGAGATCCGTACGCAATGCAGTAGCCGGTCTGCAAGGGAACACGATCCGGGGACGGCGGACCGAGAACTGGAACAATAAACTCTTGAAAATCCCCCCAATCACACCGACGTTGACCAACTGTGGTATAATAAAACTGGAATATTTCCTTACGGTGAGCAGGGTATCTTTTCCTATCAATTTCTTTTTTTTTAATAATTTATGTTGACTTTGGAATGGTAATCTCAATGGCAAGAGAATTCAGCTCATGATTAAAGACCCCGACTGGGCCCAAAAATTGAAATTGACAAATTATGTATCAATTGAAAGTTTATAAACTGCAAGATTTATACATTTTCATCACTTCCCAGCAGAGTATTTTGCTTTGGGATAGCTCCATTTATCGGGCTTCAAAGATAAGCCTTATTGTTCTTTTCAAATCCGTGATGTCATTCTGTGTTTTGTGATTCAATAGTTTTGTACACAGAAAAACCGGGTGATAGTTTTGCTTTCCAAATTTAATATGCATTTGATATTATTCACTTTTATCACATAGAAATATCATAAATATATTTTCCTTTAAGCTTGAGTTGATTACGTCTACAGCTTAATTGGGACTAGTTTTTGCCATATTTTTCTCGCTTATTAGGCACAGGTTTCCACTAAGAAACATTGTGAAGAGTTGTAGGTTTCAATATATTTATATTTACATAGTATATAAATGTGAGTTTTATGCATATTCACCAAACGGCAGGGGAAAAAAATCAAATTGATAATCTGGAAATGTATGAACCTAAGGAAACACAACCCTTCTGACTCAGGTCATTAAGAAGCTTGATAATGCCTATTTTCGAAATCTGTTATTTTGAATTTTTCTTCAGCAAATACTTTGCTATCTTTTAGTGAATATGCATAAAACTCACATTGTAACATATATTTCCTGTGACATATAAAATATATACATATCTTAACATTATAACAGATTTCTTGTAACATTTCCTTTGTCACTTACACTTCCTGCCTGTAAATTTTTAGCTAAGGTCTCGGTCTTTAATAACAGGTTTTCCATGATAGTAACATGTACACTCAAGGGTGGATCCAAACTTGCCGGGGGAGGGGCACATTTTCAAAAACAAGATGAATAATATGTATATTTTGTGGAATGTGAAGCAATAAACCAAATAAATTAACTATTATAGATCCTTTAACATAAAGCATAGCGATTGATCTTGGGGTTGAATTTTACTATTGATTATACACAATGATGAATGCAATTAATTGTATAAATCAACATGTGATCCATCGCCATTAAAGCTTTGTTTGACAGGGTTATCATTTCTGATTCCACTACAGATATGTTTAGATATCACCGGAGCTATGAACCTGTATCTTCACCTATCCATCGTGGTTGGTACCGTGCCTCTAAGAGCTCCGCCCTACACCCCGTTTGATGTGCTATCGGTAGGAAGCAGCGGTATAGAGGTGTCTTATCCCAGTATCTTCCCGTCACCGTCCCTCTCGGAAGGAGAAGGTATGAATGTTAATTTCAATGATAATAACTATGATTTAGTGTATTTCAATTCTGCACATATCCTATTTGTAAGGTGCTCATGGCGCACCTAAATTGCCCTAACGAAGCAAGGCTACCGATTTTGTGTGCTGACTGAATTTTGAGGAATTCTTTTCTGTCGATACCCGTTTCCTCACTCTGGTAAAGTGCAGCATAATGTAGATGAATTTCTTGATCAAGGAAATAAACGTCATGGCTTGGATTAGAACTGACAACCACCACGGGAGCGTTTCTTGAAAAGACTTTAATATCTGACAAGTCCTCTGACAGTTACTACAGTAACCGTGCTTCTCAGTCAGTCAAATTCAATGAAAATTGTCACATCTGGCAATTTGTCAGACATCAAATGTAGATGAAACGCTCTGCTGATTGCAAGGTAGGTGTCAGCACCAAACAAACTCAACTATGCTTGTTGAAAGGGGAATCCAGCCTTGGTAATAAAATGACTTGTGTGTGAAAGTAATCAAATTATGAAGTTTGAAAGAATTTGGAGAAGCAATGCTCCCCCTATCCCTGGGGGGCATAACAGGGCTAAGAATACCCACGGACAATTTGGGTTAAACGATATAAAGAAGTATGGAATTGGCAATGCTTATGTTAAAGATCAATTCCATCCCAATAAAGAGTTGATTTGAATAAAAAAGAGAAAAATCCAAGAATCATAACACTGAAAATTTCATCAAAATCGGTTGTAAAATAAGTACATGTAGGTAATGACATTTTTAAATTTCACAAAACAGTTATATGCACATCTTGGTCTGTATGCAAATGAAGGGACTTATGACATCACTCACTATTTCTTTTGTATTTCATAATGTGAAATATGAAATATTCCCATTTTCTCTGCATTGTCCTTTGAAACAAAGTTACATTCCTCCCTGAACATGTGGAATTACCATTGCTTAACATTTTATGGTTCAGTCAAGTTGGCTCTTATTTATGACTGTTTTTAGTTAAATTAGCAAAAATTTAAAATGGCATAACTTTCTTATTCTACATCAGATTTTGATGAAATTTTCTGTTGAATGCTTGTTTTTTTTTTTCTAATTGTTCCATTCAACAATTTTATGGGGTTGGACTTGACCTTAAATAAATGCCCGAGCAGTATGCAGTACATATTTTTGGAGGAGTTGGTATTCGAAACGACAGGCCAGGAGATGCAGAGATAACAGGGACATGTAGAGGTAAAAAGTATTTTGTAACTGCATTTTAAATGATGGAATGATAATAATCGATTGAGTATTTTATCTTCATGATACAGCACCCCCAAGCTATGCAGAGTGCGTGTTTGGAGGAGTGGATATACGAGATGACGAACCGGGCGACGCAGAGATGACGGGGGATCCCATGTTCACACCGATGTATACTTACGTTTCTAACTACGAATTCAGGCAACCACCACCACCCTATTCATTGGTAAGGCCTAAAAGAAATTGATTTGTCAGCCGTTATGAAGGAATGAAATTAGGGCAGTTGTCTTTTTTTCATTTAAAAATTTTAGTGTTTTAGATATGATAGGAAGGAGCACCTAGATCTATTTTATATGGAGATTAGGGATTGTTCAGGCTCAAGTGTTTACTGCTTATAATATGGACAATGTTCGACCACATAATTTTCCAATCTTTATAAAAGAAAAAAAAATATACATGTATTAAAATAAGGGTCAGAATGCACAATTTCAATAATAAAATTCAGCAAATTTTACCAAGGTCGTTTTGGGTTACGGCAACTGAGTTTTTGTCTTTTTTCGCCTAATTATTCAATCCTGTAATGATGAATTGATTTGTTTTTTCATTAGGACTAGTAATTCAATGTCTGTTTCTATCATAGAACCAATTCATGATAACATTAAGTCTGTATTGGCCTGTGGCAGAGTTGATGCCCAGAAAGCTGGCGTGGCCACATTACGGGAGGGGGGGGTGCTTTTAAACTTCAATTGTTTTGCAGTTCATCTCATGCCATTGCATGATGGTAGTTGAATATTAATTAAATTAGTTAAATATTGTAATATTATTATCCGTATCAGACATCTGAGCTGATCATTTACAAAACCGTATTGCCCTAGATTTTCTGAATATCAGGAAGGGATAGGTATATTGTTTGTATTTTACTCGGTCTCTTTGCGCGTATTGACTTTGCATACAGAGACGATGCAAAATATACCTTTGATTTTCCCTGGTCTCACATCCGGGCATCTGTGGTCACGTAGAAAGAAATATGCATCATATTGATCCGCTCATCACAATATACGTCACAATGTCAATTAAGATGGATACTGCGACATTTCAAATACGTCACAATGGTTAAGCTTATAGGCACAGTCTGCTCAACATGGAAAAATAGAATCGCATTCTTAAAGGGTAAAATATCTAACCTTTCACGATTTTGCTCTAGATGTCTGATTTGGATAATAATGAAAATATTGACTGGCTCTTCTTTCGGGAAACATAAATTATATTGCCCTTAAAAGAACCATATTGCCCTCGTCTAAAGACTCAGGCCAATATGATTCTATTGCGGGCAATATATTTGGTGTTCCCCTTAAGGCCAGTCAATACGATATAAATATTCACTCAGTAATTCCCCAATGATTGAGAGAAGCAGCATACAGAGTAAGTAATTTGCAGACAATGAAGGGATTCAAATACAGGATATGAAATTAAATCTAAACTGCATAATACAGGGAACAGTTTCCTTGTATTGCATTGCAATTTGCTATAAATTTTTGTATTTTATTAAAATATCTTTCATGTAGCGAATTTTGACATAGGAATGTACATAATGGCAGTGTGATATTTTGTCCAGTGACCAGAACCGCTAATCTAATTTGAAAAATAAAATGATTTTATTCCCTGTAATAATTTTTATGGCAGGTTTTTCAAAGATGTCATTCTTAATCAGAGACATCTTTCATTTTTACTTCTTCATGAAGGTTTTGAAAAGTCATAAAATTAATCTTGATGCCTGTAATAATTTTTATGGCAGGTTTTTCAAAGATGTCATTCTTAATCAGAGACATCTTTCATTTTTACTTCTTCATGAAGGTTTTGAAAAGTCATAAAATTAATCTTGATGACTACTGTCCTAACACTTTTTCTCAGACGGATCCTAACGTCCATAGTAGCGAAGAAACAACCAGACAACCGTCGCTATGTGAGGGAGTGTCATAGAGCCTGACCATAGATTCAACACGTTTTGACTGCTGGGTGAATATGTTTTTCGGACCATCTCTGAACCAAGATCGAAATGCCATCATCATTCTGCAAGTTTGTACCAAATGAGTGCCATGTGGGGTACCTCAGGTATATCAAAAGGCACGTTGTCATCTCTGTTATTCAGATGATACTTGCTTTATTGTTCCTTGTCCTTTCATTTATTTGGTAGTAATGGTCACTTCTGAGATGATGTTACGGTGTGATGCTATTGTCGCTTTTCATCAAAGTGTTCATAACCAATGGATTTACCATTATTTTTTACAGGTATTTGGACATTTTCAAAAGAAAAACTTTGCCGTCATTGCTACTGTAATTATTCAGCATTCTGCAAAATAAAATTGTACTTAAGAATTATATTAAAATCATGTAAAATAAGCCAGCATAGTTGTAAAATATGAATCACATCATGAGACAAAATCTAACGGGAAGTGATGCAAATTAATGATGATGATTATCAGTATCACAGATAACTCTTTGCAATTATGAGTTCTTATGTAATTCACTGTGGTCTCATATGAGATAAACTATGAATCAAATTTACTGAATTTTTTGTTTAACCCTGCATGAGAGATGCATGAAGATAGTGACGGTGTGAAAATAGTGAATAGGCATGAGTGTGATGGTACATCAAGCAGCATTGGGTCAGGATCTCTGCAACCTTGAGAAATTTTTTATTTAGGCATGTACAGTAGCGACAACTATAGAAGTACCATGTATAGACCATTCACATGGTTGGTGTCCCTTGCATAGTATCCCACTTTGAAACATGTATTACAGGAACCTATATATGAAGACCACCTGCTCATAAAGACTGCTTTTCTTGTCTCCCTTCAGTGGTCTTTCTGTACAGGTTTCAGGATGTTATGACTAGATTAGCACCATTAATGCTTTCTTGGTATGAGGTATGAAGTGGATATTTCCACGGTGACACTCAAAAGGGACCAACATTTTCATGTACAGGTTTTACAACATTTTTGCTCCGTGTTGATGTTTCGTCTTCTCTTTGTGTTTTATTGCATCGTGTGATCCCGTTACGGTAGATTTCTGAGCAAGACTGATTCAGATGCAAGTGGATATTTTTTCTCTTTTTTCTCTGCCAGTAGAGGTTGGAGTCAGAGATTGCTCCAATAACATTGCTTCTTAATTATGCATGAACATGGGTGGTCTATTCGGGTATTGGACTCATGGTTGTGAGGTGGTGAGTTTGAATCCACATTGTAACCAAATAAGCCCAAGAGTAAGGTATGACTCCTAAGAAGATCAGCCATTATGACTGATTAATAAATTAACTGATGTGAGATGTTTCCCATGTCATTGGTGAAACCAGTTTGGCATTGATGCGGTGGAAAGCTGCCAGTGGTGCCAAGATCCTGTGAGAGTTGTTTTAACAGTTGGTCCGTGATTTGCCCATTACAAATCAATTAAAATTGATTACAGTAGAGTGTCTATTGTATTGTATTATAGTCACTGCTTGAAGCTCCAAGAGGAGTGGAGATGTTGCATACATTGTTTGTGAGCATGCCAGGATCTGATGAGCAGATTTGTCAATTGGGTCAATCATTAGTATAAAGTTTCTTCCTGATCGTGATCTGAAAGAGGGTTAATTTTATAACCTGGAATGGGGACATTTAACACTCTTTTGTTTCTCTTCATATCTGGGTCTTGTGAATCATGTTGTTTAAATTTGAAAATCGACATCAAACACACCCTAAGAACAACTCATTACTGATGTTTTTTATCTACATGTAGACCGTTCATTACATTTAAAGGGGCCAGCTAGTTAACTGTCATGGGGAAAGCATACATACCTTTATTTCAGCTTAAGTTCGATATTTGAATTATCTGAATTAAGACTGCCATGATAGCTCAGTCGGTAGAGCGGGGGTTTCGGATTCCGGTGACCTGGGTTCGATTCCCAAGTGGTGCGCTAGTGCTCTTTGGTAAGGCATTTATCCTCATTACCAGGTCCCTTGGAGAGGACCTTAAGCAGTCGGTCCCCTGGTTGCTTGCTCACAGGCATTCATGCTTTCTTAGCAGTCAGGTAAAAAATCTCGGTATAATATATAAACCTCGGTATAATATAATTTATGTTTCAAATGATAGCGGAATGAGAAATCGATCAAACAGGTGATTGTATGGAAAAGCAATTACATACATTTACATTTAGAGTGCTCCTGTACACAGCAGTTTTTACGTAATCGGTGCCGATATACAGTGACATCTGGGAAAGGGAAGATAGAGCAAAAGGCAGTAGACCGACCAAACCAGGGGCTTGTTTCATATTATTAAAGGACTTGTAGCTATCGTAACTATGTCATTATGGCCACCTACCATGGTAAATTGCAATATTTGTAACTGTTTATGAAACGGAAACCCCAGGGTAACTGCATTTTCACTTTCAAATGTATGAAGCATAATGCAGGATGATTTACTTTTATTCATAATAATAATATTAGCAGGGCCCGCTGGGAGAACAGTTTTCGGAACTGAAGTGGCTACCCTGGGTAAATACATGTATACCGTTATTATTATTATTCAACGATAAAGAGAGATGCTAAGAGTGTAAGTAAAATGACAATCTGGACTTCAATCAAATCCATGCTGCCTGAACTTTTATCACATTTTTTACGATCTCCATGTCCCATGATTTTGTCCCTTGTAATGGAGTATTAGTTTCAAAACAAAATATGTTTAGATTATGAAAATTCTTGCACGATGTCTATATATATATATCATTGAAGAAAAATACTGAATATTTGTTAATTGTTGAATCTGCCCAAATAGGTCAGTTGGGAGAATAAAATAAAAATTTTAGTAATGTGTATAATAAATGGCCAAAGTAAGCGTACAACCGAAACAGATCTTTCTACATAAAATGTATATTGATACCTAGAAAGAAGTGTAGAAGGTTCAATCAATTGAGATGTCACAGAGTTTTGTGTCATTTATTTTAATAAAATGGCAATCAAATGCCAATACCTACATGCATGCATTGCACATTGGAAGAAATGATATCAGTGTTTTAACTCAACACACACTGCCAATTTGCTTGTGTAATTCAGAATAATATTTTTCACATGAATGGCTTTATCCATTTATGTCTTGTAGTAAAAAGTGGGTGTTTTCCTCATAGTATTAGAACATACCTTGTACAACTGATTTGAATAATGAAGTAAAGCCTCACTTTGACTTGGTATGTCTTCTCACTGTTTAAAACTAAATGATTAAGCTTCAAATCTATTTAAAAAAAATTTGATATTAAAATTGAGCGCTAAATATTTGGTCCAGGGTTGTACAAACTTATGACTTCATACTTAACGAGATTATGACTTTGTTAGGACAAATTATTCAGTGCTAACTCTTTGAACAATCTGATTGGTCTTGAGGTTTCTGTTAACTCTGCATGATTTTGTGATGCTTAAAATACAATTTTTTTAATGCACCATAATGCAGAGCTTTATTGTACCATATCTGAACGAACCTGTAGCCTTTTTGGGAAGCTTCTCTTGCTCCCTACATGATTTGTACTGTACCCATAATGAAAGCTGACTAAAGGCCAATCAAGACATGGTGCCAAAATCAGATGGTATGAAAGACCTTCTTTATTTGTTGCACTTTGAAAAGAAAATATGAATGTGTATCATTCAAATTCTTTAAAATGTTGGTACAAAAATATGTCTATAGAGTTGAGCAGGTATATAGTAATGACATCATTTACCAGGACCCATGATGTCACAATAAAATCATTGTGACATCGTAAAACCCATCATGATATCATAATGAAATCATTATGATGTCATGAATTCTGGCTTTACATTTTTTTTAATCATTATCAAACTGAAGACTTAAAAATGGTAATTAAATTGGGACAAATTTTCACACTATTTATTAATGCTGATGAATGTTTCTGAGCTTTTGATGGTGAAGGTTTGATTAAATCCATATCAAAGAATAAGAAAGTTATATCTTTATAGCTTTTAAATTTGTGACGTCATAAGCGAGCAGCTTTTCCCTATCATATATTGTAATCCTGAATGAGGCAGTTTGGAGACAAGATATCAACACGTATTTTTGTCTGTCTGATTGATTTACTCAACAGAAAATATGTCACAATGGCCCAGCTAGGGTTCAGCTGTATGACCAGGGACCATAGTTTTCATACACCCCTCCTCTGCGAATTTGTCATTTTCCTATTGCGCCTATGATGTAAATTATCGGTTCGTAATATAAAGTCAATAATTTCAAGTGTTTCAGTGGAATATGATAGATACAAATGTCTTTCTTATAGAAAGGGGGTATGAAATGATATATCTCGTAATATATCCACTGCACAAATGAAACCAGTATCAATATTTTTTCTTTAGAAAATGGCATTCTGGGAAATTTATATCTCACAACATATACATGTACAGTAGCTGCTTGTCTTTTACATCACAAAATAAAAACTTCAAATATCCATAAATCTGTAATTCTTTGAAAGATTTTCACCAAACCTTCACCAACATTTTTCTCAAATATTTCTGCTTTTATCAAAACCAACTTACTATCAGGGTGAACTTTCCCTTTAAGGCCACTGCACAGCTTATGACTGGTCTACAACCTGATATTGGAAAACCACATTTTACATATTTTCTGAAACTTTTGAAATGAACAAAAAGTTTTGTATTTGAAGTGATTGGTAGCCTTTGTCAAAGAGTAAAGGCTATATTGGTTTCAAATCATAGCAGATGTAATGATTGTTAATATGTCATTATAGCTAAAATATTTTGTTGCTATTATATTATAAGGGGAATTGCATATTCGTAGAGGTGTTTTGGCTCAGTGGATAAGTTTTCGGACTTTGAACCACAAGGTCCGGGGTTCAAGTCCCACCGCAGCTCTAGTGCCCTTTGGCAAGGCGTTTATCTACATTTGCCATGTGTAGTAAATGGGTACCCAGTAGGAAGGAATTCCTTGAATGCTCGGTGCGCCCAATCAGGGTAGCCGTGCTAAAGCCGGGGTAATAGTACTAGTATGCAGTGCTTAGAAACATTTGTATTAAGCGCTATATAAATGTTGCATTTTATTAGTATTATTATATTGCAACAATATTAATAAATCCCAGCTCAGTATTTATCAGTATGAGTTCACATCAAATGTTTAATTCCAAAATCGAGTTGCATACCAATCGTCAGGTGTGCATTGGCCATTACAGAGTATCAAATGTGAAGCCATTAATTTTCTCTTGTACATTTTAGCATTTTCATGACCATACAGTATTTTGGTGGAGCATAAAGAAAAATCTCCACACACGAAATACGACATGAATCTGTTTGTGTTGACCCAAGGTTTGGCCAAATGAATGTAGGTACCCAATGGGCCCACAGTAGTGTCTGGAACCAGACCAATTTACATTGTTTACAGTGAGGCTACATAGGTATTCATACAGGCAATTCTCGTCCCTCTATGGACCCATTCCCACCAGAATTGGGTTATGGATGTTTTTCATCTTGCTCTGCAACATATGGTAAAATAAAAGCACTGATTTTTTTTAATGATGTCATCGCTTCGGTATACTCCACAAACATTGTATAAAGATTGAACTTATTCCTGCATCTTGGTGGATTATAGTTTAGTGTGCTTTGTACTATCATCATGTTCATTTTCAATATGTACCCCCTACATGTGTGGTATTATGCATGTCACTCTGTAACATATTGCCTACATATATTATTATCTCACATTGTTTCTTACACAGAATAAGAGACCAAAGTGGCTGTATTTTAATACACACCTTGATATTATGCTATTTGTTTTTCTATATGTCGTGCGTAGTCCGCTGTAAGTAGACTAGATGTGCAATAGTTAGGGCCATATGAAAACATATATCTATTAGTATTAATAAAAAAGCTGAAAGCTGTTTCTTGGTGCATGCAGTATTCATAGTTTTGCCATGGTATCTCTCTATTTAATAACTTAATAGTTTTGTACATGTATGTCACAGACTCTTATGGTAGGTGCTTAGAGGTCCTTTACAAAAGGAATTCCCTCAGAGTTTAGGTAATACTTGATCAAGTTACTTGGATGGAATTGCAAGCCGTATTTAATGCAAGCGAACTGTCACGTTTCATTTTCCTAGTAACTATAATTATACGTAAATTATCATTGCAATATGAAGCGCTTCAGCTTAAAATGTACAAATTTCTTTGCAAATGTGACTATTTTTGTTGTAATTGATTGTACGATATTCAACTTTTGGTACTATTTTATATGTGTAATATTCAGCGAGCTACATGTATTCTTTATTACATTTTGTAGCTGTGAATGAAATCTGAAATGCATGTTTGTCCTTCCATTGCCCATTTTCTTAATGTTGTAGCTGATTAATATTGGACCTTCACACAAAACTCAATGATTGATCTTATTGGATTTGCAATCAATTACAATCCAGTTCACGAGAATTGAGAAACTAGGCCCAGTTTTCATGTTTTTTTTTGTGTTTGCTGATAACTTACAGGATGGTTCTTCACACGTGTATCCTTTTTCTTTTTAGATTTTGTATGTACATGTATATTATACACAAATGCATGGATACTAGTGATGTATGGATGATTTTGTTACGTGATGTAGATCCATCTATCTCACGTTGATCTATGAAATGAGCATGTAAATATCTACACTACGCCTTCACCACGGTGTCACACTGTATATTCTAGATATATTGTAAAGATGTCATTTTTCTATGGTTGTTTATTGTTCATTTCATGGTTTTGTTTGCATGTTTGATTTGGTTGCTATGTACATGCATTATCTTAACCTTTCAAATGGGTCTTTCTAAATAAAAACAAAAGGCTGATTGTGAATATAAGTGATGCATAATAATGTAAATATACTTGTATGCACCCTGTCTATGCTTGTTTCAATTCTTATGTGAAACTTTGTGCTCAGTCTTTATGAGCAATCTGAGCACTCTCTCACAGACAGACATTTTGAAAGATTTCAAACTTTAGTGGCCTATGAATATAAATTGACCAATTGACATGGATGAATTTTTGGGTTCATCAGGAAGAGTATCACAAAGCTTGGTTGTGTCATGGTTTCATATTCATGTAAATTAGAGAAAGGTTTCATGTCTCAGATACCATCATGTTATCAAGATTGAAGATTCCTTGTTTGACTTTCTAGTCCTCGTTTGCTGTTACAGTCCAAGTAGATTAACCTTGTCAAATGTTGGTTACATAGGTGGGATTTCCAATCATCTCCACCAAGTTACATGATTGTATTTGAAATCCACGATTTTGTAGTAAATGCTCAAAAGGACTCTTGCAGATGGACATTTCTTTCTTAAATTGTGATTTTTTTTTTTTTATAATAATCCTGTTGAAAATGGTATCATAAAATAGTTCTTCATCTTAGATTGTTCTAGGAAAGCTGTTACCAACAGTTTTAGATTAATAAAAAAAAAGGTTGGTTACCAGGCGTAACCTGCACTTTTCTCCCCATGCTCTTGTGTTGCGAGAAAAGGGCATTCTGTATGGAAATACTTATAAGGTACGAGCTATTGACCTGGCTTAAATTGTCCAGTTCCTATCATATCATGTAATTAGAGGAAATTAATCCCTCTCAGTTACAATCAAGTACACATGATTGTATTCTTTTTGTGTAATTATGTTACTTGTAATGCTGTAATACAGTATAGCATTACTTGGAGGTGTAATTGTAACTGTGAATCGTTATTGCAGATTGGTTACATCTTTAATGTTTCATTTTTAATGCCCATGCTATGATATTGTTAACTTGTCACCTTGTTTGATTGGGGATGGTGAGTTGGGGGGGGGTGGTGAGTGTGGGGATGGGTGGGGGGTGAGTGTGGGGATGGGAGGGAAGTGACACAAGTTGACACAGATTTAGAAGAATGTTACTGTTTATTTAAGTTGCTATAAACATAGACATAGTGGCTCAGTGGTAGAGTGTATGCCTCATGAACTGGAGGACGTAGGTTCGGTCCCCAGCTGAGTCATACCAAAGACTGAAATTTTATTTTTAATCTTCTGCATTCGTGTCAGGCGCTCGACTGGAGAAGGTTGATAGTAACATTGTTAAGCAGGTTGTGTGGGCAAACAATTCACAGTAGCTGAAGTGGCTTCCCTTGGTGAGTTATTATAATTTAAAACAATCATGTTCTGAATCCTTAACATAGAATGTAAATCTTCTATCGATCAATGACAGCTACCATAGTAACAGGCCTCCACAGCCAATTAAAATCAGAATTAATATTGATGTTAAGACTGATGGTAAAGTGCCCATATTAAACCTCTGTTTTAAAGAAAGCAAATAAGTTTTAAATAAAATGAAAACATTACAATGTATAAGTGTGAGGGTGAGTAATGATGATGTATTTTTGTAATAGGGTTTTGGGGTCTATAAGAAGTTTCTTAAGAATTATCGTGTGATCATGTAGTCTATGATACTTGTGGTTTTGTTTCGCAGTTGTTCATGTGTAGTAGATCATTCAGTCAGATTCAGTAGACTTTTAATGTATAAAAAGATAATTTGGATCATATTTTTTTTCTCAGAGTATCCTGATGGCTGGTCCACCTGACTGCTCTCTCTCTCTCTGTCACACCCACACAACACACATGAAAACACCCTCACTCACACATGCACACACGCACGTTCCCCTTTCTATCTCCCTCTCCCTCACCCATTCTCATCCTGTATTGTCTTTCCACTCTTTCCTCCTCTCTCCCCTCCATCTGTCTCTTCCTATTCCGATATCACTCTTCCTGTTCTCTTTCTCCTTTTCTCTCTCCCTGTCTCTCTTTTAAGCACCACCCTTTAGTTTTTATTATTAGCCTGGCGTTCAAACGAATACACAATCTTCAAAAAAAGAGTGAAATGAATACATTTATCATCTCTCAGGAAATAATCTCTAGAGGTGGTAGTTCAATGAAAATCCTGGAAATAGATGCTTAATGGTGTAATAGGTTGACAGGGTAGACTATACAATATATATTTTAGAAAGTCATAATTTGTCATGTGGATGAAGTGAAGTGGAAATTAATAAGATTCTCCCGGGAGCCAGACTAATAGTGAAGCTTATAATTTGGTGTAAATAGACTATTTTTATGTCACTGCATTTACTTATAATAATAGTAATATATGTGATGTACTCGTGTATTTGGGTGATTTGTCGGTTGGTGTTTGTGAATATTGACATTTGTGCAATAAAAATATTGTCAAAATAACGAGCATAAGGATTGTGTTAACATCACGTGTTTTATTTCAAAGTTAATTTATTTTGTAACTGGTGTATAATGGCGTTGGCATTTCCACTATTCGTGGTTATAACCCCCCCCCCCCCGCATACGGGGATGTGCCGCTCCAGTGGGAAAAAAAAAACACTTATAAGAATCCCCAGGAAAAGCCCCCGGGAAAGCCCCGGAAATGTCTTATGTTAGTCCCGGTCGAGAGTACGAGTAGTCGGTACATGGACGAGTAGATTATACCTGTAATATTTCCACATCTTAGTACGATAGCAATGGGCACCGGGGTACGTCTCACAAGTCTCAATCAGTGCATAATATCTGGCACACTCGGCCGACCGAATTGCATGGTTCTGAATTTTGAGAAAAATCCTTAGACATAGGTACCTTTACACGGTCCATTGACCCTTAGAAATGGGTAAGGGTTTCAAGCCCCGAGCCTAACACCCCATCCAATTATAATCTAAGCCCCCCGGGATAAACCCAGAGAATAGCATAAAATAAAATCGAGCCAAAAAACCACTATCATGGGTGTCGATCGGTTCTCATTATTGGGGAATGACCGACACTCTGACAGGGTTACAAGACATTTGCTCCTGCGACAACTACTCCGGGGGCCTGTTGCAGAAAGAGTTGCAATCAATCGCAACTCTAAAAATCATGCGAAACTTGATTTTCAACCGATCAACAGCGCGCATTTGGGAGTTGCGTTGATTATTTGACTTGCGTTTAAACGCAACTCTTTCTGCAACGGACTTATTTTGTCTAAGATTTAGGGTTGCAATAGGGTTTTATGCTATATTAATAGGGTTTGGTCTTGCAAGGGTTAAAGCCAGGGTTGAAGTTGGTAATTCCATTAGTGTGTGGAACTAACAGCGGAGCAAATGTCGCCGGAGCAAATTTCATGGACCCGACTGGCACAAAAATTGTGACAGTAAGCTAAGATTGATGTCATTTACAATGCATACGTGAGAAAGCAAAATGTTCTCCGATAGTGCACGGACCCCTATGTTTTTTTTGTATTTGTAAGTATTTGTAATTTGTAAGTATAAAGATATAAAACACGAAGATATACATGTCCTCAAAATTAACAAAGAATTGCGACGAAATGCCAATTTCAGTAAGGCATGAACACGATGTAACCGTATTGGGGTCCTAAAATGATTATAAACAAGATAAACACATTTCCGACTAGACTACGGGGCTAGGTTTTAGGTATTTTGCGCGCCATTATAATCGGGCGTATTAGTTACAGGGCGTTGCAATGAATTTAGCGAATTAACTACAAATCTGCATTTAATCATGTTTGATTTTAGAAAGTGAACATAAATTTATTGCAGTGCGTCATTGGAAACGACATCGAGTAAATTCGATCAAGAATAAGGAGGGAGAGGAGGAGGAGGATGAGTAGAAGGAGAATAAATGTTGATGATAATAACGATGATGATGATGATTATGATAATAAAAATGAGGGGAAGGAGAAGATGAAGGAGAAGAAGAAGGAGGAGGAGGAAAAGAGGAAGGAGAAGAAGAAGAAGAAGGAAAAGAAGAAGAAGAAGGAGAAGAAGAAGAAGGAAAAGAAGAAGAGGAAGAAGAAAAAGAAGGAGGTGAAGAAGAAGAAAAGGCAGAAGAGAGAGGGAGAGACAGATGAAGAGCGGGAAGGGGGACAAGGATTCTGGTATAACTCAATATCGACGAAGTACAGCTTTATGATTTTAAAGCTCTTCTTGACGATCTAACATTCACATCCTGGTGTAATGATTGATACGAATCCAATCACACCCAGTAACTTTACCAAAAAAAAGCAACCAAAATAGACTTCTGTAGAATACCATGACCATGGCCATGATGACCTTGGACATGTTGGAGGCGCTGCGGAGGTACGGGGGTTTCCCATCTTTCTGCTTTAATTTGATGAACCGACCGATATAATTTACCACACTCACAAGTTTGTATATCCCCTTGGTCTATATACTATCAATTTTATCTAATTATAGTTTGGTCTAACCATCAATTGGTCTAATACTCACTTGTCATTTAGTCTGATGCCCAGATAGGTCTAATCTCTTCTTTGTCTTATCTTTTGTGACAAGCTTTGTCAAATTGATTTTTGTGTTCTTAAACAGAATAATCTACATGACATAATCAAGCAGACTTATTGAGTAATATTAGATGATTTTTTAAGATAAAATAAACATTGGGTGAATTGGCTAGTTGGCAATTAGACCAAATGGTTATAACTATCTGGTTGTAACCATGGAGTTGAGTAACCATGATTAGAGCAGGGAGTTGTGAGGGGGTAAGAGAGTAAAGGCCATCGCACACCTCACGATTGGTCTGCGATCCGATTTTGAAATAAAACGTAGTGGAATTTTATGCTAATATTGAGACATGAAATATAGTGTTCTAAATCATCGTAGGAATACCTGTACGTTCAAATATATGACTATGCTCTCATCCTTATAATAAAAGCGAATTTAATAATCTAGTCGTAATGGCGTCATATCAATCGTAAGATTGGCTACGATTTGAAACCAATTGACGATTAATCCAAAATATAATCGTGCAACCATCCAAAATCCTTATATTAGTATCCATGAGGTAAATTTGAACCTAGAATAAAAACATATTTTTTATTCACATTTTCAGAAAATGAGCTGAATGCAATTTGTTCCAAAATTTGATCTAGGACCATGTCGAAAGGTGTGCCATGGCCTTTAAACGGACACTAGATAAAGTAGGTGTAGTCTGGGGCGGTATTCTGAAAGCTCAATTAGCGCTCAATTAGCATTTTGGTATTCTGAAAAGTCACTTAAGTGCCCCTTTCCTTATTTGGCAGGGTTGCGTTGCGCGCACTTGCAATACTACGCGTTATGACCGCGCGAAGACTTGAGTAGTTACGAGACTTTTGGTATTCTGAAAAGTCTCATAGCGCTCAATTAGCGGACTTTCCAGTGGGGAAAGATAATGGTGATAAGAGGTCCATTAAGTCTCACCATATCTTGCTAAATGTTGCTTTCATTTCGTATAAATATCATCAAATCGGTTTAATACTAGGAGGAAGGAAGAGAATAAAGGAGAGAGCTAAAAAGGGAATAGAATAAAGGGGGAAAAGGTGGTGTAGAAACAAGTAAAATAAGGAATAGGGCCTAGGGACTATATTTGGTAATAAATAAATTAGAAAAGGGGGAAAAGGGAGACAGAAATATTTGTGTACTTATAGGGAAAACAAGACTATTATTTTTCTATATTTTCTTTTATTATTAGCATCCTAAATTTTTTTGTTTTTGCACACTTTTTTTGACAATAATGAAATTGCCAAATCACGGCAGATGCAGCAATGTGCAGGAGTGAATTAAACCTTGTTTCTGACAATGAAAAAATAAGCATAGACCCCTTTAGTATTTAAACGAATATAGAATAAAATACAAAAGAAAAAAATAGTGAAGTGATGCCATCGTTTTCTCCACCTATAGATACCTATGTCATAACGTTTGTACATCAATTTCAATAAAATTTCGGCTTTTTTAAATAATTCTTGTTTGATTTCTAAGATATGTTTATTCAAATTTTGTTGGAGAAGATTTCTCATATAAATGAAAAGTATGTAGTTTTTAGAATAAGTAGGAATTAAGTTAAAGAAGAACCCCCCCCCCTATCATGGCCCCGAGACAGAGGCAAATAAAATATTGTAAAAAAAAAAGAAAAAGAAAGAAAGCTACAAATGGATTCAATGGATAGCCGGGGTTGTGAAAATCAGAACGCGTTCGAAATAAAGAGAAATGCACAAAGGTACAATAAATGAGAGAGAAAGGGAAAAGACAACAGTTAATTTCAACAACATAACGAACCTCTAATCTCAGATGCAAATGCTTTAGCATTTCAGCAAAAATTCTTTGTATCAAGATTGTGGTGCAGTGCATCAGCCGGGCGCTGCGCTGCAAGGCAGCAAAGTGAAGAGACACTGCGCGCTAGGAGAAAAATTTACGTTGTAAGAACGCTTTTGATTGGTTAATTCGGCTCAGTAGGGGAGTGGCCTAAAGGGACTTAATTGAGCGCTAATAGAGTTTTCAGAATACGAATTTGGAGGTACATTAGCGCTCCATTAAATGGGTAACTTAAAAGGATATTTAAGTGGAAACTTACGAGACTTTTCAGAATACCCCCCTTAAAATACAAGAGAAAAGAAAGAAGAACATGGAAGAGAATTTATAGGCCATGTGACAATTACCCCAAAATTGAGAAAATTATTGAACAGCCTTGTTATCTGCCCCTCATCAAACTACGCTGGCATCGCCCTTGGTATTGGTAAATGTGGGAGCTCAAGATTACCAATGAAATTTTCATAAGGGATACATTTTTACATACATTTTTTACACTCGAATAAATCGATTAAATGATTAAGATTTCATGTACCAAAATGAAGAAAATGTAAGTTAGGACGTGGTTTATCTCACTCTGCAAATTCACGACGACATGCATGAATTATGTTTCAAATAAAATGCGAATATTCGTAAATTTTTATATCTACGTTATTTTTTTATCCGATTTTCATGAGTTTCAGTGCTTTGCTTAATATTCTATTCATTCAAATCATATACTGATATTCTGCTTGGAGTACACCCCTGGGTAATTCTGTAAAACAATCAAACTTTTTGTAGATCCGACCCCCATTTTCTAAAGTTTTAATTCACTTCATAAACTGACCAAGTCATAATGGTTGAGAGCATTCAAGACTGTCACATGAACCAGAGACAGAAAATTTCACACAAAGGTCTCACATACATGCATGGGGTAGGACGTATGGTTTATTTCCAATTCCTCTAATGCCAGTCCAATTGCCAACTCGTCTGCTACCATTTGGTCTATCATTAGTTCGTCCACTATCCACATGGTCTAATTACCAATTCGTCCATTCACCATTTTGTCTAATAACCAGTTGGTCCAATAGCCATTTAGTCTAATTGGACAAAGTGGTAATCGTGCAAAGTGAATGAAAATGAAATGGATATTAGACCAACTGGTTATGAGACGAAATGGCCATAGACGAAATGGTGATTAGACGAATCGATGATAGGGTTGGACATTAATGGTTGTTAGACGAACTTTTGATGGACGGAATGGCATTAGACTAAATGAAAGTAGACCATGTGGTTAGCGGACGAGTTCGCAGCAGACGAAATTGCCATTTTCTGGACGTACATATTTTATGAAATTGCCCCCCCCCCTTTAAATTGACCATGTTAACCGTGGGCTCGTAGTGCGAGCATTATCTATAATATCAACGGACATCTCTTCTTTATTTCATTTCATTGTACCGCCTCCGTGTGTACTTGCTCGCGTCATTGACATTGAATTCGCTCCTGCACTGTATATTGAAGCGTTGGCGATATTATATTATGATGACCGTACATAAAACTTCGCCAATATTTCTACCGATCCAATTTCACGTTTTACCCAACGTGTTTGATTTAGTATTTTAAGTAATTCCATATCCATTTGAGACTGAACTGCGTAATGGCATTTTACCTTCTCGTTTTTTTTCACAAGGAAATTAATATTCCAGCTCGGCGATATTCCAATACTCGACAATAGGGAGTTCCGTGACACACGACACATTCAAGAACATATAAAATGTATTGTCAAATTAATGCCATTTATGACAATGAACAACGGTTACCAAGAAGTTCATGTAAATCATTAGTGAATCAAAACAATAGTTTTGTCCTGGTATATGAACAAAAGATATATATGCCATAATTCGTTACCTCCGAAACTTTGGACTAAACTGTTTTTTCGGTTCTTTAATTTTCGGCAAAGACCCTTAGTTGTTCATTATCATCAGTTGACTGGCTTTTTCAATACATTAACTTTGTTCTTGAATACATCGTGCTTCTTGATGTGGGACGTTAGTTTGTACTCTTACCTGCATGTCTACCTGCATGTACATAATTATAATCCTTTTAAACTTTATTACCAATAAATCTTTTATTGTTGTTGCTAAATACAGTTTTTTTTAAGGAACAGACACTTTCAATGATTGGCATTACATTTGTTTGAGCAATGTCAGTGAATCGTTGGAAGGCATATTTAGGACTACTATGTTTTCGATAAAACACTTAAAATGAATGAATTTGTTTTCTCTCGATATTCATTCTCCTTGGTAGTGACCTCAAAGATTGCTCTTTCACACGAATCCCACTTGTTTAAAGCATGAAATTCACTCAACAGTACAACCACATGTAGCCAGGATTTAATTTTGGAGTAAGTACACGCGAAGCGCGCTTCCTGCAGAGGTATAGGGGTGAATGTAGGGGGGGGGAGGAGTTTTCCCACCCTCGCGGACGAAGTGCGAAGCTTTCGCTGTTTCCTAGAATTAAAATCAAATAGAATTCGTCTCTCTCTCTTCTCTATTACCTAATATCATCTCCAATTCAATGGAACTTTTCTGTGATTTCTAAAGGAATTATGATCGCGCAACATGGATGAAATGACAATATACTTCCTCCTCCATCGCGAAGCTATAAGGTTTTATCAATTTTTTTAGACAAGATAAAGGAATTCTTGGAGTCATATCAATACCTCCCTTGGTAGGAGCAGATTTGATTGCAAACAATTCCGCCACATTAAACATCTTCATCTCGAAAAACAGAGAAGAATACGGGAATACATTAAGAAGATATTTCTTCCCGTGCTGATCGAGACTCGGAAGATTGAAAGGGCAGATGTTTAATCAAATGTGCAGTTTCTCTCCATTTTTTGCACTCACACTTATTCAAATGATTTTTTTCTAAAATTATTACAATATATATTGCGAGGATATTGCAAAAATAGTAACGAAAAGACATTTGACCAAAAAGGGAGATGTATGATTTCTTGCACATGAAACTCTTCGTTTTCATGATTTTGACATTCAATATTTCAAACTAAGGGTGCAGAAGAGCACACACGAACTATGTCATGCATATAGAGGGACATGACATGAAGTGTAATCGACTTTAATAGAAGTATACCCGCTTTATACAAAATATGATAGTCTAGTAATGATGAGCTGAAAATCGGAATAGCCTTTCATCGGCGGAGGCGTCAGGATTATTTTGATGGGGAGGGGTAGCAAACAGGGAACACACGGAGACCACACATTTCTTCCAATTTGGTCCGAAGGTTTTATTTTATATAAAATCGGATGATCTACCATAATGTACATTTTGTTTATATAATTATTGGAGGGGGGGGGGATTTTCATCCACTCCAACCGTTAATCATCATGACAATAATAATAGCAATGACAATAATAATAGTAATTGATAAGGCGGTAATACAATTTCTTCTTAGCGCAGCATTACTCCCGGCTTAAATTAGCACGGCTATCCTGATTAAATGCTCGAGCATTCAAGGAATTCATTCCTACCAGGTAGTTACTATCACCTGAGTGGAGAGTGACAAAATGCAGACAAATGCCTTGCCAACAGGACGGTGAGTGCTGCGATGGGATTTGAACCCCGGACATTGTGGTTCAAAGTCCATACGTGAGTTAACACTATCTTTTTAATACATATCTCTTCTTTTTTAAACACCAATTCTTCCTTCTTTTATTCTTTCTTTCTTTATTTATTTCTTCTCTCTTTTTCTCTTTCCCTTTCTTATTCACTTTCACTTCATTTCCCCTTTATTCACTACGAGAAAAATCATGGGGGCGGTCGGGGTGGGTCGCTTCCTGCCCCACCTACAGCTCCGTCCCTGCTTTCCGTGATAGTTCTCCATTTCTCCCCCTTTTGCCCCCCCCCCCATTTGCTGTTTTATTTCTTGAGATTTTCTCACTACTTGTTCTCATATCATTATTAATTTCCCCCCTCCAGGTTCTTCTTGATATATATACTATTCACACTGTATCGGATAAGATACGCAGAGGGGTAGCAAATTATAAAAAAAAATGTAATTGAATTATAACTGTAGAATTTAAAGAAACATAGACAATGTGTTATTGCGGTTACGATGAAACACTAAAATGCCATTCTCGACGGAGGAGGGGGGGGGGGGGGCAATGGTTAACCGTCATTGGCCATAACGTGATAGATATAAACAAAAAATAATAAAAAATATTCAATAAAAATGATCCTCTGATTAACAATAATCATATAGAAACAATAATCAATTTATATCACTAAACAGTCTCCCTCACTAGCAATTATCAGAAAGGCATAACTACAAACCAAGCTCTTTCGCAGTTTGAGGTTGATTATTAATTCATTTCAAGAGCTCTGGGCCTTGTGTGAAAAATAAGCACAGTAGAATAATAATAATAGATGAGACGTACATGCCTAGAAGTAATCATGGATGAAGCAGGAGCTATTTGCTGATTACAATGCCAATTTCAACGCAAGCAAGTGTTATAGAGGGTCTGCATGACCCATGTCATGTATGGATACAGAATAATAGAAATTATTTGCACTCCAAAATTAATGAAAAATACCTGCAAGTGGTTGACTATTTCGGATAAAAAACACTTCGGACATGTCAGAAGGGAATCACTCCGATGGCAATACAAAGTATAAAATGGTTTTAACTAAACGTCATTGTTTAACTTTTCTTTTTTTTTCATATGTAACGCTATCTGTTTTTTTAATGATTGTGTTAATTTGCTTAACTATCATTTTGAAAGTTATAAATAAGAGCCATATTTACATACTTAGATTAATAAATAAGATAATAACATTTGGAATCTTATATAATTGAAGTGTCCCCTTTTAGAATGGAATATCGAAAAGTTTCATCTCGCGCTTAAGAAGAGGAATAGGAAGAGGCCCATTTTTAGGTCTCAATATCAATTTTTCCGCTCGCATCAATTGTTCAATTATACTTATCCTATTCATGGTTACAAAAACTTGCTTAGATTCAATATTTAGGTCAGAACGTCAACATCATTTGATTGTTGAAATATGTACCGTCTTCCTAGCTAATTGAAAACAGTCCGTAACAGGTCCCTTTTCGATCAGACTGGAATACATATTAAAACTTTCTGCTCGCGCTTCGCGCTCGCAATAATTATTTTTGGCGAATAATATTGGCGAAAGCTGGATCCGCCCCTGCGCAGTGTATTAACTGATTTTTTTTTACAAATTCACCGAAAATATGCACGAAAGAAAAAGTTAACGCGTGCTGTCCCCCCCCCCGCCCACAAAAAAATCTGCGTACGGTCACGAACGTGCAGAAGACAAACAAAATCGGTAGCGGAAAAAACTCTTGCATGTCAACATATCAATGGCAGCCGGGTACGTCCGGTATATCAGGACTTAACATGCTTGACAATGTCCGGCTTTTGCTGACAAGAAAATCGAAAGGGGAAAACATACCTCAATACCCAAGATAGGTTACTGAAAACCAGAATTTTATTCCTTGTATCGCGACATATTTACACTACCATAACATAAACAAAACGATGTAATGTCACTATAGTATAGCATGATATACATTTCAATAAATATAATTTTCACTTCATGGTTCCCACCTGATAAGGTGAATTTGAATTGATTATAGGAACTCTCCCACAAGTCTGCTTGTCTCGGGCTCCTAAAAACTATTCATGTCATTATTAGATTTTAAACCCATGTAAATGTATTCAACAGTGTTCGATATATTTCGATGCACGTTTGGTTTTCAATGAAAATATCAATTCATTAATTTCATTCAATATTTTATTTCCTGTTTCGATAAAAGATCACTGGAACTGATTGTGCATCGTTTGCAATTAATTTTATTAAAGGACAACTCCTCCCCAACAAAAAGGTGATTTGAGTAAAAAAATCCAACAAGCTAAACATTGGAAATTTCATCGAAAACTGGGGTAAAGTAAGAAAGTTGTGACATTTTGAAATTTTGTATTTCATTTCATGAAATATAAAATATTCAATATTTCAATATTCGCCTCACTATCATGTGAAACAAAGTTTGATTTCTCCCTGAACACGTGTTATTACTTTAACATTTTATGGTTCAGTCAAGTTGTTCCTTATTGTCAAATCTGCAAAAATGGAAAATATAATTCAAGAAATAGTGATAAAAGGACATCATTGACTCTTTCATTTGCATGTCACTGAGTTGTGCATGACCGAAACTTTAAAATGTCATCACTTTCTTATTTTACATCCGACTTGGATGAAATTATCTGCGCATAATCATGATTGCTTGATTTTTATCTATTGATTCAAATCAACACTTTTCTGTGGTGGATTTGACCTTTAAAAAAGGTTTACTTTTACCCCTAATTTGGGTATATTTTTAGGTAAATTGCCACTTGGTATAGCTCTAACCACTTTCTATACTTTGGTTTCATTCCCAGTTCGCCTACAACCAGATATAGCCATAATGGTCTAATTGCTATTTTAGCCTATATTTGTCTCTTTTGTCTAATTCCCACTTATGCTATACCTTCTGATATTATTATCCACTTGGTTTACCAACTGCCTTGAACCCAAAATAACACTAACATTACGACTGGTATTAGACGAAGATTAGACCAAATGGTAGATCATGATGTTGTTAGACGATCTGATAATTAGACCATTTTGAATTCAATAAGAATAATGAATTCAGTAAGAAGTTACCATTTTATGTAACCCCGTATGGGTAAAAATGGAGTTGTTCGAAGAATGAAAATCGTGATTAAAATCGTAATACGTCACTTACGATGATATGCCATTTAGGCGTAGATCGGCCAAACCCCATCAAGTTGATTTGAATGAAATCAAGAAGGGGGGAAAATCGCCCAAAATGACCTGAAAAGTGAAGCCATCATCATGGCCGTACGCAGCAGGGGGGCAGTTGCCACCAACAAAACATTTTCTTAATGAAAATTTTCACAAAATTCACCCAAAGTATGCAAGAAATCCTTAATTTCCACTTGAAAAAGGGGAAAATCGCCTCAATGAAAAGCTCGGTCGCTTCGCAACCTCGCTTTTGTGTTTTTTTCGAAAAAAATTACACGTGCTGCCCCTCTTTATGCCCCCCGCTCAAAATTTCTGCGCACGGCCATGGAAGTCACAGTATAAATGAATTGAATAGTTACGTTGTACTATACTATTACAGTAGGGTGGATAAACTACAAATGTGATCACCATAGACTGGCTCAATTTACTTTTCAAAGCAAAATGAGCCGACCAATGATCGACCACTAATTATCTTTAATATATATAGGTAATCATTTATAATATAAATTCCAGAATAATCCAGAATAGAAATGCAAAGTTATGAGGACACAAATAAGGAAAAAATATCGGTTTACTCGTTTATTCATTAATATTCTAATCAGGTGTAGTGCATTTTACATTATCTTGTTCAGCGTGACAATTTTATTCGTCATTCGGAGATTATACAATGCGCCATCGATGCAACTTTTTATCTCTTCCCAAGTAGACACCGAACTATTTTACTAATAATTATACTGTCAATTAACATCAAACAAAGTTGCTGTGTATTACACAAAGCATGGACCTAGATCCATGCACAAAGATACCTTTTTCACTTTGAGGACGCATAAATACAACTTTTTCCCCTGTCAATCCTGTCATCCTCCGTAAATCCATACACCCGGTGACATATTGCATCAGAATTAGAAAAGAAAATGCGAAATTAAAGTTGGCTTGGAAATCTACATTCAAATTTGTTTAAGTCACCTTGAGCATATGCTTTGATTTTGGTCATCCACGTTTTGATTGTCAGGTATACATTAAACTTGATGTGGCCATGGTGACAGTTTTTTTTTATTCAACCCATGTTTAGCCTCTCACGAACACATTCTGAATAGAGAAAATACGCTGTAACAAAAAAAATCTTTGAATTCGGTATACCCCTTGACTGACATAACCAATAATAAAGTTGGTATTGCATTTTTAAGAGAGAGAAGCAAGACAACACATTTTTTTCAGTGAAACATAAATATAGTAATACGAACACTTCTATACTCTTCTTTCATATATTTTCCTGGTATTTTTTTCAGTTCAGAAAACACTTTTGAAATACATGTACGTCATAGGACTGAGGAAGTTGCCCACCTACCCACTACTGTTGCACCAACCCTGAACACATGGCCATGGGAAGCGGGGGTGCTGTGTGTATTATTCTTCGTAGAAAGCACCCCCATCTGGAGAAAAATAAAATAGTAGAAACGTAACCAAAATGACCTTCATTTTATATTGAAACCCCCTTTTTGCTTTTCAAATGTCTCTGGCCAATTTGATTTCCCGTTTTGATCTGAAAACCTTTTTTTGTGCTTTTCTTTTCAAATTTACATCAGCACCCCCAGTCCAAAAATTGTTCCCAGGGCCCTATATACCTGAAAATACTGAAAGAATCCATCACAGAAGAATGCACCGTTATATCATGGACATGACAGAATATACTAAGTGTCTTTTCAATTCTTTCCAGATATAGTAACTGATTTAGGTGGTCCATGGTCGAATTATCATAATTTTTTTACAGACACTTGCACTATATCTGCTGGGGAGTTCAGGCAAGAAATTAACCGTTTTAAAGGTTGAAATGGCAATGTCTGACAATCATTCTATATACCGATCCAGGTATTTTTTATCTTCGTTAATGGTGGAAACACCATCAGTTCTTCGGGCACTTACAATATTCCTCTTGTCTATACAGAGACATCAGCTTGACGATCATCAGAAGCGACACTTGGTTGCGTCTTGGTAGGATCAGTACTGTCCGGCAAACCTTTGAATATCTTCACCTTGAACGCCCTCTCGAATCCTTTTTGAAACTGTTGATACTGCATCGTGTAGATGAAGGGATTCGCGCATAAGTTAGCGTACACAAAAATTTTCGTTACGGCGTACCAGATTCCCTGAAAGTCCAAGGGCCCACCGAGGTTGTAGACCAAGTAGTTGAAGGCGATAGGAGCCCAGCAGATGGCGTAGGTAAGAGAAACTGTAAGCATCGTCTTGATGACATTACGAGAGGCCCGTTCGCTTCTCTCCGACCTGCCCCTTTTCGGTGGATGCATGGCTCTATCGCATGTATTTGAATTTGTGGATTTAGAAGACACTGTCGGAGCAGGTTGACCGATTGGCTTCCGCAGTTTGGACAAGATGCGGATATAGCTGAACCCCATCACACCCAGAGGGCCAGCATATGTTATGAAAAAGATGAACACGCCGATTACTCCCTGCATGATCTTGTTGGGCCAACCCGGAATGCAGCCATAGATAGGATGGATGACATGGATGGCGGGCCAGTAGCAGTCGAGGACGAAACCGGAAGACCAGGTCACTACCGAAATCAACTTGATCCGCCGTTTTAGCTTCTTGGCAGAACTGCGGTATTTCGCCGGGTAGATGATGGCACAGTACCGGTCGAGCGTGATGCTGACGAGATTGAGACTCGATGAAATAAAAAGGGCCCAGAGGACGTACTCAGAGGCCCAGATTTGACAGAAGATGAGGTTCGCCAAGCTGGTTGGGTCTAACGTAATCTTCGGCAGGAAACAGATCAGCAAGAATACAAAAGACGTGGTGAAATCGATGATGGATTGATTGATAATGAACGAGTTGATGAGATTCCGAAGAGACTTGTCCTTGAAGAAAACAAAAAGTACGAGTCCATTTCCTAAAACGCCAAGGAAGCCAATAAGGGCTTCAAGAATTACCCAGATCATAGGTTTACCTCCATAACCACCATCCCCATCCCCACCACCTCCTCCTCCTTCATCACTACTGTTATTGTAATCTGTTCCACTGACGTCGTCGAATCCGAAATATGTCGTGCTCTCTGTCAGGTTCATAAAATCAGTCATGTTTAATGATTCAAGCTTGCTTCAAAGTGAGCCCAGCCAGTAATTTTTTGCAGTTTTTATAAGAACAATCAAACCCCAAACGCTGACTTTCCGGCTTTCTTTCTCTTTCAACAAGTATACATGGGAACTACCCGGGAAATGACGGGGTAGAATAAGGTCACGTTCAGTAAACTCCAGCTACACTTCAGCTTCAGATTTTAACAGTCGACTTTAATTTGATTCCTCGCAGGCAAATGACGATAAAACTATCAGAATGTCAGCTTTGGTTCAATCAACCAACGTTCCGTGCGTATTGTCGATCACAGACAGATCAGGCGTCGGCAGATTGAACAACGATGGTCGAATTCAAAATCGAAGTTGAAACAGACTATAATTATTCCCGAATAACCTGCGCAAAAAACAATGAATAAATGGGATTATGACAATACCTTAACAGTTCTATGTTTATACTGTAAAATTCAACCTTGCAGTGTATTACGTTGAGTTCCGGTATGATCGATTAAACCAAACGACTTCGGAGAATGAGAGAAAAAAAAGCTAAGTAATTTCCTGAAAACTTTATGGAGAGGACTTTCCCGAAATGCATTCCTATGACCCGTTCCTTTTGTTGGCAACTGTTTACACGGTACGTCAAGTAAGAAGTTCAACCGCTCATTGACGCGGAGGCGACATTTTACTTCACATAATAATTATGCTGGTTGTGCTTGACTGGTTGCAGATTTAGTCATGCAAATTTGGAAGATAGAGAAGAGGGAGAGAGAGAGAGGGGGGGGGGGTGGGGTGGGGAGGTAGATTAATAGAGAGAGAGAGAGAGAGAGTGAGAGAAATAGAACCTAGCTTTGATAGATAAATAAATTATGAATAGATAGATGGAAAGATAGATAGGTATAGGTAGGTAGATAGATCGATGGATGGATATGGATGGATAGATAGATAGATAAACATATTTTTTTTTATAAATAGGTAGATAAGGAGAAGGTTAACGTTTAAAGTCGTAACTCGAGAATTACTTGATGCTTTGTAACATTGCTGGTATATAGGGTGTTATATTTTTCAGCATGCAAAGTAAGCCAACCGTATAGGGCCTACCATGCTCTTTCTTAGTTCTTAAATCTCATGGTTTTAGACATCAAAAGAAATACAAGTCATGATTGGGCATGTTGGGGGTAATGTTCGTTACAAGGCCAATCTCTAATGTATCCAAACTTAGACATTTTGAATGTTATATAGTTGTTTATCTATGGGAGATGGGCGTATCGTCACCAACACCGCCCCGGGCCGAGGCGAAAAATCTCACGAAATCGCCAAGCATGGTATCACACATAATTATTAAATACACGTAATCTGGTATAATCAACGAAAAATAGATTTAGAGTGTCGTAATGTAAGGTAAGGGAAATAGGGAGACAATGTCACCCAAGCGACCCCGTGGTCATTACTGATCATGGTTTTGTTATCTGGTTATTGTGATTAAATAGGAAATTCCTGATCACTTAGAAATTGATAATTAAAGAACGATATACAGTACATTCATAACAACACAGCTCAGGGTTTCGCTGCATTTCATTTCCGTATATCATCCAAATAAACCTTACAAAAAAAGAGGTGAAAATAAAGAATAACCCATTTGTTATCACGCTAAAATGAGGCCAATATGTTGAAGTCACACCAACGAAACCAATTCCTAACCGACCGATGGTAACATTGGAAATATCCTGCGTGGAAGCTGTGGTCAATCAGGACCTTGTCTTATACAAACAACTACGATCGATCTGATGAACCTCAAGTATATGGAAGTCCATCAATGCCATATTTTTTTCCTTAGGAAACTTGCAAAATGTCCTTTTTTAACAAAAAAAAGCATACTGAATTTTCAACACAACAACAAATTTATGACTGGACATTCAATCGAGAAAATTCGTTGACCATACGTGCCTTTTTGATCATGACGTTGTTGGCTTTCCATAGATCTGGTTGATTGGATCAATCGTATTTCTTTGTAAGACGGGGACCTGGACCTGGAGCCGGTTTCACCGGTATGCAGGTGTGACTTGCATTAATGAAAATAAATCGGAACCATAGTTTTCAGATTTCGATATCCGGTACAGGAAAGGTGAATATCAGGTATCAGGTTCAATGAAAACATGAAAGATTAAATACAAACCATCACCGGATGTAGCCAGGCGGACAGGAGAGGGGTGATGGGGTGACGGCCCCATTATTTGTCAAGCTGTGAAAAAAAAAAGTTAAGGCGAACGAAAAAAAAAGTGGAGGGAAAAAGGGAGAAAGAAGAAAGAAAAAAAAGACGCATGGGCCGTCGAGTATTATGATACCCAATCATCGCGAACATGAGAAAACATGACGTCATCTTTCGTTCACCCTCCAAAACACGTGGCGCCACCACTGGAATTTGTCGTGCAAAGTGCCCAAGCAAAAAAAAAGGTGAAAAGGTCTTCACTCCCGATTGATGGTGATTCATGTCAGGAAAAAATGACTTTTTTTCCCCACTAACCGATAGTTTTTATGCTCCTCACGTCGAGAGGGGCGGGGGATGCACGGACCGGATGTTCCCGAAATATTACTTAGGGTGCGTTTATTCGACACTTTTTTACCCTAGAATCATGATTAGAATCATGATTCAAATCACGATTCTGCAGAATCACGATTGCGTTTAGTCGAAAGTGGAAATAAACGTCTTTCAAATCACAAACATGAAACACGGAAAAAGGGGCGTTTGGAAAGACGTTTCTGTAGAATCACGAACGAAAAGGGTCGTATAAACGATATCGTGATTTGAATCATGATTCTATGACGTCATTGTGTCGTGCTTCTTCCGGGTTCGACTCAAAGGCGCGCGCTGTGTTTCATGCAGGTTAATTTTCGTGTAGCAGATTGCCAGTGTACTAGTACCGGTATATGCCAATTGTCATGTGCATTTAGGAATTATCATTCTGTGTATTGTACCCCGGTGTTGTACTGTAGCGTCATTTGTATATTTCACTCAGGGTGACCAGATTTCACAAAATGAAATACGGGACAATTGACAAACGAAGATCAACAAAGAAGCCCACACAAAGTGTGGGCTTCTGAGAATCCATAGTATAATTATAAGACTTTTGAAAAAAAATATAAAGAATTAGAAGGGAAGGTGAACGAAAGAATGAAGGAGAGAAAGAAAAGAGATGATTGGGAAGGAAGGAAAATAAATAACAGAAAGTTAGAATAAAAGGATGAAAGAAATAATAAGAGTTAAAAAAGGTTTCCGTCATTCTTTGAATATAGAAAGAAAGAAAGGAAGGAAGGGAAGATTAATAAATGTCTCGCAAAATAAAGGAGATAATTAAAGGGGGAAAGGTGAGAAAAAGGAGGAAAGAAAGAATGAAGGAAATAAACATGTTTCCTTCATTCTTTGAAAGAAAGAAACAAAAGAAAGAAAATAAAAATAAGGGAAAAGAATAAGAATGGAAAAATGAAGAAAGGAATAAAGAATGGAAGGGAAGAATGAAGGGGAAGAGAACGAAAAAATAGAAAATAATGGAAGGAGAGAAAGAACGAAAAGAAACAGGAGACGAAGAGAGAAGGAAGCCAAGGTAATTATAAGGAAAGAAAGAATGAAGGAAATAAAAAAGTATATTGGATGAGAAGGAAAGAAAGAAAAATGAACAGAGAGAGAGAGAGAGAGAAAAGAAAATGTCGAGGAAAGAAAGATATAGGAAATAAAGATAGATGGAACAAAAAAGGGCAAGCAGAAAGGATAGGGTATATATAAAATAAAGAAAAGGGAAAAGTTCAAACTTCAAGTAAACAAAAAATCCAATCATCTAATAAAAATCATAACTTTATTTGGTGTTTTTTTAAATGTATTTTTAAAATTTTAAACATAAAATGTTTTAGAAATGAATAAAATTTCAAAGTGAAACATATTGTCAAACTTAAAAATTAGATGAAACATCGCGGCATCGTGCACACCAAGACTCAAAACGAAAGCTGAAACAACTAGATCTATGAAAAGTCAATAACATTTTCCTCCGATTACATCTCCAAATCATTAAACTGAGAATCCATAGTATAATTATAAGAATTTCCCGCCGATTTTGTGATTATTTTGGTGGAAAAACTGTTTATCATGTGAGGTGTTTGCACCATTGAGAATTTGCTTCGATCCTCCATGCCTAGCTAGTAGCCTGCCACACACAGGCAGGAGGCCAGTTCGTTTGCAACGTATTAGCAAGAAATCATCGCAGAACTTGCAAAAGTTTACAGTTATCGATTTAATTGTTGTCCCTGCTTCGTCAGCTGTTGGTTATTTAATGAAAATTCGTCACTTTCAAAATGTATTAACTACATTTTGTTCAATATTCTGAAATACGGGACAATCCCGGGAAATACGGGACGTCTGGTCACCCTGATTTCACTGTTTTCATCAATCATGTCTTCAAGTTCCAAAGGCACAAATTGGACTGACGACGAACTCAGGGCTCTGCTTGTGCTTTGGGCTCAGCCTGAAGCACAAGCATCCCTTACCGGGATTCACGGAAATATAAGACGATCTACGAGTCCCTTTCAGCGGCGCTTGCGAGGGAGGGATTTCAACGGAGATGTGGCACCGCCTGTCGAGACAAAATTAACAGAATTCGTGCCCAGTACTACGGCTACCGAACACCATTTTTGATGAACCGACAAGATTGAATACAAGTTAACAAAAACAATACGAGGTACAATACACGGAATTCTGGAAGTAAAAGATTTATTTTTCGGAAGCCGAGTTGCACTTGCACAAACGATCGCGCGTTAGCTCCGGTGGCAGCAAAAATCTAGCAGCCGACGTGAAGTTAGAAACACGCGCGAAAATGTTGACCTATACTTCCTGGGTCAAACTGCGCACTGTGATGCGCACTGGATCGGCCCGAATTCAGGGTGAAACAGCGTTAGAAAGATGGTCGTATAAACGCTGATTCTGTCGGATCGTGATTCATGTTGCTGTTTTGAATCATGATTCAAATCGTGATTCCAATCATGATTCTGGGTTGAGGTCGCATAAACGCAGCCCTACACGCTTCAACCTTAAACTTAGCAATGTTTTATCCGAGTAAAAAACAAAATAAAATATATTATCCTCATGATCCGGAGCAGAAATGTGTGTGTGTTTTTTTAAATGCATTTGCGAATTTGGGAATACATCCGATCGAGAGTAAAAGCACTTCTTATATCGACTCTGAACATGCTGAATGAGGCGAAAGTCATGAATAAGCATGGTAAAAAGATGAAACAAACGATGTGGATGATGTCGTTACGGCATCAAGACATGTTCGTTTCGAAGTCATGATACATTCGACTGGGTTGTTCTGATCTTTCTAGAATAGAATGAATATGAAATTGAATTACATGTTTCAAGTGGTGAAGGAAGAGAAGGAGAAAATAAAAGACGGATTAGGAGTAAGATGATAAATCTAAACCGTCCTTGGGAGTCTATTCATTTGTGGACTAACTCCATTCGAGGTAAAAAGGAGAGAGAGAGAGAGAAAAAAAAAAATAACATTCGACTTGATCCCTTCCAAAACCTCTCAAAGCATTAACAAAATCAAGAAATCGGGTTAATCGGGTTAGATGTGACCTGGTAGTGCCAGATATGAACACTTTTTTGTCTAGCATGAAACATTAATCTAGCTATTTATAATTACTTTTTTTACAGTGTATATGATTCTGTCAACCTATATCATTATCATAATACAAGTAGTAGTAATAGTAGTAGTAGTAGTAGTAGTAGTAGTAGTAGTAGCAGCAGTAGCAGCAGCAGCAGCAGTATAGCAGTAGCCGTATAAGTAGCCGTGGTCGTGGTCGTAGCCGTAGCAGTAGTAGTAATAGTAGTAGTAGTAGTATAGTAGTAGCAGCAGCAGCAGCAGCAGTAGTAGTAGTAGTAGTGATAATGATAACAATAATTACTATTATTATAATAACAACAATAATAATAATCTTAATAATATCAATTTTGATAACAATAATTTTCAATAATAGTAATAATAATAATAACATAAATAAATAATAACAATAGCAGTGTTGTAGTCAAGGCTCAAACCTCCAAGGCTAAGGCCAAGGCCAAGGCTTTAATACCCAAGGCCAAGGCTTCAATAACCAAGGCTGAGGCCAAGGCATGGAAGCCCAAGGCCAAGGCCAAGGCCTGAAAACCTCAAGGCCAAGGCCAAGGCATTTCAATTGTACAATATATGGAAAAAAGACAACAATGCTTAGGCGGCATACATGACACACAGGACCAAATGTATAAAAGGTGTGAGTGAGCAAAATTTTTTACCCTTGTACATTTAAAACGAAAATAATTTTATGATAGATCATGTAGATTTAGACATGAAATCAAAATAAACATATAGTTACATTTGTACAATTCATTATTGTTCTAGGCGATTCATGTTTTGCAATAATTATTATTACCAAGGTGATCTGATCATGGCATGCCCATTCTCAACATGTCTTTCTCCTCTACCTGGGACAGGGGAGGCAGAATGTATTTTTTTGGGGGGGAGGTCAAAGCCAAAAATGCACTTACAGTATAAGTCAAAATGAGAATTTTGGTGCAGTTCAGCAAAGCTTTTTTAAGTGATTTCTAATTGATAAGACAGATATTTTGATTTAGGCTTTAATTTCCCGCTATAGAAAGCATAGCGAGCAAGTGGTTTTGAAAAAAAAAATCAATTTTGAAGTTGTAAAACTCGATTTTGGGTCAATTTAATGGTGCCAATCACTGTTAAAAGGGCATCCTTGCGAGATGTTGTAATAAGAAATGAAATTTAAATATTTTGAGCTGTTTTTGTAATCATGAAAAAGGTGTGCATCTTACTAAACAAATTAACGCGAGCACAAAACACAAGCAGAAATTTTTAGTGACCAGAAAAGGAAGCTGTTCTGGACTGCATTTAGTGACTCATAAATTGGATACATAACTCACCAATCAAAAAAATGCGAGCGCAAAGCGCGAGCTCAAAAATTTGTAATATTCCGATCTAAAAACTAGACATTCTAAGCATTTTTTTGTGTAAATTGAATGCGAACCTTACTTAACAATAATATATGCAAGCACAATCCAAAATTTGTTGATTTTGAAACCTAAAATTTTGCTCTGAATGCCATGCTTGGCTCATCATGCCATTGATGCCATAGCCCATTTGGAAGTGACGAAATTGAAGTTTGTGTTCAAGTTTACCGAATCTTTTCAGAATATCATTAAGACTTAAAACATTCTTGTTGGTCAAAGAAAATAATAGAAGGAAAACCTAATGGAATAGAAATCAACCTTGTTATCATTCTTCAGAGTAAGCTATTTTTAGAGTATGAAAAAATTGAAAATTGTTGTCAAAATTGCAGTCAGATCTGTCAGAGTTATTCCTGTCATAAAATCACTATAATCAGTGGTGTACCGTGGGTCACGGCATTGGGGGGCACCAGCAAAAACTTGGAAATGCCTAGTGAGCGCGCAAAGCGCTCCCAGTTGCCAGGTATACTGAACTAATAGAGATATTTTTATAAGGACAGTGCCAATAAACGGACATGTATCTCACTAGTCAAATAATGCGAGCGCGAAGCGCGAGCTTAAAATTTTTGATATTCAAACCTAAAAAGGGACATTACAATCAATCTTTTGTAATCATGATACGTACCTGTCTCGTTAAATAATGCGAGCGCGAAGCGCGAACTGAAATTTTTGTAAATATTGACCCCAAACAGGAAGATTTTAAGGACTATATTTTAGGAATCTTTTATCTATTAAGATTATACACATCTCACCATAGTCATCTAATGGGAGTGCCAATAAGCGCTTGCTGATTTTGTTAGAATTACATCTAAACATGCACATAAAGCACTTGTAATCATGATTAACAATTAACATACCCATCTCACTAATCAAATCTTGCGAGCGTGAAGCGCGAGCTGAAAATTTAGGAAATTCAGACCTGAAGAGGGGCATTTTAAGGCTTGTTTGTAGGAATTCAAGAAGGACTTACTTAGTTCACTAACCAAATGATGCGAGCGCGAAGCGCGAGCTGAAAATTTTTGATATTCAGATCAGAAAACAGAAAAAGGAACATTTTAAGGACTCATTCTAGGAATTGATGGAGAGCAGACATCTTTCACCAATCCACTACTGCGAACGTAAGCACGGACAGGAAATGTTTTATATTAAGACCTTAAAATGGGACAATCACTTAAAGTATTCATGAAAAAGAAGCATACTTTTGTACATGTAAAAGAATAACTCGAAGTGCGAGGAAATATATTTGGTAGTTTGGTGTACAGTATATTGACTTGAAAACGGGAGGTTTTAGTATAACAGGATTATATATCTCGGTAAACAGACAATGGGAGCACCAGGAACAATGAAGACATATGCCCTGAGCAAATTATGTTTCATTTATATGAAAAAAATGTTTCTTATGTAATGTAACATAACATAATTATAACATTATAATGAACATTGTCTTCTTTCCCACTACGTTTCTCTTCCTTTCTCCCTCTTTTCCTCCTTTTTTTTAGTCAGCCGATGGGGGGGGGGCACGTGCCCCCATGCCCCCCTGTAGTTACGCCACTGACTATAATCCTAATCGTAATTATTATCATTATTATTGATATTGTCATTATCCTTATTAGTCATGATTACGTCATATTACCAATAAATAATATCAATTTTCATCACTTCTCTTTGTTACATAATTATGTGATGATAATTGCAATTGATGGCACTGCTAAGTACACATACTGCTTCTGCTGCTGCTGACTGGTAGTATTTAGTGTCATTAGATGTACATGTACAGAACAATTGAAACATTTATAATTACTTGTATAAAACAAATGAAAGTACAAAATACAAAATGCCTTGAAAAAGCCTTGAAAATGCCTTGAAAATGCCTTGAAATTTCAAGGCTCAAAATCCTCAAGGCCAAGGCCAAGGCCCTCTCAAGGCCAAGGCCTGAATGTTCAAGGCCAAGGCTTTGAAAAAATAGGCCTTAAGGCGCCTTAAGGCCAAGGCCGAGCATCAAGGCACTACAACACTGAACAATAGTAGTAGCACTACTACTACTACTACTACTACTACTACTACTACTACTACTACTACTACTACTACTACTGCTACTACTACTACCATGACTACTACTACTACTACTACTACTATTACTTCTACTACTGCTACCACTACTATACTGCTACCACTACTACTAATACTACTACTACTACCTACTACTACTACTACTACTACTATACTACTAAAAATGAAAATAATAAAAACAATAATGAAGTGGCATTGATTTGAGGGGAGAATGAAAATACTCTCATTTATTTCTTTCAATACAGTATATACAAGTATACATACATATATACTACATTCAAACAGTAACTCAAGAAAAATATGTCTCAAATAAGGCTTGAAAAGGGAAATCAAGACAAGAATCAAACAAAAGAATATAGGAAAATGATTCACCAAGGCAGAGCACCGAAATGTGTCGCCGCAACAGCAACAATAGGATTAATGCTAACAATGATAACAATAATATTCGTCATCAGATTGAGATTGTCGAAAGTTGGTGGACCGGGACATCATCGGAATCTCTTGACGCTGGACAACGACTCTTTCGCAATTGTTCGTCCGGTGCAAATCTTCCGATGATCTGCACTGTCGTCCCAGTCCACCAACTTTCGAAAAATGCCTCTCAGCTCTCCATTATGATTTTATTTGCATTTTCAAAGGAATCGATGCGTTGTAGAGAGTGTCTCCGTAGTAAATGCGAAACATTATCCATGTACTCATCGGGGAGCTTACACGCGCATGTTTAAATGGATGGTCCAGGCTAGAAACATTTATATCTCGATAAATAGAGTAAAATTCATACAGCAAAATGCTGAAAATTTGAACAAATTCGGATAACAAAGTTATTGAATTTTAAAGATTTGCATCATTCCGGTGAAACAGTTCTAGGCATGTCTTTATGAATATTCATTAGGTGGGCTGATGATGTCATGTCTCCACTTGCAAGGGCGCCGGAAGCGTGGGGGGGGGGGCACTTGCCCCCCCCCCAAAAAAAAAAGTAGAAAAATGATAGATTATTTAAGGACAAAAGTAAACTATGAAGCCACTTTTCTGCCTAAAAATTGTCATTTCCATTGTCAAAAATGAAACAATTTCGCCTCTGACGGGGCAATTACATATCATAGTAAGCCTCACGTCTTTTGACGAACATGTCCCTCTTTGAAACATACCTTTGATAAGCCCCTTTTCCATCTTATTACAGTGTGATATCGTTTAACCTTTTAATGAATACATTTCAGACTAAAACCGAATGGCAAATTGAAAGTTAATCAATGCATGCTGGCTTTGTCGGCTAACATACGCGCGGTCGCCCAGAAACGCTCAGATCGGACCCGAAATCACTAACGCGCGTGAACGCTAGTTTATACTCGAGCCACATAGGGAATCTATGTCATAGCTGTCAAGCCCAGAAACCATAACATCTTGAGGTCGTCATTACTCTAGGACCTACTCTACTCTCACTGTACTCTCAATCTTCCAATTTCTCGCCTATCAATTTTACTTCTTCTGAAGTAAAATCTATTGGCGAGAAATTGGAAGATTGAGAGTAGGTCCTAGAGTAATATTTCTTGAAAATTTGTGTAGTTCTGAAAATGACTGTAAAACAGAAAAGGTAAAAGAGGCTTGAGTAGTTGGATAAATGAGACTATGCTAGCTCTTCAACCTTTTCTGCTTTATTGTCTTTTTCAGGACTACTTAACAAAAATTACTCCTATATCGACTGTCCACTTCCCTATCACTTTCACTTCTTCCTCTCTTCACTTTTTCGAAAACTCCACATGGTGTACCGTCAACCACATCCGCTAATAGAATGTAATTGTTTTCTTCTAAATAATGTTACATAATGTACATTATGAATTGCGGTAGTTTGTTAATCAGTTCACGATTATTTACAAATGAATATTTCCTGGAATTTGATATTCATCATTTCCTAGTTATGGTCTCATTTCCCCCAGAAAAATATGTAAAGAAAAAAGAAGATTTTGAAGGAGTCATCCAAAAGTGCTTCCCAGACATACAAAATATGCAAAAGGAAACACATAAATCGAGTTATGTTTATAACTTTAATGATTTTTAGAAAAGTTTTTAAATCGTTAGACAATTAAGCTTGTCATATTTCTTTTTCCTCCAGTTACAAAATATGAAACGTATTTGCCCATGCATGGATAATCAGGGACTATCTCCAATGCTGATGTCAGAAATGAATTGCATAGAATGGGGATTTAAGTGCTTATCGACATCTATCACGTCGGAACAGTATGACACTTTGAATTTGAAAAGACATTCATTAAAATTTCTTTTGTTTCTGTTGTTACACTTCTTCTGTTTAATACACTTCTTGTTCTGAAAGGAATTATTTGAAACTTATGATGATTGTGCTCTCTCGCGTCGTCCGTGTATGTAAATGTACATAAATATATGATTCTGAAAGGATATTGCATGAAAAATGTAATTTTTATCTAGCGTAATACGTAATTTAATTGATCAGACATGAAAACCACATTCCGAAGCGATCGTTTTTGCGCGTAGATTTCATAGGTTCTCATAAATTACGAGGATAGTCTTTCGTAGTGAATTCTATGTTTAATTCTCAAGAGATATATTTTTTGAATGCTCTTAGAAACGCAACTTTTATACTCCATTTTTACACAAAGTCCTTACCGTGGGGGGTCCCACAAAAATATTGTGCCCCCTTCGGGAATTTGCCCCCCCCAAAAAAAAAAAAAAAAAAAAAAACTGAAAGTGTTCCGGTGCGCCTGTCCGCTTGTTCTTTTGTATTTTATTATATGAAATTAGGTTTATTCAAAACTTTTCTACCAAGACTAATACAATGGGATTGACAACTGATTAAGAAAATTAGTTATTGATTGACGTAACTTATTTCATCATAATGGAGACACATCATTTTCACATGAATGAAAAATGAAACATTTATGATTGCATGTAATAACATAAGAAAAGCCCACCTATTGAATATTCATGAGGATGTGCATATAACTGTTTTCGCAAAATATTGATAAACTTTAAAATTCAATAACTTCGTTTTTTGTTAATTTTGATGAAACTTTTAGCCTTTTGTTCTGTGAATTTTACTCTATTTATCTAGATATAAATATTTTCAGGCCGGACCATCCCTTTAAACGACGCTGCAGACTCTATATTCATAGCTTATAGATTGGGAATTATTACACATTAATCATGTTACTATTGCACCTAAAATGTATATAAGTAAAGTAAATCATTATAAACTCCCAGGCCCAGTCTAAGGTCCACATTATTCTGGGTGATTTTGATCAACACTTTCTATTTTATTTCTTCGACCATTCTCATGCTGCTGGTAACAGTGTTCCGGGAAACACGTCTCTCTTAAGAGTCAATAATACTTCCTTTTCTATTTTATCAAATAAATACATTGAATATTGAAAGTATTATCATGATAATAGACACCGCACGAAAACACATACACAAAAATAAAACATCCTCTGGACACCTCATTAAAAATAAATCAACGGTTTTTCGATCAATGATCATCAGACTTTATCATTTCATTTTCGTTTGTCGTTTCCTCCAAATTTCAGCATAATAAGATACATAATTCATGTTCAAGAGAATTAAATGGCGCATAAAATTTTACGTTTTCAAATATTCGTGTATATAAAATATTTCTCCTGGTGCTTCGATCTTTCATTATTTGATTCAGCCTGATGCAAGCATCAATAAGTGACTCGCAATCGTGCCCCCCCCCGGCCGTAACCCAAGGTACGCCACTATATGCGCCTTGGTAAACCCTGCAGCATATAAAATGAAATGAATAAACTTATACATTCATGATTATAGATGCATAAATTATTAAACTAATGATAGATGAGTGAGTGAGTGAGTGAATGAATCAATATATACGTAAATGAATAGTTGAAGAAATGAATAAACGAATAATCAATGAACAAGAAAATACATCAATCAAACCTCTATAACCCTTAGCCATGTATAAATAGTTTAGTTGCAAAAGGGGTTAGGTCCACTTTGGACCATTCCAAGAAAAAACACGTTTTTTATTCTCCCTTATTGCAATATTCTTATGAGAAACTAAATTGTCATGATGTACTACCCTATCATGAGAACATAAAATTGGGTATAAAATAAATCTACCTGTCTTCAATTTTTTTTTCTCTCTATATATTTTTTAAAAATTATCATTGTGGACCTAACCTCTTTTGCAAGCAAACTGAAATGAATTCAATCTCTTTTGATTAGAAAGTGATTTTTCTTTGCCACTTTCATTCACGTTTTCATTTGAATTTCAAATTTTCTTTGGTATCATCAGAGTGACTAAAAACTTAGAGGTTTAGAGACAGAAAACAATAAAATTTATGAAAAATGGACCTAACCCTTTTTGACAAATGAGTTCTTCAGAAGAGTTTTGTTGCAAAAGGGGTTGGGTCCACTCCAAGAAAATATTTCTTTTAACCCTAAATCTCCCGGAGTATTTTGACTCTTGTCATTCCCGGGGGGGGGGGGGGCATCATGGCCCCCCTTGAGATCTCAGCCGCGGATTTGCGCTATCACAATGAAAATTTGGATGATAGTAGAGAATGACGTACTCTACGCAGTCGCATTGGTAAATTTCACTAAATTCATATATTTTTATTTTATATGAATAAAATATGCTAATTTATTCATGAAATCATACTTTTTGCTCTGATTCACTAAATAGAGCTCCTAGAATGCTATTTTTGGTGAAAATATTCTTTATAGCAATCCTAACAATTGTGAATAAAAAATTCTGGTATCAAGAACGATTTCTTATGTATTTTAGTGTTTTTTAATTTCTTATATATTTCTTTGTTTTTTCACTTTTTGTTAATGGAAATCGTTCCGGACTTAATTCTGATCATAAACAAGACAAAATTAATTAAGTTTAATTAATTAGAAATAATGATGCATTTATGAATTTTGGCTTAATACACAATTTGCATTGGATTTGTATACATGAAATCACGCTTATGATCAATTCTGGGTCTGACATGCACTTATACATTATAATGTTGAGTAATGTCGTAACCGTGTACACGGACGTCACAAATTTGGTCTCAAAATTGTGCGAGACTTGAAAGTAAAAAGTCAGTGAGCGGCGAGGTCAAAAAATTTTATGCCGCAGATATATCGCGAAAATTGTCGAGGGGGGGGGGCATTATGGCCCCCCCGGGAGTATTAGGGTTAAATTCTCCCATATTGCAATATTCTTATACGAAACTGAATTTTTGATACCCTACCATGAGAACATGAAATTGGGTATAAAAGAAATCTACCTGTCTTCATATTTTTACAGATATTCTTTTCCCAAAAAATTCTGTGTGGACCTAACCCCTTTTGCAAATAAACTGAAATGGACCTGACCCCTTTTGAAAAAAAGTGATATTTCTTTGCCATTTTAGTTCACTTTTTAATAGGAATTTCAACTTTACTTTGGTATCATCTTATAAAGCTACTAAAAATCTATTCATTGAGACATAAAAAAAAAATCAAATTTGATGAAAAATGGACCTAACCCCTTTTGCAAGTGAGCTCTTCAAATACAGCCTAGTACCCCCCATTCACAAGAAACGTTAAAGGTATTATTTAACTTTGTGAGCAGCCGATTTAAAAAGTTCTCAAACCAATATGAAACATGTGTACAAGTGCATGTATTTGAACTAATAAACCCTGAAAACAACCATTATTGAGAATGAAAAGCTAAAACTACAAGGCAAACCCCGATTTTGTACATAGGCGTCTTATAGACACCTAAATAGTACACATAAGTGTATAGGATGAAATTAAGATGGTGTTTCCGGTCACTTTATATTTCAATTTTTGAAGCACTAAATAATGTTTTTCGAACACAATTTTTTCTGGGCTTAATTTTTATAACATATCACAGACACAGGTGAAAAGTGTGACCTTCTAGCTCAGATTTTTTAAAAGTCAAACCAATGTTAACCAATCACTTTAAACCATGGCAATATCATTTACATTCTTTAAAATGATTTTCTAAGTGGTAATAGTATAACAAAAAATATCTTGGAGATAATGATTACCTTTTTTCATGGTAAGAAAAAGGCCCTTGTACAAAAACCCCATTACTTATTTAAATTAATCCACAGCCATTGAGGACACATTCGTTGGCTTCTATCATTGAACTTGTATAAACATAAATATAATTATGTTTTGTGCACGTTGCTTTTTCCCATTCTTGCTGTAACATTATTATAATGTGCTCTATAGAAAATGGAACCACTCTAAAAATGCAAAATTTAAGGAATTAAAAAAATACTTTAAAAGCAACCAGAACACTTAAAAACGGCAGAATAGAACAAACTGAGCTTATTTCTACACAATTCTTCCTTTATCATGTTTATTTACAACAGACGTTTATATTTTGAATGCAGCGATTTCAAAGTACGTTATTTTGTACACTGTATTTATACATGGAAGGCTTGTATGAAGAACATTAACACAGCAGAAATAGAACGAGCTGGTTATAATCTATATACCACGAACAAACGCTTTTATCGGAACTTTGAATGCAGCGAGTTCAAAGTAATTGCCCCTATATTATACTGTATTAGTTCTGCTCGCAGTTCCACTTCATTATGCGCGAAAATTCAAATCTTCCAAGATTCCCATGGATTAAGGCCCCTTTTGAATGGATTACTACTGTCAAAATAAACGACAATAATGGACACTTTGAATATCAAATTTATATCAAACATCGTGACATGCCTGAAGGCGTGACATGTGAGGTAAATCTCGACTGTATATAGTCTTATATCTTCAATAGTTATATTTTTATAGACTGGGCGGCGGCACAGGAAGAGGGGGGGGGGGGCGATAATCCTTATTTTTAGATGATTGTCATTCAAATTACGGCAGTAATGGGCATTTTAGATTTATATTGAACGTCGTGCGTTGTGTGATTTAAATCATGACCATTTTAGATATATTATGGTTTAGTTGATAGGGATGGGATCTGGCACTACGGGGGAGGGGGTGATATGGGCAAGCGCCCCTATTTTATTCAAAAAATGAAAACGTGGTGAAAAAGAAGAGCTAGACGAAGACAAATGAAGAAGAAAGGAAGATGAAGATTGTTGCCCTTGGCCGTTTAGATCGTCTTACGATTAAAATGTCCCAATTTTTGCTTTTCTTCGCATTACCCCCCCCCCAATTAAGATGACCGACGCCATCCGTGATTTTTTTTTTATAGATTACTAGGCCTGTATTATAACTGACCACTATGCGGTATGATACGTGGATTAGATCATGGATTTTCCAAGATTATATCAAGATGTAAGACGGGATTGGTATTTCCTCAAAATGATTTTATTCCGAACCAATATTTCCAGAGTAGAATGGATGAATCTGTCAATCATTTTCCATAAGGACTCCTCGGATTCTCATCAATCAAACTACGGTAGTATTGCATTTTGCTAAAAAAGGAGATGTGATGAAATGATATAATAAACAAAAACAATCACAAAAAAAATTAAAGGACAAGTCCACCTCAGGAAAATGTTGATTTGAATCAATAGAGAAAAATCAGACAAGCACAATGCTGAAAATTTCATCAAAATTGGATTTAAAATAAGAAAGTTATGACATTTCAAAGTTTCGCTTATTTTCAACAAAATAGTTATATGAACGAGCCAGTTACATCCAAATGAGAGAGTCGATGATGTCACTCACTCACTATTTCTTTTGTTTTTTATTGTTTGAATTATACAATATTTCCATTTTTACGAATTTGACGATTAGGACCTCCTTGCCTGAAGCACAAAATGTTAAAATAATGGAATTCCACGTGTTCAGGGAGGAATGAAACTTCATTTCACATGACAATGACGAGAAAATGAAAATATTTCATATAATAAAATACAAAAGAAATAGTGAGTGAGTGATGTCATCAACTCTCTCATTTGGATGTAACTGGCTCGTTCAAACTTTAAAATGCCATAACTTTCTTATTTTACATCCGATTTTGATGAAATTTTCAGTGTTATGCTTGTTGAATTTTTCTCTTTTTATTCAAATCAGGTTTTTGTTGGGCTGGACTTGTCCTTTAATGGCGCGGGGGGGGGGGGCATCCGCCCCACTACTTAATGGTATACCCGCGCTTCAACATCAATGCATGCTGATGTAAAGTTGCAAAAGTAAGAGCGTGACCAGAGTTAGATATTAATATAACCATCTGCGACACTTGAGGGATTTCAAAGAACCGTTTTTACCAAGGATTTCATTTTATAGCCTTATTTACATTCCACTCGACCGAAAAGTGGCTTTTACTAACGTTGATGTTCAACTGAAAAATGAAAACTAGAATTTTATTTATATCTTTAATGGACTTAAATGGAAATATAGAATACCAATGATTCTTTCATGATTACCAAGACAGAAAATCTGTGTTTTGTGCTCCAAGAATTTTGGAATCATAATTGGAATCCCTTTATGTTTACACCAGAGAAGTTTTGAAACGACACTAGTTTGGAATCAAACCGATGCTGTTTTAATATTAATTGGTGTTGTGTAGACACCTATCTGGTGTTATGTCAAAACCAAACTGGTGTTAGTAAATTCAGAGGCTTTTTTTATAGGAGGAAATTATAATTTGTTAACAAATTTTAGGCATTACTCCTATTTTTTTAAGATCAGTACCAACATCTGAAGCAAACAATAATCTTCCTCATATGTGACAAGTTGGGAGGGGAGGTGGAGGAAGATATATGCAAGGGCAGGGGGTGGAGCTGAAATGCTTTAGACGACAATGAAGCAAAAGCTATACAAAAGGAAAATGTAACATGTGACAAGCAGATTGATTTTAATTGATTCAGCAAATACTGTTCGTTTGTTTAGAACCAGAATTACTACAGTACTAGTATCTTAACTTTCTTCGATCGTGCTGATAGGGAAAGAACAATCTAATGACAGGGAAAACAATCATCGCTCATTTATGCGATATCAGTTCAGTAAGTTCTCAGAAAGAAACTCTAAAAAATGCTAACACACGCCAAATGGAAAAGCATTGAAATATTTACCGAGTGACATGCAGTCCTCGTTGGAATTGACGATAATTATGTTTGTCCGATCGTTTTAGGAGTGATTACCATTCTTGTAGTAAAACGAATTCAACAAAAGACACCATTTTGTACCCCATTTTGATAAAATCCCGGATCAATCCCATTGCAAATTATTCGCGTTGCTGCTAATTGAAACCTTTATTATGGCTGCACAGTAAAGGGTCAATAATTTTGATTTTTTTTTCAATGGGGGGGGGGGGTGCACTTGAAATTTAGCAGTTTATTGAACAAAGGCAGGTCACTGACTTACTAAGTAATTCCCGTGCTCTGTGTCTGACTGATAAAATTTTAATGCTACACAGCAAAAACTGTGTGTTAACCGGTGTACATAGAGGACCATACCAGTTATTTTACACCGGTGTTGAATTGGTGGTGTTAGTTTTACACCTATATGTGTTATTACAACACCTTTGGTTGTTACATTTACACTCTTTGGTGTTATGTTCAATCTTTAGGGTGTAATTTTAACACCTCAGGGTGTGGTCCTCTATTAACACCAATTGGTGTCAGCTTTAACACCACAGTTTTTACAGTGTACCTGCATATCACACTTCACATATACTTGAGTGACCAATAATTATGAGCATTAACTGTATTTAGTGCTTTCATACGTTAGTTAATTGGAATCCTCTCTCTCCCTTGATTGCAAGATTTTTTTAAAGACTCATATGAATACTTGGAATCATTGGAAACATATGTTATATAAACACAACACACGCTCCTTTTCATGAATTCGTTTGCCAAGACACAAGTCGTGTTCTTATTAACATAATATTCGTTTTAAAGGTCCGAAAAAGTGGAATAATTTATCTAAAGACATCAGGAATGCACCATCCTTGAATTACTTTAAGACAAAACTTAAGAAAAAAAAACAACAACTTACATCCAGTATATAAACTGAGTAATTTGCTTACATGTAGTTCAGTTGTGGGTTGATTGGTTTGACGATTCATTCACTGTTTCATTTGTATAATGTATATAATGTTGCCCTGTTTTGAATTCGTTTTTGTTTTTTCCCTTGTTATGAAATGAACTTTGTACGGATAAGATTTACCATGAATTGTCTCGATGTCACGGTGCACTCGTCACAAGATCTGCATATACTGAGTTGCTACCTCCAAAATATTGTAATTTTTTGCAAATAAATTGTAATACAGACACAATGAAAATTATCGCATGTTGCACGCATTGAGCGCAATACCTGAATACGTGCAACATGCGATGATTGAGATCGAGAAAATTGTATGTGTTCGCGGGTGGGTGTGGGTGAGTGGGTGAAATAAGCGAACTGAATCTCACGCATGTTTTGTATATATCCTACTTTTAAATCGGAAAAATTTGGGTCGAATTTTAAGTAATATTGCAATGAAAAGATATTAGGCTTTAACAGATTTGGCCCTCGCAATACCTCTGCGTCTTTGTAATGTTTATTGAGTAGGGAGGAGCAGTGCATTCGCGTACAGATGGGGGGGGGGGGGGCGGTAGGGTGGAATGGCCCCCAAAAGTTTCAAAACCAAGAATAAAGGAGAAAAAAGTAATTTGTTTCTAAGCAGTCATTTTTCTGTGCTCGCTCGCATCTTTTTAAAATTCTTATTCCATATCCGCCATATCTGACCCCCTATTTTGTTTCGCTCATTACGGCCTTACTGAAAGGCACGTAATACTGAATGAACATGATGAAGGGTGTCCAAGGGAAAGCCTGGCCTGGCCAACTGATAATTCAGGGGCAGATCCAGGATTTTCCAAAAGAGGGGGCACATTTTTCGGAAGAAAAATTTGACAAGCAAAAAAAAAGAAGAAAAGGTTTTAAACCAAAAATTAAGGATGTTTCGTACCCGAAACAATTTGACAAGAAAAAAAGTTCCTCACTTTCAAAAGAGGGGACACACTCTGTTTAAATGGCATTTTTACATTACAAATTTTGCTTCTCAAGGGGGAGGGGCACTGGCCTGCTGTGCCCCCCCCACCCTGGATCCGCCAGTGTGATAATTGTAAATATAACTACGAAAAGTGCCGTTCCACTTGCTCGAGGCATGATTCATCAGTATTGATTACAAGTCATCTTCCTTGCATAGAATGTAGACAATAAAACATGCTAGAAAAAATGCGTCTGTTGAATGGAAGACGATCCAAAGAGCACTAATCAAACAATTTTCCATTCTCATGAAAGCTTTATTTTAAGAGATATGGTGCGTGTTTGTTTCGTTACCCAGTGAGGAGGCAGATATATCCTAGCCTCTTTTCATACACAATATTGAATAAAAACTTATTGATAAAAAAATCTACGAAGAACTTGAAAGAAGAAGGGACTTCTTTCTTTATTTTTCTTATTAAAAGCACATGCTTCCAATGTCAGATAATCCTTTTATAATGAATCTCGGTGGGGGGGGGGGGGGCTGATAAAATATGAATATCTGATAATCAATCGAGTGGTTGGCTTTGTTCACTCGTCAAAACCGAAGCCATCCGGTCCATAGACATTTGCAAAATTGTAGCCATTATCATGATTATGTAACGCCAAGGGAAGATGACATATTCCTTTGACAACAACATTTCATTTTTGTCAGATCCAAGGTTCCCCCCATCACCTTTAAAATATACGCTCTTTGAAAAATCCTTTTAGCGGGCTTCGTGATGATTTCTTATGATTAAGCTTTTATTCTTGATTTCACGTCCTTAAGAGTTCAATTTATCCAGTATATTTTTTCGTTTATGTATATAAATCCAACCCTGCAAAATATCTTTATTCAATCTCGAGGTTAAATAGAGATGTATTCTGATATCTCCGGGGTTATTTACCCACGTCTTATTTCTCAGCTTTTTATTAATTTGATTATTCACCTATGAAAACAAATATAGCTCTTAATGGACAGTTAGACTTCCATCTTCTTTTGAAGAACCTTACGAAAGTACACTGATGGATTTTTTTCACATCAACAACAGGAAATCTCTTGAAAGAAATATTCTTTTGGTTAATTCTTTTCAGGTGAGGTCAAATCGGCCTAAAGGTTGCAGGTTTTGGTCGTAATGAAAGGAAGAATAGCATATTTTTATCACTTAACTCACGGCCAAACTTGTAATAGGCTATCTTGTTTTCATTAAAAAAATAACAAAGGATGTCAAACCCCCAAAGATTTAGTTAACATCAATTAAAACCTGTGTAAATCTTTGGCAAGGGTTCACTATTGGTTTGTCATTTTGATATTTCAATAATTAGAAAAGTATAGTGACCGTTATAATTATGATGACGATAATGATAAATATGTGTCGTGATTATGACGATGAATTTTATTAAATATATAAGATCTAATGATTTTTCAATATATTATCAAATTGTGTAAAATAAAACGTTTCTTTGATTGTATATTTTTCTTTATCTTATTACATATTCGACTTTAATGCACACACAAACGATCGGTACTTGTTGTTATAGTACTTCAATTTTGAAGGATAATCTTAATAAAATGTTATATTTTGAGTCAAACCAGGGACGTGAGAGGGTTTTATCCCTAACTAGCAAAATGATTAAACCAACATTTTAATCAACGAAACCAAACATCGATTAAACCAACATTTTAATCAACGAAACCAAACATCGATGCAAAAGTTCATTGATAAATAACTTACGCCAATATTTCATATTGTATCTTCAGTATATTCATTTTAATTATTTCATCATGCGTATCCAGGATTTTGCACTCCGGGGGCCCCGGATCTAATTTTGGCACACAATTACCGTGTTTACACTTGATCGGCTTTAGGTTCAGAACCGAGAGCCGATGCAAAAGCCGATTGAGTGTAAACACGGTATATAACTGAACTTTTCGGTAAATGGCACTCCCCCGCCAGGCAATCATATATAGGTGCTTTAAATGCATGTTGAATTATCTTATTCCATCACGTTAAAAAGGCAATCCGCGAAGACTTTTTATTAATGTGTTCATGAAAAAAATATCCATGAGTATGTTGTAATACCACTTTTTGAAAAGAGTAAATGCGACCAGAAAGCAATTTAAACACTTTGGGGTTTCAATTTAGTTTAACTTCTCATAAGAGTGGTAGGTCCTACTAAAATTATGTGTGCAGGAGCTGTAATTTCTTTACCAGGCGCGGATCCAACATTCGCCTATATGGGGGGGGGGGGGGTATTTTCATCTATTTCCCGATCAGACATTCTAGCACTTTTTGCAACCGTGAACAAGATGGGTATACGTATTTCATGTATGTCTAAACAATAGATGGGAGCGAGAAACGCGAGCTGAAAAATGTTGATATTCTGACCTCGAAATTGAAGAATCTGTAAGCACTTTTAGTAATCAATAATGCGAGCGGTCAAACATCAAATTGGCGCCCCAAAGGTCGAATATGCATTGGCAACTAGGTTGAACATCAGTTCGGCGCCCCTAAGACGAACATCAATTTGGGACTCCTTAAGTCGAACACCAATTCAGCGCCCCGTAAAACATCAATTCGGCTCCCTCTATAGGTCGGAAATCAAGTCAGCGCCCCCTAGGTCGGAAATCAATTCGGCGCCCCGTAGGTCGGACATCAATTTGGCGCACCTAGGTTGAACATCAATTTTTCGGCCCCTTCCCCCTTCTTTTTTTCCTTCTCTCTTTTTGTCCCCCTGTTTCCTTCCTTTTCTTCTTCTTTCCCTCCTTTTTTTCTTCCCTTTTCTTTCCCACTCTTTTCTTCCCCTATTTCACTTACCTGGGGACCCGGAACCCTAGCGCCCCCGAATAAGCGCATGCATCCAGTAGAGACAATGCTACTACAGGGGGTGTCCGCCTTTTTTCAAGTAGTGATTAAAAAAAAGCCTAGAAACCAGGAGGAAGAAGAGGGAAGATCGACGGACGAAGGGACAAAAGGCGAGTGTTTCCGCTAAGGCTATATTGGTTGGGTATTAACTTCATACTACTCCAGTAATGAAATAGAGAGAGAGGTCGTGTATACCCCGCGCGCCCCCATCAAAATACCCTGCAGGTATCCCTAATGCCATCTAGTGTTGCATGGAATGAAATGGACATCACAGCGAGGGAATGAGGTCTATTGCGGGGTCTATTGGACTGTTGATACAATTAAAATCACATCTGTATATGTTTTCTGACCCAATTCAATTTCTGTTCTTTCTTATTGAATTAATTTCATATTAAACCTTACACGACCTTGTGAGATAAACCTTTTCAATGTTTCTTTTAGGTTAGAGGTGAAAAGACCATAGAGCGAAAAGGACAGGGGCTGAGAGAGAGGATGACACTCCCAGTGTAAAAGGGGGTGGGGGTGGGAGGGGGTGGGGCTCATGGGTGATGATGCATTTAAAGGGACTTTCCTTTAATAAAAAAAAAAACAACTATTCATGTTCGAACAGGCAAACGTTTTTTCTTCTGTTCTCACTTCTTCTTATAAAGCATAACCTGACCATTTTCCATTTGGTGCCTGTCTAGTCTGCAGGCACAGACCCTGACTGGAACTTTGATCAACAAGTGTGCCTCCACGCAAAGACTATAACTTGCTGTTCTATGGAAGCAGGAGACCGTCAAAAACACGGATATACGTCGTGTCGTAATTCAATTTACTACACGACGTAAATAATTACGTAGTGTAGTAATTCGAATTACTACACGACCTTAATTATTTGATGTAGCGACACTAATTCATTTAACGTCATGACATTAAATCGTTGGGAAGTAATTCGGAATTGCGTCGTGTAGTAATTCGAATTACTACACTACGTAATTATTTACGTCGTGTAGTAATTCGAATTGCTACACTACGTAATTATTTACGTCGTGTAGTAAATTGAATTACGACACGACGTATATCCGTGTTTTTGACGGTTTCCTGCTTCCATACTGTTCGAGCCTTCAGTACACAAGGCATGAGTAGGTTGCACAGTCAGACCCTTATCTCGAGTGAAGGGTTTGCCTAGCAGACTAGTGCCTATCAGCCCTTTTTAAGCTATTAAAAAAAAATGTCACCCCGTCCTCTTTGACAAATCGGAGATCCGCCTCTGCTTCTATTTATATTCATTCATTCTGAAGGTTCGTTGCTCCTAACCTTTGTTTGAATTTGTTTTTGTATTCACAGATTTTCTATTCATATAAACAAATAAAGTAACATAACATTATTTATACTAATGAAGAAGAGAGGGTAAGCATGGTAAGGAAAGAAGAGAGAGAGAGAGAGAGGGAGAAGGAGAAGAAGAGGGGGGGGGGGTAGGAGAGGGAGAGGGGAGAGGGGTGGAAGAGGTGCAGGTAAAAATGAAAGTGAAGAGATTAAGTACACATGTACAGCAGGTGCATTAACATGTTATTATAGGCACGTCATATCATTAGAATAAAATTAAATAACATATGCACAATTAGTCTCAGTTATTAGTTAGACGTGCTACATAAAATATCAACAAGTAGAACTGACGAGGGACGTCATATCATTAGAATACAATTAAATAACATAATTATACACAATTTGTCTCAGCTGTTAGTTAGACGTGCTACATAAAATATCAACAAGTAGAACTGACGAGGGACGTCATATCATTAGAATACAATTAAATCACATATTATACACAATTTGTCTCAGCTGTTAGTTAGACGGGCTACATAAAATATCAACAAGTAGAACTGACGAGCGACGTCATATCATTAGAATAAAATTACAGTCTCAGTTGTTAGTTTGACGCGCTAAATGAAATATCAACAAATAGAACTAACGAGGGACGTCCTATCATTAGAATAAAATTAGATATCATGTGATACGTAGAATATGAAAAATAAGAAAAATCATAGTAGCAACTAGTGAAGAATAGAGGATTAAAAAGAAGAGAGAGAAGGAGGGGACAGAGCAAGTGCAATTATAGGTTATAGGTACCTCTGTCATATTATTAGAATAATCAAATAAGATATTGCACACAATAATTTCTCTCAGTTATTATTTTGACATGCTACGTAAAATATCAACAAGTAGAACTAATGAGGGATGGAAAATAAGAAGAAAATAATCATCGCGACAACTAGTGAAGAGAGAGGGAGAGAGAGAGAGGGGGGGGGGGGGGGCAAGTGGTGCGGGCCAAAATGAAAGTAAAGAGAGGGACAGAACAGGTAAAACAGGTCATTATCTTTCTGGATAAATGTTATTAGAATAGAATTAAACAATATAGTTTAGTTTCATTTGTTAGTTTGACTTTCTAGAATGGAGTACTGGCAAAATAATATACTTTTAGTTTAATTTTGATAATATCTAATTAGGTCTAGAAGATTCTTTCAAATCAAATTCCTTTAGGAAGGCCCAGAGAAGACAAAACTTGTGAGTACAGGTGATAAAAGTTTTGTTGCCTTGTTGGCCATACGTACACAGAGGATTTTTTGCAGAACATGTTTGAAAAAATTGACATGATTGAGGGGTGGGGGTTCGTTTATTAGTTTGAACATAAATTGGTCGACCTGAAAAAGATGTATATCATTTACTTTAAAGATATTCTTAAAAAGGCATAAGATATCTGTATGCTATATGATTTTTTTTGGGGGAAAAATTACCCTAAGATCCTTTTTCTGCAACTGGAGTACGCCCTATTTGTCTTTGGATTGCATACCTCCTGATTATTCCGATGTTTCTTGAATTTTCAAAATAACAAATGTTTTTGGTAACAGAAACAGTTTCAAGTATAGTGTTTAAAAAAACAAGAGTGTTAATCCGAATATGAGAACATTTTCTAAAGTTTTATCAAATCTTCGAAATAACCAACTTTCAGAACAACAAACCTTTTGAATATATGTTACATGACTCTCGTGTGACTGATTGTCTATCCCAAAATTTATTTTTGCCAATAATTGAGACCCAGGCCCTTTTCACCAAAAAGCAGCAATGTTTTATTTTATTACTTGATTTCGTGAACAGGTCAATGTATTAATACGTTGATTGTGTCGTGTTTTATCTAACGTATTTTATTAGTCTTCGCCATTTTGTAGCCAATATTTTGTATGGAAGCTTAAAGTGCCACCGAGATGTTGAGATAATTATCTTTGGAAGTCGACATCATGATAGCAAAAGATCAGATGACAAGATCCTGGATCTCATCATGTCCACTTCTTTCAGAAGAGATGATCAGATGACATGATCCCAGATCTCATCATGTCGACATCTTTTAGAAGAGATGATCAGATGACAAGATCCTGGATCTCGTCATGTTGACATCTTGTAGAAGAGATGATGAGATGACAAGATCTAGGATCTCGTCATGTCGAAAAAAAACGCTATAAAGGCGTAGGTCCAGAGTTGTACTTTTACGGGGTGTTGATTTTTGGCGCGATACAGCTGTTATTGTCTTCAATCAATGCGCTGTAAATGTAGTTTTTTTTATGTATCACTTCATATAAAACGAATTTCGTATTTTCTCTTCCCTTTTCTCCTCCTTTCTTTTTTAAGGAAACGCATTACATAATTAATAAATAAAAGAATATACATTTAAAATGCATAAAATTTGTATGATTATTCTTTTTACTTGAATGAAGTAATTTCATTCTCTCCGTTTTTCTTCCCCCCCGAGCATAATATTTCCTTTCTTTCATTCTTTTTTTTTCTTGATTTAGGGATAAGTAATCTGCAGGTGCGGATCCAGAATTTCGGTGCCGGGTAAAAATGGCAGAGGTAAAAATGGCAAAGGTAAAAATGGCAGAGGTAAAAATGGCAAATTGTAAAAATGGCAGAGGTAAAAATGGCAGAGGTAAAAATGGCAAAGGTAAAAATGGCAGAGGTAAAAATGGCAGAGGTAAAAATGGCAGAGGTAAAAATGGCAGAGGTAATAATGGCAGAGGCAAAAATGACAGAGGTAATGATCATGACATGTTAGATCTGCAAGGAAAAAAATATAGCCTTTCCAGTTAATATCAGTCATAATAATTATTGACCTTGAATGGACTCCTATCGACAAAATGAGTATTATGAACTGATGAGATATTATTTGGATTTTTTTCATCATATAAGGTCTATACTTTATCGTTGATTTGATTAAACTCAAACATTTTCATGCCAAAATGTTTTCAATTATAGTGAGTGAAAGGATTTATCTTGGCCAGTTCATATAGTAGAACAGCATTTCATCACACATAGTATAGCAAACGAATTGTAATGTAAACACCAATGTGCGCTACCATTAACACACTGATATAGACGAGTTCTGGATTTCTTTGAACCACTTGCAGAACTTTGATAAAAGAAAAATAACAAAAACGTTCTGTAATAAAACTAATTTTTCATATTTCAACAGCATTATGGATCCGAATAGATATTGATATGATAAGTATATCATGTATATAGTTTAATGTAAATTATTAAATAATAGCAACTAGCGCTCATTTTTCCAGAGTATACCTCATTGCACAGGACAATGGACAGCTAGTCCAAGTGGATATCAGGTTCCTTAACTAGTTTCTATGGTAACGGGTACCGCATGAATTTTTAAATGTGTAGCGAATCAGAGATTTGAATTTATATAGGAGTTTCTTATAGGTACCATTCTATCGACCTGTTTTGAAGGGGAAATTCACCCTGACAAATGGTTCAGTGTAAAAATAGCAGAAAAAATATATTTGTGAAGGTTTGCGGAAAAACCATCAAAGATTAAGAAAGTTATTAGAAGTTTAAGTTTTTGATCTGTAACGTCGTATATTAGTAGCTACATGTACCCCGTATTTTATGCACCAAAATGTCTACTTTTAAATTTTTTTAATCGGTGGTTCATGATTGCAAAAAACATCTTTCAAGAGCGGATGTGAAATTATTTGTATGTTAATTTTTTTTAGAAAATGACATTTCATTGATATTTTTTATTACACCATATATGGGAAAAACTGCTCGCAGATGACGTCTCCAATCCATTAACATGTATAATTCTAGTAGCTTTATAAAATCTTTGATGGATTCCCCATTTTTACCTCTGCCATTTTTACCTTTGCCATTTTTACCTCTGCCATTTTTACCTCTGCCATTTTTACCTCTGCCATTTTTACCTCTGCCATTTTTACCTCTGCCATTTTACCTCTGCCATTTTTACCTCTGCCATTTTTACCTTTGCCATTTTTACTTCTGCCATTTTTACCTCTGCCATTTTTACCTCTGCCATTTTTACCTTTGCCATTTTTACCTCTGCCATTTTTACCTCTGCCATTTTTACACCGAGCCAGAGTTTCGTGGGGGGGGATTTGAAGTCACAAGAGCAAATTTTGATGGAGTACATAGTAGCATAGTAGAGCTGCCTAGAACAACGCGTAAAGAATACCCACATGTGCTGATCTAGCTTTTGCTAAGACGGGGGGGGGGGGGGGGTGAAAAAAAATCCACAACAATCATTCTTATTTATTTCCTGGCCGGCAGATCGGAAATGTTGTTTTTGTGTAATGGGAAGTCATAGCACATCTTACGTTTTTCTTGGCTACAAGCAAGATACCTAATAAATAAACGCCTAATAATTTGAACGCAAAACAATGAAATATTCTTGAAGCCCCGTTTGTCATCAATCAATTTTTTTTATATGAAGAGCTCACTTGCAAAAGGGGTTAGGTCAATTTTTCATCAAATTTGATTTTTATGCCTAAATGTATAGATTTTTAGTAGCTCTATAAGATCATGGACCTGATACCAGAGAAAGTTGAAATTCCTATTAAAACTTGAGCTAAAATGGCAAAGAAAATTTTTTTTTTTTTAAAGGGGTTAGGTCCATTTCAGTTTAGTTGCAAAAGGGGCTAGGTCCACACAGATTTTTTGAAAAGAATATCTTGAAAAATATGAAGACAGGTAGATATCTCTTATACCCAATTTTATGTTCTCATGTTAAAGTATCATGAAAATTCAGTTTCGCATAAGAAAATTGCGTTATGGGAGAATTAAAAAAATGATTTTTCTTGGAGTGGACCTAACCCCTTTTGCAAGTAAACTCTTCTGAAGAACTCAATTGTCAAAAGGGGTTAGATCCATTTTTCATAAATTTAATTGTTTCTTTTATCTCTAAACCTCTAAATTTTTAGTGACTCCGATAATACCAAAGACAATTTGAAATTCAAATAAAAACGTGAATGAAAGTGGCAGAGAAAAATCACTTTTTTAATTAAAAGAGATGTCATTCATTTCAGTTTACTTGCAAAAGTGGTTAGGTCCACAAGGATAAATTTTTAAAAAATATATAGAAAAAATTGAAGACAGGTAAATTTATTTTATACCCAATTTTATGTTCACACGATAGGGTAGTACATCATGACAATATAGTTTATCATAAGAATATTGCAATAAACTGATAAATGAAAATAAAAAACACGTTTTTTCCCGGAATGGTCCAAAGTGGACCTAACCCCTTTTGCAACTAAACTATTCATATACTGACCTGAAAAGGAGGCATTTAAAACATTTTGTAATAAAGAAAACGACATTTTTCAAGCAAAATCTAATGCGAGGTGAAATTTTTGATATTCCAACATAAAACTGAAAATTCTAACCACATTTTGTAACCATGATCATGATTTCAAACTAAGCAATTGAGGCGTGCGCGAAGCGCGAGCAGAAATCCCTGAAAACTGGACATTTTCACCACTTTTTCGTTGCCTGAGAAGCATAGTGACGTTAACTAATTTCACAAGCGCAAAACAATTTCGAGAAAAATCGCACTTAAAGGTTTTTGGACAACGTTTGAAGATGGATTTCGCAAAATTTAATCGTGATTAATTTCCTTTAATTTTTCACACACGAAAAGTTAAAGATGCCTTTAAACTCATATCAAGGAATTACAAGAAAATATGAGCATTTCCATATCATACAGTCGATGGAAAAGTTAGCGCCTTCATGCTTCTTGAATCTTTGTGGCTCGGTAGGCGCGCGTGGGGGCGTAAACTACTTACATATGCTTTTCGTCAACTATTCCCTTCATGAGAAATTAAAGAGCGGAAACCCATACAGCGCATGCGCATTTTGAATTGAGTGTTGTATTCCACATGATGAAATGATTATGATTGTTCCATTCTCCCTTTATTATTTTTTTCAGAACCTTTTTACAGGTCAATTGTATTTTTCTGCTTTCTTTCTAATCTTCATCTCCCTCTTTTAATCTTTCTTTCTTAATTTCTTGTTGTTATTCTTCATTATTTCTTACATGTCTGTCTTCTTTTCTCTCTCTCTAATTACTGGTAAACGCTTTTTTTTCTTTTACTTTTTCTCCATTCTTCCCTTCTTAATGTGGCTTCGTCATTTTCCCATTTATATAATTCCCTCTCAAACTTGTTTTGCTTTCATTTTCATTCTCCGATTTATAACCTTATTCATATTTTCTATATGTATTCTTGTTATACTCTCTTTCATTTTCCTCCTCTTTCCTTTTTTTGCTCTCTTTCATACTTAATATATTCTCCCTCTCTCTCTCGTTATAGTCAGTTTCTTGCACTTTTTACATTCCTTTTTTTATTTCAACATCGTTTCTCCTACGTTCCCCCATTTATGAAACATTTCTTCAAAATAATCTTTCTATTTTTATTGATAACATCTCTTATATGATGCACATATTTCAATGAAATCATTTTTCAAAAGGAACTATCTATAATTTGAAGTATGTGGCCATTTGGTCTCTTTTTGTCCCAACGCTATCAAATGCACTTGAACCAATTTACAAAATTCAAACGTTTTGCAGTACAATAACGGCTTGGAAACCTCATACTTCAAACATTTTGTCAATATGTTGAGCAGGTTGAATATCATCTTTTGATCATGTCCTGATTTTCTTCAACGAAAAATGGAACGAAATTCAATCACTTACTCATAGTTTAAGATGTTTGGTAACTTCTCCTTTTTTAACCGCCTTTCATTTCACGTGGAATAAAGAAGGCACCATAAGGATCTTTCTTCTGTACAAATCTATACACGCCAAGGTCTCATGCAGCGCCGCGCCGGTATGAACATGATAGAGGTGAACAAAAGTGCCACCGAGATGTTGAGATAATTATCTTGGGAAGTCGACATCATGATAGCAAAAGATCAGATGACAAGATCCCGGATCTCGTCATGTCGACATCTTGTAGAAGAGATGATCTGATGACAAGATCCCGGATCTCGTCATGTCGACATCTTGTAGAAGAGATGATCAGATGACAAGATCCCGGATCTCGTCATGTCGACTTCTTGTAGAAGAGATGATCAGATGACAAGACCCCGGATCTCGTCATGTCGACATCTTGTAGAAGAGATGATCAGATGACAAGATCCCGGTTGTCGTCATGTCGACATCTTGTAGAAGAGATGATCAGATGACAAGACGCCGGATCTCGTCATGTCGACATCTTTAGAAGAGATGATCAGATGACAAGATCTCGGATCTCGTCATATACAGTTTATGGATGCGCCATTTTCTTGCGGATGTCACCTTACAAGTCCAGGTCGGGGAGGAAATACTGCGGCCTATATTTATTTATTCTACTTTTCCTTTCCCAGGCAAGGCTAGATTTTTACTGTAGACATTCTTGTTCCTTCCCTCTTTTTACTCTAATTCTGTTTGCTTTGTAATTTGATCTTTGTTGAAATACCGAATAGAATAATAATACCAACCTGAAATGAATTAAATTTAACCGAATCAAACAGAATATTGATTTATTTGAATATTCATTTTTGGCATGCATTCACTCTAAAAAATATAAATGTACTCAATATTGAGCAGAAAATGAACAAGTATATTTGCTGCTTAATTTTTTCTCATTATTGGGTAAAATGCAAGTTCAAAGGGTGAATTTCAACATTGCATAAAATGTACATAGTAATTAGTATCATTTTAACCAGAAAGCATGTTCCCATTTTACCCAATATTGGGTAAAATGTTTTAAGAGTGTTTTAAAGACTAATAACTCAAATGCCTGCAAAATTTAATATGTATAAAAACTTAAAGAATATGTTTTATTGGTAGTGAGAAATACCTAGATTTTAGGTTCATATGTTTTTTTTAATTACCATATTAATCTTTCAATCTGTGTCACTCTGTTGTAACTTTTGATATTTTTAAAGTGTTTCCTTATGGACTGTCAAACGTCGTTCTGTATTCTATCATGATAATTTCGCATATTGCTCATACCTGCCTCCCATGCGAGTATGGCTTTTCCTTGGCAAGCCCATACGTTCTTTTTCATTATACTAGCCACAGTGACTTTAGTTTGCCTCAGATCCTTTATATTTTAATTAATATGCGTTACAACGCCTGGCATAGTGCTTTGCGATATTTGATTTGCTATGTGTTATCCATCAGGTAGGTATGCTAAAAAAAAATCTTGTCATTTTTTTCCAGACCAAAATCGCTTTTATTTTGATGTGAAAACCTCCTTTTTTGCTTGTCTAATTTTTCATCAAAACCAGCACCCCATATATTAAAAATCGTTTCCAATGCCCTGGCTATCATGGTCTATTTGGAGTAGGATAATTGGTCAACCTGCAATATATTGCGATGCTGAAAATAATCATGATAATGATCTGTGTCTCCTCAACATACAGTCATTTTGTGATTCATCACCAAATACATATAGGCATTGAATTACTCGATCTCCTTTTAACGATGGATGATGTGTACTCAACTTGATCATACTCTATTTTCACAGATGATGTACACCTAAAATTATAACAATAAAACATGACAAAATACTCGAAATCATTGATATGGATATTAAAATACCTCCACTTTCTCTAATTTCCTTCACTGGAACATATGATAATGCATAAATACCCAAAATTAACATAGTACATACCATTTCTTTGAAGAAGAAACCCCAAGGAGAAATCTTCGAATTTCAGACTCACATTTAGCTGGATTTCAAAGATTTTAAAAACGACTGAGATGAAGCCCCGTGCGAGTGGTGTGCATCATGATGAATGTGTCGATCTGACCAGGGAGTTGGGCTTCCCTCGTGTGGTACTTAATTTCTTGATCTGACAAGAAAGATACGGAGCGAGTGAAATATCAACTGCTTTTTATAATGACTGCTTGTCTCCTTGAATTGACTGAAAAGGATGACGCCAAGCGACCAATGAAGATGCTCACACGATATACATCAGAGGATGGTGTCTTCATGTAGTGGAGACAGGAAGGGAGAGAGAATCATGATAGATAGAGAGAGAGAGAGGGGGGGGGGGCGACATTCATGTAGGAAATGTCACGGGGCAGGGGCCAGGGGGCGTCCCCCCATGATTATTAAAGAAGAGAAATGTGCGTCCCACTAAAAACGAAACCAAGATTTAGCGATGATTTGTCAAAAGAAAATCACATGCCAAAAAATAAAATATCTGCTCTTTTATTCTATACCTTAATCACATAAAATGGTCAAGAAGAATTTGTGTTCCCTCGAAACAGTGGTTATTTTCCATAATTCCATATATTATACGTGTTTTTAACCGGGTTCCACAGAAGCTATCGCACAAAATGCACGGCTGAAAACGGGGTGTCAAGTGAGTTTGAACGCTCGATGGCCTGTAAAACCTCTTCATTTTTTATGAAATTATAGAAATTAAAGCCTTATTTCTAATAACCCGAACTTTGTTACTTTTCGACCATTTTCTGTAATTTAGATATCAAATTAAAGAGCAGATATTGAAATTTTTGAAAATGTGGTTTTCGTTTTTGAAACCCAGATACAGCCCGCCAAGTTACTTTTTGGTATCCCCTCTTCAAATTGTTTTGCTCACTCATGCGTGAATGAGAAATCATCTCAGTAATTTCAAATGAAAGAGGAGATTCTTAGCTTTATAATGGTAGGTCATTTGTCTATTGTATTTGTGCCTAGGTTATGATAATATATATATATATATATACATATATATATATATATATATATATATACATATATTATATATACAAGAAAACAAACAAATAACTAAGAAATATATATTGTATATTTCTTATTTATTCATTTCCTTATTTAATACTGCATGGTAGGCCTGTTCAGTTATGCAAAACTGCTTTCCAAAGGCGCCATGCACTTTAACGAATAACTACATCATAGCAATTCAATGTATGTAACATAAATTATAATTAGGTAAAACAGAATACATTATTATTGATTAAATCAGCAAATTTCAGCATCATGGAATCATAACATCAAGTTATTCAGTGTAATTACATGTATTACAGACAGAATTTTAATAATTTACAGTGTTTTTTAATGCATGGTGAGTGTGCATTTTTGTATATCACAAGGGAGCGAATTAAATAAGACGGCATCAACGTCATATTCAGAAGATTTTCTTTTATAATCCGTCCTTGGGCAGGGTATTTGAAGGGGACATTGTTCAGAATATCGTGTTTTATAAGTTACATTGCGTTTGCAGATAAGTGGTTCTAAATAGGCTGGTGCTAAATTGTTTTGTATTTTGATTTGCCATTTGAGTGTAGACAACAATTCATATTGGGGAGTAAGATAGTCCTTTTTCAAAATTATTCGGGAATACTTATTTTGCAGTTTTTGTATCTTATTTTTTGCACAGCTTGATTCCCCCAGGATGTACAACAATCAATGTAAGGTAAATCATGGCAAAATATAAGAATCCTCCAGACGGAAGGAGTTGTTTGACTCTATTTATATGGCAGCCTATCGTACGAGATATTTTAACAATCTAATGATACTATCTATCTATCTATTATATAAGGTCTATTAAACAGGGAGAGTGAACATAAGCACGCGGGTACCTAGAAATCCAATATGTCGTCCAAAATGGCTGCCATAGCCTAATTCACAATTTATATAGGCCTATTACCTATTCACTGGTGGTTGTAAGGGTCGAGTAGTAAATTGGGGCAAGTTACGAGGAGCTTCAGCGATCCATTATGTCCAAAAATCCAGGATGGCTTTCAAAATCCAACCTAAAATGTTAAGAATACCTCCCCTCTTCGATATATATATATATGTCGAAGAGGGGAGGTATTCTTAACCAAAGATGAAAGGCCTCAATAAATGATGCAAGCGCGAAGCGCGAGCTGAAAACTTTTGATTTTCCAACCTAAATACTGGACATTCATAGCACTTTAAAAAGAATATGAACAGGATATGAATCTAAACAATTAATGCGAGCACGAAGCGTGAGCTTAAATTTTTTGATTTTCCAACCTAAAAAATCGAAATTCTCAGCACTTGATAATGAACGGAATAGGAATCTAAACAATAAATGCGAGCGCGAAGCGCGACCTGATTTTTTTTATTTTCCAACCTAAAAACTGGACATTCTTCGCATGGATATTCATAGCACCTTAAAAAGAATATGAACAGGATATGAATCTAATCGATTAATGCGAGCGCGAAGCGCGAGCAAAAATATTTTGATTTTCCAACCTAAATAATTGACATTAGATTAGTACTTTAAAAAAATTATGAACAGGATAGGAATCTAAACAATTAATGCGAGCACGAAGCAAGACGTGAAAGTTTTTGATTTTCTACCCTAAATACTAGACATTCTTAGTACTTAAAACAAAGTTATGAATATGATAGGAATCTAAATAATTAATGCGGGCGCGAAGCGTGAGCTGAAAGTTTATATTTTCCAACCTAAAAACTGGACAATCGTAACATTTTTCAAATCAAGAACAGGATATATATAAATTTTACTAAACAATATTAGATTTGAGCGCGAAGTGTGTGCTTAAGATTTAAATTCAAGGACAGTGTAGCTATCTAACTAAATTGTAATTAATGTGAGTGCGAAGCGTGTCCTGATATTTTTTATTTTCCGACCAAAAAGTCATATTCTTTTCACCTTAGAGCAATAAACAGGATAATAATAATAATAATCCGCTTTTTATATAGCGCTTAATCGGAACGACGTGTCTAAGCGCTTCACAGATATATTATTACCCCGGTCATCGGATTCAATTAGTCATTCCCGCACACAATGTGTGTACATCATCCACTCCCTGGGGAGTATTCCAGTCAGTCGCCGGTGAGGCGCACACAGTACTGGACAAGCTACAATGACTTCCACATCCTACCGGGTACCCATTTAGCACCTGGGTCGAGAGTGGCAAAGTGATTAACGCCTTGCCAAAGGACGCCAGACCGCGGTGGGATTCGAACACACGACCCTTATTTTACAAGGCGAGAGTCAGAACCACTACACCACGGCTCCTCCACCAGGATAGTATCTGACTCAATGCATATTACTGATGAGAGCGGGAAATGATTTGATTCTTTGTTTAGATCTAAAAACTGGATCTTTCAAGCACTTTAGAAATAATGAACAAGCAGTCAAAAAGAAATGCGAGCGCAAAGCGCGATGTATTTTTTTTAGATTTAAACCTACGAATTATAAAAAGATGGATATCTTTCTAAATAAAATGATTTGGTTTTATATATTTCGAGCTAAAAAGTGAAAAAAAATTAAGCACGTTTTGAAATAAAGAGATGGTTGTGTATTAACGCAAAGCGCGAGCGATTTTTTTTATTTTTATACTATGACCTGAACGTTTTTTTTCCAGTTATTCCCCTCCCCTTCTATCATTTAATTTTCTTCCTCTTCCGATCTTTCTTCTTATTTGTCTCCTCACCTTCCTATTATGCGCCGCCAATAGGGAGCGGGCCACCGCTTCGCCCCCTTGATCTACCAATGATGACCCCTCACACGGCAGGAATTTTGTGTAAAAACTGAATGGAATATAAAAGTCTCGTTAATATAGTATCTAAAAACAAATTTTGGGGGACTAAACAGTTAAAATTCACTGCGAAGGATTAATCATAACTCACGAAAACAATTCTTTTTATTGAGTATGCGAACAATGAAAATATTCTTATATTCCAAGTAAATTTGGAATAAAGGGAAAATGAATTGGTTTAATAAAGGTATGGTTTTACGGGGTATGGAACATTCCCGGGGGAACATTCTCGTCTACTATCTATGGAATATTATGTCCTCCCTTTCTAAAATGGTAGGGGGACGCGCCCCCCAGTGATTTACGCCCATGGTCAAGTAGTACGTTGGGACTGCATGTTACAAGGACAGTCAGAGGTCCAAAATCCAAGATGGTTTGCCAAAATGGAGTCTCAAATGTCTGTCGTTAAGTTAAAACCGACACAGTTTGTTTCATATCCGCCTGGGGTATATGATTTTGGTATTTTAATCCATGGTTTAAAGGGTCAAGTAATGACAAGTTGCACGGGCAATCAGTGGTCCACCATGTCCAAAAATTAAAAATGGTTTCCAAAAAATGGAGTATGGTTGTTGTTACCTAAAAAACTTACATAGATTCTGCCTGGGGTGACTTTATAGACGACAGGTATCACTTTAGGACTTTTTTTTTTATAAAAGTGGAGACAATGGCAGAGTGGAGATTCGAACTCACAACCTTTCGATTATGATCTAACCACTGGACCACACGAGCCATATTATTTGACCCTTGAAATCATGGGAACGATACAATATGTCTTAGAGGGCATATGTACTTTGCATCCATGTTTTAAGAAACAGCAACCATTTTTGAAGCCATCATGCATTTTTTGACAAACTGCTCCACTGACAAATCTTGAAACTTTTCCAATGTCCGGGGGGGGGGGGGGGGACACAAGTGGATACCATGCGCGACCCCCAAAACATGTAAAAAGTATTTTTTTTAAGATAGGGCACGTTACGTAACGTTATAAGGGTGTAAAAACACTAAAATACTGAAAAAAGGATATCTATTTCGCCTAGGAAAGCAATACGTGTTTAGGGTCAAATTTGCGGGGTATAAAAATTAAGATTAAAATATTTATAGAGGATGTACTTTTTGCAACAACACTTTGTGTTTTTATAGAGTCTGATGATCGCGCGATGGGCAGATGTAATAAGCCCAATTTAGGTAAAGGACCGACGTCCGTGATACAACAATAATTGAAATATCACTTTACTTGTTTAGGGGGTCAATTCAGTGAATACTTGCCAAGGGTATACCGATTTGATTCCATTTAAGGGTAGGGTTTCACACGCCAATACTTGTTATAAGGGGTGCATTTTCAGAATGTGGAAAATACGTGTTAAGGGTGCTTTTAATTTTCGAGATCCCATGGTCGCGCATGGTATCCACTCGCCAATGGAATTTTTTCCCTGAAACAATTTCTTTTCTTTTTGGTAGAGTGCTCATACAAATGCTTCGTTTTATAGTAATAAACTATTAAAGCAAGAAGATATTTACTTCTTACAGTTAGGCTCAATCATGTATGATTTTGAAAATCATACTCTCCCGAGTGTGTTGGCACAAATTTTTACTTAGAAAGAATAATGAGTTTCATAGTTATTACGAGACAGGCAACTGCACTTCACATTCCACGTGTCAGAACTACCTTTGCCTTGAACACATTAACTTGTACTGGTCCCAAGTATTGGAATTCACTTCCTATTAATGGAACTTCTTCTGTCAGTATTGGAATTCACTTCCTATTAAGTATTGGAATTCACTTCCTATTAAGTATTGGAATTCACTTCCTATTAATGTAACTTCTTCTGTCAGTATCTCTGTTTTTAACGCAAACTTAAATTACATTTATTGAGTAACTATGCTCAAAATATTTAATCATGCCTATGTTCCCCTCTTTCTTTCACAGGCTGGCCCTTAACAATAATTTCTGAACCAACTTGCACTCTTGTTTTGATTTGTTTCTTCTTTTGTGTTTCTTTTTCTCCAACATTCTTTCCCTATCCTTGAAACCGGCCTCTTCATTCACATGTTTTCTTTTTGCATGCCCCCCACACACACTTACTGTTTCCTTCTCCATCTTGTATATATTTCCTCTTTCCAGCTTTCAACTCTATCCTTTTTGTAGATATTTTTATTTTAACCTTAATGTAAATATACGTTAGCTTATTTTGTTTAGATGTCTTAAAGTAAGTAAACATTTAAGTATATATTATTTTCTCTTTGGGGACCTTGCGTTTACAAGCCCAGTTTCTTTAAGGTCTCCTCCTTTCTTTCATGACTTTAATATTAGTAACAGGTTATGAACTTTACTTTGTAACACTTAATTTGTTAATGACAAGATGTGTCATCTATACTGACTTATTTTTTTTCTTTAATAATCATGGTATTTTGTTATTATTTCCTTTGTAAAAATTTACCATGTTACTCAATTAATGTCCTGTTTGTACCAATGTATATATGTGAAGAAAGGAAATCGATAAACTTGAAACTTAAAACTTAGAGTCCCAAAATTATGTTTACCAGGTGGATATTCATCAATTTGGATTATTTTAAAGTTACAATGTCCTTTATTGACGCCATTTTGGTAGATAATCCTGGATTCTCTGACACAAAATAGGTTCATGCACTCACTGACTATCTTGTAAACATGTCCAGGGGAGCGTCATATCTGACATCTTTCAATGATTTTGATTGGCTGTGAGGCACTGTTCCTATGGTAACTGTCGGATAAAATGGGATTTGTCGGATAAAAAGTCTGACAAGTCCTCTCATGAAACACCCCCCTGATGCATTTTTGAACTAACACCCCGATCCCAACAGGCTCTTATTTATTTTTGCCTTTGATGCGCCTCACCCCATCAAGAACCCGTCAGGTCATGGATAGGTCATTTTTAAAACGGGAAGGCAATTAATGCAGTGAGCAAATACAAATGTGAGTTCAGGAGGATGCTACAATTAATTATTAGAGTTTAATTTCCTCCATTTCCTTTCTCTGATACCGGGCTCTGATAGCAATTTTGCAACAAGACTATGGTAACCGGCAACCCAAGACGACTATCCGCAGGCCGCAGTGATCATTATCTGACGCAAAACAGCTGACTGTGACGTAGGCAAGTAAACAAAGTCAGCAGTGCAGTTTTTTTTTTGCATGCTGTGCAATATCGACAATGGGAAATACGGACTCTGAATGTGGAACTAGACACACGTGCAAGTTGAATTAAAGATACCTTCATTTATTGATGTACAGAGAAGACAAAGGCTTTTTTGAAATAGTACTCTGGTAAGAATGAGAGTATTTGTAATATGATTGTGTATGTGTTTGTAATGTATATAGGCACACAGGCATGTACGGTATGCATATTTTTATGTGCATGTGTGAGAATCTTTTGTCGACAAAATGAGTCAAGTGGCTATTGGCATTGCCACTTGGAGCCCGGGAGTAGGCCTAGGCTATAATATATAGCGCTTGCAATTAAAATGCATCGATCTATATCTGTGCGAGTGGAGATAATTTATCACGATTCTGTGAATACAGCTCATTCGAATTTTAGTGCAGTTACAGTTAGGAATTAGACAGCTGGCAGCCGCCTGTTTCGAGGAGTTTTTAAACCTTTTTTTAAAAAATTTCTCCTCGTACACAGACGGCTCGCTAGTCATGCTAGTGAAGCCAACAGAGTTAAGCATGTTCAGCTGAACAACCAACAATACTAGAGCCTGAAGCTTTTGGTCTAGTTAAGTTAGGATTAGGAATAGGAGCTAAATCCCAGGCCTGGTAGGTCTAGATCTATTTATCATGTTTATAGTGTTAATACCGTAGTTTAATTTTTGAAACTAATACTAATATTCACTAATAGTAAGACTAAGTACATGAAGTAAGGACAGGAATTATCATCATCATGAGACATGACCTGGAGGGGGGGGGTTGGCACTCGGAATGCATAATGGGTATGTTCCATGGACGTGGAGGGCCCCCATTTTTGCACTCAAATTTCCATTCCAAGGTATAGCATTTTTGTCTTATTGAGAAAACGAACAAAGAAAGCCGCTCCAAAGCATAGCATTTTTTTCTTATCGAGAAATCCACCGCTCCAAAGCATAGCATTTTTTTCTTATCGAGAAATCCACCACTCCAAGGCTTCGCATACTAAGTAAGTATTTTTCGTTACACCGTTTCGGTCGCATTGATTCATCTGCTACAATGAGCTGCACTTTTGGAGAAAAGTGGCTGCAGAGCGCTGTCCGACCATCGCCTCTGCGCGAGCACACCCGGCAGAGGCCACGCTAGCTGCATCATGCACGCATGTCCGTTCCATAGAGATGCATACGAACTCACACACTGGCGATCCGTTCCAACTTCCAAGGACCCCTGTTTTCACAAACATTTGTAGTTCCGAAGCCCGTTCTGAGGACCCTCCTTTTTACAATACGGTAAGCCTGCTCCAAGGCCCCCATTTTTTGTCTCGCTTGCGGCACACCCCTACCATTTTTTTGGTGACATCTTTATATATCATGATATCATAATCACCATCATGATCATCATCATCACCACCATCATCACATCAGCATCATCAACATCATAATGACGGATCTAGATATTTATATCATTATCATGCATTCATTGTTAAAGGTCAAGTCCACCTCAGAAAATTCTTGATTTGAATCAATAGAGAAAAATCAGACAAGCACAATGCTGAAAATTTCATCAAAATCGGATGTAAAATAAAAAATTTACGACATTTCAAAGTTTCGCTTATTTTCAACAAAATAGTTATATGAACGAGCCAGTTGAGAGAGTCGATGATGTCACTCACTATTTCTTTTTTTTATTGTTTGAATTATACAATATTTCCATTTTTACGAATTTCATGATTGGGACCTCCTTGCCTGAAGCACAAAATGTTAAAATAATGGAATTCCACGTGTTCAGGGAGGAATGAAACTTCATTTCACATGACAATGACGAGAAAATAAAATTATTTCATATTTCATATAATAAAATACAAAAGAAATAGTGAGTGAGTGATGTCATCAACTCTCTCATTTGGATGTAACTGGCTCGTTCACATAACTATTTTGTTGAAAATAAGCGAAGCTTTAAAATGCCATAACTTTCTTATTTTAAATCCTATTTTGATGAAATTTTCAATGTTTGTTGAATTTTTATCTTTTTATTCAAATCAAGTTTTTGTTGGGGTGGACTTTTCCTTTAATGTCATCAACGACATCATCATCTTCATTATTGTTTTATTATTATTTACTAGACTTCTAAGAGTCTATTATTTATTAAAATATTGATTATTTGATTGTCTTTCATGTATGTATTTAATGAACAGGTGCAGGTATTTAGATCTACTCATAAACTGAAGGTCGGAATCAATCAAGCCATGGACAATCTGGAGCGAGGTAGTGCGGCTATTGATTGGTGTGAGAATAATTACGCCATAGTTCCTGGTATTGCAGAATTTTATAACACTGTAAGTATTGTACCATATAGTATTCTTACTCAGACTCACATTAAAATTCCTATAAAAGCTAAAGCACTAATTGGGCTCAATAGACCAAATCTATTGTTCGGAGGCCAGAACTTGTAGAAAGATTTTTGTTTCACCTGCGAAGCAAAGTGAGACTATAGGCGCCGCTTTTCCGACGGCGGCGGCGGCGTCAACATCAAATCTTAACCTGAGGTTAAGTTTTTGAAATGACGTCATAACTTATAAAGTATATGGACCTAGTTAATAAAACTTGGCCATAAGGTTAATCAAGTATTACTGAACATCCTATCAGAGTTTCATGTCACATGACCAAGGTCAAAGGTCATTTAGGGTCAATGAACGTAGACCATGTTGGAGGAATCAACATCGAAATCTTAACCTGAGGTTAAGTTTTTGAAATGTCATCATAAGTTAGAAAATATATGGACCTAGTTCATGAAACTTGGACATAAGGTTAATCAAGTATCACTGAACATCCTACATGAGTTTCACGTCACATGACCAAGGTCAAAGGTCATTTAGGGTCAATGAACTTTGGCCGAATCGGGGATATCTGTTGAATTCCCATCATAACTTTGAAAGTTTATGGATCTGATTCATGAAACTTGGACATAATAGTAATCAAGCATCACTGAAAATTTTGTGCAAGTTTCAGGTCTCATGATTAAGGTCAAAGGTCATTTAGGGTCAATGAACTTTGGCCGAATCGGGGGTATCTGTTGAATTACCATCATAACTTTAAAAGTTTATTGGTCTAGTTCATTAAACTTGGACATTAGAGTAATCAAGTATCACTGAACATCATGTACGCGTTTCACGTCACATGACCAAGGTCAAAGGTCAATGAACTTTGGCCGAATTGGGTGTTTCTGTTGAATTACCATCATAACTTTGAAAGTTTATGGATCTGATTCATGAAACTTGTACATAAGAGTAATCAAGTATCACTGAACATCCTGTTCGAGTTTCAGGTCACATGATCAAGGTCAAAGGTCATGTAAGGTCAATGAACTTTGGCCATGTTGGGGTTTTTTGTTGAATAACCATCATATCTCTGTAAGTTTATTGGTCTAGTTCATAAAAAGTGGACATAAGAGTAACCATGTATCACTGAACATCTTGTGCGAGTTAGAGTAGTATTCTAAGTCAGCACTGCTGCTATATTGAACCGCGTGATGCAGGTGAGACGGCCAGAGGCATTCCACTTGTTTATTGAATGCATCTGAAATCAATCGAAAGTCCTGAATATGTGCATATGTTCGGCACAAAACCAAGTTGCATTTGATTGCAATTATTTCTGTAACACAGTCCCCTTGCCCTGGTACTGGTGTGAGTGTAAAAGTGAGGCAAGCAAGCTGGGATACTCTGTCCTTTGTCTGTTGCAAGTAATAGTTGCTTCAAACATGCTCAGTTTTTGTATTTTCAACAATTTCTATTTGGTTTTCTTTTTCGGATAAATTGGAAGGTCGTGGGAGGGGGGGTTAAACCAAATTGACAGGTACATGAGATATTTCCCGACTGAATGTATCAAATTTGATTCTTTGCCAATTTCAAATTAATCATTGAATTGGCTGTTGTCATTAATGTGTGCAATTTGAAAGAATTCACTGATCAAAGATCCTATTTCCAATGGCTCTCCTTTTTTCTCCTTAATCTCATTAAGTAGTACACGTAGAACTACTTTATTATAGAAATTTTTATCCTTTCTGAAAAGAAGAAAATAGCCTTTGTTGCTATAGCTGTCGCTTCAGTATGATACATTCAAAGAATTTTAACTGTGAGTACTTCAGATTAAAAACATCTGTATGTTAGATATACTTAGCATATGTAGATGATAACCTACATGTATACCAGATGCTTGCATGACATCTGATACTAGGATAGGGGTATATTAAGGACTTAAAAAAGTATATGTGTGAAGGATGTCTAAATTGTATTGAATTGCGAAATTTGAGCTTATTCAAAGGACAATTTCTGATTGCAGGAAAGATGAAAATAGTAAATTTAAGCTTTGAAGTTCTTTTTCAAATCAATGCAATTGTCTATTTCAATCATGTCATTTTCAAATAATCAATGTGATAAATATTTTAGAAAACTATACTACGAATGATTACTTTTCTCTGTGGTCCACAGATCATATAAAAGAATACTCCGTCATGAAAATAAAGTATAAAAATGCTTGGGCAAAATAATGGTAATTACCTTTGATCATGACCCTTTAATGTTTAATTATGTATGAAAAGCACTGAATGAGAGGAATTTAAAAAATGACACTTTACTACTTCTTCCTTGGCTCAAAGTTTGGTATTTTTTCCAAGATTTTTTATATTTTGCTCCATACATTCTAATGCTTACACCTCGTGTCATTTTAAGTGCATTTTGGGAATCCTCAGTTAATTTCATTTCAGAAAATGTATACTCTTATGTAATGTACAATGGGTGAAGTATGTCAAAGTTACCGAGATTTAAATGAAAAAAGAACGCAATTTTCATGTGGCGAACACATGCCACACAAAACCAGCCAAACTCAAAACACATGGCCTTGTGCATGAATTATAAACAGCTATGAGAAGGCCCCTCGGACGCATTTAAGAGGGTGCAAATCCTGCTGATCTTCTCTTGTAGCCTTGAAAAAAACCTTCAAAGGCCATTTGTATAAAATTCATCATGTATCCTCTCTCTGATTCTGTTTTAATAATAATAACGGTATATATAGCAAGGGTAGTCACTTAAGTTCAGAAAACTGTTCTACCAGCAGGCCCTGCTATTATTATTACCCAGCTAAGCTAGGCTACCTTTTTAGGTGCACACAGCGTTTTGAGGAACTATTCCTGCTGGTACCCATTTACCTCACCTGGGTCGAGTGCAGCACCATGTGGATGAATTCCTTGCTGAAGGAAATTACACCACGGCTGGGATTTGAACCCACGACCCTCTGTTTCGAAGTCCCGAGACCAATCCACTGGGCCACGACTCTCCATTTTTTCAATCCTCCCTTCCCTCTCCAGGTCAGCAACATCCTGTTCTTCATCATCCCTCCCCTCCTGCTCTACCTCTTCCGACAATACGCGGTGTGGTACAACTGGCACGTCAACATCATGTGGATCCTTCTGATGGTGGTCGGGATCTTCTCGTGCTACTTCCACGCAACTCTCAGCATGTTTGGACAGCTCCTGGACGAGGTGGCCATCATCTGGGTGGTCCTTTGCGGCGTGGCCCTCTGGTATCCACGGCGGTACTACCCAGCTAAGATCCATGGTAGCAGGTAGGTTGACTAGCATGAAAATTTACCTCGATACACACGGTGGCCCTTTTTCTGGAGTCAGTTCGATTCAAACTCTCGGACTAAAGTTGAGGTATTACTATGTAATATAGCTAATTGTGACATAAAGTTCTAACAGTAGTGGTTCAATACCAGCTCATTCGAGTCTCAAATCATTCTTAACTCTATGAAGGATTGATAAAGTTGTATTCATCATTAAAAGTGTTGATTATTTCCCTCCTAAAAGTATTAAAAGGGAGGGAAATAATCAACAAACGGATTAAGAGGAGGAAGCAGGGCTTGTATTCCTTGTAAACATTTGGCCAATGGTAGAGAGGGAAAAGAGTACTAGGAAAAAGTTGGCATATAAAGTGAAACGTAGATGAATTATGCACCATATACATTATATTTTGTATGTGCAAATACAACATCACATGTATAAACTGGAATTAAGTATTACACAGAGCTGCAAAGTATTTGACTTTCCATAGTTTTAGCACAGGGTTAGACCATGGTCTAAATTTAACCTGACTTCAGAATACGGGCTAATAGGTCAGCCAAAATAAGTTTTGAGATGAATCTTTTTTCATTATGAAATCCATGCTCATCAGTATTAATCACTGAGCTAAAAAAGAAGCCAGAATGCATATACACATAGTATGTGAAAGCCCCAATATGTTCTGTATAATAGAAAGCCTGAATAAGCATAAATTAGGAAGTATCAGGGCCTAAAATCTGGAGAAAAAGGCTGAAGACTAACATCTTTAATTAGACGTAGCAGACCCTGATCCTCAAAATGATGTATGACCATTAGGTTGATTTTAGGATTACACTACCAGTCACAATTCTTCCAATCACTATTACCTGTCAAAACCAGAGAACAATAGAGTCGGTCCAGCGAATCTATTCTCTCGTGTTTGTGATTCATAGAATTGTGACTGGTCGTGTATATCCATTGAACAAATAGAGAACCAAGTTTGGAGTTTCATATTCTTTCAAGCATGAGGAATTTATTTTGATACTGACTGTACTAGACCAATTGTAGCCTGAAAATTGTCTAATGAAAAATGCAGGTATCTTGGCTAAGGTTTGATTTTATGATTTCATGTTTGGACAGTAAGCCACTCTTCTTGCTGGATGAACCAATTTATTTTTGAAGCCTACATGTATATCTGTTCTGACTCATGCTGTACAGCCTTCCCACAAGACTTTATCGTGGGTTTTGAGGTGGTTGGTCACAAATAGTCTCATGATGAGAACTTTTTTAGTTCTACAAGCAAGTTTGATATCCTTGCTATTGCTTGCTCCGAAAGCAGTAGCAGTAGTTTGTGTATACAGAGCAACTTTATTTCTCATATTTAATTTCAATTTCCATTTGAATCTTTATTTCCAATTTCAAACATACATTTTGCATTAAAAAATGTATGAAATAGTAACAGTAGCATATACATCTAGAGCATAAGAAAAAAAAAATAGACTGAGCAGCATTAAAATTAGAAAAAGGAGAGCAGGATTTAAAGTCAGGGTTGAGGCCTATTTTTGCCCACCTCAACGGTAATAAAGTACATTGATTATTTTGCTGTGATCATAAATTCATATGATTGTATTAAACTTTAATATTCACATTATTTAAATACTTAATTGTGTATTAAAATGAAATAAACACGGGTGTTCTATTATTTTCTCTTGTCTGCTTACCAAATGATTCATAGGGCTCTATGTCTATGATGATACAGTGAGTCTGTCTGAAGACTACCTACAGAGATAAAAAATTCTTTATGAGCAGATGATGACCTTTATGGGTAGGTTCTTCCAAACACATGTTTCAATAGAGACTTGTACATGTATATCTAAGGACACTTTACATTTGTTGTCATTATAGACAGAAGTTCTCCTCTACTACAGGTTATTGATAGAAAAATAATGACAGACAGTACTATTTATGTTTTCCCTCTGTATAGGAAGAAATTCAAGCAGATTATGTTGGTATTCACTGTTGCCAGTACCGGCCTTGCCATGGTCAGGCCGGCAGTCAACTCTTTCGTCATGATGTCGTTTATCGGACCCTGTATATGCATGATGATCTTAGAATTACGGAGGTAAGACGTCGTTTGTTTTTATCACTTATGTTCTTACTGATTCCTTTTGATATCCTACAGGCCAAAAGAAGTTTACAAAGAAGTTTATATACGTGTGTGCTAACTTCCTCCAAATGTGATACCAAATTTGCCATGCTCCGAGGATGCCAAAAGTTGTATTGTAGTACTCCCTTTGAAGAGAAGTACCCCCAATCTGGGATTCTGCCCCCATTTTTAAGTGAGAATTCGAGAATTCGAGGTAATGCCCTCATTTTCTGCTTGCCTTCAAGATTATTTTTATGAACCCTATGGCCCATATTCTGAAGTCGGGTTTAACTTAAACTTGCTACATAAATCACTAACAGTACATACATATATAACATTTCAGCTCATTTAGCTCTTAAATAATTCGTAATTGTCTAGGAAGTATAAGTAGATAATTGTCTTTACCATCGATGAATCAGGAAAGAGCACAGTAAACATTAGAAACGTACAACTTATAAAAATTTTGACACTTTTGGCTTCCCATTATTTTAGCACAGAGTTAGACCATGGCCTGAGTTTAATAAACCCGACTTCAGAATACAGGCCTATATGTCACTTTGTCTTATCCTCTCTCTTTAAATCTTTACCCTCTCATCATCTATCTTGCTCTTGTCATTTCATTGCTGGTATTTCTACTGGTCACAAGATTCTCTATTCTCCTTTCCTTCCTCTTTCTAGAATATCTACCACCTCCTCTTCCCCTCCCCTTTCTGTGTGAATGTGTTACTTGTCTCACCTCTCAAATTCACTTCTACATGTACCTTTTTCTCAGGGCACAGTGTCCACGTGTCGTCAAGCTGGGCAAGACCTGTGCGTTCCTGTGGGTAGTATCGGTCACCTGCTGGCTCAGCGATCGATTCCTCTGCGACTTCTGGCAGTCGCTCTCTCTCCCGTACCTTCACTGCGCCTGGCACATCATGGTCTTCATCTCGGCGTACACAGGCTGCGTCCTCTTCGCTTACTTCGACGCGATGAACGAGTGTCCGGAGATGGGTCCTGTTCTAAGGTATTGGCCCAAGGACTCGTGGGTGAATGCAGGAATCCCTTACGTAACCCTTCAGTGTGCTGGTAACAAACCAGGATGGGACTAAAAGTCTTTATGAAGTGTTATAAGCTACTGGAAATCCTCGCATCTGATTGGCTGAGAGCAGCAGATTTGTCAGTGAAAATCACTCACAAATGTCTTCATGAAATGCTCCCCCTTTCCCCTCTGCAGAACGGATCAACTTGAACTCAATCAAAATATTTCAGACCTGGGGCCCATAACACAAAACTAACAATGATCGTAGAACATTTCTCTACAATTGATTGCATTGACTACAATGTACAATCAATCTGAAAATCAAGCGTGCGATCAATCGCTAGACCCTTGTGTGAACGGAACCTTGGGCCTGTAACATAAAGCTTGGCAATCTATCATAGAAACAAAATTATGATTGATTGCATAAAAGATAATGCACATTCAGTTGTGAAAACCAATCATTTGGTCGGCTGGGACCATGGTCTGATTAGCTCTGCAAAGAAATCGGTGGATCTACCATGTTGTGGTCAGCCAACCTTAATCAGGGTTGCTCAGCTAATCCACACAAATATTTTTAATGTGTCAAAAATATTTGTATTCTAGGAGGAAGCAAGAGCATCATGGAAAGACCTGCTCAAGATGAAATTTGACCAGCCACCCCAAAAGCAACAATAAGCCACCCAAAATAAAAATTGAGTTATATATATATCGTCGCACGAACTGTCCTCTCTGCGCACTTCGATGAGAAAATTAAGCGCACTGTATCTATTCCACGAACCGTCCTCTCTGTTACGTTGCCCACTGTGGCGTAAATAATTAACTTCAAGAAAATATAAAGATACGAGATGAAACTTTGGAACCTGAACTTTTTAACGAAGACACTGGTAAATAATTTGCTCTCCTAGTAGGTGCACTTATTGCTGGTTTAAAAAAAACTTTTCTTTAAATGCGTTTTCTGCAAAAGTAACTTTCACATAGAAGTGCGCAGAGAGGACAGTTCGTGGTGCGTGCGACGATATCTTGTCAAAGTTGATCAACAATAACCCACCCAATACTCCATTGAATGCAGAAGAAATTCAGTGAGAGAAAACAAGGTTTGATGTTTGGGGGTTCACTCAAGCATGAAATGAGGACACTGTGTAATGTTGGTGAAACTTCCAAGCAGTCCACAAATATCAATGGTGTCAAAGGAAATCTTGTAATATGTTGCCTTTTCTTCAACTTTACAACTTCAAATTTTGACAGTATAAAGGATAAGAATTACTCTTTCAAATAGACAATTTTCAAAGTTTTGCTTTTGAATACCAAATTATTATTTTGTCTATCGGAGTAGAAGAAATAATCAGTTGTCTCACGATGATCAAACGTTATTCGAATGCAACATCTCGTCCACAATCTGCTAGAATTCGTCAGGCAATGAGCATAGACGCTGCTGCGCACGTGTAATATAGCGTCGGCGAGGGGCCAGTGCGCCCGGCTGAACGTTATTGTTTAGCTCCACTCAGGCGTGAGCCTCGCTGTGATTGGCTATTTACAGAGAAACTTTGATTTTGACTTATTGTTGCTTTTTTGGGGTAGCTGGTCACAATTGACCCTGATTAAAACACTGAGCAAGATTTATCAGAGCCTTGTTACACAAAGCTTTGAGATTAATTGTGGGATCGATTTCTAAGATGGATTGCATCGATTATTGTGTATGGTCAGTCATAAAAATCATCCCCACGATCAATTTGCTAAGTTTTATGTTACAGGGCCCAGGGATCTACAACAAAAAGCTATTAAGCAATTTATCAAAGAACAAATTATTATGATAGACTGCACCGACCGCAATGCACAATCTATTCCAGAAAGTAAGCCATGGGATCAATTGCTTGGCTTTATGTAACAGGGTCCCAGGTGTGAATATGATTTATCAGGTCCAATGGAGTGGTGAGCTTTATAGCTGCTGGAACCTACCATTATCTCCTCATTCACTTATTGAACATTTCCTTTCTTATGCACTTGTTCTTTCTATTCCATGTTCACACGTTGTTTCTCTAGTGTGTGTATCTGAAATTACTCCTTTACTTTGTGCACAGGTGGCACCTAGTAGTGTGTGTGTGTTAATCTAAAAATATGACAAATGTCTCGAGGCTGACATTAACTTCTTCAGAAATTTTTAAAACCTTTATTTGGGTGTAGTTTTCATGCTGTATTTATTAATAAAATGATTTCTTAATGGAAGCTTACATATTTTCATAGGAATTACTGTATTTCTTGAAAAGAGTACTGAAAAAAGTGTATTATGTTTTTCATTTTGTCTTCCCTGTCAAGATAAGACATTAATTTCTTATATTTGATATGAATTCAAACCTATAAACTTCCAATAATGATGTGCATCAGTTACAATTCAGGATCTGTCTTGTTTAAAACTCTCAGGCACGTATTCTGAACTTGGGTTTAATGTACGACCTCTGGTTTGTAGTTGGGGTTTTATTATGGAAAGCCAATGGTGAAACAAATTTCTTAATAGTAGAGGTTCAATTCATCCCACATGTGATGCTCAATTACTCTTTAGGAGTAACTGAAGTAAACAGGAACCATTTAATGTAAACAGATTGTCATTTTAGCGTCCAATAATTTTGAGCACAGAGTTAGACCATGGCCTAGGTTAAACTGGACTCTAATAAGGATGCAGGCCTCAAATTCTGCACCACATTCACTCGATCAATCTTTCCATAATTTTCTTGCTACTATGCTTTCGCTCTCTCTTTCTTTCCCTCTTTACCTATCCCCATCTCCCCAAGATCTCTCTCTCCGTTTTATTCTGTATTGGTGAGTGGAAAAGAGAAAAATAGCAGTGCAACACATATGCTGCCATACTTAAACAACTCTGGGAAATTCTTAAGACTAGTAGAGATATTTGGCAGTAATGTTAAATTGTGTGCTGGAAAATGCTACGTGTAGCTTTAATAGCAATTTGTTACTGTATTAGATTTTTCTTTTGCTTTGGCTGATTTACTTGAATGAATTTTATTTTTAGTTTAATTTTTCAATGTTCTTTTACATGGTTGTCTAGAACTCAATGGTTAAACAGGAAAGGAGTGTGCTTATAGGGTATTATAAGAGCTGCTAAACGAACATCAAAGTGAAATGACTTGAATCTTGCCAGAATAGACAAAATTAATGTTCTTCAAATCACCATTTCCTTTTTCCCATGGTAATTTTACAGAATGTTCATTAAAAGTTTGAGATATTTGTGCATGCTTGTTTAAGTTTGAAATACACTGTATCATTTATTTCTTTATGAGCTTATTTCTTTATTGGTGGGATGTGTTAGATGAAAATATTAATATCTCATTCTTGAAAGGCTTTAAAACTGTATGGGTGCTGGGAGAAGTTTTGTAGATAGCTAAACTGGAAAGATAAAATGATTTTGTTGCTTTAGATTGCCAAAAATATGATTTTTGTGTTTGTTCTTTGATGAATTTCTATGCCAAATACATCCCATTTAGATTTTTTTACCTCGAAAGGAACTTCAAAAGCCAAATGGATGTTTTTATTTTAGTTGAAATTAAAAAAATGTGAATGAACTTTCAAGATGATAAATGTGTGACTTTTAAAGAGTTCACTTTGAATCATTTCCTATTGTTTTACATTTTATAGTAGCAAATTTCAAGTTACATTGTAATTGTGAAATGTACAGTAATTAAAATACAAGGCCAGTCAAATATTATGAATTATTCAATTCCATTTGGGTAATATGAATGTTATTATTAATTGTACTCAATTCATTAATCAAAATCTTTATTTTCCTTCTAATGTTATTGCGCACTGCAACAAATTTATCAATCTTGTTTTAATTTGACTAGAAAATAGCTTTGCTTTTGCAGGTTTGCCTATTTCAAGGGAGTTATTTTATGTTTGTTTAATTTTTGATTTACCCATCTTCAATTCAGTATTCGATGCTCCCATTCAAGTAAATCATGAAGGGATAGTTAAGATTAAGATTTTAGTAAGCGACCTTTGTGAATATCTGATTTTGCCCTGTTTGATTGATCTGATTTTCATTTTGTTTTCAATTGCAATTTAGATGACTTTTAGTAAATTAAAAGTAAAAATTATTATATTAAGATTATCATTATTATTATGACTAGTGTATTTATAATCATCACCATCATCATCACCATCACCATCATCATCATCATCATCATCATCCTCACCATCATCATCCTCATCATCATCATCGAATAAAATATAATGCTTTATAAAATATAATGCTATATAAAATATATTGCTATATAATAATTGTATAACTTTGTAGCTGAAAATGATAATGCTTGCCAAGTCATGCACATTATTTTTATGTTTGAAATCAGTAATTCAACAGAGAGGAATTCTTTATTTTTTAACAGTAATCAGTTTATGTTACCAAATGTTGAAAAAAGGTTATGTAGTGCAAAGATTCTATTTTAATATTGTCGATAGTCTGCAGCTAAAGCTGTAACTTTCTGACTGATCAGGTATCATTTCCATCCTGGGTGGAAAGAAGAAAAAAATAGATTATGGTCATTGCAGAAACTAAAGCTTTGTGCTTGAATGGGATTTTAATGGAATCCAAGGTTTTGCAATCATAGGTTGTAGATGTCTTCTACAGTAAGAGAGAATATCTTAATATAGCAGATATTTTCTCAAATTTCAAAATCACATTAATGCTGCATTATTCATGTGAATGAAAGCAAACACTTCTGATTATAAGATGATGAGATACAAACAGAAGATTCCACTCCTCTGTTTTGACAGTGTTTTCTTGAAATAACAATTAAAATTCATTACAAACTTTTTACTCTATTTTGGCCAGACCGTACTTTGGTTTGTGATGACATTGGATTTGTGAAGATTAAGGAGAAAAATATTAATTTTACAGTTCTTTGTAAAATGAGACCCACCCCCCATAGAAGAAAAAAAATAAATGGGAAAAAAAAGGAAAAAGAGAAATGCTGCTTGTGAGAGAGTACTACAATTGACCTCCTAGGATCATGATGGGGGCTCCATTCTTCAAACAATTTTTCAAATTTAAGTACTGAAAATTTTATGTTTGATGCATTTTAGAATAACATCCCAGGAATAACTTTTCTGGGGAGTTATCAGTAAATTTCTGACATTTGTGTACCATCCTCTTCACAGATGGTTGTGCGAGATGGTAGAATGTACCCAGGCAAACAATGGTCCTCCATTTTCACTGATTTTTTTTCAACAGTTTACAATATCTAAATCAGGCCCTTTATAGTCAAATCTCTCAGGACAAAAGTGATAGAAATCTGTTTGACTTGGGCAAAAATCGACTTAGAAGAGGCAAAGAACACATGCTTTGCATAATATGGTGCGAATATTGCTTTGACAGAAAATTATTTTACATTTATATTCGGGTTGACTAATTCAGACTTGACTATTCAAAAAAATCATGTTTAATAGTAAAGTATACTTGCAATAGATTTGTGGGCTTATAAAATTGTATAAAGAATGAAGACAGAGGCAGTATAGAATTAATGCTTTTTTTCTGTAAGACACTTCAGGTGATGCTAAGGATGCAAAGTGTAATGTAAGTCAATAAATTAAATTATTAGCGTAATTTCACGTGTGTAAAGTATTCCTTGTGTTTGGTGTGAATATACAAACATATTTTATAATGGACCTGTTCCACAAATGAGCCAGTTGGGTTTTATTTAATAATTAGGAGTTAGGGATGTTTCACTGTATTAAAAAATGGCATTTCAAGTGGTAGTAATGTGACTGGGAAGAAGGTGATGACGATGATGGTGATGATAGTGGTGGCGAGGATGATGATAGTGATGATGATGGTTATCATGGTGATGATCATAATGATCATAAAGATGATGATGATGATTCCTTACTGATGGTGCTGATGATGCTTGTGATGATAATGATAAATGATGAAGATTAAAATCATCTGGTACTCAATGAAGTGGATATAGCACCTGGAAGAGAGTGGATAATAAGTAGGTGACAACATGGGCCATTCATAAATCATTTTTTTCACCAAGCTTGATATTCCCCCCTTAAGGACCAAGTACTTTACAAGCAAAGTCTTGTCATTGGTACTAGACATAATGGTGTGAATTCAAGTAAATGTGACGACCTGGGACATCTTAAACATTTTGACATTAATCTCCAAGATAGTCTGTACTAGAAGTTTAGAAATGTGCATCATTGAAAACATTTAATAAGAGGTGCAAAACAGCTGTACTAAAAAAAAATCTTGTCATTCAATATCTTTAAATTTTGAATTTAATAAAATATTCCATGAACATTTAAATAATAAAATGCATCAACGTTTTTGGAACAATCGAGCACAACAAAATTCAACAGATGCTCTTACAGTTCATTATCAATAATTCAACATTTTTGAAATATTTTCTACCAATAATTCAATATCATAATTGCTAACAGAGGTTAAGCATTGACAGCTGAGCTGACCCTGCTTATATATGGAACTGATTTATTTTTCTGGACCTGATACATTGCATAAAGTCAGTTTGAGATTATTATGAGGCTATATTGCCTCTTTTGGATGAGTTTGATAATACTCTTTCAACTGAGTTTTCATAGAGAATAGCAGAACAAAGTTGACCATAAATCAAAGATTCAGTACACCATCAATACAACAATGTGCAAATAAAATCATTTTTAAATGGATATTGGAGGGATATACACGAAGTGAAAGTAAAAGGATAGATGGAAGTGATTGCACTGCCTAATAAGCAATTATTTTCTTTACCAGACCTACTTTGCTGTGCTGTTTATTGTACAATGTTCGTGCAGCACGTCAAAGCAGTTTACAATAGGCTTGAATACATTTTCCTTTAATACTTTAACTCATGTAACATGTGAATACATATCTTTCTATTTTCATATGACTTGTGTAGTTCAATGAAAGAAACAGATTCACAATGAGAATGTGTCCGAAAATGTACTGTAACAGAGAATATCATGTGTGATAACTACTCAATAACGAATGGAAACTGTTTCTAATTCAGATTGATTTTAGGTAATAAAGAAAGGGTTCACAATATTTTTTCTATAAAAAAGCTCCAACAGATGAAAACAAGAGTGTTGCTACTTTAGGCGAGCACATAATATGCGGCCAGGGCTGCCAACTCTCACGCAATCTGCGTGAGTCTCACGCATTTCACCCGATTCTCACACTCTCACGCTGATCATAGGAATTCTCACGCTGAACCCCGAAAATAGAGAGAAAAAAAGTTTATTAGCCTATATCGGATATTCAATAACATTATAACCCGGCCAGGCGAAAGTTTCAAAGTTTTTAACCACACAAGCGCAAAGCTAATATACCATCAATGCAAATTGGTTTCGGTTTGCCGCGCAAAGACAAGCAAGATACTGAGTTGCGATTGGCTTACTGTATTCCGCGTGTGAGTGCGGGTGGCGTCGAAATTTTACTATGAAGCGGGGGTTTTGTGCGCACGAGGCACAACGAGCGATCGAGTGTCAATGCAATGCCAGCAGCCATGCCATGCGATAGCCCGCCGGCCCGGCCGGCACGGCGCTGAGATGCCGCGCCGGCGCGCGCCCGCGCAACTCAGTATACTTCTACTTCAGATTTCAGCCGGTAGGTAAGTTGTCTCTTGTCTTGTCTTGAAAATATGTTTTGATCAGATCCTTTATATGCCATTATTATGATAGTAAGAATGACTTTGGAAGGATGCTTGTATAAATTGATATAGTGCTATGAACTATGTTGTGTGTATTCTATTGAGAACGAAATTTTGATTAAATTTTTCTCTAAAACGAGTGTGATTGAGGGTGACACTGACTGTCTCTGTACCACTACACGAGCGCCGCGCGACCTAACTTAGATCGACGGTGGAGAGCAACCTCCAGTTACAACAAAGCCCATTAGAATAATTTAACTGGATGAGAGGTAGGGAAATGGCTTTGCTAATTGACACCCAGTATGGACAGCCATCATAATGACCACTTGTTCTAGTATCGTCTTGGGGAGCAGCAGATAATCACAGGTTGAGGTTTCACTGCTATTATAAAGAGAGTTGATATGGAATAATGCACTTAAAAATGTGGATTTTTTTTCAAGGTAAGTGAACTTCATTAAAAATAATCAATTAACCTATTTGAATCCTGCCTTATGTATTTATGGAATCAGAGTTAAAAGTATGTGCCAGATTGCACCATTTAAATTGCAAAATTGTAAAAGCTCCCTACCGTGGAAGGGGGGACACCCCCCTTCCACACCATCCCCCCCTCGGGCGCTCCGCGCCCTCGGGCTTGCTCGCTTCGCTCCCTCGCAATGTCTCACTCCAAACTCTTCTCAAAGGTTGGCAGCACTGTATGCCTGTCTGTAAATGGAGTTATTGGTCAAGCAAGAAAAGTAGAAGGTGGTGACTTCACCTTTGACCTTTTGGCCTCGAAATTGATAGAATTGCTAGGATCTATGCTAGTATCATACACACCAAATTATATGAGCCTAGGTTAAGTCAAACTGAAGTTATCACGTTTACAGGGAAACGTTAACGGACGAATGGACAGACGGACGGACACCGAGCGTGATACCATAATATGTCCCGTCCTAGGATGGGGTATTAAAAAGTTAGTCTACAATGCTGGATAAAAAATACAAAAAAACCCTTTGTCAATAATACTGTCAGAGTGATTGGCATGTAGCCAGAATTTTTTTTTCCAGATATTCTTGGCCATAGTAAGCATTTCAACTGGATTGTTTTTCATGAGGCAATTTGTAATTTAGTTTCATCAACAAAGTCTCTCTCAGCAAATCAGAAGCAATGATTTCAGTAGCTTATAATAACTGTGAAAATCCCTGACATATTGCTACATGAAATTTTCCACAATACATAGAACCAATCTTTAACAAATCATAAAGCAATGCAGCCCACTGTGATCATATCAATATGACAATACTTACTTCATCATTATGAAATCTACAAGATTCTGCTTAGCCTTTCACACAAAAATTAACTCTCAAGAATTCAAAGTAGTCTCATCTCATCTTGTTCGATGTCGCATTTCTTGCTTCCATCAATATGAAATCTACTAGATTCTGCTGGGGATTTCATCTTTTATATGAAATCTAAGAATGCTCGTTCATGTCGTATAAACTGTTGAATCTCGAGAATTCAAAGCAAAGCTTATCTTGATCGATGCCACAATTCTTGCTTCAATCAATATGGAATCTAAAACATTCTGCTTAGCATTTCACAGAGAATTAACCATCAAGAATCCCAAGAGTTCAAAGTAAGCTTATCTCATTCTGTAGCATGTCAAACCTCTTGCATTGATATATAATCTAGAAAATTGCTTGTTCATGTTGTATAAACTGCAGAATCTCAAGAATTCAGAGTAAAGCTTATCTCGATTGATTCAATTCTTGCTTCAATCAATATGAAATCTACAAGATTCTGAATATATCCTTTCATATTGAATTATTAAAACTCTCAGAAATCTCAACAATTACAATCTCATCTCGTCTCGATTAATGTCACGTGTCCCACTGCTCAGCTTCTGAGACGTCTACAGGAGAATCAAGGATCTTGGAAATCTCTTGTGAGAGAAGGTCGTGAATGGCCATGCCATCATGAACATAGACCCATCTTTTGTTGACATAGTCATACCTCTTCGGTCCGCTGGGGAGAGAGTGGTGAAAAATAATAAGTGTGGAAAATTTCCAAAAAAGCTTCTATACTTTTGTACAGTCTAAGACATAGAAAAAATGCTGAAAATAAGCAGAAAATCTCACACAAAGAAAACTTACGTCAGCTAAAACCTCTAAACTCTCACACCCTTGTACAAATAAAATGATATGGTATGGCAATGGTATACTTCAAGTCCAAGATGAGTTGGTGGGTATGTGTGCTTTACAACTATTGTTATTGTTGTTTCTATTATCATTATAATCATTTTTATTATTTATTATTATTATAATAATAATTATTATTAATGACATTGTCATTATTATTATCATTATTATAATCATTATCATTATTAGAATTATCATCATCATCCTAAAAACTATAACACACACTCAATAATAAGGGAAAAAAGTTGGCTCGCTCTAGCATTTTAAATGTTCTGTGCAACTGATTAAATGTTGAATTCTTAATAGAGACCATACCTTGTTGGTGATGAAAGCCAAATTTGTTTGTTGGGAGTTTGTTTGTTGATTACGTAAGTGCCATGCTCCTGACCGAAGGCAACCGTCAATACACCAGACTATGAAAACGAATATCAAATAATTTGAAGATTTTTTATCCAAGACATTTTCAGATTTGCTCTTGTACGTTTAAGATTACATTTGATTGATGACATGCATTTGTTTGTGAAGTCATTAAGCGAAGATAATCGTTGAGTTAAACAAGCATTATAAAAGTGCCTTACAACTAAAAGAATTGAATTGAAAATCTTATGAAATCATTATAGTGGTAAATACATATCACAATATCCAATGAATTATAACCAATACTTTTATTAATAATAAATGTACAATAAATAATAAGTAATGAAAAATATATGACAAATCTTAATAATAGACAATTCCATAAAATAATCAACATTTTTGTATGTCTGACCACTCTTTTTTACATTTCATTTTATTTATTTATTTAAAACGGTTTATTTCAACAAGGGTTTCTATAGCAGCTGAAAAGCCAAATTGCATTACACTTTACAATCATTTACATAACAATACAATCAATATCAAAACACATAGAAAGGTTGTTTATCATGTTGGGGGTGCATGTATCAAATAATGGCATTTATCCCCATCATGATAAACCAAAATTAAAATTGAAAATACATGCGGCCAAATAACATAAAAACAATGAATTCTGTCAAACCAGAAATAAGCATGGAAGAGATGGTAATAAAGAAAAGATAAAAGAGAGAAAGAGAGAGAGAGAGGGAAAGAGAAAAAGTGTGTGCGTGTGAGAGAGTGTAACAATAAGAATTTCTACTATCATAAATCCTGGTAGATTTAAATGATTCAATAAAAGGTGTACATCATTTTAGTTAACTGGCCGCAAGAGGTGAAGCATTAACAATCCATAAATACACTTATAACATCACGATGTATTTTACTTACTCAAGTAATGATAACTTGAAAACATTACACAATTCTTGTGACATAGAAAACAGAGACAAAAAAAAATCCAGGTCCTAAAGGCAGGCAGGGTCAAACGTATTATATTTTATGCAATTGTCCCTGAAAGACATTTTGTGACAAACATTATTATATCACTCTAGTTGAAACAGAACTTACACTGTACATGACATCAAATTCTGATGGGCAATTCTCAGAATCTCCAAGAATTTCAAAGAATTCTGAAAGATGATCCAATGTCTGATCAGCTATCTTCTCATATTCAAGGTCACTTAACACCCTGCAAGAACAAAAAGACATTGAGGATATCAAGTTCAATATTTACGTTTGGTGTAAGTGATGGTGTTAATATTTGTATTCAAATGTTAACCAGGCTGCAAACCAAGCACAAACACTAGATGTGGTTTATAGAATCAATTTAAATCACTACTCAGTGACACTACTTCAAGATATACACTGTGGTTGGTGTAAAAAATCAGCTATGCATCAGCTCTCAACACCAAACTCTACACAATGAGATCAACATGTACAGTTGACGAAAGCAAGCAAGTAAAACAATAAATAAAGCAAATTACCTCCTGGAAAACCTCCAATTTATTCAAATTAAAACTTTTTGTTAGGGCGACTTCCCTTTCATTCAAGATATATATCATTCAATTAAATATATAGATCTATGAAATAAGATATCACATTCATAGAATGGAACAATTTAGTTGTAGAATGAAGTAATATTGCTTTACAAATATCATACGGTAGACCTACCGTATACTCACTGAAGAAAATATATATATTGAGATAAATTAGTGTGTACTTACGCCTTCTCATTGCCTCCACTTGAATTTCTGACACAAATTATATATTTATCTGCTGATGATTTGGTGAGATGTGATGGGATTGTTGCAGTCTTTGGTTTCCCTAAGGCCCTCGGCAAGATGGAGTTGACAGCACTTGTTCCTTGCTGGACTGATGCTTTTGATAAATGTGCCTAAAACAAAATAGAGATAACAAAATAAGAATTGACACCATATAACAACCCTGATTCAAACTCTGTGGGAGGGATTCATGAGCCACACTGACAAGGATACCTTGTCATATTCACTTTTTCTACAGTCATTTGATACCATTATGAGTCATATAGTCCAAATGGGCTCAACCCAATTGGTCTACTTTCCCATTTTGTCTCATACTTGATCGTCAGGAATTTGTTATTTCTCCCATGCACCTTTTCTCTTCGGACAGAAAATCAAATATATTACAAAATTATAAATAGCATATTTGGTCTATAAGTAGTTGGTCAAATTAGCATTTGGTCTGTGCACTAATACACTTGGTCTATAGTAGGCCTATGCCCAGTTGGTCAGATGTACACAAAAGTTAAATCCCTGCATATATAATAATGTTACTTGTCAGCACGTGAGTGACGAGGTGTGATTCATAATTTCTGCACTCCCTTGCAGACTCACGCTTTATGGCATGATGCCCTTTAGTCTGTGCAGCGCCCCTTGTCTGCTCATGTGTGCGTCTGCATGATTCTCATATAAGACCCACAATGACCACAAGGTTTATATCTGCATTAAACAGATATGTTCATTAAAATTCTTATTCAAACTGGTGAATCAATATTGAAGTTTAAGTATTTCATGCCATAGTCTTGAATTGCAGCCTTTCTCATCGAAATCCCTGAATCAAGTGTAAAGTGAGTGCATGGCATATGCAGACACTGGCAACAATGTTTTTTTCAATTAAAAAATGCCTGGCTGCAACTATTTTTTTCATAGAAAATCTCATATTTCTCTCAATTTTTTAATGAACTTTTGGCACAAATACCCTTAACAAATATGGAACAAAATAATTTTGTGGAATCCATGTTTAATCAGACATGGCAAAATCTTGAAGCTCAACAAGAAGTTGAGTTGTAATTTTGGAATAACTTGTTTACAAATTAATCTGGGAAAATCTACTCAGATACGTACTGGCTACCTTTCATTACATCAAAAGTAGATCTAGATCTATTTGAAAGTTTGAGCAAAAAGACCTTGCCAAAATTGTAAATCCTCCCAGGGTCCCATCTACCTGACAGCAATTTGCAATAGATCTTATAGACAGCTAAAATTGATGTGTAGGCAGGGATGTTTAGGTTGCAACATTAGATTGCAAGGAACTAGCATTTCTTGCATGTGATTTTCTTTTTGATTCTCATTTCAATGTTTTGATTGCACTTTTTTTTTCAATTCGCAATAAATGCACAGTCCACACATATGCACACATCATGCATTAAGCATCAGACTGTTTTTCAACATTTTCTGATTTATTTTTGTCCTACTCCTACACAAACAGATGATGGCGATTGGGCTCATAATGGTGTAGCAAACAACCGCCAAAAAAAATAAACTTAAAAGGGAAAAAACTGTGACTTCCTTCGGGCCTTTCGTGCAACTCCCACTTCCCTGGGCCTGGTTTATCCAAACTTAATACAAAAAGATATGGCCATAGAGTCCCTGTACAGATCGAGTTAGAACTTCGGTCTCAGTAATTGGTGAGTGGAGACGATGGAGTTCAGTGGAACGACCAATATACCAGAGTCCAGAGACCCCAAAAAAACTTAACTTTGTCTAGGCCTAATCCCTGTCTGCCTGTCCCGGACAGAAAATAAAGCAACAATGTAACAGTAAACAGTAGGGTGGACAAATTAAAATCCTAGAATTTTCATTTTAACGTCTTCACATTTATATTTACAATGACACGAAAGTGAGAAAACAAAATCAAAGCAAACATACCATTTGTCATTACCAACTCCTTTAACAGTTTTGGCCTTTTTAATTGCCTTTGGCTTTGCCTTGTAGGTATGTGACAAAAAAAATGAAAATCCTCAAATCTCAATGAATTTGGTATCATTTGAAAGCCCTTAAAAAGACCTTTCAAATGATACCAAGAACTCAAATTTTCATCAAGAAATTATAAAGTTATTCCAGTTTAAATCGTGCATATTTATCCAAATTTGTGGTCATTGTCTTAATGTAAAGTCAATGGAGTGCATAACCGATTTTTGTGACCATTTTGTGACCATTTTGAACCCAAGTCTTCAACGGGCTCTAACTTCTTTGTTTTTGAGCCCTTTGAAGTAATTTAGGTATCAATGGAAAGGTGAAAGAAAACTCAATTGATGTGTAATCATTTCACTTGGTAATTTTTCTTCTTATTGTGTGTAAAATAATTTCTTTTAATTAATTCTAATTAATTATGCAAATTACAATTACTCGCCTCTTTTTTTTGCCAAATGAAGGTGATAATGAGAGATAATTTGTATATAATTTAGTTGGCATCAAAACAGCATCATGTAGATAATTTCCTAAATGAATTTGTTTAAAGTATTGTTTTTGTAATTTCTAATGTATTTCTTTGTTTTTCTGATATAAATTACAATTGGCTCTTTTTCAACTTTAGTATTGTGTACATGTATGTATGGGGTCTTTTTTTTACAAATGAAAAATATCATTCCTTTTGTTCATGTACTTTGTATGGTATAAAAATACAAGTGTGCTTTTCTGATGTATTTGATTGTTTCACCAATTCTTTATGTATTTTATTGTTTCAACAATTTGTTTATAGATGGATAATGTAGCTTTCATTTTGGAGACCGTGGGCATTCGATTACAATTTTTTTTAGGAAGGATGAGCAGCAGAGTCTGAGGGTGTAAAGATGTAGCATTGCATGTAATTCAAGTATCAAGAAGGAAACATAAAAATTAAGCTTTAATATATGCATTTCTTAGATATGTATGATTACAACAAAGGCCATGTTCGAGCACTCCTTTTTTAATGAAAAATAAGTTCATATTCTAGCGTGAAATCACTGCACATAAATAAAGCTCTGAACAGCAACAAAAACAGGCATCAAAGCTCCAACACTCAAAACAAGAGAACAAAAGTGACACAAAAAATTATACAAATCCCATCCCCATTTTAACTTATGAACACAACCCTCCCCCCTGCACCCTTCTTGAAAAAAAAATAATAATTATAATAGAAAAAAAATGAATAACATAGAAAAAAAAATAGACAATAGAGCCATGTGGAAGTGAAATATTTCCTCTGAGAGTGAAAAATTAAACAACAAATTTTTTGCATTTTAATCATGGGCGGAAATTGGCCCCAAAGGTAGGGGGACGCTGGCATCGGCGGCGAAAGCCAACAATTTTAGGGGGGACCACCAAATTATTTTGATAATAAAAAAAATACACCAAAGGTTATCAACCAAAAATTATAGGGGGACGCAGAAAACTAAATTTGACAAGCAAAAAAAAAAAAGAAAAGAAAAAAAAAAGGTTATAAAAAAAAAATTGAGGTGGGGGGGATCGTCCCCCACCTCAAATTAAGGGCGGGGGGGGGGTACACTTCCCCCAGCTTTCGCCGCCTATGGATGCTGGCAACTCTGACAAGTTAAAAAAAAAAAGTTTATCCCCAAACTGTTGTAAGGTCATTTTAACCCCAAAAAGTTTGACCAAAAAAGAAAGAAAAAAAAATGTATTATTGTTACATGTCCCCCTATTATTTTGGGTAGGGGGACGTGTCCCCCTGGGATTTCCACCCATGAATTTAATTTTAGAAAAGTCAACATTGATATTCCACTGTCAAAAGCAAATCCAGTTTCCAAATGAAACGATAATCAACCACCTAGACTCTTGACTTGAGTCACATAACCTTGGGATGATAAAATCTTTCTGTGATAAATGTATGTATTAAAATCAATATCAGAATAATTATCTACGGTATAATGACAGAGATTTCCCAAAAAAGGCACAACATAACCATCAAGTAAGCAATTTACGATCTAGTTCAATCCAGCATGAACGACTCACTATCGACCGCTCCCATCACCCTGCCAACCGCAGGCGCATCGGGCAGCTCGACTGCCGAGAGACCGGCTGTGACAAGGGTAGCATCGCCCTGCCAACCGCAGGCGCATCGGGCAGCTCGACTGCCGAGAGACCGGCTGTGACAAGGGTAGCTGGCATCTCTTATATCTGGACTGCGCAACGTCAGAATCGCGTAAGTTTGGATTTTTTGATAATTCAAATATATTTCCAGTCAAATTGTATACCTAATCAGATTCTTGTTTTACTTACCATAAAAAAATTTCGAACATTTACGCGTCCAAAAATTTGATGAACTTTCAAGCTCCGATATCCACACTTTACAGGCGAGTATCCACATTGAAACTTATATGTATGGTAGTGGATCGTATTACCGAACACTTTTCATGAATTTGATCATATCAAACACATTATTCCAATAAAATTCACCAAACTTTCACCATAAATACACAAATACCTACAAAATATAAACATGCAGAAATTTTGCCGAAATTGTTTTTCATTTTTACGACATCAGCTTCCAATCAGACCCCTCTTCGCAAGTGAAATATTTTGGTCACTTGAAAAGGTATCGTATTACCGAACGTGTGTTTTCTATGGGAAAAGTTGGGAAAACAACAAAGTCACTGATGAGCTAGCTATTTTGACCATATTTTATTGTTTTGAGGATATAAAGACTTCGAAATTGTGTTTTTGATAATTTTTCATCATTTTTCTATTTAAGTTCCCTTTGGAAGGAAGTTGCAAAGGTTTGAGCGTATTTGATTATTTTCTGACGCATATGATGCGCGCGTTCGGTAATACAAGGCCGGTCGGTAATACAATCACTCACTATACAGAAAGAGCACATCTTCAGCTGTCTGTTAAAAGGCACGAGATTGCACCTACTATGTGCGCATGCGCATTAAACCCCATTTTCAATGAGCCGCCCAGACAGAGGCGATACCACTCGCAGCAAAACCCGCGCGAAAACCGTGCCACCAAAACCAGCGCTCGCGATGCCCCGTATTCGCACATATGCCTTGGCTTTGGGACATACAAATGACAGACATAGATCTAGATCTACATGCATATGCATACTGAAGGTGCGGCCGTGCGGGGGCACTTCCATTGACAATGGGATATTATGCGTGTCATTTATTAAGGGCAAGAATTCTTACCCAAATCCTTGTACTTAAAATGTTATTGTTAAGATGCAGTGACAACTGACACAGTGCACAGACGTGTTGGGCCTTTTGGGGATCAACTAACACAAAATCGAATAGGTAGGACATAAGTAACTCATACGCACCTGATTCAGTGTATTTCTTGCAACTCTACGATAGATAAGCTGGCGGAGTGACAAAGAAGACATTTGAAATTGTCTCATTATTGGAAACATACTTGCTGTTTCGGATGATAACAGCTCTTTCGGTGAAAAATACACAAGTTACTTCTCAAAATTACGAGTTTCAGAAATCATCTTTCAATTTTATTGACGCCCTCACTCGACTAAGTGAGGAAAAGTATGATGTGAGAAACTATTTTGGGCGATTCAACAATAAATGAGCTGAGAAATCTCTTTCCTCCCTTGGTCTTAATGTTGATTTTAAATGCCACTTAACGGATCATTTCATGGTGCACAATGTAAGTTTTACAATGTATTATAAAGAGAAAGACAATGTTATGGATTAAGTACTTTTTTTTAGCTGAGACGTAGACCTGTCTCGAGTTGTTGATGTCTGTCTGGACTGTATTGTAGTGTGTTAGTGTTATTTCATAATTTGTCACTGGTTTGTGTGAGACTGAATCTGACTGTCTGAGTGATCTGATTTTGAGTTTGACTTTTTTTGCTTTCTGCATTCAGGTTTGAGTGCGTTGCCATTGTCATGATTATGTGGGACATGGACATGATGGTTGAATGAGTGTGAGCATGACAAAGAAGCAAATCAAATAAAAAAGCTTGACGCCGCGCCTTGACTTGAGTGACAGAGAGAGAGAGCTTCATCATGACTTAATTGACATTGCATGCTATGCATTGCCGTTGCATTGCCATTGGCATGATTGGCACTGCCATTGTTTTTTCCGTTTTGCCAGTCCATCCACTCGATCAAGCCAAGCCCGCTTGGGTCAAGGAAGGGGGGGGGGGTGTGGTACATGTATGATGGGGTGTCCAAACTTCGCGCACTTTTCAAAAATATTCATCAGGCTTAATTTTGTCCACAAATTATTGATAATTTATACAAAACCAATTCAAGAAATAGTTACCACATTGACGGCAAGATCGTAAAATATAAAATCATGGACGAAAATGTAAAGTAGGTCACCGGGTTTCGCCGGTATCGCGATCTCAAAATTCTATTCCGATCGGCGAATGCGGGCTGTGCTGGAAAACCGTTCAGAAAAAGTGTGACCTAACTTCGCGCACCAAAGCTTTTGTGGAGATTTAAACTAAGACTCAAGCTCAAAAAGTGAAATATTTATATCAGATTGATGGCAAAATGCTATGGAATCGGTTAGTACCACATTTAACTCACATTTTTTATGATTTCTGCTTGTAAAATGGTGATATCGTGATGCTTGTTGCTTTCTTCAAAACGGGCGCTAACGGTGAAAATTTTGCCGATCTTTTGCCAATATTTTCATGAATACTGGACTAATCCTAAAGAAACTTTCAGCGAAGGGTAATTTTAGGTCGCTTTTCACATTGATGATGTCAGATTTTAAGGATATTGGCTAGTTTTGGAGATAATGACCGTCCGCGAAGTTTGGACACGCGCGAAGTTTGGACTCACTGCCATACATGATGTATTTGGACTTGGAAAGAGTAACTTGTTTGGGCCTTGGGGTTTACTTTTGGCCCCAAAATCTTGAGCTACTGAAATCATGCCCTATTTGCGCAGATCTATGATATGAGATTAATATTGGGGCAGGAGCTTGAGAACTTAAACAAGAATCGAGGTTGCACTCACATTTAAAATCATGAAAATGGGGGTGCTTGGGAATTGGAATTTATGTCACATTATAATGGGGTGACAGGCATAATTTGTGCACATTTAAAAAAATTATGAAGTTGAATTTTCTATCAAAAATTTCTCACAGTTCACACACAATCAAAATCATAAATACCAGACGGATGGCAAGATCTGAAATTCAAATTCGCTTGACAGAACAGAACTATAAAGTAGGTCAAGGGTTTCGCTGGTATCTGGATCTCAAAATTACATGGCGATCGACTAGTGTGTACTGGGCTTAAAAAGTGTCATAAAAAAGTGTGCCCTTAATTTGCGCACAATCTTTCTGCAAAGCTTTAGAAACGAAATCAAGCAGACAAGAGTAAGATAATTATATCAGATGGAGGTTAAAATGCCATAAATTCGGGTGGTATCACATTTTTTTCTCACTTAGTCTTATTGGGAGACCTCTGCTTTCAAACTGGCAATTTCTTGATGCTTGTCGAGAAGATCAGATTTTTCGGACGCAATTTAAGGTAACAGAATTTGCTGATGTTTTGCCAATGTTTTTACAAATTGAGACCTTACCTTCAAGGTAATTACTATACTGAGTAATTTTGGGTCGCCTTTTCTGTTGGTGATATCAGTTTTTTAAGATATTAATTAGATATTGAGATATTCGACTGAGAGCAAAATTAGGTAATGCACAAATTAAGGTTACACAACCATAAATGACAAATGCATTGAAAAGCGAGCCAACAAGCATACAAATTTTGTGCACATTCGTGATAATGCTAGTGTGAGGTTGAAAATAATACAGTTTATGGGGAAATGAATGTTCAACTGAATATGGGAATAACACAAGCTCAATCACACATGAAACAGAAGCAAACAGAGAGGAGAAGATGGAACTTAACTATGAAGACACAGGAACAAAATAGAACTTAAATTGATGAAGACTGGTAATGCACTGCTTTATTTGCTAGGATTCCTTGCCTCAGTAAAACTCAGAATTACATTACAATATTAGCATATATTCAAAAATTACACAAAACCAACCAATGAAAATAAAGAGAAAGGAGAAGCCAACTGAAAGTGGAAAAGTCTAATTCATAAAAATAACCAATAGAGATAGAGGGTGGAGATGAATAAGATTGAGATGATTACATAATGAAAAGAATCAGATGTGGGAATGTATGAATGAACACATCTCAATAGGAAAGAAATGACAGGAGAAGCAGGTTGAAAGTCAAATGTAAATGGATGACAACAGAAAATCAAGAATGTAAACAAAGCTGAACTGTAAATAACTAAACTATTAAAGGAAACCATATGTCAAAATAACAGTCCTACACTGGCTTAGCCTATCTGTGTACTGTGACTGTGAAGGACCTGGAACAGTGTACCAGCTGCAGTAGTAGATGCCTTGATCACCCTTGACACAGTTTTGGCAAGGGTCAGCAAGTTAGCAGCATCACCAGCAATGTCTTTTTTATTTTAAAAGGAAAAAAAATTGATGTTCCAACTGTAAAAACCAAACTTGTACCAACCCGAAGGAAATGGACTACCTGTATGGTAGAAGGCTTCGTGTTATGAAACTACCTTCAGTCAGGTACAGACTACAATGAGGTGACATACATGTACAAACCTATAATTAATTAATGGCACTGATAATGTGAATGGAGATCATCAGCTACCACTCAAGCAACGTGTGGCCATCCACAGAGATGCCAAGTTAAAAAACCAGCTATGCGTGAGATTTTCTGTGAATCTGAGTGAGATCACAGATATTGTGTACAATGTATATGGGGATAGGCTGTGATAGTTGCGTGAGACAGAGAATTGAGGGGATGAACAAGAGTCCAAAATGCTTGAGTCTCACGCATAATGCGTGAGACTTGGTAGCTCTTCATCCATACAACCTGTTTATGGAAAGAAGTAGACTGAATGTAAGACAGTGTCGGAGTGGTCAATGACTGGAATTTTTTGCCATCTGAAGTAGTATCAATGGTCAATAGCTTCTAGACAAACTAGACAAGTTTTGGTCTTTGTTGCATTATGTCCACCCATGGGAACAGTGACCTTTTCACTGCATTATAATACACAGACACAGTGAGAAATATGATACCCTAGATTGGAAGATTACAAGATTGACCTGGAAACCTTTTTGCAGAAACAAGTAACAACTGCATTTTTCCAGTAGATAAGTATAAAGGTATAAAGCACAGTAGGACATCATAGACAAGGTCAAGTCAACTTTTTCTTTATCTTTGCCATTGTGAGCATCAACAGAAAGACAAAACAATTGTGAACAGGAACTTTTAATTTTTAGTTTTTACTCAGGTCCTGTGTTTATGACAAAGCTTCTATTAATGTTTGCATTTCCCAAACAATTCGCAAAAAAAAAATATCAGGATTTACAGGCCACTGTATATTATGGGTTTACCCTGGTCTAATGGTTCTGACACTCATCATCATCTGTTGGTGTTTTCATTGTTACTAGCATGTACGGTACATTCCTCATTATCCTGGCCATTTTGGCTGGCAAAAGCACTCCATCTTTGAACTGAATAACTGAATAGTTCAAAGTCCAGGAATATACTACGGTACCCTGATTTTCTATTTTTTGTTTCATTCTTTCATCTAGATTGCAGGCAACATGGCTTATGGTTCGCAGACTCTCCACAGGGCCTACTCTGGTAAGTGGGAATTCACTCATTTCAAATGACAACTTAGACAAATAATCATTTGAGAAACTGATTGTGAACAGTGTAAACAATGGGGGATGAAACCAAATTGTCAGTATACAATTACATGCATTTCTATTTTTAAGAAGTAAATATGTTGATTTTCTTCTGTAGTGTCCAGTGTGGAGGGGATAGAGTTGCGACTGAGTGATAGGTTCAAGCCTACAAAGAAAGTCGTGCTGCCTCTTCAGTATCAGCACAAGGAACCAAGGCCTCAGAAACCAGAAGAGGAGGTAAGTCAATCTTAAGTTCATTTTATTTTATTATGTGTGTTTGTTCAGAAAGTACATGCAGGTAAAAAAACAAGTCTCGTGATTCATGAGAGAATTAGTGGACTTCTTATACATAGATTTACTACTCTATCTCACATATCTTTGTAGGGCATTCAAACACAAAGTTACAGAAAAAAAACACAGTATGTCCAGGGGCCTGTAATACAAAGCTTTGCAATCATCGTAGGACATTTTTTAACGATTGATTGCATTGAATAGAATGTGCATTTTATCGTGAAAATCAAGCATTCGATCAATCGCTTACCTTTGTGTTACAGGACTCATATCCAGTTCATTGACATTTTGCGAACTAAAGCTATCCCAAATAACTCGGGATAAAAAAAATCTTCATAACATTGAAATAGTTGAAAATGCTAAGTTTAATGGTTAAAGATAAATATAATTTACACCAAAGGTTTACAAAAAATGCCATTGTCATTTATTCAGTGCCTTGTTAATTGGTCTGGATGATCCTCTAATTGGACCTACAGATTTTCTGTGCCCAGTTTTATTGTTTCCTTTTGGAAATTGTACAATTGTACACCATAGAGTAGTCTTGATATCAGAATTTCAGGCCTGCCATCTTTTCCTGATTGTTTGTAATAGCCCTATGACCAATTTTCTGATTCTTAGACATTTGTTGTCTATTGTCACAGTATGACTTCCAGACAGAGAACACCTTTCTAGAATGGCTTGATGGTGTGAGAAGAACTGAATCTGAAAGGGAGGAAAAAAGGAAGCAACAACAACTTGGAGCTGATGCTGCTGAAGCAGCGCTGCAACGAGAAGAGACGGTACCGGATGGACCACACACAACGAGCAATGCGTTTCCTATGCAAACTAACTTGTCACAGCCTCCTCTGCGGCCTCCGGTGGCAGCAACCCTTAGCAATGAGATCCTCCAACCAGTGCCTCTCGCAAACAGTATTTCCAAACCAGTCAATAACCAGAATGCCAGGACAGATAACTGGGATGATTTTGAGGGTAGGTCGCTTGATCCGTTTGAGCTGACTGAGCTGGAAACGATAAATGATATGGAGGAGTTGCGCAGTGTCCTGGCCAACTCCGCACCTGTGGCTGCACCTGCTGTCCAGAACAACCAACTTCAGACGTCCAGTCCTCCACCATTGGATGTAGACATGGAGGAGGCTGTGTCTTCGTTAACTGATGCTGCTGACTTACCTGCATCAGAGGAGAGCAATCAAGTACAGTTTGAGACAAATTTCAAGCAAGCTTCATTTAAACCAAACCCTAAGGACAGTAAATCTGAGCTACCCGCTTACCAACCCACAGATCAATCTAACCCTCCCCTCCCCAACAGGACTATACCTAGTACTTCAGCATTGCCAGCCCTGCCACCATTGAGGAATGTATCCTTTGCATCACACAGTCCCCTTCCTCCTATCGGCCCCTCGAGGGAGAACTCTGAATCCAGTCTAAGTTCTGGAGTTGTTGGACCCCTTCCCCATGATCAAGGTAGAATGTCACCTCCTCCTAGCTACTCATCTCTTACACCCACAGCAGTATCAGGGAGTTCTCCTGTCAATGCAGCTATCGATCGTCCTCCAAACTACCCCATGGTGAGTCATTAACCTTCATGTGTACCGACTTAACAAACATATTTTTTTCTATTCTTTTGAAAAATCATTGGAGGGGGGAGGTTGCCCCCTATGTAGTGCTGCTCCTACAGTACATTGTAAAAAACAAACATTTTTTTCTATTCTTTTGAAAAGTCATTGAACATAGGGGGAGGTTGCCCCCTATGCAGTGCTGCTACTACAGTAGTACATTGCGTAGAGTTTTGAAAAACACAGAGACATACATGTCATTGCTCTTTTTAGGAAGAAATAATCATTACTGTATGTGCTCATGACTGTTGCATAGTGTTTTGGTTGTGACTGTATAGTATACTGTATACATGTTTGAGTTTGTTGTGTGTACTTCATAAATTATTATCTATCTCTCATCTCTTTAATTTTCTTATTAAATCTTTGATATCATACTTCAGTTGCTTTCTTTATTTTGGCAAAAAGAACATTTTCTCATTCAAATTTACCATTATTCTATTTGTGTTTGAAAATTATAATTTTTTTGATTGTTTGCAAATTACTGTACATTGTAGTTTACTTGGCTGAGATTTCAACCAACTTTGCACTGTAACAAGCAATTGTACCTGTGCTCTTGTTCATATACTGTTTAATTTTGCACTTCCACCTTTTCCATTCAACTTTTTTTTATCATTCCTAACACCAGCAAACCCCTCTGTGTGTGAGTCATAAAAAGGGATAACCTTGCATGAGATATGATATGGGCAACCATAATAATCAGAATCTACATGTCGGCCATGGCAGGTTATTCAGGGATAGCCAAATTTGATTAACATTTTTGGTTACAAGAGAAAAGTTCTCAATTACAGTCCTATGTAAAGATCTACTGGACAAGAGACATATATGCATAGCAGATTTTAAAGCAAATGTGCTGCAAATTGTGATGCAATACCAAAGAAATTATTCTTGGTCTTTAGGCACAAAGTCAAAGCAATTTTTTTAAATACCAGATTATAATGTTAAACAGTTCAAGTCAAATTTGTCTGTGAGTCAAAAAATGTGTATGGTCCCAATTCTCAAGGGATTTGAATACTAAGTTACGCAGGTACCTGTATTTTGTGAGACTTTCTTTTTTATTATTGTTTAATTGGACAGACCTACAATTTATCTAACATACAATATAAAACAAATCAATTAAACAAACACTTAAATCACATGTACAATAAGACAAAAATAACTGTTTTTTTTTTTGGGGGGGGGTTGAGATTGGCCGTATAATGCAATCAAAGTAGAAATCTCTTAAATGAAGGGTAAAGATCTTCTCACAACTTGACAATACTGTATAATAATACACAATCTGATTTATAGATATTCATCAAAACTGAAACCTTGTGTCACCCTACACTACAGATCAAATGCAGTGTATGTATCCTGTCCCCCGCCCTCTGACATTAAATCCATTGGCACACTATTCTTGACATGAGTAAAATACAGTGTTCATACACTGTTCATACACGCTTCATACACGTACATGTACATTCATTGTACATGGTTTGGATGCACAAGTGTAGTACTTTGAATATCAGCCAATAGGGTCTTTTTTAACATAAGGCCCGTTTCATTGATATTTTAAGGGAAATGTTATAAAGGGACTTCCTGTTTTCACCCTGTAATTAGAATAGCAGATGTAACAAGAGCATGTTCTGTAGTAACAATACAATGAGCATGAAATTACTATCTCACTACATGTATACATGTATAAATGTGTAGGCAGGGTCGGGAATACAAGTTTTATTTTTAGAGGCTACGGTATTTTTCTTTTCCACATTCGGGCAATCGCAGAATTTTGGGAGCTTATTTTTTTCATTTGAAGGGCTGCTTGTTAGGGGTAAAAATAATTATGCAATAAAAGCAAATATCATTCTTTTGCCACATGTACATGTACATGGCTTTATTCAGGAAATAAGTTTTTTGGCATCATATTGCAATTTGCTCCACAGTACTCATACAGTGCATTTTTACAGCGGTCTCAAATCTACATGTATGTACATATTTGGATAAGGTCATTTGGAATGAATATACATGATACTACATGTAATTAATACAAATACACCGTATGAATCTTTCCACAAACTTCCTCATCTATATGTACTACTATTTCATAGCATGCATGGTACATTGCATAAACATATGGGTTATATTTAGATTGTGTTTTGTCTACACTTAATAATTCAATGTGTGCATGTGTATTACTAATTCTAACATTTTCAAACACCTTTTCTGTTTTTCTATTTTTCATTGCACTGTTTCTAAAATTTTGATAAAACTTGTGATTGCAGTGGTGTTTTCTATCTTTTTTATTTTCTTCTAGGATGAACTAGAAGCTAATTTCTCTCCAGTGGTGAGTTCTGTGTAACTGACTTCTTTTTGTAGTAGAGATAAGACAATATTAATTAAGCAAATAGTTAAAGGTCAAGTCCACCTCAGAAAAATGTTGATTTGAATCAATAGAGAATAATCAGACAAGCACAATGCTGAAAATTTCATCAAAATTGGATGTAAAATAAGAAAGTTATGACATTTCAAAGTTTCGCTTATTTCTAACAAAATAGTTATTTGAACGAGCCAGTTACATGTACATCCAATGAGAGAGTCGATGATGTCACTCACTCACTATTTCTTTTGTTTTTTATTGTTTGAATTATACAATATTTCAATTTTTACGAATTTGACGATTAGGACCTCCTTGCCTGAAGCACAAAATGTTGAAATAATGGAAATCCACATGTTCAGGGATGAATGAAACTTCATGTCACATGACAATGATGAGAAAATAAAAATATTTCATATTTCTTATAATAAAATACAAAAGAAATAGTGAGTGAGTGATGTCATCTGTTCCTCATTTGCATACCGACCGAGATGTGCATATAATTATAACTGTTTTGTGAAATGAAGCGAAACTTAAAAATGCCATAACTTTCTTATTTTACATCCGATTTTGATGAAATTTTCAGTGTTGATGCTTGTTGAATTTTTTCTCTTTTTATTGAAATCAAGTTTTTGTTGGGGTGGACTTGTCCTTTAAAACTGCGTATCATAATTTAATTAGAATTGTTCACATTTTACATGTTGCCGTAATCCTGTGGTTATCCTTTTATCATGACCTCGCCTACTCTTTCATCACATGGTGTTTTCTTTTTGCATTTTTTAACCCTTTGCGCTGATGTTGCAATCTTGCACATTCCTACAAATAAATTCAACAATCGTAATAATTAGTTTTCTGCCCTACCCAGCCTTCAAATTAGTAAGGCAATAGTTCTTCGATAACATGTACATAATAATAATAATCAACTTGTTTAAGGGGAGCAATGTATGGAATTCCTTAATTAAAGAAATTAACATGGACACAATTGCCATCATTTTTCAAAAAAAATAAATTCAGTGTGCAAAGAGTAGTGTAAATGTTACAGTACACGTACATGTACATGTATCTTTTCTTTTTAAAAGGTGAAAAAAACAACAAAAAAACTTGAATAAATCATGTACGTGCAAGTTTATGTGCTCAGCTTTCTACTGATTTTTCTAGTCTACATCTTTATGTATAGTGTTTTTAAAATAGCAAAACTTTCTAATCTATAGATATTTTTACATTATCTCTCATCTTATTTACCCTGTTTATTACTAAAAGTGATATGTTGTTTAGACCTTTGGCATGTTCAAGTTTCATCTCCATGATGATATTTTCATTGTCACCCCCCCCCCATTTTGCTATTCCAAATCCCCCCTGGATATCCCTGTATATGTATTTGCATGCTGTGTTATTCATACATTAGGGACAGTGTAAAATATCTCTTCTTTGATACTAGAGTGTAGCATTGTTTGTACAATACATGTACATGTTGATGTTTTTATTGTAATTAAACTTAATAACTCGATGTAACATAAATTAACCTTTATTAAACTGACCTTCATATCTTATACTGCCTTTAAGCTCATCTTGATTGTTTCATTTATATGATAGAGTACAAAAGTGACATAAACTTGAACTTAACTTTATAACTGAGCTCTAACTTCAATTTAACTTATAACTTCATGTACCTGATATTAAACATTTAGGCCAACATGTACATTGTAAGTGACAATTAAAATTCAATGTTACGTTGAATTACAGTAACTTTTATACATGTACATGCAATAAACAGTCTCTCTTTCTCTCCATGGATATATGTATAGACATACATACATGTACATACTTCTCAATGCCCTAAGGGCGAAATTTGTTAAAAATCAATTTTCCACAGATTTTTAATACTTTTCTTTGTTTGAATCTACATGTACATGTATGCAGAGGTGGATCCCAGATTGACCAGGGAGAGGGGCAGTGGTGAACAAAACAAAATTGGGTGTAGGCCCACCCCTGGTAGTCTTTTGTTCAAACCCTTCACTCAAAGTGTACACAGACTACAATGAATTGTGGACAGAAGGCCTTCTGTATTGATTGAAACAGCAAGTTTTATGCGCTAGTCTTGTGTGAATACCCACTCTTGTTGATCATAGTTTCAGTCAGGGTTTGTGCCGGTAGACTACCCCATGACCCAATCTGCCTGAATGTACATGTACCTGTTTCTGTTGTTTATTAAACTGAACTTATTTTATCAATTTTGTGCATGCAGAATCTGAGTCGTTACTCCCCATTGCCACCTGCGTCGTCACAACATGTCAGCACCATCAACACGGAGCCTCAAGACCCGACGTACGAAGCGATGAGCGTTGAGGAGAAGAACTTTGTGAACACTATAGTCAGCATGGGTTTCCCCAAGGGAAGGACGGCTAGAGCTGTAAAGAACATCGGCAGTGATGATAGACAGGTAGGTGTGTCAAAGATTAGTGTAGGAAAGCATTGATCATGGAGTGGTTCTAAGGGGTTGTCAGAACTGGGAAGAGTTTCATTGACATTTTACTTGTCAGAAAAGTTGTCAGATCTGACACCTTCTGAGATTTTGATTGGCTGTGAAGCACAGTCACTATGGTAACTGTCAGATAGGTGTAGGTGTGCGGATGATTATAAAAGGAGAATAAGGCCCTTGAAATCTGTTGAATTGACCCCCTCCCTCGAAAAGTCAATGAAAAAGGAACTTTTTTGTAATTGTTATCATTGTAATCATACTTTATATAGTAATAAAGATATGAGTATCTGTTCATATTGTACCCAATAATATCTTGGTTCTTTCCAAAGTCATGTACTTTGATAAAATGTTCTCCCTTTATGATTTCATTTTTCCAGGTTGTGGATCTTCTATGTGCAGTTGATTCTCTGTGTGGTCAAGGGTTTCCAGAATCCAAAGTAGAGGTTGCTCTTAGTTTGCAGGACAACAACCAAGATAAGGTATGTACTGAATGGAAGCCATGGTGCTATCATACCTAGATGTCAATAGCCAGAGTATGCTGGCATACTGTACATGTGGCCAGATGTTTTCTCCATGTCTTGATATGAAACATACCATTATTGATATTATGGAGGTAATGTCATGGAGGTGATATCAAGAAGTACAATTTGTTGACAACAGAAATAGTAAATCCGAAGTTTTAGAAACGGTTTTGTCCCCGTGAGGGTGCGGGGGACTCACCTCACTCGCAGTAATTGCCCTCATTCCCCTTCACTTTACCTGATGCATCCTCAACCCAGCCCTCCTCTCTTCCACTTGCTTCTTCCATGTCTTCTCTGGCCATCCCCTCCTCCTTGAACCATCACCTCTAACTCAACATGAAATAAAATAATTTTTTCATTTATGTTGTTAAACACAAGGAAATTGTTGATATCAAGTTTTGGGATAAAGGAAACGGCTTGTCCTACAGCCTCCGTTGAATGGCTTACTCTGGCTGAAATGTTCAGGTGTAGGTGTGAAAGCCCCTAGTTGTATAACAGTCATTCAGGTAGAGACGTAGTAGAGGTGCTTTTGATTGGTGGATAAGTCTCTGAACTTTGAACCACATTATCCTGGGTTCATATCCTACCTCAGCACTTGCATCTTTTGACAATTTATTAAACCGCCGCTCTCCTCCCAGGCATAGTAGTAAATGGGTACCTTGAAGGAAAGAATTTCTTGAATTCTTGTGCTCCCAAATCAAGAAAGTCATCCTAAAGTGGTGGTAATAATGCAAGGTCCATTTTTTAATGTGTTGAGTACTATGTTGTCATAGTAATATGACAGGGTATTGATTACACGCATTGATATTTCTATTTATGAATATGAGACATGCACTCCGTTCATTAGATGACAAGTTGAAAACTGCTAATATACCTGTATTAAAGCAGGTTGGTGTTTCATAAAGCTGTTCGTAAGTTAAGAGCGACTTTAAGGACGACTGGTGATTCTTTCTTACGCGCTAAACCATCACCTATGGTGTATACCATTTACCAAAAGAAAGGATCACCAGTCGTTCTTAAAGTCGTTCTTATCTTACGAACAGCTTTATGAAACACCCACCAGCTCACATAAGCTACCAAAATTGTGGCATTTGATTGGCTCAGAACAATTTGTCACAGCATATGAAGCTTGATTAGTGGTTTGCATCATTGATGTTTTTCTTCTGTACTTGCTGCAGGCACAGGCCTTCTTGAAGCTATGGCAAAGGTTTGAGGAACTCGGCTTCCAGTCGGAGGACATCAAGAGGGAACTCATCCTCCATGGCAATGACGAGGAGAAGGTTCTTGATACCCTGACTCGATGACATCTATCACCATCATCGTCGTCATGATGCATGAAATCATACTGCTCGCTATACGGCCTCGTGGGCATTTCAAGTACTTTACGCACAACAGACTCTCAGGTGCTAACTCAGCTACATAGGGAGCTATCATGTAGCACCAGAATGGGTCACCGGTCGTGCGTAAAGTCATGTAAATTACAAACATCCTTATGAAACACCCACCGGGTATACAGCCAGCAGTGTGCATTTAGCCAGCATTTATTGCACTGTCACTGCATTGCATTACGCTGCACTTTTCCGGTCAGGAATCAGCTGCATTTAACCTTGCACGGCAAGTAAATAATAATAAAAAAAAAATATTAAACAACCAAAACAACAATATTAACAGCAACAATAATGTAGGGTAGTTTCAGTGAGCACCTATCCATCTTGTAAGATTACCCCAGCTAGTCTATCAATTCCGGTGCTTGCATTGCCTTTTTGAGCAATGCTTCTACAGTATACAGCCGTCAGACTACATATACCCAGCATTCATTGCTATGGCAGTAATTTTTACAGTGATTGATTGCGCATAGCGATAATCTAGCGGCCAGACATGCAATCACCATTTACGATTATAGCACTACTAATCACCATCAGCGATAATGTCTGTATGGGATGATAGTCACACATTCTATCAATCTGTACAAGGAATTAATTGACAGAGCGTGTGTGAGGCAGTATACATTGCCAAATAATGAACGATGTGCGAGAAGAGCAAATGGATATATTGCCTGAGGTCCGCAGGACCGATTGTAGTATATCCATTTGGCGAGTCGAGCACAGAGTTCCTTATTTAGGTCCTCTATGCACAAGAATGCATTTTTTGTTTTATACACCTCCCCATGTTACTGAGTTCCCCCCGAATGTTATATTTGATCTAAATGCTAGATAATTCCAGACCTCGCACTTTCCTGCACTCTGATGTTTGGTTTGACGTCAGAGTGCAGGATAGTACATTTGGTACGACGTCAGAGTGCAGGATAGTGCATTTTGGATGCCATAGTGCAATTCGCTGAATATCATGTGATCCGATTTGGACCAATCAGATTACAGAACATTATTGGGAGTTGTATAATATGTGCAGCCTTGTAGAAACAGGTCTGTTCTGTTCCTCAAGTGCATGAATTACTGGATCCCTGATTCAGTCTATTTGACAGATGTAATTCAGTTCCACATTGTCGATTGTCAATCACTTTTACAAATGAAGGTAGAATGAATCTATTCATCTCTACTTAATTATTATAAAGCGGAGAACAGTTTCACGTCCGATCCAGGACGCTTCTTCAGCTCGTCTGAAATTTTTCAAATGAATTTATCCTGGCTTTTCACACAACATATGGACATTCTTCAGCTTTTCATTATTAACATGTTCGTAATATGGTAAACCGTGTCACTTATACTCACAATATTATGCATAATCGGGGAATAAATTTCCAGGTATCGCATCGCAATTTTCTCCATATTTTTGAAAGACTGCTATGTATAAAGTCTTTTGTATGGGATATTTTTACATAGGACTGTATTTGAGAGCTTTTCTCTTATGACCAAAAATATTCTTCAAATTTGTGAAGCAAAATTATTCTATTACACTGTAATGGTTCCTTATACAATAGTATACAAATATTCAGTGTTGATGAGTGCGATCGTTCTGAACATTGTATGAGTGTGCAAGTTGAAACAGTCTATTCAATGATGCGAAGCGGAGTTGAATAGACTTTTTCAACTTACAACGAATGTAATATTCGGAACGTCGCACAAATTCAACATTGAATATTTGTTTTATACAACACCGATAGCTTACAGTTTAGACTAGATCTAAATAGGCTAGATCTATAGGTCTAGTCTATGACTAACGCGCGTTAGGTCGTATTTTGCTTACAATGTTCTCTTTTGAACGTTGAGTAGATTTACTCCAGTAATCCCAGGAGAGTGAAGTACTTTCAACATAGATCCATAAAGTCCTAGATCCCTGAAGTCCAATTTGTGAACGAATTCCGTAAAATCCAGAAGGTAAGCAGCTGTACCCTGGGAATAATAAGCTTCGCAATGTACGTACGCGCATTGTGTTCAGCTTAGCAACGTGTATGCGCAGTGCTACGTATATCGGTCAGAGATACGAAAACGTGATTATGTATATGCGCGTATACCGCTAATTCACTTAACGTGTATGGGGCATGTCCCTGGGTTCAGTGTGCCCAGGGATCTTGCATAGCACGAGCGTGCAATCGTCGACTGTAGCACGGCTAGCATATCTTAACGTGCTATAGCTGATTTCTCTGAATATCATCTGACACGCTTTCATCCAATCAGCTGTCAAGGATCTATCCATGTGTTGTATGATATTGAATATAGTATAAGTTGATTGAAACTTTTTTTTTATCCTTGATTAAAGCAACTGTACGGTAGTACTTTTCTTAGAACAGTGGAACTGGTATTCTTCATGTATATACTATGCGATCACACCAGTCATAACTACGTCTGGTAAGTAAAACGTTTATCCGAACACTTGCAATGCACTGCATACGCCTTTCAATATAAAATCATACATATACATGTAACTCCTAAAATTTCCTGCGTCCATATCAGGAGAGTTTCAAGCAATATTGACATCACAGTATGGTTTTTTTCAAGCGCCTTTAAAAAAATTCTTTGAGAATTTCTGTTCACAAAGAAAAAAAAGGAATGAAAAACATTTTTTTTCGTGTTGTGAATAGTGTAGACACGTTGTGGCTCAAATGCTGGTACATGTACCCTGTCCTCTTGAAAGGAAGTTTCAAACTGTTTGAAATGAATGTGCGAGGAATATTGTGTATGTACCTTCTTTTGTGGTTTCAAAAGACGGGCACTGGCGTAAATCCTTGCGTCACACCTATCGTTCCATTCCCCCCCTGGACAGTAGGTGTGACGCAAGGATTTACATGGGGGGGGGGTATAGCAGAATATTTCATAGTATACAAATAGTGAATAGGCAGCGATTGTATATGATTTTGCTGTATGTGTAAGAAAAAGGCATTCAACAAGGTGGTGCTGAGTTGAATAGATGCGAAACCCTGTACTGTACTATTCTCGTTGTATAACGCCTTGGTAGTGAGTGAAAATATAAATGCAAAGTGGTGAAGATTCATGATTGTTTTTTGTGCTGTATTCTTTGAAATTGAGGTAAATCCCGGAGTAGCATGCCTAGCTAGCAGTGCTTCGAGCACAAACCTACAGCAGCAGTGTGCGTTTAACCAGTAGGCCTATGCGTTTTGCAATTGCATATATCTGCAATAGAGCAAAGAACAGAATCATACTTGTATTGTGATGTCACCTATTATGCATTGGTACACTTTGGATGGCACATGTATGTGTGGAATGGTATAAATGTTATACAAACAGCCTCCCATTTGCTCTCATACAACAAGCTCAGTAGGCATCATGCAATGCAAGCATGGTGAATAGACAGAAACAAAATGATATAACGAGTACCACCAACAATAAAACAGTATGATCAGAACGCAGGGTTATGAAAACCAAAATATATTAATGACAATATAATACATTTTCATGGAAATTATGAACTTACATGCACATCCATGATTTGATAGGGAAAATATATGTGATTTTTTCTGCTAGATGTTTATAAGCAAGCGTTTTTGTCTACATTGACATTTGATGGATTTGGTGAAAGTGTTAGTATGAAATTGCTGAGTGAAAGTACTATTTTATACACGTACCAGGATGGTACGTGTATATGTGTGGATATTAAAATGCTGTATTTAAACGTTATGAAGATGGTTTCACAGCATGAATGATACCTTAAGCTTGATTCTTGGAGACTTTTATTTTTGGTGGAGTCATGTTTTACACCCCTATTTTTTGTAAGAAAGAAGGTACATGTGTATTTCTTCTTACAGTGATATTCTTACAGATTGGCTTTCAGGGTAGCACACGGTTTCATGATTTTTATCCACATTAAATTGTTACATGGGTAGTAAATACATGGCATGAACATTTTTTACATCCTGGACATATGAGCTATTGTTGATTTATTGTCTTGTCAGTTGTCGGTCAGTGATACATGTTTATTTAATTCATTGCACGTGGGATATTATTACTATGAGTTATAAACATTATTCATACTTTTCTGCCCTGTTATGTATATATGGGATATCAAAGAAAACTGTGGCATTAATAAAATAGAATCACTTTATTAAAATGTAAGTAATATCAGCTGATGTAAAGTACTATTTGAAATATATTACAGCTATCAGAAGAAAGGGCGAGGGGAGTTAAAGGTTATTTTCATATATGAATAGAATTGAAAACTTCATTTACTTGATATTTATCTTTCTTTTTCAAAAGCTGGCTGAGATTGCTAGAAAAGTTTGTGTTTTCATGCGGAGCATTTTCATGAGAGGACTTGTCAGACGTTTCATTGGACAAGTGCTGTTTTGACCGACAGTTACGGTGCCTCTCAGCCAATCAAAAACAAGAAAAATTTCAGATCTGGCAACTTGTCGGACGAAAATGTTAATAAAACACTCCTCCTCAGATCTAAAGGATGTGTATCTCATATTTTTTTAAGACAATGGTGTGAGTCTCTAGTAGAACTAGTCATTAATGCCAGTTAAGGCCTGGACACACTGCCTGAGCGTTGTCAGAACGGTCATGGAGCGGAAGTGAGAGAGGGTCGAATTTGCTCACAAAATTCGGGAAAAAAATCGAAAACAAAATAAAAACAATCAAAATTGAAAATGGTGAACGGTAGCGCGCGGTGATGATTTTTTCTCTCCGCTCCACGACCGCTCCAACAACACTCGGGCAGTGTGACCATGCCTTTATATTGGCAAATTTTCATGTTTTTAATAGCAGAAATATATGACTGGTCATGTTATAGATTCCAGCCAATCATTTGATAAGGATCCATATCGAGCCTGATCCATATCACCGTTTTGTAATGTAGAATATCATACCAATTACTAATAAACTTTACCTGATTTATTACTAGTCAATTGTGTTAACCAAGAAATATTTGTGTGAGCAGTGATAATAATAATGATAATATACATACATACATAACAGGTACTTATATAGCGCTCTACCAAAATTATGATCAAAGCGCTTTACAATAAATAAGTTATAATAATTACATTAAACACTTAAAATATATCTACGGGACTGGTGCCTTATCTTAATGCCCTGTTCACCCGCAGATTAAGGAACTTGCCCAGAAGGCAATCCGGCAGGTACATAACTCACAAGGGCTCTAAAAACACCAGGCCTAAGCTAAACCCTAACAAAGAAACAACTTAGGAAAGAGAACTAAACATGAATATTTAAACCTATAGTTACACAAAATCATGTAAGGAGAAAAAAATCAATGAGCAAATAAATGTGTTTTAAGCAGAGATGTAACATTTACATAGCGCATGCAGTTTTAAGCACTGTAATCGTATATGATTGTATAGGGATTATTTATATCATTATTATGATTATTTGTGGAATCTGCACCTATTGATTTGAAAACCTTCTGGATATTAGTTTCCATTTTTGTAATCGAATAGTTAAGGAATGATGAAGTTAAACAAACCCTTGAATCTTGAATGTATGACCAAGCATAAGTAATAGGTTGTATTGTATTGCAGTAAATTATGTGTTATGTATATTAAATGTAAATGTTTTATAAGTTAAGATTTTGGTTATTCTATTTGAAAGCATCTTTACTCTTTTCTTTGCTAACCCACCCCTTCTCCCCAAAAAGAATAGAACAATGCATTACATATACTCTGTTTCCTTGACCACATAATTTGTCATAAATGTTCCCCTTTTCTTGTTACGAACTATGGCAACACTACTTACCAAAATCTAATTATTTTTGCCATAGTGAAAAAGTATGTTCAGGAGTATATAATCATCCTTGTATTTTTTGTTATTTCTGCCCTTTGTATTTCATTTCCTTTTATTATTCACTCAATAGGAATGTTAGGTTGGTGGGAAAATTTGTATTTTTTTGCCATAGGTGTTTCATATTAAAATGAGCATTTACCCGTTTCCAATTACAACTTGATATAACGCTTCATTCGGAATGCTACATAGTTAGGGCATTGCTTATGGTTTTTACTTTTTTCTCCATTCTGATTGAATTCTATTGAATTTCATGCTTATTGCAATATATTTTCTGTAGAAATTTGTACCATTCATGCTGTAAATTATTTGAAAGATTTATATATCGTAATTGTGTAATATTACATGGCTTTAATACTAAATCCATTAAAACACGAAAAAAAATCTATAGCGGTCATACAGAGTTTGTTTTTCGTGTCGGTGTATGAACTATATTTGCAATTCAAGCTTTACAATATTTGATAATTCTCTACTCAAATCAAGCAAATTTGTGAAAGAGGTGATAAGAGAGAAGGGAAGGAAAGAGAGAGAGGGGGAGTTAGAAGGGGGGGGGGGGGAGCGGAGGGAGAGCGAGAGGGGGAGAGAAGGGGCAAAATTATAAAGGGCAAAGGGAGATAAAAAAAATAAGAGAGCATTAGAGAGTGCACAGAGAGAGAGAGAGGTTGAAGGACCTTTCATAGACCTCGATCATGTTGTTGACATACGGCATGATAATCATAATAAACTTTAATCAACTTCAATTATTGAATACCCGGAAGGGAAATATTTGTTTATGGCAAACTATTTGGCCTCTTCCTCTTCATGGTACAATTATACTTTAACATTGTCTTTCTACTCATGGCAATGACCTCCCCACATCCACAGTCACACAAACATATAACGATATTGGGTGATTTAAAATTCAGTGTTGACCTTTGGTGTTGGTGTTATATGTCAATTGTTACATGAGTATAACACCAAACAAAATGAAATTTGTCCTGAATAGTCACCCACTAGGTGTTGAACCGTTAAAGGGATGGTCCAGGCTAGAAATATGTATATCTCAATAAATAGAGTAAAATTCACAGAGTAAAATGCTGAAAATTTGATCAAAATCGGATAACAAATAACAAAGTTATTGAATTTTAAAGATCTGCATTATTTCGATGAAACAGTTCTAGGCATGCCTTTATGAATATTCATTAGGTGGACTAATGATGTCATATCTCCACTTGTTCTTTTGTATTTTATTATATGAAATCAGGTTTATTCTACCAAGAACTAAAACAATTGGATTGACAACTGATTAAGTGCATTAGTTATTGCTGCAACTTATTTCAATATATTGGAGGCACATCATTTACAAATGTATGAAAAATGAAACATTTATGATTTCATGTAATAACACAAGAAAGAGGGAAGTGGGATATGACATCATCAGCCCACCTAATGAATAATCATGAAGATGTGCATAACTGTTTCCACAAAATATTTATGATTTTTTTAAACTTCAATAACTTCGTTATTTGTTATTTGGTTTTGATGAAATTTTCAGTATTTTGCTTTTTGAATTTTACTCTATTTCTGTTTCTGTTTTTGTTTGTGGTAACTCCCGTAGGAACTCGGCAGGCAGCATTTTGCTGGTAAACGCCAAGCTGGTATATAACCAATTACCTATGAAACATTTTACGTCTAGATTAATCAGTAATAGTGGCTGACGTTATATAGACGACAGATATCACTCTCGAGCCTTTTTATCAAAGTGGAAACAATGGCAGAGTTGGGATTCGAACTCACAACCTTGCGATTATGAGTCCAATGCTCTAACCACTGGACCACACGACCCGTAAAGTGAACATTTTCAACCCAGACCATCCCTCCAATGTGATCTGTATCATTATTTTTTTTGTGAACTTAGAATGGGTTTTGGAGCTCAAATACAATCCAAATTTCGTTTCCAACACTAACACCAACGCCAACACCGACTTGAAATATCTCATTTTGCAATGGTCATACTATCGGTTGGATTGGATTAGGTTTGGTTTGTGTAACTGTACTGTATAGTAATACGTATCATTCACTTATCCCAACCGATACCAGATCGGTAAAAATACCCATTATTTTAAGGTTACAAATTGGTGCAGATGTTCGAGGTTCGAGCCCTGGTCACGTCTTCCGGATGGTGACGTTGAAGGTCGGTCCCAGACGTAAATAATCATAATTGATACACGTCTGACAAAACTCAAATACACACACATTATTTTGAACAACGTGCAATCGATCGATAATGAGGATGTGGTTAAAAAAGGTTAGCCTGGCACCTATAATCCTTGAAGAGCCTCCCTTGAGCATCTCTTCAATGCTTAACTTGCCGAATATTACCTAAATGAAGAAACCCAATTCAACTCTTAAGCTATGGGGTTACACCAAATCCGAATTTTCCCGAATAAACTCGGACCGATTGTGCCCTAATACGGACTGATTCGGATGTTTCGATGGATTCCAATCCCGGGGGGCCACTTACATAGCGAGTGGATACCATGCGCGACCAAAAAAAAACACGTAAAAAGGATGTCTTTTTCACGATAGGGTGATAAGGGTGTCAAAAACACAAAAAAAATGAAAAAAGGGTATCTATTTCGCTAGGAAAATTACGTGTTTAGGGTCGAATTTGCGGGGATGATAAAACAAAATTAAAATGTTTTATAAAGGATGTCCTTTTTGCCCCAACACTTCGTGTTTAGAGTCCGATTTGCGCGAGGTGTAGAAGGTGGGGTCGTACTAAACCAAGTAAGGTAAAGCCGACGACCGAATGACCCGTAACAATAAAACATTCCTGTACTTGTTTAGGGGTTCATTTCAGGAAATATTTGCCAAGAGTATCGTTTTGTTTCCAATACTTGTTAAGGGTAGGGTTTCACACGCCAATACTTGTTAAGGGGTGCATTTTCGGAATATAGAAATTACGTGTTTAGGGTGCTTTTCGAGACCCCATGGTCGCGCATGGTATCCACTCGTGAATGGAAGTGGCCCCCCCGGGCTCCCGATGTTCCCGAATCCAAACTCTCGCCTTTGCGGAGGGAGAACAGAATACTCCCGAAACCCTCCGGATACGTGTATTCGGATGAATTCCCAGCTGATTCGGTTCCGGTGTAACCCTAGCTTTACCGAAAAGTAAAAAGCAAGAAAAGAAAGAAACCAACATTCTGCTCTGTATATTCTCTCCTTGCTTCTAATCATTTTAACCCGTATTCGGGGGTATACATGTAGATTTTAGTCCTACTAGTGATTAGTGATTATGTATATATATATATATATATATATATATATATATATATATATATATATATATATATATATATATACACTGTATCTCTATGTGACTAGTACAGTCCATTTGTAGAGCGCCATCTAATGTCCTAACTCTCCACAGTCATGCAACGTTATGCCCATATAGATATACAGTGCGTATCAAAAAAAAGTTTACACTTAGAAAAAATCCTGTAAAATCATACATTTGTAATATCCTGAAGATTTTTCCACATTTTAACTTTGGTACAGATCCATTTAAACAAATGACGATATAACTGTCGAAAAATAGTTCCGCTTGAGTGAGCACCACTTGCTTTTGAAAAGTTGGTGAAAAATGATTTGCGCAGAACTTTGAAAAAGTTATGTGAATAAAAGTAGACCTTAATCATGAAGAACACATTGAATTTAGCTAGTAAAATTGATTGAAGATATCTTTTACCTTTTTAACTTGTTTCCTTGCCCAAAACACTTCAAAGAGTGCATCGCGCCCCACCCCACTCCCCCACACACAGAGGCCATCGTGATGATATTTGCTTTACACTGAGCTGTGATTTACATGAAATGGCTTAGGCTTGATTTTCATTATGTTAATCATTGTCAAGCTTGGAAAAAGTGTGGGGAAACAATAATTAAATGAAGAATGAAATGTGAACCCACTTTAAATGATGAAAACTTAGTGAAAAAATGCTGGAGATGTCTGATATAAAATTTTGTTCAGATTTAGTTATGTCCTCAGATCCAGTTGGCACAAAAAGGGTAAAGGTTGTGCTTCCTAAGTGTTGAAATTTCAATTTGGGTGGCAAAAATTGTTACAACATGCTTGAATGTATCTGTTTTATCTTAATTGACTAAAAGTGCAAGGGAAATGTACGAAAAATGTATCACAGGGTAAGTTTGATTTCGCCCTTTCCCCTTGACACAGCATGAAAACAAGCATTTCTGCGCAAAGAGATTTCTGCGAGCTTTACAAAAATGGACAGCGCTCACTCAAGTGTAACATTCTGTCAAAACTTTTACTTTCATTGGATAGATGAGACCCAAACCCAAGATTATATGTGAAAAAAATACCCACATGTTGTATATTTTTCAATTCCCAGGGCTTTTTCAAAGTGTAAACTTTTTTTTGATACGCACTGTATTACCAGTTCAATAGTCTTATAATTTATACTTGCTGTACAATATAAACTTTCATTCCATAATATTTGCCAAGAAGAAATATGTTTTTTTTTTTTGTTTCCAGGCATCCTTATTTTTTAAAATAGATCAAATAGCAATCATATATTAAAAAATAACAATATTATAATTATTTCCAATTATTATTTCCACTTAGGTCGGTGCCCTTTTAATATATGGCCAATCTGGAAATGGGTCACTGAAAAATTGATTAAAAAACATGATGAGGTTCATTCTGGTTTTCCGACGATTGTTTATTTCTATTTTTTCCATCTTAATGTTTCGTAACCGGATGTGAATCAGTATTATAACATAATTTGGTTTTAGGGTGATTGTGTCAAATATGTGCATCGTATGCATATTGTGAGTGCAAACAGTAATCCCAGTCCCACTTACAACGTCGAATCTGATATTCATAAAAATGTTTTTCTTTAATTATTTGTAATAATGATTAACAATATAATTAGCCGGTTTTAACAGTAAAATCTTGAGTGATCGCCATTATCACGAACCATGGACCAGGTCCATGCACGAACCAAGAAGAACTGGTTTCTTGATATACGTTTTTTGAGAAACGGCAATGATTGCAAAATTGAATGTCTGGAACTTTTCAAATTTAGGGGCAACTAAAAAGGAATCTGATTCTTGAAAATGGGGGACCTATAAGTCTACAACATGAAAAATATTAGAATTTAGCTATATAATTATTTTTATCGATGATTTGAGTATAGTCGTTTCCCTATCTTGGTTGTATATCTTTGCTCCCTTTCACTTGTGCGCCTTGAGCACATACCGAGATGGATACGGCGCCTTATAAATTGCATTTAATATATTTTTTAATATTTATGATAATAATTATTATTATTAATAGTAGTAGTAGTAGTAGTAGTGGTATTCATTATACCACTACTATACTACTACTACTACTACTACTACTACTACTACTACTACTACTACTACGACCACCACTACACACTAAGAAATAAAGGTTCAAAATTGAACCCTGAAAGGTTGATGCAAAATCAGCACCCTATGGGTTCAAAAATTGAACCCTGCGGTTGGGGTTCATTTTAGCACCCTGCGGGTTCAAAACTGCACCTCTAGGGGTTCAATTCAAAATCTAGGGGTGCAGTTTTTAACCTGCAGGGTGCAATAATGAACCCCAACCCCCAATCATGGGTTCAATTTTTAACCCATAGGGTGCTGATTTTGCATCAACCTTTAGGGGTTAAACTTTGAACCTTTATTTCTTAGTGTGTATAATACTACTACTATACTACTACTACTACTGTCGGGTCGTGTTGTCCAGTGGTTAGAGTATTGGACTCATAATCGCAACGTTGTGAGTTCGAATCCCCACTCTGCCATTGTCTCCATTTTGATAACAAGGCCCAAGAGTAATATCTGTCGTCTATAAGGTCAGCCACTATTACTGATTAACCAAGACGTAAAATTGTTTCGTAGGTAATTGGTTACATACCAGCTTGGCGTTTACCAGCAAAATGCTGTCCTGCCGAGTTCCTACGGGAGTTACCAGAAACGGAAACTACTACTATTACTACTACTACTACTCAGGCGCGTACGCACGGGGGGGGGGGGGTTCGGGGGTTCAAACCCCCCCCTTTTCGTTTTTTTTTTTTTTTTTGCTTGTCTCCCCAGAGGTCGGTCTGGTCAAGGAGTTATCGGGCAAGCGCCTGATAACTCCTTGGTCTGGTTACGGACAGTTCCCCTACCCAATAATGTATATGACAGCAATAATGAACAGAATCTCATGTTTCCGACGAAAAACACAGAAAAAATTTCCGCTCGCTCCATTTTATTATATCTTTTATTTCCGCATGTCGCCGACATGATCACGGTATCGCCATTAACAAGGCCATACATGATTATCATGATGTATACTTATGAATACAAGTGAACAAAGACATACGTTTTCTTACAAAATATGTTTTACCAATATGAAAACCAAAATGACGGGAAACGCTAAAATGTCGGTTAGCTCGCTCCGCTCGCTCGTAATAATTTATGAAATTCCATAAGTATCTAGTCTCCTGTTCAAGGCCGTATTATGAGTGTTACGAATAGAAGGACATGTAGCATCGACTAATACTTGATTTACCAACAAGATATTGAGAAGAATTGTATGTTTTGACGGAAAAACGCAAACATTTCGGCTCGCTTGCTCCGCTCGCTCGTAATTATTCATGACATTTCTCAAGTTTCTAGTGTTCTGATCAAGGCCATATCCAGGCGCGTAGCCAGGGGGGGGGCGGTTGCCCCCCCAAAACGTCCCCAAAAAGAAAAAAAAAGAAGGGAAAAAAGGAGAGGAGAAAACGAAAAGGGAAGGAAGGAAAGGGAAGAAAGGTAGCTTTGTGTTTTTTCTATTTATTCTTTATTTTTTTCTCAAAAGAGAAACTCCTTCACTCTTCTTGCTTTAAATTCATATATGAATTTTGCTTCCGCGCTGCGCGCGGTTAAATGACAATATTGAAGTTCTCCATTGTTCCCCCACCTTTTCTCTAACCCTGTTTTTCCACCTCAGCTATGTGCTTCTTGCCAGTTAAAGTTAAAATTGTATACATTAGGGCATGAATTTGAGTAAGGTTAGGCCGAAGTAAATGTATGAAGTTATCTTTTTTTTTTCAATTGATCGCGCAACTTCTGGTCTGGTCGGCTCCGAGCGGGTAAAATCTTTATATCAGTTTCTGCCGTCACCTCCATAAAGTCAGCTTCTCCCGCTTTTCAGCTCATTACTATAAACAACCATAATTTGGGGGCAAACAGGTTCCTAATTTAAAAAGAGGAAGGTATGGAATTCGTGTCGTATTAAATAAAAAAGTACAATATTTTTTTTATCAAATTGTATTAAACTTCATGTCATTTCCCTGTATACATTCATCTCCTGTCCTGTTTTGCGCCTTCAGTTTGAAATTTTGAATGACACTTAAGTTTCTTTATATTCAAAATGAAGCGCTTCAGGATAAGTCAAAAAAATTAATCATCCTTTATTATATAGATAGATAATTTCAATAAATCACAGAAGTTTCAACTTTATGCGCACTATTTTTCCTTGTAATGAAGTTCAATAATCTTAGAAAATCAATTGAATTAGAGACGATTGGGTATTAGAGATATCTACATTTGATGAAACGTCCGCCCTTTGAAATTTCAGAGTTTCATTGCTCATCGCGGGGAGGAATATCTTCCTCTACCAATCTTCTCCTCCGTTTTGCGAGTTAAAAATATGCACTGATGCTAAATTGTTTGTAATCAAATCTGATCTTTCCAAAGAAAGTTTCAATATATCTTTGAGAATACCCTTTTCACGGGACCCTTTTTATGGCAAGAAAAATTGATAAATCACTTTAGCTTCCGCGCTTCGCGCGGAGTTATTATCATTTTAATTTCCTCCATTGTATACCTCTTTTGTGCGTTTACAATCACTTTTGAAAACAAGGTTCAAAATCGCAATATAGTCAACCGAATTGGAGGTACTAGAGACAAGAGAAACGGCTCCTTTTCATTTTAATTTATGAAACACTAAAAGCTTCGCGCTTCGCGCGGGAGGGGGAATCTCCCCCTCCCTGCACCCACCCCCTAGGGAGCGCGCTCGCGCTCTGTAAGTGTTGGCACGCTTTGCGTGCATTTACCGCCCCCTCCAAAATGAAATCCTGGCTACGCGGTTGGCCATATCATGAGTGCTACGATCCGAAGGACATGTAGCATCGACTATGATTCCAACAAACTATTGACAAAAAGGTTATGTTTTCAACGCAAAAACGAGAACATTTCTGCTCGCTCGCGGGTCATGATCGCACTGTTACATACCCCATCCCCACTTAAATGTTATTGTCTTATTTGCAGCGCTGAAAAAAAAATCATCACCTCCCCCCGCTCATCACTTTTTAGAGACTGGGCGGGAGATTTAAAAAAATCAGCTCGAAACCCCCCCCTTTCAAAAATCCTGCGTACGCGCCTGCTACTACTACTACTACTACTACTACTACTACTACTACTACTACTACTACTACTACTACTACTACTACTACTACTACTACTACTACTACTACTACTACTACTACTACTACTTCTACTACTACTACTACTACTACTACTACTACTACTACTACTACTACTACTACTAGTACTACTACTACTACTAGTACTACTACTACTACTACTACTACTACTACTACTACTACTACTACTACTACTACTACTACTACTACTACTACTACTACTACTACTACTACTACTACTACTACTACTACTACTATTACTACTACTACTATTATTATTCTTCTTATTATTATTATCATTATTATTATTATTATCATTATTATTATTATTATTATTACATATTCCAAAATCATGTAACGTTTTAGTCTTGCCTCACAAATTTGTTTCTCAGTCTTACCAAAACCATGTATTTTTATGATCCGATATCATGTAAACTGTGTCTAGATATGAATCATGAACTTCAGGGGAATGTAGTTTTCAAAGATGTTGCAAATTAAAAAAAAATAAAAACAGCAATGTTTCAGAATGAGATTTTGAAATGATCCTAGAACATATTAACAACAGAGTAAGTTGGTCTATGCTCTTACAGTGAAGGTCTATACAACTTTGATTTGGCATAAAAAAAGGCACAAGGGGTTTCAATTTTAGGGGGGCAGAGCATGGTGTGTGTGTGTGTAGGGGGGTCTTAAATTTCAAGCGTAATACCCAGAAAATAATTTAATATCTTACACTTTTCCCTTTCAATTTCCTCTTCGATCCTTTCCTTTTCTTATTTTTTATCTTCGTTTCTATCATGAAATGTACTCACCCGAAAGGTGAAAAAGGAAAATAGTGCTTAACAAGAAAAGGTCTTTTTACCTCTTATAAACAGGAATAAGCGCACTACTGAGAAAAGAAAGAATCTCGTGTTAAATTAATCAAAAATATTTAAGAGCACTTATCAGACCTTTGTTTCATGTGGCACTTATCAGATACCACAATATCAGTAGCAAAAGCGGAAGTAACACTTGCAACCTGGGGTGGTGGCCGGGGCCTTTCGATTGGGAGCGGGGTTGGGAGTAACACTGTAAACAGGCAATGAAACTTTTGTTTGTTATAGGGACATTACTAAAGATAAACAATTTAAACTCTAGTTTATGTTCTTTTTTCTTCGCCATTCCTTTTTCTTCTAGTATGTGTATTTTTTCCTATTTTTTTTTACTACTTGGAAAATCTGACTGATCGAGGTGCGGTCGCCCTGCCCCCCCCCCCCGTTGCACCACCCCCTCTAAAACAGTTATAATATACAGAACGGCTCTAAAATTCGGCATAAAATTACTATGAAGGGTGCTCATATCAGAGGTGGAAATCGAACTTTTTACATACATGTATAGGACAAAAGGGTTACTTATCACAGAGTTATTATAGGTGAAAATCAGCGACGTGTGTTGTCGAACGGGAAATGGACGAATTAATGAAATATTTATAATGTGATAATGGGCCTAAAATTAAGAAATTTGATATGAAATATTGAAACCTCTCTTCCATCATGCCCTTCACTTCGCACAGCAAAATATTATTCAATTCTTTATTTGAGTAATGATGATTTGATTAAGTGTACTTCTTATGTATCGATCATGTTACCAATTTACAAGCGTGAGTTCATTTGTTGTTGTTGGATTCCTGTATTGATTCTGCTTTGTATGTTGATAATTGAAACAGAAAATAAATGAAGCTATAAATAAAATCAAACCAAAATAAATAAGAACAAGTCAAATCATGCGTTAATGAGTGACCTCGATACATTGAACATACTCAGAGCCAAGTTGAGATTGTTTGCTGCCAAAAGTTGTATTTAAAAGTCTAAATTTTTATTACATAATCATTTCATTCATTCCGATTTTAGCAAATTCCAAATAAGTAATATTCACTTTTCATTTCAAATTAATCAGTATTTTACTATTTTTAATCTTTAGGCCTATGTCACGATCTTATAAATGCAACTTTGTAACATGGGCCATTTTTTTTTTGTTCGGCGGGGGTACAAAATTGTTATTTTTATTCATGAGGGGGTGGGGCGGGCAATAGAGCGAAGCGATTGAGCTGTCATGATATCTCTTCGGATGTTCATTGCCAAAACATGTTGATGCATTCGCCATCTAGCATCGGTCTTTTCATTCAACTGCTCTGAATAACTACTAAGGAAATGGTTGACAAGTCGGGCAAATCTAAATTAGAAAAAGGGTTTTATCGTCATTTTATTAGTAAATATGGAATCGTAAGTATTCATTCAACTGTATTACAAGGGTGGTGCAAAAGGACCTCTTTGATTTTTCAAGTACGGTAAAAAAGGAGAAAAATATAAAGGATAATGAAAGAGGGAAGAGAGTCGAAAGAAGAGCAAACACATATAGATATGAGGGTCATGTACCTCTAACTAATTCAATTAAGAGAGAGAAAGAGGGAAGGGGAGAGGGGTCGTTTTGCCCCCCTCCCGAAAAATCTCTGACGTCACATTGTGCTCTGTATTTGGCAGAGTTAGTGCATGTTAACCCTATAAAAGGTCTATTATTAATTATGTACATGAACGCAATTTAGACGGGTGTGATCATTCGTTTTGTAGCAATTTCCCAAGTTACCTTGGTAACCTTCGAAGAAAGATATAAATGGTCAAGTTGATTAAAATAGGCATGGATTATTTAAAGGTCTCTTGATTGCAAAAAAAAAGGGAGAAAGATATCGAATGAGCAAGTTCCGCTGACATCGCGGAAGTGTTGAAAATCACCCCCGCAGTGACCATACGTAATCTACATATCACAGCCCAAATCAAACACTTTAAAGTACTTTGCCTCTTCATTCATGCGGAGGGGCGTATCCAGGCACATATCGTGGCCATGATGGAAGAAAAGGGAAAACAAAATCGTTGGACAAAAGGTCCCCACTTGTTTATCGACGACATATTTCCATTAGAAATATATATGCTGTAACTTTAAGGGGGGGGGGGGGGCACTGACCGGATGTGCCCCTCGATCCACGGTTACACTTCGTAATTCCGAAGATTCGCTATTCCAAAGGCTCGTTATTCCGAAGATTCGTAATTCCGAAACACGTAAATCGCATATACCTCGATGTTCGATAATCCGAATATAAAAAAGGGTTCGTTAATCTGAACGTTTATGGCGTTATTCCGAAGGTTCGTCAGTCCGAAAACGAAATAACGTTCGTTTTTTCCGAAGGTACGTTAATCCGAAAACAATAACTTTTTTCATTCCGAAGGTCCGTTAATCCGAAAAATGAAAAAAATAAATGGCGAAGCCGGGAAAACCGGAAGGGTGAGCGTGGTGGGTGATTGTTTGGACCAGAATTGGGGTAAAGACGGCGCGCCCTGGGCAAAAAAAGTCATCCCCAGCCATCGTAGACAGCTTTTCGAAATGAAGGGGGGGGGGGGGGGAGGGCGCACAATAATTATTTCACAATAATTTTATATGTGTATGCATATATACAAATATGGATCTAGCTTTCGCCAGTGAAGGGGGGGGGGATTTCATTCACTTCATTCATTTCATTCTGCGCAAAGCTGATTGTTTTTTTTTCTTTGAAGGTTGTCCGAGCAGTGACTTCTTGGCTTTATACTTATAAACGAGATCATTTAATCTCATAATCCCTGATTGAATAATGCGAACGCGAGAAGCCGAGCTAAATTTTATTGAAATTTAAGGAATTTTCTCCCCTAAAAATTGAAAATTTTGAGCAATGTTCGTGATAATGAACAAGACGCGCATGAAACTAACTAATTACTTAAGTGCGAGCTGACTTTTTTATTAACTGTCATAAAGAGAGATTTTAAGTAATTTGTTGGAAGTCATGTAGAAATAGGCTCATGCGTACTAAATGAAAATGCGAGCACGCAGCGCCAGCTGATAAGCTTATAAACGAAATGAATTAATTGATAGAAAAGTTGCCCCTCCCCTCAACCCGCCCCCCTCCTGGTATGAAGACTTGTCTACGCCACGGGGACTGTAAAGCGCACTAGATCAAGGAAACATAAAAACCCAACATAGCTGGAGCGAATGTACCCCCATACCCTTTCCCCGTACATGATTTTTCATCAGATAAATTCAGCCTATATGGTCTCCCACCGGGCGCGGTAATGAGTGCTATCCGTATTGAATTTAAAATTGATGTTCATGCATCAAGTTAAATTAATAGCGGCTCGAAAATCACCTTCGGCAACGACAGAAATAAACCCATCAGCGGTCTTGAAAGAAGTTCCTGAAAATAACCTTTCGACAAACATCGTGAAGACAACATTGTAAAATATATGAATGAATAAATATGTAAACGTTATGTCCAATTAAATTGGAGGCCATGTCATGGACTTGAAATTCGCAAATGAATATTAATGTATTGTTTTGAAAACCTAATCAATGACGCGAAATTAACCCTTTATACCGCTGCCCATTAAGCGTTAACAGTAAAAGGATACTCGTGGTTGAAAACAAGATTTAAAGTAACCATTATTCATATCAACAGTCATACAGAATACACATCTGAAATGATTTTTGTATGGGGGGGCAATCAACTAGCAATAATGATTACCAGGGCATATCGCGTAATCCTAAGCGCTTCATAATACTGCGGATTAATATTGATGAAACGCAGATACTCAAATTATATTTGTGCGAACTCCGACACTACAACTTGAGGTGTTAAAATTTTGTTGGTGTCTCTATAGGACGACAATCTGAGGTGACAGGAATGCACCAACATGAAAAAGTGTCAAAATAACAACCAACGGTGTTGTAATAGCACCCATGACATGCATGTGCGTTGAACAATGGTGTGATGAGCCCAATATTTGTTATGGTCAGACATGGCATATTGTGGGGGCAAACATTCTGAAAAGTTGCGAGCGAGCGGAGCGACCGAGCAAAACTTTGTATCCTTTTATTCTATTCAAAACCTTATTTATATTTTAGGGTAGATATGATTTCACGTTTTATCACTTTCCTCTCCTTTCCCTTTCTCCTTTTTTTCTTGGTCTTGAAAAATTTGTGGTCCATTGCCCCATGCCCCCCATCTGCAAACCAATGGTGTTGAACCAATACCATAAATTTAACACCAGTATACGGGGGGGGGGGGGGGTACATTATTTACACCAGCCAACACCAGAGTTTTGATTTGTACTTAAATGGATATGTTATGGAAGCTTAAAAGTGCCACCCAGTTGTTCAGATAATCATCTCATCATGTCGACATCTCTGAAAAAAGATGAGATGACGAGATCTCTCGGATCTCGTCATGTCTGCATCTTGTAAAAGATAACGTGATCTTGGGTCGCGTCATGTCTACATATATCCCGTGGGAGAGGTAATCTAGGGGGCATTTCATGAAAGGACTTGTCAGACGTTTTATCCGACAGTTACTGTGGTAACAGTGCCTCTTAGCCAATCAAAATCAAGGAAAGTTGTCAGATCTGACAACTCGTCGGACGAAAATATTGAAACTCTCTCCAGATGACGTGATCTTGGATCTCGTTATGTCTACGCCATGTCTACAAGATCCGAGACCACGTCATCTGATCATCTCTCCACGGGATGTAGACATGACGAGATCTAAGATCACATCATCTGATCATCCCCTTTTCAAGATACAGACATTACGAGATCCGAGATCTCGTCATCTTATATTTTTTCCCCAAGAGATGTCGACATGACGAGATGATTATCTGAACATCTCGGTGGCACTTTAAGCTTCCATATGATGTTAAAGAATTCATGGTGTATGACAAAACTGCGCTCTAAATAACGAAGTGCTAATTTAGCACTTGTAGAACTTGTAAAAAGAGTAACTGCACTTCGGAATGGTAATTTGTCTAGTTCAAATTTGAATTACTAATTCAGCACTCCGGAGTGCAGTCTCTTTACAAACTCATTAACTTCTGAATATGTTATTAGCACTTTATTTTTGGAGTGTGTTGTAAAAACTTAAAAAAGATTTAAAAAAATAAGATATCATTCAATCCCCTTCATTACGCATTCTTTCATCATATTAAACAAGACAGTTATTCCTTATAACTTTGGCTATATTGCTCAACTTTTGTTCAGCTTTTGTCTTCAAAGATGAAATGATTTTGCAAAAAAAGGTGTCATTTTCATATCATTCACAAGGACCCATACTTGCGGTTTTGTTTCTAACTTGCATAGGAAATAACGTCCAGGGCTAACAGGAAACTTTAACTACCTGTTGCTTTAATGACATTCATTTCCCCTTAATTTTACACCTTACAAAGTAACACAGTTGCATTTTTCTGCGCAGAATTACAGAATTAGCGGAAGAAAATGTTATTATAATCATGATGAAAGATGGGAAGTGATTTGTCAAAATATAATAATAATGCAATGATTTTTTAAAAAATTTGCACGAAAGGGTTTGCCTACATTTTCATTGTGTTGACTCACTGTATAGCATAAACCTGTTGAGTGAATAAATAAATACATTCACTTTTCTATAATTTCCAAGAGTATGATGATATTCAATTGATGCAGAAATTCGTAGCAAAGGTCACATTATACAGTCAGCATACAGAACACAGAACACACACTCAAACTCGTTTTATAACGTTTATTTGTTCACAAGTTTATTTTGGATGATGAAATTACATTTGGATTATACAATAAAAATGTACATATTTAGAATATGGAGATTACACTGACTGTTGAAACAAGAGACACATACCATCATGATCATGGAACAAATTGAAGAGGAGAGAGAAAATAGATAGATAGATATATTAGATAGATAGATAGACAGAGAGAGAGAGAGAGAGAGATAGATATATAGAGAGATAGATATATAGATAGATAATTAGATAGATAGATATAGATAGAGATAGATAGATAGAGAGAGAGATGAGGAGAGGGGGGGGGGGCAACATGTATAAATTAAACACCACAATTATTAAGCAGCTTTAGAGTGGGTTATGAATGGTTGATTTTTTTTTGTTTTGCTAAAGAGAACAGTTTACATGCATTCCTTTTACTCGATTTGATATAGGGTCCAAAAATCAAATATTACATTCCGACCCCCAATCCAAGATGGCCGTCACTTTCCCCAGAAAATCTCATTTTTGCCATAATTGTATAATTTGTGGAATTTCCACGTTCCTATATGCTGTCTTTTTCTGTCGTTTTCCCATAACACGCATGTAGAAGGGTCAGTGAATGCATTTTATGCATACTTGCAGAGTCACAGGGTTTCGGAGGTTGATTTGATATCATAATTATCTTGCCAAAGCGAGCCAGGAAATCAATTAAATTCAATTCTTTTATTTCATTTCCATTCAAAAGCTAATACAAAGTGATATAAGGCAATACAAATCAAGTACAATTTTATAGGGCATTCTTACTTCGTAAAACAGAAAAACAGTATGATATAGAGCATAAATGGAAATGAGAGGGATTCACTAAAAAGCAAAGCAAATCACTCGAAAATGTTTCGAAACCAAGTCTGAGATATCATATTTGAAGTGGTTTGTTGCCCCGACCAATATAACACCATTTTGATAAATCATTGATTGAAACATTGTAATATTGCGGACCAATATCGAATAAAACAGATGTGAATTAGCCTAAAATCGCGTAATATTAGTGGTACGCCCTAAGAAAACAATAAGAACACAAAAACATAAGAAAACAATGGATGGGAACACAAACAGACTGGATTTGAAATAATTTTATGATACATTTTGCCCACGTAACCTAAAGTAGAAACATGGAATTCGAGTTTAAGAGAAAAATGGCACCAATAAAATGAATATTTATTACATAAGACATCTGTTATTTTTTGAGAGTTGAAAAAGTGATTTAATATAAGACAGTTGATGATGTCCCTCACTCACTATTTCTTTTATTTTTTTATTGTTCGAATTATATAATATTTCATTTTTTATATAGATTTGACAATAAGGACCAAGTTGACTGAATAATATTGTATCGAACAATGCTCATTCCACATGATCAGGGAGGAATTAATCGTTGTTTCACTTGGCAATGAGGAGAAAAATAAAATATTTCATATTTCATATAATAGAATAAAAAAGAAATAGTGACTGGATGACGTCATCAGTCTCCTCATTTGCATACCCACCAGGATGTGCATAATAACTGTATTGTAAAATTAAAAAAAACTTTAAAATGTCATAACGTTCTTATTTCACATCCGATTTTGATGAAATTTTCAGTGTTATGCTGGTTGGATTTCCCTCTTTTTATTCAAACCATCTTTTTTGTTGGGGTGGTACTTGTCCTTTAAATTACCGCGCATTGAAATTACAAATCAATGACGCAGCAATTATTTCTATAATCGCTTTAACATGCTAAAAACGAGGAAAAACAAGAAAAAAATTATGAAAATATAACTTCCGCTTTAAACGTTAGAAACCGCAAACCAAATAAGTATATAGGCTCCTGAACCATTTGTTCATAGATAATGGTCTACGCACGATTCCTCTGTACCAAATCTTATCTTTCTTTCATGAGTCCTCTTATTTCCCCCTTCTATAAAAATAATATCCGGTGGGGGGGGGGATCGAGTGACATGATGAGCCAAAAGTTTATAGGTAATAAAAAATAGTACATGTGAGAAATCTTTAAAAAAAAAATCGCGAACCGGAGACATGATTGGCATTTTGAAAATGAATGTCTAATTTTTAATAGATTTTAACATGACATTCAACAATTAATGCAAATGATAGTAATAATAATAATAATAATGTAACAAAAACAACAACAATAATAACAACAATAATGATGATGATAATAATAATAATATAAAATAATACTAATACTGCTACTAATAATAATGATAATAATTATAATTATAATGAAATGATAATACCAACATTCTTATATAGCTCATATTACTGCCAAATGCGTCCCTATGCTCTAATTGAATAAGACAAAAGAAGAATACAATGAAAACAGGGGGAAAATAAATGTTGGAAATCATGGCAAAAACTCATTCAAAATACTTTTTAGAAAAGTATAATGTCATTTTCACCCTTTCATTTTTTTCCTTTTCTCCTTGTTTTGCTTGGTCAGGGAACTTCTTTCTGTAATAAAAAAAAGCTTGAATGTGGAAAAATATATTTTCTTTATTCATTCATTTATTCATTATTATTATTGTTTATCATTATCATCATTATTATCCTTTATCATTTGTAGTTTTTATTCAGTCTATATTTGTTTATATGCTTATCAATTAATTATTTATTTATTCATTTATTTTTTATGTATTTATTTATTTATTCATTTATTTTTTTATGTATTTATTTATTTATTCATTTATTTATTTGTTTGTTTATTTATTCATTTATTTATTTATTTCATTATTATCATTATTATTTTTTTTTGGGGGGGTCAAAGCTCCCACCTGTTTGCGTGTGATTGAAGACTCAAAGTAACATTGAGGAATCTCTATAAATTCTTCGTAAAATGCGTAGGGACTTTCTTTAATCTAAACTAGAGTCATGGCCCTGGGAAACAGGGATGCTGGGGAGGGGGGGGGGGGGGGGGGTACCGAAGCACCCCCAATATTTTCTTTGGGGGTGCTGCGTGTATTATTTCTCATAGGCAGCACCCCCTGGAATTCTGGAAGGTGTGGAAAAAAATGATAATCAAAATCCAAATGATCTCTATTTTGTAGTGAACCCCCTTCTTTTTTCCTTTTCAAATTTCTCGGAAGCAAAATGATCTCCTTTTTAAAGCCCCATTAAAAAATCGTTCCCAGTGCCCTGACTTGGGTATAATGATACAAACGCTTGACATTCATGTTGGTTTACTAATATGTAAATGATTGTCATTGTCTATTTATTCACGTTTAGAATATGGTTTTGACATGCAAACCTTCTTTTGGACTTCTAAATGATTATCGGACGAAGTAAGATTTGAAAGAGACAGAAACTTAAGTGGAGTTGTCTTATTCAGATGACGTGGGTGGAATATCAAACAACCTGTGAGTCAATTCTGAAGTAATCCCTTTAGTCTTTATTAAAGGCAGTGTGACCATTATCAGTTACAATGTATTTTGCACAGAGGCGGCATCAGAATGACTTAATGAGAGAGAGAGAGAGTGTGAGAGAGAGGGGGGGGGGGGGGCTGGACAAGACGACCCAAATTTGACGTCCTTTTCCCCCCTTGAATGGCAAGGGTAATGTTGAGATACACGACACAAAACTCTGTTTATCGTAATCTTCATTCGTCATGTTCGTATACCCATTTTCTCATTTTCCTTTTCTATCTTTTAAGACATCGCATGAGGGGCGTTCACCCTACTGCTCCCAGCTGTGGCGCCGCCCCTAATTTTTAACATGACCGAAACGGTCTCAAATAATCACAAGACCAATCCTAAAAGCCCCTTGAAATATGAAACACCAACGATTTTTTTTAAAGTCGCAACCGGAACCCTTATATCCGGGTTTTCCAGACGCTTCAATATCATGACTCACATATTGAATACATATCATTAAGACATATCAGATGCAATGTTATTCATACGATAAAACTAGCATCCTGTAATTATCAAATGACCAACTAAAACAAGATGTAATATCATGTTCAAATGCAATTGCGTATTTACAGCCCGTGCTCTTATTGTGTGATGGTTTTGCAAATTATTCAAGGAAATATTTATAATGCAAGGGGAGGAGAGTGGAATGTGATAAACTCTGAAAAATATATGATTCCCCTCGAATAGTGTTTAGCTCAAAAATTAATAATATACATGGTATTGGTAAAGGCAGGCCTTCTTGTTACTTCGTACAGTTTATATAGTTGTCATCACTTAAAGGAAAATGATATTTTTTTCTGAAACCATAGCAGACAGATTTGATAAATGACTTCCAGTGAAATGACTAAGGATTAAAATGCCTATCCCCATCTTGGGAGGAAACAGAAGGAGTCAAATGAAATAATAACCGTGACAGAATGAAGAATTACATGAACTGGAACACTTTAACCAGGTAGATTTCAACATTGAAATAAACAAATAAGAAAAAAAAACAACCAATACCTTTCTGGATCTCATTTCATAGACTTGTTATTATTATTATAACAATTTAAAAAAAAAACTAGTCTACGGTCAGCTAATCTATTTCAATGATAAAAATATGTTATTGCAAATTGTTATTGTAACAAGTTTTATGAAAAGAGTCCCTGATCTTTCTTTTAACCGTTATTCTCGCACACCTTCTGCAATCTCTAAGCAGAAATCATGTTGAAGGAAATATTAAAGCATTTTGACCTAGCTCAAATGCTATTTTAAAAATCTACACGATTTTCTATCTCCAGAATAATGCCAACTGAGTTAGTATGTAAGCTTCAAACGGTTTTCCCCAACTGCGAGTTTCGTAATACGCCAAACAATTTCAGTGGACATAAAATGGCGGTTTGTGACGAAACTTCCAAGTAAGTGAAGTGAGCAAGCATTTTTTTTTCTTTTTTAAAATAAAAATGTACGCAACATTACTCAATGCATGTCAGACCCAAAGTTGCTCAAAAAACGTGATTTTGTGTACAAAGTCAATGTAAATTCATCTTATTCATAAAGATATGATTATTTTTACTTTCATCAGCTTGAATTAATTGATTTTAGCATAATTGTGCTTCAAAAAGGTTCTACTATAAATTTGACGAAATACAAAGCAAAACAAAGGGTTAAAAAAATTAGAAATTAAACAATAAAATACATAAGAAATTCGATTTCAAACTAGATTTTTTTTGTCATTGTTAGAAATAGTATAAAGAATATCAACACCAACAATTAGCACTCTAGGTGCCTTTTTTCTGTAAGAACAAAAAGTATGATTTGCGCATAAATAAGCATAATCGATTCATAAAAATATCATTTTGGGAAAAATTAACCATAAAGCCTTGTAGATTACATTCCACACTATTATCATGTCAATTTTCACGGCGTTCGCACGATCGGCGGCTGAGATCTCATAAAACACCCCCGAAATCCCGGCCTGGTTAGGGTTAAGGAAGCCTTTGAAATATCCTAAGATTCGTTATCGAAAATGACATATTGAAAGATAAGATTCCCATTGGAATCAATAAATTTCGTTCAACGAATTGACGACATAAGTTGCGATCAATAATACAATCATCTGATCATCATAAAAGTAAAAGTTTACACAGTATAGACTTATACATGTACATTTAGGTCCAAACCATTCCAATACTTGGCACAAAGGTCAGGAGTCCGAACAAGTTTCCTGCCTGTGTTCAAAAACTCTTGGAATCACTTTAATTCCATTGGTTACTTTGTTATTTGTGCGTATAGCGGCGGTTCGTCGTAACCCGAAAGTTCACTTTCTCTCGTTATGTCATTCATGTCATCTAAAGTCGTGTCACTCAAAACTGGATTCATGTCCATGTAATCCGACGCCATCGTACCCCCTTCGACATCGTCAACGCAGGCGTAGCTATCTCCGTCGCATACAGAACCGGTGAACGACTTTACAGACCGTGTGTCGGAAACGGCGTAGTTGCACAGATTTTCGATCGAGCCTGGTTGGTCCCAGCTCTTCCGACTCTTCAAAGACAGCCCCTTTTGATTCCTCTGTGGCTTTTCAGGTTTCCCGTAGAGCATCGACGCACTCCCAGCCGACTTCATCCCACCATGTCCGCGATACCGTCTCGGCGATCCCGTCAATGCTGAGTCTTGATAGTAATGGGAGACAGTGTGTGACTTGCCGCGCATTTGCTTGGCATCATTCACTGCGTCGTTGTCGATGTCTTCATACGGATTCGAATAGAGACCGGGTTTCATGTCGGATGTTTGAACCGCAAATTCTGTTTCCCTGAATTCAGGGCCACCGTAACTTTGTCGACGTGGGGTGTAATGGCGAGGAGGATACCTGGCGCCCCCGTCCATAGTGTTTGATTTTCTTGATTTATCCGGCATCGCATAGATAGGAGGCAAAGTAGAGTGAGCGCGAATGATATCAGGGTTCGTGTCGGCGAAGACCATCTCCTGGTCACCGCCGAGATGAACCTTATCTTGACGGTTGTCACGCTTACTGCGTTTTCTTCTAGAGCTCATACTTCGACCGAGTGCTATCCACTTATCACGTCGCGTTTTCGATTTCGCAAGAACGATGATGACTACGCATAGAATGATGATCAAGAACAACAAGACGGCGATTATTGTTAAGATTGTCGAATTCATCAAGGGTTCGTTCTTTCGTGGTGCTACACTGGTACTTGTGACGCGAGTGGTGATCGATTTTGATTTTGATGTCGGCTGAGTTGATGCTGATGTCGGTAGGTAAACTGAGAGTGACCCTGCGCCGTGGGCGACTCCGTCTACGCTACGAGCAGTGCACATCACTATCACGCCATCATCCGCGTGTTCAACGCTCAATATTCGCATTGCTTGTTTCATAAGACCCTTCTGACGCTCCCCGAGGTCGATCACCTGTCCATCTTTCGTGATCGACCAGGTATACGTGATTTCCTGGTTGGAGAATGATGTAAACACATGTTCGGCTTGACATTCAAATCGTGCTGTTTGACCCACTGCAACACCGTTTACGAATGGCTCAACGCCGAGGATGATGGGCGCTTGTGCACTCTGTTGATATCGACAAGTGTTGATTTGACCCGTGGTCAAAGACGTCCATCGACATTCGAAGTCATTTAACTGATTAAAATTAGCCAGAGCTTGTCGACTTATTACCCGATCGCTGAGTTGAAAATCGATGGGCACCAGTTGACCATTCTTGAAGATCTCCGCAGGAGGATTTCCTGCAGCAGACGACCACACACAATGAAGATCGTATACAGTTTGGTTTAAACTTGGTACGCTCACATACTGACAAGAAGGGCTTGATTCAACCGAAACAACCGTTAAAATTGCTGACCCCAATAGTTCATTGGTTGGTGGGCTGTTATGTTCATATCGACATTCATAAGTTGCCGCGTCCGACATGTCCAAGTTGAAGATCTCCAAGGGAAAACTTGGTTCGTATTCGTCATTGTGTACGACGTACTTAGGATTGTTGCTGAAGACATCCCAGTTTCTGCTGATGTACGTTAGTGTTCCATCTTCCGTTCTCTTTGCCCAAATTACATTATAACTATGTTTATTCCGAACAGTACACTCGAATGTTACCGAACTACCTACAACACCAGTAGCATTCATTGGAGCTTCGTCTAATGTTGGGAGCTGAGCTTCTGCCCGTTTGGTCAAGATATAAAAGATCATGACTAGACATGGTTTGAAGACGCTACACCAGGACATGTTGGTAATGTGCCTTTTCCAGTTTTATGCAAACAAATTACAGTGTACTTTCCATGAAGAATTCTATTGGGCTCAATATCAATCCAGTATTAACTCATCATAGACATTCTCCTTCCTTCTTGACCGTTTGCAAAATAAAATCTCCAACAAGACGAAATCTTCGAAAATATAGATCCTTAATAAACTTGAAAAAAAGTAGGAAGCACTCACTCTCGATACGTCTTCTCTGCAATACTGCGTTTATGTTGCATTACTGAGTTATAAACCAAAACAAATGTGAAAAAGGTAAAATCCACCAACTCGAATAAGAAGATCCTAAAACTCTCTATAAGTTGACAATGAGGATTTAAAAACTGTCTCACAAAATATGTCGAGTGTAAGCTAATTGCTGAATCATGTCAACCAATGACGAGTACTTTCGAGAAAATTATTAAGCCTCATTTATGTAGTATATCGTGCTGTGTATTAACCTCACTCCTTATCACAAAATGACAAGGTGTACTCTCGATATCTATCAACCCGTCGGATGGATCTCTTGCCTAACTGGAAATTGCCTCCTGAATATCCGAAAACCAGACAGTACTGTCAAATAAGGATGTAAAAACGGATTTGGAAGACCGTGGTCTGCAGCTTTATCGTCACGTCATAGTGAGGGCGCTCTCCATGCAGGCATGATGTCCGCTAAAAAGTTCGAAACTGCCGAAAAGCAAGTCTTGATTTCTAAAATTTAAAATAGTTTCTTTATCTAAGAATTTGAGTGTGTGACACGTTTCAAGTAGCCTAAGTGATTTGAATCCAGCTTTTATAGTTTCCAGCTTTTACTGCTTGTTATAGGCCTATATTTTTTGCTTGATGTGGTTTTGAAAAATAAAAAGTAAAATTAGTAAAAGCTTTCTCACAAAAAAATTGAGATGTTTCAAAAGTTCATATTATTGATTAATTTAGTCAATTTGCATTCGTAAAAAAGAAAAATATCATGCTACTCCACAAACGTAAACACTTTTTAGGGTTCCGTTTCACCTCTCTTTTGACATGTCTGATGATTTAAACTTTTCATAATTGGCTTTATTCTCTTTGTTATATTCAATTAGTTTTTTTTTCGAAATTATCATCAGGTGTCCGTTCATCTTATCCTTCTGATATATGTCTAATTATGTCGTATATTCTTTATGAATTAAAATGTACCTTTGTCTTCATTTCCATACGGGAAATGAAATGTATGATTTTTTCGAAATGGTAGAAATCAGGGGAAACAGATTACGTGCACACTACATTGGTTTCCGGAGACTGTATCCTTTCCTGTATTTTTTCTGATGATATCAAAATGAGATCATGGGTAGTAACAGCCGAATTTCCTGAACAATCGATGATAATAATGGTGATGATGATGATGATAATGAAAATAATATCAGTAATGATGATAATACTTTTACACCGTTTCTTCACTTCTACTAGTACTATTGCTACTACTACTACTACTACTACTACTACTACTACTACTACTACTACTACTACTACTACTACTACTACTACTACTACTACTACCAGTACTACTACTATGAGAATATGTAAAAGCGCGGTATGTAAGAATATGATAATAATGATGATGATGATGATGTAATAATGATAATACTAATACTAATATAATGATGATAATAATAATGATAATAATTATTATAATAATGATAAGAAAGATTAGGCGTAGGAGAAGGATAAAGGAAGGAGAAGAAGTTTCATTACACATTAAAGTTATTTTTTTTAAAACTTTTATTTGACCGTTTCTGGAAAATCTGTTGAGAGCATTGTTACAATTACCCTGGCCTGAATGGCTGAGACTAGATGCTCATGCTCTATCTCGCTATCTCTACTCCTTACCTTTACCATGCATTCACACAACTATGTCACAGTTAGTTCCTGCTACCGGAACTACTTTCCTTGCCAGCTTCCTCTCCCCTTTTTCTTCATCTTGGTCTTGAAATAATTTCCCACAAACGTAATCAAAATAATCACCGTGATACGCAAATGGTTGCCAAGTCTGCCTTAATTTAAATTGACGGCTCAGTTAGGCCAAGGTGATATATATAGGCACTTTAAGAAAATTAAAAAGGCCGTTCGTGTATTAATTTGGGGTTGAGATTGGCCGACCCAGAACCAATTATCGCTTGAATCACCGGATCAATATGCCACGTAGAGAGAAGAGAGAACTGCAAAGTGACCGACTTTAAATAATTCAGTATTTGGATTTTTTTCTTCTGTTCAGGTGCTCAACTTGTCAACTGTGACATAAACACGGTTATCAAAAAGGGGAAATTATGTTGAAATGGTTATAATTAGGGCGGTTCCATGACATTTGCTACGGCGACAATAATATTGCTCCGATGGAAAATCTGATCTACGGTTCTGACTCTCGCCTTGTAATCCGAGGGTCGTGTGTTCGAATCCCACCATGGCCTAGCGTCCTTTGGCAAGGCGTCAATCCACAATTGGCCACTCTCTACCCAGGTGCTAAATGGGTACCCGGTAGGATGCGAAAGTCTATGTATAGTATGCCTAGCAATTGAGTCCTGGAACTCTCGTTGGAATGCTCCCCAGGGAGTGGAGAATGTGCATACATTGTATGCGGGCACGCAAGGACCCGATGAAGGGGGGGAATAATATATATATAATATATCTGCGCTTAGAGACGTTGTTCCGATGCGCTAAGCGCTATATAAATGCGGAATATTATTATTATGTAAGCCCTCTAAGATATCAAAAAGGGAGTGAACTGTGTGTCTGTATATATACATATACATTTTCAGATATCTACTTATATACTACAGAGAATAAATTGAACTATAATTGTATATTATAGAGAGAATAAAATGTTTCGAGAGGAAAAGTAATTGTTCTGCTACTTGGTAACATAAATTATTATCGCGGTATAAATGTATTGAGTAGTTGATTAGCATGTTATCATGCAAATGGGTCTATATTACTAGACTATGCACTAGCATTATGGGTCAGGAAACTGGACAGGTGTGAGTAGTTGAAGACTCGCTATTGGTTCATATCTGCTTTAGGAACGGAGCAAATGTCGTTTCACCATTGTGCATGTTTTAACTCCCACATCATTCTCCCCAGTTCCTTATATTCGTGTACAAGAATAATAGATTCGTCCCGATAATTCGAATGAAATATACATTCAGCATAATCAAGTTTTATGAAGTAGGTCCATATATTTTTGAAGTTATGATGACAATTCAAGCAATTAAACTTGTTTAGGATGTCAATGTTGATGAATAAAAAAGGGCCAATTTCTTTGACCGTAAATGATCATTGACCTTGGTCATGTGACCTGAAACGAAATGATCAGTGATATCTGTATCTTATCCTTATGTCCAAGTTCCATAAGATAGGTCCATTTACTTCTTCGTTAAGACGACATTCTAAAAGCATAACCTTTTTTAAGATTTCAATGTTTACGATGCCGCCCCCATCGCCGCCATCGCAGCCGCCACTATCGGAAAGCGCCTACATTATCGCTCTGCTATGCAAACGAGAGAGAGAGAGAGGGGGGGGGGGGATCAACGTGTAGACACACATAGAGTGAACTAAATTTATAATTGATGTTAAGACTTCTATGTTTACATGCATTTTCATTAGAAGGAGCACTATCTGTTGCTTTCAGTGAGAGAATCGTCCAAGGGATGACGTCACGTAATACCCATCCGTGCATGGGTCAGATGATTACAATAAGTGGAAGCTAAATGATTTGGCGGCAAGGAAACCCAATGGTATTGAAATCTTTCTCTTTTATTCGTTATTTTTTATATTCATGTTAGTTTTATTATTATTGTTATATACTTATTTCCATTGATGATTAAAATGATCCGGGATTTACAAAGGAGAACGTGGAACTTTTTTCTGCTTCGTAACTGCTAAAATATGTACTGTAACTTTCAATTTATTGGTAATTATATCACCATGAAATAAATTACGCTTGACTTTGGGACTCGTGTTTTAATGGAAGCTTCTAGCAACACCCTGTAAGTATAATTGTGCGATATCAAAATTTTCCTTTCGTTCAAAATGAGATTATATTATCATCGATAATAAGAGCTTCGAGATCATGGCGAATTAAAGGTTAGATATAAACAAGATTCAGTATCGCCCTCTACTGACTTACCTGACGAGAAAGCGAGACGGAGGTAGAGAGAGAGAGAGGGGGGGGAGGGAGGCCTGGGGGGATAGTTGGGAGAAAGAGGAGAGAAAACAGAGGGAACGAGAGAGAAGGGGTGGTAGATAGACAGTAGAAAGTTGGGGGGGGGGCAAAATTCAGGAGGAAGTAAAAATAGAGAATAGAGGCAGAAAGACAAAAATTTGTTTGGTAACTTTAATTAGGGATTTTTTTTCTAAATGCTATCCAGATTTCTTAGTCTTATAAAACCATATTCCTTTTTGATTCAACTATTTTTTTCTGTCGGAAAATAGTTGCCCCCGACATAATATCCTCGATAGAACTATAATGCATGTGCGAGTACAGTGCAGTGGCGCACTTACCAGAAAACACAACAAAACTAAGAGATAAAGGGATCACGCAAAAGCTGTGATTGGTCAAGCGAAGGTGTGACATAACAAGCCATCACCCCCCATGTAAATCGCATCTGACACACCCCCATCCGCCAATAAGTGAACTTCCGTGGTCAAAAGTGAAAGTAAGTTTAACTGTAAGCGATAGCCCTTTATCTCATTAATTAATAATAAAAACACGTAATTTATGATCATGATGATAGGCATTATACTAATAACCCTCTAAATCATGTGCGTGGTGTATTCCCTGGAAGAAGCACTTTGTGAAACTCGAGACGTCCACTTACAGATCATCAACTAATTCTGATTTGGTATTCATCTGTTTATTTGAGAGAAGTACAAAAGTGAAAACCAGATGATCATGTTCCCTATAATGTTCAGATGCGTTATGCATTTTTACAGTAACATTATAGGCCTACATAATCGGTGATCATTGTAAAGTCCGTCACAGAAAAAATTAAAAGATATTTGGTACCAACTTCACTCTCATTATCATTAAACTGTTTTCTGAGAAGTATATGTAGATCGAAAGAAACGCCCCTCTTCTCCCAGTTGGTGCAAAACCCAATCATAATTGCATGACTGACTAAGAACAACTGAATTAATGTTTTATCTGACACACAAATAAAGATCTTTACTGAATTTCCTGGCTCTTCTTCAGCGTAAAAATAATATCCATGATTTTTCCTCATGTGTACAACTCACAAAAATAATTTCCTCCTGCTCGAGAACACTTAATGTGAAAATATGCTTCGAACTTTGATTTTACGTACATGATGTCCCTGTAAACAGCTGCAAAAGCCGGGCCCAGTCTTACAAAGACTTACGATTGGTCCGATCCACCACATCTATGGAAAGCCAGCAACGTCAACGTCGAAAATACATCTAGATTCGATTCTCTTGTTTACAAGGAACATCATTCAAATTTTCTGGAGGAAAAATTTGACATTGTTGGATTTCCATATAGTTTAAGATGATCAGATTAATCGTAACTCTTTGTAAAACGAGGTCCTGCAGAGTTTACCGGTGCATACCAAGGACCACGCCAGTCATTTTACTCCAGTATTAAAACTGTGGTGTCTGTTCAACACCCATGGTTGTAAAGGCCAGCATACACTTTACGATTGGTCTGCGACATGATTTTGGAATAAGTTCATAAGGTTCATAAGGTAGTATTTATTGTCCAAATAAATAAATAAGTGGAAATTTGCCCCGGGAAATTTGCATTATTAAATGGTATTGAACATACATAACATGGCATGGAGAATGAACATATTTACAGAAAAATCAAACAATTACATATAAACTATAATGTTATACACGTGCGTAGCATTTGAAACAATTAATGTTATTAACATTAAAATTAAGACTGAAATGGAAATTGGAACTGAGAGCAAGATATCGGATATTGAAATGAAACTGACATTAGAATTGACATAACAATTAGTACTTAAATCTCCACAGCATTGTCCACTTGTAATTTTTATTGTTATCGGTAGTTACATATTATTTTTTTTTCAATATTGCTGTTGTTTTAAAGAATAAACATCATATTTAGTCCTATAATTATCTTACATTATTCATTCAGTACTTTATATTAACTACTCGAGCCGTTAATTCTATATAAAAAGAATTGTACTTTATTGTTCAGTGTATGTATATACCATTACCTCCATTTTGTCTTCCGTTTACCTACTTTGAACATCGTCTGCACCAACTACCCGACAAGGTAAAAGTAAAAAAGTAAAAGGGATGGTCCGGGCTGAAAATATTTGTAGTTTTAATACATAGAGTAGAATTCACTGAGCAAAATGCCGAAAATTTCATCAAAATCGGATAACAAATAACAAAGTTATTGAATTGTAAAGTTTAGCAATATTTTGTGAAAACAGTCGTCATGAATATTCATTAGGTGGGCTGATGATGTTACGTCTCCACTTTTTCTTTTGTATTGTAATAATTATATGAAAATAGGTTTTCCATTTTTTTCCTCCAAGAACTAAAAAAATTGGATTGACATCTGATTAAGTGCATTAGATATTTATTGCTGCAACTTATTTCATTATAATGGAGACATATTATTCGCACAAGTATGAAATAATGAAATAAAACATGATTTTATGTATTAACATAAGAAAACGGAAAGTGGAGATGTGATATCATCAGCCCACCTATAATGAATATTCATGACTGCTTTGTTATCCGATTTTGATGAAATTTTCGGCATTTTGCTCAGTGAATTCTACTCTATGTATTAAACTATAAATATTTTCAGCCCGGACCATCCCTTTTACTTTTAATGGGTGATCATTATTGTGTAGTATTTGTTTGCCTTTTAAAGTATTCTGTTTCGATATACATCAATGAGGTTTAAGTCGTGTCCTGTTATTTTTTTTCTGCTTGTCTGACCATTCTACTTACTTCCTGCGACAGCTTGTGTACCAAACCACACAATCAAATATGATGATGCTTTCAATGAGTGACCTATCATGTCTATATAGAATAAAACCATTATGGGGCGGTCAAAATGGAATGACTTAAATTTTCTTATGAAATACATCCGTTGCATTGCCTTTTTGTGAATTGAATTGCACTGATCTCCCCACTTTAAACCATCGTCAATAATGGTACCTAGGCATTTGAACTTATGAACTATTTAAATTTCCTCTTCATTGATTCTTACATGACAATCACTTGGTAATACTTGTTTATTTCTAAAGTCAAATAACGTTTCTTTGGTTATTGTTGCATTGAGATCTAAGAAATTGTCATTACACCAGTCGGTAAACCATTTTACACAGTTTAGCTACTCAAGTTCACATTCCTTAATTAGACCATCTATAACTTTGTCATCGGCGTATTTGAGGATGGAGACATTTTGGGAAAGGCAAAGATAGTCATTGGTATATACAGGGACGCTCACGTCCCTGGTATAGAACAAATATGATTGCAGAGAGCACACAGCCCTGAGGTGAATCTGTATATTCGTTACTATGGGATCGCTCAAAGCATCTTGGACGCGGACGCGCTGGATTCTATTCTGAAGAAAGTCATTTAGCCACAAAACCAGGGACGGTTTCACATCCAGACATTTCAGCTTCTCGACATGAATTTGATGCTAATATTGAGACATGGAATATCTTACTGTGTAATGTTCTGAATCATCATAGGAATACATTTACGTTCAAATCTGTGACTATGCTGTCATCCCTGTTAAACCTATAGAATTGGGTATCAAGTCGTAATGACGTCATATCAATCGTACGATTGGCTACGATTTGAAACTATTTTGAAACTAATTCTCCAAAAGGAAGGCTTGCAATCATCCAATATTGTTATATTAGCATTCTTTCAGTAAATTCGAACGTCATTTATAAATGATACTTTTTTATTCATATTTTCAGAAAATTAGTATGTTTCAAAATCGGATCGTGGATCAGTCATAAGGTGTACGGTGGTCTTGAACCACATCGCCTTTGGTTAACATTCTTCATTGCTATTATATTCAATGTCTATTTTTGTGTGAATTAACTAGCGTAGATATGGAACCATTGTCGGATACAATGTTAGAAAAGCTGATTGTTTCTCTGTCGACTATACTCATTGAATAATCAGAAATTGAGCATCATTTAGTTTAGTACACCTTTCCTGTGTACTTCATGCAAAGTTTAAATGTGAATTAGAGGACATAAGGCCTGTAGAAAATGTCCTTCTCAAAATATATCTTCTACCTAAACTAGACAAGTATAACAGATAATCATTAAAGCATCACGCCACAGCCTCATTTAATATCTTTAGTTCAGTCCGGAACTGCTCAAAAACTTCCTAAATTGTAAATTGTTGATCAGACAATAATTATGACACACATCAAATAGCATCCTTACGTATTTCCCAAATTTTAGGAAGAAAAGATCCATACAATAAAGTTACTGAGGAACCAAAATCAAAGCACAGATTTCCCTAGAACCCCTTATTAATCATGGTAAATTGCCAATTCGTCTACTGTCAACTTGTCCACTCGCCAAATCGTCTACGTTCATTGAGTATGATGACATTTCGTCCATCAACACTTTTGTTGTCTAACAACCATTTTGTCAAATATCCATTTGGTTCAATCATCACTTCGTCTCATCACCCTTTCGTGTCACGACCAGTTGGTCTAATATCATTTTTATTTTCATTCATTTTGCACAATCAACACTTGGTCCAATTAGACCAAATGGTATATGGACTAAATGGCTATTGGGCCAACTGGTTAATAAACGAAATAATGAGTGGGCGAATTGGAAATGAAACCATGTGGATAGTGGACGAACTGACGGTAGACCAGAATAGTAGACGAGCTGGCAATTGAAGGAATTGGCATAAGACGAACTGGAAATAAACCGTAATCATTACAGTCACTGCACTATTCGTAAACGCATTATTAACTAGATAAAACTAGTAGTTTTGCTTTCAGTTTGAGTTATATGTTAGCTTGAATTGTTGGCAAATCAGTACATCGTCTAAAACTTACGCTTAACCTTATCGTCCAAATGGTACATACCATTGGGCAGCACAGTTAGTATAATAATGATGATAGTAATATTCATGCAATTGTCTCTAAATTGATCTATTTTGAAGACAGTCTTCCTAGAATATGGATGATATTATTTTTCTGGATGAAAATAGAAATGACAAAAAACTTATATCACACGCTGTCGTACCATCTACATGTCCAAAATTGTATGTTGTAATTCAGAAGTCATCCACAATGGCGTATACGGCATACTGCGAAGCGTTCGTAACATCAGCTGCATCCTGAGAATCGTCCATACCAAAATTATCAACCATTTCATATACGCCGTTTCCATGGTCACCATCGTCTGCCCCTTCCCCCATTTTCGGTTCTTTCACAGGTATTTTCTGATGAAACGATCGTTGTGGTGTGTCGTATCTGGGAGATTTTGTCTGATCGACGTCGCTCCGATCGTTACCTTTGAATTGTTGGGCCATGATTTCGTAGTCGCTGACCACGCTGTATGCACCTTTGGCGATAAACTGCGACTGGCATTTCCCGCGCTTTGGTTTGGGCGGGGCAGACGTTAGCGCTGAAGATCCGTGTAGGGACGTCCCCTTGATATCTTTTTTCATGAATCGGTTGAGATGTGGGGGTTCACGTGGACTCAGTCCCTCACCATCGATGAATCTATTACTAAAATTTGCAGAAGAGTCCTCACACGCAATAGCCGATATGGCATATGAGTTTTCGTCTCCAACATCAGGCCTTTGCTCTCGCGTTTTCTTATGTCTGTTTGTTTTCTTCGTTTTATCTGGTTTCGAATAAACTGGAATATTTCGCGAAGAAACGCTTCCGTCTGGGGCATCGTCTGATGCTTTGCTCTTTATGCTCATTTGAGTGTATTCCGTGCTAACATTTGGGTCGCTGTTAGAAGTTGGTTTCTTGAAAGACAGAGCTCGACGGCCTCGCGGCGGTGTTCTTAATGTGCTCCTTTTCATCTTTTGGGATGTCCAGCGTTTGTTGCTGGAAGTGCTCTGAAGAGAAGTCATTGACCGAGATCTAGGTACCTTGCATTCGTCGGTATCTCCATCGCTTGATACCAGCTCATAGTCCTTGTCGTCAAGCAAGGGTGCAGACCGAAAGCGGGAAATCTTATGTTGAGTACTTAATGACGTATGCGACCGTTGTCGATGGTCGTTTTTCATCACGTCCGTCATTGATTCGACTGATGAACCCAAGGTTTTGCCATTGCACTGGTCAGCGTTGACATTAGTCCCACTGTTCATTGCTCTTTTATCTTTCAAAGACACAGCGTAAAGCTGGCCTTCGTTGATCGTAACATGGGGTATAGAAATTCTATTGTGACTATTGGTTCCATAGGTGACAGGGCAGGGTTTGTTCCCATCTGATTGTAAAGCTACTGATCTCCTCTTGCGCATCAACACGATAATAATAATAATAATTACAGCGACAATAACGAGAAAAATGAGAAGAATAGCTATTATAATCTTTCGGGTTCGTCCAGTAGTGTTGGGCGAATTTGTTATTCCAACATCGGTATTCAGTTTGAATGTTGTTCTTTCATAGGTTGACGTGGGTCTTGGGGATAACTGCGAGTCAACGGTTGAAGATGTTACGACGCGAATTGAGGCAAAACTTGAAACCCAGGTTTCATCCCCCTGCAGAATTGCTCGACACTCGACAAGCAGATTCTCATCTTGCTTATGTACACTGCTGATTTTGATCTGGGTCCCGTTGTCTAATCTATTACCCAGCGATAAAAAGACGTTCGTCATATTGACAATGTTCCAGAACTTGGTTTGGACGTAACTCTGGTCACCTTCCGTGCAACTGAAGACGGCATCGGATCCTAGAGCGACTTCATTGATGAGAGGGTCGACACGTATGATACCGCGGTTTCCGGTGCCGAACCGGTCCAAATTCGAACACGACTTCGTAACCGACTTCACTTCGTCACCAACGTTGTACACCACTGTACAGCTCAACATTACATTTTCAACGGTAGATTCAATCTTAGTTCTGCTTATGATCCGATCAGGGAAAACAATATCAGACGGGATATCAATGCCATTTCTTTGGAAATTGGCAGAAACGGTAACAACTTCCCTGTTCCAGACGCAGGACATCTCAACCTCTGCAGATGCGCCAACTTCGCGAGGAGGCAAGTGAAGGTAGTCACAAGTAAAGGAGAACTCCTGTGGCAGGACGGTGAGAAAGGCCGTAGCTAATGGTTTATATAATGCATTCTGTCCGTACTGGTAGCCGCATTGGTACAGGGATTCATCGGGAACCACCTGCGTCCGTTTGAACACCAATTCGTAAGTCTCTCGATCGTCATCGACGACGACCTGGTAATTTTGAGGATCGACGTCTGACTGGGGATATATTAAATCATTGTGACTGACATACCGTTCAAAGCCTCTGGAATCGACCCGTGTCCATATGATTGGCTTGTCGTTGTCGTCATTGAAGTCACAAAATAGTGATGTCGAATCTCCTTCGAAAACAGTTTTGTTTCTTGGACCTTGCTCAAGCGTTGTAACCGAAACTGATATAGTTATCAAACACGATAGCCACATGAGAGTACAAATGAGAGTATGCACCAGGTATAAACAAGCCATGATACTATTATTCAAACTTCCCAATGTGATTACAATGTGACCAGATTTCTTGACAAGGTTTTTCTAATACAGAGTTCGTCACTAATCAATAATATTATGACGTTCTGGATGTATTAATGGAGATCCAAACGGGCTCTCACAATTGCTGTGATTGGGCTAAATGGTGCACTACCAAACATAACAAAACAGCAATTAGTGCGATGATTGTCTTGACAGGATATACAAGGATGACGAAACAATGATACATCCATCATTTCCACTTCATTCAAGTTTCACCTCAAGCGATCACGTTTGTAGTTGCCTTTTCAATCATAGCTGTTAAGAGACGCTATTAATGACATTCCTCATCAGAAGAAATGGTAGACCACATTCGTTATTTTGGTTAGGAAAGGTGTCTCTGAGCCTTACAAGTTAGACGACTCTCTAATGCCATTGGTTACAGATTCATACGCATTGCTCTATCACATACGCCATTAGGCCATACCAATTATCTAGGATCTCGATGAATCATAACGAGAATTCCTGTAAGAATCAGAGTTTAGCCACGGCGGACTCGCATGTCAATAAAAGTTCTTGATTAGAAAATTCCCATACCACTTGCCAGAACAAACTGCACATTTCCCAAAGGATAACCAGTTTGTATCTCGATCATGTTTGCTGCCTTTTCTTGGTCTTGGTGCCATGCAGGTTTGATTTGACTAACAATACACCAACATGACCAAGATGACAGTTCTTCCGGAAGAGAAACAGTCCATTTCCGTTTCCGGTGATTCCTAATCATTCAATCCTGATAACACATTCGTTGACCAACTTTTGCACTTTGCGAGTGTCAATGAATTGCATGCCAATTAGTGGTTTAATTAATAATAACATGAGGGCATTTTAGTATTCATCAGAAGAGGGAACATTTCTCAATTGAAAAAATAGGAAGTGCTACCGCTAATGGCTGAATTTTATACATGCGTGTTAAAGAAATATTTTTAAACAAATAAGAATATTTAAAAAAATCCGACAAATAAAACACTGAAAATTCAATCAAATTTGGACAAGGAATAACAAAGTTATTACATTTCAAAACGGTATGCATGTCTTCATGAAAATTCAAAGAGCCTATCGATGTTGTCATATCCCCACTTGTTGTTTTGCATTTTATTATATGAAATAACATTCATTCGGACTGTGTCATCCTAGAATTAAATTCATTGGATAAGCAACTGATTTAATACATTAGGTGATCTTTGCCGAAACTTATTTTATCATAAGGGAGACATATCATACTCACACGTATGGAAATATGAAAAGATTATGATCTTATGTAATAACAAAAGAAAAGGAAAAGTATGAACATATTCATGGTATTATCAGCCCGCCTGATGAATATTCATGACGACATGCATACAACCGTTTAAAAAAAAATAGTTGTAAACTTTAGAAATCAATAACTTCGTTATTTCTTATCAGATATTTGATGAATTTGTTTACCAGCTTTTTTTTGCTTAGTGCACTTTACTCTATTTCTTTTGAACTTTTGATTTAATTTCAGCCCGGAGAACCCCTTTAGCTCGATGAATAAATCAGTTGTGATTACAGTGTACACTGACAAGGGAAAATGCTGTTTGCATTATCATGCTATTTTGCATTAACATATTAATGAGTCATACACAAACAAAAATATGATATGTACTTAATCGAATGTGGGTTTTGTTCAAGGTGACTACTGTATTTCGTGTTATACATTCGTGATATATCATGCATCCTCTTCAATGATTATCCGTTCAATTTGAAACGGTGTCTGTCGCGGTTGTCTGTCATCCCTATTCTGGGGAATACAAACATGTCACATGGGAAATGTCATCGTGGTATTGGGAGCGATCTGCCCCCAATACACAAAACTTATTAATTGGATATATTCTAGAAACTTTTGCTCAGATCCATACTGTTCGAAATAATTTGAACAATTTACTTCTTAAGTGTTCATTGATAACTGCTATGAGAAAACATGCACGAAGAACATGAAGATGAGGAAATGACATAATTACTCAAAATGGTCAGAGTAGAATAGAGTTGTCCCTTCTCGTCCCCATTTTACACCCATCCAGCCCTTAAATGCCTTAAACGATCTAAAAACACTGTCAAATAGACATAATTCCTCGCCGGGTTTCATTCGAAATTCCAATATTTTCTATTTTTAATTTTCCTTTCCAGAAGATTATTATTTCATTACCACCTATGGATTCAACCCCAATAATAGGGCGATTTAGAAATAAAATGGACTTTTGTTGAAAATTAGGTCCGTTTCAGTTCGAAATCCTAAATCTAGTAAAAATTGGCAGGTGAGAATGTTTTATTTGATGCCACGTTATCATGGCAACGTTTCCATCAATTACATTGGTAACGGTGTTCTACGTATACACGTTAAGTATAATATGAATCATTATGCCATCTATATCACCGTTGTAATATATTAGCAAAAAGAGGGGAAAGAAATAAATGAATTGAATCTCTCTTTGCTTATACTTGACATCATTTTTATCACAGGACAGGGATGCCAATGTATATAATTATGCTCCTTGGAGTTATATCATGCCACGGCGTGGGAAGAATAGATCCAAACCACTCTGACAGGATTTCCGACAGTTTAACCAAAAATAACAAAATCCAAGTGCAAGATAAGTGATCTCTAGTTATATAGATCATGTATATTTTTAAAGTAAAAAGCCATGTAATGATATACAGTATGAGGAAATTATTTGTATTTATTCTCATATGATAATAGTTGGAAGATTTTAGACCACTCTTAATATGATTCCCCTATTTCTGATATTTAATATGAATAGCTCTAATCTGGTTTACACAATTTACGGTGTAGCATATCCTTCTTGCTGAAGTCTTTGTAGACATGACACAAAGGGAGAGAGGGGGGGGGGGGGGCGGCTCCAAGAGGGAAAATGTTTTTTTCTTTCTTTTAGATAAGAGAGATATCTGTACGTTTTGTCCATCCATTAATGGCGTAAGGTGTGATTTGAAGTGGCGACCATAATATATTATATGATTTTTTCTGCATTTTGAAAAATCCTGGCGGCAAATTCCAAATAAAGGTGACGTTCGATCTTTTTTTGAAGATAGATAATTCATCTATCTTTCTCCCCTTTAACCATCTTTCTTCTCTCTCTCATTTCCAATATCATTTTAACACCTCTCTGTAATGCACATTCTCCCATCTTATATTCAAATTACTCTGTTTTTACCATCCCACTAGCGTACCTACCGGGTGGAGGGGGCAGTCTCCCCCCTGACGAGCAACAACCCATGCAAAGGAAGTATCCCTGCCCCCTTGACGAGTTTGAAAGACCTTTTTTGCCCCCCCCCCTGACGACCTTGAAGACCTTTATTGCCCCCCCTGGCGAACTTTCTTTTTTTTCCTTTTTTTTTTGCTTGTCAATGTTTTGGTCCCCCCCCGTGGAAAATCCTAGGTACGCCACTGTACCATCCCCCTCTATCCATGCTATCTGTCTCTCTTTCTTTCGCTCGCTCTCAACTATTTTTTTTTACCAATACCAGAATAAAAACTAGTCTGCACAATCACTTTTAGAAACAATAAAATCTTGTTATTCAGAGTCAGGATCCTTGCAAAGTAAAAGCAAAATAAATGAACTGCATGTACATCCAAGATGTGCTTGATGCCCATATACTTTTATATCTTGGCGATTTCTAAGACGTTGCTTTGACCATGATCCTTGCTGGTAGAACCCTTTGTAACATTATGGTCACAGTGTGTTCACTTAAATGATAGAATTTAACATTGTGAAGACAATTATTTCACACTGTCATGACTGTGAACGACCCTACAGACGACATTATACATGTGACATCATAATCTCATAACATTTAAAATTTGAGGAAATTAAATCAAAATTTCAGCAAGTTTCTATGATTGTTTTGAATAATTTGAACAACCAGCAGTTGTATATTTCCTGTTGGCGGCATGATTATATCAACATCCATAGGTCCGCGGCCTATCTGAGAAAACTCACTTGGCGGTGTACTAATTATTAAAATCCCCCACCACAAAATTTTATCAATTCTTGTTGCCGTTTATACAATTATTAAATATGAAATCATTATGACTCTGATTTTCAAACCCTTACAATAGAAACGAACCAGCAGTCTTAAAGCGCCACCTCAAGTTCTCACTTACTCACATCTGGCCAGCATTGTGCAACATTTTGAGATGTGTAGTCTTGTGATATAGGGCCACCTGAATGATAAAACATTCATTTACCACTCAATATATTCATACTACATTAATTATGAATACTAAGTTGCACAAAAATTGCTTTCCTCCTAAAAATCATCATATCACCGTCATCCTCACCTTTATCATCTTCATCTTCATACTAAAAATATTGCATGAATTGATGATTTGTATTTGAAAATATACGCCCATTCTCCTTTATAAATGTATTAATTAATTTGATTAGTTTTAGTTTGGGATTGTCATTTTTTTCAAGCAATCTGCTTATGATGACAATCTTTCTCCTGCAAATTGTGAATATTATATAATAATTTGGTAGATCATCATGTTTGTCTGGAATTGTTTTTTTTAGTACACTTTATTTATGATTCATGCCAAAAATGCTAACATATTATGTTTATTATGTTATGGAAAATGTATTATACGAATGTTATTGATGCAGAAAAAAACAATAAATCAAATCAAATTAAATCAAAACACATTTTAGTTCCTCTGTATGCATAAAATTACAGGCTAATTCATTCTTTGTATTATTGATGGTCAACTCAAAATGTTTGTTTTCAAAACTAGTTACTTATAACAAACAGTCAATGTGAAACCTTACAAAATGTTTGTCAGGCCCCCCCCCCTCGCATTTGAAATTCAATGCTCATTATTTCAAGAATGTTTGGAGTAACTTATAGAAAGACAGTACTCGGTATTAAAATTACAATACAAAATCATGTATATCAGCACATTTTCAAATAAAATATCGTGTTTTCGAAATACAAACATATTGATTTAGCATTAGATAATGCTCCAAGTCTTGATAAAGATATAACTTTCGATAAAATTATTGATCACAACTTCCAGTGGATAAATATGTCGGCTAGAATGATTGACATGATTTATTTCTATTTTTCTATATGCATGCAATATTAATTATGCCTATATACTAGGCTGCATGTTATTTTAATTGACTTGAGTATAGCAGCATGATAGTTGGGGTTTCAGGTGATAAAATGAAACAAATACTGATGGACGATTCATGAAGCTGTTCTTAAAGTTACGAGTGACTTTACGAACAACTGGAACGTGTTCTTAGGTGGTTATTCAATAACATGGGGATTGTCATGTATCACGAGAAAGGGTAACTAGTCGTTCGTAAAGTCACTCGTAACATACAAACAGCTTTATGAAACAACTACCTGGTTCCTATACTGTAATATGAGTCATGTTCATTGATTTAGAATAAAAAAAAATCAACTTCTTCTATGGTCTATTTTGATAGCCTCTTCCCTAGTTACTGGTATCCGTACATACATTACTCTTCAAACCAGCTCTTAAGCCTTCCTGATATATTCCGGTTTGCATATTTTTGAAAGGAAACTCTGAGGTCATTCTGAATAGGTATATAGTCGGAAAAGACGTACAGCCAATACATACTGTATAAAACAACAACAACAACGGGAACTAATATCATTCGTTACCTTAAATTTTAATATCAGATATAAATTAATGTGTAAAATTTTTTCCTTGGTTTTCCATACTATGTTTCGGTGGCATATTTTGTTCGAATATAAATTTTAATTTAAACTATTTCTTTTTAAAAACAGCATCGAAAAACTGATCAAGTTTTTTTTAAGATCATTGGCTTTGAAATTTGAATAACTAGCTCAGAGCATAAATATCAAAGTAACTTGTACTTAAACCTTACATTTTAGGCAATAATACACTGTCTGCCATCACAGTTATCTAAATCAAAATAAACTCTGAAATCGAAATAATTATGGAAGGTGTGGAGTTCATTCTAAAGTAAACTAAATAGAAAGTAATCATAATCTGATAATGAAACATATAACATGTATAAATGGAAATGCACCATCAATTGCTCAAAGAAAACTAAATATTCATAATAAATATTGCTAGGTGATGAAGATTATTGGTCATTCTTAACTCGAGTATATTCTCGTAATTAGTCAATGTCGCTGTAGTCATTGTCATTTTCCTGTCGACATTCGGATGTATTCGCATCACCGTCCAGAACTGACGAGTATGCATTCATAGTTTCACCAATATCAGCATATTGAGGTGACGGTGGAACGTCAACAGAACCTTGGCAGAATCCTCCTTCACTTCCAATTAATTCATATTCAGCATTGTCCAAACTCTTTACCCTCCTCCCCTCTCTCCCGTAACCTTGCTTCGGCATCGCTTCGACTGCCCCTTCGTTGAGTCTCGGCAGGGTGTGGGCTGCTCTAACATGCATCGAGTTCCTCGGTTGGTCATAGTTACCCATTTGGTGTTGTCGTTCGCTTTGAGAGCAGTCTTCGTAGTCAACATCGTCCTCGTTGATTTTATTGACTTGACTGCTCATGATCTCATAGTCACTGATGGTCTGGTAGGTGGGAATACCCATGGACTGGCACTTCCCTCGTTGTGGCTTGGGTGGGGCTGGACGAGACGACATTGATCTGTTGAGTGAAGTGGCTTTGTTGTATCTCATATTTGTAGGCAAAGAAGAGTTAAAGGAATCAGGGATGTTACTCAGATAAGTATCAATGAGGTCATCGCCGTTCTGAGACTTGCTACCAACACTTTCAATGTCAGCGTAATCTGAACCAATGTTATTTTTAGGATCATTGGCATTTTTATCAGGTGAGGAATTCTCGAATCTTCGTGACTTCTTTTTGCTTTTGTCAGGTTTTGCGTAAAGGGGAACTTTTCCAGGGGACTTGGTGACATCAGATGTGTTAGATGCTTTATTTTTTATCGTCATTTTAGTGTAGTCATTGTCGCTGTTACTGCCTTCAGTTTTGACTCCTGGTTTCCGGAATGACGTTGCGTGTCTTGACATCGGAGGTGTCCATGGCGCATCCTTCTTCAACCTTTGAGAAGTCCATCTTCGGTCACCCCGAGTACTAGAACTGACAGATAAACTCGAAAGAGTCTTTGCCATCTGTGTCGAGCGAGCATTTGGACCCTCTGATATTGTTTCGTACTCGCTACTGTCCAAGAGGGGCATTGAGTTACAAAGACGCACTGGGTTCTTTTGGAGCTGATTCTCAGTAGTTCCGTCAGCTTCGGCGTAGATCTGATCTTCTGTGGATTCAGGTTGAAGGTTGAGCACATTGCAGGAGGAGGAAAATGAACCTTTGAGATTGCTCTCATCAGCATCATGGCCATACTCGTGGTCCATAACAACGCTTCGATGTCTCTTCGTTTTCTTGTCTTTGAAAGATACAGCATATAGCTGTGAGCTTCCATCGTGTTTCGTGTGGGGAATCTTCTGCATTTCAATCGCGTCGTAAGTGTGTTGTTTTTCCTGCCCATACTTACGTTGTACGGATCCTCTGTTCCGCCTCCTTACCATAATTATGATGACGATTATAAGCGCTATTAAAACTATGACGAATATAATCACTACAGTTACAGCTATCCCCATATTACCACCAGTCCTAGGTGGAACAGGTCTTGTAACTTCAATGACATCATTAGGCATTGTCGTTTTGTCGGTTGTACGATTAGATTGACTCTCTCCAGGAGGTCTTGGAGTCGGGGGCGTTGTGACTTCCACGATCCGCAAAGACGCAAAACTTGACACCACTACGTCTTGGGATATGCGGACTTGACACTCGACTAGGATTTTCTCGTCTTCAGCTTGAACGTTGACGATCGACATAACTTCACCACTCTCGACAAGTCGCTCTTGGTGTTCACTTCCGTTAACACTTACATCCCACGAAATTTCTGGAGAATAATTTTGATTACCAGAAGTACAAATAAAAGACGAATTAGATCCAAGAGCAACTTCGCTGACGTAGGGGTCCACCCTCACGAGTCCAGGCGTATTATCTCCGATACATGGTGCGTTTAAAGTTAGTGAAGTATCACTCTCAAGCATAAATCTACAGATTACTCCCGGAGTATCTTGAGACTGAATACGACTAATGATACGGCCTGGGACTCTGAGATCAACGTTGATAGAATCTCCATTGTTATTGTCAAAGTGCGCCACACCTGCTTGACTATGAGTCCAAGAACATGCTACTTCATATTCCTGGCTTATTTCTGATCCCAAAGAAGGCAAAAGATATTGATGACAACTCACAGATTCTGTGAAAGGTCTTACAGAAATGGTTGTTGTCGCAAGGGGTGTATATTTCCTATTGGCGCCATAATCATATCCACATTCATATGTCCCCGATTCTGTTGACAAATTGATGCTTTTGATAACAAGCTCGTAAGTTTGTTGAGACTCATCAATTATTACTTCATAGTTCTCAGGGTCCACACCGTATCCTGTACTGGGATATATGTATCCATTGCTACTTACATATCGGCGTCGCGATGGTCCGAGCAAATAAGTCCAAAATATTGTCTTATCATTGTCATCATTCAAATCACAAATCATTGATACTCTATCTCCCTCCACTACAGTCGTGTTTTGGGGTCCGGCTTCAAGAAATATAGCACATGAAACAAAGGGACATAAGAAATAAATCCCAAACATCAAGGTCAATCCAAAATTAAAAATGGCCCTGTTTGAGGCCATGGTCAATGCACAAGAGATAAGCTCAGTGGGTATATTTCAAAAATCCTGCTTGTGATATAAAATGATCTGCACGTACAAATCCAAGATGTGCTCGATGCTCATATACTTTTATATCTCGGCGATTTCTTAGACGTTGCCATGACCATGATGGCCATATATATAAAATCTGCAAGTTATTATCGGAGGTCTCCACAACAAACGATGAGTTCGCAGTGAATATCAACAACTAATAAGAGCTTCAGTTCCTATTACGGAAGCTATTGGACACCCGTCCTATAACAATGACGAATCTATCTAGAATGATACGGAAATGAGCGAGGCCAACTGCAGAACTGCACCATCCGATACCAGACCTCTGGCTTCATGTTAACTAATATTAGTACATATATATATATTTAGTTTTAGTTTGGAAGTTTCTCTCTTTCATTTCTTGATCGATGAGGAATGTTAACCAATCCGAAATATGCAGTCGTGATGTCTCTTCCTCATGCGCTTTCACCATTGAGAAAGGATAAACTAAACTCAGTTTCACAGAGCTAAAGTAACTGGGTCAATTAGTCAATTACTTCCCCCAAATCTTTAACGAGACTCCGTTGCATAACACGTAAACAAGCAGCAAAAGGTCCTTATAAGGTATAAAACAGAAGGGAAATGACGGGACAAAGTTTGGGATGCTAAACTCAGAAATTTGTGAACGAGCGAGCGAAACAGCATTCATAATTTGATTGATAATTCTGGTCTGTGAGTAGGTGACTATATGATTTATGGGGTTTTTAAGGAAAAGAATTGCTATAGTTGAATGGGAAAAAACGATAATTCAAGTCGGCAAAATACACGTTTGACAAATCAAAATTTTAGGAGTCAAACCACCAAATTATTTTTATGAATTCCCATATTTTGTACACGTGCACATTATGTTTTGCGTGTGAAGCGTAATAATTTAGTAACGGCGATTTATGTTTCTATTTTAATAATAATTGGATTTATATAGCGCTTTTTCCAGAGGATACAAAGCGCTGTTGATTGCATAAGACAAGTTAAGGTTAATGTTTTTTTTTACTTATAGTACACAAAAAATGCTACATTGTTTTTTTTTACCAACGACTGAAGAGTGGGAATATAACGCTGTTTAGTGAGGTAAAGTGCTAACATTTTGTTACGCATAGTTGAAACCATGGTAATTTGCGGAGTGTCATTATGTTCAAATGTATGAAAAGCCTTCTATAACTTCAGGGTCCCGACCGTCTTACAAAGAGTTGCAATTGATTCGATCAACCTTAATAGATATCCATCATTGTCATGAATTATCCTCCCGGAAATTTGCACAATGTCTTTTCTAACCAAAGAGGAAGCATACTGAGTTGTTGAGACAATAATGAATGTATGCGTGTACATTATTTTATATCTAGAAAACACTGGGAACAAAGATGCATTTTCGATGTTGACGTTGCTGGTTTCCAGAGTGGTGGTTAATCGGATCAATCACAACTCTTTGTAACACAGGGTCCAGGTGTAGAAATAATATAAATACATGGTGAAAGGAACATTGACACGATGGATACACAAGATAAGCGTATCAAAATCATTAACACTTGAAGCAGGAAAGGAAACAACATTAGTGGAATAGACAAAAGTTACAGAACAACGGATGATCTGATCATATCAAGGGGTTGACGGATCATTAGGCCTGTCGCACTTAAGTGTCTCACAGTCAAGGAAGGAGCCATCAAAGCTTCTTTTATTTTTGCCTGGTATATTTACTCATGTATCTGAAGGGATCAAATGTCATTATCACAAAGAACTTCATTGATAAAGTGTAGGAACACTCATAACCTTTTAGTTGAAAAATTACTCCAAGGGCGGAGGGGTTTACTTTTTATGTTTATCTGTTTATGTAGAAAGCACAATTATTTGTTATCTATTATTTGAAGAAAATCTGCTATTTCCTAATTCAACCTTGAAAATAAGAACCCCATTCTCTGCGAAACAACTTATAAGATGGTCACTGCATTGCCTCCGATAAATTTTCCGATAAAATTTTGCATTGTATGTATGATATTTGCATCATTAAAAAAATCAGAGAACGACAGGCAAAACAATAGTCGCTCTAAATTATTTCCATATCATTGTCGTCTCATTGTTTGGATAGAAAAAAGAAAGAATCAAGATAAAAAGAAAATACCCCCCATAACCAAAACAAAAAAATGGTCAGAGGAAACCTAACTGTGCATATGACAATGAACTATACAACTATACAAGATGTCGCAGAAAAAAAGCAAAAATGTTTTTAAAAATGTGAGACATCTCCTACAGTTCTACAGATTAGGAAAAAGAAAAGCAATTTGCCTCCCTCAAATGTTACACTGGAAACCAGTGTTTTGGTGGAGATTTTCATATATAATTTACCCGTAGGTGTAGATGTGTACACCATTATGTAAGAATGATAAAATTGACACCGTTTTTATGCAAACATTTCTAAAAGTAACACTTTTTTTGCAAAAAAGTTTTTTCGAACAATGCAAATTTGCATCATGTGGTCTGCAGAAAAAGCAAACAATACCAGAATATGCATATTACACCTCTTTTCATAAACGATAGCACACCCCCAAAACAGTCTGCTACTGAGAGTGTTTTGGACCTGATTTTTCTTTATGTGCACCATACGTTATGACATGAACATAATTGAAGATGGTACATGGCGCGTTTGTGATAGGTCGCCTATTCCAAATTTGCACATTTTCATGGAACCGCATTGGCTCGTGCAATGTGGGGGAAGTTCTCATCCGTTTCACATTGACATCAGCGCATCCCCCCAAACAAACAAACAAATACCTACTCCAATAGGAATGGTAATTCCTATTAGTTTTTAAATCATCTTTCGTCCCAAATTTGAGAAAAAATGTCCAGCATCTAACCGAAATCTTTCGTAAAATTACATGATCTTGGTATCATTCTCTTTATCAGGGAGTGCTCTAACGAACAATAAGAAGAAAAAATATTTTATAATTCGCAATTATTTTGCTTTGGGGACACCCTATAGGCTTACAGAAAACAAAACCGACCCACGTACTTATAATCCAAATCTTCATTCTTAAAGGAAATTAGCTACCATGCAGAATACATATGTAAACGTAAATATATGACGTCGAATTTCCCTTACCTTTCTTCCGTTCTTTCGCCATGCCCTAATTATAATATTGATTATGATGACATACAGTCCCATCAAAGGAATCGAATCTAAACCATTCTATAGTCTGTTTGCTTTTGTCGGTCTGGAAGAGGTTTAACCGGTGTGACTGGTTTACCATGTTTCCTTACATGAGGTACCAGTCACCGCTAGTAAAAAAAAAAAATCGGCCTACAGAGATTTCATAATCATTATAATTATGCAGTAATATATGTATCCATCATATCCATGGTAACGAATCTTGGATCGAAATTACTTTACATGGCTTCGTTCATGAAAGACTGTCTTTGATATACACTTGTCATCACATATACGATCTAGTCTCAATAGTAATGATGATGATGATAATAATAGTAATAACTAACAATGATGATAATAATTATAATAGTTTTAAAATGTTGATAATAATAATAATTATAAACACAAAAGCAATAATAATAATAGCAATAACGATCCCCTAGGATAAGAGAAATGGGAAATATGACCTAAATGGTGGTTCATAAATATTTTCGTACTAAAAAATTAAGCACGGACTAACGCGCGACTGGTGTCCAGATGTAATATGGTGCCAAGTCTGAACCATTTTTACTTCGATCAATTAAATGCAATTTGTGAACTGCCACCCCATACTAGCAATAAGTCGACCAAAATGAATATTGAGATTTTTTTATTGAGCTTGAAAATTCATTTCCTAAGCTTTAAAATGATATATAATATGTTAAAATTGACCAACAATACCTGATTGAACATGTTCAATGCAGAGGAAATTCACTTACAAAAAAGATTAAAAAATAAGGAGAAAACGAGGTTTGAAGTTTGGGGTTCACTCAAGCATGAGATGTGCATACTGCTTGTAATATCAGTGAAACTTCCGAGCGGTCCGAAAAAATGTAGTGTTCAAGAAACTCTTGTATCTTTCTTTTTGTATCCACTTCACGACTTCATATTTTCACAGTATGAAGAAGAATTGCTCTTTCAGATTAGCCATTTTTTTGTTTTTGGAGACTAAATTGCTATTTTGGCTATTAATACAGATAAACTTATTGGTGGGTTTGGGTTGGTAGGTCACATTTGTAAATTAAAATACTTCTTTCGAAATAAATAAATGTGAATATAAAGTTAGAAAAATCTAGATAAAAACATGAAATGGTCATTTGCAATTGTATTAAACAAGGGAACAGAAGATATCCTTTTGCATAAATAAGCACGAGAAAGGGTCACCAGTTGATCGTAAATTTGTGTCTATGTACTCTCGGGTGATGATGATGATGATTACTGGCGTACAGATGGGGGGGGGGGGCTCGGGACCATTGACCCCTCTCCCAATTTTCACGATCAGGATAAACAGGGAAAATATGAAAATGGTAAAGGAAAATTGCCAACTGCGGTAATATTTCATTAATGATACGTCAGAATCAATCACAAAAGTAGATTTTAGGTGTCTTTTAATGGCATCAACAAGACTGATAACAATATTCCCTTCACTTTTTTCTTTTCGTTAATCAAGTACATCAATGTAATTAAATACAGCCATTAAACATTCGCATAACATACTTCTGCATGCTATTTCATACATTTCCGTAATCATGCTAAGTACACGAACGGGTTTGATAATCATATTATTTGTTTTTAGAACCATAATCAGAGAGATGAAAAAAGATTTGTGTTATTGATGTTATCTCCATAATTACAATAATGTCAATGAATATCCAGCATGTAGACCTTGTTCACTCTAAAAAAAATATTGTGTAAAAGTGTTCCATGATCGAGGATAATTATGTGTCCAATCAACATTGGGCATCTCTTTTGGGCATTTTAATTTATCCAGTGTGATGAAAATGTTGCCCATTCTTAATTAATTGCTCCTTGTTGTTTAACTTTACTGGAAAATATGATTCCTGTATTGGGTGAAATACTGCCCAAAATTGGTTGGACACCTGGTACGTTTGATATGTATCATAAACCCGGGATTATAAAACGGTCTATTACATACATAAAACCTTTTTGTTTTCGACTACTGTCTAATTGCCCTTCTTAGAATTAGACAAATAATTATACGTTCAGGGACTGCATTTCTATCAACTGTATACCAGACAAAAACGCTTGACTTAAGTAAAATTCTTCAACCAAAATTTTAATTGTTGATATTTCTAATTCTGTTACATGAGCAGCGCCCTCTCCACGTTGAACAAAGATATATTTGGAACAACCAACTTTTCTTTTGTTCAATCGATTTAACCAATCGTTATGTACTGTGCATATCTTCTTAAATATTTAACAAATTGCCCTTATGATTCCTTTAACAACACAGGACCTATGGGTCACTCTCAGGGAAGAAATTTAATGCATTTAATTCTTTTGAGTAGATGCATGTTATGAGTTAGTTTATGTGTTGTAAATACATGTATATCAACCTCGGTAAAGATGTACATGTGTCAGGAATATCCATCACATCCCAATCAGGTGGATAAGCGTCGGAAAAAGCAGTCTTTAATTAATTCAGTTGTGGAGATGCACAGGAAATTCCATTTTTTCAACAGGAATGTTTTACCTGATATGCTGTTCTTAACATTTTTAGGAGTGCTTTCCTAATTACGATAAAGTATATTAGGGGTTTTATTTTAGTTAATCAGGGAGAACCACCATAAGCTAAGATAGACCGTATCTCCGTGAGGCAGTAAAAGTTATCTGAGGGAATCCACGTCGTTCACGAGTCTACGAGCCCAAATGCCACCCAGTTCTCCATCAACTTGATACGCTCATGTCAATTTTCGGGGCTCGATCTCGTCTGTAATCGTCGAAGTCCGATTTGAGGGGCATCGTCATCTGCGGAGGCCAAGGGACTGTCTTCAAAGGGTCAAATGAAGGAAATAACGCTATCTGCGGAGGCCAGGGAACCGACTACCAAGGGCCAAGTGGGGGCAACGCCAGCTGTGGAGACCAGGGACGGAATGTCAGAGGCCGAGTGGGGCGTGTTACATCCAGACGGACCATGATTCAGCTTTATTTTGCCTAAGTAAAGTTAGATTTATTTGTGATCATTTCAATATCAATTATATCACGTATATGTTTATGCACAACCTTTGTAAAACAAACCCAAATCAAAGAAAAGATTTAAACATTAAACTTTTATTAAACTTTATACAGCTTGTTTATTTATGATTTTTATCCATTTTGGTGTCTCGAGTAGCAGTAAATAAGCGATTAGAAGGAACTTAGTCAGAAGAATTTACTAGCCTGACTATTTATGTATTGACACAACGCTGTCTCATCTCCCAGTAAGACTCTTTCATTCTCCACTCGGCCGCCTCTTATATTATATCTAAAAAAACAATCCTCTTTCATGATCTTGTCATCTTTTTTGTTATTTAACATTTCGTGGTTGTTGTCTCTTGGATTAGTCTGATGACAATGACAAATACATTCAAGAGCGAGAATGTCTTTTAATAGCAACTAAATCCTCGCTGCTTTGTACACATATTTCCGATATAAAATTAATCGTACTTTACTTTCGAAAGCACTTGAAACGTACTCTACAAGGCACACTTACACATTATCTTGACGTACATGAGCTTGTTCATGATTAACAGCTTTCGAGATGTGTAATTAGGGATGAGGAAGTCTGATGTAAAATGAGCGAGATCATGAATACCTCAGTTGGCTAACAGCATTAACATGATGAACATGACAAAGCTAACAGCCAACACGACGTTCAATTATTAAAAGGTGACTTCCAAGGCTGTGGATCTGCATATTCTGTCTTGATGGATCGTTAAGCGTGACCATTCCACCACAAAAATATGAAAATAAAAGAAATCTGGAATCAGGTGATAAGCATGGGAACCCCAGTTAAAGAACATTTAGCGATTTACTTCCTGGTAGGAATATTGTGTTTGCCGCTTGCTTCATGCATCACCACAACGCCAGAGACACAACCTTTCGTCGGAAGTACAGCCAGTATTACAGAAGAGGACATATGCGACACGAATCTTGAAAAGGTACCAGAAAATAAGACTCTATATGAGGGAGAGAGGGTGACGCTGGATTGTGATGTCAATGATGACAATACCCATAACATACTTTGGAGACGTTCATCGGTTTTAGAGAAATGGCGAACCATCGGTAACAATACTGATATTTTGTACAAATCTTCCTCTTACAAAATAAAGATTAAGCCTGATGAGCAAACGTACAGATTTGTAATAAGGAAAGCTGATATTTCTGATGATTCTGGAATTTATGAATGCGGGTATGAATGCACTCCTGGTGGAAACTTTATTTCACTTGCGTCAGCAGAGGTTACAGTGATACCTAGACCGACTTGCGTCATCCAGGCTCTCCCGTTCTCACGATCAAATGAGTTTGAAGTCGTGTGTTCTTGGGCACCAAGGCAGGAAGGTAATGCATACATCGAGAGTAACGGAGCTCCAATATACAATACCACCCTTTCCTACAAAGATCATACAATCAGTAGGATTGAATCCAATGACACTCCAAATGTCACATGCAGATTCTCACCTAGCAGCGATCCTTCTGTGACTACAACTGAACCATGTATCATGAAGAACAGGACAATAAGGGTAGATCCTTTCATGAATGAGGTAGTAGCTGGATCAAATGCCTCCTTTGTATGCTCCTCTGACTATTCAACGTATTCCTGGAATAGAGAGTTATATAGTGAAGGCAATGGACGCATTGTTAAGCACGGAAATAATCTAACGATAATTAATGTCAATGAGTCTGATCAGGACATACTGTTTGAGTGTTCTGTTCAGGACCACGGAACTGGGAATATATCAAGCTTCGGAATCATACGCATCATCGAGGTGACCACCCCTACCTTGGAAACTCCAGGTGACTATACCACGCAGTTAACTTACGGAGGAATAAGTGAACGTGCATATGAAACAAGTCCAAGAACCAGTCGGCCAACCAGTAGATCAACTGTAGCAGCTCTGACTACATATCCAAGTGTTTCCTCGCAGCTACCAACTGGTTCCCTGGCCTGTAAGCGCTATCGGCTGCCTTCTCTAGATGGTTCAGCTTTGAACCGTGAATTTGAAGTCACATGTTCCTGGACTTACAGTCAGGTAAACTATCCTCACTTTCAGAGAATCAATGGAGAAATAATAGATGCTGATATACAATTCACTGATCATATCATCACACGGGTAAATTCAAGTGATGAGAATATTTCTTGTAGATTATCATTCAACACCAATGCTTCTAAAATTACTATGAATACGATATGCAAGAATGACGAACCCACATTGATAAGAGTTGATCCTTTCGGAACTGAAGTAGCTTTCGGTTCTACTGCAGTTTTCAATTGTACTTTCAATAAAAACGGCAGACAAGAGCTTTCATGGAAAGTGAAGTCCGATGGAAATACATCTGCCGTTAACCGTGATGAACATATGTCTTTTCCAGACGTTACATTCTCTGTCTACGAGCGTGTAAAAGAAAATTATTTGATATTCGAGTGCCGGTTCCTGGTGTCTAACACATTTGGAAGTGTAAATCGGTCAAGTTATGGAGCTCTACACGTTGTCGAGGGAACGACAGTGGAATTCCAAACCCCACTTACTATGCCTGGTGACACTAGTACAGTTATAAAAGAAATGAGAACAAGTGAAATGTCAAAGTTCACAACGTTTAATAACAAAGCGTCCGAAACACATTCTGGACATACTAATTTGCCAATTGACCAATCCTCTACCCAAAAGGAAGATGACCAAATGGTCAACCAAACTAATGGAGGAGAACCTCATTCGCCTCCTCCACAAAACGTAACCGTCAAAATTCTTATATCAGTGTTGGCCGTTCTTGCAGTGATAATAGTTATATTTGTCATCCTGTATCTCAGGAAAAAGCTTTTGCCATCACGACGTCATGATGAAAAACCCGACGGCATTGAACTTTCAAACATCCCCCACATCCTACACGAAGAAAGCTCGCAATGGTACGCCTTATCCTTCAAAGATAAGCGTGTACAGCAGTCTCCAAGCGACGATCTTAAAACCTTACATCACCACGATCACAGTGGAGATACTCTAAACAGTGCAGCGCTGTCTACATCTTTAGGAATGCTGACATTGCAGCCATCTGATTTCTCCAATGAACCTGGAGCCGCTGATACCTCTGAAGAGCCATTGCGGGATATCATCTCTAGGCAACAGTGCACATTCACACCACTCACAGACAGTGATTAATCACCTTTCAAAGATGATAAACTTGTGGACAAGATGTCTTGATTAAGATTTTCAAAAGGACGTGATGCAACGGAAGATTTCATCAAGGGTTACAGTTCGTTTTACCCAAAGGTTCGATATTCAGAAGGTCGTTAGCCAAATGTTTCATTATTTCAAAGTTTTTGTTAATCCAAAATGGATTAATGTACGACATTCTAAAATCGATTTTTTTTGTTATTCAAAATGTTTGTTATTCCGGAGTTTCGATATTCCAAAATGAGGTACATGTATATTTCATGTTATTCTTTAGGTATTTTTGTACTTCCCACCCGTATTTCATTCAGGCTATCGAACAATCGTAATAATGAACCATTTTTATTGTAGGAATAACAAACCTTCGGGACGATGCCAACAATAAGGTGTTTTTTGGAATAACGAACTTTCAGATTAATGAACCATTGGAATAACGAATTTCGAGCGTATAGGATTTCAAATTTAGTGTAATAGCCCATTTGATGTTAGTGATGACCCAGTTGTTACATAAGCAGAGCACAAAGCCCATAATCACAGTGAAGCTGGTAATGGAACGAATCTTGTTTAGTTGTTAAGCAAATGTTAATGTAACTTTGATTAGTTGCAAAAGTTAGTTATTAAAGCTCGGGAAGTCAGCCTGAATCGCAATCCTGTCACCTACATAAGCACAATACCGAATTGGTGGCAAACCCCCTTTCCGGCAAAATTTAAGAATGACAACATATGTTTAAGAATTCTTTTAGAGCAACTTATTGAACTTCATTTGTTTCGTATCACGTGATTAAAAAAGAAACATCAATGGACAGCTTGAAATAAAAGACAAACCATTCTTAAACGCCTTGAAAAATATTAAAGAGTACGGAGGCCGCCAGGTGACATGAAGGAGAAAAAATTATCCGTACATTATTTCGTTCCCACGAAATACTATTTCCTTTGCCACGCAATATTATTTCGTTCCCACGCAATATTATTTCTTGGCCATATTATTTCGTGGCCACGCAATATTATTTCGTTTCCACGAAATACTATTTCGTTCCCACGAAATATTATTTCGTTCCCACGAAATATTATTTCACCTCTCTCCGATCCGCCGTGCCGCACCAGCCGTGTATAACACGTGCAGCATAGCAACATGCTTTGGTATGGTATGCGCTGATCGGGGCGCTGATGATGACGATGGTGGTAATGATGATGAAGGTGGTGATTATGATGCATAGGCGGATCCAGGTGGGGAACCCAGGTGCCCGCCCCTCCCCCTATTGGCGGAGCAAAAAAAGAAAAAAAAGGAAAGAAAGAAAAAAGGAAGGAAAAGAAAAGAGAAAAAAGAAGAGGAGGAAGACGTGTGAATAAAATAAGATGAGAGAAAGACTTGGAAAAAAAATTTCATGTCACTAAATAAAATTTTCTCTCGCGCTCCGCGCTCGCATTGTCTGTTACTGAAACTGTTTGCGATTTTACGGAATTGGCGAGTCTGATGGTGAGAACACTGACGACTTAATCTGCCGTTTAGCAAATGAAAAGCTTAAAGTTGCTTTGTCAAAAGATGACATTGAAAGGTCTCATCGTCTTTCATCAAAGAAACAAGATAGCAATTCAACTGCTGGTGGAAAAGCGGCGCGAAACAGCAAGCAATCGGAACGACCGCGAACTATAATAGTCAAGTTCCTCTCTTACCGCATGCGCAGTCTGATCCTTTCGAAGAGGCGTGTCCTCAAGGGGTCAAAGTTGGGCATTGAGGAGGATCTAACCAGGCCCAACGCACAGCTTCTACACAAAGTGAAAAACTGTCAAAAGGTTCTTGCTTCGTGGTCCGCTGACGGAAGGATTTTCGCGTTGCTCCCAGCCAGTGGCGGAAAAACAATAAAACGTCTCATCACGCATGAAAGAGACTTGGACAATATTTGATCAGTTTGAAAATAAACTCAGTTGTACTTTGCTATGTATGCAACATTGTACTCTTTGAACTTTGGTGCATCCTGCTATTTTAGCTCTTGCTAGTTTGAACTTTGATTTTAATTTCATTCAGTAATTTATTTATTTGTTTATTTTTTTTTCTCGTTTCAATGGTCAGGGTTTTTTTTTGTGTTAGTTGTTCTAAACCTGTAAAACACAACCAGAATGGAATACGCTGTACAATATGTCATAAATGGGTTCACATCGCATGTGTTGGAATTAGTATTGTTGATTATGATGATCCATTATGTGATTTTTTTATACTGGAAATGTCCCAAATGTTTGTTTCAATACTTGCCTAACTACATATCTGATGAAGATAATGACAAGACTTGCTCATTCGTAGCATCCACACAATCTTCGTTCTTTCAGTCTCATCCTGATAAACAGGGAGATAAAAATCTGAAATTTAAAGAACTAAATCACCAAAAAGGTCTCATAGTGCTACATTTGAATGTTTGCAGTTTACTCCGCAACTTTTCAGAAATCAAGACTCTATTGATAGAAAATAATGTGCATATTATATCGTTAAATGAAACTTGGCTTCATGGCTCTGTTTTAGATAATGAAGTCCATGTAGATGGCTACCAATTAATACGGAAAGATAGAAATAGAAATGGTGGAGGTGTAGCAATTTTTGTAAAAAACAACCTTCAATTTCAGCTGTTGACTAACAGTAGCTTAGAACATATTGAAGCCATTCCGTTGTTGGTGGGTACCAACCACTCGAGATCTTCTATTCTAACAACATGGTACCGTCCACCAAATAGTTCCATCGGAATGTTTAATTATTATGAAGAATTACTCTCTTTCCTTGATTCATTTGGTAAAAACATTGTTATTGTTGGTGATCTAAATTGTGACATTAATAAACAGAATTTCAGTAATGAGACTAAACACTTAAACCAAATTCATAATATCTATTCTTTATCCCAGATTAACACCGAAGAATATACAAGGATATCAAAAGACTCGTGCAGTCTTATTGATCATATGTTGACTAATTGTTTTGATATGGTTGCATCTCATGGTATTATACACTCTGGTATTTTTGACCATTCTATTTGTTTTCTGGTTTGGAAGCACCATATTACTAATTATGCACCTCTCACCATAACGTATAGAAAAATGAAAAACTTTGATCCTAACGCATATATTGAGGAATTAAAATTACAACCCTGGCAACTTGTCTCTGATAAAGATGATATTGACGAAGCTGTGGAGGTATGGGAGAATCTCGTTTTTGAAGTTATTAACAAACATATGCCAATCCGTAAAAGACGTGTTAAAAACAATTCCTCTCCCTGGATGTGTCCTGATATTGTAAAGTTGATAAATGAGAGAGACAGGTGTAAAGCAAAAGCTATGAAACTTAAATATAATTTGTTGAAGGAAACAGTGGAATCTCAAAGAAAACTTTTGGAGAGGAAGTACGGTGAACTGTGGACCCGATATAAGAAATCGCGGAACTTGGTCACAAGTAAGATTAGAAAACGTAAACGATCCTTCTTTTTGAATAAAATATCGTCGACAAATACTAAAAATGATGTGTGGACTATTCTTAAATCAGTGATGCCCAAAGACGTATCGAAATCCACTGATACAACCAAAAAAGATAAACCCAGAGCTAATATATTCAATAGCTATTTTGCAAACATTGGCGCTGACCTTGCTGCTAATATACCTCCAACAGTTCCCCATAATTCCTCTCATTGTGATTCTACCGATTCTTTTTTTTCGCTTCATACTGTAACTGAAGACGAGGTATTCAATATCATATGTGGCTTGAAAAACAAGAAATCTGTTGGAATCGATGGTATCTCAATGAAAATGCTCAAATTGTCTGCCCCCATCATTGTCCGTTCTCTTACTTACCTTATAAACAAATCATTGTCAGATGGTGTCGTACCAATAAGATGGAAACAGGCTAAGTTAATTCCCTTACATAAATCGGGTGACAAATCATCCCCTTCAAATTATCGTCCAATCGCTATACTCTCTCCTGTTTCCAAAATTATGGAGAAAGTAGTTCAAAAACAGTTAACCAAATATCTAAGAACTAATAATATACTTTCAATGGAACAGTCTGGTTTTAGGAAAAAACATTCGACCATAACGTCTCTTATTCGAGTTACGGATGATTGGCTACGCGCCACTGACTCTGGTTTATATACTGGAGCCGTTTTTATCGATATGAAAAAGGCTTTCGACACGGTCGAACATCATACTTTGTTGAAGAAACTTAAATCAATTGGAATATCTAATGATAGTCTCATATGGTTCGAAAGTTATCTGAGTAATCGTCAAATCAGTACATTCATTAGCTCTACGTTATCTGATCCTTTGCTTGTAAGTTATGGAGTACCACAAGGCTCAATATTGGGCCCTATTTTATTTACTATATATATAGATGACATAGTTAAACAAGTTAAGCACTGTCAAATCCATCTATACGCTGATGATTCTGTTTTGTATTTTTCTGATAATGACGTAAATCTCATTGAAAGCAATTTAAATGCCGACCTAAATCGTATATACGAATGGATGTGTTTAAGTAAATTAAGTCTTAATATCGACAAAACTGAAAGTATGTTATTTGGGTCACGTCACATGTTGTCTGTGCACAAGTCTCTTAATGTCAGAATTTCAGGAAAATATATTCAGTCTAAAGAATTTGTGAAATATTTGGGGGTCTTTATTGATCCAGAGTTAAAATGGAATTGCCACATTGATAAACTTTGTGCTAAAACCAGTAAATTAGTAATTTCCTTGGTCGGCTTCGTTCATTTTTAAATGAGGATAGTCTGAAATTAATTTACCGTTCAGTAATCTTGCCATTGTTTGATTATGCTGATGTAGTCTTTGATTCATCAAATTTGAAATGTACCCAACAATTGCAAAAAATACAAAATAGAGCTTGCAGAATAATACTAAAAATTAATCCGTATAAATATATATCAAACCATACTGTTCATCAACTCTTAAACTGGGAGTCATTAAAATCAAGGCGTATAAAGCATACTCTTTCAATGGTGTATAAGAGTCTGAATGGTCTTAGTGCGCCTTACTTGAATAATATATTTCAGTTTTCTACTCATAAATATTCTCTCCGTTCTGATAAAAATCTTTCTCTCCCTAAACCACGGACTGAATACTGTAGAAGAATGTTTTCATACAGGGGTACGACATATTTTAATGAATTGCCACGTGATGCTAAATGTTCTGTTTCTTATAGCTCATTTAATAACGTAGTTAATAACCATATCTTAAATTGGGTCTGACTGTACATTATTCTCTGTTGCTCAATTCCTATGCATTGAAATGTAGGGTGTGTTAACGTAGGGGGGTGGGGGCTAGATGTTATGACCGATTAGTTTTATTTCTTATTGTTTTGGTATGTTATTTATATATTGTGTATAATTTATATTTGTGTAATTTTCTTTTATGCTATATGAGGACCCCTCGGTAGACCAGCAGCACCATGATTGATGCTGCTGAGTAGGGCCATCCTCCCGTTTTCTATTTACCAATCCATATGTATAATTTTATATGTATTGTTATCTGTTTTTTTAACGGAAATAAATTCAATTCAATTCAATTCAATACGTGATTCACATATCTTGTCTGTTTGCATTTATATACATATCTTGTTCAACATGGAGCTATCAAGTTTGCAAGTCAATATACAAAACAGATTTCCCCTCGGAAATCGAACTTTCATTAATTTGTGTGATTTACAAATTGATTTTTAAAAAGTGCTCTGTAAAAATTTCAGTTTTATGGTCTGAATATTAACATTCTCCGCTCGCGCTGCGCGCACCCGAATTTTTATTTATCAGGTACCTATTATTTTCATGTATTTTATAAAGTTTTCAAAATATCCCAGGTCTGATTGTAAAAACGTATTTAGCACTGCCATGCCATGCTTGCATTTTGATTGGCGGGTTATGTATGTCTCAATATTGATGTTATAACAAACTACTCAAAATCCCCTTTTCATGACAGTTCATCAAAATTTCTGCTCGCGATTTGCGCTCGCATTAATGCTTAAAAATATATCATCTGATTACTGATGCATTCTATTTATAATAAAAAAAGTGCTTGAAATGCACAGTGTTCAGGCCATAATGTCATCAGATTCCGCGCCCTCATTATGCAATAATAAATAAGATATCAATTTGATAATTAAATTGTCCCTTTTGTTTAATCTCGGGCTTAGCAAGATAAATAGGAAGATATATAGTCATCATATTCATATGATAACATGTCCTAAGGATGTAATAATCAAAAATATTACATAGGCTATGTAGATTCGAATCAGTGATAGGTCAATACGCCATCACGTGACCATAGCTGCGAGGATCGCATTTGTTATATTCTAGGTTTTGACGTCACCTCAGGGAATATACTGCGTAGTATTTTCAATTGCGGCGTTATATCACCTAAGGTGACGTCACTCGCTGCATACAAGTTGCGCAACAAGATAGTTTATTTGATGTACGCGCTAATGTTAACGCGTCGATTGCATGAAGAACGCGTTTGATGTATTTTCAAAAAAAAATCTATTATGACGTAGACGGATCAGAGCTGTAGCAAGAATTTCGCTCTTGATCCAGATGATGAATGCAATTTCTGATGGCGAATCCACATATACTATATAATATAACAGATATTGCCTGGTCTATCGTTTTAATAAATAACATTTCAACTCCCCTCCGAAGCTATATTTTTCCCTCGGGATAATATTTTCCCTCAGCGCTGCGCGCTTCGGGCAAAATATATTCCCTTGGGAAAAATATAACTCCATCGGGGAGAGGAAATGTTATATTCAAACTCTAGGTAGGCAATATCTGTATAATATCAGCTCTTTTGTTACTATCAAGTGCAATGTATATCCACCTTACAATTTTCTTAAAAGTGTTTGAAATATGAAGCTAAAATTGACCCCCTTTTTAGATCGGAATATCAAATATTTTAAGCTCGCGCTTCATGAAAGTGGTGAGAAAGGGGGAATCTTCCTACATTAATAATTCGAGCACAAAGGGCGAGCAAAAAAATAATGTTGATATTGTGATCTGAAACTGGATAACTGAATGAACATGCTGGCGCATGTTTAAAATTTGTTGTGCTTCGCCTGTTCGATGAGATTCATATCTTGCCCAATAGGCTGATATGAAGCAAGTTTTGAAGTCAATATTCAAAACATATCTTAGCTGGGATATCGACCTTTCATTATTTTTTTTCATTTCCAAATTTAAGTGCTCTGTAAAATGTCCGTTTTATGGTCTATATATCAGCATTTTAAGCTCACGCTGCATTATCACATTGTTTGATTTGCCAAGTTCATATTGTCTACGTGTATTCCATACTGTTCCATTAAACAAATGTATTCAGAATGCCCATATTCTAAGTCTAAATCTGAAACATGCGCGATAGCCTGCATGTTGTTTATTTAAAATTTACTTAAATTATCAAGTTTCACATCAGAATATCAATAGCTGTCTGCTCACTATTTACGATCGCATTATTAACGATTAATGATACCCAATTAACTATATCCTATTAATGATTTACAAAATATGAATAGAGTGTCCTGCTTTTAGGTCTAAAATCTCAATTTTCTTCCTCTCTCGCATCAATTGTTTAGTTACATACCTATCCGATTTATTAATACAAAAAGTGCTTAGAATGACCATTTTTTAAGTCGGAATGTCAAAAAATTTGCTCGCGCTTCGCGCTCGCATTATTGAAATATATACCGTCTTCGTGGCTAACTGTAAGCAGTCCGTAACAGGTTTAGATAATGCTAGAACAGTTAATACAAATTTCTGCTCGTGCTTGGCGTTCACAGTAACCATCTAGTTACATACAAATCTTGTTTAGGATCACACATAACATTACCCAGAATATAAAATTTTCGGGACAAAGTATACATGAAATAAAAAAAGAAAAAAAAGAAAATCGCTCGCGCTTCGCGCTCGCACTTTTTTTTTTATAAGACTTAAGATATTATTTCATATTTATGTTGTTTTATAAGAATAAAACTAAGAAGTGACTGATTGGGGAAAATATAGGTGAAGATAATTTCGGGCCCCGTCCCCTATTGGCGAAATTCGGATCTGCCCTTGTGACACATACACACACAATGGAAAAAATGGCCGGTGCCCCCCCCCCTGAAAAAGCAAGGACCCCCCAGGAAAAATATCCTAGCTACGCCACTGGTTTGTTATACGGAATAAACATTTTATGTTTGGTATAGAAATCAATTTAATGAAAATTCGAATGCAAATGTATGAATCATCACACGCACAGGAAATTTAAAGGTCAGTTAAGGTCTAAAAAGGTTAAATTAGTGCAAAAAATAACAACATATAATTCAGAACATGATTGAATATCTTGTTTTGAATGCAGACATTGGTGGTTATCTCTTCTCTTGTATATAGATGATTCAGTGTAGGTGCCATGTCAACAGAAACCAACCATCATATGCAGCTTATTGGACATCATTATCGAAAAGCTGACGTGGAAACTATTAGCTATCTTATGAAGATGTCAAAGTAGAAGGAGCACTTGTAAATTCTCACTGTCGACACATGCTTTAATTTTGTTCTGCCAGAATTCTTTTAGGAATTCATATGAGCTTTCTTCATAGTAAAGGAAAATAATTGACATTAAAGACATGAAAGCTATGAAAAATGTTTGCTGTGCACTGCGAATGCTCTAACGATCAAGATACCGTACACTATATCCATTCGGCAAGGTAACGATTTTTACATTGTACTTGCTGTTGAGATAAGATAAATCTATGGAACCTGATGCAGACGAAGTGAACTGGATAAAAACTATGATCTATACCCTCTCTCATTTATATACCATGGAACTTAAACAAAATATCTCAAATTACTTAGCATTTCTTCACATTAGTTAGCACGAAGAAAGTTGGTCCATTAGGAACAGTTTTCCTCTCAGTCAGCAAAAGAGCATGTCAAAGGGTCTCGTCTTCTGGACATCAAGCCCAAGAACAGCTGATCAGATTTACTCCCCTGCAAGGCTGCAACTAACTTTTTCATGTTTGAATGGAAAGTTCAGGATGTTCCTGTAATTGCTCATTACAGAATGCTTACTCCCAAAGAAGTGATATAACATGTTCCCTGTAGGAAGCATGTCATTATCACAATTTTCTAGGGCTGAATATGTTTGCCGATCTTATATGTGGATGAAAATAAAATAGTGCTATTGTGAATACAGAGGAAAAACTGGAAAAGCAATTGAGACTGTAGAGAAAGACGAATCAGACGAAACTTCGAAAAGAAGAGGAATGTACCAAACACGATATGGAATAAAAAAAGAGTCATAATTAAGATCATTGTGAGAGACGGGCGTGGCTAAAATGTCATTAAAATGCCTTAGGGTGCCAGGGTAGCACTTGTCAGATTCTCAATAAACACACTTTCAACTATAACTTTTATCAATAAATGCAAATTTTTATGTCTCTTTGAAAATATGATGTTCAGAATTATACGGTGTGTTATTTTTCGTGCCTCAATAAGACCTTTAAAGACCTTAAAATGACCTGCACAGGTTTTAAATGTCTGATGACCCATATATGCATCGGAATTTTAATTTGCTTTAATTTGATACCAAACAATGATATGTTTATTCCATAATTACATGTAGATAGGTCTTTTTCCGTCCAAATGACATACCCATTTGAAAATTTGATGGGGTTCATAAAAAAGGAAATATGAGAAATTGCCCATGGATGAAAGATTGAGGTGTAAGCCCCTACCTTATTTTAAATATCAGACCAGGGGACCGTTTCATAAAGCTGTTCGTAAGTTAAGAACGACTGGTGAACCTATCTTACACGCTAAATAATCACCAATGAACATTAATGGTGAATATCATATACCATAAGAAAGGATCACCAGTCGTTCTTAAATTCGCTCTTAACTTACGAACAGCTTTATAAAACACCCGCCTGGTGCAGGTTCCGTCACACAGAGATGGCAGCCATGAAAAATATTACCGTTTTTAGCATTCACTTCCAAGACGCTTTCTGCAACGTTGAGAATCTATTGGAAATACCCGTCAAAACACAATAGACAGACCAGAGATCATTGTTGAAAGTAGGTGTACTGGGACAGAACATCGTCTGAAGATTCAGACTGGACAATCCATTGCAAATATACCGTTTTTTTAAAACGGTCCAGGGGCCGTTTCATAAAGCTGTTCGTAAGTTAAGAGCGACTTTAAAGGGATGGTTCGAGCTGAAAGTATTTATGGCTTAATAAAAGAGTTGATTTCACTGAGCAAAATGCCGAAATTTTCATCAAAATTGGATAACAAATAACATAGTTATTGAATTTTAAAATTTAGCAATATTTTATGAAAACAGTCGTCATGAATATTTATTAGGTGGGCTGATGATGTCACATCTCCACTTGTTCTTTTGTATTTTATTATATGTAATTAGGCATATTCAATTTTTTTCCTCCAGGAACTAGAAGAATTGGATTGACAACTGATTTAGTGCATTAGATATTTGTTGCTGCAACTTATTTCATTACAAGGAAGACATATTATGCACACAAGTATGAAATAATGTACAAAATATGATTTTATGTAAAAACATAAGAAAATGGATAATGGGGATGTGACATCACCAGCCCACCTAATGAATAATCATGACGACTCATTTCACAAAATATTGCTAAATTTGAAAGTTCAATAATTTTTTTATTTGATATCCGATTTTGATGAAATTTTCGTCATGTTGCTCGATGCAAAGTTCCCGGAACGCCGAAGGCGCCCGCACTCGTCGAAAACTCTATCGGAACACTCCGAAAAGCTTTCATAAGGAAATATCAGGTTGCGATTTGGCTTGATTTGGCTTGATGACGTAAGCCACTTTCCCGAGTGCGATTTTTTGGCGAGTTCTAGCCTAAATAATATTTCTTCAAAGCCTCAAAAAATGGGCGTGATTTGATGACGTCAGTGGTTTGTATAAGCGGCTTATAAGCCTTTAACTTTTTATAAACCATTATTCTTTGTGCGATTTGGTCTAGTCCATAGTCGGATGGGACAAGGGCAGGTTGAGAGACAGGGCCATCTTTCATTGCTAGGTTGAATACTAGTGCCGACGGAGACTAGTGCCAAAAACCGTTGCCGTATAATTCGATCGCCCGCGCACACAGTCGACTGATTGAAGAAAAATAATGGAAAAAGAATAACCAGCATTTGCTCTTGGAAATAAGACGGGTCTGAAATTCAGGTAAATTCTACATTTCTATATATTTGCTGAAACTCTCCAAACGGGTTGAATACTAGTGCCCTTACGGTACTAGTGCCGACGGATTGAATACTAGTGCCAAAAACCATCGCCGTATAATTCGATCGCCCGCGCACCCTGTCGATGGGTTGAAGAAAAAAAATAACGGAAAAAGAATAACCAGCATTTGCTCTTGGAAATAAGACGGGTCTGAAATTCAGGTAAATTATTTATTTCTATACATTTGAAGAAACTCTCCAAACGGGTTGAATACTACCGTGTGTCTCAAAAAAACGTAACACTTTTGAAATGGTTGCCAAATTGAGCATATATCATTTCATGAAAAAAAATTGTCAATATGTATGGAAAGCTAAAGGACCAACCTTTCATATGAAATGAAAAAAATTGAAAAAAAAATCATGCTTCGATGAACAGCGTTCACTTAAGTTAGAGTTATGAAAACCTGCGCAGGATTTTTCCTTCCAAGTTTGGACAGGTATAGCATACAAAATAAATTTGATATGAAATATTCATGATCGATGGATTAAGAGTTAAAAGGATGTTTTGAATAGCAGTCCTTTCTCTCTGTCATTGATTTTATCAATCCCCAAGCACCATCCATGCCACACACACACACACCAACTTCCACTCCCATCTTAATGTATCATTGATCTGGTAGATGTGAACAGGATGAAGGAACTTTGAAAGCCGTGATATTCAGTCAAGAAGAAAAGATAGCCATGTGGACTATGAACTGATTACTTTGTCAGATCTTTCATTTTAAGATGAACAAAGCAGTTGTAAATAAGAAAAAAATAAAAGAAACATGAACATCTTAAAAAAAAATTTAACTCAGTGTTTTTGTCATGTCTGCCCTAATGTGTGTGTGTGTGTGTGTGCGTGCGCGCGCGTGTATTAAGGCATTGTATGGGGCTATTCTGTTATAATTTAAACGGGAGTTAACAGGTTAAGAGTCATGAATCAACTACGTGATGCGACACATGTGGTCCATGCATTTCGTTTCTTATACAGCCAAGGGGAAAATAGCATTGTGTTATTCTATCATCATGGGTGCTTGACTAGATAATACAGAATTTATATGCATGAGTAGCTTATGATCAGTCAAGGTTGAGATTTCACAATTTCTTCCATTATGGGATTGTTTGGTTTTTTTTTGTTATTACTATTGTCATTCGTCATGACTTAAATAGGATAAGGACTTTTTGCTATGCAGAATGAAAGATGCATGCTTATACGAGATTAGTTATATCGTACTGATTCGGTGCACTATATTCAAACTCTTTTGAAGTTGCACAGTTTTCGTGTAGGTAGTATGAGACTGACTCGGCTTGGCGTATCTGTTTAAATCGGTCTGTTATCTATCTGAAAATGTTTATATAGGTTATACAAACGTCAATCTTTTTATCTTGAAACATCTATAAATCTTTTTTTCTTTCCTCTTTAAAAAAAAGGAAGAAAAGGAAAAAAAAGTGTTTTTGAAAAAGATCGAAAACAATTCTGTTATTTAAAAAAAAAACATATTAATTGGTTACGGGAGGGCCTTTCACGTGTGGTCCTGTTGTACATAAAGATGGTTTATGGTACTTGTGTGTGCGTTTGTATCCCTCACACACTTTTTCTTTTATTTGAAAAGGGGTATACAATGTTATTTGGATGTAGTGTGGGGTGTTTTGGGTTTGGGGTCTGCTCGCAGTCTGGAAGAGGTATTTATTTCAGTTCGTCTTATCTTTGTTTGGTGATAAAATGGATATATGGTATACGAGCTCACGGGAGACACGAATGTATTACTTGGTTTCATTTGTTTAGTACAATAAGACGTTTAGTTACTTACAGGGGTTTATAATGCCAAATTCTTCCTGGATTACTTTAAATGTTAGAGGGTTAAGGGATAAGGTTAAAAGAACACGCATTTGGGAGTGGTGTAAAGGAAAAGGGAGTGATGTGACGTTTTTACAGGAAACATATAGTACTATAGAAGTAGAAGAAAAGTGGAAAAAAGAATGGGGTGGGCCAATGTTCTTTTGTCATGGGTCAAACCACAGTAGGGGTGTTCTTATATTGCTCTCCCCTAACTTAAATTTTAAAAGGGATGTTGTTGTTACAGGTAAAGAAGGAAGATACATTATACTTAAAGCAGAAATCCAAGGGGTTAAATTTTTGTTGGGAAATGTTTATTTTCCTACAAGAGACAAAGTAGCATTGCAATGTGATCTTTTAAATGATCTAGATAAAAGTATTCATAAAGTTTTTGATTCGGATTATTCGATAATATTAGGAGGAGATTTTAACACTGTAATGGACGGGAGTATGGATTATAAAGGGCCAAACATATCAAACTCTAGGTTTAGTGCAGTTTTGAAAGAATTTTTGAATAAGTATGATTTAGAAGATATATGGAGAAAAAGGAATCCTAATGCTCGACAATTTACTTTTAGACAAAGGTCGCCTTTAGTCCAAAGTCGTTTAGATTATTGGTTTATATCATGCAGTTTAGAAAAATTAGTGAATAAGTGTGAAATCTTAGTATCAGTAACACCGGATCATTCGGGCATTATTCTACAATTTCGGAATTTGAAAGAAAATTATGTTTATGGAAATTCGTACTGGAAATTTAATAATAGTCTTTGTATGGATAAAGATTTTATTAAAGAGATGTATGATATTATATCTGAATTGAAAAATGAATGGGCACCTAGGTTTTCGAATAAATTAGTCTTTTGGGATTTCTTAAAAATGAAAATGAGGGAATTCGCTATGAAATACTCTCGGGAAAAAGCAAAATTACGAAAACGCGAAATAGAAACAGTAGAGGCTGAAATCAAGATTTTAGAAAAGCAGATACTCGAAGGATCATCGGGATCTGTGATTGATACAATTAAATTGAAAAAAGATAAGTTAAATGAATTATATAATTTTTCTCGGCAAGGAATTAAAGTTCGCTCTAGAGCAGATTGGTTTGAGGAGGGGGAAAATAATATGAAGTACTTCGAACAACTGTTAAAAATAAATAAGAGGAAAAGTGTTATTAAAGAATTAGTCATTGAAAATGGAGAAATTATTAGGGACAAAAATAATATTTTAAAAGAAATAAAGATTTTCTATGAAAAATTATATTCTTTGAAAAATGAAAGTTATTATGATAACACTTTATTTTTTAACGAAGTCTTAAAGTTAAGTGAACAGAACAGAGAATTATGTGAAGGTAAAATAACAAAAGAAGAATGTTTTAAGGTGTTAAAAGAAATGAAATGGAATAAGTCACCTGGAAATGACGGTTTTACCGTAGAATTTTATGATACACTTTGGCCAGTGTTAGGGGATTTGTTGGTAGAAGTATTAAACGAAACATATATAAGAGGGGAATTAACAATTTCTCAAAAACAAGGGACTATCACATTGATAGAGAAGGAAGGAAAAGATGCTTTATATATTAAAAATTACAGACCCATTACGTTATTAAATGTAGACTACAAAATATTATCCAAGGTTTTGGCAGCAAGGATCAAACAGGTTTTAAACGAAATAATTCATTATGATCAGGTGGGATACATAAAAGATAGAAATATTGGGGAAGCAGTTCGATTAATAGAAGATATATTATTTTACTCTAGACATTACTTGGAGCAAGGACAAGGATTTTTGATTGCGGTAGATTTTGAAAAAGCGTTTGACTCTGTTTCTCATCAATACTTATTGAAAGCACTCAATTTTTTTGATTTTGGGGAGTCATTCTGTTCTTGGGTGAAAATACTATATAAGGATATAAGTAGTTGTGTTATGAATGGTGGGTATTCCACCGGTTACTTTAATGTAGAAAGAGGGGTCAGACAAGGTGACCCACTTTCGCCCTATTTGTTTTTGATTGCAATAGAATTACTGGCACATGAAATAAGAAGGGACAAAATTATTAAAGGGATAAGTTTGGGGGAGCATGAAATAAGACAGGTCTTGTATGCCGATGATATGACAATTTTTTTGAAAGAAATGGATTCAATAAAAAGGTTGCATTATATTTTTGAAGAATTTGAAAAAGTCAGTGGCTTAAAGGTAAATATGGACAAGACACATTTTATGTACATGGGTAAGGAAAATGGAAAAACAAATGACCCTGTATATGTATTTGGCAAATATGTTAGGGAAGTTAAAATTTTAGGAGTAATATTTTCAGTTGACTTTAGATTAAAAGATGATCTGAACTATAAAGAAATATTAAGTAAAATAAAAAAGCTTTTAGGTTGGTGGAAACAACGAGACTTGACTATTATGGGAAAAATACATTTATTGAAAACATATGCATTGACAAAGTTAAATTATGTTTCATCCATCCTTGTTGTCCCCTCATGGGTGTATATAGAAATCGAGAAATTATCATTTGATTTTATATGGGGAGGGAAAGATCGTATTAAAAGAAAAATTATGTATCAGAATTATAATTGTGGTGGGGTTAATATGATAAATTTTGAAATATTTGTTAGAACGCAGCGTATAATGTGGGTAAAAAGACTTTTGTATGGAGAAAGAAATCTGGGGTGGAAGTTATTTTTTTATTATTCCCTAAGTTCAGTTGGAGGAAGGTTAATTTTTCTATGTGATTATGAAATGAAAAAGATAAAAAGTAAGTTGAATATTCCATCTTATTATTTGGAAATGCTAGATGCTTGGCAAAAGATTGATAATTTAAGACATTTCAATGGTTCTAAAAATCCAATCATTTTCAATAATAAGAATATTTGTATAAAAAGTAAAATGATATTTGATAAAGATTTATTAGAACGAGGGTTAATTAAGGTTGAACATATCATTGACAATGGACATGTTAAACCAGTCGCATATTTTTTGAACCTTGGTATGGGAAGTGATCTTTTGTTTATAATAGGTGAAATATATCATGCAATTCCAAGTGATTGGAGAAATGATTTAGGTTCGATACAATTTTGTGACATAGACTTAATTAATTATAATATAAACTTGCTTCTGTTGGGGAGGGAAATTAGCTTTAAGGAGGTATTATCAAGAAAAATATATGAATATTTTATTAAAGAATTGCAAAAGTCATATGATTTACAGATAAGAGATGGACAAAATAATTATAATTATACAGAGAAAGAAATTAGTGAATGTTTTTTTAGACCAAGAATAACATTATTAATTGGAAGACAGAGGGAATTTCAAGTTAAGCTTCTGCATGGGGCAATTTACACTAAAGTTAATTTGTTTAGATTTGGATTTGTTGAAGATAATCTCTGTTCGTACTGTAAACTGGAAACGGAAACATATTCACATATATTTTTGTCTTGCTTAAAGGTCAAACTGATATGGGAAACTTTGATACAGCGATTTGAATTAGATGAAATAAAGGACTTGAATTGGCGGGATATATTTGTTGGTTTGTCAGGCAATACAAATAGAATAAAAAGTTGTAATACTATTATCTTTATGGTAAAATATATATTATTTATATTTAGAAAGGAGGGGGTTTTACCAACCATTGACGATATACATAAACTTATTTTAGAATATAAGGATCAAGAAAAGAAAATAGCTATTAAAATGGGGAAATTAGGGCGGCACTTGCAAAAATGGGAAACAGTAAAATTGTGACAAGGTTAAGTTGTAAGTCTTTATTTACTTTCAATATATGTAATGCTTCTCCCGTGAGCTTGTTATATTCAAAATTTTTCATCGAATTGTTTTGTACTTTTAAACATGATTTATTTATAATGAGTGTGAGCAGATCTTCTGGGCAGTGTTGTGTTGGGTGTGTGTGTGTGTGTGTTTGGGTGTGTTTTGTGGTGGGGGGGGGGGGGGGGGAGGGGGAAGTTTGGTCTTTAAGCATTTTTATAATAACTGATTTCATTGTTGATTTTTTTTTTAAAGATATATATGACTCATGATTTTGTTAAGTTAATGGAAAAAAGTGAAAATATGAAGTGTAAAGTATTATATATGATTTGAAATGTTAAATTGAAATGTTATGTTCATGAAATCAGAATAAAAACATTATTCAAAACAAAAAAAAGTATGTATGTGTGTGTGCGTGTGTGTGTGTGGTTTGTGTGCGTGTGATAATTGGTTTGAGCAATTGCTTGATGGAATGTTTCAGTGATTTATCGATTGATTTCATTGATCAAAATGAGTGACTGGTTAATAATTTGATTATTAATGGAAAAAAAATGATCCACCAAACTTTCAGAAGAAAAGTGATAAAAAAGGAAGGAGTAGGTGAGAGGATAGGAAGAAGGTTGTGTGTGTGTGTGTGTGTGTGGGAGGGGGAGGACAGTGGGTTGCGTAATGTTAATTATGATTTGGAATATTTCAATTTAGCCAATTCCCATTCATCCTTAATCCCGTTCACATCTACCAGATCAATGATACAATAAGATGGGAGTGGAAGTGTGTGTGCGTGTGTGTGTGTGTGTGGGGGGGGGGGCGGTGGTGTTTCGGGATTGATAAATAACAGAGAAAAGGGAATGGTATTCAAGGTATTCAAAATATCCTGTTGATCCATCGATCATGAATATCTCATATCGACCTTATTTTGTAAGCTACAAGTAACTTACCTGTCCAAAATTGGAAGGAAAAATCCTGCGCAGGCACATTTTCATACCTCTAACTTAAGTGAACACTGTTCATCGAAGCATGATTTCTTTTCCAATTTTTCATATCATATGAATGGTTGGTCCTTCAGCTTTCTATACATATCGACATTTATTCATAAAATTACATATGCTCAATTTGACAACCATTTCAAAAGTGTTACGTTTTTTGAGACACACGGTAGTGCCCTTAGGCCTACGGTACATGTCTATGCTACTAGCAAATAAATATTCGCGGAAAAAGCAACCATGGCATCGGGACACTGACTTCAACCATGCCCAGTGATCCGGCAGGGAAGTACAGCTGTATGCCGTTAGAGGAAAAATCGGCATGCAGATTTTTTTTTTAAATATTACAAATAAAATTGAAATTAAAGAAGATAATCGGCACACTCCAAAAGCTTTCATAAGGAAATTACTAGTTGCGAATTGGGCTTGTTAATGACATTTGTCGGCAATTGTGTGCGGTGTATGTGTAGTGTGATTTTTTGGCGATTTATAATAAAATTAGCCGAAATAATATTTCTTTAAAGCATTATATTAAGCGTGATTTGACGATGTCAGTGACTATTTATAAGCCAATTTGTTCATAAACAATTATTCTTTGTGTGATTTTTTTTTTTGGGGGGGGGATAAATTACGGCTTGTCTTTGACTTTTTGCGTTTGGGGAGATTTTTACCACAAACGAACAACTTGGTCTTGAAAACCATCGACAGAGTTCGGTTGTGTTACATTCAACAGTACAGACAGGCATCAAAGAGAAGTGAGAAATGAAAGTAATCTGGTGTGTTTGTAAGTAAACTGATTTTTTTTAATTATAAATTTGTAAATAAATGTAAACGCTGTCGCACAAACATTACAAAATCAACGGCGATTTCGTACTCGCTGGCACCTTTTACATTTCTATGCTAGCAAAGAAATATTCGGGGAAAAAGCAAAAACCATGGCATCGGGACACTGACTTCAACCATGCCCGGTGATCCAACAGGGAAGTACACCTGTATGCCGCGCCGTTACAGGAAAAATTGGCATGCAGATTTTTTTTTTAATATTACAAATAAAATTTGAATAAAATAAGAATAATGTAAAAACTTATCACTTAGACATACCCCAAATAGTTGCGAAGTTATGTCAATGATATATTCAGAATTTATTGAAGAAATTTTATATGTCCTTTACGCTTTAAAAGGCTTTATAAAAATAATATTCATCGATGTAATGTAACTATTGGCATGAATGACACTCCGAAATCTCCATCATTTCAAATCATGCACATGAATGTTCGGATCTCCTTGTCTGTAGTGCTTAGTGTCTGTGCCATCGATAGACCACCTCCATCGGCAAACACCGATGCTATTTTTGAAAAATGGCATTCCAGGGCAAGCAAATAATTTTTTGTTCTTGAATTTGCACATTGAAGTCAATAGGTGAGAGGGTGCATTCCCCTTAGGTAATGCATCCTCTCACCTCCAAACAACCAGGAACATAGTCATCCCCTGATATTGCTAGAAAGTGAAAGGTCATAATATATCTCTTGTGGAGATAAGTTTAATATAATCACATTTTTGATGTTCGAATGTCTCTGTAAAATGGAGTTCTTAATTTTGTGGGTTACAAATTTATCTCCATTTACTCATTATTGGTGTACACTGATCTTCAGAATTTGAATTAATAAGCTTTCATATTTTTTACGCTACACTCACTTTTATGCTAACACCTTTCTGCCGGGAACATTTACCTATAAAGTTAAAGTTTCTCTGTAGGGCAATTGACGAACTGTACACGTGTCATGTAAAGTGCTAATTCAGTTTTCTTACACAACATAAAAAATGACACCATCTACGAACAAGACAAAACAACAGATTTCTCATTGGCATTTGATTATATTAAACTTATCTCCACAAGAGATATATTATGACCTTTCACTTTCTAGCAATATCAGGACGGAACTTCACTAATGCAATTCAACTGTCTACACCTTTTGCCCAATAATCATTCTCAGGAAATTTCAGTCATTTCAATGCCCATATTGTGTCACAATAATTATTGAGCAAGAACCAAGACACAAACTAATGTGGTGGACTCAAAGCACTATATCGTAAACTTCAAAGCATATCTTCTTATCAGTCCACCAATCTACTCTCTGCTATACCAATACCCAACCCTGGTTCCGACACCTCTGGGTGAATTCTACTCTATGTAGTAAGATATAAATATTTTAAGCCCGGACCATCCCTTTAAGAACGACTTGTGATCATTTCTTTTGGTAAGTGACGGTTCACCGTTCTGTTCATTAGTGAATATTTATCGAGTAAGAAAGGTTCCCCAGTCGTTCTTAAAGTCGCTCTTAACTTATGAACAGCTTTATGAAACACCCACCAGAACGACATTGCTGTTTTTATTCACCGATCGTCGACAAAGGCTGCTTTGTTATGAAGGGCTTTTGACAAAAGAGTCGCTGCGTTATAGAAAGCGTATGTGAAGTGACTGCTAAAATGCCCTATTTTCCTTCAATTATAAGTTAATATATTGTGACGGAATCGGCGGCGGGCGCGGAGGGGTGGTCCGGTCCGCCGGCAGTTCGCTCTTGTCAGGATGCCTGCCGCCGGCGGGTGCTTTGCCACGTCGATTTCCAAACTTTAGTCGCGGATCCGTTTGGCAGAGATATACTGCCGCAGTTGACACTTGCACAAGCCTCGATCCTGCCAGTACCACCACCAGGCAACCTCCAGACGGCTACACTCTGTATTGTCAGCTCCAACAGCTCACCCGACCATATGCATCTAGCTTGTGTAGTTAAGCTCTCTCGACCATATGCATCTGATTTCCTGTAGTTTAAGATCTCTCGACCATGGGTATGGGTTCCTCTGTAGTCAAGCCCCTACGACCACACCCATGGACTCTGCTCTACATAGAATTTCCTCCGTCGTCTGCTCCAGACTTCCTTCTGTCTGCTTCAGACCAGTAACCACGTCTGTTCAGTACAGCAACCACGTCTGCTCCGTACTGCAACCACGTCTGAATTCCGTACTGCAACCATGCACGTCTGATTCCGTACTGCAACCAGGTCTCTTCAGTACAGCAACCATAGACGTCTGATTCCGTACTGAAACCACGTTTGTTCAGTACCGCAACCACGTCTGTTCAGTACCGCAACCACGTCTGATTCAGTACCGCAACCACGTCTGTTCAGTATCGCGACCACGTCTGATACCGTACTGCAACAACGTCTGTCCAGCACTGCAACCACGTCTGTTCAGTACCACGACCACGTCTGTCCAGCACTGCAACCACGTCTGTTCAGTACCACGACCACGTCTGAGTCCGTACTGCAACCACTGACATTTGTTCAGTACCGGAAACTACTTCTGGTTTCTCGACCATACGTATGGGTCCTCCTGCAGTCAGGCCCTCACGACCATACCCATTGGCTCTGCTGGTAGTTTTCACCGTTGTCTGCTCCGGACCTCCGACCGTCTGCTTCAGACCAGCAACCATCCGCTTCAGACCAACCCGTCTGCTCCGGACCACCAGCCGTCTGCTCCAGACTCCGAACCGTCCGCTTCCAGACCAACCAGACTACCAAATGAGCAAGCCCTGGTATAGTCTCTTGCTGGCGTGCAAAAGACCCAACACACAAGGAAATCTAACCACAGTCGTCGCCTTGGACTAGAAATAAATCTTAGTTTTTCCCGTGGAAAGACATGCGAATCAACTTTATTTATTGCTAATCGAATCCAAAATCAATCTGCATACTTTACGTGTAATGCACCCTGTGGGCGCCGTATTTCAATAGATCACAGGGAAAACCTCGCGCGCCTTCAAACTTAACGTACTTGTGCATTAATTATACTTTTTCTGTTAAAGTGAATCTCTAATACAATCTCAGATCAGCTATAACTTTGCTCTCCGAAATCGAATATGCATGAAGGACATATCAAATTAAAGAATTTATTTAGATAAAGCTAGTGATAAGCACAATAACCAGTTAAACATCTCCAGGAAATTGTTATTCCACAAAAAACATTTCAAAACATGAATAACTTTCATGTTGTTATCTACCTCATTATTAGTGTAGAAACATGCATGTAAAGCACGACAAATTCATTATGAATCAACCAAAGTTAATTTTCTACACACGAAATCACCGTCTAGTTCGTTTGCATGTTTTATGTCTGGTTATGAGCATTGTGAACGAGGCGAATTCTTATTAGATGTTACAGTGCGTCTCACAAAAACGAAACCGACAATTATTGATGATTTATCATGATTCAGTCAGTGCCCCCCATCCCATCGGCTGGTAAAAAACGGGAGAAAGAGAAAAAAGAGGGAGAAAGCGAAACCTAGTGGGGATAAAAGAAATTATTAGATATCATATAATATTATGTTCTGTTACATATATTATATTACATCATAATTTTTTTCATAACTTCGTGAAACATAAATTGCTTTGATCATTCCTGGTGTTCGCATTGTCAATATAGTGAGATATATAATCCTGCTGTACTATAAAACATCCCGTTTTCAAGTCAATATACACCATATTTCCTCGCACTTCGAGTTATTATTATTTTGTATCGAAATAAATACTTTTTATGACTACTTAAAGTGATTGCCCCTTATAAGGTCTGAATATTAAGCATTTCTAGTCCGCTTACCTTTGCATTAGCGGATTGGTGAGATATGTCTGCTCTTTATTAATTCCTAAGAACCGTCCTTAAAATGCCCCCTCTTCGTGTCTGAATTCAAAAAAAAATTTAGTTCGCACTTTGTTTTTCAGGTGTAATTCTCCCAAAATCAGCACGATGATGAGATTATGAAGTACGTATGCATTTTATGAATTCCTAAACGAATATCCCTGGTTGGGGTAAAAAAATACAAAAATTTCAGACCGCGCTTCGCGCTCTCACTGTTTGTCTAGTGAGACAGATACGCATCATGATTACAAACATTTGCTTATAATGTCCCTTTTTTAGAGTGGATATAAAAACACTTTCAGCTCGCGCATTATTTAATCAGTGAGATGCATTTACGTTCAATGGCACAGTCCTAAAATGTCTCTATATTAGGTCAGCATACCTGGAAATTGAGCACACTTCGCAAGCTCACTAAGTGACTTAAAATTGTTGCTGGTGCCCCCCCCCCGTGCCGCGTCTTACCTACGGTAGGCCACTACAGTATATATAATATATACACACTCAAACACACACACACACACACATGTATAGGCCTAAAATATAGTAACAGTGAAACATAGGGAAACGTAAGGAATAGAAAGTGCTGAATTTTGATTTCCCTTGTACTGCCTACTAAAGATGGTCACATTGCCAAACACAATCCCAGTGCATGGACTAAAAATATAATAGTGGATTTTCCCCTTAATATTGTCCTTTGAAATACTGTAGCAAGTTCAAAAGCACAATAACAGAGCTAACAGCCATTTTCAATTACGAAATCAAAATTGAAATAAACAAATCGCCTATCAATGTAAAACTTAGAATCCCCTCTTTGACCTGGTATAACGGACACGATTGATTTCTCATCCTTGCATGAGTGAGTAAACACAACTTGAAGAAACGATATAAGAAATCAGTGGCGGACGATATCTGAATTAAAAAAAACTCTATGAATGTTGCGCTCTATAACTCTGTGACTAATTGTATGCTTTTGCTTAATTGCAATTAGTTTGTTATTAGTTTTTTTTATGAAAATGTGTATTATGTACGTATTTCAGATTATATACCAAATTATGCGTATGTTTTTAACTGCATGATCAATTTTTTTTTTTTTTTTTTTTTTTTTTTTTTTTTTTGGTTGTGTGCGCCTGCTGGTGGCCCTTCCACATTACTCTTACTTTTCTGCTCATTGTTGCTATTTTTGTGTATTGCCATGTTGTATTGATTATATCAAGTGTTTTGTTACTATGTTAGGAAGCAGGTAGACTAATTTGAGTGGCTTATCCCGGTAAGCTTGTATTTCGTTGTAATTACTCATTTTGATTTTTGGATCTTGACCACTCTGTTCACTGTACAGCCATTTTACTCTACTCTCCGTGTACATTGCCAGATAAGTTGCTGTTTAGTCACCTTTGTTGAATGCACCTTTGTTACTTTGAGAATTTGTGCAGTAGGTCTATTGTTAGCTTGTTAACAGTACTGTAATAATAATCTTGTACACAATGATGCCTCTTGGACTTTGTTTAATCCTATTGTGCTGTTGTCAGCTCCAGCATCATGAATGTGCACTGGATTTCAGCTGTGTGCACTCCTCTTAACCTTGTGTATTAAAGGGGAAGTATGTTGGAGCCCCTGTACAATATTATGCAAACTCCGAATCTACATTTCAGACTTTGTTGCTGATATCTGGTGATATCAATCCGAATCCAGGTCCTAATAGTGATCAATCTAACCTGTCTCAAAAACACATTACTAGTTCCATTACTTCACACTACAAATATGATTCTCAAACACTTCATTCATTTAACACAAGGAATAATTCTCTTTTTAAGAGTTGGCTTGATGCCAACCAAACTGCCTGGAATCGGATTGTATCTCTTGGAATTAAAAGAAAGCGGAAGACACATCGTGGTAGGCGTAGTAACCATGCCCATGTAGGCAGCTATACTAGATTAGGTATTCTTAATGTTCGTTCGATTCGCAACAAATCCTCTATTTTCCATGACTTTGTCTTAGATCACCATTTTGATTTTACATGTATCTGTGAAACTTGGCTAACAACCTCTGACGATGCTGTCATTGAAGATCTTCGACCTAGTGGTTACACCTTTCTCCATCGTCCTAGAGTCTCCAAGCGCGGAGGTGGTGTCGGTTTCCTGTACAAGAACGATCTCAATGTGGTTTTGAATCCACCACAAGAACATGACACTTTTGAATCAATGCACGGGACCATTTCTAACAGTTCATCATGCTTGGACATCATGGTTTTATATCGACCACCTGGCAATCAATCTTTTTCTGCCTTTCTCGACGAATTTTCTGAGCTTCTTGATATGACTCTCCTCAAGCCATCTCCTATTGTCATCACAGGCGATCTGAACATCCACCTGGACAGTCTGTCCTCACCGAACACACAGAAGTTCAAAGATCTCCTTAGTAGTCATGGTGTATCTCAAATTGTCACCTCTCCTACCCACGACAAAGGTCATACACTTGATGCAGTCATCGTGAGGAACTCTGATAATCTGCTTTGCTCTGGTCTGAAGGTTATTCCTGGTATTTCAGACCACTCTGCCATCACCTGCCGGCTTCGTCATAAAAGGCCTCTTCGAACTGACTCCACGTTTACCTGTCGCAACATCAAGGCAATAAATAGAGAAGCGTTTGCCAATGATGTTGCCAGCTGCACCATTACAGCCTCTGATACGGACAGTGTATGCAATGCTGTGCAATTGTACAATCTTCAGCTCAGCACACTCCTGGATTCTCATGCACCGGCCAAGACGAGAACCATCAAGAACCGTAATGACTGTCCTTGGTTCAATCCTGATATCTCCGCAGCTAAGAGGAAACGCAGGAGACTTGAACGTAAATGGCGTTCCAACGGTAAGCTACACATCGACAGAGAACTATGGTGTGCTCAGAAGAACTTGGTAAACTCCATGCTGATGAAGGCGAAACGCTCACATTATATTGGTCTCGTTGACGACTGTGGTAGCGACTCACGCAAGCTCTTCTCTCTTGCTAACCGTCTTTTGAATCGAAAGAAGTCTACCCCTCTACCGCGTCACACTGATAGTCATGTTATGGCTGAGACGTTCATCCAGTTCTTCCAAGCGAAAGTTCGGACTATCTGCGACACTCTTCACCCAGATGAGTCCTGTCCTCAACCGTTCACTGCGACCTTACTTGAGACTCTGCATCCTACCAATCCAGATGAGATTCAATCAATTCTTAGGAAAATACCACCTAAATCATGCCAGTTAGACCCGATTCCTACCATTTTGTTAAAAGAATGTTGCACTACATTTGCTCCCATTATTTCTCAGATAGTTAATTTAAGTATTGATCAGGCTGAAGTTCCTACTTGTTTGAAGGTTGCCTATATCACTCCACTACTGAAGAAAAGTTCTCTTGATCCAGAGGTACTGCAAAATTACCGTCCTGTATCTAATCTGCCATTCTTATTCAAAATTCTTGAAAGGGTTGTTTTTTCTAGACTTACTGATTATTTTTTCTGACAACAATTTATTTGATCCCTTTCAATCTGCATATCGTCCCAACCATAGTGTGGAAACTCTCTTGGTCAATGTGTCCAACTCTATTCTTCAGGGTATGGACAAAGGAAATATCTCAGCCATGTTCTTACTCGACTTGTCTTCCGCTTTCGATACTGTCAATCATACTGTTCTTCTTAATACACTCAGTTCATTTGGTGTTAGGGGTCAGGCATACAAATGGTTTCAGTCATATCTTTCCTGTCACTCGCAGATTGTCTGTATTAATGACTGCACATCTAGTAGTATGCCTCTCTCTCACGGTGTACCGCAGGGTTCTGTGGGCGGACCCACTTTGTTTTCGATTTACTTGATTAGTTTGGGACATATCTTACAACGTCATAATATCCATTATCATATCTATGCCGATGACATCCAACTCTATCTCTCCTTCAAACCCAACCAGGCTGATGCAACAAATGCAATTGCCCTTCTTGAGAATTGTTTAGCTGACATTCACTCCTGGCTGGATAGTCATTCATTGAAACTGAATCCCTCCAAAACTGAGTTCCTTCTATTTGGTTCAAGGGCTCAACTTAGTAAGGTCAAGTTGTCATCCGTCTCTTTTTCGGGATGTATCATTAATGTGTCCCAGACGTGTCGTAACCTAGGTGTCATGTTAGATTATGGAATGTCTATGTCAAATCAAATAACCAACATTTGTAGGTCTGTAAGGTATCAGCTCCGAAATATTGGGTTCATCAGGAAATATTTGTCAAAATCTGCTACTGAAAAATTGGTTCACGCTCTGATTTCTTCACGACTTGACTTCGGGAATGCCTTACTTTACAATTTACCCAACACCCAGTTGTCTAAACTCCAAAAGCTCCAGAACGCTGCAGCACGTTTGGTCACCCTATCTAAAAAACATGTTCATATCACACCCATTCTGAAATCCCTTCATTGGTTAAAGGTCAACGATCGCATCATCTTCAAAATCCTTCTCCTTGTATTCCATGCAATTAACGGCTCTGCTCCACAGTACAATATTAATCTAATCAGCAAATACACTCCAGTGAGGTCCCTCCGTTCATCAAACTCCGGTTCCCTAGTTATTCCCAAATCCGTTAAAACATGGGGGGCTCGGGCTTTTGCGCATGCTGGCCCTGTTCTATGGAATGGTCTTCCCCTGACAATTCGTGAATGCACGTCCATTGATACTTTTAAACGTTACCTTAAGACTCGTCTATTCAATGCCTCTTACTCTTAATTGTTCCTGGATCGATTATTATTATATTTGTACCTATTCTCTTTCGTTCTTTCTTTCTTCTCTCACTGCGCCTTGGGCATTCTGCCGAGTGGATTTGGCGCACTATAAATTACATATATTATTATTATTATGATCAATAAAGACTACTAAAAATACTTCAATTAAAGAGTTTAGGCTTTCGGAATCTCTGATGCTATGATCAAGATACCCAAGAACTTAGGGCCTTCGAAAGTAAATATTGAATAGTTTGCGCAAGAATATTTGGCATAAAAAGTACCAGTTTTTGATACAAGCATTTTTTTTTCATAACAGCACGTTATAGATTACGTTTGCTAGAGAGGAAGCTCTTTGAATGTGTTTTAAAACTTCACATAAACCGGTTTTTAAATCTACATTATATCCCAGGCTATTTTGAAATTGATTAGCCGGGGTATGGGAGGGGGATCTCGACCGTTGATCGGCACAACGTCCCTCTTCTCGTAATGTCCCACATTAGCCGGGGGTATGGGGGAAGGCCGGGGGGGGGGGATCGATCTCGATTGTTGATTGCGCGATCGTGCCAAAATTGGCACAACGTGCCTCGTGTCGTATCACATTAAGGCCTGGTCACACCGCCCGAGCGTTGTTGGAGCGGTCGTGGAGCGGTAGGGACAGAGGGTCGAATTTCGCTCACAAAATTGGGGGAAAAGATTGAAAACAAAACTCGAAAACAAAAAAAAACAATCGAAATCGAAAATGGTGAACGGTAGAGAGCGGTGATGATTTTTTTTCTCTCCGCTCCACGACCGCTCCAACAACGCTCGGGCGGTGTGACCAGGCCTTTAAGGCCTGGTCACACCGCTTCAAGATATACACCGCCCGAGCGTTGTTGGAGCGGTCGTGGAGCGGAGAAAAAAAATCATCACCGTTGATTGTACCAAAATTATTCAAGTTTATCTTTAATTAATTTATTCGCTGTAAATCCTTGACCATCGCTAAAAAACTGCTGCATCTCGGTCTGGACACTTTTTAAGGATCATTAGGAAATCTATTTTGGATAAAAGTGGCGAGACCATTTTTTTTAGATATGTGTTTTTTTGTTTTGTTATGTAAATTTCTTATGTATTTCTATGCCTTTCGACTTTATTGTTTTTTATATGCAAATCCTCGGCGATACTATTTTAGTCATTAAACATTTAGTCAATCGTTTTAATCATTACAAGTAAAAAAAGATACGTGTATGAATTTTGGCTAAATGCAGAATTTGCATTGGATTTGCACATGAAATCACGTTTTGAGCAATTTCGGATCTGACAAACTTACGAAAAGTTGCGTAACCTTGGAATCGCGAATTTGATCTTAAAACTTGAGCAACAAAAAAAAAGTCAAAGTGCGATTTTCAGGTGCGATATTTTTTCGTTACAGATTTATCACGAAAGATGTCGAGGGGGGGGGGTTTCGGGGTAAAAGGCCCTCGGGCTGGATAGGGTAAAGTTCAGTGAGGATTTTAGCGCTCGTTCTTACAAACATTTCATAAATTTGATCTACTAGCGGAGAATTTTAAAAGTGCAAATATTTTCTTTACTTTGTACATATCTATTTAATGTCAAATTAATCGTACTTAACTTTCGAAAGCACTTTCAAAGTACTATTAAATTCATTATCATCTTGGTGCAAATGGGCTTGTTTATGAAAAACAACTTTGAGATGTGTAATTAAGGATGAGGAAGTTTGATTTGAACACCATGAACATACTTATAACTTCAACGACGTTCATATATTAGACGGTGACATCGAAGGCAGTCGATCTGCAATGATCTGTCTTGATGGTTTGTTTAACGTAATCATTCAACTACAGAAATAAAATACAAGAAATGCAAACGAAGTTTCAGCTAAAATGGAATAAGATGATAAACATGGAAACCCATAGAGCTAAACAACGTTCGGCAATTTACTTCATGGTAGGGGTATTGTGTTTGCCGCTTGCTTCATGCATCACCACAACGCCATCAGGTGGATTTACCAACCAACCATCTCGCACTGTCTTAAATTCTCTATTACAAACAACACCAGAGACACAAACTTTCGTCGGAAGCACAGCCAGTATTACAAAAGAGAACACATGCGACACGACTCTTGAAAAGGGACCATCCAATAAAACTCAATATGAGGGCGAGGAGGTGACTCTGGATTGTGATGTCAATGATAATAATACTCACAACATACTTTGGAGACGTTCATCGGGTTTAGGAAACTGGCGAACCATCAGTAACAACATTACTATTTTGTATACACCTTCTGCTTCTTACAAAATAAAGTTTGATTCTGAAGAGCAAACGTACAGGTTTGTAATAAAAAAGCTGATATTTCTGATGATTCCGGTATTTACGAATGTGGCTATGAATGCGCTCCTGGTGGAAACTTTATTTCACTTGCGTCAGCAGAGGTTACAGTTATACGGAGACCGACTTGCGTCATCCACCGACTGCCTTCTTCAGTCGATTTTGCTTTGAACCGTGAATTTGAAGTCATATGTTCCTGGACTTACAGTCCGGTACACTATCCTTACTTTAAAAAACTTAATGGAGAAATAATCGATGGTGATATAAAATTCCCTGATCGTATCATCACCCGGGTGAGTTCAAGTGATGCTGATATTTCTTGTAAATCACCACTTAACACCAATATGCCCAGAATAATTATGACTACGCCATGTGTGGATGGCAGCCCCAGATTGGTAAGAGTGGATCCATTCATGTCTGAAGTAGCTGTCGGTTCTACTGCAGTTATCACGTGTATTCTCAACGAAAATGGCAGAAAAGAGCTTTCCTGGATAGTGAAGTGCGATGGAAATACATCTGCCGTTAACATTGATAAACATAAGCTTTATCCCGACGTTACATTCTCTGTCTACCAGCGTGCAAGAGATTTGATATATGAGTGCCAGTTCACGAGGCCTAACATATTTGGTGGCAGAGTTAATTCGTCAAGTTATGGAGCTCTACGCGTTGTCGAAGGAACAACTACGGAATTCCAAAATCCTTCTACCGTGTCTGATGAGACTAGTACAGCTATAGCAGCCATGCGAATAAGTGGGATATCAGAGTATATAAACATGCTAAACAAAGTGTCCGAAACTCATTCTGGACACAAGTTGCCATCTAAACAATTCTCCCCCAAATATGATAAGAAACAAACGACCGACAAAACCATTGGCGAAGAAGAAGTAAAAGCCACAACTTCTATCACAAATCACATGACAACAAACATAACAACAAATGGACAACGTACTCAGCCTGTCAATAAAATAGTAATAGTTCTAACTGTGGTAGCAATCGCGTTGACATTTGTCATTGTTTTATTCATCTCCGTATCATTCGTTCAGAGCAAACCAAAGGCTAAACACAAAGTTAGTGGTAGAATGACAAATGATGAACGAAACACCTCGCCAGAGCAAAATCCGTCAGGCATTAGCAGTGAACCACCATGCTCAATATCTTTGGATCGATACATTGACAGAAATGAGGTGTCCAGGTTGAAAAGTGTATGTATGTCTACTTCGTCGGAGGTCGAAGGTTTTTTTTCTTCAGACTATGAGTCGAAAGGAGCTGAATCAAAATCGAATCAATTAATGGATATATCTAAGGGGCTGACAAGGAGCTCGAATCCCAGAGGAAATCCGCATGTATCGATTAATGGGCTCGAAGAGGAATATTCAACAATATCGGATACTCAACCAATACCACATATTTATGTTGATCTGCGTAGAAGATCTTTGCCAAGGTGTCCAAAAAGCTCGCTAAGCCTCCACGCCTTGAAAGACCTTCCCCCATTTAATGGGGGAATGGCTATAGAATTCAGCAGCAACAACAGTACCCGTGATACCTATCAAGCTTATGAAGACATGAACAGAGGACAATCATTTCCTCAAGAATTCCCTCAGTATTCCGGGATTGAAAATGACTACGAAAATTGTACTTCTACATATTTCGAACTTAAGGGGAATTCACATCAATCCTCATGTGCCGGGGATATCTTGAATAAGGATTCACCTGAGGTCTCATTCTGCTCGGGAATGATCAACCATCGCTTAATAAGCTCCAATGGCATTGATGCGAGCCAATGTTCGGAACAACCTGAAGGTCCTGAAGATTATGTTGAAATGAAGGCAATATCAGATAGCCCTCCGTATTTCAACATCAGGGGCTGATGGATTTCAAGATCCAGTATGTGATTTCAAACCGATGTGAAGGCAGAGTTACATCACTAAAAGGATAAATAAAACCTATTGATACTATTTATGAAAAGATCCCATCAGTACAAAATAATCATTCTTTTAACATCCTAGACAGAAAACACTAAATAGGAACAGTGGTATATCGATGTTGTAACGAGTTAAGGTGTAGATTTTTAATTCTCTTCATGATTATGTCTAACGCGCATTATCTTATATTCATATAAACGAAAAAAATAAAGTACTAACTCTCTTCCAAATAAGGAAATAGAGCAGTAAAAGAGGCATCAGGTGTGCAGGCGCTGTTTATACTACTCGTGAAAATATGTATATGTTATTTAGGTATATGAATATGTTTTAAAATACATCATGATACCACTGTAAGGAAATGTTTCCAGCTTGGTATTTGCTGATTTCAATCTTTATGCACGAACACATTTTCTTAATTAAGAGTTCACCACGTGAAATTTTTGTGGTTCAATCTGTATATATATCATACATCATTGTCGTGATGGTAATATTTTTGTACTCATGTAAGGGAGTTATTCGATATTAGAGAAAACAAATTGAACGTGTATAAAGGAACATTGTATCATTTGTCAGGGCATGTATATGGCCATATGTGGAGGGGGGGGGGGTGCACGGGGCAGTTGCCCCGAAATGTAGAAACTTATTATTGTACTTAAAAAATTACACTATTCACCCAAAGGTGTCCACCAAATCCGTAAATTTCATATTTCTTTATAAAATGAAAATGCGAAAGCGTCCTCATACCAAGATCGGTCGGTTCGCTCCCTCGATTCCTCGAATTTTATTTATGCGTTTTGATCAGCTAAGAAAAAAAATCAGTGTACGGCCATGAACATATAGAGACACAAGATACTCGAAGTAGGCCTATATGGAGACAGTAACAATTCTGTAATTGTAAATACAACTAGCATCAAATGTTCAACACCAAATGCCAAAGTGAAGGCCCTATATTCGTAATATGTGTGTGTTGTATACACTAGTATTTTTTTAAGCAGATGATTTGACACGATTTCTAATCAGTTTTAATCTTTACTTACTATGAATGAATAATTTAAGTGTAAGAATGTAAAGCTATAACATTAATGTAAGAAATGGAGTATAATGATAATAAAATAGGTTGACATGCATAGTACGTAATTTTGATCTCGATATTTCTAAAAGTGTAAACGAAAAGGGACAATCTATTTAAGCATGCCATCCTGTAATTTTTTTGCGACTTGCACTGTAAAAAGTCCAGTTGGTTTTTTTTTACACCAAGCCCAACCAAAGTGTGTCATTATACTCAAAAACATAATCACCTGAAACTCTGAATAGGAATAAAGAATTTACAAAATTGTCAAAACTCTGATTATTTTTATGAGTTTGAAATTGCACGATCCGATACTCTACGTTTCTTAAACCATTAGTTGCCTAAATATCTTGAAAATGGGAAATCGATTTTATTATGATTCAGTGAAGCGTTTTTTCATGGTCAAAATTATATTTCATCTAATAAAATGGAATAGTTCTGCATATACCTTTTTAAAATCAAACATGAATATAACCTAACTTGCCTCAGATTCTCATATGATATTTCAGGATTGCAATCGTCGGAGTCTTCTTTATAAATCAATTAACTGCTTGGGTGAACTAAAGGATGGCACATGGGAGTGATGGACACCCAAAGGCAGCCCTCCCCGTCCAAAATTTGTTTTAGTAGTGGAAACTATATGGAAGAAAGAGGAGGAAGAAAATTGAAAGGTTGGGGTTAAGAAAAGAGAAGAAAGAATAAAGAATAAACTCGCAAAGGGATAGGCTGAGGTCGTGTAGCTATATACTATACAATGCTTTTAAAATTAATTTTAGTAAAATAATTCCCTTTTAGATCGCCGTGCTATTTTCGAAATATTTGTGGTCCACCCCTTTTGTATTTGACCTTGAAACAATATTTTAAGGATCAAGTAGATGAATCTTATCCATGTTATCAATGTTTTTGTTGACGTACGCTTTATGATAATGCAGCTTTTCTAAGAATCGATATTTTTTTGTTTAACTGTATAGTACAATATTGTGTACAAAACATTTTGTTGTTATTTCATCTTTGGCTGGAAAAACATCTGGGAGTGATCGAATAAACGATTCCTTAAATAAACAAATCTAAACTATTTCAGTCTGCAAGGCAGAGAGGCACACAAGAAGAAGAAGAAGAAGAGAGAGAGAAAAAAAAAACAACAACTAAGAGTCACAGAGTATGAATGACTCTAGTCTAGTCATGATAGTGTTCATTGTGTTGCAACGGAGAAAGTCTGACTGGTTATAAGATTGCCCAAAATATTTGCTTGGTTGTGAATATTTCATTTTTGAGGTTTTTATACATGTATTATGCCACTATTGTTGAATATTAGACACAGACGAGTATACATACATGTTTATTAACTAAAAGATTTTTTGGTGAAATATTCACATTGTAATTGGCGTTTATTTCATTTAATGTACATAAATAGGCTTTTGTTAAAATGTGATTTTAGATTGAAATAAATGAGTTGAATTTAACTACTACGTTAGATTTTATTATTTTTTAATTTATTCTTTCTTCAAATTCCCTGACAGCCAAAGAAAATAAAAGAATCTCGCCATTTTCGGTCTCAAGATTCTGATTTAAACGGATGGTCTTGGCTGAAAATATTTATATCTCAATAAATAGGGTAAAATTCACAAAGCAAAATATTGAAAATTTCTTCAAAATCGGATAAAAAATAACGAAGTTATTGAATTTTAAAGTTTATCAATATTTTGTGAAAACATTCATGCGCACATCGTCATGGATATTCATTATGGGCTGATGATGTCACATCCCTACTTTCCTTTTTCTTATGTTATTGCATGAAATCACATTTTCTTTCATTTTTTCATACATGTGTAAATGATGTGTCTCCATTATGATGAAATAAGTTGCGGCAATAAATAACTAATGCACTTAATCAGTTGTAAATCCGATTGTTTTATTTCTTGGTAGAAAATGTTTGAATAAACCTGATTAATTGATGCGGGTGTGTGTGGCCGTGTGTGTGTGTTCATGTATGTGTAGAGATACTAAAAACTTATTGGCAATGGCGTGATACCAATTGAGAAAGCAAAAGCTTTAAGGGAGAATGAGACCCTTCGAGCATTAAGTTGTGCGAAAGCAGAAAAATTGAAGGATAAGCTGAAGTTCAACGAAACTTTGAATGCAATTTCACAAGCAATACAAAATTAATTAAAATTTGAATGTCGAGATCAATAAAGATGTGGAGATCTTTCTATAGGCAATGGAAACAAGATCTGTGATATCACACTGGCACAACTCTCTTCTTTGGACAATTAATACGTGAATATCACAAAACAACTATTTATTGGATCACTCTAATGATATTGCGAACAATTCATCCATGATATAATGTTATGAAACTTCTATTACACGTCATCCCATAAAAAAGGAACACCTTGGCCCCGTCTTACAACGAGTTGCGATTGATATGATCAACCATAACTATAGACAGCCAGGAACGTGAACATCTAAAACTCATGTTTGCTCAAAATATTTTCTAGATATGATGTACATGTGTATATTCATACATCCACAGTTTTTACTTAAAAATTCAGTCTGCTTCTTTTTTGTTTTCAACATACATTGTGCAAATTTCCTGAAGAAAAAATTGTTTGACGTGGATGGATTTCCATATAGGCCTACTCGAGGTTGATCGGATCAATCATAACTCGTTGTAAGACGGGGCCCTGATCTTGCGATAGACTATAACAGATAAGATAAAAGTGAAATGTGTCAATGCCGTAATGAGCCATAAATTTTGACGGGGTCAGATATGGAGTATCGGGAAAACTTAATTGGTTCAATAACAAAAGGTTTTGAGAAAGCAAAAAGAGCGAGCAAAATTTTGATTATTATTATTTTTGACAGATTTGGATATAAAATAATGCATTTATGAATTTGGCTAAATGCAGAATTTGCATTGGATTTGCACGTGAAATCGCGTTTTGAGACATTTCGGGTCTGACATCCACTTACGGAATGTTGCGTAACTTCGGAACCCGCGAATTTGATCTTAAAAGCTGTGCAAGGAAAAAAAAGTCTGAAACAATGAGGTGCGATTTGTTTGCGTTACAAATTTATCACGAAAAACGTCGAGAGGATGGGGCGGGCATAAAATAGCCACCGGGCTAGATAGGATAAAGTTCAGTGAGAAATGTGGCGCTCGTTCAAAACAAACTTTTCATGAATTTGATTTACTAGCGGAGAATTTTTGAATTGCAAATATTTTCTCTGTTTTGTACACATCTTTCTAAGGTCAAATTAATCGTACTTTACTTTCGAAAGCACTTCAAAAAAGTAGTGTACAAATCAAACTTTCGCATCATCTTGGCGCACATGAGCTTGTTCATGATTAACAGTTTTCCAGATGTGTAATAAAAGATGAGAAAGTCTGATATAAAAGAGCAAGATCATGAACATGATGAATACCTCAGTTGGCTAACAGCATCAACATGATGAAGCTAACAGCCAGGACGATGTTCAATTATTAAACAGTGGTATGTAGGGCCGTCCATCTGCATGCTCATTGTGGTTCGGTTAGCGTGATTATTCCACAAAAAAGGTACAAAGTTTTAGCTAAACTGAAATCAGATGACAAACATGGGAATCCATTCAGCTAAAGAACATTCGACAATTTACTTTTTGGTAGGAATATTGTGTTTGCCGCTTGCTTCATGCATCATCACAACGCCACCAGATGGATTTACCAACCAACCATCTCGCACTGTCACAAATACTCTATTACAAACAACACCAGAGACACAAACTTTGGACGGAAGTACAGCCAGTATTACAAAAGAGAACACATGCAACACGACTCTTGAAAAGGGACCATCCAATAAGACTCAATTATGAGGGCGAGAGGGTGACTCTGAATTGTGATGTCAATGATAACAATACTCACAGAATAGTTTGGAGACATTCATCGGGTTTAGGAAAATGGCGAGCCATAAGTAACAACACTATCATTTTGTACAAACCTAATACTTACAAACTTAAGTTTGATTCTGATAAGCAAACGTATAGATTGGTAATAAGAAAAGTCGAAAAGTCGATATCTATGATGGTTCTGGCATTTATGAATGTGGATATGAATGCACCCCTGGTGGAATCTTTATTTCAGTTGCGTCAGCAGAGGTTATAGTTATACGTAGACCAACTTGCGTCATCCAATCTCTCCCATCCTTAAAGATCAAATCCACCCCAGGAAAAGACTGACTTGAATAGATAGAGAAAAAAAATCAAACTAGCATAGTGCTGAAAATTTCATCAAAATTGGATGTCAAATAAGAAAGTTATGACATTTTAAAGTTTCTCTTATTTTTCACAAAACAGTCGGGTATGCACAACTAGGTGAGTTAGCCGATGATGTCCATCACTCACTATTTCTTTTGTTTATTATTCTTTGAATTATACAATTTTCTTTTTTTTAGATTTGACAATAAGGACCATTTTGAATGAACCATATAGTATTAAATAATTCTAATTCCACATGTTCAGGGAGGAATTAATCGTATCACTTGACAATGAGGAGAAAATTAGAATATTTCATATTTCATATAATAAAATACAAAAGAAATATTGAGTGGATGACGTCATAGTCTCCTCATTTGCATACCAGACAGGATGTGCATATAACTGTTTAAGCGAAACTTTAAAATGTCATAACTTTCTTATTTTACACCGATTTTGATGAAATTTTCAGTTTTATGCTTGTTGGACTTTTCTCCTTTTATTCAAATCAACTTTTTGTTGGGGTGGACTTGTCCTTTAAGAACAAACAGGAGGAATGGGTTTGAAGTCGTGTGTTCTTGGGAGCCAGAATAAGAAGGCGATCGAGGCATCGAGGCAGTTTAGACAAGAGAGCATCGAGAGTAAGCGGAGCTCCAAAACACAAAACCACCCTTTCCTACAAAAATCGTATAGTCAGTGATGCTAAGTTCACACCAACGGCGAATGCCGCGCTTTATATCGGCGATCAATTCGGCGTCATTTTTATTTAAGCTAAGTTCACACTAACGGCGCTTTGATGGCGCTTTAAAGCGGCGTGCAAAGCGGCGGCAAAGCGTAACAAAGCTTAATCAAAGCGTAAAGACCGTAATAGAGCATGAGGAAGCTTTGAGCAATTCGGGACATTCGGCAAGTAGTCGATTTGACAGTCTCATAGGCTCAATACACCAACCTAGAAATGTTCTTTCCGATGAAGTTTTTTTCTTGATTCGTGTTCCTAAGGGGTCCTAGAACAAATTCAGCTTGGTTGCCAAAAGTTGCCGTTTGGGGAATTTTGCTAATTTGCATAAATCCAAAATGGCCGCCAGATGCCATCTTGAAAACCTAACTTTTGAACCCCTGTCCACAAAATGATGAGTAATGACTCGTTTTAGGGGTTTAGAGATGTGTAGAACTGATTTCTGTAATCATTTTTGCAATATAAGGTCATCTTCAGGTCAAATCCAAGATGGCCGCCATATGCAATCTTGAAAATTGACTTTTGTTACCCTTGCCCAAGAATGACGAGTAATACCTCTACTTAGGGGTTTTGGGGTGTGCAGAATCCATTTCTGCTTTCTGTTTTGCAATATAATGTCATCTCCAGGTCAAATCCAAGATGGCCGCAATATGATGCCATCTTGAAATATCAATTTTTGAACCCTTTGCCCCAGAATCATGCATAATAACTCTATTCATGAGTCATTAGGTATGTTGATTCAATTCATGTAGTTATTTTGCACAAAGGATAATCTTCAGATAAAATCCAAGATGGCCGCCAACCGCCATCTTGAAAAATTATTGTCTGAGGCTTATACGTGTTAGAACTAATGTAAAGGGATTTCAGTAAGATACTCATTTCTTTTATTAATTCTCAAGTTTTTGTCCCAGAATCATGAATAATATCCCTCTTTTCGTGAGTTATTTGGTATGTTTATTCAATTTCTGTTCATAATTTTGCAATGTAGGATCATCTCCAGGTCAAAATAATCCAACATGACCACTAAACGCCATATTAAGAAATAAAAAAAAAACTACTTCCGAGACTATTGAACCTTGAAGAAGTGCTGTCCCTAATAAGGTTGTTGTTATGTATTGGAGCTCATGTAAGGGGATTTCAGTGAGAATGATTCATTTCTTTTAATCACTCCATTTTTAGTTCGAGGTCAAGTCATGTCTAAGATGGTCAGATGGTTGATAGATTTCGTCATTAACCGCTTACTTTAGAATTAAACCATTCAAGGTTTGGGCTATGATTTCGGGAGTTTTGATCCCTTTTTTATTTCTGTGCAACCATACTTTTCCAGTGAAATGACTTTAAAGTATTATTTGAATTAAAAAGTGATTTCTCCGTATTTTTTTTTCAAAAAATTGATTTAATTATTAACTTCCTTTATAATTATTATTGGACTTTTCCTCCTGACAAGAGCCATTGACTTGGTCAGCAGGAGTGCACTCTTTAGCCTCCTGCAGAAGATAGGCTCCCCAAGACTGTTCCACGGTCAGGACTGTTCTCATTCGTGAAATGTTTTACGGAAACGATGTCGCCCCTGCCTCTCAAGAAGTGGGAGTACAAGACCTAGTCATACATAACAGCTGCCTGTCTTGTGCATGTAAGGGGTTTGGACCATCCATCAGACTTTGAGACAGTCAGAAATCCTGATAGACTCAAGACACCGACTGTCCTCCAGATATGTATATCAACAGCACACACTCGTCTGGTTATGGTGGACTCCTCACCTACCTTGGACCGACTATATGTCTCTTGTCCCCTTTCACAGGACAAGCATATAAGCATCAGGATTGTAAAATCTGTCACAGTCATGGCCAAGCTCCTGCACGGAAGTAAGTCCTGGAAAACGTACGCCGACCAAGAAAAGTGGCTAAACACCTTCCATGTCAGCTGCCTCGGACGTATCATGCACGTTAAATGGCAGGACAAAGTGAAAAATACAGAGGCCCTTCAGCGTACGTGCTAGCACCAAAAGCTTATTCTCGCTCCTTAGTCAAAGGCACCTCAGGTGGTTGGGGCATGTTTGCCCCATGAAACCTTGGCGAATCCCTTCTTGGATTCGCCAAGGTAAAAAAAAGCTGTGTGATTGGTCTCACCCCATCGATAGATCACACCTCCGTTTTAAAGACACATGCAAATATGACATAAAACTTGCCGGCATAGACACTAACACTTATGAAGGTGTAGATGATAGTCGCCATCCATTCTATGGAGAGCTACTAAGTACAGGGGTCAAGACGTCAGAAAATAATCGGAATGCTAAATTGGCAGACCAAAGGCCTAGAAGGAAGGCTAGGGCAGCATCTCTATATAAACGTGTCTCAGCGCCATCCTCCTTCATCTGTAAAAATTTGCTCTAGAGACTGCCACTCTAGAGTGGAGCTCTATAGTCACTCTCGAAAATGTAAGGCCTAGCGCTACACCATCGTCTTTTAAGGCGAACTGATGCCTACCAATCATTGGACACATTGATTTAGAAAAATAATATTGATAAAACTCTTTCAAATTGAAATAAGACCCTAAAAGCCCCTTTTAGTACAAAGGTATGAATGGACCTTAAAAAAATACACTCGAAATGGATAGCCCAAACCTAAAGAGGATTCATTCTAAGTTGAGCAATTAATGTTGAAATGAACTTGAGATTTAATAAAAGAAATGAGTATTCTTACTGAAATCCGTTTATATTAGTTCTAACACGTATAAGCCTCAGACAGTAATTTTTCAAGATGGCGGTTGGCGGCCATCTTGGATTTGATCTGAAGATTATCTTTTGTGCAAAACAACTACATGAAGTGAATCAACATACCTAATGACTCATGAATAGAGTTATTATTCATGATTCTGGGGCAAAGGGTTCAACAATTAATATTTCAAGATGGCGTCATATGGCGGCCATCTTGGATTTGACCTGAAGATGACATTATATTGCAAAATAGAAAGCAGAAATGGATTCTGCACACCCCAAAACCCCTAAATAGAGGTATTACTCGTCATTCTGGGGCAAGGGGAACACAAGTCAATTTTTCAAGATTGCATATGGCGGCCATCTTGGATTTGACCTAAAGATGACCTAATATTGCAAAAATGATTACAGAAATCAGTTCTACACATCTCTAAACCCCTAAAACGAGTCATTACTCATCATTTTGTGGACAGGGGTTCAAAAGTTAGGTTTTCAAGATGGCATCTGGCGGCCATTTTGGATTTATGCAAATTAGCAAAATTGCCCAAACGGCAACTTTTGGCAACCAAGCTGAATTTGTTCTAGGACCCCATAGGAAGACGAATCAAGAAAAAAACTTCATCGGAAAGAACATTTCTAGGTTCGGAAAATGTCAAATCGACTAAAGAGCGCCAAAAATTTTTAAACTGTTTAAAAATTTGAAGCGATCTGTCATTGATTGCGTAAAGCGGAGAGAGCGTATTAAAGCTTATCAAAGCGTCACAAAGCTTAACAAAGTCGTAGAAAATCTTAACAGAGTTTAAGAGAGCTTGGTTAAAAGCGGTGACCCAACTTACAATAGAATAAAAAAATAAATAGAAAAACTCTGTTGAAAACTTTGAGTTTTTCTATTTTTTTTATATTATATTTCATTTTTTAATTTTATAATGTTTTATATTTTATGTCCTTTGTTTTTTTTCTCTGTTACAATAAGGGTTATTTATCTCACATATAGAATTTATTTTCTTACTAATTTTTTAATTAGGAAGAAAATCAATTTGTGATAATTTGTAATAATCAATTTAACAAAAACTTGCCTATTTTAAAGATCTTTTATCGCACACAATTATCTAAATTTCAAATTCTGCAACTTGATTCCTTTAAATTTTTACTCCTGATTTACAATAGTAGTATCTGATTTTTCATGGGTAAAAATTCAATAAAGTCTGTATTTATATTTTTTACAAGCAGATGAAATACATAACAACAACAACAATAACAATAATAATAATAACATCTTCACAAGTACACATAATACAAAAATTATTTCAAACTTATATTAAAAATAAACAAAGTGTGCATATGGGAGAATGTTCTTATTTCCAGACACAAAAGTCTTTATCTTCATCATCTGCTTCTGACGATATCTGAGCCACTCCTTTCTTAACTCAATCAGGAAGTACCACCCCAGTCATTCTTTCTTGCCAGTCAACAGCACCCACTGGAGAGACCAAGTACTATCTGAGATGATCTCTCTGATGTCTGGCACCCACATTGGCGAGGTTTCCCCTTGCAGGTGGTTGCGGAACATCTTCCCAGTGAGGTCCATCCCTCCAGGCCCCTGGTGCGAAGTTGTGCTCTTCATCTTCGTGGTCCACCGCATTGGCTGCCAGCGCCACCCTCTTCCTCAGCAGGTTGTGGAGCACCACAGCAGTCTCCACCAAATCTCTAACGCTATCTACCTTCTGTTCCAGTGTTCCCAACAGGCACAGGAACCTAATGGCCATGATGCCAAAGGCATTCTCCACCACTCTTCTCCCCTTGAGATCCTGTAGTTGCAGATCCTCTGTTCATCTATTATCCCTCTTCTACTGTATGGCTTCATCATGTAGCTCTTCGGGCAAAAAGCATCGTCACCCAGGATGAAGTAGAGAAAATCAGGCTGATTTTCTCCAGGGAGAGGGCATGGTGGGGGCAGCCCTATGGACCCATCTTCTAGGCATTCGAAGAGCTCAGAGTCTGTGAATATCTGAGAGTCAGACATGTGTCCTTTTTATACCTCCCAGCTCAATCCAGATGAACTTGCAGGGGCGGATCCAGCCTTCGCCAATAGGGGGGGGGGGCGGAATTTTTTTGAGCCATATTTTCCCCGATCGGCCGCTCGAATATGATTTTTGCCGGGATTTTTTGTTTCTTTGAAGGGGTAGTCCTAATGGTCACTTTTTAGCTTTATTCTTATGAAACATAAATGTATAATACCATAACCCTTATTTGTATAATGCGAGCGCAAAGCGAGCTAAATTTATTTTGGAAATCTAATTTACTTTTTCCTAAAATTTGGAACATTCTGGGAAATGTTTGTTTTCCTGAAAAAAAAGTGTATGCAAGTTAATAATTACTACGAACGTAAAGAGTGAGCAGAAATGAAGTGATGGAAAAGGTACTGTTAAATACTTGCTTGCAATTAGCCATGAAGACGTTACACATTTTTAAAAATCAAATAATGCGAGCGCGAAGCGCGAGCCGAAATTTTTTTGACATTTTTACCTAAGGAATGGAAATTCTTAGCACGTTTTGTAACTTAACAGAATAGGTATATAATTAAACATGCGAGCACGAAGCTTGAGCAAAAAATTTCGAGATTTAGACCTGCTGAACAAGACACTCTATTCAATTAGTATTGTAAATCATGAAAAGGATGAGTAAGTGGGGATCTTCCTTACATTAATAATGCGAGCGCAGAGCGCGAGCAGAAATGTTTTGTATACGTTTTGAACTGCTCGAAATTGTACCTGTTATGGACTGCTTGCATTTAGCCATGAAGACGTTACATATTTCAACATTCAAATATTGCGAGCGCGAAGCGCGAGCTGAAAAATTTTGACCTTTTTTACCTGAATAATGAAATGCTAAGCACTTTTTGTAATTTTGGAAGGACTCTAAGTATTTTATTGATGGGAAGCGCGAGCGGAAAAATTCTGGACACTCTATTCATGTTTTATCATGAAAAGGATAAGTTATTTATCCGCGAGCAGACACTTTTTGATATTGTGATCTGAAACTGGATAATGATTTAAATAGAGAACAATCTGCGTATCTGAATTAACGTCTGTTTTAGATTTCGACCTAGAATTTGGGTATTCTAAGTATACCTTTCTTATGAAAATCAATAAAGCGAGCGCAAAGCGCAAGCTAAAAATATATGATATTCCGATCTAACAAAGGTACAATTTAAGCTCTGTATTGCAAACACTTTGTGGGAAATTGTGAATGGTGATGGATCACAGTAAAAAAAAAACTGATGTATTTTATTATTATTACTTTGAGTTTTTACATATAGGACCGGGACATTCTATGAGGGCATTATGTCATCATATGAAAATGATGACTATATTCCTATTTCTCTTCCTAAGCATGAGAGCGCGAAATCTATTAATATTATGGCCTGAAAACTGGACATTCAAAGCACTTTGTAATTATGCATAAGACGCATTATATCTATCAATGCGAGCAGAAATCGCGAGCCGAATTTTTGATACACTGTCATCAAAGTAGTTTGATTTAGAATTAATATTGGGATATACATAACCCACTAATCAAAATGCTAGCGTGCAGCGCTAGCTGATACGTTTTGACAATCTGACCTGAACTTTTTGAGAACTTTCTGAAATACAGGAATATAATAGGTACCTGAAAAATCAAATTTTGCGAGCGCGCAGCGCAAGCAGAAAATGATAATGTCGAGACCATAACACAGACATTTTTACAGAGCACTTTTTTAAAATTCAATTTGTAAATCAAACAAAATAATGAAAGTTCAATTTCCCAGCTGAAATATGTTTTGTATACTGACTTCAAAGTTTGATATTTCAAGCTCCACATTGAGCAAGATATGCAAATACCCTAAAAGACAATAAGAGCGTGAAGCGCGAGCGAAAATTTTATATCCCAACAAATAGATTTTTCAAAAAAAATTTCAAAGTCTTTCCCTCATGTTATTTTATTCAATCATGTTCCTCCTCTTGCGTTTGCCTTTCTTCTTTTCTCCTCTCTTTTCCCTTCCTTTTCTTTTTTTTCCTTTTTTTTTGCTCCGCCAATAGGGGGGGGGGGCCCGGGCCCCTCGGGCCCCCCCCTGGATCCGCCTATGAACTTGTACTCTATATCTACCAATGCCAGCAATGGTAAAGAGACGAACCCCTTGTAGTTGTGGTAGAGACGTTCTTCCTCTCTCTCTTCTTTGCCTCGAGGGCTAGGATGTAGTTATATAACAGGTGACAAAGGTCATGTCTACATCATAAGATGGTTCATACTCTGGTACATATTGAACTTCCAGATCTTGTTCTTCTGCCAAAGATGCAATGATTTCATGTATCTGCTGCATATTTATAAATAATTAGTCGCCCAAAGCGGGAACGAACTTCGTATCAGAGCATAACATATCTGAGGAGATCGTGAGATTTTTTTGGAAAAGTAAACAAAAATGACGCCGAATTGATCGCCGATTTAAAGCGCGGCATTCGCCGTTGGTATGAACTTTGCATAAACAGTTTAAAAATTTTTGGCGCTCTTGCCGAATGTCCCGAATTGCTCAAAGCTTTCTCATGCTCTATTACGGTCTTTATACGCTTTAATTAATCTTTGTTACGCTTTGCCGCCGCTTTTCACACCGCTTTAAAGCGCCATCAAAGCGCCGTTGGTGTGAACTTAGCATGAATCCAGTGACACCACATATATCACTTGTAGATTCTCATCTAGCAGTGATCCTTCTGTGACTATAATTGAACCATGTACAATGAAAGACGGCAAAGTCAGGGTAGATCCTTTCATCAATGAGGTAGCAGCTGGATCAAATGCCTCCTTTAAATGCTTATTTGACTATTCAACGTATTCCTGGAATGTAAGACTTGGCAAGGAGTATTATAGTGAAGGCAACGGACGCATTGCTGAGCATGAAAATAATCTGACGATAATTAATGTTAATGAGTCGGACCAAGACATACTGGTTGAGTGTTCTGTTCAGGAACACGGAACTGGGAATATATCAAGCTTCGGAATCATACGCATCGTCGAGGTGACAACCCCTAACATAACGCAGGTAACTTCCATAGGACCAAGTGAACGGGCACATAAAACAAGATCAAGAAGAAGTCGACCAATCAGAAGATCAAATGTACCAGCCTTTGTTACGTATTCAAGTGTTTCCACGCAGCTACCTATCCGTTCCCTGGTCTGTACGCGCCACCGGCTGCCTTTTTTAGACTATTTACCTTTGAACCGTGAATTTGAAGCGATATGTTCCTGGACTTACAGTCAGGTAAACTATCCTCACTTCCAAGGAATTAATGGAGAAATAATCGATTCTGATATTAAATTCTCTGATCAAATCATCACCCGGGTGAGTTCAAGTGATGGTGATATTTCTTGTAAATCACCACTTAACACCAATACGTCCAGAATAATAATGACTACGCCATGTGTGGATGGCAGACCCAGATTGGTAAGAGTGGATCCATTCATCATGTTCATGTCTGAAGTATCTGTCGGTTCTACTGCAGTTATCAATTGTACTTTCAATAAAAACAGCAGACAAGATCTTTCCTGGAAAGTGAAGTCCGATGGAAATATATCTGCCGCTAACATTGATAAACATAAACTTTATCCATACGTTACATTCTTTGTCCACGAGCGTGTAAGAGAAAATTATTTGATATTCGAGTGCCAGTTCGAGAGGCGGTGGCAGAGTAAATCTGTCAAGTTATGGAGCTCTACACGTTGTCGAAGGAACAACTACGGAAGTCCAAACCCCATCTACCGTGTCCGATGACACAGACGTGCAAACAAGTGGGACATCAGAGTTTATTAACAACGAGTCCGAAACTCATTCTGGACACATTAAGTTGCCATCTAAACAATTCTCCTCCCAATATAAGGAACAAACGACAAACCAAACCATTGGCGAAGAAGAAGTAGAAGCTACAAATTCCACGACGAATCGCATCACGACAACCATGACAACAGATAAACAACCTACTAGGCCTGTCAATGAAATACTAATAGTTCCAACTGTGGTAAAAATCGCGTTTATATTAGTCATGGCTATATTCATCTGCTTATCAATCATTAAGAGAAAACTAAAGACTAAACACAAAGTTAGTGGCAGAATGAGCAATGATAAAAGAAACACCTCGCCAGAGCAAACTCCGTCAGGCACTAACACGAATGATTTAGAACGGGACAACGAGTCAAGTTCAGAGCAGCGGAGAAGCAGTGAACCACCATCATCAATCTTTTCTGATCAACACACTTACAGTAGTAAGATTTACGGGGTCCACCCGCCAGTCATAAGGACCACTGGTCATAATACCCGCTAGATATAAGGACCGCTAGTCATAATAGTCATAGGGGTCGCTATTCATAAGGGGCTTTGTTCATAGAGGTCGCTAGTCATAATCAACGATGGGGGTCGCCATTCATAATCAAACATGAGGGTCGCTAGTCATAATAAAGGAAGAGGGTCGCCAGTCATAAGGAGGAAAAAGGTTCGTTGATCATAAGGGTCGCCATTCATAATAGTGGATGAGGGTCGCCAGTCATAATAGTAGAAGGGGTTCGCCAGTCATAATAATGGATGAGGGTCGCCAGTCATAATAATGGATGAGGGTCGCCAGTCATAATAGTGGATGAGGGTCGCCAGTCATAATAATGGATGAGGGTCGCCAGTCATAATAATGGATGAGGGTCGCTATTCATAATAATGGATGAGGGTCGCCAGTCATAATAATGGATGAGGGTCGCCAGTCATAATAGTGGATGAGGGTCGCCAGTCATAATAGTAGAAGGGGTTCGCCAGTCATAATAATGGATGAGGGTCGCTATTCATAATAATGGATGAGGGTCGCCAGTCATAATAATGGATGAGGGTCGCCAGTCATAATAGTGGATGAGGGTCGCCAGTCATAATAGTAGAAGGGGTTCGCCAGTCATAATAGTAGAAGGGGTTCGCCAGTCATAATGGTCGATGAGGGTCGCTATTCATAATAGTAGAAAGGGTTCGCCAGTCATAATAATGAATGAGGGTCGCTATTCATAATAATGGATGAGGGTCGCCAGTCATAATAGTGGATGAGGGTCGCCAGTCATAATAATGGATGAGGGTCGCCAGTCATAATAATGGATGAGGGTCGCTATTCATAATAATGGATGAGGGTCGCCAGTCATAATAATGGATGAGGGTCGCCAGTCATAATAATGGATGAGGGTCGCTATTCATAATAATGGATGAGGGTCGCCAGTCATAATAATGGATGAGGGTCGCCAGTCATAATAATGGATGAGGGTCGCCAGTCATAATAGTGGATGAGGGTCGCCAGTCATAATAATGGATGAGGGTCGCCAGTCATAATAATGGATGAGGGTCGCTATTCATAATAATGGATGAGGGTCGCCAGTCATAATAATGGATGAGGGTCGCCAGTCATAATAGTGGATGAGGGTCGCCAGTCATAATAGTAGAAGGGGTTCGCCAGTCATAATAATGGATGAGGGTCGCTATTCATAATAATGGATGAGGGTCGCCAGTCATAATAATGGATGAGGGTCGCCAGTCATAATAGTGGATGAGGGTCGCCAGTCATAATAGTAGAAGGGGTTCGCCAGTCATAATAGTAGAAGGGGTTCGCCAGTCATAATGGTCGATGAGGGTCGCTATTCATAATAGTAGAAAGGGTTCGCCAGTCATAATAATGAATGAGGGTCGCTATTCATAATAATGGATGAGGGTCGCCAGTCATAATAGTGGATGAGGGTCGCCAGTCATAATAATGGATGAGGGTCGCCAGTCATAATAATGGATGAGGGTCGCTATTCATAATAATGGATGAGGGTCTCTATTCATAATAATGGATGAGGGTCGCCAGTCATAATAGTGGATGAGGGTCGCCAGTCATAATAGTAGAAGGGGTTCGCCAGTCATAATAATGGATGAGGGTCGCTATTCATAATAATGGATGAGGGTCGCCAGTCATAATAATGGATGAGGGTCGCTATTCATAATAATGGATGAGGGTCGCCAGTCATAATAATGGATGAGGGTCGCCAGTCATAATAGTAGAAGGGGTTCGCCAGTCATAATGGTCGATGAGGGTCGCTATTCATAATAGTAGAAAGGGTTCGCCAGTCATAATAATGAATGAGGGTCGCTATTCATAATAATGGATGAGGGTCGCCAGTCATAATAGTGGATGAGGGTCGCCAGTCATAATAGTAGAAGGGGTTCGCCAGTCATAATAATGGATGAGGGTCGCTATTCATAATAATGGATGAGGGTCGCCAGTCATAATAATGGATGAGGGTCGCTATTCATAATAATGGATGAGGGTCGCCAGTCATAATAGTGGATGAGGGTCGCCAGTCATAATAGTAGAAGGGGTTCGCCAGTCATAATAATGGATGAGGGTCGCTATTCATAATAATGGATGAGGGTCGCCAGTCATAATAATGGATGAGGGTCGCTATTCATAATAATGGATGAGGGTCGCCAGTCATAATAATGGATGAGGGTCGCCAGTCATAATAGTAGAAGGGGTTCGCCAGTCATAATGGTCGATGAGGGTCGCTATTCATAATAGTAGAAAGGGTTCGCCAGTCATAATAATGAATGAGGGTCGCTATTCATAATAATGGATGAGGGTCGCCAGTCATAATAGTGGATGAGGGTCGCCAGTCATAATAATGGATGAGGGTCGCCAGTCATAATAGTAGAAGGGGTTCGCCAGTCATAATAATGGATGAGGGTCGCCAGTCATAATAATGGATGAGGGTCGCTATTCATAATAATGGATGGGGATCGCTAGTCATAATAGTGGATGAGGGTCGCCAGTCATAATAGTAGAAGGGGTTCGCCAGTCATAATAATGGATGAGGGTCGCCAGTCATAAGGAGGAAAAAGGTTCGTTGATCATAAGGGTCGCCATTCATAATAGTGGATGAGGGTCGCCAGTCATAATAATGGATGAGGGTCGCCAGTCATAATAATGGATGAGGGTCGCCAGTCATAATAGTAGAAGGGGTTCGCCAGTCATAATGGTCGATGAGGGTCGCTATTCATAATAGTAGAAAGGGTTCGCCAGTCATAATAATGAATGAGGGTCGCTATTCATAATAATGGATGAGGGTCGCCAGTCATAATAGTGGATGAGGGTCGCCAGTCATAATAATGGATGAGGGTCGCCAGTCATAATAGTAGAAGGGGTTCGCCAGTCATAATAATGGATGAGGGTCGCCAGTCATAATAATGGATGAGGGTCGCTATTCATAATAATGGATGAGGGTCGCCAGTCATAAGGAGGAAAAAGGTTCGTTGATCATAAGGGTCGCCATTCATAATAGTGGATGAGGGTCGCCAGTCATAATAATGAATGAGGGTCGCTATTCATAATAATGGATGAGGGTCGCCAGTCATAATAGTGGATGAGGGTCGCCAGTCATAATAATGGATGAGGGTCGCCAGTCATAATAGTAGAAGGGGATCGCTAGTCATAATAGTGGATGAGGGTCGCCAGTCATAATAGTAGAAGGGGTTCGCCAGTCATAATAATGGATGAGGGTCGCCAGTCATAAGGAGGAAAAAGGTTCGTTGATCATAAGGGTCGCCATTCATAATAGTGGATGAGGGTCGCCAGTCATAATAATGGATGAGGGTCGCCAGTCATAATAGTAGAAGGGGTTCGCCAGTCATAATGGTCGATGAGGGTCGCTAGTCATAATAGTAGAAAGGGTTCGCCAGTCATAATAATGAATGAGGGTCGCCAGTCATAATGGAAGAAAGGGTTCGCCAGTCATAATAGTGGATGAGGGTCGCCAGTCATAATACTAAAAGGGGTTCGCCAGTCATAATAATAGATGAGGGTCGCCAGTCATAATAGTAGAAGGGGTTCGCCAGTCATAATGGTAGATGAGGGTCGCTAGTCATAATAGTAGAAAGGTTTCGCCAGTCATAATAATGAATGAGGGTCGCCAGTCATAATAGGAGAAAGGGTTCGCCAGTCATAATAATGGATGAGGGTCGCCAGTCATAATAGGAGAAAGGGTTCGCCAGTCATAATAATAGATGAGGGTCGCCAGTCATAATAGGAGAAAGGGTTTGCCAGTCATAATAATGGATGAGGGTCGCCAGTCATAATACTTAAAGGAGTTCGCCAGTCATAAAAGTAGAAGGGGTTCGCCAGTCATAATGGTAGATGAGGGTCGTTATTCATAATAGTAGAAAGGGTTCGCCAGTCATAATAATGGATGAGGGTCGTATGCAGTCATAATAGAAGAAAGTGTTCGCCAGTCATAATAGTATAGATGGGGTCGATAGTCATAATGGTAGCTGAGGTAGATGGTAGATTTTGCGTATTGACCTTCAACCCACTACATTTAGCAAATGAATCCAAAATATTTAGTACATTACAGAAACTGGCAGCTGTACCATCGAGAAATAAAACTGTGTCATCCGCATATTAAAGAACTTTGTATTCTTTTAAGCCAACATAAATTCATTTGACAGAGTATGAATTTCGAATTAATAACCCATGAATTTTAGAGCATAGCAAAAACGAATCTTAATGTCATTTGCCCATTGACTATAACACTAGAAAATGCATTCTGATAAAGTATTTTTATTCATGTCATGAAAGATTTGCCAAATTTAAAAATGGAAAGCGTTTTAAACAAAAAATCATGAAAAATCAGAAATCAGGAATATGTTTCTTCTCCGTATACACAATTAAATCATACAAAATTTTCCTATTTTCACCAATAAATCGTCCAGACAAGAATCCTGATTGATTAACATGAATAATTATATGGTAATACTTTTTAAAGTCTGTGAGCAATACAACTTTACAAGAGTTTATAAACAACATTCAACAATGAAATTGATCTCTAATTTTTGATGAAATGTCTTACTTTGTCACCTTAAGGAATTAATGTTATCAAGCCATTATTGTTTGTGAGATGGATAATTTTCCAGAAATATAAGCAAAATTCATACTTCGTACCAAGAATATACCTAAGTCCTGAAAGAATGCTTTAAAAAAAATCAGTTGAAAATCCATCTCGTCCAGGAGGCTTATTATTTTTCATATTTTTTTAATGCTAAATCAACTTCACTGTAAGATATTTCTCCTTAAGAAGAATCGTCTTCCTCTGTAAGACTATGGAAACTCTCTTCTCTAATAAGATAAAAAAGTTCTTCAGCATCACTATTTGCATATTTATATAACTGTTCATTATATGAGCCAATTTCTCTTAAAATGTCTGTTTGTTTTGCAATACTGTACCATTATCATGAATCAATTCAACAAATGTTTATTTCTGCTATCCTCTGCTTTTCAAGATAAAAAAATATTTAGACGGTTTTTCTCCATATTGCATTATTTGAAGTCTTATCTAAATTGTTCTAATTATTTCCTAAGTAGCCTAATTTTTTGTAAATTTTCTCTAGTATTTATATTTTGGTCTAGAAGTTTTTCTAAGTTAAGTATTTCAATTTCGAGGTTTTTTTCTACACTTTCTTCTTTTCTCTTCTCTCTTATTACATACAATATAGTCGCTGCTCTCAACTCCATCAACAGCAGGGGCGGATCTAGCCTTCGCCAATAGTGGGGGGGGGGGCGGATTTTTTTCAGACATATTTTCCCCGATCGGCCACTAGAAGATGATTTTTGGTTTCTTTGAAGGGGTAATCCTAATACTCACTTCTTAGCTTTATTCCTATGAATAAACATTTATAGACAATATCATATCTTTATTTATATAATGTGAGCGCGAAGCGCGAGCTAATTTTTTGGGAAATCTTTTGTATTTTTTCTGAAAAAGATGTGCATGCAAATGAATAACTACTACAAACGTGAAGCACGAGCAGAAATGACTGAATGGCTGATTTTGTGGACAACTCTCCATTTGTTTTGTACACATATTTTCAGATTTTCCCCTTTGTTTTACATATTTCACATTATCACCTCCTGACCTCCTCACTATTTCTTTTGTATTTTGTTAAATGAAATATGAAATATTTTTATTTTGTCGTCATTGTCTGTGAAATGAAGTTTCATTCCTCCCTGAACACGTGGAATTCCATTATTTTAACATTTTGTGCTTCACGCAAGGAGGACGGTCCTAATCGTCAAATTCGAAAAAAATTGAAATATTGTATAATTCAAAACGATAAAAAACAAAAGAAATAGTGAGTGAGTGACATCATCGACTCTCTCATTTGGATGTAACTGGCTCGTTCATATAACTATTTTGTTGAAAATAAGCGAAACTTTGAAATGTCATAACTTTTTTATTTTACATCCGATTTTGATGAAATTTTCATCATTGTGCTTGTCTGATTATTCTCTATTTATTTAAATCAACATTTTTCTGAGGTGGACTTGACCTTTAATATAGCGAGCGCAAAGCGCGAGCAGAAATTTTTAATATATACGTTTTGATGTAATAAAAAATGATCTGTTAACGGCTGCTTGCAGTTAGCCTAAGAACGTTATATATTTCAATAATCAAATAATGCGAGCGCGAAGCGCGAGCTAAAAATTTTGACATTTCTACCTGAAAAACAAAATTCTGAGCACTTTTTGTCATCGTAAAAAGGATAAGTATGTAACTAAACAATTGATGCGAGCGCGAAGTGCAAGCAGAAAAATTCGAGATTTACACCAGTGGCGTAACAGGCGGGGGGGGGGGGCAGCGGGCAAGCTGCCCCCCGGCGGATTTCACCGGGAAAATAAAAAAAACGGGAAAAATAAAAGGGATGGAGAAAGAAAGGGAAAGGGAAGGAAAGAGAGAAAGGAAAGGAGAAAAGGAAAGAGAAAGGGAAAAGTGGAAAGAAAACAAGGAAAAATGTATTTTTTGAAATAGAAAAGGAAGGAAAGCGGGAAGAAGAACGAAAGAAAAACATTTGAGAAAGAACAAATCATTCTGAAATAGACCTATAGAGTGCAATAGCATGATGGGAAATAAATTAAAAGATGGCAAACAATAGCGGGAAATGAAGGTAGAATGGAATTAGTCCAAAGCTAAATTGGAAAACAAAGAAAAGGGACAAGAAATAAAAACTTAATAACACGACCGGGCTGACGAGGATAGAAAATAAAGAGCGGGAAGAAAGAGGAACTGCATACAACATTGTGCTATTAGCTTGCTAAATTTTATGCAAAAAAAGCTACCGGGGCTTTGCCCCAGACCCCAAGCAGTAGGGGCTCTTCATCTATGACCTTCAAATGGCTCTATTACGCCCCCCCCTTAGTGACCCTTCCTACATTAAGCTTTACGTTCAATCAATGGCGTACAGGCGCGGGGGGGGGGGGGTCTTGGTTCAACACCCAAGAGGAAATAAAAGAATTTATGGGAGACAACGTATAATGAAATGAATGGAAACAATGAAATGTGTTATTTGCTGAATATAATGGAGAAATTTATCACATAATTAGAATTTAATTTCAATAGGCAATTTTTTTCCAGCTAGCTTTGCTCGCTTGCGACTTCCCCCCCCCCCCCCACATTGCTATGTTTTGCCCCCTCAAAATATTTGGTTCAACTGGGTTGAATAAATGTGTTGTGTAAAAGCTATATTCTGTATATACCCGCAATTTGATTAAATAGCGGCAATCTGCGAGGTTTAAATGGCTTTGAGATCAAGAAGTTCCGGGGGCTCCGCCCCAGACCCCAACCGCATAGCACTGCCGTATATGAGTATGGAAGGGTTGGGCCATGGTCCCCAAAAGTTTTACCATGTAAAAAAAGATATCTCAAAGTTAGATTCTCATGAAAAGGTGATTTTTTCTCGCTTCGCTCGCTCGGGACTTATATTAAACAGCTTTTTAGCACATGCGCCATACTGCGCACCTTGATTTTTGTTTTGTTTACTCTGCACGCTACTGCCGCAAATAATCCTGTTAACAGTGGCGTACAGATCACAAAAAAGGGATGGAAAGAGAGAAGAGTGAAATATATTCTGTGGATATCATGTCAAAATCTATCACAAAATTGGATTTTTGTATTAAAAATGTCAAAATTTTTGATCGCTCGCTCGCATCGCTCTCTCGCGACTTTTTTTAAAAGATAAATTCTGCCTGATACACAATGTCTTGCCCTTTCGAAATCGTCGCCTAATTACACCATTGCGCCTGTTTATACCATGATATGACCGGGAAATTTTTGGCTCTTGCCCCCCCCCCCCTTGGCCACCGACCCCTGTTACGCCGCTGTTTACACCTAAAAACGGGACACTCCATTCATGTTTTGTAAATCGTGAAAAGGATGAGTAATTGGATATCTTTCTACATCGATATTGCGAGCGCAAAGCGCGAGCACAAATTTTTTATATTGTGGATTAAAACTGGATAATGATTTATACAGAGCACAAGCTGCGTATCTGAATAAACGCGCGCGTGTTTCAGATTTAGACCTAGAATCTGAGTGGGCATTCTAAATACCTTTTTGATCGTTAAAATCGATAAAGTGAACGCGAAGCGGGAGCTTAAAACATTTGATATTCCGATCTGAAAAGGGTCAATTTAAGCTCTGTATTTCAAGCACTTTGTAGGAAAAATTGTGAGGTGTGTATGGATGACATTAAAAAAAAGAGTTTCATTATTTTAATTTCATTCAAAAGTTTCATTATTATTACTTTGAGTTTTGACATAGGACCAGGACATTCCAAGAGCATTATGTCATCATATTAAAATTATGACTATATCTTCTTATTTCTCTTCCTAAGCGCAAGATAAAACTTGTCAATATTGCATTCTGAAAAAGGGACAATTTGATTCTTGAATTAATATCTTATTTATTAACCTAATAAGCCTAATGTGAGAGCGTGAAATCTATTAATATTATGGGCTGAAAACTGTACATTTAAAGCACTTTTGTATTTATGATTTATGAAGAAGATGCGTGAGTTGATAGATTTTCAACAATCAATGCGAGCGCGAATCGCGAGCCGAAATTTTAAAAAATTCAGACCATAAAACAAAAAGTTTTGCAGAGCACTTTTAAAAATCAATTTGTAAATCAAACAAAATAATGAAAGTACGATTTCTGAGCTGAAATATGTTTTCTATGTTGACTTCAAAATTTGATATTTCAATCTCCATATTGATATGTAAATCACCTAACATGCAATGCGGGCGCGAAACGCAAGCGATTTTTTTTTATAGTGACATTAAGGATTTTAAAAATCATTTTTCTAGGCTTCCCCTCATCTTATTTTATTCACTCGTCTTCCTCTTCTTCTGTTTCCCCTTCTTTTTTCTCCTCTCTTTTCCCTTCTTTTTCTTTCTTTCTTTCTTTTCTTTCTTTCTTTCTTTCTTTCTTCCCCCTTTTACTTTTTTTTTTTTGGGGGGGGTGGGCCCCTCGGGCCCCCTAGATCCGCCTATGAGCAGTGTATAAACAAAACAACTGATATTCAATAATAAATCTGAGTTTCTCTTTTCTAACAGTTTCAAAAGCTTTATCATGAAGACAATCAATATCAAGATACTGTAAAAACATTCATCTAACACAGTCTCTAAACTGATCATTGTGTGATCGGTACGATATCCTAAATCAATATCACATTTTCTAACCAAAGAAATAATATCTGAAGATATCAAAAAATAATGTTTTCTACTTTGCTTCAATGGTGTGGACTGTCTCCAAGTATAACATTTTGAATTTGGATTTAACTGACGCCATAGATCAACTAAATTAACTCACTGACTCAAAACTTTGGACCAGGTTCCAATCACCACATAGGATTTTATGAGGATCATCATAGTCCAATAAGATATTTTCTATACATCTAAAAAATTTAGGGTCATTTTGCCTATACAATGATATCAATGAAATAAGCAACATAGTTTCCATCAGTATCGCATTTTACTCTCTTAATAACAAGTTGTATGTTTTTATCAAATAATATAGCATTGCATTAGATGATTTATATGAGAAAAAAACCTTCCTCCCACTCCATTAATATGTTTTCTTCCAAATCCTTTACAAAATGAGTGTCCTGTAAACAATAAATATTTGGGTTTTTTTCCTTTTCAAAAAATGAAATATATAATATGAAGGAATAATTTCATGCTCATATCATATTCAACATCAACTAAAAAAAAGTATAATATAGATAGAAAAGACATTTTTCTGTAAAAAAAAACCAACCTCTATTGAAAAAAAGGCTTTTAGAAAATACTCTGGTACAGGTTTAGGTCAACACTATCTTAAATACATATATTCAAAGAAGATTTCCTTGTTATTGGAATTATTCACAATCTACACTTTTCGCCTAAAGATAATTTGATTTTTTAGGGGAGGGTATCATTTCTAACAACTTCTGCTGGTTATGATGAAAAAAAAATCGCCGTAGGTAAAAAAAATGCCCTTTTTCAAAAGTAAAAAGCCTTTTGGCGAAATGAAAAGTGCGCTTTTTTCAAAACTAAATACTGTTCTTGAAGTCCAACATAAAACATTTCAGGATGGTCACAAAAGTAATGTCAATAACATGAGATAATCTATCTTTTTAAAGGGTGTCATTTTTAATAGCTCCTGCTGGTTATGATTAAAAAAAATCCCATTTTTCAAAATAAAAATGTGCTCTTATTCGAAATTAAATACCCTTCTTGAACTACAACATAATACATATTAGGCTTGAAAATCACCTTTTTTGTGTTCTCACGCTTTGCGCCCACCTCAGCTATTATGTAGTAAAGTTCCCTTCTACTGACATGCGAACCACTTCCACTATCATGGCTAGCAACCCTCTTCTACTAATAAGACTAGCGACCCTCATCTACTATTATGACTAGCCAGTGGCGTACCGTGGGTCACGGCATTGGGGGGGGGGCACCAGCAAAAATTTCGGTTCACTTAGAGAGCGCGCGAAGATATTGAGGGCTAAAAATTGACATTATAAACAAATTGTTTTGTAATCATGATACTTAAATGTCTCGCTAAACAAACAATGCGAGCACGAAGCGCGAGCTAAAATTTTTGTATATACTGACCCTAAACAAGGAAATTTTAAGGATTATATTTTAGAATCCATTAAGAGTATAAATATCTCACCATAGTCATCTAATGCTAGTGCCATCCTTTGCTGATTTCGTTAGAATTACATCTAAACACAGTCATGAAGCACCTTTTGTAGTCATGTAATCATGATTATGATACGCATCTTACTAATCAAATACTGCAAGCGCAAAAGCGCGAGCTGAATATTTGGAAATATAGACCTGAAGAGGGGCATTCTAAGAATTGTTTGTAGGAATTCTCTAAGACCCTACGTATTTGACAAACCAAATGATACGAGCGCGAAGCGCGAGTTGAAATTTTTGTATATATTGACCCTAAACATGGATATTTTAAGGACTATAGTTAGGAAACCATTAAGTCAGAGTATACATATCTCACCATAGTCATCTAATGCGAGTGCCAAGCAGCGCTTGCTGATTTTGTTAGAATTACATCAAAACACATGGAGCACTTTTTGAAGTCATTGTAATCATGATTATCATACGCATCTCACAAATTAAATACTGCGAGCGCGAAGCGCGAGCTGAAAATCTAGGAAATTCAGACATGAAGAGGGGCATTCTAAGGCTTGTTTGTAGGAATTCACTAAGACCCCACGTATTTCACTAACCAAATGATGCGAGCGCAAAGCGCGAGCTAAAATGTTTTGATATTCAGATCAGAAAAATTGACATTTTAAGGACTGATTTTAGGAGTTCGTGAAGAGCAGAAATCTCACGAATCCACTAATGCGAACGTTAGCACAGACAGGAAATGTTTCATATTAAGACCTTAAAATAGGGCAATAGCTTTCAGTAGTCATGAAAAAGAAGAATGTATCACTACTTAAAACAATAATAACTCTAATTGCGAGGAAATATATTATTTTGTTGTATGTTGATTTGAAAACGGGAGGCTTTAGTATAGCAGGTTTATATATCTCGTAACAGTCTATGCGAGCACCAGGAACAATGAAGACACAATTAAACAAATAATGTTTCATAAAGTTATGAAAAAATGCTTCTTATGTTATAACATAATATAATATAACACTATAATAAACAAAAATTTCTTCTTTCCCCCACTACGTTCCTCTTCCTTTTTCCATCTTTTTCTCTTTTTCCCCGTTTTTTTTTTTTGCCAGCCGATTGGGGGGCACGTGCCCCCCATGCCCCCCGTATTTACGCCACTGTGACTAGCAAACCCCTACTACACTGTAAAAATGAATTGCTAATTCAGCACTTACAGTGCTTGTATAGTGACTGCACTAGTAGTGCTGATTTTCTAGTTCACATTTAAACTAGAAAATCAACACTCCCAGTGCAGTCACTATACAAGCACTGTAAGCGCTAGATTAGCACCTCATTTTTTACAATGTACTATTATGACTGGAGATCCTCATCCATTATTATGACTGACGACCCTCATCCATTATTATGACTGGCGAACCCCTTCTACTATTATGACTGGCGACCCTCATCCATTATTATGAATAGCGACCCTCATTCATTATTATGACTGGCGAACCCTTTCTACTATTATGAATAGCGACCCTCATCGACCATTATGACTGGCGAACCCCTTCTACTATTATGACTGGCGAACCCCTTCTACTATTATGACTGGCGACCCTCATCCACTATTATGACTGGCGACCCTCATCCATTATTATGACTGGCGACCCTCATCCATTATTATGAATAGCGACCCTCATCCATTATTATGAATAGCGACCCTCATCCAGTATTATGACTGGCGAACCCCATCTACTATTATGACTGGCGAACCCCTTCTACTATTATGACTGGCGACCCTCATCCACTATTATGACTGGCGACCCTCATCCATTATTATGACTGGCGACCCTCATCTACCACTATTATGACTGGCGACCCTCATTCATTATTATGAATAGCGACCCTCATCGACCATTATGACTGGCGAACCCCTTCTACTATTATGACTGGCGAACCCCTTCTACTATTATGACTGGCGACCCTCATCCACTATTATGACTGGCGAACCCCTTCTACTATTATGACTGGCGAACCCCTTCTACTATTATGACTGGCGACCCTCATCCACTATTATGACTGGCGACCCTCATCCATTATTATGACTGGCGACCCTCATCTACCACTATTATGACTGGCGACCCTCATCCATTATTATGAATAGCGACCCTCATCCAGTATTATGACTGGCGAACCCCATCTACTATTATGACTAGCGACCCTCATCCATTATTATGACTGGCGAACCCCTTCTACTATTATGACTGGCGACCCTCATCTATCATTATGACTGGCGAACCCCTGCTACTATTATGAATGGCGACCCCCATCCATTATTATGACTGGCGAACCCTTTCTTCTATTATGAATAGCGACCCTCATCCACTATTATGACTGGCGAACCCCTTCTTCTATTATGACTGGCGACCCTCATCCATTATTATGACTGGCGACCCTCATCCATTATTATGACTGGCGAACCCCTTCTACTATTATGACTGGCGACCCTCATCTATCATTATGACTGGCGAACCCTTTCTCCTATTATGAATAGCGACCCTCATCTACCATTATGACTGGCGAACCCCTTCTACTATTATGACTGGCGACCCTCATCTATCATTATGACTGGCGAACCCCTGCTACTATTATGAATAGCGACCCTCATCCACTATTATGACTGGCGAACCTCATCTATTATTATCACTAGCGACCCTCATCCATTATTATGACTGGCGAACCCCTTCTATTATTATGACTGGCGACCCTCATCCATATTATGACTGGCGAACCCTTTCTACTATTATGAATAGCGACCCTCATCTACCATTGTGACTGGCGAACCCCTTCTACTATTATGACTGGCGACCCTCATCTATCATTATGACTGGCGAACCCTTTCTACTATTATGAATAGCGACCCTCATCTACCATTATGACTGGGGAACCCCTTCTACTATTATGACTGGCGACCCTCATCCATTATTATGACTGGCGAACCCTTTGTTCTATTATGAATAGCGACCTTCATCCACTATTATGACTGGCGAACCCCTTCTACCATTATGACTGGCGACCCTCATCCATTGTTATGACTGGCGACCCTCATCCATTATTATGACTGACGACCCTCATCCATTATTATGACTGGCGAACCCCTTCTACTATTATGACTGGCGACCCTCTTCCACTATTATGACTGGCGACCCTCATCCATTATTATGAATAGCGACCCTCATCCAGTATTATGACTGGCGAACCCCATCTACTATTATGACTAGCGACCCTCATCCATTATTATGACTGGCGAACCCCTTCTACTATTATGACTGGCGACCCTCATCTATCATTATGACTGGCGAACCCCTGCTACTATTATGAATGGCGACCCCCATCCATTATTATGACTGGCGAACCGTTTCTTCTATTATGAATAGCGACCCTCATCCACTATTATGACTGGCGAACCCCTTCTTCTATTATGACTGGCGACCCTCATCCATTATTATGACTGGCGAACCCCTTCTTCTATTATGACTGGCGACCCTCATCTATCATTATGACTGGCGAACCCTTTCTCCTATTATGACTGGCGAACCCTTTCTCCTATTATGAATAGCGACCCTCATCTACCATTATGACTGGCGAACTCTTTCTACTATTATGAATAGCGACCCTCATCTACCATTATGACTGGCGAACCCCTTCTACTATTATGACTGGCGACCCTCATCCATTATTATGACTGGCGAACCCTTTGTTCTATTATGAATAGCGACCTTCATCCACTATTATGACTGGCGAACCCCTTCTACCATTATGACTGGCGACCCTCATCCATTGTTATGACTGGCGACCCTCATCCATTATTATGACTGACGACCCTCATCCATTATTATGACTGGCGAACCCCTTCTACTATTATGACTGGCGACCCTCATCTACCACTATTATGACTGGCGACCCTCATCCATTATTATGAATAGCGACCCTCATCCAGTATTATGACTGGCGAACCCCATCTACTATTATGACTGGCGACCCTCATCTATCATTATGACTGGCGAACCCCTGCTACTATTATGAATAGCGACCCCCATCCATTATTAAGACTGGCGAACCCTTTCTTCTATTATGAATAGCGACCCTCATCCACTATTATGACTGGCGAACCCCTTCTTCTATTATGACTGGCGACCCTCATCCATTATTATGACTGGCGACCCTCATCCATTATTATGACTGGCGACCCTCATCCATTATTATGACTGGCGAACCCCTTCTACTATTATGACTGGCGACCCTCATCTATCATTATGACTGGCGAACCCTTTCTCCTATTATGAATAGCGACCCTCATCTACCATTATGACTGGCGAACCCCTTCTACTATTATGACTGGCGACCCTCATCTATCATTATGACTGGCGAACCCTTTCTCCTATTATGAATAGCGACCCTCATCTACCATTATGACTGGCGAACCCCTTCTACTATTATGACTGGCGACCCTCATCCACTATTATGACTGGCGAACCTCATCTATTATTATGACTAGCGACCCTCATCCATTATTATGACTGGCGAACCCCTTCTACTATTATGAATAGCGACCCTCATCTACCATTATGACTGGCAAACCCCTTCTACTATTATGACTGGCGACCCTCATCTATCATTATGACTGGCGAACCCTTTCTACTATTATGAATAGCGACCCTCATCTACCATTATGACTGGCGAACCCCTTCTACTATTATGACTGGCGACCCTCATCCATTATTATGACTGGCGAACCCTTTGTTCTATTATGAATAGCGACCTTCATCCACTATTATGACTGGCGAACCCCTTCCACCATTATGACTGGCGACCCTCATCCATTGTTATGACTGGCGACCCTCATCCATTATTATGACTGACGACCCTCATCCATTATTATGACTGGCGAACCCCTTTTACTATTATGACTGGCGACCCTCTTCCACTAATATAACTGGCGACCCCCATCCATTGTTATGAATAGCGACCCTCATCCAGTATTATGACTGGCGAACCCCATCTACTATTATGACTAGCGACCCTCATCCATTATTATGACTGGCGAACCCCTTCTACTATTATGACTGGCGACCCTCATCTATCATTATGACTGGCGAACCCCTGCTACTATTATGAATGGCGAACCCCATCCATTATTATGACTGGCGAACCCTTTCTTCTATTATGAATAGCGAACCTCATCCACTATTATGACTGGCGAACCCCTTCTCCTATTATGACTGGCGACCCTCATCCATTATTATGACTGGCGACCCTCATCCATTATTATGACTGGCGAACCCCTTCTACCATTATGACTGGCGACCCTCATCCCCTATTATGACTGGCGACCCTTATGATCAATATAGCCTCTTCCTTTTTATGACTAGCGACCCTCATCTAGTATTATGAATTCCGACCCTCATTGTTGATTATGACTGGCGATCCTTATGATCAATTACCCTTATGGTCCATTATGAATAGCAACCCTTATCTTGCATTATGAAAATCGGACCTTATGACCCATGGTCCTTATGACCTTATGACTAGCGACCCCTTTTGCCTATTATGACTAGCGAGCTTTTGGGTATAGGATTTTACACGTTATGACTAGCGGTCCTTATGACCAGTTAGTATTATGACTTATGGTCCTTATGACTGACGGGCTTATCCCTAGACTTACAAGTCAAACAATATCTGTACTTCGACTTCGTCGGAAGTCGAAGGTGTTTTTTCATCAGGCTATGAGTCAATAGAAGCTGAATCGACGATGAATGAATCAAAGGATTTATCAAAAGGGTTGACAAGGAGCTCGAATCTTAGAGGAAACCCGCATGTATTGATTAATGGGTTAGAAGAGGCATATTCAACTATATCGGATGCTCCACCAAGACTACTTATTGCTGTTGATCTGCATAGTAGACCTTTGCCAAAGTGTCCAAAAAGTTCGCTAAGCCTCCACGCTTTGAATGACTTTCCCCCATCAGATGGGGGAATGGCTGAAGAAGTCAGCACCAACCACAGCACCAATGATACCAATGAAGCTTATGAAGACATGAACGGAGGACAATCATTTCCTCAAGAATTTCCTCAGTATTTCGGGGTTGGGAATGAAAATGGTACTGCTACATCGTTGGAACCTAAGGAGAATTCGCATCAATCCTCTTGTACCAGGGATACCTTGAATAAGGACGCAACTGAGGTTTCAGTATGCTCGGGAATGATTAAACATTCGTTACGCTGTAAACACACTGATGCTACCAAATGCTCTGAACAACCCCAATGTACTGAAGGATATGTTGAAATGAAAACAATATCAGATGGCCCTCCATTTTTCGATATGAAGGGCCTGAGTGATATCCAAGACCCAGTATTTGATTTCACACCGCTCTGAAGGCAGTATTATCGATACTATGAAAAGTTCCCATCAGTACAAGAAGAGCAATCTTCACAACATTCTTGACATAAACACTGAATAGGAATAATGGTATATCGCTGTTATAACGAGTTAAGGTGTAGATTTTTTAATCTCTTCATAAACATGTCTAACGCGCGTTATCTAATATTTGTATAAACGAAAAAAAAATGAAGTGAAATACTAACCCTCCTCCCAACAAGGAAATAGAGCAGTAAAAGAGGCATCCGGCGTGCAGGCGCTGTTTATACTACTCTTGAAAAAATATATATGTATGTCAGGTATATGAATATGCTTGAGAGTACATCATGAAACCACTTTAAGGAAATGCTACCAGCTTGGTATTTGCTGATTTCAAACTTGAGGCACAAACACATTTCTTAATTAAAAGAGTTCACCACAAGTAATCTACGTGGTTCAATCAGTATATAATTGTCATGATATTTGTTTTTTGTGTACACATGTAAGGGGGTTGTTTGATGTCAAAGAAACCAAAACTGCTCGTGTATAAAGTAACATTGTATAATTTTGTATAAAATGGATGGGAGGGGTTGCAGGGGGCATTTTCCCCCAAAATTTGAAACTTATTTTTGTACCAAAAAAATCGCACTTTTCATCCAAAAGTGTCCACGAAATCCCTCAATTTCACTTTATGAAAAGCATCCCCACGAAAAGATCGATTGGTTCGCTCCCTCACTTGCAAGTTTCTTCGAATTTCACTTATGCATGGTTGATCAGCTAAGAAAAAAAAATCAGCGTAAGGCCATGAACATACAGTATAGAGACACAAGATACTCGTAGTATGCCTGCATGTTAGACAGTAACAATTCTGTAATTGTAAATACAACTAGCATCAAGTGCTCAGCACCAAAGGCCAAAGTGTAGGACTATTGGCAATAATGAAATTACTATTTGGTAGTACATATGTTTTATATATACCATGTATACACTAGGATTTGTAGGAAATTATGCCTGAAATGTGAAATACTCTCACTGACGTATTATTGGCAAAGCAGAAGATTTGACACGATTTCTAATCAGTTTGTACCTTTACTTACCATGAATGAATAATTGAAGTACACAGCAAAAACTGTGGTGTTAACCGGTTTACATAGAGGACCACACCAGTTATTTTACACCGGTGTTAAATTGCTGGTGTTAGTTTTACACCTACAGGTGTTATTACAACACCTTTTGTTGTTACATTTACACTCTTTGGTGTTATGTTTAATCTCTAGGGTGTAATTTTAACACCTCAGGGTGTGGTCCTCTATTAACACCAATTTGGTGACAGCTTTAACATCGTAGTTCTTATAGTGTATAAGAATGTAATACTATAAGATAAATGTAAAAAACGGAGTGTAATAATGTTAAAATAGTTAGACATGCATAGTTACGTAATTTTGTTCTACATGTGTCTAAAAGTGTAAAAGAAAAGGGACATTCTATTAAAAAATGCCATCGTGTAAAATTGTTTGCAACCTGCACTGTAAAAAGTCCTCCAGTTTTGTTTACACCAAGCCCAACCCAACGGTGTGTCATTTTACTGAAAATCATATTGACTTAAAACTCTATATACGAATAAATAAGTTACAAAATTGTCTAAACTCTGATTAGTTTTAATGAGTTTGGAAATGCAGGATCCGATGAAGTCACACACTCTACGTTTCTTAAGACCACGAAATATATCCATCCCTTCTCTGATAAATCATGGGCTGCCTAAATATCTTGAAGATGTGAAATCATTTTTTTTTATTATTCAGTCGAGCGCTTTTGCATTCTCAAAATTATATTTTATCTAATACAAAAGAAATTTTTTGCATATTCCTTAAAATCAAACATGCCTCAGATATTCATAAGATTTTTAGAATTGTACTGTCGGGATACTTGTATATAAAATCAATTTACTGTTTGGGTGTAATCAAAATGGCACATGGGACACTCGGAGACAGCCCTGAAGTAGATGCATTCTATCCATGTTATCACTACATTTTTGTTTTGATGTACTCTTTGTGATAATGCAGCTTTTCTACGAATTAAAATTATTTGTTTAATTCTTTAATACAATATTGTGTACCAAACTTTTTTTTATCTTTCGTTGGAATGACGTGTGTGAGTGACTGAATAAACGATTTACTATATATACAAATCTAATTAGGAAGAAGTATTTCACTCTGAAAGGCAGAGATGCACAGGAGAAGAAAGAGGACGAGAGAGAACTTAAGAGACACAAATCATAGTGTTCATGGTGTCACAACGGAAAAAAAGAGGTCTGACTGGTTAAAAGATTGCCCCAAAATATCTGCTGGATTGTGAAAAATTCATCTTTGAGTTTTTTTTTATTATTTCACTTTTCACTCTTCTGTTAAGTGTTCGAGACATTCATGTATATTGTTCAAAAATATGCTTTTCAATCCCCTAGAATTATGCTAAATGCTCCTACAATTATGTTTGACTTTCTAATATTGTGACAAGAATATTCCTAAATTCAAGACATAGTATTCATGACTAAAGCACACACACACATCCACCCTCACCCTCCCAAGCACAATAACTAGGGAAACGTTGGGGACAGTATAGTAGCCAGGGCTAACCTTTGTAATGTTAAGTGTGTGTTTGCGAGCGAAGCGAGCGATCAAAATGTTTTAAACTGTTATTACATAAATCAAATTTTGTGATAGATTTTGACATATAATATTCGGATAATAATATCTAATTCAATGTTTTCTCTTTCCTTTTCTTGGTCGTGAAATATGTATCAAAGTAATGAGAAGTTGACTTTGTGTTACATCAAGATCTTGATTGCATTGCAAATATGCGGGGCCAAAAATACAAAGAAAATCATGATAATGAATATTTAAAAAAGGTCTGGTAAAATGACAGGAGAAGCAACCGTGGGAAAGACAACTGGAAACCGAAACTACGTCTTGCTGGAGAATGACAGCCTAGGCCTTGTTAGCACTTAAATTCATATAAAAGAGAGAACAATACTGAAAGAAACAGATCAATGGAAATGAGAGATAGATCGAATTAATAATCAAAAGTTTATGAGCCCTTAAGTATTAAAATGAGTATTTCTCGTGCAGGTCCTCCTCTTGGCAGTGCGACCAAATTAGCTATGTGATATCGCACACGTACAACTTTCCATTTATTTTATATTATATACAAATTTATATATATATTTCACTTAAAGTTTCTCTTTTATTTCTAGTTTCTTGAAAGATTCATCAACATTCTCTGACCGATAATTTATTAGATCTGACAACTTTCCTTGATTCTGATTGGCTGAGAGGCACTGTCACTATGTTAAATGTCGGATGAAACAGGACTTGTTAGATAAAACATCAGGGCATTTCATGAAAGATTCCCCTGGTGTTCTTTTTTTTTGGGGGGGGGGGGGTGACACAATTATGTTCCTGCAACATTTGCTCCTGTTTTTAAAGACCCAGATATTTGTTTGGCTCTTATTTGGGACTACAATGTCAGAAGAATTTGTTACACGTAATAATGGATGCAGATAGAATTAGCTGTGGCAAATATACAGGAAATAAATACATTAAAAAAGTATTCCAAATATAGATTTCATAAACTCAAGCTTGCAGGAAAAGATATTTATGATTCAACTATGTAATAAAAGTGAAAAATAAAATAAAATGCACATCCGAAAATTCAGCCAGTTTTTCTGTGTACGTACTAAAGAATAACAACGCTTTAACGCAATACGACGGTCACGGTCTTGACGTTGGTGCACGACACGCAAAAGAAAGCAATTTTTGAAGGCCAATAGTTGGAGCCCTTCTGAAGCAAAATAAGTTGGTAAGAGGTTAAAATGCATAGTTTGCATTGCTGCGTTTAGTATTGTTTATTGGCTTTCGATTGGTATATGATTTGTCAAATTCATTTTTCGGTCAGTTCTGGTCTTAAATATCTCAGATGGCATAGTGTTAGAGTTAGGATTGTAGTAGAGTTTTAGGTCCAAAATCATGTAAAGGTGAGGATTGGGCTTTGGTTTGTAGGTTAGGTTTGATGTTTTTCTTATCAATGTCATAGAGAGAAAGGGGAGGGACAAAAAAGGGAAACCCAACTTTTGCATCTTTTCATATGAACATTTTAGAGTAAGTAATAACAAAAATAACTTCATGTTTCTCCTTAGAGTCAAATCTTAACTGGATGGTATCTAGGACCATGCATTACTGAGAGCGATTGTTTTGAAAATATTGCGCAATAATGCTCTAGGTTAACACATCAACGATTTTATAATCCCTCTTTGTTCTTCATATTCCGTTTCTGTTTTCATCATCGAACATTCTGCTTTGAAAATGTAGATTAAATTCTATTCGAACGCATACACACTAAGAAATTCGGGTTCAACTTTACACCCTAGGGGTGCAAAGGCTTGTCCCTATACGAGCACCCCTAGCGGTGCACACGTACACCCCGAATATGGGTGTACAGTGTGCACCCCTATTTTGGGTGTCCATCTGCACCGTAGAGGGTGTACACGTAGACCCTCAGGGTGCATTATGTACCCCCACCCAAAATAACAAAAAGATTGTCGAGACTTCAGGTCCATTCACTTTCTGTATCGATTTTTTAGTTACCTTAAGTGGGACTCGAACTCACCTCTTTCTATCTGTAGTCAAGATTCTTCCCGCCATGCCAGCGAGAGGTTCTGAGAGTGGATGAGGTATGATCCAATTCTATCTTGGACTTATAGTTGTGGTTCAACTTTAGCTCTATTTACTGTTTCTCCAAATGTATACGTAATCGAATGTGTTTTTGAAAAAAAATTTTAAAAAAAATGATTTCACTTAATAGGCAAAGTGACATGTGTTAGTGCATTGTTATTTCGGGTAGTCTTCGATCACAAATCAACTTTATCTATACCATACGTCTATCAGCGAGACTGGTGGGGTGCACGCAAAGAGTACAGGGATGTACGTCAGACAGGGACTCTCGCATAAGAGCGAACTTGCACCTCAATGGTTTTGCCACGTGTACGCACGTATCGTACACCCCATTTGCACAGGGATTTCTTAATGTGTACAGCTCATTTTCCAAGTGACATTGACAGAAGAAATACATAATTAAATTCTTCAAAGGCAAACACTCCCAATTTACATTTTCGCGGGGAACCCTTCCTCTATTATACTACTTTTCTGTACAATGGTGCTCTGTGATGCTCGGTCATAAAAAAACTGAAAGGTATGTTTTGAATGATGATAAATTATACTGTACTTTCAAGCCCTGTAAGTTATTTGATTATTAATTGGGCTTTTTTTTTTAATGACAGATGGTCATGAATGTTAGGTTTCACTTTTTATCGGCTTTCCCCTGACATCTCTACCTTAAATTGAAACAGAAACGTATGATCTGCTCAGCATAAAAAGATGTAAGAATGCGCAAAAGTTATGAAATTTTAGTTTGAGATAAAAAAAATTATAATAATTTGACGTATGTAGCTGAATTAGCTAATATATTATGAAATAGACCTAGTCCGTTCAGCCGGATTGAAGAGCGCCACCATACAAGTCAACCAAATGGAATCCAGAGAAACAATCTTTGAAGAGCGCCATCATATTCAGCTACTACTACTACTGCTGCTACTACTACCGCTGATCCTGTATGCAGATCTGGTGGGTGCACAAGCTGTTCGTAACGATTGGTAATCCTTTCTTGTGGTAAATGATATGCACGAAGATGTTCATTGGTCATGATTTAGCGCGTAAGGAAGGTTCACTAGTCGTTGTTATAGTCATGATAGTCGCCAGTGATTGAAACTTCACGCCATTGGGACCCTACACACTACACATGCACCCCCACACACACCTACCCACCCACACTCACCCATACACACACACCCTCACGCTCACGTACCCACAAACTCATCCCCAGCCCACGCACCTACACACCATCCCTCACGCGCGCGCGCGCACACACACTTTTTTTTTTTTTTTTTTTTTTTTAAACAAGTGCACACCTAATTACCAATAATGCATACAGCATTTCCATTATTTGAAAGCAGGATAAAAGAGCATTGCAGATTAAATGCCTTGCTCACGGGCATAGGTGCCAAGGCCGGGGATCGAACCCCGGACTTTCCATGTATAGCCAGGCGCCTTAGACCACTCGGCCACGGCACCTCATGCACACCCTGATGCACACACACCCTCATGCACACCCTAACGCACCCTCACCCACACATACTTTTAGGGATCATACCATCACTCAAAACCGGAATAGCACTTCTATCTTGATATTTTATGTGCTTAAGGTTTGGAAGATATTCAATCGCCCTCGGCATTGTCGTCGTCACACATCGCATGAAATGTGTATTCCCGAAGTGAAATTATCGTGGGAGAGCTAGGGCATCATTTCGTTGTCCTCTCGCACCGTGTCTCAATGTGTGATTTTGTTTGGTCATCTTAATACATGTTTCCTTTGCCAACATTACCCTTAAAAAAATCTCTTAAAATGTGTTCCTTATCAATGTATTACCAGTGGAGGTGGTTGTGGGAGGGGAGTATTGAGACATTATTTCAACTTTTTAATAATTATGTTTTACATTTTTAACTGCTCGAACTACAATTCATATCCTGCGTTTTCATCATATTGACCCCCCCACTTCACGGGATAGCGAACTTAGCTTTCTCAGAACTGTATAATTATAGCCCTCTTTCTACTGAGAACTTCTCTAGTCGATTAGATAGTTAAAAGGGAAGTTCACTGTGACAAAAGCAGAACAGATATAACATATCATTTTAAGTTGATAAGTAAGATTTCGTGAAAATAAAAAAAAGAATGTGTTTTTTTTTGCTTTAAAGGAAACCAGCCAACTTATACATATCCACTTATTATGTCATCACAATTTTACGGATATATGACTAATTTTTTTCAAGGTTTCAGTCGTATTAAAAAGTGATTTAATTGTCATTTATATGAAATAAAGAGTCAAGAAAGCCAGATTCACCCCGCAGTTTCATTTATGATTTTACTTGACAAGTTTTATGCGCTTGAAAATTTGGTAGTGCTTACAGCAGAGCTTGTACATCATTTTTAAATTCATATTCAAATTTGTTTCTGTGCGAATACATGCTTTTCGCGGTAAGTATCTCGCTTTTCCATGCATTCTTCTGTTAGGGCATGGGGTTTTCCGTTCTAAGTTTCAGTTCCAGATTTTTTTCTAACTAATTTTCAACAAAATCTACAGAGTTCATGGAAATATCCTTTAAATAACCATTTTAACTGAGAAACAAACATGTGACCTAGATATGAATATACAAACTTTAGAGATAAAGAATTATAGATCAAGAAACATTTGCAGCACAAAAATATGTCATCCTGTTTGAAACGGAGAGGAGTATTTTTGACGCTCTGCTTGTAATGATAAAGTTTATAAACTGAGAGAACAATTTTACTCGTACGTTTAGTAATAACACGTTCTAATACTACAATAGAATTCGTTCATGTCATATCGTAATTACAGTGTTGCTCTTTAAAGTGATAATTGTAATCGAACTAAATAAGACAAATTATTGAAATAGCAGAAAAAAATATGCAGATATGTAGTGGAAGTTTTGTCAATATATTAATCCAATAAATTTATTTCAAATCATACATGTTTTGGCACTATAATATAACAACAAAAATCAAAATATCAAAATGTAGGCTTAGATCTCTGCAACAAAGTGTGTCACACTATGTGAAAGTGAAGCACTCTCAGTATTCACATGGTCATTCCACTCCGATAAATTGGATAAATTTTTGACACTACAGTACACAGTGTGTCATCACTGTTTTTAATACCCGTAGCAAATCATGGCCCTAGGAACGATTTTTTTTTAAACAGGGGGTGCTGCCGATGTAAATTTCAAAAGCAAATAAAAAAAAAAGTTTGCAATACGAAATGAAGGTCATTTTGGTTGCAAGTTATGTGACAATCATAAAAAAAATGGTTTCACTACAAAATGAAGGTCATGTTGGTTGCATTTTTTCCCCATTTTGTCACACCTTCCAAACAATACGCGCAGCCCGCCCCCCCCCCATCCCCCAGGAAAATCTTGGGGGTGCTTCAGCGTCTCCAGCACCCCCACTTCCTAGGGCCATGTAGCGAATCAACCACAGACTAAAAAAGGGTGCAAAACGTCATACAAATGTAAGCAATCACATTGTTTTCAGAGGGCCCTTCCACTGCGATAGAGTAGAACACTGTGATTTAAAGCATATCTTTAATTTTGGGAAATCCCCAAAGAAAATTATCCTAAAATATTATTAGATCGTATGTATTTGTGTGCCCTAAAACGTTCACGATGTAAAGGCATGAAAATAATAAAATGTATTTTATGGATAAATCTAGTGATTTTACAACGAATTATATTTGGATTTGGTTCCCGATAAGAACAAAATACCTGCGTATTTTGTTTGTATATTTAACCCTATCTAGGCCGGGCTCCGAGCCCCCCCCCCCCCCTCAGCGTGTCACGCGATATTTTCGCTGCGCATATTTCTTTGACCGCGCTGCTCGCTAACTTTTTACTTTCAACTCTTACGCAACTTTTGAGACCAATTTTGCGTCACCCGAGTACGGGTTCCGAAATTACGCAACGTTATGTAAGTGCATGTCAGACCAAAAATTGCTCAAAAACTTGATTTCGTGTACAAAGTCAATGTAAATTGTGTTTTCAACCAAAAATTATAAATGTATCATTATTTTAGTTTTGCTGGTCTAAATGTATGTATTTTATGCTGTTTATGATCTTAGAAGAGTCCCCAACGAATTTCATTGAAAAAAACAATGAAAAACAAAGGGTCCAAAAACAAAAACAAAACTAAAGAAATTGAAAAAAATATACAGTACATAAGAAATTGATCTCATATCACATTTTTTTTTCATGTAAACTTGCTAAGAACACCACAAAGAGTTTCATTGCCAAAAATTTGAACATTTGGAGCTTTATTTATGGAGCTAGAGGAAAAAGTATGATTTCGCATACTAATTATGGATAAATTAGCATAATTACTTAATAACAATTCGCATGAAAGAAATTACTATACAATTTTGTATCGTAATATGAACTCCCAAAATACCCTGGCCTAGATTAAAACCTAGGTTAAAACCGCCTTTTCAAACAACAGAAGGACATAATCTTTGTCTGTAGTTTCCATATTCAATTTACTGCATGTGTAAACAAAAAGAGTGCTCAACATGCTTAAAAGGGTTACTTGAATATTAAATTAAAATATTACCGAGAGAGGGCATAACTGCCAAACTCAAATTTTTATGGCTGAAACAGAAATGCACTATTCAAATTCTAAGCGGTGAAAGGACATCCAATGACCACTAAACTCTTGTAATATCGTGAATATGGGAATGTTAAATGATACTTAAGTGTAACCAATATTACTGACCATTTACCAAAGCGGTAAGTCTTTAAGCACCGTGTTTAAGTATTCACACTATTGAATCACGGTGTACCACAATGTTAAAATGTGTGTTCCAACATATCGTCATGGAATGGCTGTGTTAACACGACCAATATTGAAACATTGTTTGTCGCACTGAGTTCCACAGTGTGGTGACTATGTGTTTACCTGGCTGTCTCCATTTAAAGGCGCATTTTTGGAGGAGCCAGCCAATCTTGGTCGCGTAGAAGGGCGACCAATAACTCCCGATAACTGGTTGGTGGAATGCAGGCGAACTACACCGGGGTTTCCCCTACTCTTATTCGAATAGTGCAGTGGGTTCTTATGGTGTAATGGTGGTGACTCTTCTCTATACGGGGCATCCATTGAACGTCCTCTCCGAGGGACGGAGTGTTTTTCAACATAGCCTGCATCTATGAAACAGGGGAGAGACGTTTACACACAACGTACATGGCTTCAGTCATCCACCCGGGTGGACTCGAACCCACGATCTTTGCTTCGACGGGCAGACACTTTACCGACTGAGCCAACTTCGCTCTATTAATGGTGTTTTTTCCCGCATGAAAAAAATGACAAAATCATTCATAATATAAAAAAATATATTCATCCTAAAAAGCAGTTTGGCTTATTCTTTACATATCACTAACAGTAATGCCATGGTCACATTTGTTCTACGGCGGCCGTAAGGCGAGTCGAAAACAGCCGTTTTAACATTTTTTGTCCAACTACATATAGGTGGTTTGAATCAAAATTGATAAAACGGCTGTTTTCGACTCGCCGTACGGCCGCCGTAGAACAAATGTGACCATGGTATAAGGAGCAAACATTACAAAAGGTGCGACACAATAATTCAATAGACATGAAGAAATAGTAATAACATTTGACGATGCTGACTGGGGACTCACATTATTATGCAGTGGAATGAGAATAAACGGAGCAGTAAACTACTCGAAAGTACATATTATATTCTAACTTTTCTCTTTGTCAGTTTGTTGAAAAAATATCAATATACAAACCAAAAAAGGAAAGAAAGGATACTTATAACAAGATGATGAACAGGCAATGCTTGACAGGAACTTAAACATGTTCATTGCTGCATGATTTATCACACTTATTGAATAGATATTGTTAGTAAAAAAAAAAGTTTGCCCACTACCCTCTCCAACAGACAAACAAATATATGGTTATTGCAGAACAAGACAAAATAACAATATTAATTGCATTCTCCCCACCACCCAATGCACCCACACACACCCACTCATACCCCACAAACACGCACTTATTAATGTTTTCATATTTTTTTATGTTTAAGAATCGCTTATGTCACACTTATAACTTCCATCTATTTAACCACTCCCGCAGAACCCCACCCCTTTACCCCTTCCCATTTGTTTTCATTATACGTGGCAAAACCAAAATCGGGGGGGGGGGGGGGTTGTAAGCACAGGCATGAGCTACATATGCACATTGCCTTTTGCCTTACTTGTCTTATCTGAAGCGAAAATTAAAACCAAAATACAACTCCAATTCTGATTCAAATCAGAGTTCTGGGATCTCTGCGTTACGGAAATAAAGACGCTTCCCGCTGCCCAGTTCCATATTACCCTGCGATAGTATCCCTGGGTACGCCAAGCTGAAAGGTTGACTGAGAGACTTGCCTGTAAGATCCCCTCTCTTTTATTCAAACCAATGCTTACAGGCCAAAATGCTTTCACTTGAAGACCTGGATACTAGATCCTCGTACATTCGCTCCTATTACATCGAGCACCAGAGAGACTCAAGCAAGCTTTGTAAGTCATCAGAAGATCATATTTTGGTCTGGTTTCCATAGACGTACCATTCTCCACTTATTTTCATAGGTAAGGCAAAACGCTTGTTTTTGTGTTTTTTAGCCTAAAACTGGTATTCAATTTGTTTTAGTACCTGGAAAAAACCAACTGGAGACATTTCGTCCGTATTTCGTCAACATTTATTGAAAGTAGTATTAAATGATATAAAGCGTTAAAAGAAACATCGTTCCGATGAATAAGCGCTATATTCAAAACGAATTATTATTATTATTATAATTATCAAACACTTTCTGCCATGGAACCTTCTTAAGGTATTGGGATGAAAGAGAAAATGGCTTTACTGTATTTATAAATTCATTGTGCTTCAGGTTTTTTTTTTTATACAAATGAAGATTTGCAAATTATGCTGCAATTATTTACTTTGTTTTTATGTCATTGATTTTGGATGAAATCTTTAATAAGCACATGTTGAAAAAAAGTGTGTATGTGTGTGTGTGTGTGTATATATATGTATGTATGTATATATATATATATTCGGTAGATATTCCACGTGTTGGGGTAATATTAAGAGAAACAAGGTTGAAACTTTTATGCTTTAATCCAACTTCAATACATTTTGTTGGATTAAAGCATTAAAGCTTCAACCTTGTTTCTCTCTGTGTGTGTATGTATGTATGTATGTATATATATATATATATATATATATATATATATATATATGCATTTTTTATTTTATTATTTTTTTGCGGAAATCATTTCTTCTTTTTCATATCAGTTTCCAATTGAATGAGTTCAAAGTTTCAATCGTACATGTGGGCCTATATGACAAAGGTAATAATAGGATGAATCTTAAACAGTACTTAACATATTAGAATAGGTAGGGATGCGGTTTCACGAGAAGTGAGCTGACAGAGTGCCTCCTCACGCTGTCTCTATAATACCGCATGCTAAGAACCATAAGGTCCGTGGTTCTAGTCCCACAACATCACTCGTGTCGTGCTGAAGTAAAGGCCACCACACACACGCCACTACTTACGACTGTTCCTTTAAAAACCACTATCCTATTTTGGAGCAAATCGATTTTTGCTTATTTTCTGAAAATTTGAATGAAAATTACTTAATATGAGGTTAAAATTGACTGAAAAAATACTACATTAACATTGTTTGATGATTGTACGCCTTTTGGAGTAAATGCCAAATTTATAGCATAGTCGCAGATTTCAAGTATTCGTACGATGATTTAGAACATTACACAATAAGATATTCTATGTCTCAATATTAGCATAAAATTCTACGACGTTTTTTTTAAAAGAATCGGGTCGCAGACCAATCAAAAGGTATTGGATGTCCTATAGTCATCCTCTGAGACTACTGCTGACGTTACGCGTAATAGCAGTAGACTCGCGTAAAGTTGAATACAAAAGCTGCAGCGTCTGCCTCGACTAATTCCATTGCTACTCAAAAAAATCAAGCGAATTAAGGGATTATTTCTTTTTCCTCGTATGTCAAATTCGATGGATATGGCATAAAATTTTGTTAACATGATAACCATTCTCTCTTTTAAAGTGATTGGTTAACATTTGTTTGACTTTTAAAAAATCTGAGCTAGAAGGTCACACTTGTCACTTGTGTCTGTGATATGTTACAACAATGAAGCCCAGAAAATCTTGCGTTCAAGAATAATTATTTAGTGCTTCAAAAATTGAAATATAAAGTGACCGGAAACACCATCTTAATTTCATCCCATACACTTATGTGTACTATTTAGGTGTCTATAACACACCTATTTACAAAATCGGGGTTCGCCTTGTAGTTTTAGCTTTTCCTTCTCAATAATGGTTGTTTTCGGGGTTTATTAGTTCTAATACATGCACTTGTACACATTTTCATCTTGGTTTGAGATTTTTTTAAATCAGCTGCTCACAAAGTTAAACAATACCTTTAATTGTTTCTCATTAGGAAGGTGTATTCATGCACGGAGTCCTGATAGTCAGGGGTCTTAGGCCCGAAATTTGAAGTTTTGGGGACAGAGTTTACAAAAGCACCAAACTTTCCCTATGTTACTATTAGGTCAATAGCTTTATTTTTTCCCACAGAACATGGTGCTGAAAATTGCATCTTCATGCAAAAATATGCTAATTTATGTAAATTAGCAGTAATTTATGCATGAAAGCCATATGCCAATAGGAATTAATTAATAAAAGTTAATAAAAAGAAACCAAACTTTAGGAAAATGTCTATCAGGTCAATAGCTTTAATTTTTCCCACAGAACATGGTGCTGAAAATTGCATCTTCATGCAAAAATATGCTAATTTATGTAAATTAGCAGTAATGCATGAAAGCCATATGCCAATAGGAATTAATTAATAAAAGTTAATAAAAAGAAACCAAACTTTAGGAAAATGTCTATCAGGTCAATAGCTTTAATTTTTCCCACAGAACATGGTGTTGAAAATTGCATCTTCATGCAAAAATATGCTAATTTATGTTAATTAGCAGTAATTTATGCATGAAGCCATAATGCCAATAGGATTTGATTAATAAAAGTAAATAAAGAGATACCAAAATTTAAGAAAGTCTCTTTTAGGTCAATAGCTTTAAATTTCCTTATCAAACATGATATTGAAAATTGTGTCTTCATGCAAAAATATGTTAATTTATGTAAATTGGAAGTCGATTTATGCATGAATAGTAAAAATTAGTAAAAAGGAATAAAAGGAAACCAAACTTAAAGAAATCTCTATCAGATCGATAGCTTTATTTTTTCTTATCAAACGTGCTATTGAAAATCCCGTCTTCATACAAATATGCTAATTTATGTAAATTAGCAATTATTTTATATGTATAAATTAGTCCCATTCCAATGGGTATAAACAGTGGAAAAGGGGCCAAACTTTTGAAGTACCTTTATTAGCTCAAAAGTTTCAATTTTACCAGCAAAACATGCTATTGAAAATCATATTTCCATGCAAAAGTGTGTTATATTATGTAAATTAAAAATAATATATGTATGAAGCTATATTCTAATGATTAAACAAATATTACATAAAGCATATAGCCGAATGCCAACCCAAACAGTAGCAAAAATCGAGCCAGAGCAGGCAAGAATCGAGTCAGAGCAGCCAGAATCGAGTCGAATCAGTAGCCCGAATCCTCTGATTATTGCCAAATGACGATGTGAATAACGACCCTAATCGAACGACTCTGCCCGAATTCGCCAAGTACGCCACCGAATTTCCCGAAAATGCGCCAGATTCTTTCGAAATGGGCTTACCGATTCGGCAGCTATTTGGATGCCATTTTTTCTAATTTCTGGTCAATTCGTGTCGTCTATTTTCTTCTTTGTATTCGAGTAATGATTCGTATGATATGGGAGGCAAGAGTCGGACCTTTACTCTACGACTGATACGAATAGGTCTTAATCTTCCCAGAGTACCCCCAAATGCCTCCCAAAATCCAACCGAATTCCATCGGAATACATCCCGATGTGGCCCGAATGGAATTTGTCGTAGCCACATTCGGGAGTATTTTGGAGGTATTCGGCTGGTTTTGACCATTTTCATAACGAGCCGAATTCCTCCAAGAATATCTCCTAATCCCTCCTGAACTTTCCTGCATTCGGGAGGGGAGAACAGAGTGCTCCAAAGTCCATCCTTATGTGTATTCGGATGGATTTGCTGATTTGGTTCCGGTTTAACCCATGTTTTAAGTAGGCAATCCATTTCTAGATGACAAACCAGAATAGGATGCAACTGTGGTAAACAGTCTCTGCAAACATTCAGATGATAACCAAAGTACAGTCGCAAGAATACATTACGTCAGTCCTGGTTTAAGCTAGGTTTACACCAAAATCTAATTCTCCCGAATAAATTCGGACTGATTCTGCCTGATTCACATGGATTAGAGAAGTTCCCCCAAATAGAGAAGAATGGGTCCTGAATATGTCGCGATTCAGCGTAGAATCGCCAGGAATTGACCAAATCAATTTTGGCCATCCCCCAAAAAGCAGAATGCCAACACGAATAGTGGAAGACAGTGGTTCGGGACAGTTATGTCCAGAAATAAAACAAATCGTCCGAATCTGTCCAGACTCCAAATGCCTCCCCCAATCCAACCGAATGTCACCCGAATACATCTCAAATGTGGCCCGAATGAAATTTGTTTTGGTCACATTCGGGAATATTCTGGAGGGTATTCGGCTGGTTTTGAACATTTCAAAATGAGCTGAATTTCTCAACGAACGTTCCCGAATTTTCTCGCATTTACGAAGGCAAAACAGAATATTACTGAAACCACCAGAATACGTGTATATGGATGGATTCGCAGCTGATTCGGTTCCGTTCTAACCCTAGCTTTAAGCAAAGGGTTACACCAAAACCAAATTCGGATCAATTCTGCTCAAAATGGCCTGGATTCAATACTTATTCATCTCGGATTCGGGGAGCTCCCGGAATCGATTCGGAAGGATTCGGGACTATTCTGTTCTCCCTCAACATCGGGACATTCGTGGAGGGATTCAGCTTGTCTTGAAATGTTTAAAACCAGCCGAATATCCTCCAAAATACTCCCGAATGTAGCCATGACACATTTTATTCGAGCCACATTCGGGATGTATTCGGATGGAATTCGGTTGAATTAAATTTGGGGAGGCATTTGGACAATTATTTTAGGAAGTCAGTAGCTCTGATTCGGGAACTATTCCAGACCGAATTGACTCTGATTCGGTCTAAAATTGATTTGGAGAATTTTGTTTTGGTGTTACTTAGTTTTAGAGATAGAGATCAATTCATTAGCCAATAAAGAAAAATCACTGAAATTATTCAGGTCACCATCAAGGGACGACAGAAAAAGAAAAAGGATCAGGTCTCTTTGCTCAAATCTGATGTGTCCCTGTTCTAAAAAAAATGTACATTGTTGTCAGAGGGCAGACTTGGACAGCTTTTTCTGACATGAGAATCATCCATATACCCTCCTCTTTCTGACAGGGGAAAACTCTACTTGGGAAAGAAAACTGACCTCTTGATTTGCTTTGTAAAGAAAGATGAAATACTGTTTCTCTTTTCCATATGATTTCGGGTTTTTTTTTATTGTGAAAGGGGTATGCACAAGATTTATAATTTGCATAAATTTGCATTTTAAACATGATACCCTCCTCTGGTTGCATGGAAAGTCACCATAATGAATGAATTGTGTTACAGTGTCTCATATGCATGGTGTTGTGCTCGTCCCTCGGTTCAAAACCTCAAAATATGATAGTTGATGAATTTTACACATATTTGCATAAATTTTGCATAAATTTGCATTAATTAACATTGAAAATTGATTCTTATTCTGGAACTGTATAGAATCAATCTAGATTTGATGCCCCATCAAAATAAATCCAAAATACCCCCCCCCCCCAAAAAAAAAAGAAATAGGCTTCTATAGAAATGTTTAAGTCTGTACTATACACATACAGTAATTTACGGTGAATAGTGTGATTTTGCATAATTTTGCATAAATTAGCACTATGAAATATGATTCCAGTCATTGATATCGAGGCATCCTATCAAGAATTAATGCTTTTGATACCGGTGACACAATATGGAAAAAAATGTGATTTTGACAATTCTATATGTCGACATATGATAAAATATGTGTTTTTACATATCATTTGCATAAAATTTGCATAAATTAACCTTAAGAATTGATTGATATTCACCAATGTTTTAAAAATCGACCTGCAGTTGAATATTTAGCAAAAGAAGACCCAAATACACAAAAATTGGGCATTCAAAAATTATTTTTAGTGAGAAATGGCGAATTATGAGTTTTTTGCATAAAATTTGCATAAATTAGCATTTAAAAATAGGGTGCCCTTCACCGATTTGGGGGCACCCTATCTAGAATTAATGCTTTTGATACCAGGAACCCACATGCAAAAAATGGCGCTTTTGTAAATCCTGTCCCCAAAATTTTGCTAAGGCCCCTGACTATGACCGTCATCGCTTTAATCGAGTTGCAACTTTTGTAGGTATTGTTGGTTTCGTCTACTGGTGCAAAACTCTCTGTGGAAAGACTGCAAGTGTAATAAACGTGGTAAGATGATTATTGTACAACAATATATTAGATACAGAATAAACATCTTGTTATGGTTATGGAGGAAAGGATGGCGTGGACGAACAAGGGAGTTGGTGTGTAGTTGAATCAGTGTCCTCAAAAATAAAGCTTGAGGCCTGATGATTGAACAGATTCGGAAATCATTATGTAAGAACCGAAATGTCTAAAATCGTGATTCGTGTACAGATTTAATGCACATCATGTTTGCAGGTAAATCTATTTTTCTGATCAAAGTCAATAAATTTCACGATGTTTATGATCGGAAAAAGTAGCCGAGAAAAAAAACACAACAAAAAACTCAACGGAATTCAAAAGGGCTTTATTCATATCATTTTATAGACGAATTCTACTTTCGTTCATAAATTATGATAAAGAATAAATAGAATTAAAAAAAAAACTCGGAACACCTAAAACAATTTGTAGGTTACGTCGCGCGTGATGATTGGGGAAGGGGACATACCCTAGTCTTGGGCATATCTAGGGCTAAGTCTTATTACTTCTACTTCACCGGAAACCTCCTGTTTTACTCACTACGATAATCGACTGAAAAAGATATGTAGATCTATCATTACGGAGTAGGTAATATAGCACTGATGCTTTATTTTTCACAATTCCTTCATTTTCAGTAGAGGAACGAAGCGCCATCAACGTCCATCCTTGAGGTCCCAGTCTACTGCAAAGTATCGACAAAATCAACATAATGAATACTGGATACATCTCGTTGTATGCTCCTACACACACGAACTTAAAACAAAATACTCCATGGTCAAGTCTATCCCAGACAAACATCGATTTGGATAAAAAGAGAAAAATTGAACAAGCATAACACAAAAAAATTCATCAAAATCGGATCTAAAATAAGAAAGTTATGACATTTTAAAATTTCGCTTATTTTTCACAAAACAGTCACATGCACAACTCAGTGTTATGCAGATGAGAGAGTCGATGATGTCCCTCACTCCCTATTCCTTTTTATTTCATTGTTTGTAAATTATACAGTATTTCAATTTTTTACAGATTTGACATTAAGGACCCTCTTCTTTAAACCACAAAATCTTAAAACAATGATAATTACACATGTTCAGGTGGGTATAAAACTTTGTTTCACATGACCATGAGGAAAAAAGTAGAATATTCATATTCCATGTAATGAAATACAAAAGAAATAGTGAGTTACTAATGCCATCAGTCTCCTTATTTGTATAGCGACCAGGATGTGAATATAACTATTTTGTGAAATTAAGCAAACTTTAAAATGTCATAACTTTCTTATTTTACATCCGATTTTGATGAAATCTTTGGTGTTATGCTTGTTTGATTTTTCTCTTGTCCTTTAACAATATGAGGGGCCATTCCTAGCACGTAAGAAACAACATGCACACAAACATCCAAGAGAACAAGTGCTTTGTGTGCACCTGACTATTTGGAGAAGTTTTAAGCATTTCCGGTCACCTCAAACATATCAAAATGAATCCGTTTTTGCTCTATCCATTTTTTTTTCAAATCGATAAGTATCACGGATCAGCTGACCATATAAAACTGGAAAAAGATCATGATGAGGGCGTAATCTCATTTAGATTTAATCTACGTGATGTTTTGGTGTTGGTCTGCCTCTTTATTTTGTAAATCTAGAATTTATAGCCATGTGTCAAGTTAAGATAGGATTATTCAAAGGGGAAGTTTACCCTGACAAAAAGTTTATTGTAAAAATAGCACAAAAAATAATATAAAATATTGCCGAAGTTTTGAGAAAAATTCATCAAATAATTAAAAAGTTATTAGAATTTCAATTATTTGATTTGTGACGTCATATGCGAGCAGCATTCATACAAAGCGAATGGTAAAAAATCAATGAAATGTCATTTTCTCAAAAAATTGAAAATGGTTTTCACTGTACCCTATGTATATCAATAGACAAATCATTTCACACCCAATCATGAATAGAAAACAAAATTAAGTCATCAGGAACCATAAAAAATTTGAAATTCATGCATTTTATATTACATAACACATGGGACAGCTGCTCGTTTATGACATCACAAATCCAAAACTTTGAACTCTAATAACTTTCTTACTCTTTAACGGATTTTCCTCAAACCTTCACCAATATTTTTTACTATTTTTTCTGCTATTTTTACAGCAAAGTTTTCTTCAGGGTGAACTTCCCCTTTAAAGTACATGCGATTTATAGCCTATATACAAGTCTGATTCTGTTATGCGAAACGTCAGCAATGCATCTGATGCCTCAGACAAATTCCTGATGTTCGTACCTCCATTGATATCATTTTACAAACAGATCATTCCAATATCACTGGTATCAAAATAATATTTATTAAAAGATAAGATAAAGCAATGCGCATCACTCACCTGAGAAGATTAATTAATGTAACCTTAAAATTGGAACCTCTTCCCACGACCTACTCCTTGTACTTTGAGGATAATTTAGAAGTTGTGTCGAAATTGTTTTTCGTTTTAGAAATTCTTTGGAACTAAGGAAACTTGAGCTTATGTTCAGGTTGCCGCGTGATTCTGGAATATTGCATCCCTCTTTTTTTATTGTTATTTTTCAAACAAGTGCACACCTAGTTACCAATAATGCATACAACATTTCCCTTGTTTATTTACCATATCGATATTAGAAAGAGAATCATATTAAATCGATCGAAGCAGAATGCTCCATTCTTTTTCATTTTCAATTTTGAAAGTTCGAATTCTCTTTCATACTACGTCGAAGGGTTATCAATGTTAGACTTGTTACCTGTTTATAATAGAAAGATATACTTCTCAAGTTGCTTTGTTTTAGAGATTCAATGTGTAATTTTACCAAATATAGTTTTGCATAGTTTAGAAGGAAACCTTTGATTCTTTTTTCTTACCAGTAAAGAAATTTATGATGTTTAGCTCCCCCGTTTCATTGATAAATTTCTATCTTTGATTTGTCATGAGTATCTTAATCTGTTTGACATTTTGAAAGGCTATAAATAATGCATGCAGCCGAGTGCGTAAGTGGAAATGCAGAGCACGCGAGGTTTATTTAGATAGGTGCCGCACTGTGCATGAGCCGCTTGCGGTGAGTGCCCAGTGTGCATCATCTGAAGAAACCGAGCTTTCTCTGCATTTACTTTTAAGCACGACAGAGCAAGTGCATTATTTATTTTATAAAATAGCAACACAGAAACAACTTGTTTAAAAAGTTACAGTACCGTTTTGTTGGAATTCTCTCGGGACTTGTACCGCACTGGTTTGCAAGAGCGTGCAATGTCAATTTTCGTTGCGCACCTTTTGCACTGCCGTGCAGTACACCAAAAAGTTGGATGTCATGTGACGCGTATTGGCCAATAATCGCGATGCTTGAAATAATACACCTATTTTACAAATGTATTTAATGTTCTTTTGGCATGCCTCCAAGACGGTGGATTCGTAATATGGTGCGCCATCTATCGGTTGCAGCGAAGAGGCGAAATTTCTCTTGATGTGCGCGGTATGCGCGTTTCCGTTTTACACCCTGGCGAAGGCATTTTCCGGAAAAGTAGCCAAAAAGCGACTAGTGAAGAGTCTACACACGTCGCTGGTTGCAGCGTGCGACACATGCAGGCGAGTCCACCACCGCATGCAATTTGCACAGTTACTGATCAGAGCACAGAGTTCCTCGGCACTTCATGTACAGAGAGCGGCAGTCAGGAGTGAAATCAATATACATCTCTATGAGTGAAATCCGAACATGCTTTTGCAGTCGCGTTGTTTATGATAGTTTTTTTTTCTAAAAATAAATTAAAATAAATAGAATGACAGACAAAATCAAAATAAACAGATACTTATAATGGAAAGACAAATTGAAGTTTGATGGATTGATACACTTAGAAGCTGCCGAAAGATAGATATAGAAGACTGATAAATAGATAGAGACAAGATAGACAGATAGAAATAGAGAGAGAGAGAGAGAGAGAGAGGTGGATAGATAGATAGAAAGAGAGAGAAAGAGGGAGAGATGGAGATAGAGAATTTGAGAGACAGATAGATAGATGTTAGATAGATAGAAAGATAAAGAATGAGAGAGACAGGATAGACAAATTAACAGATAGATAGATACATAGATAGATAGATATATAGATAGAGAGAAATATAGAAAGACAGACAGATGGATAGATAGAGGATTTGAGAGATAGATAGATGAGAGATAGATAGATGTTAGATAGATAAAGAGGGAGAGAGACAAAGAATATTAACAAATTAACAGATAGATACTCTAGTTAAAAAAATAGATAGATAAATAGATAGATAGAGAGAATGAGAGAAAGACAGACAGATGGATAGATAGATAGGGAGAGATAGATAGATGTTAAATAGATAAAGAATGAGACAGGGAAGATTATCAACAAATTAACAGATAGATAGATACTGTAGTTACAAAAATAGATAGAAGATAGATAGATGGATGGGGGAGAGAACTTGAGAGATGGAGATAATGTTATAGATATATGGACGGAAAAAGAGAAATAGAGAAAAAGACAGACAGATGGATAGATAGAGGGAGGGAGAGAGATAGAGAATTTGAGAGATAAATAGATGTTAGATAGATAGAAACAGAGAAGATAGACAAATTAACCGATACTGTAGTTTCATAGATAGATAGATAAATAGATAGAAGAAAGACAGACGGATGGATAGAGAGAGAGAGAGAATTTGAGAGATAGGTAGATGTCAGATAGATCAAGAATGAGAGAGAAGAGCGACAAATTAACAGATAGATACTGTAGTTACATAGGTAGGTAGAGAGAAATAGAGAAAGACAGACAGATGGATGGATAGATAGAGAGAGATAGAGAATTTGAGATAGATAGATGTTAGATAAAGAATGAGAGAGACAGAGAAGATTATTAGATAGATAGATACTGCAGTTACATAGATAGATAGAGATAGAATTTGAGAGATAGATATATAGACAGATAGAGAGAAAGACAGACATCAGCAAATCGGCAAGGCAAATGATCAAGGCATACATTCGTATTGAAACCTGGAAAAGTATAAGCTCAGCTGAATTTGCAAGTACGGTATGTTCCCGGATAACTTCGGTGCGGACTTTGGATCGCGCGCCCAGCTGATAATGTAAACAAACGTAGACGTAGACTCTTCACTAGTCGCTTTTTGGCTACTTTTCCGGAAAATGCCTTCGCCAGGGTGTAAAACGGAAACGCGCGCGCGGTATTCACTTTAGTACTTGCACACCATAGAGATGTATTACTAGTACTAGTTTATATCTCTATGCATCTGTTGTGTGTGCAACAGATGCATAGAGTTGGATAAAGCGTATCGACTTTTCTCCATGATGCATTGCGAATTATGGCCTGTCCGGCCTGTTTGCTGCAACCGAAAGATGACGTACTGTATTGTGAATCCACCGAATTAACCTTTAAAATAATCTTTTATCCATTTTTTTTCTTGTACATTTATGTACAAAAGAGATTATTTCTCTTCTGTACAGGGAAAAGTCTTCTTTTTTACAAAGTCTATTGATACATTTTTTCTTCTCTGTTTTCACATTGTTATGGAAGATAAGTTGGGCAATTAGTTTCATTTCTAAAAATTTGTAATCCATTGATATTGATATATTTCTTTGTTTCGTATACATGTACAAAATCTTGATTTATATGAATCCTGATTGTAAACGCTTATTGATTTGAAAGAGGAAGAATATAAAATGTAATTTTAAAAAAGTTGTTGATGCATATATAATTTGCTTTATTTGTAATCAAAGTGTTCAATGATTTTGATGGTTCCCTGACGAAAGTAACAGCAATTTCTTCTCAAATTCTTCTTTCACATACATACTCTCCATTTTGCTTGTATAACTATGTATCACAACGAGTAAGCATAGCCTTTATACAAAAGAAAATCTTTTCGGTCATCAACAGGCATTGATCATGTTTGTGCCGGATATATCACGTATATTTAGGTTTCCTTTAGAAATGTTCTTTTCATGTCATTCACCATTAATAAATTTTACAGAAAAAAACAAATAAAAAGTAAGCATACACATATCATAAGCCTACTTCCTATTAATTCATCCTGCCCGTATTTTGACCAATTCATGACGGATACTTTGCCTTGAGAGTTTCTGGAAAAACTTTGGGCAGAGGTGATTCCAATAAATGGATGCAGTAAAGTAGGATTGGAGACACCGAAACCCATAGTTTAAACTAGAAACTCGAAATTAGATAGGATATATATTTTTTTAATATTTGGGATAAAATTTTCGTCCTAAAGGGGTGGGGGGGGGGTAATTGCTTACGTATTATACCTCTATGTCTTTTTCCTACTTTCAAAATCAAATGCAATGAAAACTAAGTTTAAACAGTCAACGGGAAAATGTGTTATGAGAACTCAAACTATTATCTTAACATATATTTTCACTTTCCAACTGAGGTAATGAATCCATCCAAGTCATCGACATTATGTTGACCACATCGCTTGTTATACAGGAAGCCATCCTTGTTCAGCAGACGCCTAAATTCGTTTGCAAGCAAAACTAAAGCAATATCAAAAGCTGGCGCTATTCCGATCGGTATGTCATGTGTGTGGCAACTTGCTACTGAGTGATACAAGTGATACAAAATATGAAAGAAATGGCCTGAAATGTATTAAGACAGATGTGAACATATGTGATGGAATAGATCCCTCTATTCATCATCAACTAACTTTAGTAAAATATTCTCAGCATAAATTAAAACTACATTTTTAGTTAAAGCGTACAAAAGCATAATGAAATGCAAATTTTGTCGTACTAGTATGACCGTATTTCTCAAAAGCAACGAGCGAACGTAAAGGTTACAATTCGAAGATTTTTTTTCACCTTTATGATATATTTTGGAGAGTGCAGGACTTATCGGGCTTCCACAGCTTTATCCTTTAGCTGCACATTCTGGTGTGACTTTTTGTATCGATGCTATTTTTTCACTCCCTCTCCCATGACTGTGTTGTATTTGTGTGTGTGTGTGTGAGGGTGTGTGAGAGGGTGTGTGGGTGTGTGGGTGTGTGTGTGTGTACAGGATGAGATATTAAATGCTTATTGGCAATGGCGTGATACCAATGGGAAAGCAACAGCTTTAACCCTATCTAGGCCGGGGTATTTTGGGAGTTCCTATGGCGAATGAATAATTCATGACTGTTTTCACAAAATATTGCTAAACTTAAAACTTCAATAACTTTAATATTTGTGCCCCCCTAAGATCTCGGCCGTTGACCGCGCGATCGCGCCGAAAATTGGCACGCGGGTTATCTGGGGTATAGTCTACAAGATTGTATAGTAATTCATTTTATGCGAGTCGCTATTAAAGTGATTATGCTAATTTATGCGTAATTAGTATGCGAAATCATACTTTTTCCTCTAACTCCCTAAATAAAGCTCCAAATGTACTAATTTTTGGTATAGAAACTCTTTGTGGTGTCCTTAGCAAGAGTACATGAAAAAAAATTGTGATATCAAATCATTTTCTTATGTATTATATTGGGTTTTTTTGCAATTTCTTATGTAGTTCTTTGTTTTTTTACCTTTTGTTTTTCATTGTTTTTTCAATGAAATTTGTTGAGGACTCTGCTGTGATCATAAAAATCATAAAATGAATACATTTAGACGAGCAAAACTAAAAATAATCATACATTTATGAATTTTGGTTGAAAACACAATTTGCATTGACTTTGTACACGAAATCACGTTTTTGAGCAATTTTCGGTCTGACATGCACTTACATAATGTTGCGTAATTTCGGAACCACGTACCCGGGTGACGCAAAATTGGTCTCAAAAGTTGCGCAAGACTTAAAAGTAAAAACTCAGCGAGCGGCGCGGTAAGAAAAAATTCGCATGGTGAAAATATCGCACGATTTGTTGAGGGGGGGGGGGCCCGGCCTAGATAGGGTTAAAGGAGAATGAGACGCTTCGAGCATATTAGGTTGTTGGAAAGCAGAAAAATGATAAAGGATAAGCTCAACGAAACTTTAAGTGAAATTTCACAAGCAATAAGAAATAAATGAAAATTTGAATGCCGAGATCAATAAAGATGTGGAGATCTTCCTATTGGCAATAGAAACAAGATCTGTAATAATCACACTTGCACAACTCTCCTCTTTGGACATTAAAATACGTGTGAATATCACAAAACAACTACATGTATTTATGAGCTAACTCTTATGATATTGCGAACAATTCATCGATGATATAATGTTATGAAAGCTCTATTACACGTCATCCCATAAAAGAAGAACACATTGGCCTCGTTTTGGAAGGAGTTGTGATTGATATGATCAACCACAACTATAGAAAGCCAGGAACGTCAACATCAAAAACTCATGTTTGTTCAAAATATTTTCTAGATATGGTGTATATTCGTACATTTACAGTTTTGTTTAAAATTCGGTCTGTTTTTTGTTTTCAAAATACATTGTGCAAGTTTCCTGAAGAAAAAAATCTTTGGCGTGGATGGATTTTCATACAGGCCTACTGTCAGGGAAGAAATTTACTGAATTTAATTCCTTTGATTAGACTCATGTTCAGAGTTTATAGAGATAGTTTATGTGTTGTGAATATTTAAACCCAGGTAAAAATGTCCATGTGTTAGGAATATCCATCACATCCCTATCTGGTGGATGACATATTTTGTACGAGTGTTTTAAATAGTTATATGCAGTTCTCTTTAATGAATAGAATTGTGCAAGTGTACAGGAAGTGTCTTTTGTTATAAAGAATGTATTGCTTTATGCACTCATCTGTTATTGAAATTTCACAGTTAGTCCTAGTAACGGTAGGGTATATTAGGGGGTTAATTTCAGTACTTCAGGGAGAACCATCTAAGCTAGAATAGATCACAGTTGTTAGTATAGCCAGTCGAAGTTAAAACTGAGGGACTACGTCGGTGACGAGATAACAACCCAAGCTGCTGCCGGTTCTCCACCGACATGATTGGTCAAAATTAATGTCATCATTGGGGATTCGATCTCGTCCACTAATTCGTTTAAGCCACTTCTTTCTGATCTGGGGGCTACTCATTAAAGGGCAACGAGTGGAAGAGACATCGCAAGCTGCGGAGGCCATGAACTGGACCGAACACCAGGGCCGAGTGGGGCATGTCCGGCCAGAAGAGGTGATGGGGGCTCGAGTTAACTTTTACTACTAATTTAAGTTATATTTTGTTATCAATATTGATAGATCTGATTAAATCTTTTAATAACCGTATTCATCAGTTTAACGTATTCCTTATTTGGTTTCAATCAGCAGGAGGTAAATAATAATAAGTCACTCCCACGTGACACCTATTCGAGGTGGATCAACCGTAACTCTTTGTAAGACGGGGTCCTGATCTTGCGATAGACTATAACAGAGAAGATTTTAAAAATATGTCAATGCCGTAATAAACCAAAACTGTTGACGGGGTCAGATATGGCGTATCGGGGAAAATTATTTTTAAAAAGGTTTTGAGAAAGCAAAACGAGCGAGCAAAAGTTTGATATTATTATTACAGTAGTCTTATTTTTGACATTTTTTTTATATTACATTCGGTAAATACTCTCGTATTTCATCATTCTCTCTTCCCTTTTCTTCTTGTCTTTTTCTTTTCTTTTTTTGTTCGTGAAATAAATAAATGTGGGACCAGATAATGAAAAAGAATCACACTAAACTTTGCACAATCCAACAAACATATCATGATGATGAATTTTAAAAAAGGGACAGGTAATGACAGAGAAGCCACCGTGGAAAAAACCGAAACACCGTCTAGCGGGAAAATGACCGGACCGTGACCCGGAAGAGACAATTAATTGAAGGGGCACTGTATTGTTTGTGAACAATGCTGTATCCCTCCAACGCTTTTTCTCCTTCGGGTCACGGTCCGCCACTATAAGCACTTAAAGTGATTGGTTAACATTGGTTTGACTTTTAAACAATCTGAGCTAGAAGGTCACACTTGTCACCTGTGTCTATGATATGTTACAAAAATGAAGCCCAGAAAAAATTGCATTCGAAAATAATTATTTAGTGCTTCAAAAATTGAAGTATAAAGTGATCGGAAACACCCTCTTAATTTCACCCCATACACTTATTGTGTACTATTTAGGCGTCTATAGACGCCTATTTACAAAATCGGGGTTTGCCTTGTAGTTTTTGCTTTTCATCCTCAATAATGTTTGTTTTCAGGGTTTACTAGTTCTAATACATGCACTTGTACACATGTTTCATCTTGGTTTGGAAAAACGACCAAGTATAATTATGTGATTTCAAACACGTTTAAAGGGATACTTTAAAGAAAGTGTAAATCTGTTAACATATTTCACTTAAATTTTCAATTTTTTCTAGTCTATCGAAAGATACATCAACATTTTAAAGCGACAAAATATGAAATCTGATAACTTTATTCCATTCTAATTGGCACTGTTAACATGGTAACTGTCGGATGAAGGAGAAATTGTCGGATAAAACATCCGACAGGTCATTTCATGAAAATACTCCCTAGGTGATCTTTTTTGAAGATATGATTATGCTCCTGCAACATTTGCTCCTGTTTCAAAGGCTCAAACCGAAGCCAAGGGTGAGATTTACAAAAGGAAAATCAAAAAGCTGTGAAGTCATGGTATGTTAGAAGACTTGTGATCCTTAGGGTTTGTACGCAGAAAAAACTGGATGATTTGTTTCTGCTTTACGGAATAAGAATTAGATTTCTTCGATTTCCAGAAGAAAATGGCACTGACACTCTGCCCAGAAACTCCGAATGCCTTCCCTAATCCAACCAAATGCCATCCGAATATATCCCAAATGTAGCACGAATGAAATTAGTTGCGGTCACATTCGGGAGTATTTCGGAGGGTATTCGGCTGGTTTTGAACATTTCAAAAAGAGCTGAATTACTCCGCGAACGTTTCCGAAGCTTTCCCAAATTTTCTCACAAACGCAAGTCAAAAGATCAATCGCAAGTCAAAAATGCGCGTTGTTGATTGGTTGGAGAAGAAGTTTCGCCTAAATTTTCAGAGTTGCGATTGATTGCAACTCTTTCTGCAACGCGCCCCTGATTAGTCTCGAAACCACCCGAATACGTGTATTCGGATGGATTCGCAGCTGATTCATTTTCTGTGTTATCCTAGCTTGAGCTAGTGTTACACAGCTCAAGCTAGGGTTACACCCGAACAGAATCAGAAAAATCGGGAGGGATTCGGTTCCTTCAGGGGCGAATCCAGCCGATAGAGGGGGCGGGGGCAAAATATTTTTTAACCCATATTTTCCCCGATCGGCTGTTCAAAGTTGACTTTTATTTGTTTCTTCGAAGGGGTAGTCCTAAATGTCACTTCTTAGCTTTATTCTCACAAAACATAAAAAATAAAAGATAATCTCATATAAGCCCAAATTGAATAGTACCAGCGCGAAGCGCGAGCTGTTTTTTTAAGGAATGTCATGCATTATGTCCTGAAGCAATTATTGTGATTGTGAACAAGATTGTGTACGTAACTAAATAATTATTCCGAGCCCGAATCGCTAGCTGACATTTTTAATATACGTTCTGGCCTGATAGAAAATGTATACCTATTAAGGACTATTTGTAGTTACCCATGAAAATGACACACATTTTAACGATCAAATAATGTGACCGCGAAGCGCGAGCTTAATTTTTTTGAAATTCTGACCTGAAAATTGGACATTCTAAGCTTTTTCTTGTAATCATAAAAATAGGATAGGTATATAATTAAACATTTCATGGGGGCGCGAAGTGGGAGCGACCCTCCCCCCTCCCCGAGATTTAGACCTAACATACTATTCATGTTTTTGTAAATCATGAAAAGGATGACTAATCAGGTATCTTCCTACATTAATAATGTGAGGATATGAAACTGTATAACTGTATTTAAGCACGTTTTGAATAAATCACAAAATATGTATCTATTGTGTGTGTGCGTGTTTTTTAGATTTAGACCAGGTATTCTCAAATGGTGGCGCGCGCGCCACTTTTGGCGCACCGAGCCTTGCGTAGTGGCGCTCGGGAGCCGGTATAAAAAAAAGTTAAAATAAGGAAAAAGTTGGGGAGAAAAAAATTATCTATTAGTAACCTGGAAACAAGGATTAGGTGATCATTTTAATACAAGGAGAAAACAAAAACTCTTTACTTGACACTTAATTGCTAATTGATTTCCTCAGATTTTTTTCAATTTAGCACTCGATAACTCCTGTTATGGAGGATCGATGGTCTCCTTTTTATTTATTCTATGATGTACAAAGTTTATTTGCCACAGAAGTGATCTGGAAACCCCGTTTGTCATGTTTGTAGGATTTCTATTTCAACGGCGGGAAATTTTACATTTCCAGGGTATACGATTTGGTTAATCAAATAATATGATATTCAAAGAACATCCTGATCATAAAAGATTATGAATATGGGACACAACAAGCAGAAACTTTGTTTCCGGAGCCGATTAAAATCCGAAGTTGCAAAAGTGAAATACATGTATGCTCAGATGTATTGCCTCCCGTGATTACATGCACTCTTGCTTAATACGAACTGAATGAATAATACTGAGTTGTAGAGAGAGAGAGGGGGGCAGTTTGGGGCGTAAGTGCAGTGCAACGCCTAATTTTCAGCCCTTGCAAAATCGGGGATGTAACTTCAGCCACTGGCGCACAGATGGGGGTTATGATTGGGGCCCCCAAATGTTTCACGGAAAGGGAAAGAGTGGAATATTATTTCCTTAATATGTCAAAATATAGATTTTTGAATTGAAAAATTCAATACTTTTGCTTCAGCTGCCATATCTAGCCCCCTCGTTTCAGCTTGCTTCAGCCAATAGATCTGGTACAGTCTGAACTAGTGGTATCATTGGTATATTGTAAAAAAAAGTCCCTAAAGTCACTGGTCATTTTTCTTTTAATATTAATATTGTGCAGTTTGTTGGCATTTGTATTTCTTCTGTTGATATTAATTAGAGCCCCTCTGGGCAATTAAAAGGCCTTATATTCCAAAATTTCTGGAGGCTCTGCCCCCTCGACCCCACCAAGGGCCTCTGGACCCCTCTGCTGATACATTGCTGGTTTGCGTAATGGATAGTGGAGCATTATAGATTCTCAACAAGAAATATGGCGCTTCAAAAAAAGTAACTGAGAATGGCTGATTTAGACCATGCAGAATCTCGGCATTCTAAATACATATTTTTTTAATCACGAAAACCAATACTGCGCGAGCGCGAGCTGAAAAAAAAATGATGGCGATCTGAAAAGGGTCAATTCAAGCACTATTTCAAGCATCGTAGGAAAATTGAGAAGTGGATAAATATGGATCGTAATTCACAAATGATGCCAGCGCTAAGCGCAAGCCGATTTTTTTAGTATTATTTAGACCTAGCACCCGTGGAAATTGTAATTTTGTCTTCTATACACCACCAAAAAGTAAGTCCCTCCTAAATCAAAGTGCTGTAACTTTTTAACGGAATTATTTTGAGATATGATATTTCGTAGTTGGTTTTCCTCACTTATTAAGCAACTCCTTGGGAAAAATGAGATTGATGGGTTGAGTCATGAATCATTGAATTAAAAATGACCATTTTTGAAAGTCACAAGAGACGTTTTTCAGATTGTGCAAATACAAAGTTGGGCAAAAGTTGTTTTTAGGTAAATTTGTTGGTGTTATGCTGTTTACTATCCATCTTTTAGCCACTCCCCACACAATTTTGATATCATATGTTCATGGTTGAGTGAGCACAATGTATTCCAGGGGACGCGAAAGCATATACAAAAATGTAAAAATGATCATACGATTGTGATTTTTGCATGGTCTGCCCCCCCCCCTACTTTGAAAACCGTTCCGCGGGCCCTGCATTATGATGTATCATCATAGGGGTTTATGGTAGTATCCTCTACAACTTGTTAGATCATGTTAAAGTTTGAAAATGTTGGTGGCTCCCCCAATTATAGGCCCCTCCCCCATTTAAAATTCTGGATCCACCACTGATTTGTCCGTAAATTAAACTGATCATGAAAAATTGTTTGGAAAAGAATAGCAGTATAGAGAGTATTCATTCATAAGTTTTCGAATGTGCTCACTCAACCATGAAAATGTTTAGATTTCGAAAAGTGTGTGGTGATAGAAATGATGGATGATAAAAGCAACAGCAAATAAAGTCACATTTGAAACCGAATTTGCCCCCAATATTCACTGTATTACCCTTTAAAATGAGTCTGTGACATTGGAAATAACAATTTTCCCACGTTGATGCGTGCTCACTCATTCATAAATAAACAAATCGATTCCATTTTTGCACAGGATTCTGCCCGTAGGTTTATAAACATTACTGCCAAATGACATTGCTAAAAACAGCCTTGAAAAAAGGTTCTACCATAATAAGGGGTAACTTATTCTTATGCACCCATAATGTACACATATCTATGAGAGATGAAGTCAACATTTTAACAAATATGAAATGAATTGTTCGTTTCATGGACGGTTTTTGTTACTTCTGCCAACAGTTATTTCATGAAACTTCGCACATGGCGTCAGAGTAACACTATATAAAATGCTCGCACACCAGAATAACCATTCGATACGGCACAGAGTGGGGCGAAGGCTTTGAACTTTCTTCTCATTTGCATAATTTTCGAATATTGTAACTGATGCATTAAACATCGGGATTTTCATAAAAATCAAATCAAATGAACTATGCAAGGAGGTTTGTGACAGATATCCATAGTTATAAGTTGCATTTTTTCCAATAACGTAAAAAGAGTTAATCACATTCCACATGTTCATTCAAGCATGAATGTTTAATTAAACGCCTTTTAATCATTGAAGCATGTTAATTGGTCATGAACATAACGAAAACGTTCAGAAAAGATCATTTTCAGTTACCGAAGTGAAACAATACTTGCCTATTATATTTGGAAATCGTATTTTTGGTTTTTAATAAATGTTCATAGAACCGTGAAACGATGAATGTTGTTGAAGATACTCTTCCCCAAAATATCTGTTATCATATTCTATCATTTTAATTGATAGAAATGTGTAAAAATCCAATTATAGCAAATTTGGACTTGTGTTTATTCAACCGTGAAATTTACCAAAAAAATGCATTGTCTTTTAGAACGTACCTTTTTACAAGCCTTCTTACTATTTTTCATGATGAGAATGTCGAATTAGTTCCAATAAAATGGAATCAAATTCATGATATTTGGCTCATGACTTTTGAAAAGTGACATTTTTTGCATTCTGACGGTGCTCACTGAAGCTCACTAGATAACATATGTAAAACTATCTCACGCAACATTGGTATAATTAACAGGCTTAAATTTTGTTTACCATTATCGTCCCTGCTTACATTATTTTAATCCTTTATATTGCATTATCTAAATTATGGAATTTTAGCATGGGGTAATACACAGCAAACACTCTTAGACAAATTACTCCTATTACAAAAGAAGTTTCTTCGTATAATATGTCACACAGCATATTTGTCTCATACAGACCCGTTATTTTTTAACATAAAATATTGAAAATTAAAGACTTATATTTGTTTAATCTCGGTCAGTTTATGTATAACTATAACAACAACATCCCAAATGTATTTAATTCAATGTTTAAAATAAATCTATCCATTCATAACTATCCAATAAGGCGATTGGGTGATTTCTATTTACCACTTTTAAGAACTTTGCTGGCTCAGAACACATTTATATAATGGACCAAAGTTATGGAACTCACTTCATAATGAAACAACTGCAAAATCTTTGAACTCTTTTGAGACTAAATTCAAATTATCTCTATCAAAATCTTATGATGTACCCTCAAACTAAATCTAAATCATCATCTCTGCCAAGTCATCATTATTACTATAAAGACTATAATTAAAAGATAAATTAATCATTATCCCTTTTTTATTGAGAAAAAAAAATCTGACACAAGTCCTCAGATGTGCTCGGTATTGAACCTCATACATTATTGTGTCTATCATCTCCTCTATTTTCTCTTTCTCTCCTGTCCGCTTATCCGCCTTCCTATACCGGTTATTTCAAAATCTGATAGATGACCCAATATCTTTGAGGGATCAGCCATCGCATGTGAGTTAGTCACCTTTTCAGAGATCCCTTCACCAATCTCTGCTTCCACTGGGATTTCAAGTTCTCCAGGAATATGATCTGCTGCCTCTTCACAAACAACAGTAACTGTCGCCCCCTCGTCACGATCATAATACTTCTTCAGCATAGTAATGTGGCAAAACCCTCTTTGTTTTTCTCCTGTCTAGAATACTCACAAGATAGGTTTCCTTACCCAAGTTCTTCTCTACCACATATGGACCACTGAACTCTAAGAGGTTCACCCTGTATGGGCAGTAAGACAAGGACCTTGCTACCAGGCTCGAATGAGCGAGGTTCTGCCTTCTTATCTGCACGGGCCTTCGTCACACCTTGAGACAACCTCAAATATTCCCCTCGCGATTTCACACGCCCTCAAGAGTCGTTCACGAAATTGTGACACACAATCTAGCACATTCCCACTCTCCGTCTCAAACTCTGACAATATGTGCTCCTTCACTACCTTGAGAGGACCTCTTGGCTCATGGCCAAACATAAGCTCAAATGGGGTGAATCCTGTAGATTCATTTGGAGTATCACGAGAGGCAAATAAGAGGAAAGGAACACCTTTATCTTTTCTTTCCAGTCTCCAGGGTTCTCAGAGCAGTAAGACTTGATCATTATCTCTAAGATCTGATGGTATCTCTCAAGGGCACCCTGCGACTGTGGGTGGTAAGGTGATGGGTTCACCTGCCTGATTCCCTAGTTGATGCATCACCTCCTGGATTACACTAAACGTGAAGTTAGAACCACGATCTGACTGGATGTCTTGAGGGAGTCCATAGCACCAAGAGGGCATCAATAACTGTCTTTGCCTTAATGTTCTTCAACTGAAAAGCTCTTAGAAAACGTGTGGTTGAATCCATGACAGTAAGCAAGTATTGATAACCTGCCTTGGTTTTTGGCAAAGGGCCAACACAATCTATCAATACGCGTCTAAATGGTTCATGAAAAACAGGACTTGGAACAATTGGGGCTGGCTTGATGTGATGTTGTGGCTTACCCATCACCTGACAGACATATGACTTACGAGCCCAGGCTAGTAGAAATCAGCCTGTCTTCCTCACACCTAGATGTCCAGCAAGGGGAATATCATGAGCTAACCTTAGAATCTCTGCTCGATACTCGGGCGGGACAACAATCTGATCTACTGCAACCCAATCGTCATCAGCTGGAAAAACGAATTATCCATTAGTACCCTGATTCAGGAGGACACCATTTTCGCATCAACACACCAGACTTGATGTAATAACACTGTGAGACCTTCTCTGGCTCCCCTACTGTCAGAGCCAGGCGCGGATCCATGGGCTAAAAAAAAAGAGAGAGGGAAAGAAAGAGAAAAAAAGGGGAAGAGCTTCGGCATCGTGAAAGAAAAGAAGAAAAAGAAGAAGGGAAGAAAAAAAGAGAGGAAAAGGGGGAAAGAAAAAAGGAAAAGAGAGAGAGGAGAGGGGGAAAAGAAGAGGGGAAAAGAGAGAGGAAGAGGGGAAGGAAGAGGGGAAAAGAGAGAGGAAAGGGGGAAAGAAAAGAAGAAAAGGGGAAGAGGGGAAAGGAAGGGAAGGAAAAGAGAGGGGAAAGAAAGAGAAGGAAAAAGAGAGGGAAAGGAAAAGGGAAAAAAAGAGAGAGAGGGGAAGAGGGGAAAGGAAGAGAAGAAAAAAGAGAGAGAGGAAAAAGAGGAAAGAAAAAGAGGAAGAGAAGAAAAGAAAGGGGGAGGGAGAGGGGGAAAAAAAGAAGAAAAAAGAGAGGGGAAAGAAAAAAGAGAGAAGAAGAGGGGAAAGAAAGAGAAAAAAAGAAGAGGGGGAAGGAAGAGAAGAAAAAGGGAGGGGGAAGGAAAAGAAAAAAATGGAGGAAGAGGGGGAAGAGAGAGGAAGAGGAAAGAGAGGAAGAGGGAAGAAAGAAGAGGGGAAAAAGAGAGGGGAAAGAAAGAGAAAAAAGAGGAATGGGGGGAAGGAAGAGAAGAAAAGGGAGGGGAGGGGGAGAAAAAAAGAGGAAGAGGGTGAAAAGAGAGAGGAAGAGGGGAAAAGGAGAAAGAGGAAGAGGGAAGAAAGAAGAGAAGAAAAAAGAAAGAGAGAAAGGGGAAAGAAAAGAAAAGGTGAGAGGAAGAGGGGAAGGACGAGAAGAAAAAAAAGAGGAAGAGGAGGAAAGAAAATGATGTTTGAACCAAAAGGGCGCTGAAATGATGTTCGAAGGAATGTCAAAATGCTGTTCGAACTGGGGGCAGAATTGATGTTTGAACGGGGGGGGGGGGGGGCGAACTGATGTTCGACGTAGGGGCGCCAAATTGATGTTGGAACTAGGGGCGCCAAATTGATACTCGAGCTAGGGGGGGGGGGGGGGCAAATGGTATTCGAACTAGGGGCGCCAAATTGATGTTGGATCTACATGTAGGGGCGCCGAATTGATATTCGAACTAGGGGCGCCAAATTTATGTTAGACCTACATGTAGGGGCGCCGAATTGATATTCGAACTAGGAGGGCGCCGAAATGATGTTCGAATGGATGTTAAAATGATGTTCGAACTGGGGGCCGAATTGATGTTCGAACGGGGGGGGGGGGGGCGAAGTGATGATCAACCTACATGAAGGGGCGCCGAATTGATATTCGAACTAGGGGCGCCAAATTTATGTTAGACCTACATGTAGGGGCGCCGAATTGATATTCGAACTAGGAGGGCGCTGAAATGATGTTCGAAGGGATGTTAAAATGATGTTCGAACTGGGGGCGCCAAATTAATACTCGAACTGGGGAGGGTGGCGCCACTTGATACTCAAACTAGGGGGGGGGGCGAATTGATGTTTCCAACTAAGGGGGAGGGGCGCAAAATTGATACTCGAGCTAGGGGGGGGGGTGATATTCGAACTAGGGAAGGCAAATTGAGTTCGAAGGGATGCCAAAATGATGTTCGAACTGGGGGCCGAATTTGTGTTCGAACGGGGGCGGGGGGCGAATTGATGATCAACCTACATGTAGGGGCGCCAAATTGATGTTGGACCTACATGTAGGGGCGCCGAATTCATATTCGAACTAGGGAGGGGGGCCGAATCGATGTTCGAGGTAGGGGGGCGCCAACTTGATACTCAAACTAGGGGGCGCCGAATTGATGTTCAAACAAGGGGGCGCAAAATTGATGCTCGAGCTAGGGGGGGGGGGGCGAAATAATATTCGAACTAGGAAAGGTAAATTGAGTTCGAAGGAATGCCAAAATGATGTTCGAACTGGGGGCCGAATATTGTTCGAACGGGGGGGGGGGGCAAATTGATGACCGACCTACATGTAGGGGCGCCGAACTGATATTCGAACTGCCGCCTTGTTGTTGGCTCATTGTTCCATATATTGAAAGTTTGAAATGCCTAGGGGCGCCGAACTGATATTCGAACTAGGAGGGCGCAAAAATGACGTTCGAAGTGGGGGCGCTTCATTGATACTCGAACTATAGGGAGGGGGGCCGAATCGATGTTCGAGGTAGGGGGCGCCAAATTGATACTCAAACTAGGGGGCGCCGAATCGATGTTCAAATCTTGGGGGCGCAAAATTGATACTCGAGCTAGGGAGGCAAAATGATATTCGAACTAGGGAAGGCAAATTGAGTTCGAAGGGATGCTAAAATGATGTTCAAACTGGGGGCCGAATTGATGTTCGAACGGGGGGCGAAGTGATGATCGACCTAAATAAAGGGGCGCCGAATTGATATTCGAACTAGGGGCGCCAAATTTATGTTAGACCTGCATGTAGGGGCGCCGAATTGATATTCGAACTAGGAGGGCGCTGAAATGATGTTCGAAGGGATGTTAAAATGATGTTCGAACTGGGGGCGCCAAATTAATACTCGAACTGGGGAGGGGGGCGCCACTTGATACTCAAACTAGGGGGGGGGGGCGCCGAATTGATGTTTCCAACTAGGGGGGGGGGCGCAAAATTGATACTCGAGCTAGGGGGGGGGATGATATTCGAACTAGGAAAGGCAAATTGAGTTCGAAGGGATGCCAAAATGATGTTCGAACTGGGGGCCGAATATTGTTCGAACGGGGGGGGGGGGGGGGGCAAATTGATGACCGACCTACATGTAGGGGCGCCGAACTGATATTCGAACTGCCGCCTTGTTGTTGGCTCATTGTTCCATATATTGAAAGTTTGAAATGCCTAGGGGCGCCGAACTGATATTCGAACTAGGAGGGCGCAAAAATGATGTTCGAAGTGGGGGCGCTTCATTGATACTCGAACTATAGGGAGGTGGGCCGAATCGATGTTCGAGGTAGGGGGCGCCAAATTGATACTCAAACTAGGGGGCGCCGAATTGATGTTCAAACAAGGGGGCGCAAAATTGATGCTCGAGCTAGGGGGGGGGCGAAATAATATTCGAACTAGGAAAGGTAAATTGAGTTCGAAGGAATGCCAAAATGATGTTCGAACTGGGGGCCGAATATTGTTCGAACGGGGGGGGGGGGGCAAATTGATGACCGACCTACATGTAGGGGCGCCGAACTGATATTCGAACTGCCGCCTTGTTGTTGGCTCATTGTTCCATATATTGAAAGTTTGAAATGCCTTGGCCTTGAGGTTTTTAGGCCTTGGGTTTCCATGCCTTGGCCTTGGGGATTAAAGCCTTGGTCTTGGATATTAAAGCCTTGGCCTTGGAGGTTTGAGCCTTGACTTACAACACTGATGGATATATTGACAGATATTATTTACAGAAATTTTGAAGTTTACTTGCACACACTAAGAAATAAATTTTCAGAATTGAAGCCCGAAAGGTTGGTGCAAAATCAGCACCCTATGGGTTCAAAAATTGAAACCCCTGATTTGGGGTTCAAAAGTTGAACCCTGCGGTTGGGGTTCATTTCTGCACCCTGTGGGTTCAAAATTGCACCCTTAGGGGTTTCAATTTGAAATGGGAAAGAAAGAAAAAGGAAGGAAAAGAAAAGAGAAAAAGGAAAGGAGGAAGACGAATTAATAAAATAAGATGAGAGGAAGACTTGGACAAAATATTTTATGTCACTATATAAAATTTTCTCTCGCGCTTAGCGCTCGCATTGCCTGTTAAGTGATCCACATATCTTGTTCAACACGGAGCTTAAATATCAAGTTTGGAAGTCAGTATACAAAACATATTTCTCCTTGGACATTGAACTTTCATTAATTTTTGTGATTTATATATTGATTTTTAAAAAGTGCTCTGTAAAAATGTCAGTTTTATGGTCTGAATATTAACATTTTCCAATTGCGCTGCGCGTTCGCGAATTGTGATGTATCAGGTACCTATTATTTTCATGTATTCCATAAAGTTTTCAAAATATCCCTTTTCAGGTCTGATTGTTAAAACGCCAGAGGCGTCGATCCTGGGGGGGGGGCAGGGGGGAGCCATCGCCCCACCAATGAAAATATTGGGGGGCAAACATATCGTTTTGCCCCCCCCCAATAATTCCGCAAGTGCAAAAAATAAAATAAGATTGTAGTGTTACACAGAAATAAGCAAGCGAGACTGAGATACACAACTCATTCTTTATTCAAAATCGTGCTCAAAATGTCCGCTTTTCAGATTGGAATATAAAAATTTTCAGCTCGCGCTTCGCGCTCGCATCATTTCTGTAGCAAAAAACCTTACTTTTCATGATTAAATAGGTGAACAGAATGACCCGTTTTCAGTTTTAAACCCCAAAAGAACTCCCGCTTCGATTTGCAATAATCTTTTGTTGGATCTTATTTCATTTATCTTGTTCTTTATTAAAAACTCAATATTTTTTCAGATCGAAATATCAAAATTTTCAGCTCGCGCTTCGCATCTATTGTTTGGTTTGTAGATACCCATCTTAATCATTGGTACCAAAAATGCTTAGAATATCAAGCTTTCAGGTCTCAGCTCGGTCTCGGCAGCACTCGCATTATCTGTGTAGTGAAATATGTATTCTCCTCATGAGTTACTACAAACAGTCCTAAACAGGCACCTTTTTCCTGTTATCAGGTCAGTATATAAAAAAATTTCAGCTCGCGCTTCGCGCTCGCATTAATTTGTTTCTGTGATATGTGTCTCTATCTCATGATTCATATATATTTATATCTATATACATATATAATATGTGTGTGTGTGTGTTGGTTTGTTGGTTTGTTTTGCCTTTGGAAAGTTGCTTCATGATTTTTGCCCCCCCCCCAATCTGAAAAATGGATCGACGCCCCTGCAAAACGCATCAGCTAGCGCTGCTATGCTTGCATTTTTGATTGGCGGGTTATGTATGTCTCAATATTGATTGTATAACAAACTACTTAAAATCCCATTTTCATGACAGTTTATCAAAAATTTCGGCTCGCGATTTGCGCTCGCATTAATGGTTAAAAATATATCAACTAATTAATGATGCATCCTATTCATAAATAAAAAGGTGCTTGAAATGTTCAGTGTTCAGGCCATAATATCATCAGATTCCGCGCCCTCATTATGCATTAATACTAATATATCAATTTAATAATTAAATTGTCACTTTTGTTTTATCTCGCGCTTAGCAAGATGAATAGGAAGATATATAGGGGAAGGCGGGGTAAGTTGAGCATAGGGGCAAGTTGAGCCACCAGCCGCAGGCCAATAATGAATGAGTCAGACATTGTGGTGGTGTCATGTATTGATGACCCATAGCATAACCCCTAACCCCACCACATTGTTTCCAACTTTGAAACAAAAAGTAGTTTTTTAGAGGGAAAAATGTGAATTTCAGCCAAAAAAGTAAAAAAGAGTGTGAAATAGATAAGTGCTTTATAAACACACACGTCTTTAAATATAATAAAGACATGATAACAACATTATTAGTCCAGGTATGGATCTTCATTCTTGTCATAGTCTTTTATATGATGGATGCATAATAAATGTGTGGATACAAAATTATCGCACTAAGTTCGGACTGGGGTAAGTTGAGCCAAACAGCATGGGGCAAGTTGAGCCATGGTAATTCCTATGGTAATGTATCTTAAAAAAAAACAAACCATAAAAATCGATTGAAATACAGGCTGAAAGGAGCAAATTAACATGACTGCTCTTTTCCTTTTTCAGGATGTTAGTATTTATAGAGAATTAGCAAGTGAAAAGACTTTAAACAAAACATTGACATGCTGGTTCTCCCCCATACATTTTGTACATAGTTTTTGTGGCTCAACTTACCCCAGAAGGTGGCTCAAACTTACCCCATATATGGGGCAAGTTGAGCCATTTGACATCGGTTTTTTCAAAGGTCACGATGACTTTCAGTGTTGGGGTAGAAAGTTATATATAGGTGGAAAATATTTCAGAAGAATGAAATTTCAAAGCAAGGTACTTATTTCAACAAGATTATTAATCATATCAATTCTAACATGCAAAAAGCAAAAACTGTCACAACTTACCCCGCCTTCCCCTAGTCATCATATTCATATGATAACATGTCCTAAGGATGTCAAGGTCCTATGTCTCAAAATTAAAGTAATAATGAAACATATCAGCTCTTTATCAAGTGCGATTTATCTCCACCTTACAAGTTTCCTACAAAGTGTTTGAAATAACAGATCGGAATATCAAATATTTTATGCTCGCGCTTCGCGCTCGCTTTTATTTTCATGATAAAAGATTGTTTAGAATGCCTAGATTCTAGGTCTAAATCTGAAACACGCGCGCGCATTTTCATTCAGTTATCCAGTTTCAGATCACAATATCAAAAAATTCTGCTCGCCCTTTGTGCTCGTATTATTAATGTAGGAAGATCCCCTTTCTCATCCCTTTCATGATTTACAAAACATGAATAGAGTATCCCGTTCAAGGTCGAAATCTCGATTTTTTTACGCTCGCGCTTCGCGCTCGCATAATTTGATTGTGAAATATGTAATGCCTTCATGGCTAAATGCAAGCAGTCCTTAAAAGGCACTTTTCGATCAGTTCAAAACGTATATAAACATTTTCTGCTCGCACTTTGCGCTCGCATTATTAATGTAGGAAGATCCCCTCTTTTTCATGATTTAGGAAACATGAATAGAGTGTCCCGTTCTAGGTCTAAAACTAGAATTTTTCCGCTCGCATCAATCGTTTAGTTATATAGCTATCTTGTTCATGATTACAAAAACTGATTAAAGTTTTCCATTCTTTATGTAGAAATGTCAAAAATTTTCAGCTCTCGCTTCGCGCTCGTATTATTTGATTGTGAAATATGTAATGTCTTCATGGCTAAATGAAAGCAGTCCTTAAAAGGCACTTTCCGATCAGTTCAAAACGTGTACAAACATCTGCGCGCGCTTTGCGCTCGCATTATTAATGTAGGAAGATCCCCTCTTACTCATCTTTTTCATGATTTAGGAAACATAAATAGAGTGTCCCGTTCTTGGTCTAAATCTAGAATTTTTCCGCTCGCACTTTCGCGCTCGCATCAATTGATTTGATTTGATTTATTGTTTTCTTCTGCATGACTGCATCCATAACATTCGCATGATACATTTTTCACAACATAATAAACATAATATGTTAGCATTTTTGGCATGAATCATAAATAAAGAGTACTAAAAAAATAATTCCAGACAAAAATAATTAACTATATGATATTCACAATTTGCAGGAGGATTGTCATCATAAGCAGATTGCTTGAAAAATTACAATCACAAACTTATACTAATTGAATTAATACATTTATAAAGCAGAATTGGCATATATTTTCAAATACGAAACATGAATTCATGCAATATTATAGTATGAAGATGAAGATGATAAATCTGAGGGTGACGGTGATATGATGATTATGATGATGATGAAGACCATAGAGATGATGGTGGTCATGATGAATATATTGGTAATTGACTAAATCGAAGGAGGAATAAATTCACGATAAAAAGGATACGACACAGAAATTTTACTTCAAATATTCTGATAATAACATAGATTTAACGTTTGCCTTTAATGAGTGAAGAGACGAAGATTGTTTTATAGACTCTGCTGGTAGAGAGTTCCACAAATCTGGACCATGGTGTCTTATGGATCTCTGTGCAATAAGCAGTTTTGGGTTGATTTGAAGAGTTACGGGTAGGGTATGAATGAATAGATGTATTCAGAGAATAAAAATTGTGGAATGAAGGTAGGTGGGAGCATGTTATTTACGTACTTAAACATAAATAGTAAACATTGAAGTGTATTTATGTCAAATACTGTTAGAGTCTTTAGTTTATGGAATAATGGATTTGTGTGTGATAAATATTGGGAATCAGTACAAATTCGAATTGTTTTTTCTGTAATTAAGCAAATTGTATTCAAGTTTTCCATTCTTTATGTAGAAATGTCAAAAATTTTGAGCTCGCGCTTTGCGCTCGCATTATTTAATTGATGAAATATGTAATGTCTTCATGGCTAAATGCAAGCAGTCCTTAAAAGGCACTTTTCGATCAGTTCAAAACGTATACAAACATTTTCTGCTCGCGCTTTGCGCTCGCATTAGCATGATTAGTAATGTAGGAAGATCCTCTCTTTTTCATGATTTAGAAAACATGAATAGAGTGTCCCGTTCTAGGTCTAAATCTAGAATTTTTCCGCTCGCACTTTGCGCTCGCATAAAATTGTGTAGTTATACTGTATAGCTATTCTGTTCATGATTACAAAAACTGATTAAATTTTTCCATTCTTTATGTAGAAATGTCAAAAATTTTCAGCTCGCGCTTCGCGCTCGCATTATTTGATTGATGAAATATGTCATGTCTTCATGGCTAAATGCAAGCAGTCCTTAAAAGGCACTTTTCGATCAGTTAAAACGTATACAAACATTTTCTGTTCGCGCTTTGCGCTCGCATTATTAATGTGGGAAGATCCCCTCTTTTTCATGATTTAGGAAACATGGATAGAGTGTCCCGTTCTAGATCTAAATCTAGAATTTTTCCGTTCGCATAAAATTGTTTAGTTATACTGTATAGCTATCCTGTTCATGATTACAAAAACTGATTAAAGTTTGCCATTCTTTATGTAGAAATGTCAAAAATTTTCAGCTCGCGCTTTGCGCTCGCATTATTTGATTGTTGAAATATATAACGTCTTCATGGCTAACTGTATGCAATCTTTAACAGGACTGATAGGCCTAGCTTTCCGATCAGTTCAAAACGTTTATCAAAAATTTCTACTCGCGCTTCGCGTTCGCAGTAATTATTGCAGGCACATCTTTTTTCAGAATGTTCAAATTTTAAGAGAAAATAAATACAATTTCAAAAAAATTGCTCGCGCTTCGCGCAGGCATTATAAAATAAGGATTATGATAGTATACATTTATGTTGATTTAAAGAATAAAGCTAAGAAGTGACTTATAGGACTACCCCCTTCAAAGAAACAAACGAAAAAAAAAATCTTCGAGCGGCGGCCGATCGGGGAAAATATGGCTGAAAAAAAATCAGAAGGCTGGATCCGCCCCTGATTCATGTGCCTATGAAATAAGATAATTTAACATGCATTTAAGGCACTTATGATTGCCTGGGGGAGGGAGGGGCCGCCATTTTCACGAAAATTACACAGGGGCGCCAAAATCAGGTCGAATTTGGGCCCCCCTCCCTACGAAATCCTGGATCCGCGCCTGGTCAGAGCAACATGATATACAGTCTGCAGCTGACTGTTGGGCTGCAGTCAAGGTAGACTGGCCGAAAATAGTCCTATCATCACCAGTCTGACTATTCATACTCTCCCTAAATCTATGTCACCACCATGTTCAACCTCTCTCTCATCTCGCCCTGTCATAGCCTGCGCTCTGGTAAATGCATACGATGGAAAAATACTCGGGATAGCTGTTTTCAAAGCCTCTGTCTTGGTATACACTACCGGCACGTCACTCAACACAGTAGATGGCTGCACCTTACCCCCAGCCAAATCATTGCCAAGCAGCATTGTGATTCCCTTCATAGGCAAACGAGAGGCAATGCCAACTGTGACTCGCCCAGAAACCATGCAACCCACTACAAAGTTCTACATCATACAGAGGAACAAATTTGAAACCCTCATTCGCATCTTGGATCAGAACTCTCATGCCTGTGTAGTCGCAAGATTCAAAGGATGACTCATCAGCAATTAAAAATGTCTGAACAGAGCCATTATCTCTCAAATTCACAACAGGAAATTCTTCTCCATCAACAGTGAACTTCACCGTGCCATCAGAAATAAATTCCTTGTATCCTTTATGAACCATGTGAACCCCATCACGAATCTTCTGCTTTACCCCATCAACACACACAGGGTCTCCTACAGAAACAGTACCCGGCCGAACGAAACCGCTGGCCTGGACTTTATTCTGACCAGTATTCTTGTCCTTTAGTTTCTGACAGTGAGAAATAAGGTGCCCATCCTTCTTACAGTATGCACAAAACAACCTGCCCTCTGGTCTAACACCAATAGACTGGTTACCACCATTCAACTTACTCTTCGGTGACTTTGACCTCTCCACTTCCTTATGTAACGTCTGGGACCTACTGCAACCAAAACCACTCGCTAACGGACTAGGAAGTTGGAGCTGCGATGCGCTACTTCTATGTGACAACTCATACCCGTCTGCCAACATTGCTGCATTTCTGACACTAACAACAGTTCATGTATGTTTTAACATCACGAGACATGCATCTTGTGAACTCATCATTTAAAACAACCTCACGCAGTGACGTCATCTCAACTCTCAGAGACCGAATCCATCTATCAAATGCGACTTCTTTGCGACGTGCAATCTCAACACAAGTCTCTGCAGGATCCCTCTTGAGATCACGAAACATCTGACGGTATACCTCTGGGACTAGCTCAAACGCCTGGAGGATGGCAAACTTTTTGATAGTTTTCAGAAACTTTAATTTTGAGAAAATCGCGGTTTTATGTTTCACTGTGCCATATATGAGTGTGCAATATTCAAATTTGAAATGTATATTAATGGAACTTATAATTTGAAAATCTAAAAATAAAAAGGTTTGCATATCAAAGGTAATCAAAAATATTTACATATTCCGTCAAAATATCAAAATGCGTGATTTTCGACATCCTTTCACATTTCACGCTAAAATGACACTTTCAGCAAAAGTGCGCTGGGCATCTGGCCGCACGCTATTACTGGGTATTTTTAGCAAGTCCTTTAGCTGGGACGCCAAGCATTAACAAATTTTGCCGTCGAATCCTTATCTAGAGCTCTTTTTGACGTTTGTCCGGTCTACTAATAAGAATGATATGCGTGTGAAACCTAAAGAATATGATTTCATTAAATTGATTCTCAAGTGATGACGAAGCGCAGACGGAAATATTAAAATGTTGATATATTTATGAGGAAGTACCTAGGAATAAAACGAAAATGAAAGTAATGATAAATTTCAAAGTAGAGGTACTTGGATTTCAGTCATTTTTTAAGAATACTTGTTGACGTTTATTATTATAGCATTGTTCAAGGAACTTATCTATACAGGTCACAAAGCGAAGGTGCTTTGGTTATTCATGGATCGTCATAAATGGTTTTCTGGTTGATGTCTTGATGTTTTAATCTGATCGTCTTCGGACATAACGTGCCAATTTTCTATCTTTCTTCGTGGAACTGCATACTTGTAATACCAGAAAACACATTAAACATGGCTTTTAGCAACGGTGTTTTACTTTCTGGTTTGATCTCGATAATTGGGATATATCTCTTATGTCCATTGGTGTCATGTGTTCCTTTCCTTGAAGCCAGACCCCAAAACACGACTGTAGTGGAGGGAGATAGAGTATCAATGATTTGTGATTTGAATGATGACAATGATAAGACAATATTTTGGACTTATTTGCTCGGACCATCGCGACGCCGATATGTAAGTAGCAATGACTACATATATCCCAGGACAGGATATGGTGTGGAATTTGAGAACTATGAAGTAATTATTGATGAGTCTCAACAAACTTACGAGCTTGTTATCAAAAGCATCAAATTGTCAACAGAATCGGGAACATATGAATGTGGATATAATTATGGCGCCAATAGGAAATATACACCCCTTGCGACAACAACCATTTCTGTAAGACCTTTCACAGAATCTGTGAGTTGTCATCAATATCTTTTGCCTTCTTTGGGATCAGAAATAAGCCAGGAATATGAAGTTGCATGTTCCTGGTCCCATAATCAAGCAGGTGTGGCAAACCTTTACAGTGATAATGGAGATTCTATCAGTGTTGATTTAAGATTACCTGGTCATATCATTAGTCGGATTCAGTCTCGGGATACTCCAGGAGCATTCTGTAGATTCATGCTAGAGAGTGATACTTCACTAACTTTCAACGCACCATGTATCGGAGATAATACACATAGACCTGTGAGGGTAGACCCTTTCGTCAGTAAAGTTGCTCTTGGATCTAATTCGTCTTTTGTTTGTACTTCTGGTAATCAAAATTATTCTCCAGAAATCTCATTGGATGTAAGTGTTAACGGAAGGGATCATCAAGAACGTGTTTTTAAGAGTGGTGAAGTATTGTCTATTGTCAATGTTCAAGCTGAAGATGAAGAAATTCTAGTCGAGTGTCAAGTCCGCATATCTCAAGACGTGGTGGCATCAAGCTTTGGGTCTTTGCGGATAGTGGAAGTCACAACGTTTCCATCTCGAACGATAAAATCACATCGTACTTATGGTACAAGCGAAGTAAAAATTATACAAAGCAGCACTTCACCTAGGCCTCTAGATAAAATACTAATAGTTCCAACTGTGGTAACAAGTGTGTTGATATGTTTCATCGTTATAATAATCGGCCTTCTATTCGTTCAAAGGAAACTAAAGGCTCAAAACAAAATCAGTGGCAGAATGAACACGGATAAACGAACCACGTCGACAGAGCACACTTCACCAGACATTAATATGAAGGTTCTAGAAAGTGGCAAAGCGTCAATCTCAGAGAAGCGAAGAAGTAGTGAACCACCATCGTCAATCTTTTCTGAAAAACACACTTACAGTAGTAAGATATACAAGTCAAACAATATGTGTATCTCTACTTCGTCGGAGGTCGAAGGGGTGTTTTCACCAGAATATGAGTCGATAGAAGCTGAATCGACATTAAATGAATCAAAGGATATATCAAAGGGGCTGAATAGGAGCTCGAATACTGAAAGAAAACAGCAGGTGAGGATTAATGGGCTAGAAGAGGAGGTTTCGGAAACATCAGCTACTCCATCAAGACTACTTATTTCTGCGGGTCTACATAGTAGACCTTTGCCAAGGTGTCCAGAAAGTTCGATAATTAGCCTCCACCCTTTGAATGACCTCCCCCCATCAAATGGGGGAATTGCTGAAGATATCAGCAACCACCACAGTACCCATTGTACATACCATGCCTATGAGGAAATAAACAAACGGCAATCTTTTCCTCAATAATTAATTCAGTATTTCGGGATTGGACATGAAAATGGTACTGCTGCATCTTTGGAACCTATCAATAATTCACTTCAATATTCTTGTACGGGGGATATTTTAAATAAGGATACACCTGAGGTTTTAGTCTGCTCGGGGATTGCCAAGCATTCGTTATGCTCTAATCACACTGATGCCACCAAATGTTTGGAACAACCTGAAGGTCCCGAATATTATGTTAAAATGAAAACAATATCAGATGGCCTGCCGTATTTCGATATTGAGGGCCTGGGGGATATACAATATCCAGTATTTGATTTCAAACCGCTATGCTACAAGCGTGTCTAAGTTACTGTGTGAAAAATATACTTTGGTATCATCTGCGAAAAGAACATAAGTAAGGGTGAAGCATTGATTATATCATTCATATAAATTAAAAATAACAAAGGGCCTAAGATAGAACCTTGTGGTACTCCACATACATTACAAACTTCAGAAGATTTAGAGTTGAAATTAACATATTGATATCTATTGTATAGATAATCTTTAAACCATGATAAAACATCCCTCTCATTCCATATGTTTTTAATTTATTATTTTCTTTTGTTTTGTAATAATATTTATTAATCATTCAGTTCAATACAATTCATCGTACAAATACTCATGGTATTAACATAATCATATACAGTGGATAAATTCAGTAACAAAAATTAACCACTTATAACCAATATACATTCACAAAATCATACAATACTTATGTAGAAAATTTATTACTCAACATTGAATAAACTGAATGAAATTTACAATAAAAAAATAATAATACTAGTGTTTGATGATCGATATTATCGAAGGCTTTCGATAGATCCATGAAAACCCCGACAGTGTGCTCTTTTTTGAAAGGGATTCTGTTATTTTGTCGTATAATTGTAAAATTGCATAGTTAGTTGAATGATTTGACCTATAATCGTATTGATTAGGAATTGATAATTTATTTGTGTCCAAAAAAGAATATAGTCGTTTGTAATTATTTTTCAAGTATTTGGCGATTTGGCAAGGGTCTTCTTTTTTGTATATGGGAATTATTTTTGCAATTTTAAGTTGATCCGGGAAAATTCCATTTGTCAGAGATAAATTAAATATATGTGAAAGTGGAGAAGCCACAAAAGGAATTATTTCTTTAAGTAAATGAACACTAATACCGTCATGACCACTAGATTTAGAAGGTTTAAATGATCGAACTATTTCTAAAATTTCATAAATATTAGTGTGATTGAAAAATAAGGAATGTTCATTATGGTTGTCTAAATATTTTGTAAAGTCATTTGCATTATTAGTTACTATTTTAGATGAAAGATTAGGGCCAACATTGGTGAAAACAGAATTGAATGCATTAGCAATTTCAGAAGGATCTTGCGTTTTATGCCCGTTTAGAAGGAAATCAAAATTAAGATCATGCAGTTTTTTTACCTAGCATTTCATTGACTGTGTTCCACAATGTTTTGTTATTATCTTTGTTGTTTTATGTTTTGTTAGAAAAATACGATTTACGAGGTAGACGGATTATTGATGTTAAATCTATTTCGATATTTTTTGTATTTGTTTATATGTTCAACAGTGGGAGATTTAACCGATATCTTATATAATCGATTGCGAGTGAATATTGATATAATTATACCTTGGGTGATCCATGGTTGTTTATTCTTATTTTTGCTGGGGTTGATTCTCGTCAGAGGTATATTTGTCATAGTATTGAAGAAGTTTATTTAGAAATACACAATATGATCTGTTAACATTACCCTTCTCTAAAAACGTCTTCCCAGCCCTCTGCACTCAAATCAGTTTTAAGAGCATCTATGTCGTGTTTAGTTTCTTTTCGCCGGGTGATTTTTTTCCTTTAATGTGTGGTTTATGTAAATGTTTATAATCTCGGCGTATCGTAAAGATTGGTAGATGGTCAGATAATGTCGTAGTAAATTATTCCGTTGTCTAATTAATTTGCATTGCAAAATATATTGTCTATTACTTCCGTGTGTGATGTACTTGTTATCCGTGCTGATTCATTTATGAGAGGTTTAAAGGTAAAGGAAAATTATAAAAACAAATTAATTAACTGTTGGCCAGGAGGAGAGTAAGGCATTGATATGTCTATGTTGAAATCGCCCATGAGATAAATATCCTTGTTTTCGTGTGGTATTGTTTCAAGACAGGATTCTAATTTATCGAAAAATATGTTAGTGATGTTATTTGGTGGTCTATAGACTACATCGACACAACTCTCGCATCAAGTCCTACAACGCTGAACACCGGGGGGGGGGGGGGGGCGCTCAGTGTATAATGCATAGTGGGTATGTGGAGCGGAGGGGACCCCCATTTTTACACTCAAATTTCCGTTTCAGGGAATAGCATTTTTGTCTTATTGAGTAAAAGAACAAAGAAAGCCGCTCCAAAGCATAGCATTTTCTTCTTATCGAGAAAGAAGAAGAAAGAAATCCGCTCCAACGCTTCGCATTTTTTTTCGTTTCGCCGTTCCGATTGCATTGATCTCCTACAATGAGCTGCAATATTGGTGAAAAGCGGCCGCAGAGCGCTGTCCGACCATCGCCTCAGCTCTCCGCGAGCGCACCCGGCGGAGGCCGCGCTAACTGCATCATGCACGCATGACCGTTCCTTAGGGTTGCATGCGCACTCACGCGCTGGCGATCCGTTCCAAGGACCCCCGTTTTCACAAACATTTGTAGTTCCGAAGCCCGTCCCGAGAACCCTCCTTTTTACAATAAGCCCGCTCCAAGGCCCCCGTTTTTTTGTCTCGCCCGCAGCGCACCCCACCACTTTTTTGGTCGAGTGACCCCCCCCCCCGTGGCTAAATAACACTCACATGATGATCGCCCGACCAATGGTACGATCTGATGTAAGTGAATCGATCGTATTTGATCGCGTTTGGATGTTGAACATGTTCAGAGTTCAGGTGCGACCAGTCACAACCACCTTAAGTTCATGTGATCGTATACAATGACTGCGAGTGCTCACAAGACAACAAGAGATCGATCGTGCAACACTGAGAAAAAACTGTTGCAGGCAGTCGTAAACTGATCGGGAATCAATTGTTAAAAGGGCTTTATATTTATGTAAACGAAAAAGAAAATCTGAATAACTCTTTTCCAACAAGGAAATAGCAGCAGTAAAAGAGGCATTCGGCGCACAGGCGCTGTTTATATTACTCTTGAAGAAATATACATGTAATTTAGGTCTATGAATATGTTTAAGAGTACTTCATGATATCACTGTAAGGAAATACCAGCTTGTTATTTGCTGATTTCAATCAATCTTTATGCACGAACACATTATTTGATTAAGAGTTCACCATGTGAATTTTTTGTGGTTCAATCTGTAAATACATGTATATCATACATCAGTTATCATTGTCATGATGGTAAATGTTTGCGTACTCATGTTCGCTAAAGTTCGATAAAGAAACAAAATTACACGTGTATAAAGTAACATTGAATCATTTGTCAAAGCATGTATATGGCGATAGGTGGGATGGGAGGAGGGGGGGGGGGTGGGGGTATGGTTGCAGTAGGCAGTTGCCCCCGAAATATCAAACATTATTTTTGTATTAAAAGAATCGTACTTTTCATCTAAAAGTGTCCACGAAATCCCTCAATTTCACTTCCTTTATAAAGTGGAAATGCAAAACGCCCCCATCAATCGGTTCGCCCCCTCGCTTGCAAGTTTCTTATTTTGTATGCGTCTTGGCCTGCTGAGAAAAAACAGTCTGCGTACGGTCATGAACATGTAGAGACTAAAAATACCCGTACTAGGCCTGTATCATCTGTGTTAGAGAGTAACGCTCCTGTAAGTAAATGCACCCGATAATTTGACACGATTTCTAATTGTTTTAATCTTTGCTTACTATGAATGATGGAAGTATAAGAAAGTAAACCAATAAGATTCATGTACGGAATGAAGTATCATAATTGTTAAAATAGGTAGCCTGCATATTACGTAACTTTGATCTCGATGTGTCTAAAAGTCTAAAAGAAAAGGGATATTCTATTCAAACATGCCATCGTGTAAAATTGTTGCGACTGGCACTGAAAAAAAAAGTTCTGCAGTTTAGTTTGCACCAAGCCCTACCCAACAGTGTGTCATTACTCATTATAATGAAAATCATATTGACATTTGAAATTGTGAACTTTGCAAATGCAGGATCCGATGAAGTCACATAGTATACGTTTCTTAAACCATGGGTTCCCTAAATATCTTGAAGATGTGAAATCAATTTTCTTATGATTCAGTCGAGCGCTTTATTAATACAATGGAACATTTCTACATATAACTTTTTAAATCAAACATTCTTAGGATTGCAATGGTCGGATACTTCTGTTTATAATCATCGTACTGTTTGAGTTTAATCAAGGATAACACATGAGGCACTCAGAGGCAGCCTTCCCTGTCGATATTTTTGTGATAGATATATAGGAAAAAGAGGAGGGAGAAAATAGAAGGATTGAGGTTAAGAAAAGAGAATAAACTCCCAAAGGGATTATGCTGAGGTCGTAGAGTTATATCATAGTATAATGCTTTTGAAATACATTTTTCGAACTTAAGGAGAATTCACATCAATCCTCCTGTGCCGGGGATATCTTGAATAAGGATTCACCGGAAGTCTCATTCTGCTCGGGAATGATCAACCATCCGTCATCCAATGGCACTGATGCGCGCCAATGTTCGGAACAACCTGAAGGTCCTGAAGATTATGTTGAAAAGAAGGCAATATTAGATGGACCTCCGTATTCCAATACCAGGGGCCTGAAGGATATCCAAGATCCAATATGTGATTTCAAACCGCTCTGAAGGCAGAATTATATCACTAAAAGGATAAATAAAATCTATCGATACTATGAAAAATTATTATCAGTACCAATAGATCAGTCTTAAATAACATTCTAGACCAGGGGCGTCGATTCATTTTTCAGATGGGGGGGGGGGCAAAATCATGAATCAATGTTTTAAAGGCGCTTGATCACACAAAACAAACAAACTCATCCACCCACACACACATACAGGTCTATATATATATATATATATATATATGTGTGTGTGTGTGTGTGGGGGGGGGGCGTGCGTGTGTGTGAGGGTGTGTGCGTGTGTGTGTGTGACTCATGAGAAAGAGACACATATTTCACACACAAAATAATGCGAGCGCGAGGTGAATATTTTTAGTATACTGACCTGAAAGCACGGAAAGGGCATCTATTAACTGTTGGTAACTCATATATATCTCACTACACATATAATGCGAGTGCCGAGCTTAAATTTATCTATATTCTGACGTGAGAGCTTGTTATTCTAAGCATTTTTTGTACCAATGATTAAGATAATTTTGATATTTCGATCAGAAAAAAAATTGACAGTTTAATGGACTTTTTAATAAAGAACAAGATATATATCCAAGAAAAGTTTATTGCAAATCGAAGCGGGATTTCTTTTGAGGTTTAGAACTGAGAACGGGACATTCTATGCACCTATATATTCTTGAAAAGTAAGGGTTTTGGCTACAGAAATGATGAGAGCGCGAAGCGCGAGCTGAAAATTTTTATATTCCAATCTGAAAAGCGGACATAAAGAACGAGTTATGTATTTCAATCTCGCTTGATGATTTCTGTGTAAAATTACAATCTTATTTTATTTTTGCACATGCATAATTATGGGGGGGGGGGCAAAATGATGTGTTTGGCCCCCATTATTTTCTTTTGTGGGGCGATAGCCCGCCTGCCCCACAGGATCGACGCCTTTGTTCTAGACAGACACATTAAATGGGAATAGTGGTTTATCGATGTTGTAACGAGTTATGGTGAAGATTTTTTTTTATTCTCTTCATAAATGTGTCTTACGCGTGTTATCAAAGATATATGTAAACGAAAAAGAAATCTGAGGTAAAACACTAGCTCTCTTCAGAACAAGGAAATAGCAGCAGAAAAAGAGGCATCCGGCGTGCAGGCGTTGTTTATACTACTTTTAAATATATATTTACCCTGTTTTTCAGGTATATGAATATGTTTGAGATTACATCATGATACCACTTTAAGGAAATGCCACCAGCTTGGTATTTGCTGATTTCAATCTTGAGGCACGAACACATTTCTGAATCAAAAAGAGATCACAACAAGTAATTAACGTGGTTCAATCAGTATATGATTGCCATGATAGTAGTTGTTTTGTGTACACATGTAAGGGGGTTGCTCGATGTCAAAGAAACAAAACTGCACGTGTATGAACTAACATTGTATCATTTGTCAGAGCATGTATATGGCCATAGGTGGAGAGGTTGCAGGGGGCAGTTGCCCCCAAAATATCGAAAATTATTTTTCTACTAAAAAAAATCGCACTATTTGTCATCCAAAAGTGTCCACGAAATCCCTCAATTTCATTAAAAAAACGTCCCCATGACAAGATCGGTCGGTTCGCTCCCTCGATCGCAGGTTTCTTCGAATTTCACTTATGCGTTTTGATCAGCTAAGAATAAAAAAAAATCAGCATACGGCCATGAACATAGCCTATTACATGGGGAATTCCCTAGTGGATGAAATACCTGCCCAACTCTTCAGTAGCAGATTGCTTTCACTAGTAGACATGTTTCAATCATCAAGAGGTCCAAAAACTGAACTTCATGGCTATATACAAGGCTACATAGGGGTACAGGTAACAAGTTGTTCTTAGTAACTAACTCTGTGTTTGTGTACCTAGGCTAGGCTGTGTAGGCTGTGCGTGTGTTTGTCACTGGGTTGCTTGCATGTTGTCGTGTGTTTTCGTATACCGACGAGCGCTGCTGTAAATCGTGTATTGCACCCATCACAAGATAAAGTACACATTGGATAGGCCTTGCATCATCAATTGCGCTTGTGAAATTGGTTCATGGGGAAGGGAATGAGAAGAGAAAACTTTAGAATTTGGCTGAAGAGTGGTGGATTCAAGAGGGAGGGGGGGGGGGGGGGGTAGAGAAAAGCATAGTTAGTATGTTGGGGGCGGGGGCTGAGAATGAGTTCTAGCTACTGCTATCTTGTTCAACTTTTACTGACTTCTCAGACTAGCCCCCATCCATTTAGAATACAAGCCATCTAACCCCCTCTCCCCTGTCTCTTTCTCTTACACACTGGCTTGGGCCCTTGTCATAGGAAGATGTGAATGTTTTGTATGCTTGTATGTTGATTCTCATTTCTTTTTATTGTTATCTAACTAAACTCATGTGAATCTGGTATTTATATTGTGGGCAGATCTTGAATCCAGATATGCACACTATTCATATCTACAATTTGCATTATAGGATTTGGGCCCTACATTGCATCCATTGTTGAGCTACATATAGGCATGTAGGATGTGTGTAAATCCATAGGGCACTAGACATTAGGAGTAACATTAGAAATGGTCATTACATAACACATCTGTATACTTCATGCATTTCTTTGTGATAAAGTGAGTGTACAGATGTTAAAGAAAAGCCAGGAAGGTAAATTAAAAAGAAACCTTCATGTGCCATACAATACAGGTTTCACGGGCCTAATTACTAGTGGCAGGCCATAGATATTCATTCGAGCCAACCCATTGCTATTTTTTTTATTTTGATATGGCTGATTGACAAAGTGTATGCATATGATTGTCCATCTAACACTGATTCTATTTTTGGTAATTACTGAACTTCCTTTTCCCTAATTGGGAAGAAATATCACCAATTTTGGACTATATTTTGACTGGCGGAAGGATTAGGGCTATTTCGCTGTTTGAGTTGATGAATCTGCTCCCCCCGACGATGTCTTCAAACACGCCAATTTATTTTTAAAATGAGCCGGTCGAGGGACCCTTTTCTGGTCAGATATGGATTGCCAGATATAAATCCTATCCACTGGTAGTAAATATCCGACCCCAGAATTTCATCCTTATTTTTTATGAATTTTTTAAAGTGCCAATTTAACACATGAGTCTATGGGGAATGAATTAGGCCTGTGAGACCTAGAGGTCTCACAGGCCTAATTCATTCCCCATATGCATACACTTTGTCAATCAGCCATATAAAAATAAAAAAATAGCAATGGGTTGGCTCGAATGAATATCTATGGCCTGCCACTAGTAATTAGGCCCGTGAAACCTAGAGACACAAGATACTCGTAGTAGGGCTATATGTTAGTAACAATTATGTTATTGTAAATATACCTAGCATCAAATGCTGAGCACCAAATGCCAAATTGTAGGCATATTGGTAATTTAAAAATTACTAATTGTTATATACAATATGATTTGTAGAAAATCGTGCCTGAAATGTGAAATACTCTCGCTGACGTCATGGACGTAGTTTTTGCGAATCAATATGATTTGTAGGAAATCGTGCCTGAAATGTGAAATACTCTCGCTGACGTAGTTTTTGCAAATCAGATGATTTGACACGATTTCTAATCAGTTTTAATCTTTGCTTACTATGAATGAATAATTAAAGTATAAGAATGTAAAACTATATGATAAATGTAAACAAATGGAGTAAAATAATATTAAGATAGGTAGACATGCATAGTACGTAATTTTGATCTCGATATTTCTAGAAGTGTGAAAGAAAAGGGACATTCTATTCAAACAAGCCATCGTGTAAAATTGTTTGCGACTTGCACTGTAAAAAGTCCTGCAGTTTCTTTTACACCCAACCCAACGGAGTGTCATTTTAATGAAAATCATATTGACTTGAAACTCTGAATACAAATAAGGAAGTTATAAAGTTGTCTAAACTCTTAGATATTCATAAGATTTTTTTAGAATTGTACTGACCTGCTGACGGGATATATAAATCATTTTACTGTTTGGATGTAATCAAGGATGGCACATGGGACACTCAGAGACAGCCCCCCCCCCCCTGTCCTTGGTTGTTAAATTAGTGAAAAATAAAAAAAAGATAAGGGAGAAATGAGAAAGGTTAAGGTTGAGAAAAGAGAAAAAAGAATAAACTTCTTAAGGGACAGGCTGAGGTCGTGTAGATTTATATACAGTGCGTATCAAAAAAGTTTACACTAAAAAAAAATCCTGTAATATTATACATTTGTATTATCCTAAAGATTTTTCCACACTTTAACATGGGTACAGATCCATTTAAGCAAATGACGATATAACTGTCAACAAATATTTCCTCATGAGTGAGCACTACTTGCTTTTTAAAGTTAGTGAAAAATGATTTGCGCAGAACTTTGAAATAGTTGTGTGAACAAAAGTAGACCTTAATCATGAAGAACACGTGGAATTTAGCTAGTAAAATTGATTCTTTCACCTTTTTTAATTTGTTTCCTTGCCAAAAACACTTCGAAGAGTGCATTGCGCCCCACCCACTCTCCCACACACCGAGGCATCGTGGCGATATTTGTTTTACACTGAGCTGTGATTTACGTGAAATGGCTTAGGCTTGATTTAAAGGTAAATGCTAGTTTTGGTAACGATATCAAAATGAGCTCGTACAGAATCCGATGAAATGACCACCAAAGTGTCTGTTTGTATAAATAAAACGCATGTGCCAAAGGATTCTGGATGAAATTGTGTAATTGCTGAGAAATCAGCAAATAAGCACAGGATTCGGGTAGAGCGTCGGGCCCGACGCTCTAAGCAATAATTATTCATTGTCCCACGTGCGCTTTTCTGTGTTGGGGACCAGCGTAGATTTCTTAAAGTTCAGTTAATGTAACTGTATCAGATCTAGATCCTCGATGATATACTGGCAATTAAGCCTTGTTTTACAGACTTTCTCATGAAATCAGTGTTTACTGCAACTACTGGAATTTCTCTTTAATCATTGTCAAGCTTGGGAAAAGTGTGAGGAACAATTATTAAATGCAAAATGACATGTAAACCCACTTTAAAAGATAAAAACATAGTGAAAATGTTGGAGATGTCTGATATAAACTTTTGTTCAGATTCAGTTATGTCCTTAGATCTAGCTGGCATAAAAAGGGTAAAGGTCAAGTGTTGAAATTTAAATTGGATGGCGAAATTGTTACAAAATGCTTAAATGTATTCGTTTTATTTCGATTTACTAAAAGTGCGAGGGAAATGTTTGAGAAATGTTTCGCAGGGTAAGTTTGATTAAGCATTTCTGCCCAATCAAATTTCTGCGAGCTTTACAATGATGGACATTGCTCACTCAAGTGTAACATTCTGTCAAATCTTTTACGTTCATTGGATAGATGAGACCCTAACCCAAAATATATGTGAAAAAATACCCACATGTTGTATATTTTTTAATTCTCAGGGCTTTTTCAAAGTGTAAACTTTTATTGATACGCACTGTATATACAAATCTAAAAAAGGAATTAGTATTTCTAGTATTAGTAATAATATTAAGCTGTTATTTCTTGACCATTTTCTGTAATTGAGGTATAAAATTAAAAAACAGATATTGAACTTTTAGAAATATGTGGTTTAATTTCTTTTTGAAACCCAGATACAGCCCGCCAAATGACTTGTTGGTATCCCATCGTCAATTTTTTTTCCTCACTCATGCGTGAATGAGAAATAATCTAAGTAGTTTAAGATGAAAGTTCCAGTGGAGATTCTAAGCTTTACAATGGTAGGTCATTTGTCTATTGTATTTGTGATTAAGTTATGATAAATCATCGATAAATCTTGGTTTCGTTTTTTTGTAGGACGCACTGTATAAGAGAACATTTAAGTGAGATATGTTAATGGTGTAATGAGCCAACAACTTTGAGGGGGGCAGATATGGAGTATCGGGGGAAAAATATTTATTATTATAGTTTTTTTTTGTTCTTGGTGTCGCCTGTATTTTAAAAAGTTTGGAGCGAGCGAAGCAAGCATGCAAAATGTTTTACATTATTAGTACATAATTCAAATGTTGTGATAGATTTTGACATATAATATTTGGATAATGATATATATTCATTCTTCTCTCTTTCCTTTTCTTTCTTTTCTTCTTCTTTTTCTTGGTCGTGAAATATGTACCAAAGTAATGGGAAGTTATACATGACTTTGTGTGACATCAGAGATCTTGATCGCATTGTCAATGCATATTCTGTTGAATGCGGCGCAAGAAATACAAAGAAAATCACACTAAAGATCATGATAATGAATTAAAAAAAAGGTCAGGTAAAATGACATGAGAATCAACCGTGGGAAAGACAACAGGAAACCAAAACCTCGTCTTGCAGGAGAATGACACCCTTGTAAGCACTTAAATTCATATAAAAGAGAGAAAAAAAATGACAGAAACCGATCAATGGAAATGACAGACAGATTATAATCATCAGGTTATGAGCACTTTAAGACCTGTTCACACCGCCCGAGCGTTGTTGGAGCGGTCGTGGAGCGGAGAGAAAAAAATCATCACGCTCGCTACCGTTCACCATTTTCGATTTCGATTTTTTCCCCAATTTTGTGAGCGAAATTCGACTCTCTTTCCCTTCCGCTCCACGACCGCTCCAACAACGCTCGGGCGGTGTGACCAGGCCTTGAAGTATAACGATGAGTAATGTCGTGCAGGTCCTCCTATTGGCAATACGACCAAGATAACTATGTGATATTGGACACGTACAACTTTCCATTTATTTTATATTATATACATATTTATATACCTATTTCTTACTTAAAGTTTCTCTTTTATCTCTAGTCTATTGACTGATTGAAAGAGTTATCAACATTCATTGTCCGATAATTTATTAGATCTGACAACTTTCCTTGATTCCGATTGGCGCGCTGTTACTATGCTAACTGTCGGACGAAACAGAACTTGTCGGATAAAACATCTGACAAGTTATTTCATGAAACACTCCCCAGGTGTTTTTTTTTTTGGGGGGGGGGGGGAGGGATTACACAATTATGCTCCTGCAACATTTGCTCCTGTTTGTAAAGACCCAGACCTATGTTTGGCTCTTATTTGGGACCAGAATGTCAGACGAATTTGTTACACATAATATGGATGCAGAATTAGCTGTGGCAAATAAACAGGAAATAATATATATTTCAAAAAACTGTAGTCCAAATATAGATTTCATGAATTCAAGCTAGCAGGAAAGATATTTATGATTCAACTATGTGATAAAAGTGAAAATAAAATAAAATGCACGTCTGAAAATTCAGCCAGTTTTTCGGTGTACGTACTATAGAATCACAACGCTCTAACACAATACGACGTCACGGTCTTAACATTGGTGACACGCAAAAGAAAGCCTATTTTCGATGCCCAATAATTGGAGCCCTTCTTAACCAAAATAATTTGGTAAGCGGTAAAAATGCATAGTTTGCATTGCCGCGTTTAGTATTGTTTGTTGGCTTTCGATTGGTATATGATTTGTCAAATTCATTTCTCGGTCAGGTCTGGTCTTAAATATATCAGAGGGCATAGTGATAGAGTTAGGATTGTAAGATTTTTGGGTTTAAAATCATGTAAAGAAGGATTGGGCTTTGTTTCGTTTTGTAGGTGGGCGATTCCACACTAGAACTTCAAAAATATCATAAATTTCAACATGCTTTCAATAAATCATAAGTAGTGTAATATTTTACTATGATACCTAAATTTCATGAAAATTATGAGTTTTAACCAAAAGTGAAGACAGATATAGTTTTAATTGGGGGGAACAATGGAATTTTAAATTTTCAATAATTTTGCTCATTGAATAGTCAAGTACAAACACCGCCTGAAACAATTATTTGCAAAGCAAGAGAAGATTTAAAATATTGCAGGTCAATAGAATAATACATCACTGATGGTTCCAAATAATATCTACAACATTTTCATGATCCATAATAGGGGCAGCCCTGATTTTTCCGAACCATGACAATGCAAAAGTTTTTCGTACAATTTTATTTTTGATGATGCAATTTCATAAAATCAGTTTCTCTTTGTTTGACCCATGGGTGATCGATTTATCCCATAAGGATCTAATTACTGCCCTTCATTTTTCAATTATTGTCCTATTAAAAGTTGTCCCGTACGACACACGCTGTGTCGTACGGGACATGTCCCGTACGACACACAATATAATAATGCATTTAATTGCAGGATTTGGATTCAGAAACCATAAATAGTAGGCATATTTAAATTCATTTAATTGATTTAACATAAAGTGAACTGAAAAAGTACCTTGTTTATCTCCATAAAACATGAAATGGGTGATTCTAACATTTTAATTGATTTCATGTAGGCTTATTCTTTTGTGAATCCCTTTAGCTAAACTGGTGATTTTCACTGATCAGAGCAGGTTAATTTCTTTTCATTGAGCATGAAAAGAAAACTTTTATAATTATTTCAACCTAGCCTGGAAGATGACTTCCTCTTGCATGCTAATGTGGAATTATTCTAAGATGTAAAAAAAATACATATCAATCATCATGATCATCTATTTGGACTTCCCTTGATGATCACTATTTTTTTCTATACAGTATTGAAACTCCTTACTTTTTTCAAGTTGTAAAATAAATCTGGAAAATAAGACAAACCATATGGTTTCATGAAATGCGGATGGGTTTGAAAAAGTAGAACCGCATTTCTTTAGAAAAAAAAAATATGACAAGAAAAAAAACTGACAGTTGTGACATATATCATGTAGATATACATTTTATATAAAAAATCATAACATTTTAGCCCCATAATTTACAAAAGGTTTCATTAATTCATTGTTTGAATAGTGTTTGGAAATCATAAATTAATTCCCTAAAATATAACTTCACACAAAACCTCAAGTTTTTCAGCTCGTAAAAATGCTGTGAACACTTGTACATTTCCCATCATGAAAAAAATTATAACATATTGCTCCCAATTGTATATATTTAGGTTACTTAATTATATTGTCCTGAATGACTACTTATTAAAAGATTTGTCATAAAAAAGGAAGAATTTAGGGGCAATGCTCCTTCTGATTGATAAAAAGTTATTTTTTTTATTCAGGCTGCCCAGTACAACACGCAAGTGCCTGTACAACACACAAGTGTCCCGTACGACACACAAGTGTCCCGTACGACACAGAAGTGTCCTGTACGACACACAATTGTCCCGTACGACACATTATTTTGTTTATGATATATTGACAGAAATATTCAGCTAATAGCGGTGTCTAACCTAATGAATGTCTTAGTTTGATAGGATTATCATTATCATCAGCCAAATAATGTGATTGAAGAAGTCAAAGTGACATAAAGTAAGAAAGTTTGGCTTCAATTTAGAGATGTCCCGTACGACACATTTTGAATGTCCCGTACGCCACAATGTTCTTGAAAATTATAATTTGCTTTATTTATTCATGAATGTTTATTTTGCTTTCTTTTATAAATGTGTTTGTTCTTGGGTAATTGAGTGTCAATTTGAGTTCAGTTTTCATGAAATTTATCTGCCCAACTCACAGACTTTTGAGTACAAACTTGAGGTTTAAAAAAAAACACTTTTTCTGCGTCCGTACGACACATTACTATTTTAAATCTGTATTATACAGGATGTGAATTCAAGTCATGTTAAGTCTTGGTTTTTCTTACACTCTGGTAGTACTTGATGATCACCTATAGTTACTGGAATATTTTTTGTTTTTTCTTGTCAAAAACTGTCAAATAGTCTCTAAATGTCCCGTACGACACGTATGGAATCACCCAGGTTAGGTTTAATGTTTTTCTTGTAAATTAGCCATCGGACTTGGAGCAATTGTCGCCGGATCAAGTGTCATAGAAAGAAAGGTGAGTGGCAAAAATGGGAAACCTAACTTTTGCATCTTTTTATATGAACATTTTAGAGAAATTAATAACAAAAATAACTACATGTTTCTCCTCAGAGTACCTGTTATAAGCATTCAAATCTTACCTGGATGGTTTCTAGGACCATGCACTATTGAGAACCATTGTTTTGAAAATATTGTGCAACTATGCTCTATTACATATCAACGGTCTTATACTCCCTCTTTGTTCCTGCTTTGAAAATGTAGATTAAATCCTATCCGAACGCATACAACTCATTTTTCAAAGTGACATCGACAGAACAAATACATAATTCAATTCTTCAAAGGCAATCACTCCAACCTTACATATTCACAGGGGAACCATTCCTCTATTACACTACATTTCTGTACAATGGTGCTAGGTCATAAAAAGCTAAAAAGTATATTTTGAATGATGATAAATCATACTGTACTTTCAAGCCTTATACGTTATTTGATTATTTTTTTTTCAAATCACAGATGATCATGAAATTTGGGTTTCCTTTTTTATCAGCATACCCAGTACAGCTCTACCTTAGATTAAAACAAAAACATATGATCTGCTCAGCCTAAAAAAGATGCAAGAATGCACAAAAGTGATCATTTAGTTTGAGATACAGATAATAAAACAAATACAAATAATTCGACTTCTTTTACTGAATTAGCTCATTTAATGTAATGGACCTTGTCCGTTTAGCTGGATTGTCGAGCGCCATCATATTCAACTACCACTACACTGCTGATGATCCTGTATGCAGATCTGGTTGGTGTTTCATGAAGCTGTTAACACACAATTTACACATAAAGGCTGTTCTCACTACGTTCCTAAAACTAGTTTACTGGAAACTAGTTTAGTGGAAACTAGTTTAACGCGTAGTGAGAACGGTCAAAGCGGTCTTGGAAGCGATCTTCAAAACCAGTTTGGAAAACCACCTCGCGATGTAGTTTTCAATATCGCTTTGCCTCGTTAAACTGGTTTTAGCGTGAGGACACAACACACAACCGTTCTTCGGGAAGCGATCTTCGCACAAGTAATCATCGAGTCAACATGAATACTTTGGATATGTCCAACCATTACGCTTGTTCACAATGCGACAAAACCTTTACACTCTAAAAACACTTGTGTAAAATTTTACCCAAATTGGGTAAAAAGGGAACATGCATGTTTGCTGGGTATTTTTTTACCCCAAATTGGGCTATTTTAACGCAACATTGCGTAAAATTGACAACATATTGGGTATCTTTCTACCCAACCAGCATGCATGTTCCCATTTTACTCAATACTGGGTGACCTTTTTTTAGAGTGTAGTAGGAAGTATGATATGCAGAGGCATGAACAAAATGAGCATGACACTGGAGGAGAAACGAGTGAAGATGAAGACTCCGACCCATCCTCTCAATTGCAAAGGGTTGAAGAATCCAACGGTGATTCCGAAACGAGCGAAAGCGATGGACACAAATCGTCAATGACAGCAAACATGGATGAAATTGAAGACAACCTCGCTTATTGAGGATGGTAAGAACAAGCCATGACAGCCACCAAGGACTCGAGAGAGGAAATATATCAGAAATACATCTCAGAAGGAGTGGAAGAAGAAGACGCCGAAGCAAAGGCTCACGTGAAAATACTGTGGGCAGTCAAACGCATCTTTTTTTTATCTCTACTCTCAGTTCTTGCAGCAGAACGTGTTCAGTTCAGTTCATTTATTTTCATAATCTCACTAAAAAACATCAAATACAATCAAAATTTACAAAACAAGTACAAACGAGAGTATTCAAAATTTAAACAATAGCATGAACATAACAATTTAGAGTATGATGGGACTAGCAAAGGCCAAGGGCCTATCACGGGCTAGTCCCCGAAAGGATATCAGTAAAATTATTGAGTTACATGTATGAATTAAAATATTTTAAAGGAAATAGCAAAACAAAACAGACAAAAGAACAAACAAGTAATTCGATATTTTTGAGTTGGTTAAAAAAAAGGTAAGAAAAAAATTTAAAAAAATCATTTAAGTGAATTGTTTTGAGATCGAGAGAAAAGGTACATTTTATAATTACGTTTGAAAGACGATAAAGTGGGCATATTTTTTATATCATTGGGTATGTCATTCCAACATTTCGCTCCTACAAAAGATATAGTTGTACGAGAAAATTGATATTTGTATAACGGCAAGCGTAAATGGCTAATGGGCCTTGTATCATAAAAATGGAAAAAACTGTTAAGCCTAAAAGATTCATTAAAATTTGAAGGCAAGATGTTTTTAAAATATGAGAACATGAATATAGCAACCTGTTGTTCATACAATTCAGTGATCTTAAGAATCCTTAGATCTTTATAAAGATTAGCAGTGTGCGAAAATGCATTTTCGTTGCTAATGATACGGACTGCACGTTTTTGTAATTTAAAAACACGATCCAATAGGTAATCGGCACAGTGTCCCCACACAATACAGGAGTAAGTGTGTAAGTACCTCGAAGACGCTGACATCAATCATGAAATCGTGTCCGATCTCACGGAAAGATCAGAGAATGGCATGGAATTCCGGAAAGCCGTACAGAGAGTGTTAGCCAGGTATGGTTCACAATTCGATGGTTTATTCCAGTATCAAGCTGACGATGACGATAATGATGGTGGAGAAGAAACGGAGGGTGAAGATGGAGTCTACAACTAAAGGCACAAACATCAGCTTGTCAAATAATAATAATCCAAGAAAACGTCGTCAACTTAAATGACAGATTGAACCTCATTGTGTTCATAGCCGATATTTTCTGAATGCTATCCATATACATGTGTTACAATCCATTGAGTTAAGCGAAGATATCGAAAAACGAGAACTTCACTTCAAAATTAACAATGAACAGCTAACAATTATTTTGTTATGTCAACATAATTTGATAACATAATTTGCATTATTTTTACCTTTGTATCAAAATCTGCTGTGTATACACTATCTGAACCTATCTACATTGAAATAGAATATAATAAATGATAATGATAATAATAAAGAATCATCCTTGACTACATAGTGTTTCATGTTATCTGTACTGCGCATAAATGAAGTTGATTTAAAGGAGTCATCTACTTGTTTACTTTTTGCGAGTCAGAGAGCCGGGCAGGTCGTGTGAATTATTAAAAGTATGGAAGTATGAACAAAACAGTATGAAAAAGAGAGTTTTGATGTTGAAAAGTCTGCAATGAGTAGAGCCTGAGATGTCACTCTTATCATGATTATAATCACATATTGGATTACCAATAATTGTTGTAATACGAGGCAGAGGGAGTCGGCATTCACCTTTCCAATAGGATATCCCAAGTTCAATGACGCGCGTTGGCCGTGCGTGTGGTGATCGATTCGTGAATCGCGAGGCACTTGACATATCTGCTGGTAGGCGGAGAAAGATAACTTTTTTAATAGGAAACTGTGTAGAGATCATACGTCTGTTTTGTGCATCGTATCCTTTACGTGGCGATGACGATTGAGCAACGGTGTCGCAATATGGTGGGATAAGGGTAATTCCCGGGGATGACATCACGGTGGATATATGACGCTGCTTCGTATCATTTATGACTTACGCAACGGTGGCGCAATATGGCGCAATAACCGAAGGGGAATTCCCGGGGATGACGTCACCGGCTGACCGGAAGTCTGCTTGATGGCCGTTTGGGTCATGGCTGTCCGGGCTAAAGGTCATGTGGTCAAAGGGCGTGGGTCAAAGGTCGTGTGGTCAAAGGGCGTGGGTCAAAGGTCGTGTGGCTAAAGGTCATGGCTGACCAGGTCAAAGGTCATGGGGGTAAAGGTTAAAGGTCATGGGGTCAAAGGTCAAGTTAGTATGAGGTCCATCCTTTAACTACTTATTACGTAACTTACTGTTTTGTCCTTCTTAGAATTAGACAAATACTCATACGTTCAAGGACTGCATTTCTATTAACTGTATACCAGACAAAAACGCTTGACTGAAGTAAAATTCTTCAAAAAAAATTTTGATTGTTGATATTTCTAATTCTGTAACACGAGCAGCGCCCTCTACACGTTGAACAAAGAAAGATTTGGAACAACCCAACTTTTCTTTTCTTCAATCGATTTAATCAATCGTTTTAATCAATCAATCAATTCTGTTCTGTATTTATCCCTTCGTGATTATAAGTTGTTAAAGAAATGTGAGCAGATTAATTCTAAGTTTACATTTGAAATTCATATATATTCCTTTTCTTACCATGTTAAAATGTTTATGTGTAAACTTGAAACAATTAAGTTTTGCTGATGTCATGTTATAGGCCTATATATATATTTTACATGTGATATGAGGAAGAAAAAAAACAAAAAAAAATCAATGTACTGTGCATCTCTTCTTAAAACTGTAGCAAATTGCCCTAATGATTCCCTTAACAACACAGGGCCTATGGGTAACTCTCAGGGAAGAAATTTAATGCATTTAATTCTTTTGAGTAGACACATGCTATTAGTTAGATAGTTCATGTGTTGTAACTATTTCAAACTCGGTAAAGATGTACATGCGTTAGGAATGTCCATCACATCCCAATCAGGTGGACAAGCGTCGGAAAAAAGCAGTCTTTAATGAATTCAGTTGTGCAGATGCAAAGGAAGTTCTAACAGGAATGTTTCACTTGATCTGCTGTTCTTAACATTTTTAGGAGTGCTTTCCTAATTACGACAGAGAATATAAGGGGGTTGATTTGAGTAAATCAGGGAGAACCCCTTAACCCCTTAAGCTAAGATAGACCATAGATCTCTGTTTAGGCAGTAAAAGTTATCTGAAGGAATCCATGTCGGTGACGAGTCTACTAGCCCAAATGCCACCCGCTTCTCCATCGACATGATACGCTCATGTCAATTTTCGGGATCGATCTCGTCTGTAATCGTCGAAGTCCGATCTGAGGGTCATCATCATCATCTGCGGATCGGAGGGCAAGGGACTGTCTGCAAAGGACCAAATGGGGGCAACGCCGGCTGCGGCGGCCGGACGGAATGCCAGAGGCCGAGTGGGGCGTGTTACATCCAAACGGACGATGATTCAACTTTATTTTGCCTAAGTTAGATCTATTTGTGATCATTTCAATATCCATTATATCATATATGTTTATGTACAACCTTTGTGAAACTAACCCAAATCAAAGAAAAGATTTAAACATTAAATTTTTATTTAACTTTATACAGCTTGTTTATTTATGATGTTTATCCATTTTGGTGTCTCGAGTAGCAGTAAATAAGCAATTAGAAGGAACTTAGTCACCTCACGTGACAGTCACTTTCGAAGACTTTACTAGCCTGATTATTAATGTATTGACACAACGCTGTCTCATCTCCTAGTAAGACTCTTTCATTCTCCACTCGGCAGCCTCTCATGTTATGTTTAAAAAAAAACAATCCTCTTTCATAATCTTGTCATCTTTTTTGTTATTTAACATTTCGTACGTGGTTGTTGTCTTTTGGATTAGTCTGATGACAATGACAAAATACATTCAAGAACGGGAATGTCTTTTAATATCAACTAAACCCTCGCTGCTTGTTATTTCCGATATAAAATTAATCGTACTTTACTTTCGAAAGCACTTGAAACGTACTCTACAAGGCACACTTTCACATTATCTTGACGCACATGAGCATGTTCATGATTAACAGCTTTCGAAATGTGTAATTAGGGATGAGGAAGTCTAATGTAAAATAAGCGAGATCATGAATACCTCAGTTGGCTAAAAGCATTAACATGATGAACATGACGAAGCTAATAGCCAGCACAACGTTCAAATATTAAACGGTGACGTTTAAGGCTGTCGATCTGCATATTCTGTCTTGATGGATCGTTGAGCGTGATCATTCCATCACAAAAATACGAAAATAAAAGAAAAGCAAACGAAGTTTCAACTAAATTGGAACCAGATGATAAACATGGGAACCCATTTAGTTAAAGGACATTTAGCGATTTACTTCCTGGTAGGAATATTGTGTTTGCCGCTTGCTTCATGCATCACCACAACGCCAGAGACACAACCTTTCGTCGGAAGTACAGCCAGTATTACAGAAGAGGACATATGCGACACGAATCTTGAAAAGGGACCAGCAAATAAGACTAAATATGAGGGCGAGAGGGTGGCGCTGGATTGTGATGTCAATGATAAAAATAATCACAACATACTTTGGAGACGTTCATCGGATTTAGGAGAATGGGTAACCATCAGTAAAAATAATGTAACTTTGTACAATTCTTCTTCTTACAAAATAAAGTATAAACCTGATGAGCAAACGTACAGATTTGTAATAAAAAGTGCTGCTATTTCTAGTGATTCTGGCATTTATGAATGTGGGTATGAATGCACTCCTGATGAACACTTTTTTCCACTTGCATCAGCAGTGGTTACAGTGATACGTAGACCGACTTGCGTCCTTCAGGCTCTATCTTCTACGGAATTGGACAGAAGAAGTTGGTTTGAAGCGGTGTGTTCTTGGGCACCACGGCAAGAAGGCAATGCTTACATCGAGAGTAGCGGAGTTTCAAAAGACAATACCACCCTTTCCTACAAAGATCGTATAATAAGCAGGTTTGCATCCAATGACACCGTAGATGTCACATGCAGATTCTCATCTAGCAGCGATCCTTCTGTGACTACAACTGAACCATGTATAATGAAGAACAGGACAATAAGGGTAGATCCTTTCATAAATGAGGTAGTAGCTGGATCAAATGCTTCCTTTGTATGCTCCTCTGACTATTCAACGTATTCCTGGAATAGAGAGTTATATAGTGAAGGCAATGGACGCATTGTTAAGCACGGAAATAATCTAACGATAATTAATGTCAATGAGTCTGATCAGGACATACTGTTTGAGTGTACTGTTCGGGACCACGGAACTGGGAATATATCAAGCTTCGGAATCATACGCATCATCGAGGTGACCACCCCTACCTTGGAATCTCCAGATGACTATCCCACGAAGTTAATTTACGGAGGAACAAGTGAACGTGCACATGAAACAAGTCCAAGAACCAGTCGGTCAACCAGTAGATCAACTGTAGCAGCTCTGACTACATATCCAAGTGTTTCCTCGCAGCTACCAACTGGTTCCCTGGCCTGTAAACGCTATCGGCTGCCTTCTCTAGATGGTTCAGCTCTGACCCGTGAATTTGAAGTCACATGTTCCTGGACTTACAGTCAGGTAAACTATCCTCACTTTCAGAGAATCAATGGAGAAATAATAGATGCTGATATACAATTCACTGATCATATCATCACACGGGTAAATTCAAGTGATGATAATATTTCTTGTAGATTATCATTCAACACCAATGCTTCTAAAATTACTATGAATACGATATGTAAGAATGACGAACCCACATTGATAAGAGTTGATCCTTTCGGAACTGAAGTAGCTTTCGGTTCTACTGCAGTTTTCAATTGTACTTTCAATAAAAACGGCAGACAAGAGCTTTCATGGAAAGTGAAGTCCGATGGAAATACATCTGCCGTTAACCGTGATGAACATATGTCTTTTCCAGACGTTACATTCTCTGTCTACGAGCGTGTAAAAGAAAATTATTTGATATTCGAGTGCCGGTTCCTGAGGTCTAACAAATTTGGAAGTGTAGATCTGTCAAGTTATGGAGCTCTATACGTTGTCGAGGGAACGACAGTGCAATTCCAAACCCCACTTACTATGCCTGGTGACACTAGTACAGTTATAAAAGAAATGAGAACAAGTGAAATGTCAAAGTTCACAACGTTTACTAACAAAGCGTCCGAAACACATTCTGGACATACTAATTTTCCAATTGACCAATCCTCTACCCAAAAGGGAAAAGACCAAATGGTCAACCAAACTAATGGAGGAGAACCTCATTCGCCTCCACAAAACGTAACCGTCAAAATTCTTATATCAGTGTTGGCCGTTCTTGCAGTGATAATAGTGTGACGGAATCGCTGGGCGGCGGCGTGGGTTCGGTCCGCCGGCAGCTCGCTCTTGTAAGGATACCTGCCGCCGGCGGGTGTGTCGCCACGTCGATTTCCAAACTTTTAGTCGTGGATCCGTTTGGCAGAGATATACTGCCGCAGTTGACACTTGCACACGCCTCGATCCTGTCAGTACCACCACCAGGCAACCTCCAGACGGCTACACTCTTTGTTATCAGCTCCAAAAGCTCACCCGACCATATGCATCTGATTCCTGTAGTTAAGCTCCTACGACCATATGCATCTGTTTCCTGTAGTTAAGCTCTCTCGACCATAGGTATGGGTTTCTCTGTAGTTAAACTCCTACGACCATACCCATGGACTCTGTTAATTTCCTCCGTCGTCTGCTTACGACCAGCTACTACGTCTGTTCAGTACAGCAACCACGTCTGCTCCGTACTGCAACCACGTCTGAATTCCGTACTGCAACCACGTCTGTTCAGTACGCGACCACGTCTGAGTCCGTACTGCAACCACCGACATCTGTTCAGTACTGCAACCACGTCTGTTCAGTACCACGACCACGTCTGAGTCCGTACTGCAACCACTGTCATCTGTTCAGTACTGCAACCACGTCTGTTCAGTACCACGACCACGTCTGAGTCCGTACTGCAACCACTGACATCTGTTCAGTACTGCAACCATGCACGTCTGATTCCGTACTGCAACCACGTCTGTTCAGTACCGCAACCACGTCTGTTACCGTACTGCAACCAGGGACCTCTGTTCAGTACCGGAAACGACGTCTGGTTCTTCGACCATATGTATGGGTCCTTCTGCAGTCAGGTTCCCACGACCACACCCATTGGCTCTGCTCTACTTGTAGTTTTTCCCGTTGTCTGCTCCGGACCTCCGACCGTCTGCTTCCAGACCAGCAACCATCCGCTTCAGACCAACCCGTCTGCTCCGGACCACCAGCCGTCTGCTCCAGACTCCGAACCGTCCGCCTCCAGACCAACCAGACTACCAAAAGAGCAAGCCCTGGTATAGTCTCTTGCTGGCGTGCAAAAGACCCAACATACAAGGAAATCTAACCACAGTCGTCGCCTAGGATTCTAGGTTTCCCCGTGGAAAGACATGCGAACGATCATATAAATCATTTCGATCGCATCCACAAGTTATATATCGCATGTTATAGTTAACCTCTGTTACAATCTTAGAACAGCTATAACTTTGCTCTCCGAAACCGGATATGCATGAATGACATATCAAATTAAAGCATTCATTTAGATCAAGCTAGTGATAACCATAATAATCAGTTAAGCATCTCCAGGAAATTGTTATTCCACAAAAACGGTTCAAAACATGCATAACTTTCAATGTCTTATCTACGTCATTATTACTGTAGAAACATGCATGTAATATCGCCAGCTACGACAAAATCATTATAAATCAACCAAATATAATTTTCTAACACGAAATAAAACCCATTTCGTGACACAACTCCCTTATTTTTCAAAGCTCGGCCCCCGAGCGTCATTTAACAACATCAGACACTGTAGCATGTTAAGAAAACATATCCATGTGTATCAAACTATCCATTGGGTCTTTTCTCCACAAACAAAAATGCATAAAGGAGTCAACTACTGTTCAGGGTCAACAAAACACAACAGCTAAAGTCCAAAGTAACTATTAAACAATTCGGCATGAAGAATGATGTCCAAGGTACATGGGGACATGCCTTCTTATAGTGTCCTCGTATTAAAAAACATAACTCCAAAGAACACAATAGGGATACTGTTCAAGACGACTCTTTTTTTTCTTGAGTTCCTCCGTCATTCTAACAGTTCTCCTTCCTTAGTGATGTTACGCTCCGTGGTACGAACAAAGCTAGGTGACATCTGGCGGAATCTGGAATGTGTCGGTTGACTTGTTCAGGGTCACCTTCTCTTCTGATCCGCCGGTTCTCATCTCTTGTAAGAATGCCTGAATTCTCTGGCGGGGGTTGTCAGTCTGCGTCTCAGCATTCCTTCCGGTGCATTCTATCCAGTCACTGGTAGACGGCATCTCCGAAACCACTTTCCTAGAAGCGTATCTCAAATCAAGCAGTGAAGGCGACGTCTCATCATAGTCCAGCTGCTCCTCTGGTTCAGGGGTAGAATTCCGACCATGCCGTGGAGATACTTCTGATCGGTCAGGTTCAGGAGACTTTGGACAATCTGGAACGGATGATTTAGGCATGTCCTTCCATGGTGTCCTGGACTTCCGTCTTGGAGATCGGGAACGGGAGTGTCGAGTCGAACTACCACGTTCTGACCAACGTGGTGAACTAGACTCAATGCGACATAGTGACCTATTAAGAGATCGAGTCAGTCGCGGTTCCTTATCTTCCCGGTCCGGCGGCACAGGGTCTATTCGAACAAGACGGCATGTAGAATCTTCCGTCAGTTCTAAAGCATCCCAATGTTCCAGTAGATGTCTAGAAGCCATGGAACACGTGCATACTTCATCTTGATCAGGCCTGTTGCCAAGTTTCTTGGCCGTGTAGATAGGACGTATGTCCTTGTCTTCTTCTTGCCAGTCAGCTATCTCCTCTGAGCCCCGGTCAGTGATGGTTTCAACCAGTTGTATCTGCTCCTGAATGTCGTCAATTCTAGGCAGCGGGTAGGCATCTTTAATCGTCTCTGCATAGAGTTGACGGTAGTCAACACACAATCTTTGGCTGCCATCTTTCTTTTTGACCAGTACGATGTTAGATGCCCATGGGCTGGTCACTGGCTCAATCAGGACTTGAGCTAGTAGAATCTTTACTTGCTCATCTATTTCTTTCCTCTGCGTCAGGGGATGTCTCCTCTGGGCTTGACGTATTGGTTTCGCAGTACCAGTATCTATGCCATGTTGGACAAAACTGGTCTGTCCAAGATCCGAAGGTCCTGTAGAGAAAACATCTGCATTCTCAACCAGCAGTTCTTTTATCAAATCATGGCATTGGGCTGGCACTTCGTCAGTACTGCGAACAAAGAGGTCCTTCAAATGTTCTGGTATGTCTTTGTTGGTATTGGTCTCAGTTGGCTCGGCAAGGTTACACATTTCCATGCTTACTTCTTCCAGCCCTGACAATGAAGCAATGGCAGTGCCTGCCTTTATGATCCTTTGTTCCTTGGTTGGGTTGAAAACCCGAACAGGTAGTACATCTTCGTCTGCCTTCACAACAGATCTGGCGACGATGAGTCCTTTCTTGATTAGTTCTGTTGGATTTACAGGTGGTTCTACTAATCCATCACCTAGTGACACTTCTCTGCCTGTAACTCTACCTGCTAATACCATCTCGTGTCCTGGAGGAATTGAATAATCTTCTCCCGCCACTATCCTCCTGCAGAATGATTCTCCATTACTATCTAGGCATGGAATTATGCCATAGTAGGTCCTCAATTCCATCTTTTGGCAGTCTAACACAGCATTGATTTTGACTAGGAAATCTAGCCCTAAAATGCCCTCATTCTTTAGACTAGCCACTGTAGCCATTGTAGTGACGACTATATCTCCAATCTGCACTTCCAACATTGTCTTTAGGTTATAGTTAACCTCTGTTACAATCTTAGAACAGCTATAACTTTGCTCTCCGAAACCGTATATGAATGAATGACATATCAAATTAAAGCATTCATTTAGAAAAAGCTAGTGATAACCATAATAATCAGTTAAGCATCTCCAGGAAATTGTTATTCCACAAAAACGGTTCAAAACATGCATAACTTTCAATGTCTTATCTACGTCATTATTACTGTAGAAACATGCAGGTAATATCGCTAGCTACGACAAAATCATTATAAATCAACCAAATATAATTTTCTAACACGAAATAAAACCCATTTCGTGACACAACTCCCTTATTTTTCAAAGCTCGGCCCCCGAGCGTCATTTAACAACATCAGACACTGTAGCATGTTAAGAAAACATATCCATGTGTATCAAACTATCCATTGGGTCTTTTCTCCACAAACAAAAATGCATAAAGGAGTCAACTACTGTTCAGGGTCAACAAAACACAACAGCTAAAGTCCAAAGTAACTATTAAACAATTCGGCATGAAGAATGATGTCCAAGGTACATGGGGACATGCCTTCTTATAGTGTCCTCGTATTAAAAAACATAACTCCAAAGAGCAGCTGTCGGCGGAGCAACAGTCGGCGGAGCAAATATCGGCGGAGAAAATGTCGGCGGAGCAAATGTCGGCGGAGCAAATGTCGAGGAGCAAATGTCGCGGAGCAAATGTCGCATTTTGGGGAGCATTTGTTACCGGAGCAATCGTCGCCGGAGCATGTGTCGGGTTACCGAATATTAACATTCTCCGCTCGCGCTGCGCGCACCCGAATTTTTATTTATCAGGTACCTATTATTTTCATGTATTATATAAAGTTTTCAAAATATCCCAGGTCTGATTGTAAAAACGTATTTAGCACTGCCATGTCATGCTTGCATTTTGATTGGCGGGTTATGTATGTCTCAATATTGATTATATAACAAACTACTCAAAATCCCCTTTTCATGACAGTTCATCAAAATTTCTGCTCGCGATTTGCGCTCGCATTAATGCTTAAAAATATATCATCTGATTACTGATGCATTCTATTTATAATAAAAAAAAGTGCTTGAAATGCACAGTGTTCAGGCCATAATGTCATCAGATTCCGCGCCCTCATTATGCAATAATAAATAAGATATCAATTTGATAATTAAATTGTCCCTTTTGTTTAATCTCGGGCTTAGCAAGATAAATAGGAAGATATATAGTCATCATATTCATATGATAACATGTCCTAAGGATTTAATAATGAAAAATATCAGCTCTTTATCAAGTGCAATGTATATCCACCTTACAATTTTCTTAAAAGTGTTTGAAATATGAAGCTAAAATTGACCCCCCCCCTTTTTAGATCGGAATATCAAATATTTTAAGCTCGCGCTTCATGAAAGTGGTGAGAAAGGGGGAATCTTCCTACATTAATAATTCGAGCACAAAGGGCGAGCAAAAAAATAATGTTGATATTGTGATCTGAAACTGGATAACTGAATGAACATGCTGGCGCATGTTTAAAATTTGTTGTGCTTCGCCTGTTCGATGAGATTCATATCTTGCTCAATAGGCTGATATGGAGCAAGTTTGGAAGTCAATATACAAAACATATTTTAGCTGGGATATCGACCTTTCATTATTTTTTTTTCATTTCCAAATTTAAGTGCTCTGTAAAATGTCCGTTTTATGGTCTATATATCAGCATTTTAAGCTCACGCTGCGTTATCACATTGTTTGATTTGCCAAGTTCATATTGTCTACGTGTATTCCATACTGTTCCATTAAACAAATGTATTCAGAATGCCCAGATTCTAGGTCTAAATCTGAAACATGCGCGATAGCCTGCATGTTGTTTATTTAAAATCTACTTAAATGATCAAGTTTCACATCAGAATATCAATAATTGTCTGCTCACGATTTACGATAGAATTATTAATGATACCCAATTAACTATATCCTATTAATGATTTACAAAATATGAATAGAGTGTCCTGCTTTTAGGTCTAAAATCTCAATTTTCTTCCTCTCTCGCATCAATTGTTTAATTACATACCTATCCGATTTATTAATACAAAAAGTGCTTAGAATGACCATTTTTTAAAGTCGGAATGTCAAAAACTTTGCTCGCGCTTCGCGCTCGCATTATTGAAATATATACCGTCTTCGTGGCTAACTGTAAGCAGTCCGTAACAGGTCCCTTTTAGATAATGCTAGAACAGTTAATACAAATTTCTGCTCGTGCTTGGCGTTCACAGTAACCATCTAGTTACATACAAATCTTGTTCAGGATCACACATAACATTGCCCAGAATATAAAATTTTCGGGACAAAGTATACATGAAATAAAAAAAGAAAAAAAAGAAAATCGCTCGTGCTTCGCGCTCGCACTTTTTTTAAAAGACTTATGAGATTATTTCATATTTATGTTGTTTTATAAGAATAAAACTAAGAAGTGACTGATCGGGGAAAATATAGGTGAAGATAATTTCGGGCCCCGTCCCCTATTGGCGAAATTCGGATCTGCCCTTGTGACACATACACACACATCGGAAAAAATGGCCGGTGCCCCCCCCCCCTAAAAAAGCAAGGACCCCCCAGGAAAAATATCCTAGCTACGCCACTGGTTTGTTATACGGAATAAACATTTTATGTTTGGTATAGAAATCAATTTAATGAAAATTCGAATGCAAATGTATGAATCATCACACGCACAGGAAATTTAAAGGTCAGTTAAGGTCTAAAAAGGTTAAATTAGTGCAAAAATAACAACATATAATTCAGAACATGATTGAATCTCTTGTTTTGAATGCAGACATTGGTGGTTATCTCTTCTCTTTTATATAGATGATTCAGTGTAGGTGCCATGTCAACAGAAACCAACCATCATATGCAGCTTATTGGACATCATTATCGAAAAGCTGACGTGGAAACTATTAGCTATCTTATGAAGATGTCAAAGTAGAAGGAGCACTTGTAAATTCTCACTGTCGACACATGCTTTAATTTTGTTCTGCCAGAATTCTTTTAGGAATTCATATGAGCTTTCTTCATAGTAAAGGAAAATAATTGACATTAAAGACATGAAAGCTATGAAAAATGTTGGCTGTGCACTGCGAATGCTCTAACGATCAAGATACCGTACACTATATCCATTCGGCAAGGTAACGATTTTTACATTGTACTTGCTGTTGAGATAAGATAAATCTATGGAACCTGATGCAGACGAAGTGAACTGGATAAAAACTATGATCTATACCCTCTCTCATTTATATACCATGGAACTTAAACAAAATATCTCAAATTACTTAGCATTTCTTCACATTAGTTAGCACGAAGAAAGTTGGTCCATTAGGAACAGTTTTCCTCTCAGTCAGCAAAAGAGCATGTCAAAGGGTCTCGTCTTCTGGACATCAAGCCCAAGAACAGCTGATCAGATGTACTCCCCTGCAAGGCTGCAACTAACTTTTTCATGTTTGAATGGAAAGTTCAGGATGTTCCTGTACTTGCTCATTACAGAATGCTTACTCCCAAAGAAGTGATATAACATGTTCCCTGTAGGAGGCATGTCATTCCCGACCTTTCGTTTGAGGACGCGGACGCTAATTTACAACGGTAGTTGATTTTGGAAGAGACTTTTTGGGCCCGTCGTAAAACTCTAGCCGGCAATGCAAATTGTGTGACATGAGATTTTTTTTTTCGTTTCGCATCTGCGACGGAAACGTTCAATATGCGTTTCGTGTGCAAAATTCTGGTTGCTACTATGGTAACAGCGATATATCCGATTGAGGACGACTCTCCAAAGCCACATTTGATTCCTCCTAGAGCTCGAGAGGCCGCCCGGGGGGCCCACTTCCATTGATTAGTGGATACCAAGAGCAACCACGCGTAAAAGGGGACAGAGTGGGCAAGTACATTACGTATAGACCTATGTAGCGTTATAAGGGTGTCAAAACGATGTTTAAAATGCTGAAAAAGGGATACTGACATATCCAATACTTGTAGGGTGTCACAATCCAAATACTAATTAAGAGATGCATTTTCATAATATGAAAAAGACTTACTTCCATTGTTTAGGGTGCTTTTCGAAACTCCATTGTCGCGCATGGTATCCACTCATCAATGGAAGTGGTCCCCCCGGAATTTGAATCTAATCCCCATTTCTGGGGAATGTAAAACATAATGCCCCTCACATCGTGTGCTCGAGGCATATCGTTTGTGTAGAAGGCGTACACAATAGAACAAAGAAACCCGTTAGCTCAAACCATGGACCCTATAGGGTCCGTGCTTAAACGTATTGTACATGTATATGCTGTGTACAGAAATGGTTTTGGCTAGAGAGGTTGATCCGACCCATGAAATCAATTGCCAGTGATCCACCAATAATCCACATTAAATGCAATATCGATTCGATGGAGTGTAATGATCTATATCTAAGCGTTCATTCAGTAAGTTTTTCCTCATTCAATATGTACTCGATCTGTTTGAAAAACCACTTTCTTATCCATGTCATAATCTATTTTAGGTCCTACATTTCGAATATCTCCAGCCATCAGTCATAATATACATGTACATGTATGTATAGTGCGGGTGTCGCGGGAAAGGATTTTGCACACGAAAAGCAGATCTGTAGGGCCTGTAACCCCCCTGTAACACAAAGTTTAGCATTGATCGTACAGCAGTTTTCTACGTTTGATTCTATTGACTATAATGTACAATCAATCTTAAAAATCAAGTGTATGATTAAGTGATAACTTTTGTGTAAGGGGACCCCAAAATTAGCGTCGGTGAAGATTGCGAAAGGTCCCAAATTATCACAATTTTCTAGGGCTGAATATGTTTGCCGATCTTATATGTGGATGAAAATAAAATAGTGCTATTGTGAATACAGAGGAAAAACTGGAAAAGCAATTGAGACTGTAGAGAAAGACGAATCAGACGAAACTTCGAAAAGAAGAGGAATGTACCAAACACGATATGGAATAAAAAAGAGTCATAATTAAGATCATTGTGAGAGACGGGCGTGGCTAAAATGTCATTAAAATGCCTTAGGGTGCCAGGGTAGCACTTGTCAGATTCTCAATAAACACACTTTCAACTAGAACTTTTATCAATAAATGCAAATTTTTATGTCTCTTTGAAAATATGATGTTCAGAATTATACGGTGTGTTATTTTTCGTGCCTCAATAAGACCTTTAAAGACCTTAAAATGACCTGCACAGGTTTTAAATGTCTGATGACCCATATATGCATCGGAATTTTAATTTGCTTTAATTTGATACCAAACAATGATATGTTTATTCCATAATTACATGTAGATAGGTCTTTTTCCGTCCAAATGACATACCCATTTGAAAATTTGATGGGGTTCATAAAAAAGGAAATATGAGAAATTGCCCATGGATGAAAGATTGAGGTGTAGGCCCCTACCTTATTTTAAATATCAGACCAGGGGACCGTTTCATAAAGCTGTTCGTAAGTTAAGAACGACTGGTGAACCTATCTTACACGCTAAATAATCACCAATGAACATTAATGGTGAATATCATTTACCATAAGAAAGGATCACCAGTCGTTCTTAAATTCGCTCTTAACTTACGAACAGCTTTATGAAACACCCGCCTGGTGCAGGTTCCGTCACACAGAGATGGCAGCCATGAAAAATATTACCATTTTTAGCATTCACTTCCAAGACGCTTTCTGAAACGTTGAGAATCTATTGGAAATACCCGTCAAAACACAATAGACAGACCAGAGATCATTGTTGAAAGTAGGTGTACTGGGACAGAACATCGTCTGAAGATTCAGACTGGACAATCCATTGCAAATATACCGTTTTTTTAAAACGGTCCAGGGGCCGTTTCATAAAGCTGTTCGTAAGTTAAGAGCGACTTTAAAGGGATGGTTCGAGCTGAAAGTATTTATGGCTTAATAAAAGAGTTGATTTCACTGAGCAAAATGCCGAAATTTTCATCAAAATTGGATAACAAATAACATAGTTATTGAATTTTTAAATTTAGCAATATTTTATGAAAACAGTCGTCATGAATATTTATTAGGTGGGCTGATGATGTCACATCTCCACTTGTTCTTTTGTATTTTATTATATGTAATTAGGTATATTCAATTTTTTTCCTCCACGAACTAGAAGAATTGGATTGACAACTGATTTAGTGCATTAGATATTTGTTGCTGCAACTTATTTCATTACAAGGAAGACATATTATGCACACAAGTATGAAATAATGTACAAAATATGATTTTATGTAAAAACATAAGAAAATGGAAAATGGGGATGTGACATCACCAGCCTACCTAATGAATAATCATGACGACTCATTTCACAAAATATTGCTAAATTTGAAAGTTCAATAATTTTGTTATTTGATATCCGATTTTGATGAAATTTTCGTCATGTTGCTCGATGCAAAGTTCCCGGAACGCCGAAGGCGCCCGCACTCGTCGAAAACTCTATCGGAACACTCCGAAAAGCTTTCATAAGGAAATATCAGGTTGCGATTTGGCTTGATTTGGCTTGATGACGTAAGCCACTTTCCTGAGTGCGATTTTCTGGCGAGTTCTAGCCTAAATAATATTTCTTCAAAGCTTAAAAAAATGGGCGTGATTTGATGACGTCAGTGGTTTGTATAAGCGACTTATAAGCCTTTAACTTTTTATAAGCCATTATTCTTTGTGAGATTTGGTCTAGTCCATAGTCGGATGGGCCAATTAAGGGCAGGTTGAGAGACAGGGCCATCTTTCATTGCTAGGTTGAATCCTAGTGCCGACGGATTGAATACTAGTGCCAAAAACCGTTGCCGTATAATTTGATCGCCCGCACACACAGTTGACTGATTGAAGAAAAATAATGGAAAAGGAATAACCAGCATTTGCTCTTGGAAATAAGACGGGTCTGAAATTCAGGTAAATTCTACATTTCTATATATTTGCTGAAACTCTCCAAACGGGTTGAATACTAGTGCCCTTACGGTACTAGTGCCGATGGATTGAATACTAGTGCCAAAAACCATCGCCGTATAATTCGATCGCCCGCGCACCCTGTCGATGGGTTGAAGAAAAAAAATAACGGAAAAAGAATAACCAGCATTTGCTCTTGGAAATAAGACAGGTCTGAAATTCAGGTAAATTATTTATTTCTATACATTTGAAGAAACTCTCCAAACGGGTTGAATACTACCGTGTGTCTCAAAAAAACGAAACACTTTTGAAATGGTTGCCAAATTGAGCATATATCATTTCATGAAAAAAATTGTCAATATGTATGGAAAGCTAAAGGACCAACCTTTCATCTGAAATGAAAAAAATTGAAAAAAAAAATCATGCTTCGATGAACAGCGTTCACTTAAGTTAGAGGTATGAAAACCTGCGCAGGATTTTTCCTTCCAAGTTTGGACAGGTATAGCATACAAAATAAATTTGATATGAAATATTCATGATCGATGGATTAAGAGTTAAAAGGATGTTTTGAATAGCAGTCCTTTCTCTCTGTCATTTATCAATCCCCAAACACCACCCATGCCACACACACACACACACCAACTTCCACTCCCATCTTAATGTATCATTGATCTGGTAGATGTGAACAGGATGAAGGAACTTTGAAAGCCGTGATATTCAGTCAAGAAGAAAAGATAGCCATGTGGACTATGAACTGATTACTTTTGTCAGATCTTTCATTTTAAGATGAACAAAGCAGTTGTAAATAAGAAAAAAATAAAAGAAACATGAACATCTTAAAAAAAAATTTAACTCAGTGTTTTTGTCATGTCTGCCCTAATGTGTGTGTGTGTGTGTGCGTGCGCGCGCGTGTATGGATGTGTGTGTGCGTGTGTGTGTGTGGTTTGTGTGCGTGTGATAATTGGTTTGAGCAATTGCTTGATGGAATTAATGTTTCAGTGATTTATCGATTGATTTCATTGATCAAAATGAGTGACTGGTTAATAATTTGATTATTAATGAAAAAAAAATGATCCACCAAACTTTCAGAAGAAAAGTGATAAAAAAGGAAGGAGTAGGTGAGAGGATAGGAAGAAGGTTGTGTGTGTGTGTGTGTGTGTGTGTGTGTGTGTGGGAGGGGGAGGACAGTGGGTTGCGTAATGTTAATTATGATTTGGAATATTTCAATTTAGCCAATTCCCATTCATCCTTATTCCCGTTCACATCTACCAGATCAATGATACAATAAGATGGGAGTGGAAGTGTGTGTGCGTGTGTGTGTGTGTGGGGGGGGGGGGCGGTGGTGTTTCGGGATTGATAAATAACAGAGAAAAAGGAATGGTATTCAAAATATCCTGTTGATCCATCGATCATGAATATCTCATATCGACCTTATTTTGTAAGCTACAAGTAACTTACCTGTCCAAAATTGGAAGGAAAAATCCTGCGCAGGCACATTTTCATACCTCTAACTTAAGTGAACGGCTCGGTGTAAAAATGGCAGAGGTAAAAATGGCAGAGGTAAAAATGGCAGAGGTAAAAATGGCAGAGGTAATAATGGCAGAGGTAAAAATGGCAGAGGTAAAAATGGCAGAGGTAATAATGGCAGAGGTAATAATGGCAGAGGTAAAAATGGCAGAGGTAAAAATGGCAGAGGTAATAATGGCAGAGGTTAAAATGGCAGAGGTCATAATGGTATAGGTAAAATGAGTCTTCAACCCCCATGAAAAAAAATCAAAAAGCCCCCGCATGTAAGCCCTACATAGATTAACTAAGAAAGGTTCTAAGAAAATAAAAATAATGGAAAGGGTGACATTCTTAAAATCATAGATAGATCGTCTGCACCAAATTTATAATCTTTTGGCTAGAATATCTTATTTTTTCTGTACTCTCATGGACGGTCTTTTCATATCAAATCGCTGTATTAGTATTCAAATTTGAAGACTCTTGATCGCAATTGTATTTAATTCATTACAGGGGAAGTTCAACCTCGGTTAAAAGTCATTGTAGAATAGCAGAAAAAAATAAAATGATAATGGTGAGGGTTTTAGGAAATCAATCAAAGACTTAAAAAGCTATACTTTAATATTTCAATGGTGACGTCATTTGCGAGCAGCTTTCCCATATTTGGTGTATAGAAAATGTTAATGAAATGTAATTTTCTAGAAAAATCCAAATGTTTTTTTTATCTTCAGTATATATCAAGAGACAAATCATTTCACTGACGCTCCTGAAATATTTTTTAAAGCAATTATGAACCATTTTTAGTGCATAAAATTTCATGGGGCAGCTTTCCATATATGACGTCAAACCCTTTGGGAACCTGGCATCCACTTGGACTAGCTGCATTGAGGTATTACTCTATAAAGACTGAACAGTAACTGTATCATTTACATTTAACGTATCACATTAATCAGGGGCAGATCCAGGATTTTCCAAGGGGGGGGGCACATTTTCCTGAAAAATGACATGCAAAAAAGTTTTCCGCCTACTAACTCGTAAACAAAATAAATAGCAAGCAGAAAAGGGTCTCGCTTTAAAAAGGGGGCACACTTGAGTTAGCATATTTGCTAAGATTTTAATTTTACCTCTCAAGGGGGGGGGGCACGGGCCAGCTGTGCCCCATGGATCCGCCAGTGACATCACTGGCGGATCTATTCATCATGATCCATCATGATATGGAAATTAACAAAAATATTTTAATTACAGAATGTTAAGTTATTTTTTTTATCCAGTTTAAATTATGATAGTATTTTGACGTATAGACCCGAACTTCTGTTCGTTTCAGAGGGTTAGTGGCTGCACACATTGGTGTTTACATTTTAAAATCGTTGGGTTTGTATGTAAAGCGTTGTTCTGCTTACGAGCTTAAGATCCTTTCATCATGCAGTCACTAATTGAAATCATTTTGGCAAGAAAATGCTTGAGTTTAGTCATATAAATGACAGAGTGTAGATTTTAAATGACGAAAAACAACATAATACTTAATTAGTTTTTAAGCCCATTTCGTCGACAAGAGTCCGGTCATGGATGATAATCATAATGTAGCCAATCTTTATCATCTTTACCTCTGCCATTTTTACCTCTGCCAATTTTACCTCTGCCATTTTTACCTTTGCCATTTTTACCTCTGCCAATTTTACCTCTGCCATTTTTTTTATCCAGTTTAAATTATGATAGTAGTTTGACGTATAGACCCGAACTTCTGTTCGTTTCAGAGGGTTAGTGGCTGCACACATTGGTGTTTACATTTTAAAATCGTTGGGTTTGTATGTAAAGCGTTGTTCTGCTTACGAGCTTAAGATCCTTTCATCATGCAGTCACTAATTGAAATCATTTTGGCAAGAAAATGCTTGAGTTTAGTCATATAAATGACAGAGTGTAGATTTTAAATGACGAAAAACAACATAATACTTAATTAGTTTTTAAGCCCATTTCGTCGACAAGAGTCCGGTCATGGATGATAATCATAATGTAGCCAATCTTTATCATCTTTACCTCTGCCATTTTTACCTCTGCCAATTTTACCTCTCAGTGCCATTTTTACCTTTGCCATTTTTACCTCTGCCAATTTTACCTCTGCCATTTTTACCTCTGCCATTTTTACCTCTGCCATTTTTACCTCTGCCATTTTTACCTCTGCCATTTTTACCTCTGCCATTATTACCTCTGCCATTTTTACCTGGCACCAAGTGAACACTGTTCATCGAAGCATGATTTCTTTTCCAATTTTTCATATCATATGAAAGGTTGGTCCTTTAGCCTTCTATACATATCGACATTTATTCATAAAATTACATATGCTCAATTTGGCAACCATTTCAAAAGTGTTACGTTTTTTGAGACACACGGTAGTGCCCTTAGGCCTACGGTACATGTCTATGCTACTAGCAAATAAATATTCGCGGAAAAAGCAACCATGGCATCGGGACACTGACTTCAACCATGCCCAGTGATCCGGCAGGGAAGTACAGCTGTATGCCGTTAGAGGAAAAATTGGCATGCAGATTTTTTTTTTTAATATTACAAATAAAATTGAAATTAAAGAAGATAATCGGAACACTCCAAAAGCTTTCATAAGGAAATTACTAGTTGCGAATTGGGCTTGTTAATGACATTTGTCGGCAATTATAAGCGGTGTATGTGTAGTGTGATTTTTTTGGCGATTTATAATTAAATTAGCCCAAATAATATTTCTTTAAAGCATTATATTAGGCGTGATTTGATGATGTCAGTGACTATTTATAAGCCACTTTGTTCATAAACCATTATTCTTTGTGTGATTTTTTTGGGGGATAAATTACGGCTTGTCTTTGACTTTTTGCGTTTGGGGAGATTTTTACCACAAACGAACAACTTGGTCTTGAAAACCATCGACAGAGTTCGGTTGTGTTACATTCAACAGTACAGACAGGCATCAAAGAGAAGTGAGAAATGAAAGTAATCTGGTGTGTTTGTAAGTAAACTGATTTTTTTTAATTATAAATTTGTAAATAAATGTAAACGCTGTCGCACAAACATTACAAAATCAACGGCGATTTCGTACTCGCTGGCACCTGTACATCTCTATGCTAGCAAAGAAATATTCGGGGAAAAAGCAACCATGGCATCGGGACACTGACTTCAACCATGCCCGGTGATCCAACAGGGAAGTACACCTGTATGCCGTGCCGTTACAGGAAAAATTGGCATGCAGATTTTTTTTTTAATATTACAAATAAAATTTGAATAAAATAAGAATAATGTAAAAACTTATCACTTAGACATACCCCAAATAGTTGCGAAGTTATGTCAATGATATATTCAGAATTTATTGAAGAAATTTTATATGTCCTTTACGCTTTAAAGGCTTTATAAAAATAATATTCATCGATGTAATGTAACTATTGGCATGAATGACACTCCGAAATCTCCATCATTTCAAATCATGCACATGAATGTTCAGATCTCCTTGTCTGTAGTGCTTAGTTTCTGTGCAATCGATAGACCACCTCATCGGCAAACACCGATGCTATTTTTGAAAAATGGCATTCCAGGGTAAGCAAATAATTTTTTGTTCATGAATTTGCACATTGAAGTCAATAGGTGAGAGGGTGCATTCCCCTTAGGTAATGCATCCTCTCACCTCCAAACAACCAAGAACATAGTCACCCCTACTACTCTCTGCTATACCAATACCCAACCCTGGTTCCGACACCTCTGGGTGAATTCTACTCTATGTAGTAAGATATAAATATTTTAAGCCCGGACCATCCCTTTAAGAACGACTTGTGATCATTTCTTTTGGTAAGTGACGGTTCACCGTTATGTTCATTAGTGATTATTTAGCGAGTAAGAAAGGTTCCCCAGTCGTTCTTAAAGTCGCTCTTAACTTACGAACAGCTTTATGAAACACCCACCAGAACGACATTGCTGTTTTTATTCACCGATCGTCGACAAAGGCTGCTTTGTTATGAAGGGCTTTTGACAAAAGAGTCGCTGCGTTATAGAAAGCGTATGTGAAGTGACTGCTACAATGCCCTATTTTCCTTCAGTTATAAGTTTATATATTGTGACGGAATCGGCGGCGGGCGTGGAGGGGTGGTCCGGTCCGCCGGCAGTTCGCTCTTGTCAGGATGCCTGCCGCCGGCGGGTGCTTTGCCACGTCGATTTCCAAACTTTAGTCGCGGATCCGTTTGGCAGAGATATACTGCCGCAGTTGACACTTGCACAAGCCTCGATCCTGCCAGTACCACCACCGGGCAACCTCCAGACGGCTACACTCTGTATTGTCAGCTCCAACAGCTCACCCGTCGGGTGACACCCGACCATATGCATCTAGCTTGTGTAGTTAAGCTCTCTCGACCATATGCATCTGATTTCCTGTAGTTTAAGATCTCTCGACCATGGGTATGGGTTCCTCTGTAGTCAAGCCCCTACGACCACACCCATGGACTCTGCTCTACATGTAATTTCCTCCGTCGACCGCTCCAGACTTCCTCATGTCTGCTTCGGACCAGTAACCGCGTCTGTTCAGTACAGCAACCACGTCTGCTCCGTACTGCAACCACGTCTGAATTCCGTACTGCAACCATGCACGTATGGGTCCTCCTGCAGTCAGGCCCTCACGTCCATACCTATTGGCTCTGCTTGTAGTTTTCACCGTTGTCTGCTCGGAACCTCCGACCGTCTGCTTCAGACCAGCAACCATCCGCTTCAGACCAACCCGTCTGCTCCGGACCACCAGCCGTCTGCTCCAGACTCCGAACCGTCCGCTTCCAGACCAACCAGACTACCAAATGAGCAAGCCCTGGTATAGTCTCTTGCTGGCGTGCAAAAGACCCAACACACAAGGAAATCTAACCACAGTCGTCGCCTTGGACTAGAAATAAATCTTAGTTTTTCCCGTGGAAAGACATGCGAATCAACTTTATTTATTGCTAATCGAATCCAAAATCAATCTGCATACTTTACGTGTAATGCACCCTGTGGGCGCCGTATTTCAATAGATCACAGGGAAAACCTCGCGCGCCTTCAAACTTAACGTACTTGTGCATTAATTATACTTTTTCTGTTAAAGTGAATCTCTAATACAATCTCAGATCAGCTATAACTTTGCTCTCCGAAATCGAATATGCATGAAGGACATATCAAATTAAAGCATTTATTTAGATAAAGCTAGTGATAAGCACAATAACCAGTTAAACATCTCCAGGAAATTGTTATTCCACAAAAAACATTTCAAAACATGAATAACTTTCATGTTGTTATCTACCTCATTATTAGTGTAGAAACATGCATGTAATATCGCCAGCTACGACTAAATCATTATAAATCAACCAAAATTAATTTTCTAAACACGAAATCACCGTATAGTTCGTTTGCATGTTTTATGTCTGGTTATGAGCCTTGTGAATGTGGCGAATTCATATTAGATGTTACAGTGCGTCTCACAAAAACGAAACCGAGAATTATTGATGATTTATCATCAGTCAGTCATCATCATTTATCATCAGTCAGTCAATGCCCCCTCCCATCGGCTGGTAAAAAACGGGATAAAGAGAAAAAAGAGGGAGAAAGCGAAACGCAGTGGAGGAAAAAAGAAATTATTAGATATCATATCATATTATGTTCTGTTACATATATTATATTACATCATAATTTTTTTCATAACTTCGTGAAACATAAATTTCTTTGATCATTCCTGGTGTTCGCATTGTCAATTTAGTGAGATATATAATCCTGCTGTACTATAAAACATCCCGTTTTCAAGTCAATATACATCATATTTCCTCGCACTTCGAGTTATTATTATTTTGTATCGAAATAAATACTTCTTTTTATGACTACTTAAAGTGATTGCCCCTTATAAGGTCTGAATATTAAGCATTTCTAGTCCGCTTACCTTTGCATTAGCGGATTGGTGAGATATGTCTGCTCTTTATTAATTCCTAAAAACCGTCCTTAAAATGCTCCATCTTCGTGTCAGTTAAAAAAAATCAGTTCGCACTTTGTGTTCAGGTGTAATTCTCCCAATATCGGCACGACGATGAGATTGTGAAATACGTGTGCCTTTTATGAATTCCTAAACGAATATCCCTGGTTGGTATCCTTTCTTCAAATTGTTTTTGCTCTCTCATGCGTGAATGAAGAATAATCTTAGTTATATCAGATGAAAGAGGAGATTTTAAGTTTTACATTGGTAGGTCATTTATCTATTGTATTTGTGATTAAGTTATGATGAATCGTCGCTTGATCTCGGTTCGTTTTTTTTCTGGGACGCATAGTATATATATAAATATATATAATATATATATATTATATATATATATATATATATATATATATATATATATATATATATATATATATATATATATATATATATATATATATATATATATATATATATATATATATATATATATATACAGAGTTAGTAATGAAATAAAGGGATACAAGGATTAACATATCGAACCAAAATCATTCATAAATTTATTATATAATATTAGAAATCAGCAAAAGAACAATTTTGGATTCGTTGTCGACTTGCCAACCATACCTTTTTCATTTTATACATACTAAATCAAACAATTTTACTGACAACCTGGGTAAGCCTCTTGCCTTTTAAATGAACATCTATACAAATGGAGTGAACGGCTTTACTAGACTGATACACTTGCAAATACAATGAAATATTACAATAGAATTATTTTTTTTTAAGAAATGGTCACAAATTTGAATTATAAAACATAAACAATCGTTTACAAGCTTCTATAAGATTAACGTCATTAGCGAATTGTAAATTGTTGTGACAGCGACTGGACATTATGTAATATAACAAGATGCAGTTTTTCCATTAATTTCGTCAAAGCTTGCCAGTCTAATCAAAATTCAGACATCAATATTCAAATTTCAGAATACTAGACGGTATCACGTTCGCGCTCTCACTGTTTGTTTAGTGAGACAGATACGCATCATGATTACAAACATTTGCTTATAATGTCCCTTTTTTAAAGTGGATATAAAAACACTTTCAGCTCGCGCATTATTTAATCAGTGAGATACATTTACGTTCAATGGCACAGTCCTAACATGTCTCTATATTAGGTCAGCATACCTGGAAATTGAGCACACTTCGCGCGCTCACTAAGTGACTCAAACTTGTTGCTGGTGCCCCCCCCCCCGTGCCGCGTCTTACCTACCACTACGGTACGCCACTACAGTATATATGATATATACACAACAAAAAAGGTAAGTCCCCCCCTTAAGCAAACATCAATAATTTGCAAACCAATGCGAGTTTTTAATATATTTTTACATGAGCGTGTAGGTAATTTTATAAGCTTCCCTATGAGTAAACGTTATGGACGTATTTTACGTCATGCTTCAGTGAGCACCGTCAGAAAGCAAAAATGTCACTTTTCAAAAGTCACAAGCCAAATATCATGACTTTGATTCCATTTTATTGGAACTTATTCCACATTCTCATCATGAAAAATAGTCAGAAGGCTTATAAAAGGTACTTTCTAAAGGACGACACAACTTTTGGGATAAATTTCACGGTTGAATAAACACAAGTCAAAATTTGCTATAATTGGATATTTTACACGTTTCTATCAATAAAAATGATAGAATATGATGACAGATATTTTTGGGAAGAGTTTTTTCAACAGTATTCATCGTTTCACGATTCAATGAACATTTATTGAAAACCAAAAATACGATTTTCAAATATCATAGGCAAGTATTGTTTCATATTGGTAACTAAAAATGATCTTTTCTCAACTTTTTCGTTGTGTTTATGACCAATTAACATGCTTCAATGATTCAAAGGCGTTTAATTAAACATTCACGCTTGAATGAACATGTGGAATGTGATTAGCTCTTTTTTACGTTATTGGAAAAAATGCAATTTGTAACTATGGATATCTGTCACAAACCTCCTTGCATAGTTCATTTGATTTGATTTTTGTGAAAATCTCAATGTTTAATGCATCAGTGAACACACAATACTCGAAAATTATGCAAATGAGAAGAAAGTTCAAGGCCTTAGCCCCACCCTGTGCCGTATCGAATTGTTATTTTGGTGTGCGCACCTTTTGGATAGTGTTACTCTGAAGCTATGTGCGAAGTTTCATGAAATAACTGTTGGCAGAAGTAACAAAAACCGTCCATGAAACAAACCCTTATTTCAAAATTTTGACTTCTTCTCTCATAGACTTGTGTACGTTATGGGTGCATATGTTTACGAATAAGTAACCCCTTATTCAATATGGTGGAACTTTTTTTTTTCAAGGCTGTCTTTAGCAATGTCGTTTGGCAGTAATGTTTATCAACCTATGAACAAAATTCTGTGCAAAAATGAAATCGATTTGTTTATTTATGGATGAGTGAGCACGCATCAAAGTGTGAAAATTGGTATTTTCAATGTCACAGACACATTTTAAAGGATAGTAAAGTGATTATTGGGGGCAAATTCGGTTACAAATGTGAATTTAATTGCTGTTGTTTTTATCATCCATCATTTCTATCACCACAGACTTTCCGAATTTTTAAATTTTCATGGTTGAGCGAGCACAATCGAAAACTTAGGAATGAATACTCATTATACTGCATAAATGTATTCTTTTCATAACAATTTCTCAGGATCAGTTGAATGCATGGACAGATCAGTGGTGGATCCAGAATTTTTAAAAATGGGAAATGGGCCTATAATCGGGGGAGCCTCTAACATTTTCAAATTTTAACATGATCTAGCAAGTTGTAGAGGATACTACCATAAACCCCTATGATGATACGTCACAATTCAGGGGCCACGGAACGGTTTTCAAAGTGGGAGGGGGGGACTGAGCCCCAAATTTTTTTTGGGGGGGGCTGATCATGCAAAAATCAAAACCGTATGGTCATTTTTACATTTTTGTACATGCTTTTGGAAAAAAAAGTTGGGGGTGAAGCACACCCCCCCCCCGCAGCCCCTGCAATACATTGTGCTCACTCAACCATGAACATACGATATCAAAATCTGGTCTGAAGTGGTTGAATGATGGACAGTAAAACCGCATAACACCAAAAAATTCACCTGAAAACAACTTTTTCCCAACTTTGTATTTGAACAAACTGAAAAAACGACTCTTGTGACTTTTAAAAATGGTAATTTTTAATTCAATCTTTAATCACTCATGCATGACTCCAACGATCGATCTCATTTTTCTCCAGGAGTTGCTTAATGAGTGCAGAAAACCACCTATGAAATATCATATCTCAAACTATTTCGGTTCGAAAGTTACAGCAATTTGATTTAGGGGGACTTACTCTTTTTGTTGTGTATATATATGTGTATATATATTTATATATATGTGTATATATATATATATATATATGTGTGTATATATATATATTGTAACGGACTCGGCGGCGGCGTGGGTGGTTCGGTCCGCCGGCAGCTCGCTCTTCTCAGGATGCCAGGCGCCGGCGGGTGTGTCGCCACGTCGATTTCCAAACTTTTAGTCGTGGATCCGTTTGGCAGAGATATACTGCCGCAGTTGACACTTGCACAAGCCTTGTTACTGAAAGTACCACCACCAGGCAACCTCCAGACGGCTACACTCTTTGTTGTCTGCTCCAACAGCTAACCCGACCTTATGCATCTGATTCGTGCCGGTAGTTAAGCTCCTACGACCATATGCATCTGATTCCTGTAGTTAATCTTTACGACCATATGCATCTGATTCCTGTAGTTAAGCTTTCTCGACCATAGGTATGGGTTTCTCTGTAGTTAAGCTCCTCCGACCATACCCATTGGCTCTGCTCTACTTGTAGTTTTCCCCGTTGTCTGCTCCGGACCTCCGACCGTCTGCTTCCAGACCAGCAACCATCCACCATGTCCCCTTCAGACCAACCCGTCTGCTCCGGACCACCAGCCGTCTGCTCCAGACTCCGAACCGTCCGCCTCCAGACCAACCAGACTACCAAAAGAGCAAGCCCTGGTATAGTCTCTTGCTGGCGTGCAAAAGACACAACATACAAGGAAATCTAACCACAGTCGTCGCCTAGGATTCTAGGTTTCCACGTGGAAAGACATGCGAACGATCATATAAATCATTTCGATCGCATCCACCAACATTATCTATTGGATAGCAAATCCAAATCGATCTGCATACTTCACGTGCAATGCACCCCGTGGGCGCCGTATTTCAACAGATCATCGGCAAAGCCTCACGAATGTTGTTGTTGTTTGTTGGAAATTAATGGCGACCAGTCATATTTGACTATTACCGCCAACTCGTTAGGCCAACTATTATTTTTTTTTTTTCGACGTGTCTTTAAAAAATCGTTTCTCTCCTTCTTTTTTTTTTAATTATTATTATTATAAAGACCATCGTATCTTACAGGTTACCGCATGATCCCGTCCTTTCTAACGACACCGTCCAGACATCGTCCTGTCTCTCCGGTGTAGACAGGGGGCTCCCTTTGGGATACTCTATAGTCTTGAAACTCGAAAAAGAAATAGAAAAATAAACTGTTATATAGTCTTTTCCCGTGAAATGATCAAATACATGTATGTCTGTTTTGTTTTGTATAAAAAGTGATAAAATTTGATATGGGGAGGTTCGGATGATTCGAAATTTATGGGGGCATCCAAAATGAGGGCTTTAATAAATGGAATGGTGCATTGTTAAATCAAGGTTGTAAGTTAGGTGGACATGAATTAGTAAATAACCTACATATATATATATACACACATGTATATACATATTCTTTTTCCTTTTTTCCATATATATTAACTTACTGTACTTATACACTAATTATACAATATCTGTTATAGTTAACCTCTGTTACAATCTTAGAACAGCTATAACTTTAGTCTCCGAAACCGAATATGCACAAATAACATATCAAATTAAAGCAATTATTTAGATCAAGCTAGTGATAACCAAATGAATCAGTTAAATATCTCCAGGAAATCGTAATTACACAAAAACGGTTCAAAACATGCATAACTTTCATGATTCTATATACGTCATTATTAATGTCGAAACATACATGTAATATCGCCAGCTACGACAAAAACATTATAAATCAACCAAAGATAATTTCCTAACACGAAATGAGACCCATTTCGTGACTATATATATATATATATATACACACAGACACATGTATATAATATAGTAACAGTGAAACATAGGGAAACATAAGGAATATAAAGTGCTGAATTTCATGGCAGATTTGGATTTCCCTTGAACTGCCTAAAAAGATGGTCACATTGCCAAACACCATCCCAGTGCATGGTCTAAAATATAACTGAGTTGATTTTCCCTTGATATTGTCCTTTGAAATACAGTAGGAAGTTCAAAAGCACAAACAGAGATGAATACAGTGCGTCCCACAAAAAGGAAACAGTCATTCTTAATAACGAAATCAAAATTGAAATAAACAAACCTTATCAATGTAAAACTTAGAATCCCCCCTTTCACCTGGTATAAAGGACACGATTGATTTCTCATCCTTGCATGAGTGAGTAAACACAACTTGAAGAAACGATTTAAGAAATCAGTGGCGGACGATATCTGAATTAAAAAAAAAACTCTTTGAAAGTTACGCTCTATTATAACTCTGTGACTAATTGTATGCTTTTGCTTAATTGCAATTAATTTGTTATTATTTTTTTAAATGAAAATGTGTATTATGTACGTATTTCAGATTATATACCAAATTATGCGTATGTGTTTAACTGCATGATCAATAAAGACTTCTAAAAATACTTCAATTGAAGAGTTTAGGCTTTCGGAATCTCTGATGCTATGATCAAGATACCCAAGAACTTAGGGCCTTCGAAAGTAAATATTGAATAGTTTGCGCAAGAATATTTGGCATAAAAAGTACCAGTTTTTGATACAAGCATTTTTTTCATAACAGCACATTATAGATTACGTTTGCTCGAGAGGAAACTCTTTGAATGTGTTTTAGGACTTCACATTAACCGGTTTTTAACCCTACATTATATCCCAGGCTATTTTGAAATTGATTAGCCTGGGGTATTGGAGGGGGATCTCGACCATTGATCGGCACAACGTCCCTCTTCTCGTAATGTCCCACATTAGCCGGGGGTATGGGGGAAGGCCGGGGGGGGGGGGGGGAATCTTGATCGTTGATTGCGCGATCGTGCCAAAATTGGCACAACGTCCCTCGTGTCGTATCACATTAAGGCCTGGTCACACCGCCCGAGCGTTGTTGGAGCGGTCGTGGAGGGGTAGGGGAGAGGGTAGAATTTCGCTCACAAAGTTGGGGGAAATGTTTGAAAAAAAAAAAAAAACAATCGAAATCAAAAATGGTGAACGGTGGCGAGCGGTGATGATTTTTTCTCTCCGCTCCACGACCGCTCCAACAACGCTCAAGATATACACCGCCCGAGCTTTGTTGGAGCGGTCGTGGAGCGGAGAGAAAAAATCATCACCGCTCGCTACCGTTCACCATTTTCGATTTCGATTGTTTTTATTTTGTTTTCGATTTTTTCCCCAATTTTGTGAGCGAAATTCGACCCTCTCTCACTTCCGCTCCACGACCGCTCCAACAACGCTCGGGCGGTGTTACCAGGCCTTCAGATAGTTGATTGTACCAAAATTATTCAAGTTTTTTTTAATTAATTAATTCGCTGTAATTCCTTGACCATCGCTAAAAAATTGCTGCATCTCGGTCTGGACACTTTTTTAAGGATCATTAGTAAATCTATTTTGGATAAAAATGGCGAGACCATTTTTTTTTCTTAGATATTTGTTTTTTTGTTTTGTTTCATAAATTTCTTATGTATTTCTATGTCTTTCGACTTTATTGTTTTTTATATGCAAATCCTCGGCGATACTATTTTAGCCATGAATAACATGTAGTCAATTGTTTTAATCATTACAAGTAAAAAAAGATACGTGTATGAATTTTGGCTAAATGCAGAATTTGCATTGGATTTGCACATGAAATCACGTTTTGAGCAATTTTGGATCTGACAAACTTACGAAATGTTGCGTAACCTTGGAATCGCGAATTTGATCTTAAAAGTTGAGCAACAAAAAAAAATGTCAAAGTGCGATTTTCAGGTGCGATATTTTTTCGTTACAGATTTATCACGAAAGATGTCGAGGGGGGGGGTTGCGGGGTAAAAGGCCCTCGGGCTGGATAGGGTAAAGTTCAGTGAGGATTTTAGCGCTAGTTCTTACAAACATTTCATAAATTTGATCTACTAGCGGAGAATTTTAAAAGTGCAAATATTTTCTTTACTTTGTACATATCTATTTAATGTCAAATTAATCGTACTTAACTTTCGAAAGCACTTTAAAAAGTACTATTAAATTCATTATCATCTTGGTGCAAACATGGCAAATGGGCTTGTTTACGATAAACAACTTTCGAGATGTGTAATTAGGGATGAGGAAGTTTGATTTGAACACCATGAACATACTAATAACTTCAACGACGTTCAGATATTAGACGGTGACATCGAAGGCTGTCGATCTGCAATGATCTGTCTTGATGGTTTGTTAAACGTAATCATTCAAGGACAGAAATAAACTGGAATAAGATGATAAACATGGGAACCCATGCTAAAGAACGTTCGGCAATTTACTTCATGGTAGGAGTATTGTGTTTGCCGCTTGCTTCATGCATCACCACAACGCCATCAGGTGGATTTACCAACCAACCATCTCGCACTGTCTTAAATTCTATTTTACAAACAACACCAGAGACACAAACTTTCGTCGGAAGCACAGCCAGTATTACAAAAGAGAACACATGCAACACGACTCTTGAAAAGGGACCATCCAATAAGACTCAATATGAGGGCGAGGAGGTGACTCTGGATTGTGATGTCAATGATAACAATAATCACAACATTCTTTGGAGACGTTCATCGGGTTTAGGAAACTGGCGAACCATCAGTAACAACATTACTATTTTGTATACACCTTCTGCTTCTTACAAAATAAAGTTTGATTCTGAAAAGCAAACGTACAGATTTGTAATAAGAAAAGCTGATATTTCTGATGATTCTGGAATTTATGAATGTGGGTATGAATGTGCTCCTGACGGAAACTTTTTTTCACTTGCGTCAGCAGAAGTTACAGTTATACGGAGACCGACTTGCGTCATCCACCGACTGCCTTCTTCAGTCGATTTTGCTTTGAACCGTGAATTTGAAGTCATATGTTCCTGGACTTACAGTCCGGTACACTATCCTTACTTTAAAAAACTTAATGGAGAAATAATCGATGGTGATATAAAATTCCCTGATCGTATCATCACCCGGGTGAGTTCAAGTGATGCTAATATTTCTTGTAAATCACCACTTAACACCAATACGTCCAGAATAATTATGACTACGCCATGTGTGGATGGCAGACCCAGATTGGTAAGAGTGGATCCATTCATGTCTGAAGTAGCTGTCGGTTCTACTGCAGTTATCACGTGTATTCTCAACGAAAATGGCAGAAAAGAGCTTTCCTGGATAGTGAAGTGCGATGGAAATACATCTGCCGTTAACATTGATAAACATAAGCTTTATCCCGACGTTACATTCTCTGTCTACCAGCGTGCAAGAGATTTGATATATGAGTGCCAGTTCACGAGGCCTAACATATTTGGTGGCAGAGTTAATTCGTCAAGTTATGGAGCTCTACGCGTTGTCGAAGGAACAACTACGGAATTCCAAACCCAATCTACCGTGTCTGATGAGACTAGTATAGCAGCCGTGCGAACAAGTTGGATACCAGAGTCTATAAACATGAAAAACAAAGTGTCCAAAACTCACCCTGGACACACTAAGATGCCATCTAAACAATTCTCCTCCCAATATGATAAGGAACAAATGACCGACAAAACCATTGGCGAAGAAGAAGTAAAAGCCACAACTTCTATCACAAATCACATGACAACAAACATAACAACAAATGGACAACGTACTCAGCCTGTCAATAAAATAGTAATAGTTCTAACTGTGGTAGCAATCGCGTTGACATTTGTCATTGTTTTATTCATCTCCGTATCATTCGTTCAGAGCAAACTAAAGGCTAAACACAAAGTTAGTGGCAGAATGACAAATGATGAACGAAACACCTCGCCAGAGCAAAATCCGTCGGACATTAGCAGTGAACCACCATGCTCAATATCTTTGGATCGATACATTGACAGAAATGAGGTGTCCAGGTTGAAAAGTGTATGTATGTCTACTTCGTCGGAGGTCGAAGGTTTTTTTTCTTCAGACTATGAGTCGAAAGGAGCTGAATCAAAATCGAATCAATTAATGGATATATCTAAGGGGCTGACAAGGAGCTCGAATCCCAGAGGAAATCCGCATGTATTGATTAATGGGCTCGAAGAGGAATATTCAACAATATCGGATTCTCAACCAATACCACATATTTATGTTGATCTGCGTAGAAGATCTTTGCCAAGGTGTCCAAAAAGCTCGCTAAGCCTCCACGCCTTGAAAGACCTTCCCCCATTTAATGGGGGAATGGCTAAAGAAATCAGCAGCAACAACAGTACCCGTGATACCTATCAAGCTTATGAAGACATGAACAGAGGACAATCATTTCCTCAAGAATTCCCTCAGTATTCCGGGATTGAAAATGACTACGAAAATTGTACTTCTACATATTTCGAACTTAAGGGGAATTCACATCAATCCTCCTGTGCCGGGGATATCTTGAATAAGGATTCACCTGAGGTCTCATTCTGCTCGGGAATGATCAACCATCGCTTAATAAGCTCCAATGGCATTGATGCGAGCCAATGTTCGGAACAACCTGAAGGTCCTGAAGATTATGTTGAAATGAAGGCAATATCAGATAGCCCTCCGTATTTCAACATCAGGGGCTGATGGATTTCAAGATCCAGTATGTGATTTCAAACCGATGTGAAGGCAGAGTTACATCACTAAAAGGATAAATAAAACCTATTGATACTATTTATGAAAAGATCCCATCAGTACAAAATAATCATTCTTTTAACATCCTAGACAGAAAACACTAAATAGGAACAGTGGTATATCGATGTTGTAACGAGTTAAGGTGTAGATTTTTAATTCTCTTCATGATTATGTCTAACGCGCATTATCTTATATTCATATAAACGAAAAAAAATAAAGTACTAACTCTCTTCCGAATAAGGAAATAGAGCAGTAAAAGAGGCATCCGGCGTGCAGGCGCTGTTTATACTACTCGTGAAAATATGTATATGTTATTTAGGTATATGAATATGTTTTAAAATACATCATGATACCACTGTAAGGAAATGTTTCCAGCTTGGTATTTGCTGATTTCAATCTTTATGCACGAACACATTTTCTTAATTAAGAGTTCACCACGTGAAATTTTTGTGGTTCAATCTGTATATATATCATACATCATTGTCGTGATGGTAATATTTTTGTACTCATGTAAGGGAGTTATTCCATATTAGAGAAAACAAATTGAACGTGTATAAAGGAACATTGTATCATTTGTCAGGGCATGTATATGGCCATATGTGGAGGAGGGGGGGGGGGGTGCACGGGGCAGTTGCCCCGAAATGTAGAAACTTATTATTGTACTTAAAAAATTACACTATTCACCCAAAGGTGTCCACCAAATCCGTAAATTTCATATTTCTTTATAAAATGAAAATGCGAAAGCGTCCTCATACCAAGATCGGTCGGTTCGCTCCCTCAATTGCAAGTTTCTTCGAATTTTATTTATGCGTTTTGATCAGCTAAGAAAAAAAATCAGTGTACGGCCATGAACATATAGAAACACAAGATACTCGAAGTAGGCCTATATGGAGACAGTAACAATTCTGTAATTGTAAATACAACTAGCATCAAATGTTCAACACCAAATGCCAAAGTGAAGGCCCTATATTGGTAATATGTGTGTGTTGTATACACTTGTATTTTTTGCAAAGCAGATGATTTGACACGATTTCTAATCAGTTTTAATTTTTACTTACTATGAATGAATAATTTAAGTGTAAGAATGTAAAGCTATAACACTATGTAAGACATGGAGTATGATGATATTAAAATAGGTTGACATGCATAGTACGAAATAAAGAAAATAAAAGAATCTCGCCATTTTTGGTCTCAATATTCTGATTTAAAGGGATGGTCTTGGCTGAAAATATTTATATCTCAATAAATAGGATAAAATTCACAAAGCAAAATATTGAAAATTTCTTCAAAATCGGATAAAAAATAACGAAGTTAATGAATTTTAAAGTTTATCAATATTTTGTGAAAACACTCATGTGCACATCGTTATGGATATTCATTATGGGCTGATGATGTCACATCCCTACTTTCCTTTTTCTTATGTTATTGCATGAAATCACATTTTTTTTTTCAATTTTTTCATACATGTGTAAATGATGTGTCTCCAATATGATGAAATAAGTTGCGGCAATAAATAACTAATGCACTTAATCAGTTTGTAAATCCTATTGAAAATGTTTGAATAAACCTGATTAATTGATGCGGGTGTGTGTGTGGCCGTGTGTGTGTGTACATGTATGTGTACAGATACTAAAAACTTATTGGCAATGGCGTGATACCAATGGAGAAAGCAAAAGCTTTAAGGGAGAATGAGACCCTTCGAGCATTAAGTTGTGCGAAAGCAGAAAAATTGAAGGATAAGCTGAAGCTCAACGAAACTTTGAATGCAATTTCACAAGCAATACGAAATTAATTAAAATTTGAATGCCGAGATCAACAAAGATGTGGAGATCTTTCTATTGCCAATGGAAACAAGATCTGTGATATCACAATGGCACAACTCTCTTCTTTGGACAATTAATACGTAAATATCACAAAACAACTATTTATTGGATCACTCTAATGATATTGCGAACAATTCATCCATGATATAATGTTATGAAAGCTCTATTACACGTCATCCCATAAAAAAGGAACACCTTGGCCCCGTCTTACAAAGAGTTGCGATTGATATGATGAACCCCAACTATGGAGAGCCAGGAACGTGAACATCTAAAACTCATGTTTGTTCAAAATATTTTCTAGATATGATGTACATGTGTATATTCATACATTCACAGTTTTTACTTAAACATTCAGTCTGCTTCTTTTTTGTTTTCAACATACATTGTGCAAATTTCCTGAAAAAAAAATTGTTTGACGTGGATGGATTTCCATATAGGCCTACTCGAGGTTGATCGGATCAATCATAACTCGTTGTAAGACGGGGCCCTGATCTTGCGATAGACTATAACAGATAAGATAAAAGTGAAATGTGTCAATGCCGTAATGAGCCATAAATTTTGACGGGGTTTTGAGAAAGCAAAACGAGCGAACAAAATTTTGATATTATTTACAAAAGTCTTATTCTTTGATAGATTTGGATATAAAAGGATACATTTAGGAATTTTGGCTAAATGTAGAATTTGCATTGGATTTGCACGTGAAATCGCGTTTTGAGCATTTTCGGGTCTGACATGCAGTTACGGAATGTTACGTAACTTCGGAATCGCATATTTGATCTTAGAAGTTGTGCAAGTAGAAAAAGTCATAATACGTTGAGGTGCGATCTGTTTGCGTTACAAATTTATCACGAAAAACGTTGAAATAAGGGGCGGGCGTTAAACAACCACCGGGCTAAATAGACATGGTAGGATAAAGTTCAGTGAGAATTGTAGCGCTCGTTTAAAAAAAAACTTTTCATAAAATCTACTAACGTTGAATTTAAAAATTGCAATATTCCCTCTGTTTTGTACACATCTTTCTAATGTCAAATTAATCGCACTTTATTTTCGAAAGCGCTTCAAAAAAGTCCTGTTCAAATCAAACTTTCACATCAACTTGACGCACATGAGCTTGTTCATGATTAGCAGCTTTCGAGATGTGTAATTAAGGATGAGGAAGTTTGATATAAATAAGCAAGATCGTGAATACCTCAGTTGGCTAACAGCATCAACATGATGAAGCTAACAGCCAGCGCGACATTCAAATATCAAACAGTGGCATCTAAGGCTGTCCATCTGCATGCTTATGGTGGTTCGGTTAGCGTGATCATTCCACAAAAAAGGAACAAAGTTTCACAGCGAAACTGGAATCAGATGACAAACATGGGAACCTATTCAGCTAAAGAACATTCGGCAATTTACTTCCTCCTAGGAATATTTTGTTTGCCGCTTGCTTCATGCATAACCACAATGCCACCAGGTGGATTTACCAACCAACCACCTCGCAACGTCCTAAGTTCTCTAATACAAGCAAGACCAGAGACATAAACATTGGTCGGAAGTACAGCCAGTATTACAAAAAACAATACATGCGACACGACTCTTGAAAAGGGGCCTGCAACTAAGACTCAATATGAGGGCGAGAGGGTGACCCTGGATTGTGATGTCAATGATAACAATACTCACAACATACTTTGGAGACGTTCATCGGGCTTAGAGAAATGGCGAACCATCAGTAACAATACTAATATTTTACACATTTCTTCCTCTTACAGAATAAAGTTTAAAACTGATGAGCAAACGTACAGATTTGTGACAAAACGTGTTACTATTTCTGATGATTCTGGCATTTATGAATGTGGGTATGAATGCACTCCTGGTGGAAGCTTTATTTCACTTGCGTCAGCAGAGGTTACAGTGATACGTAGACCGACTTGCGTCATTCAATCTCTCCCGTCCTTACGATTGGACAGAGGGAATGCAAACAGAAGGACTGAGTTTGAAGTCGTGTGTTCTTGGGCACCAGGGCAAGAAGGCGATGCTTACATCGAGCGTAACGGAGTTTTAAAAGACAATACCACCCTTTCCTACAAAGATCATATAATAAGTAGGTTTACATCCAATGACACCACAGACGTCACATGCAGATCCTCATCTCGCAGCGATCCTTCTCTGACTACAACTGAACCATGTACCATGAAATATGGCAAAGTCAGGGTAGACCCTTTCATCAATGAGGTGGCAGCTGGATCAAACGCATCCTTTGTATGCTCCTCTGGCTATTCAACACATTCCTGGAATATAACACTTGCTAAAGAATTATATAGTGAAAGCAATGAACGCATTGTTGAGCATGGAAATAGTCTAACTATGATTGATGTCAATGAGTCTGACCAAGACATACTGGTTGAGTGTTCTATTCAGGGCCACGGAACTGGGAATATATCAAGCTTCGGAATCATACGCATCGTGGAGGTGACCACTACCTTGGAAACTCCTGGTGATTATACACACTGTTAGAAAAAATAAAAGAAGTTCCTGCAGCAGAGTCTCGAGAACACCTGTAATCTTACCGAATTGCGTAATCTTACAGGAAATTGGTATTTGATGTATGGAATCTTACAAATTTCCTTGAATAAAACACCCTTTTCCCCTTTTTAAACAGAGGGCCCTGTTGCATAAAAGTTTATGTATTGATTTATGTCATGATTTATGTCACGATTTACGTCATATAGCATAAATCATGACATAAACACAAATAATGACATAAATCCGTTGCATAAAGCTTTATGTCTTAAATCATGACATAAGATCATGACATAAATCCCTTTGAATGACATAAATTTATGTCGTGATTAAAATCAAGACATAAACACAAGACATAAACATAACTCCTTGACAACAAAGATGGCTGCTTACATTGCTGAGTTAGAGGAGGAGGAGGAGCAACTTCAGAATGTAGGCAGGGTCTTTCGAGACAGACTACATCCGCTGGATACTTACACCGATGAAGAATTTTACAAGAAATACAGATTTTCCCGGCATGGCGCTACAGCCATTGTCGATATGGTTGGAGATGGTTTGGAACACCAAACAGAGCGTAATCATGCACTACCCGCCAGTCTGCAAGTTTTAATAGCACTTAACTTCTTCGCCACCGGGGCAGTGCTGGACAGTGTAGGCACTATTCATGGCGTGCACAGATCCAGCGTGTCCCGGTGTGTGCATAGTGTCGCCGACGCCTTGTGCAGGCACAAGAATCATGTAAGTAACTTAATTTAGCCATTTAAAAATCATTATTCGATATTGTACTTTTGGTAAGTGGTTTCATTATTGTCTAATAAAAAGAGACAGTTACGGTTTTGCCAAATCATGACAAACTGTTGAATAAGGTGTCTGTCATCGTTAGCAGACCATTTTTGAAGATATCGAGCAGACCACAGTTACTATCGTTGGGCATAGATGGCGTGTTTTAAGAGAGAAAGAGGAAGAGTGGTGTGTTGACCTGATTCAGATGCAATCGTGGATCGGGGACTTATTTGAGTCGCGGAACCCATTTTCTCCCCATAGCGTTCAAAATTAACAAATGATTGTGTGTTTTTTATTTGCATGATCAGCTCACCCCCCCCTCCCCCACTTTTGGTTCAGCAAGAATTTTTTTTTTTTAATTTCATGGCTCATATTGATATCCACTATTATTTGTTCAATATTTTATATTCTCATTTCTTTCTAGATTTTAGTAATTAGAAATGGTGCTAAAACCAATGTTTTAAATGAAATTATATACGACGAATTTTTCAAGCCCAGTGGTGTAGGGGGCCTATCTGTGGTCTAACATATCGTAATATGATGAATCAAGAAGGGGTATATGATCATATCATTATAGATTTGTGTACTCAATTGTTGTATAAAAGGAAAAGAACTAAGAACTAAATAGTCAATTTGAAGTGCAATTTATTAAAAAAAATGCAGCCCACGCTTCGTGATCGCATTATTAAGCAGCCACCTATTACGCTTCGTGATCGCATTATTGATTAAGCAGCCACCTATTAATTTGGGCTAACATAATAGTTTAGTTTCAAGTACCTCCGACCCACTCCCCACCTCCTTCCCCTGCCATGCAGATGTGTGGGTGTGTTCGGTGGGGGGGGGGGGCTTGGACCCCATGAGATGTTTCACAATCAAGATACCTGTGGGAGATATATTATATTTGAAAACAGCAATTTTTTTTGGATTCCTTCAGTCGATAAATTTGCTCTTAACCCCTGAAATTTTTTGTTACAATTGTTACATCACTGCCCCCTAAACTCAAGAAAAAAAATCATCTCTCACAGAGTGGAATATTTTTTGGTCACCCCCCCCCTCAACAAATGAACAGCGATCAACATACTTGTTCGTGATATTAAACAGATAATAAATCCAGACTGGCTGTGAATAATGACAAGCCAATTTTGGGAGTTATCCTGTATCATGAACTAGTTAGATAAAAATTTCTCTATCTTATAAATTCAAACTTACATTTGATTTTTGTTTAATTATCCAGTGGTCACTATTCACATCCAATTTAGCATTCTTTCAAATCAACTGAATTTATAGGGCACCTTTTGTTACTTTCATAATTCTATATCAGGCAGGGCTGCAGCCTTCTTGAGCAATTTACTTGTAAGGGACTCCTGTAATTCTTCCAATACTTGTCCTAATCAAAGTGACTTCAAACATACCCTCAATATCCACAATATAATCGATATAATGATGATCTCATTCTCACACATTTTATATCCATGTACATCCATTCAACTCATAAATGTACTATGCTACATGATGAACATGTGATATGTGCGAATCATTCACTTTTATTCATTCAATTCATTAATTACTTAGTTCTTTTTTACATAAAATATTCAAAATTCAATTCAATTACATAGAATATTCATATTTACAGTATACATATCTAAAAGTTAAAAAACACTTAATTCCCAATTCATTCAAATATTATTTGAAAAAAAATTATTTACAATATTAAATGCACAATGTACTATGTTACATGATGAACATGTGATATGTGCGAATCATTCATTTTTATTCATTCAATTCATTAATCACTTAGTAGTTCTTTTTTACATAAAATATTCAAAATTCAATTCAATTACATAGAATATTCATATTTACAGTATACATATCTAAAAGTTAAAAAACACTTAATTCCCAATTCATTCAAATATTATTTGAAAAAAAATTATTTACAATATTAAATGCACAATGTACTATGTTACATGATGAACATGTGATATGTGCGAATCATTCATTTTTATTCATTCAATTCATTAATTACTTAGTAGTTCTTTTTTGCATAAAATATTCAAAATTCAATTCAATTACATAGAATATTCATATTTACAGTATACACATCTAAAAGTTAAAAAACACTTAATTCCCAATTCATTCAAATATTATTTGAAAAAAAATTATTTACAATATTAAATGCACAATGTACTATGTTACATGATGAACATGTGATATGTGCGAATCATTCATTTTTATTCATTCAATTCATTAATTACTTAGTAGTTCTTTTTTACATAAAATATTCAAAATTCAATTCAATTACATAGAATATTCATATTTACAGTATACACATCTAAAAGTTAAAAAACACTTAATTCCCAATTCATTCAAATATTATTTGAAAAAAAATTATTTACAATATTAAATGCACAATGTACTATGTTACATGATGAACATGTGATATGTGCGAATCATTCATTTTTATTCATTCAATTCATTAATTACTTAGTAGTTCTTTTTTACATAAAATATTCAAAATTCAATTCAATTACATAGAATATTCATATTTACAGTATACACATCTAAAAGTTAAAAAACACTTAATTCCCAATTCATTCAAATATTATTTGAAAAAAAATTATTTACAATATTAAATGCACAATGTACTATGTTACATGATGAACATGTGATATGTGCGAATCATTCGTTTTTATTCATTCAATTCATTAATTACTTAGTAGTTCTTTTTTACATAAAATATTCAAAATTCAATTCAATTACATAGAATATTCATATTTACAGTATACACATCTAAAAGTTAAAAAACACTTAATTCCCAATTCATTCAAATATTATTTGAAAAAAAATTATTTACAATATTAAATGCACAATGTACTATGTTACATGATGAACATGTGATATGTGCGAATCATTCATTTTTATTCATTCAATTCATTAATTACTTAGTAGTTCTTTTTTACATAAAATATTCAAAATTCAATTCAATTACATAGAATATTCATATTTACAGTATACACATCTAAAAGTTAAAATACACTTAATTCCCAATTCATTCAAATATTATTTGAAAAATTTTTTTTTTACAATATTAAATGCACAATGTACTATGTTACATGATGAACATGTGATATGTGCGAATCATTCATTTTTATTCATTCAATTTATTAATTAGTAGTTCTTTTTTACATAAAATATTCAAAATTCAATTCAATTACATAGAATATTCATATTTACAGTATACACATCTAAAAGTTAAAAAACACTTAATTCCCAATTCATTCAAATATTATTTGAAAAAAAATTATTTACAATATTAAATGCACAATGTACTATGTTACATGATGAACATGTGATATGTGCGAATCATTCATTTTTATTCATTCAATTCATTAATTACTTAGTAGTTCTTTTTTACATAAAATATTCAAAATTCAATTCAATTACATAGAATATTCATATTTACAGTATACACATCTAAAAGTTAAAATACACTTAATTCCCAATTCATTCAAATATTATTTGAAAATTTTTTTTTTTACAATATTAAATGCACAATGTACTATGTTACATGATGAACATGTGATATGTGCGAATCATTCGTTTTTATTCATTCAATTCATTAATTACTTAGTAGTTCTTTTTTACATAAAATATTCAAAATTCAATTCAATTACATAGAATATTCATATTTACAGTATACACATCTAAAAGTTAAAAAACACTTAATTCCCAATTCATTCAAATATTATTTGAAAAAAAATTATTTACAATATTAAATGCACAATGTACTATGTTACATGATGAACATGTGATATGTGCGAATCATTCATTTTTATTCATTCAATTCATTAATTACTTAGTAGTTCTTTTTTACATAAAATATTCAAAATTCAATTCAATTACATAGAATATTCATATTTACAGTATACACATCTAAAAGTTAAAATACACTTAATTCCCAATTCATTCAAATATTATTTGAAAAATTTTTTTTTTACAATATTAAATGCACAATGTACTATGTTACATGATGAACATGTGATATGTGCGAATCATTCATTTTTATTCATTCAATTCATTAATCACTTAGTAGTTCTTTTTTACATAAAATATTCAAAATTCAATTCAATTACATAGAATATTCATATTTACAGTATACATATCTAAAAGTTAAAAAACATTTAATTCCCAATTCATTCAAATATTATTTAAAAAAATTATTTACAATATTAAATGCACAATTTGAGGATTTACTTGACAAAAATAATTATACATGTATCGTATATTATATGAATTCAATATAGTAGTTGTGATTCTGTGCCTTTTACTTAGAACATGGTAATTTTCTTTTCAGGTCATCAAATTCCCAAAGTCAGACGGAGCTGTGGTTGAAGCTATAGAGGGTTTCTACCGAATTGCACAGTTTCCACGAGTTGTTGGAGCAATCGACTGCACACATGTGGGACTACATGGCTGTCCACTCGGAGAAGATGAATATGTTTATGTAAACCGTAAAGGGAAGTACACGCTGAATGTACAGTTAGTTTGTGATTCAAACTTTGTGATCACAAATGTGATCGCCAGATGGCCGGGCAGTACCCATGACTCCAGGATACTACAGGTAATTGGATCAAATTCTTTCATGAAAAGTAGAAGTTGATTTCTTACTAAATGAAATAAATTTTAATTTTCTGTTGACTATACCTGAACAACTTAAAATCATTCAATGTCATACAACGTACAAGTGTATAATTTCTAAAATTTTCTGCTGATAATGAATCCCCAAAAGATCAATATAGACCAAGTCCTTTCAAATATCAAAGAATTTTGGTTTTGAGTGAATGAAATTTATAAATGATACCCAGAGTACCCACCTTTAAAGAGCATAGACATGAACTTGTATTGCTCTCAATTAGACAAAGTGATTATTCAAATCACTTTAAACTCTGACCAAAATCAATCACCCATGAATATTACTCAAGTAACAGTCATTGATAAGATGATTTTTCTTCTCTAATCACCAACAAATAGAAAATACTATTCTAAACTCTGACCAAAATCAATCACCCATGAATATATACTCAAGTAACAGTCATTGATAAGATAATTTTTCATCTCTAATCACCAACAAATAGAAAATCTTGTACTATTCTATAAACGAGATAAATATACAGAAGTAGCAGATGAATAATCATCTTATAACAGTCTAAACATTTCTCATCCTCAATATTTGACAGACAAGCAAACTTCATCGCAAGTTTCAGAATGGCCAACTCAAGGGAATCTTGCTCGGAGATTCTGGTTATCCCCTTCTCCCATGGCTGATGACTCCTATTCTCAACCCTCAATCACAGGCTGAACGTGCTTACAACAAGTAAGACGTTATTTTCAACGTAACTTTAGTATTATTGTCTCAAAATAAGCCTCGTTTGATGGTGATGATTTATCTGTGAGGTATATTCAACTAGGGTAACTTTTTTGTCACCATGAATTCTTGATTTTGATTGGCTGTTGAGCCTTATCAAAATAGATGTTGCCATAATAAGATTGTCTTTTGTGAATCATGACTCAGATATCTATCCACAATGTTTGATGCAGTTTGATATACTATTCTTTCTTGAAGTGCAGATCTATATATAAAATCACTTCACATGACGCTTGTTCAGAACTCTTTGATAATAATACCAATCACAATATCTACAGAAAGATTTACATTTCAACAATAGGATAACACACATTTCTTATTGCTTTCAATAATTCAGAGGAATTCACTGACAGATTTTTTGGCTTAAAATATCTGAAAAAGTATGAAAATACTGAAATTCATGGCAGATGGAATGGTGTATGTACACAGAAAACCAAAATCAGAGCAAATACTCTTTGCTAGCAGCAAAGTATTTTGCTGTAATTTATTTGATGTTTGATCTGTTTTGCTTTTTCCACAACCATGCAGTAGTCAAGTCAAGTCTCGTGCCATCATCGAACAGGTCAATGGGAGGTTAAAAAACAAGTTCAGATGTCTCATCGGCCATGGAATGCAAATCAGACCAGAGAGGGCAGAACGCATCATTACCGCCTGTTGCGTCCTCTACAATATCTCTAAACAGTACGGAGAGAGACAAGACCATGATGAGAGAGATGTTGAAGCACATCAAGATGAGATTGAAGAAGTTGTAAGACAACAAGGAGTACGTGACTTGGCAGCTATCGCAGTACGCGCAGAAATTGTTCGCACATTTGATGCATAAACATGAGATTGTGATGTGAATAAAGAATTTCATTAGAATCCAGAACTTTCATGTATATGCCTCTCATTTTTGATATGTTAGATTACTCCAGTTGATTGTCTAAATTCCGAATAATAATGTGAACTTCTCTCTTTTAGGATAGCTAACTTCTCTCTAAAGGACCTTGAAACTAACCTAAGTAGGTTTTTTTCTGTTTATGAAAGCATATAATTCCTTCAATTCAAATTGTATCTCAAATGGAAATTTTGTTTTGTCATCGAAAATATACACTGCAAAACACAGATTCTGTTTGCAATGGTAAATTGTATTTTCAAGTGAAAGAAATACACATTATAATTTGGAATGAAAAATTATAAGGCAGATGCAAATTGTGATTCATGAGCTGGCCCAATTTGCTGTTAGCTTAGAGCGAATAGTAGAAGACACTTCAAAAAAATTATTCTGAACCTGCATTAAGAAAGGTTAATTGAAGGGTGACTTTCCCAAATTAAGAAAAAAAATGATGTGATGCAGACGGCATCAAAGAAACGACTGTAAGTTTTAATTGTACCTTGTGACCCTGCAAGGATTTTTTTTGATATCACTGAAATTAAATATATTTTATAGTTTCAATTCTAAAGCTGCAATTTTAAAGGATCAACCTTAAGTAAAGCATGTTTTGAAGTATGAAGATCAATAGTATTTTATTCATATTCTTAAAATGTCATGTGTTTTTAAAGAAATAAGGAAATTATAAGCGTTGTGCTGGTTTATTTTACTGTGATTTTTTAAAGGTATACTCGGGGATGAGAATAACATGATTTAAACAGAAAAAAAATAAACAAACAAAACACTGAAAATTTGATCAAAGTTATGGCATTTTGAAGATTTGCATTCATGTAAAACAATTTTAGGCATGTCTTCATAAATATTCAATGAGCAAATTGATGTCATATCCCCACTTGTTCTTTTGTGTTATATTATATGAACTTAGATTTATTCGTATTTTTTACTCTATTTTTTAGCCTTAAAGCATCAATTAATTTAATGAACTTTTTTTCTGGAGTGGGCCTTAACACAAATCTATGCAGATTCAGAATAATTGTCTGTCAATCGCTCCAAGCTAACAGCAATCCGCTCTAAGAGCACATTCTGTTTCTTCAGTAAATTATTACGTTCAGAATCAAGGTTAACGAGTTGCTGTGACGCACTAATTGTTGGGAGTGTTGCTGATGGCTTGGGGCTTGCAGATGGTCTGGAGCTGGTTGATGGTCTGGAGCTGGTTGATGGTCTGGAGCTGGTTGATGGTCTGGAGCTGGTTGATTGTCTGGAGCTGGTTGATTGTTGCATTGGGCTGGTTGATTGCTGCATTGGGCTGGTTGTTTGTCGTTGCGGGCTGGTTGTTTGTCGTAGAGGGCTGGTTAATTGTCGTCGTGGGCTGGTTGATTGTTGTAGTGGGCTGGTTAATTGTCGTCGTGGGCTGGTTGATTGTCGTCGTGGGCTGATTGATTGTTGTAGTGGGCTGGTCGTTTTGATCATTTTGCTTGGTGCTTCTTGGTTCGAGGTCATGCTCCACAAGATTTTGAAAGCCGAGCTGTCCAGGATATTAAAGGCTGAATTGTTGTCCTCCTCTGTGCTCTAAAAGGGTAGAATTATTAAATAAACATTTAATGTAATATCCCTGCCTGTCTTGCCTCCATTATGCCATCAGCTATGTGCAGCATCGATGTCAATCTCTTTACATTTTAATATTAGACTTTTGAAAAAAATTATCCTTGAATGTAAAATTTAAAGGTCCAAGGCCAACATGTATCATGACAGTTCATGCTTTTTTTTATAAACTGGCCTCGATGCCTTACCATTTTTCCTTGGAAAATTGTTTAATGGGCAATAACCATTCCCTATTAAATTACTCTTTCCAATTATTTCCTGAACTCAGCTGGCAATAAATATGTGATATCTCAAAAACAAGTTTTACATATATATCTCATATTGAAGGCAATTGTTGTCCTGATCAATATGACACCACTTTTAAGAAAATCAGTTGACTAATAGAACACTATGGGCCCCAAAAAGATTTTGAGGGGGAGTGGCATAAAAGTTCTGAGTCATCGTTGGTTGTCATTAGGAAAAAAATCCTTATTTTCTTATTTCAAGCCCTATTGAGAGGATTCTGGTGTTAATTTCTGTTTATTAACTTGACATATCCACTGACATTGTAAACAAATTCTTATGAACAAGTGTCCCTGGGGTGAGCAAATAATATGCCCACCTGTAACAGGGAAAATGGAGTGGTTGGTTCAACAAAAATAGTGGATGGTGGCAACTTGACCTTTGACCTTTTGACCTCAAAATCATGCTAGTATACACACTAAATTATATGAGCCAAAGTTGAATAAAACTGAAGTAATGACATAACAAAGAAAAGTTAACAGACGGACACAGTGTATGTTCTGTAGACGGTTGTATGAAAAGTAATGAATTATATTGAAAAGATATGTTATCTCACTTACTTGAGAAGAACTGAATCCTGCCTCCTCCTCGGGGCCCATCACGCCATTCTTGGCCTCCCGGGCAATGGAGTCAAGCACCATCTCGTGCAGTGGTTCAACTGGATGTTCTCCTCCTCCTACATAATGATAGTAAAGATAATAGGTACACAAACTTAGTACCGGTATTAAACTAGCATCAATGATGTGGAGCTCATCCGGCATCTCGCAACGAAATTTAATACAATTTTAATTTCAGCTCATTTGAGACTGTAGTGAATTATATTGGTGGCATAAATTGAGGATATAGAATAGTAATTGATGAAGAAATGACATGGAAGCATTTTTTGTGATCTATGAATGAATTTCACATAAACTAAGCATAAGTATAGCTTTCCATTCAAAATTTTGCATAAATTAGCATAAAAATTGTTCTAGTCAAAATTTCAAAATTCTGTGTATAAGTTTGGTGAACCTCTTGAAGTTCTACCAGATGGAAGAAAAAAAAGTATCACGGACGGTCAGACCATTACTTAGGCTTGCTAGATCTACATCTAGGGCTAGGCTTGTACTATTGTATTAGACATAATGTTTGACTTAGTTGTCAAATATTATATCTAGATCCAGGCCTAGCTCTTGTGACCTTAGGCATAGATCTATATATGGATCTAGGCTTTTTTAGCCTTAAAAAGACTAGTACTAAGTAAGAGTTGTGTAGTACTTAGTAGGAAAATCTAGTTTGATTCCATAAAAGTAGAGTAGAAAAACTATTATTACTAAGTAGGCCTAGGACTAGTATTAACTTCGTTATTTTTTTTAGACTAGCTAGACCTAGTATCAGCATCACCTAACTTTAATACTACTTAGTGATTGTGTATACTATCTAGATCTAGGATATAGTTTAATAATTTTCAAGAAACATGTTGCTCTTAAAAAGTAAAACCAATGTCCCATGTAGCCCGTTAAAAACTCCCTGTTGTCAAGTCCAAATTATCAAAAATATGTTTTCTGTCGGTGTTGATTCCACGCCTTATTTGTCTGTGGCAGACGCCAGAACCTCCGGCTAGCACTACCGTTGTTGTACGGCTAAAAGCAGCCGGATCGTATCCGAGCAATCATTGCATAAAATTGACAGTGATAAGAATTAATTTAAAAGATCTCTTCATACTTAGAAAGTTTAAACTTTGGTCGGAACGTGAGATATAACTATTATCTACGATATATAACAATGAAAATTGGATACATACCAAAATATGCCTCTTTCACGTCAAAATGGGAAGTCGAAGACACTTTCTCGCAAAAATTTGCAGCGGCTGAATAGTGACAACTTATGCCAAGTTTATGTCAACAGGCTCGTTCATGACTATTTAGTTTATGTAATGATGATTAATTCGCGTCATAAGCTAAAACAATACATAAATATTTTTATGCAACGGAATTTATGTCAACGACATAAGCTATGCATGATTTTATGTCATGATCGAAATTTATGTCATTATGACATAAATTTTTATGCAACAGGGCCCAGAACTGATAACTATTTTTGATATTCTCCCTCCTTCTAATCTTGTCCCAAGGAACGGTTTTGAGAATGGGGGAGGGGAGCGGGCGGCTGACCATTGAATTATTGCAATTTGAATATTTTATTGCAATTTGAATATTTCATTGGTGTATTTCTGTGGACAATTCGGTAATTGGGTCTTATTGCATTCTTGTCAACAGTTTACAAGGAATGATGGAATGAGGAAAATTGAAGTAAAGATGGCAGTCACGTAAAGGCAATTGTTTCTGCTTTATATTTTAAGCCGACCACAATACATCATGAACATCGAAACTTTGCATAAAATTTGTCAGGTAAGTTAAAAAAAAATTCATCTCACGTTTCGCGCTCTTGTTATTGTTTATGGAGATAATATGGCACTTATTAATACAACAGGGGCGCCCCTCAGTCCAGCACGGCGGGCTCAAACGTTCAGTTTGAGATCAATGTGGCGCCCCTACAAATTATGATAAAAACATGTGGCTCCCCAGTCCCATGCCGCATTTCCTTTTTTTTCTTTTGCTTTGTTTTATTTATACTTCATATTTCTTCCTTTTTATTTTCCCTTTTCGTTTTATCCCTTTTTTTCTTTACTGAGTCTTTTTTCTGCTTTCCCCCCGTTTCTCTTCCTTTTCTTTCTTTTTCTTTTTTCTTTCTTTTTCTTTTTTCTTTCTTTCTTCCTTCACTTGTTTGTAATCTTTATTTTTCTTCCATTCTTTCGTTTTTATACATGCTTTTCCTTTTTCAATCATTCATTTCATTTTCCCCCTTTTTCTTCCTTCCCTTTAATAATTCTTAAATTTTCTTATTTTTTTATTTCTGCTTTCTGACACTTTTGTGTCTTTTTTTACTTTCTTTCTTTTTTTCTTTATTTTGCTCATTCTTTTTTCGTTCGTTCTTTATTTACTCTTTTTCTTTACTTTCTTTCTTCTCTCTGTCTTTCTTCTATTAACTTTTTCTTTATTCTTTCCATTGATTTTTATTTCGGGTTTTTTTTCCCAACTTTTTATTTTCCCTTTCGTTTTCTCTTTCTTTCTTTCTTTCTTTCTTTCTTTCTTTCCTTCTTTCTTTCTTTCTTTCTTTCTTTTTTTCTTTCTTTCTTTCCTTATTTCTTTTTTCTATGAATTTACCTTTCTTTCTTTATCTTTTTGTAGTCTTTATATTTGCGTCAAATTTCCTTTCATTTTTTTTCTCTCATCTTTATTTCTTTGTTTAATTTTCTTTTTTTTTCTCTCTTCCTTCACTTTTTACATTTTTATTCCCTTTTTTCTCTTTCTTTTTATTTCTTTCTAACTTTCTTTCAGTCGTTTTTTTTAAGACTTTTTTTTCTTTTTCGGTTCCTTGTTAATTTATTTTATCTTATATTAGTTTGACCTTTTTCTATTTTTGTGTGTATTCCTTTTAGTTAATTTCTTTTTTTTCTTCATTTTTGTTCCTTCACTTTATCATGGATAATTGTTCTATTTTCTTTCTTCCTTTTCCTTCTTTTATTCATTCTATTTTCTTTCTTTTTTATTTTTGAATTCTTTTTGCTTGCTTTCTTTCGTTTACTCCTTATTTTTTCATTTATTTTCTGCTTTGTCCCTTTCATGTTTTTTTCTGCTTCATTCTGACTCTTTTCTGTCTTCTTTCTTTCATACCTACTTACTTTCTTTCTTCATATTTTGTTCTTTATTCGTACCTGCTTTATTTACTTTTCTTACTTTTTTTTGCACGTGGACGTCTCGAAATAATAAAATCAGTCAGTGCGTATAAAATGCCTATTTCGCGCAATGCGCCAGAAACGGTGAACGCGCAGCGCCCATGATATTCTCTTCACATAAGGAACGCTTCTATTGGTTAAACTGCCAATATAAAGCGCATTTTGATTGGTAAAATCTTAAAAATGGGCGTGTTGGAGATAAGAAGGGGGCAGTCCTTACAAAGATAAGAACGCGTTAAGAAGATTTTCAGAATACCGATTTGCAATGATTTTAGCGTCTTCTTATCTCAGTGAGATAAGATAAAAGATAAGAACAAAGATAAGAACGTTTTCAGAATACCACCCCAGGTCTGAGCTATGTATAGACGACATACCGAAATTGATAAGAGTGGATCCCTTCGTGTCTGAAGTAGCTGTCGGTTCTACTGCAGTTATCAATTGTACTTTCCTTAAAAACGGCAGAAAAGAGCTTTCCTGGAAAGTAAAGTCCGATGGAAATACATCTGCCGTTAACATTGATAAACATAAACTTTATCCACACGTTACATTCTCTGTCCAGGAGCGTGTAAAAGAAAATTATTTGATATTCGAGTGCCGATTCCTGAGGTCTAACATATTTGGCAGAGTAAATCTGTCAAGTTATGGAGCTCTACACGTTGCCGAGGGAACGACGGCGGATAACACTAGTACAGTTATAACAGACGTGCGAACGAGTGGAGTATCAGAATTTATAAACAAAGTGTCCGAATCACATTCTGGACACACTAAGTTGCCATCTAAACAATTCTCCTACGAAGAAGAAGTAAAAGATACAACTTCCACGACAAATCACATGACGACAACCATAACAACGGATGGACAACCTACGAGGCATGTCAATAAAATACTAATAGTTACAACTGTGGTAACAATCGCGTTTATATTTGTCACTGTTATTTTCATCTGCGTATCATTCTTTCAGAGCAAACTAAAGGCTAAAAACCACCAAGTTAATGGCAGAATGACCAATGATGAACGAAACACCTCCCCAGAGCCAAATCCGTCAGACATTAGCACGAAGGATCTACAAAGTGACGAAAAGTCAAATTCAGAGAAGTGGAGATGTAGTAAACGACCATCGTCAATATCTTTGGATCAACACACTTACAGTAAAAGGATATACAAGTCGAACAATATTTGTATGTCGACTTCGTCGGATGTCGAAGAGATTTTTTCATCATATTATGAGTCCATAAAAGCTGAATCGAAATCGAATGAATTAACGGATATGTCAAAGGGGTTGACAAGGAGCTCGAATGATCAAGGAAACCCGCAGGCATTGATTAATGGGCCAGGGGATGAATATTCAACAATATCGGATACTCCACCAAGACTTCTTATTTCTGTTGATCTGCATAGTAGACCGTTGCCAAGGTGTCCAAAAAGTTCGCTAAGCGTCCACGCTTTTAATGACTTTTCCCCATTAGATGAGGGAATGGCTGAAGAAATAAGCAGCAACCACATTACCCGTAATACCTATCAAGCTTATGAAGACATGAACAGAGGACAATCATTTCCTCAAGAATTCCCTCAGTATTTCGGGATTGGAAAGGACTACGAAAATTGTACTTCTACATATTTCGAACTTAAGGAGAATTCACATCAATCCTCCTGTGCCGGGGATATCTTGAATAAGGATTCGCCGGAAGTCTCATTCTGCTCGGGAATGATCAACCATCCGTTATGCTCCAATGGCATTGATGCGAGCCATTGTTCGGGACAACCTGAAGGTCCTGAAGATTATGTTGAAATGAAGGCAATATCAGATGGACCTCAGTATTCCAATACCAGGGGCCTGAGGGATATACAAGATCCAGTATGTGATTTCAAACTGCTCTGAGGGCAGAATTACATCACTAAAACGATAAATATAATCTATCGATACTATGAAAAATTCTTATCAGTACAAATAGATCTTAAACAACATTTTAGACCAGGGGCGTTGATCCATTTTTCAGATGGGGGGGGGGGGCAAAATCATGAATCAATGTTCCAAAGGCGCTTGATCACACAAAACAAACAAACAAACTCACCCACACACACATACATAGGCATATATATATATATATATGTGTGTGTGTGTGTATATATACACCACAAACAGCACACACACACACACACACACAGATATATATATATATATATATATATATATATACAGAGAGAGAGAGAGACATATTTCACCAACAAATTAATGCGAGCGCGATGTGAAAATTTTTAGTATACTGACCTGAAAGCAGTAAAGGGTATATGTTAACTGTTTTTAGTAACTCATGAGGGAGATATATATCTCACTACACATATAATGCGAGTGCCGAGAGCGAGCTGATATTTCTTAATATTCTGACCTGAAAGCTTGTTATTCTAAGCATTTTTTATACCAATGATTAAGATGGGTATTAAAAAGAACAGTAGATGCGAGCGCGAAGTGCGAGCTGAAAATTTTAATATTTCGATCTGAAAAAAATCTGACAGTTTAATGGACTTATTTAATAAAGAACAAGATATATATCCAACAAAAGTATATTGCAACTCAAAGCGGGATTTCTTTTGAGGTTTAGAACTAAGAACGGGACATTCTATGCACCTATTTAATCATGAAAAGTATGGGTTTTGGCTACAGAAATGATGCTAGCGCGAGCTGAAAATTTTTACATTCCAATCTGAAAAGCGGACATAAAGAACGAGTTGTGTATTTCAATCTCACTTGATGATTTCTGTGTAAAATTACAATCTTATTTTATTCTTGCACATGCGGAATTATTGGGGGGGGGGCAAACAAAATGATATGTTTACACCCATTATTTTAATTGGTGGGGCGATTGCCCCCCCGTAGGCCCCCAGGATCGACGCCTCTGTTCTAGACAGAAACATTAAATGGGAATAGTGGTATATCGATGTTGTAACGAGTTAAGGTGAAGATTTTTTTATTCTCTACATAAATGTGTCTTACGCGTGTTATCAAAGATATATTTAAACGAAAAAAAAATCCGAAGTAAAACACTAGCTCTCTTCCGAACAAGGAAATAGCAGTAGTAAAAGAGGCATCCGGCGTGCAGGCGTTGTTTATACTACTCTTGAATATATATGTACTTTCAGGTGTATGAATATGTTTGAGAGTACATCATGATTCCAAATAAAGGAAATGCTACCAGCTTGGTATTTGCTGATTTCAATCTTGAGGCACGAACATATTTCTGAATTAAAAGAGATCACCACAAGTAATTAACGTGGTTCAATCAGCATATGATTGTCATGATGGTAGTTGTTTTGTGTACACATGTAAGGGGGTTGTTCGATGTCAAAGAAACACAACTGCACGTGTATAAAGTAACTGATAATTGTATCATTTGTCAAAGCATGTATATGGCCATAGGTGGAGGGGTTGCAGGGGGCAGTTGCCCCCAAAATATCGAAAACTTATTTCTGTACTAAAAAAAATCGCACTATTTTTCATCCATAAGTGTCCACGAAATACCTTAATTTCATGAAAAAGCGTCCCCATGACAAGATCAGTCGGTTCGCTCCCTCGATTGCAGGTTTCTTCGAATTTCACTTATGCGTTTTGATCAGCTAAGAAAAAAAATTAGCGTACGGCCATGGACATATAGACACACAAGATACTCGTAGTAGGTCTATATGTTAGACAGTAACAATTCTGTAATTGTAAATATATAGCATCAAATGCTAAGCAACAAATGCCTAAGTGTAGACCTATTGGTAATTTTGATATTACTATTTGTTACATACACTAGGATTTGTAGGAAATCATGCCTGAAATGTGAAATACTCTCGCTGACGTATTATTTGCAAATCAGATGATTTGACACGATTTCTAATCAATTTGAATCTTTGCTTACTAGGAATGAATAATTGAAGAATAAGAATGTAAAACTATATGATAAATGTAAACAAAATGGAGTATAATAATATTAAGATAGGTAGACATGCATAGAACTTAATTTTGATCTCGATATTTCTAAAAGTGTGAAAGAAAAATGACGTTCTATAAAAGAAAATGCCATCGTGTAAAATTGTTTGCGACTTGCACTGTAAAAAGTCATGCAGTTTTGTTTACACCAAGCCCAACCCAACGGAGAGTAATTTTACTGAAAATCATATTGACTTGAAACTCTGAATACGAATAAAAAAGTTCTAAACTGATCATTTTAATGAGTTTGCAAATGCAGGATCCGTTGAAGTCACACGTTTCTTAAGACCACGAAATATATCCATCCTTTCTCCGATAAATCATGGGCTGCCTAAATATCTTGAAGATCACAATCAATTTTATTATTATTCAGTCGAGCGCTTTTGCATTATCAAAATTATATTTTATCTAATACAAAGGAACATTTCTGCATATTTTGTTTTAAACATACACGCCTCAGATATTCATAAGATTTTTAGAATTGTACTGTCGGGATACTTGTATATAAAATCAATTTACTGTTTGGGTGTAATAAAAAATGGCACATGGGACACTCAGAGGCAGCCCTCAAGTAGATGCATCTTATCCATGTTATCACTACATTTTTTTTTGATGTACTCTTTGTGATAATGCAGCTTTTCTATGAATTAAAATTAATTCTTTAATACAATATTGTGTACCAAACCTGTTGTTATTTAAATTTGGTTGGAATGACGTATGAGAGTGACTGAATACTATAAACGATTCATTATATATACAAATCTAAAAAAGGAAGTGGTATTTTAGAGAGGCACAGAAGAAGGGAGAGGAGGAGAGAGAACTTAAGCGACACAAATCACAGCGTTCATGGTGTCGCAACAGAAAAAAAGGTCTGACTGGTTAATAGATTGCCCAAAAATATCTGCTGGATTGTGAAAAATTCATCTTTGCGGTTTTTACACCATTTCTCTTTTCCCTCTATTGTTAAATATTAGACACATTCGTGTATATTCTTCAAAAATATGCTTTTCAATCCCTTAGAATTATGCTAAATGCTCCTACAATTATGCTTGACTTTCTAATATTGCGACAAGAATATTCCTAGATTCAAGACGTGATGCTAGACGTAGTATTCATGACTAAAACACACACACATCCACCCTCACCCTCCCACGCACAAAAGTACAGGGTACAGGGGAAACGTTGGAGACAGTACAGTACCCAGGGCTAACCTAGTAATGTCAAGTGTGTGTTTGTGTTTGTGTGTGTACATGTGAGTGTCGTAGGATATACTAAAGACTTATTGGCAATGGCGTGATACCGATGGGAAAACAAAAGCTTTAAAGCGGAATGAGACCCTTGGAACAAGTAAGCTCGTGCTAAAGAAAAAGAAATTATAAAATTAAACAAAACAAGGGATAAGATCAACGAAACTTTTACTACAATTTCACAGCACGAGAAAAGTTATGAACATTTGAACGAAGAGATCAATATAGCTGTGGAGATCCTTTTGGCAATTCGATCAAAATCTGTGATATCACACCTGTACAACTCTCCCTTTTGGGTATTGAAAATACATGAATACCCCGAAACATTTATTTTTCTCATTATGATATTGCAAACAGTTCATCCATAGCATAATGTAAGAAAACCTTTTTCCTCTCATAAAAAGAGCACCTTGTCTTGTGATAGATTATAAAAGACAAAATTTGATTGAAATATATTAGTGGCGTAATGAGCCAAAAAAATTGAGGGGGCAAAATATGGAGTATAGGGAAACAAATGTTTTCATTATTATTTTTGTTTTGTTTTTGGCGTCACCTGTATCTTGAAAAGGTGGGGCGAGCGAAGCGAGCGATCAAAATGTTTGACACTATTATTACATAAATCAACTTTTTGGATAAATTTTGACATATAATATTCGGATAATAATATCTATTTCAATGTTTTCTTTTTCCTTTTCTTTCTTTTCTTCTTTTTGTTGGTCGTGAAATATGTACCAAAGTAATGAGAAGTTATACATGACTTTGTGTGACATCAAGATCTTGATCACATTGCCAATATGCGGGGCCAAAAATACAACGAAAATCACACTAAAGATCATGAGAATGAATAAAAACAAAAGTCTGGTAAAAAGACAGGAGAAGCAACCGTGGGAAGGACAACTGGAAACCGAAACTACGTCTTGCGGGAGAATGACACTCTAGGCCTTGTTCGCACTTAAATTCATATAAAAGAGAATGAATAATCAGAAGTTTATGAGCACTTAAGTATTGAAATGAGTATTTGACATGCAATCTAACTCTCATTTCCATTGATCTGTTTCTTTCAGTATTGTTCTCTCTTTTATTGCCACGTTTAGTAGGCTATTGTTTATTGGCTTTCGATTGGTATATGATTTGTCAAATTCATTTTTCGGTCAGGTCTGGTCTTAAATATCTCAGACGGTATAGTGTTAGAGTTAGGATTGTAGTAGAGTTTTAGGTCCAAAATCATGTAAAGGTAAGGATTGGGGTTTGTTTTGTAGGTTAGGTTTGTTATGTTTTTGTTATCAATGTCTTATAGAGAAAGGGGAGGAACAAAAAAGGGAAACCCAACTTTTGCATCTTTTCATATGAACAGTTTAGAGGAAATAACAAAAATAACTTCGTTTCTCCTTAGAGTACCTGTTATAAGCATTAAAATCTGAACTGGATGGATTCTAGGACCATGTATTACTGAGAGCAATTGTTGTGAAAATATTGCGCAATAATCATGATAATGCTCTAGGAATTAACACATCAACGATTTAATAATCCCTCTTTGTTCCTCATATTCTGTTTCTCTTTTCATCATCGAACATTCTGCTTTGCTTTGAAAATGTAGATTAAATTCTATTCGAACGCATACACACTAAGAAATTCGAGTTCAATTTTACACCCTAGGGATGCAAAGGCTTGCCCCTATACGAGCACCCCTAGTGGTGCACAAGTACACCCCGAATAGGGGTGTACAGTGTGCACCCCTATTGTGGATGTCCATCTGCACCGTAGAGGATGTACACATACACCCTCAGGGTACATAAAATAACAAAAAGATTGTCAAGACTTCCGGTCCATTCACTTCCTGTATCGATTTTTTTTAGTTAAGCCCCAGTCACATATAGACACGGATCCTCACGGATCAACACGGCAATGCCGGCATGATCCGGGGAGGTCCGGGATAGTTTTGCCCCGGATGACTGTAAACACGGCATCAACACGACAGCTTCACACGGATCTACACGGACCATGCCGGCAGAGCACGTCGTCAACACGGACCAACACGTCAGCAACACAGACCTACACGTCAGCAAGACGGACCAACACGTCAGCTACACGGATCAACACTTCAGCTACACGGACCAACACGTCAGCTCAAGGATGAACACGTCAGCTCAAGGATCAACACGGCAGCTATATTGACCAGCACGGCAAATTAAAATCTGCCCATGATAATGAGCTAATATTTATTTATTGATTTATTCACTTTTTTTATTTTTTCTCATCCTTGTCGCAACATTATGTTATGATGTTTTAAAAAAGATATCAAAACTCAAAACTTCCAATTTGTGATTAAACCCTTTTTTTTCTTTGCATGTCAATTTTTTTCGGTTACAAATTTGTGACTGAAAACCGTTTTTTTATTAAATAAAAAACTTTGGCATGTCCATTTTTGTCGGACGATTTTGCCCCCCCCCCCGTGGAAAATCCTAGGTACGCCACTGATTTGATATCACTTTATTGAAATCACAATAAAGGAAAGAAATTTTCCAATTCTATAGAAAACATAATAAAAATTAAGATAAGCCCAGGTCATGACACGTAACTGTCGTTGAAGGGCAGTAGTATAAAACTTAATTTACAATTTCGATGTAATAGGTACATAACATATACATATAACATATTTAAAAACAAATGAAATGTGAAATAATAATAACAAAGTTGGGGTAAATATTACAAAAAAAGAGAAAACGAATTATTCATACATGCACTAAGTTTACAAATATTAGGTTGGGACCAATCTCCAAAGCGTAAGAAAATACCCTGAATCATTTAATCATCCATTTAATCATAAATAAATTAAGCATGTTTGTGTCAACTGTTAAACAACTACTGAAAAGTTAATAAAGTAAATAGCGTTGTAAAGATTTGATGGGAAAAAAGAACACGGACTGCCAAGGATACTCCAGGCAGCCACACGGACCTACACGGCAGCAACACGGACCTACACGGCAGCCACACGGACCTACACGGTAGCCACACGGACCATCCCGGATGGCTTTGCCAACCCGGCAGTCCACGGATGACACCGGATGTTTTTTAAAGTAAAAAAACTGCCGTGTTGGCCTCCCGGATGTTCAAGGACCAACACGGACCACCCCGGACCTCCAAGGATGCCCAAGGCGCCAACACGGATCTCTCCCCGGGCCACCCCGGATCAGATCCGGGATGGTCCGGGGTCTATATGTGACTGGGGCTTTACCTTAAGTGGGACTCGAACTCACCTCGTTCTATCTGTAGTCAATATTCTTCCCGCCATGCCAGCGAGAGGTTCTGAGAGCGGATGAGGTATGATCCAATTCTATCTTTGACTTATAGTTGTGGTTCAACTATAGCTCTATTTACTGTTTCTCCAAATGTATACGTAATCAAATGTGTTTTTGAAACAATCATCATCACATAAAAAATAATATTTCACTTAGGTAAAGTGAAATGCGTTAGTGCATTGTTATTTCGGGTAGTCTTCGATCACAAATCAACTTTATCTATACCATACGTCAATCAGCGAGACTGGTGGGGTGCACGCAAAGAGTACAGGGGTGTACAACCCGACACGGACTCTCGCATAAGAGCGAACTTGCACCTCAATGGTTTTGCGACGTGTACGCATGTATCGTACAACCCATTTGCACAGGGATTTCTTAATGTGTACAACTAAATTTTCCAAGTGACATCGACAGAACAAATACATAATTCAATTCTTCAAACACTCCCAATTTACATATTCGCCGGGAACTCTACCTCTATTATACTACTTTTCGTTACAATGGTGCTCGGTCATAAAAAAAATGAAAGGTATGTTTTGAATGATGATAAATTATACTGTACTTTCAAGCCCTGTAAGTAATTTGATTATTAATTGGGTTTTTTTTAATGACAGATGGTCATGAAAGTTGGGTTTCACTTTTTATCGGCTTTCCCTTTACATCTCTACCTTAAATTGAAAAAGAAACATGATCTGCTCAGCATAAAAAGATGCAAGAATGCGCAAAGGTTATGAAATTTTAGTTTGAGATAAAAAAAATTATAATTCGACGTCTCTAGCTGAATTACCTAATATTTCATGAAATGGACCTAGTCCGTTCAGCCGGATTGAAGAGCACCACCATACAAGTCAACCAAATGGAATCCAGAGAAACAATCTTTGAAGAGAATGAAGAGCGCCATCATATTCAGCTACTACTACTACTACTACTGCTGCTACTACTACCGCTGATCCTGTATGCAGATCTGGTGGGTGCACAAACTGGTCGTAACGATTGGTAATCCTTTCTTGTGGTAAATGATATGCACGAAGATGTTCATTGGTCATGATTTAGCGCGTAAGGAAGGTTCACTAGTCGTTGTTATAGTCATGATAGTCGCCAGTGATTGAAACTTTACGCCATTGGGACCCTACACACTACACATGCACCCCCACTGAGTGAGTTAACACACCTACCCACGCACACTCACCCATACACACACACCCTCACGCACCCACAAACTCATCCTCAGCCCACGCACCTACACACCAGCTCTCACGCGCGCGCTCACACACACACACACACACCCTCATGCTCACCCACCCTAACAGACCCGCACCCACACACACTTTTAGGGATTATTCCATTACTCAAAACCGGAAAAGCACTTCTATCTTGATATTTCATGTGCTTAAGGTTTGGAAGATATTAAATCGCCCTCGGCATTGTTGTCGTCGTCACACATCGCATGAAATGTGTATTCACGAAGTAAAATTATCCGGGAGAGCTAGGGCATCATTTCGTTGTTCTCTCGCACCGTGTCTCAATGTGTGATTTTGTTTGGTCATCTTAATACATGCTTTCCTTTGCCAACATTACCCCTAAAATAATCTCTTAAAATGTTTTCCTTATCAATGTACTACCAGTGGAGGTGGTTGTGGGAGGGGAGTATTGGCATCAGATCAGTATTTCAACTTTTTGATAATTATGCTTTACATTTTTAACTGCTCGAACTACAATTCATATCCTGCGTTTTCACCATATTGACCCCCCCCCCCTCCACGGGATAGCGAACTTAGATTTCTCAGAACTGTATAATTATAGCCCTCTTTTTCCTGAGAACTTCTCTAGTCGATTAGATGACAAAGCAGAACAGATAACATGTCATGTATAGGTTGATAAGTAAGATTTCGTGAAAATTAAAAAAAGAATTTTTTTTTTGCTTTTATAAAGCCAAGCTAACACATACCCAATTATTATCACCATTTTACGGATATTTGACTATTTTTCAAGGTTTCAATCGTATTAAAAAGTGATTTGATTGTCATTCATATGAAATAAAGAGTCAAGAAAGCCAGATTCACCCCCGCATGACATGCATGATGATGCATTAGAGCGCCTCACAGGCAGCACTTGTATTTTGCTCTGCAAGTTTTGGTTTATTTTTGTGTTTATCTCTATCTATATTGTTTATAAATTGTGACATCCTGTTTATTATATATCACTGATCTTACAGGACCACTTTGGTAAGATGTTTTTTTTTTGCTCTAGAATCGATGTATTTCTATGATAGATATTTTAGTGTTTGTATGTCTGGTTTGATTTGATTTGCTATGCCCATGGCTTCCATGTATGCATTGTACACACGTTCTATTGAGAAGCCTTTGGCTTATACCAGAACACTTATATTGTATATATCCCTGTTAATCTTGTTTCTTTGTTATACATGGTCAAGTAGACCTATTCATCTATTATTCTCAGTGGATACTGACATAATGGGACTTACTAGATCTCAAATTCTTGAATTGAGCATCATTCAGAGTGAGCCGCCGGAAATCATCGAGGTAATACAAATAGGTGTGGATCTGTGAAAGCATGCCTTTGGAATAGTCAGTCAGTTCGCAACAAGAGCGTTCTACTATGCGACTTGATCATCGACAATGACTTTGACATCGCCTTCCTAACAGAGACTTGGCTTCAGCAGGATGACCGGGTCATCCTTGGTGAGATTTGTCCACCTGGCTTCTCCGTTCTTAGTGTTCCTCGAAAAACTTCTTGTCGTGGTGGAGGTATCGCTGCAGTGTATGACAGCAATCTAAATCTGCAGGATTGTTCTGATGCCCTCCCTGAAGTGAGCTCTTTTGAGTTTGCTCTATTCAGAAACCCACAAGTCAATTTTCTTGTTATCGACAGGCCTCCTTCTGGATCTCTGTCATCATCAACATTTTTTGAAGAATTCGAGGAAGCACTCAGCTGTGCAGATCTGCTACCGAACAGACTTGTGGTCATGGGAGATTTTAACTTTCACATGGACTGTCCAAGTAAGCCTGAGGTCAGAAACTTCAACTTGTTGCTTACCTCACTTTACTTCAAGCAGCTTGTCCAAGGACCCACTCATCGTTTTGGACATACCCTTGACCTCCTCATCGTTAAGGACAGTGACACTATCATCCAGACATGCTTCGTTGATCAGATCATCCACTCTGATCACTCTATGATAAAGTTTGATCTTGATCTAAAGAAGCCAGTTACTGCTGGTGACGTTCGTGTTCTCAGAAAGTTTAAGTCAATAGATCATGATCTGTTTTCTAAGGATCTTTCTAAAAGGATGAACTCAATCATGGAATGTGATAGTAGTGACATAGATGATCTTGTGCTACAGTACAACAAAGCTTGTCGTGAAGTCCTGGACGCCCATGCCCCTGCATCAGCAAGGCCAATGTCTGTTCGGGTGAAGCCTAGCTGGTACACCGACGAAGTGAATGAAGCCCGACGTTCCAGACGACGTGCTGAGAGATGCTGGCGCAAAGCAAAGTCAGATGCTAACTACAGACTTTATATTGAGGCCCAACGGAATGTAGTTGATGTTGTTGTTTCCGCTAAGAAAGACTATTATCGTAACAAACTTTCTTCGTGTAATACTAAGAACATGTATAAGACTGTCAACGAATTGCTCAATGCCAGTAGTAATGTCCTTCCTGTGTCTCCCAGCTCTACAGAACTTGCTGAAAGTTTCTCAGATCATTTTGCCAGTAAAGTTTCTAAAATTAGGGATGAAATAGAGGGCACTGTCCCAACTGAATGTACTGTATCTAACATATCTTCAAATACATGTAAACTTGATTCAACTCTTGATAAATTTGATACTGTGAGTGAGAATGCATTACAACGTATGATTTCTAAGTGCTCCTCAAAATCTTGCATTTTGGATCCCATGCCTACATGGCTGGTTAAGAAGCATTTGTCCGTTTTACTCCCAGTACTTTCACGTATCCTGAATCTGTCATTGTCTACTGGTGTCTTCCCAGAGAGTCTTAGATCGTCCATTATAACACCGGTTTTCAAGAAGTCTACACTGGACAAAGATAGTTTAGGTAGTTATAGACCTGTTTCTAACATGCAATTTGTAGGTAAAGTGATTGAAAAGGCTGTTTCCAAACAGGTATCTACTTTTGTTACACGGCATAATTTACTGGATCCAATGCAGTCTGCATATCGTGAGGCACATAGCACTGAAACTGCTCTGATTAGCCTACAGAATGATATTAATTGTGCAATTGACAATAAGCAAGCTGTTTTCTTATTAATGCTTGACCTCTCATCTGCCTTTGATACGGTAGATCACAAAATCCTTTTGCAAAGGTTGGCTGACGACTTTGGCCTAGGTAATAATGCTCTTTCGTGGTTCAAATCGTATCTTAGTAACAGGTCTAGTCGAGTACACATAAAAGGGTCACTTTCAAGTGAGAAACCATTGGAGTATGGTATACCGCAAGGGTCTATTATCGGGCCTCAGTTGTTTACATACTACATCGGTAATATTGGGAACATCATCAGTCGGCACTTAATTCAGTACCATGTTTATGCCGATGACATTCAGATGTTCACCACTTTTGATCCTACAAAGCCTGGAGATGCAGCCTGCGCGTATTTTCGCATTTCAAAATGTTTGTCTGACATTCAATCGTGGCTTGTTGATAATAAATTGAAATTAAATGCTTGTAAAACAGAGTTCTTTGTTGCTGCATCTCCTGCACACCTTAATCGGTTCCTTGACCTCTCTTTTTCTTTTAATGACATAGATATTCCATTATCTTCTACCATTAAAGATTTAGGAGTTGTTTTTGATAGTGAAATGAAAATGACCGAACATGTAACATACTTGTGTCGCACTCTCAACTGGCAAATATATAATCTCAATCGCATTAGAAGTTTCCTTGATAAGGACACGTGTCATAATGTCGTTAGGGCTCTTGTGCTCTCCAGGCTGGACTATGGTGGTTGCTTGCTGGGGGTATTAGTAAACAGGATCTTGGAAGACTTCAACGCCTTCAGAACAAATGTGCACGATTAATCTGTCAAAAACCAAAATGGTGTCATGCTACCCCTCTTCTAAATGAACTACATTGGCTACCTGTTTCTGATAGAATACATTATCGAATACTTGTTCAAACGTATAAGTCTCTGTCAACCACTCTACCTTCTTACATTTTTTCATTATTTCAGCAACAAAGATCTACTTACTCTCTTCGTTCTACTGCTGCTCCTTCCTATGTAATTCCAAAGTCCAGAAAACAGGCCGGTTTCAACTCCTTTCAATCTCTTGCCCCCCGTCTTTGGAACAAACTCCCTCCATCTCTTCGAAACCTCTCTTCTCTTAACCTCTTCAAAAAACATCTCAAAACACACTTATATAACCATAAACATTAACTTGTCTTATGCAATTAACAGCGCTTTGTATCCTCTGGAAAAAGCGCTATATAAATCCAATTATTATTATTATTATTATTACTTGACAAGTTTTATGCGGTTGGTAGTGTAAACAGAGGAGCTTGTACATTATTTTCAAAATCATATTAAAAAAATTGTGTTCCTGTGCGACTACATGCTTTTTGCAGTAAGTATCTCGCTTTTCCATGCATTTTTCTGTTAAGGCATGGGGTTTCCGTTCTAAGTTTCAGTTCCAGATTTTTTTCTAACTAATTTCCAACAAAATCTACAGAGTTCATGGAAATATCTTTTAAATAACCATTTTAAGTAAGAAACAAACATTTAACCTATGATATGAATATACAAAATTTATAGGTAAAGAATTATGGATCAAGAAATATTTGCAGCACAAAAAAAAATCACCCCTGTTTGAAATGAAGAGGAGTATTTTTGACGCTCTGCTTGTAATGATAAATTTTATAAACTGAGAGAACGATTTCACCCGTACGTGTCGTAATAACGCGTTCTAAAACTACAATAGAATTCGTTCATGTCATATCGTAATTACAGTGTTGCTCTTTAAAGCGATAATTATAATCGAATGAAATAACGCAAATTATTGAAATAGCAGAAAAAATGCAGATATGTAGTGGAAGTTTTGTCATTATATCAATCGAATAAATTTATTTCAAATCATACATATTATGGCACAATAATATAACAGCAAAAATCGAAACATCAAAATGTAGGCCTAGATCCCTGCCTACACTGTGCGTCAACACTGAGTAATTACCCGTAGCAAAAAAGGGCCCTGCGAACGATTTTTTTTTTTGAACTGGGGGTGCTGTTGATGTAAATTTGAAAAGCAAATTAAAAAGAAAAAGTTTGCTGCTGATGCAAATTTTAAAAGCAAATTAAAAAGAAAAAGTTTGCAGTTTCCAATGCAAATGAACGTCAGTTTTGTTGCAAGATATTTGACAAGCAAGCAAAATAAAAATAAGGGTTTCACTACAAAATGAAGGTCATGTTGGTCATAATTTATTTCTCCATTTTGTCACACCTTCCAGAATAATGCACGTACCAGGTTCCTCCTCCAGGAAAATCTTGGGGGTGTTTCAGTGCCCCCAGTACCCCGCCTCCCAGGAATTAACAATCACATCGTTTTCTCATGGCCTTTCCACTGCGATAAAATAGAAGACTGTGGTTTATAGCATATCTTTAGTTTTGGTAGATCCCCCCAAGTGAATTATTCTAAAACATTATTAGATATGAATTATGGTGCACTAAAACGTTTATGATGTGACAGGCATAATAATAAATATGTATTTTTTGGATTAATTCAGGAATTTTACAACGAAATATATTTTGACCTGTTCCTGATAAGAACAAAATATCTGTAAAAACCCCTTTTCAAACAATACGATGGTATAATCTTTGTCTGTGGCTTTCCCATATTCAATTTACTAAATTTGTAAAAAAAAAAAGATGCTCAACATACTGAAAAGGTTACTTCCATATGAAATTAAAATTTTACCGAGAGAGGGCATAGCTGCCAAACTCAAATTCTAAAGGCTGAAAAAAAATGCAGTATTCAAATTTTAACCGCTGAGAAGACATCCATTGACCACTATATACACACCTTTAATATCGGGAATATTTGAAAGTTAGCTAATACTTAAGTATTACCAATATTACTGACCATTTACCAAAGCGGTAAGACAGTCTTTAAGCACCGTGTATTCACACTATGGATACACCGTGTAACATAATGTTAAAATGTGTGTTCCAATATATCGTAGTGGAATGATTATGTTAAAACAGGGCGACCAGTATTGAAACATTGTTTGATACACTGAGTTCCACAGTGTGGTGACTGTGTGTTCTTTCTTACCTGGTTGTCCACGCATTTACACATTTTGTGTGTGTGAATTTGACTTATATTGTCATGATCTATACCCGTATGAAATATGATAGTATTAGATTTATCATTTACATAAAATTCGGATCTCAAAAAAATAAACCCTTTATCGGAATATTCGTTGCAAAAAATATTTCTTTATTACACTATCTTTGAAAAACAGCAATGCTTATTTACGATTCTTTTCTCAAAATATTGACCAACTATTTTCAAATATAAAATTAATCAAACTATGCAAATTAGATCTTCCCACTGTGTTAAAATACCAGAGTGGCAATCTTCATTGTAGTATGGTCTTTTAGTGGAACTGTGTGAGTGGTGGCTGCCTTCTTCACATTTTTTTTATAATTTTATTTATATCCATTGCTTGGAAACTGTGTGAGCACACTAAACGAAATGAATCGTACATAACCGCAAATTTCTGGCTTTGTATGAACATGGAGCTACCATGGTATGAACTATGTGAACACGGTGTGATCGTCGTTAAAATCACACAGTAAAAGTTCACTCGCACAGCGGGAAGGGCTTCAATCTGCTATGGATGTGTTCATACAGTTTAAACTAGTAAACTAATGTTGAATATATCAAAACGCTGTATTCATGGTGTTCTTTCCGGCATAAAAAATCATAAAACGCGTAAAATCATTCAAAAATCTGCAAAAATATATTTATCCCCACTAGCAATTTGGTTTATTCTTTATTTCTCACTAACAGTATTTGACAAGAAAGAACAAGCATTATAGATAGTGCGACACAATAATTCAATAGACATGAAGCAATAGTATTAACAGTTGACGATGCTGACTGGGGAACCATATGCAGTACATATCATATCCAAATTTTCTCTTTGTCAGTTTGTAAAAATATATCAATATAGAATCCAAAAAAAGAAAGAAAAAATACTTAGAACAAGATGATGAACAGACAATGCTTGACAGGAACAAGACCATGTTCATTGCTCCATGATTTATGACACTTATTGAATAAGTATTGTTAATAAAAACAAGAATTTGTTGCCACTATCCCCTCCAACAGGTGAACAAATCATAAAAATGCATATGGTAACTGCAGAACAAGACAAAACAACAATATTAATTGCATCCGCCCCACCACCCCATGCGCCCACACACACCCACCCACACCCCCACAAACACGCACATATTTATTTTTGCATATTTTTGGAAGGTTTATAAATCGCTTATGTTACACTTATAACTTCCATGTACTTTACCACTCCCCCGCAGAACCCCGCCCTTCTCTTCTTCCCATATTTTTCATAACATGGCAAGGCCAAAGTCTGGGCTGGGTTTGTAACCATAGGGATAATCTCAATATGCACATTGCCTTTTGCCTTACTTGCCTTATCTGAAGCGAAAATTAAAAACAAAATGCAACTCCAATTCTGATTAAAAACTGAGTTCTTGGCTCTCCGCTTTACGGAAATATATATAGACGCTTCCCGCTACCCAGTTCCATATTACCCTGCGATAGTATCCCTGGGTACGCCAAGCTGAAATTTTGACTGGAAAGCTTAGAGACTAGCCTGCGATATCCCCCTCTCCTTTCTCAAAACCAATGCCTACAGACCAAATACTTTCACTTGAAGACTTGGATTATAGATCCCCGTACGTTCGCTCCTATTACATCGAGCACCAGAGAGACTCAAGCAAGCTTCGTAAGTCATCAGAAGATCATATTTTGGTCTGGTTTCCAAAGACGTACCATTCTCCACTTATTTTAATAGGTAAGGCAAAAGGCTTGTTTTAGTAGGGTTTTTTAGACAAAAACTTTTATTCAATTTTGTTTTAGTACCTGGAAAAAACCCACTAGAGATACTTCGTCCGTATTTCCTCAACATCTATTGAAAGTAGTATCCAATGATATAAAGCGTTAAAAGAAGTACATCGTTACGATGAATAAGCGCTATATAAAACCGGATTATTATTATTATTAGCATTATAATTATCAAACTCTTTCTGCCATGGAACCTTCTTAAGGTATTGGGATGAAAGAGAAAATGGCTTTACTGTATTTATGAATTCATTGTGCTTCAGGTTTTTTTTTTTATACAAATGAAGATTTGCAAATTATGATGCAATTATTTACTTTGTTTTTATGTCATTGATTTTGGATGAAATCTTTAATAAGCACATGTTGAAAAAAGTGTGTGTGTGTGTGTGTATGTATGTATGTATGTAAGGGTGTGTGTATATATTGTCACGAAATGGGTTTTATTTCGTGTTAGGAAATTATATTTGGTTGATTTATAATGATTTTGTCGTAGCTGGCGATATTACATGCATGTTTCTACAGTAATAACGACGTAGATAAGACATTGAAAGTTATGCATGTTTTGAACCGTTTTTGTGGAATAACAATTTTCTAGAGATGCTTAACTGATTATTATGGTTATCACTAGCTTGATCTAAATGAAAGCTTTAATTTGATATGTCATTCATGCATATCCGGTTTTGGAGACCAAAGTTATAGCTGTTTTAAGATTGTAACAGAGGTTAACTATAACAGATATTGTATAATTAATGCATAAGTACAGTAAGTTAGTGTACTCGTGAGGCTTTGCCGATGATCTGTTGAAATACGGCGCCCACGGGGTGCATTGCACGTAAAGTATGCAGATCGATTTGGATTCGCTATCCAATAAATAAAGTTGGTGGATGCGATCGAAATGATTTATATGATCGTTCGCATGTCTTTCCACGGGAAACCTAGAATTCTAGGCGACGACTGTGGTTAGATTTCCTTGTATGTTGGGTCTTTTGCACGCCAGCAAGAGACTATACCAGGGCTTGCTCTTTTGGTAGTCTGGTTGGTCTGGAGGCGGACGGTTCGGAGTCTGGAGCAGACGGGTTGGTCTGAAGCGGATAGTTGCTGGTCTGGAAGCAGACGGTCGGAGGTCCGGAGCAGACAACGGGGAAAACTACAAGTAGAGCAGAGCCAATGGGTGTGGTCGTGGGAGCCTGACTGCAGAAGGACCCATGCATATGGTCGAAGAACCAGAGGTCGCTGGTTGCAGTACGGTAACAGACGTGGTTGCGGTACTGAACAGACGTGGTTGCAGTACGGAATCAGACGTGCATGGTTGCAGTACTGAACAGATGTCGGTGGTTGCAGTACGGACTCAGACGTGGTCGTGGTACTGAACAGACGTGGTTGCAGTACTGAACAGATGTCGGTGGTTGCAGTACGGACTCAGACGTGGTCGTGGTACTGAACAGACGTGGTTGCAGTACTGAACAGATGTCAGTGGTTGCAGTACGGACTCAGACGTGGTCGTGGTACTGAACAGACGTGGTTGCAGTACTGAACAGATGTCAGTGGTTGCAGTACGGACTCAGACGTGGTCGCGTACTGAACAGACGTGGTTGCAGTACGGAATTCAGACGTGGTTGCAGTACGGAGCAGACGTGGTTGCTGTACTGAACAGACGTAGTAGCTGGTCGTAAGCAGACGACTGAGGAAATTAACAGAGTCCATGGGTATGGTCGTAGGAGTTTAACTACAGAGAAACCCATACCTATGGTCGAGAGAGCTTAACTACAGGAATCAGATGCATATGGTCGTAGGAGCTTAACTACAGGAATCAGATGCATATGGTCGGGTGAGCTGTTGGAGCTGATAACAAAGAGTGTAGCCGTCTGGAGGTTGCCTGGTTGTGGTACTGACAGGATCGAGGCGTGTGCAAGTGTCAACTGCGGCAGTATATCTCTGCCAAACGGATCTACGACTAAAAGTTTGGAAATCGACGTGGCGTCACACCCGCCGGCGGCAGGCATCCTGACAAGAGCGAGCTGCCGACGGACCGAACCCACGCCGCCGCCCAGCGGTTCCGTCACAATATATATATATATATATATTCGGTAGATATTCCACGTGTTGGGGTAATATTAAGAGAAACAAGGTTGAAACTTTTATGCTTTAATCCAACTTCAATACATTTTGTTGGATTAAAGCATTAAAGTTTCAACCTTGTTTCTCTCTGTGTGTGTATGTATATATATATATATATGCATTTTTTTTTATTTTTTTTTTGCGGAAATCATTTTTTCTTTTTCATATCAGTTTCCAATTGAATGAGTTCAAAGTTTCAATCGTACATGTGGGCCTATATGACAAAGGTAATAATAGGATGAATCTTAAACAGTACTTAACATATTAGAATAGGTAGGGATGCGGTTTCACGAGAAGTGAGCTGACAGAGTGCCTCCTCACGCTGTCATCTATAATGCCGCATGCTAAGAACCATAAGGTCCGTGGTTCTAGTCCCACAACATCACTCGTGTCGTGCTGAAGTAAAGGCCACCACACACACGCCACTACTTACGACTGTTTCTTTATACCCCTTTTCCACTAGGGCCAGGAAATCGTCAGGACAAGGCGCGGAATGTAATAATTGCAATCCGCGACCCTTCCGCAACCTGTCCGGACATTCCTGGGAGTGTCCGCACGCTGTCCTAAACCCTTCCTGTTGTTCGGGAAATCAAAATTTGTCCGCATCCAAATTTTGGTCGAGACCAAAATTTGGACGCGGATATTGAATTCCTGACACCTTCGGGACCCTGTCCTGACGATGTCCTGCCCTTCCTAAACCCTTCCGCGTCTTCCGGAAACCATCCGCAATCAGGTCAGCTTCAAGAAGGAAAGAAGAAGCCATGCGGAATGTTTCAGGAACGTGCGGATTGGAATAAGAAGGCAAGCGGACAGTTTCAGGAACGTGCGGACAGGAATAAGAAGGCAAGCGAACTGTTTCAGGAACGTTCGGACTGGGATAGGAAGGCAAGAGAAGTGATTCAGGAATGTGTGGATCCAATGCTAATTATGTATGGAGCGAGTACACTTAATATTTCAAGCAGTGTTTTAAACATATTACGCGAACGCGAAGCACGAGTTGATTTTTTTTTTTTTGGGGGGGGGCGGGTTACAGACTTGAAGGAGGAATATTTCAAGCATTTTCTACTGATCCGAAAAGTGGACTTTTCGAATATTTATTGCAATAGTTAAGCTGGAAATGATGCGAGCAGATTTTTTTTGTTCTGTACTGAACATAAAAAGATGTTTCATGCAACGTATGATTATGAATTAGATTATTTTAATGTACTCGACTGAAAAAAGGACCGTGTAGGCAGCGCTTGACTTTACGAATAGGACAAATATCATAACAAAATTAATAATACAGGTATAGATTTCAAACTGAAATTCAAGTTTATATTCCCATTACATTTTAAGTACTTTGTTTGATCATGAATGAGATATCATTAATAATAAATTATAGCAAGTTTATAAATATCGCTTTTCTCAGAACGGCTCAAAACGATTTACCCCGGGATTCATTTCAATCCCGCATGAAAAGTGCACAATTTCCACACCCTGGGAAGCATTCCTTGCATTCATCGCAGCCTCAAAATGGCACTGGCAAATTCAAGCATACAATAACTTTCGCATCCAACCGGGTACCCATTTAGCACCTGGGTGGAGAGTGGCAAGCTGTGCAATACGTCTTGCCAAAGGACGGTTTATAGACCGCGGTGGGAATCGAACACATGACTCTCCGTTTACAAGGCAGGAGTCAGAACCACTACACCACGACTATTTACAAAAAACATGTTTCTCATACACATAGAATATGAGCGCGAAGCGCGAACTTCTTTTAAACATCAAGGACGAAAAAGAAAAGACAAAAAGACCTAAGTTTTTTTCGTAAAAAAATGAACAGCGTGCACAATCTTTTTATAATTAAACTATTGAAAGAATGAACCATTAATTTTTAAAAATTGACCTAGATGAAACGCAGATATTCTCCCCGTCTGCAGGTCTGTCAATTTCTTCACTCTTCTTGCTTTTCCCCCTCTTTTTTGGTTATTCCATTTGTCCTTTTTTAACGCAGAGAATAGGGCGTAGCAATCGCATTCGGCTTCCTGAAATTTTACATTTTCTTTCTTAGTCTATTTCAATTTGTACAAGAGGAGACAAAGGCGATTAGACACTGGATTCACATTTTTTCAAAAAAAATACTGATATTTCTAATCTTACATATTCATAATCTCGGTCAATTATTTTCTGATCATTATCGCGATTTTCCCCCTACTTGATTCTATTTCACCTCATTTCATTCATCTCCTTTGTTTATTCCTATTTCTTTTGGGCTGTTTGTATATCTCTCTACTGGGAGGGGTAAGCCAGAAGCATGGGGAGGAGGGCCGTATCAGCACGGCATCCCCCTTTTTCTTTTCCACCATATCATTTTTTAAGTTTCCCTTTCCATTTCACTTATTTTTCTTTTGTTTGTACTTTTTAAAGGGGGAGTAAGACCACCTCGCCCATTGATCCACATGTGCCTGTCGAATGCAATTTGCATCATAACTTCCTGTTTTCTTCCTCTTTTGTAATATATGTATTGATCTGTTGAAAATTCTAAGAAAGTAACGTTATAAAGAGAGCCCCGACTTTGCTATGAACATATGCAGTCTTTTTAAAGTTACCTTAGTTGAAAAAAATCAAGATCCGAGATAGTTTATTGTTATGTATAAAAATGCACAAAATCTGCTTTAAAAAGTGAATACTACATTACACCGACAAACACACTTTCCTTTAGCCTACACATTTTAACAATCAAATAATGCGAGCGCGAAGCGCGAGCTGAACATTTTTTACATTCCGACCTAAATACTGGGTATTCTAAGCACCTTTTAAAAGCATGAACAGGATAGGGGTATGACTATACACTTGATTTGAGCGCGAAGCGCGAGCCGAAACGAAATTCAACATCAGGAAAGGGATGGATAATTGTTTAAATGGATAACAGTGTTGTAGTCAAGGCTCAAACCTCCAAGGCCAAGGCCAAGGCCAAGGCTTTAATACCCAAGGCCAAGGCTTCAATAACCAAGGCTGAGGCCAAGGCATGGAAACCCAAGGCCAAGGCCAAGGCCTGAAAACCTCAAGGCCAAGGCCAAGGCCAAGGCATTTCAATTGTACAATATATGGAAAAAAAATTAGACAACAATGCTTAGGCAGCATACATGACACACAGGACCAAATGTATAAAAGGTGTGAGCGAGCAAAATTTTTGACCCTTGTACATTTAAACGAAAATAATTTCATGATAGATCATGTAGATTTAGACATAAAATTAAAATAAATATGTAGTTACCTTTGTACATTTAATTATTGTTCTAGGCGATTCACATTGCAATCATTATTACCAAGGTGATCTGATCCTGGCATGCCCATTCTCAACATATGTCTTTCTCCTCTACCTGGGACAGGGGAGGCAGAATGTATTTTTTTTTTGGGGGGGGAGGTCAAAGCCAAAAATGCACTTACAGTATAAGTCAAAATGATAATTTTGGTGCAGTTCAGCAAAGCTTTTTTAAGTTATTTCTAATTGATAAGACAGATATTTTGATTTAGGCTTTAATTAGCGAGCAAGTGGTTTTGAAAAAAAAAACAATTTTGAAGTTGTAAAACTCGATTTTGGGTCAATTATGGTGCTAATCACTGTTAAAAGGGCATCCTTGCGAGATGTTGTAATAAGATGTAATAAGAAATGAAATTTAAATATTTCGAGCTGTTTTTGTAATCATGAAAAAGGTATGCATCTTACTAAACAAATTAACGCAAGCACAAAACACAAGCTGAAATTTTTACAGACCAGAAAAGGAAGCTGTTCTGGACTGCATTTAGTGACTCATAAATAGGATACATAACTCACCAATCAAATAATGCGAGCGCAAAGCGCGAGCTCAAAAATTTGTAATATTCCGACCTAAAAACTAGACATTCTAAGCATTTTTTTGTGTAAATTGAATGCGAACCTTAACAATAATTTATGCAAGCACAATCCAAAATTTGTTGATTTTGAAACCTAAAATTTTGCTCTGTATGCCATGCTTGGCCCCTCAACATTCTCAACAATTGAAGTTTGTGTTCAAGTTTACCGAATCTTTTCAGAATATCATTAAAACTTAAACTATCTTGTTGGTCAAAGAAAATGATACAAGGAAAACCTAATGGAATAGAAATCAACCTTGTTATCATTCTTTAGAGTAAGCTATTTTTAAAGTATGAAAATTGTTGTCTAAATTGCAGTCAGATCTGTCAGAATTATTCCTGTCATAAAATCACTATAATCAGTGGCGTAGCGTGGGTCACGGCATTGGGGGGCACCAGCAAAAACTTGGAATTGCCTAGTGAGCGCGCCCAGTTGCCAGGTAAACTGACCAAATAGAGATATTTTTATAAGGACAGTGCCAATAAACGGACATGTATCTCACTAGTCAAATAATGCGAGCGCGAAGCGCGAGCTTAAAATTTTTGATATTCAAACCTAAAAAGGGACATTACAATCAATCTTTTGTAATCATGATACGTACCTGTCTCGCTAAATAATGCGAGCGCAAAGTGCGAACTGAAATTTTTGTAAATATTGACCCCAAACAGGAAGATTTTAAGGACTATATTTTAGGAATCTTTTATCTATTAAGATTATCCACATCTCACCATAGTCATCTAATGGGAGTGCCAATAAGCGCTTGCTGATTTTGTTAGAATTACATCTAAACATGCACATAAAGCACTTGTAATCATGATTAACATACCCATCTCACTAATCAAATCTTGCGAGCGCGAAGCGCGAGCTGAAAATTTAGGAAATTCAGACCTGAAGAGGGGCATTTTAAGGCTTGTTTGTAGGAATTCAAGAAGACATTACGTAGTTCACTAACCAAATGATGCGAGCGCGAAGCGCGAGCTAAAAATTTTTGATATTCAGATCAGAAAACAGAAAAGGGACATTTTAAGGACTCATTCTAGGAATTGATGGAGAGCAGACATCTTTCACCAATCCACTACTGCGAACGTAAGCACGGACAGGAAATGTTTTATATTAAGACCTTAAAATGGGACAATCACTTAAAGTATTCATGAAAAAGAAGCATACTATTGTACATGTAAAAGAATAACTCGAAGTGCGAGGAAATATATTTGGTAGTTTGGTGTATATTGACTTGAAAACGGGAGGTTTTAGTATAACAGGATTATATATCTCGGTAAACAGACAATGGGAGCACCAGGAACAATGAAGACATATGCCCTGAGCAAATTATGTGTCATTTATATGAAAAAATGTTTCTTATGTAATGTAACATAACATAATTATAACATTATAATGAACATTAATGTCTTCTTTCCCACTACGTTTCTCTTCCTTTCTCCCTCTTTTCCTCCTTTTTTAGTCAGCCGATTGGGGGGGGGAGGGGGGGGGGCACATGCCCCCATGCCCCCCCTGTAGTTACGCCACTGACTATAATCCTAATCATAATTATTATCATTATCATTAATATTGTCATTATCCTTATTAGTCATGATTACATCATATTACCAATAAATAAGATTAATTTTCATCACTTCTCTTTGTTACATAATTATGTGATGATAATTGCAATTGATGGCACTGCTAAGTACACTTACTGCTTCTGCTGCAGCTGACTGGTAGTATTTAGTGTCATTAGATTTACAGAATAATTGAAACATTTATTATTACTTGTATAAAACAAATGAAAGTACAAAATACAAAATGCCTTGAAAAAGCCTTGAAAATGCCTTGAAAATGCCTTGAAATTTCAAGGCTCGAAATCCTCAAGGCCAAGGCCAAGGCTCTCTCAAGGCCAAGGCTTGAATGTTCAAGGCCAAGGCTTTGAAAAAATAGGCCTTAAGGCGCCTTAAGGCCAAGGCCGAGCATCAAGGCACTACAACACTGGTAAATAGATAGTCCTACATTAATAATTTTAGAATATCTGATCTGAAACTGGCACAAGATTCGTATCTAAATAAACATGCGTGCGTGTGCTCAGACCTAGAATCTGGACATTCTAATAACATTCTTTATGATAATATTAATAATAAGAGCGCGATGAGCGAGCTAAAGATATTTGATTTTCCGATCTAAAAAAAAATTAAGCTCAGGTATGAATTAGATATGGATCGCGCTTAATAAATGATGCGAGTGCAAAGCTCAAGTTGATATTTTTATCAATACATATATTTTGAGTTGCGACCGGGACATTTTAAGGACATTTTTTGTCTTCATATGACTATGATGACTATCTTCCTAAGCGAGAGATGAAACTTGTCGATATTCCATTTTGAAAAAACGGACAATGATTATAAAGAAATCATGAAACTATTATTATCTTACTTATTAATCTAATAAGCTAATAAGCCCAATAATCTAATAAGCCCAATGAGGGCGCGAAATTGATGATGATTGATGAAATTGATCATGAATAGGATGCATGGGTTAATATATTTTAACAAAAATAATGCGAGCGCAAATTGCGAGCCGAAAATTTTGATAAACTGTTAGGAAAGAGGAATCTAAAATAATTTGTTACAATTGATACAGGTATACATAACTCCCCAATCAATCAGCTTTAGCCGATACTTTTCACAATCAGCCCAGCCTAAAAACTGAAAAAGGGATATTTTTCAAAAAATTAAGGAATTCACGAAGAGAATAGTTATTTGACAAATCAAATAATGCTAGCGCGCAGCGTGAGCGGAAAATGTTCATATTTAGACCATTAAACATAGTTATTTTACAGAAAACTATAAAATCTATTTGTAAACCAAACAAATTCAAAATTTAATGTCCGATAGATGTTTTGTATATTTACTTAAAAATTTGATATTTGAAGCTCAGTATAAGTCTATTTAGCAAGGTATGTCTCTCATAGATTAGGCAATGCGAGCACAAAGCATGAGCGAACATAGTGACATGAAAATCACCCCCTCATCTTATTTAATTCACTCGTCTTTCTCCTCTTGTTTTTCCTCTTCATTTTCTCTTCTCTTTTCCCTTCTTGTTCTTTTCCCTCTCTTTCCACTTTTTCTTTTTTGCTCGTTCCAAAAAGTTTTTGGAAAGGGGAGGGGGGGCATTTGATATCAAATGCCCCTCCCTTCCAAAAAGTGAGGGGACGCGTCGCCCCTGTCCCCTTGGCCACCGATGTATGCAATTTGATTTGAAATAAAAGAAAAACCTACATAGTCTTTGTAGTCGAAAAAAAAAACAAATAACACCCCTAAATTCATTAAAAAAATATATGAACGATAATTTTTATGGAGTATTCTCAAGTTGTCCGATTGTCCTAGTCCTTGAATTCACCACTCGTGACGTTGTCCTGAATGTCTCCGGTTCTGTCCTAATACGATCTGGATGCTGTCCGCACCGAACGCCGGCAAATTTATTTGGATAATCTTGTCCTAGGACAGTCCCAGGAAAGTCCTACGACAATACGCTGACAGCCCTGGTCGTGTCCTAGGACAAGATCATTTGCATAATCTTTTACGGAATTTGGTTGCGGACAGCATGCCGAAATGACAAAAGTTGCTTCCGCAACCCTTCCTGGTCTTGTCCGCGCCCTAGTGGAAAACCGCCTTTAAGGAACACTATCCTATTTTGGAGCAAATCGATTTTTTGCTTATTTTCTGAGAATTTGAATGAAAAGTACTTAATATGAGGTTAAAATTGACTGAAAAAATACTACACTAACATTGTTTGATGATTGTACGCCTTTTGGAGTAAATGCCAAATTTATAGCATAGTCGCAGATTTCAAGTATTCGTACGATGATTTAGAACATTACACAATAAGATATTCTATGCCTCAATATTAGCATGAAATTCTACGACGTTTTAGTAAAAAATCGGGTCACAGACCTATCATATAAGGGATGCGATGTCCTATAGTCATCCTCTGAGACTACTGCTGACGTTACGCGTAATAGCACTAGACTCGCGTTAAGTTGAATACAAACGTTGCAGCGTATGCCTCGACTAATTCCATTGCTACTCAAAAAAAATTAAGTGAATTAAGGGATTATTTTCTTCTTCCTCGTATGTCGAATTCGATGAAAATGGCATAAAATTTTGTTAACATGATAACCATTCTCTCTTTTAATTGCTTCTCATTAGGAAGGTGTATTCATGCACGGAGTCCTGACCGTCATCGCTTTAATCTATTTTTTTGTAGGTATTGTGGGTTTCGTCTACTGGTGCAAAACTCTCTGTGGAATGACTGCAAGTGTAATAAACGTGGTATGATAATTATTGTACAACAATATATTAGATGCAGAATAAACATCATGTTATGGTTATGGAGGAAAGGGTGGCGTAGACGAACAAGGGAGTTGGTGTGTAGTTGAATCTGTGTCCTCAAAAATAAACTTACATAATGATTTCCGAATCTGTTCAATCATCAGGCCTCAAGCCTGATGATTGAACAGATTCGGAAATCATTATGTAAGAACAGAAATGTATAAAATCGTGATTCGTGTACAGATTTAATGCATATCATGTTTGCAGGTAAAATCAAATTTTCTAATCAAAATCAATAAATGTCACGATGCTTATGATCGGAAAAAAGTAGCCGAGAAATAAAAAACAATAAAACCAAAAAACTCAACGGAATTCAAAAGGGTTTTATTTATATCATTTTATAGTCGAATTCTACTTTCGTTCATAAATTATGATAAAGAATAAATATAATTCAACACCTAAAACAATTTGCAGGTTACGTCGCGCGTGATGATTTTCTTTGCAATCACGCGATCAGCAGCTGAGATCTTTGGGGAAGGGGGCAAAATACCCTAGTCTTATTAGGGCTAAGTCTTATTACTTCTACTTCATCGGAAACCTCCGGTTTACTCACTACGATAATCGACTTAAAAAAAGATATGTAGATCTATCATTACGGAGTAGGTAATATACCACTGATGCTTTATTTTTCACACCTCCTTCATTTTCAGTAAATAGAGGAACGAAGCGCCATCAACGCCCATCCTTGAGGTCCCAGCCTACTGCAATGTATCAGCATCAACATAATGAATACTGGATAGATCAGGGGAGCGTTTCATGAAAGGACTTGTCGGACGTTTTATCCGACAAGTCCCGTTTTATCCGACAGTTACTATAGTAACAGTGCCTCTCAGCCAATCACAATCAAGGAAAGATGTCAGATCTGACATCTTGTCAGACAAAAATGTTGATGAAACGGTCCCCTCGTTGTATGCTCCTACACACACGACCTTAAAACAGAGTACTCCATGGTCAAGTCCATCCCAGACAAGTATTGATTTGGATAAAAAGAGAAAAATTGAACAAGCTTAACACAGAAAATTTCATCGAAATCGGATCTAAAATAAGAAAGTTATGACATTTTAAAATTTCGCTTATTTTTCACAAAACAGTCACATATGCACAACTCAGTGTTAAGCAGATGAGAGAGTCGATGATGTCCCTCATTCACTATTCCTTTTTTTCATTGTTTGTGAATTATACAGTATTTCAATTTTTTTTACAGATTTGACATTAAGGACCCTCTTCTTTAAACCACAAAATGTTAAAACAATGATAATTCCACATGTTCAGGTAGGTATAAAACTTTGTTTCACATGACAATGAGGAGAAAAGTAAAATATTTCATATTCCATGTAATGAAATACAAAAGAAATAGTGAATTAATAATGCCATCAGTCTCCTTATTTGTATAGCGAACACAATGTGAATATAACTATTTTGTGAAATTAAGCAAACTTTAAAATGTCATAACTTTCTTATTTTACATCCGATTTTGATGAAATCTTTGGTGTTATGCTTGTTTGATTTTTCTCTTTTTATTCAATCCAACTTTTTTGTTGGGGTGGACTTGTCCTTTAGCAATACGAGGGGCCATGCCTAACACGTAACAAACAACATGCACACAAACATCCAAGAAAACAAATGCTTTGTGTGCACCTGACTATTTGGAGAAGTTTTAAGCATTTCCGGTCGCCTCAAACAAATCAAAATGAACCCGTTTTTGTTCTATCCATTTTTTTTTCAAATCGATAAGTATCACGGATCAGCTGGCCATAAAACTTAAAAAGGGAGATCATGATGAGGGCGTAATCTCATTTAAATTTAATCTACGTGATGTTTTGGTGTTGGTCTGCCTCTTTATTTTGTAAATCTAGAATTTATAGCCATGTGTCAAGTTAAGATAGGATTATTCAAAGGGGAAGTTTACCCTGACAAAAAGTTTATTGTAAAAATAGCATAAAAAATAATAAAAAATATTGCCGAAGTTTTGAGAAAAATTCATCAAATAATTGAAAACTTATGAGAATTTCAATTATTTGATTAGTGACGTCATATGCGTGCAGCATTCCTACAAAGCGAATGGTAAAAAATCAATGAAATGTCATTTTCTAAAAAAAATTGAAAATGGTTTTCACTGTACCCTATGTATATCAGTAGACAAATCATTTCACACCAAATCATGAATAGAAAACAAAATTAAGTCATCAGGAACCATACAAAATTTGAAATTCATGCATTTTTTATTACATAACACATGGGACAGCTGCTCGTTTATGACATCACAAATCCAAAACTTTGAACTCTAATAACTTTCTTACTCTTTAACGGATTTTCCTCAAACGTTCACCAATATTTTTTACTATTTTTTCTGCTAATTTTACAGCAAAGTTTTCTTCAGGGTGAACTTCCCCTTTAAAGTACATGCGATTTATAGCCTATATACAAGTCTGATTCTGTTATGCGAAACGTCAGCAATGCGTCTAATGCCTCAGACAAATTCCTGACGTTCGTACCTCCAATGATATCATTTTACAAACAGATCATTCCAATATCACTGGTATCAAAATAATATTTATTAAAAGATAGATAAGATAAAGCAATGCGCATCACTCACCTGAGAAGATTAATTAATGTAACCTTAAAATTGGAACCTCTTGAAACATTTCCCACGACCTACTCCTTGTACTTTAAGGATGATTTAGAAGTTGTGTCGAAATTGTTTTTCGTTTTAGAAATTCTTTGGAACTAAGGAAACTTGAGCTTATGTTCAGGTTGCCGCGTAATTTTGGAATATTGCATCCCTTGTTTATTTACCGTATCGATATTAGAAAGAGAATCATATTAAATCGGTCGAAGCAGAATGCTCCATTCGTTTTCATTTTCAATTTTGAAAGTCCAAATTCTCTTTCATACTACGTCGAAGGTTTATCAATGTTAGGCTTGTTACCTGTTTATAATAGAATGATATACTTTGCTTTGTTTTTGAGGTTCAATGTGTAATTTTACCAGATGTACTTTTGCATATAGTTTAGAAGGAAACCTTTGATTCTTTTTTCTTACCAGTAAAGAAATTTATGATGTTTAGCTCCCCCGTTTTCTTGATAAATTTCTATCTTTGATTTGTCATGAGTATCTTAATCTGTTTGACATTTTGAAAGGCTATAAATAATGCATGCAGCCGAATGCGTAAGTGGAAATGCAGAGCACGCGAGGTCTATTTAGATAGGTGCCGCAATGTGCACGAGCCGCTTGTGGTGAGTGCCCAGTGTGCATCATCTGAAGAAACCGAGCTTTCTCTGCATTTACTTTTAAGCACGACAGAGCAAGTGCATTATTTATTTTATAAAATAGCAACACAGAAACAATTTGTTTAAAAAGTTACAGTACAGTTTTGTTGGACTTCTCCCGGGACTTATACCGCACTGGTTTGCAAGAGCGTTCAATGTCAATTTTCGTTGCGCACCTTTTGCACTGCCGTGCATTGCACCAAAAAGTTGGATGTCATGTGACGCGTATTGGCCAATCGCGATGCTTGAAATAATACACCTATTTTACAAATGTATTTAATGTTCTTTTGGCATGCCTCCAATATGGTGGATTCGTAATATGGTGTGCCATCTATCGGTTGCAGCGAAGAGGCGAAATTTCTTGTGATGCGCGCGGTATTCACTTTAGTACTTGCACGCCATAGAGATGTATACTAGTACTAGTTTATATCTCTATGCATCTGTTGTGTGTGCAACAGATGCATAGAGTTGGATAAAGCGTATCGACTTTTCTCCATGATGCATTGCGAATTATGGCCTGTCCGGTCTGTCTGCTGCAACCGAAAGATGACGTACTGTGTTGTGAATCCACCGAATTAACCTTTAAAATAATCTTTTATCCATTTTTTTTTCTTGTATATTTATGTACAAAAGAGATTATTTCTATTCTGTACAGGGAAAAAGTCATCTTTTTTCAAAGTCTATTGATACATTTTTTCTCTGTTTTCACATTGTTATGGAAGATAAAGTTGGGCAATTAATTTCATTTCTAAGAATTTGTAGTCCCATTGATATTGATATATTTCTTTGTTCGTATACATGTACAAAATCTTGATTTATATGAATCGTGATTGTAAACGCTTATTGATTTGAAAGAGGAAGAAAATAAAATATCATTTTAAAAAAAGTTGTTGATGCATATATAATTTGTTTTATTTGTGATCAGAGTGTTCAATGATTTTGATGGTTCCCTGACGAATGTAACAGCAATTTCTTCTCACATTCTTCTGTCACATACATACTCTCCATTTTGTTTGTATAACTATGTATCACAACGAGTAAGCATAGCCTTTTTACAAAAGAAAATCTTTTCGGTCATCAACAGGCATTGATCATGTTTGTGCCGGATATATTACGTATATTGTAGGTTTCCTTAAGAAATGTTCTTTGCATGTCATTCACCATTAATAAATTTTACAGAAAAAACAGATAATAAATAAGCATATACATATCAGAAGCCCACTTCCTGTTAATTAACCTGCGCCTATTTCGACTAATTCATTACGGATACTTTGCCTTGAGAGTTTCTGGCAAAAACCTTGGGCAGAGGTGATTCCAATAAATGGGTGCAGTAAAGTAGGATTGGAGACACTGAAGCCCATAGTTTAAACTAGAAACTCGAAATTAGACAGGATATATTTGGGATCAAATTTTCGTCCTAAAGGGGGGGGGGGGTAATTGCTTACTTATTATACCTCTACATGTCTTTTTCCTACTTCCAAAATCAAATGCAATGAAAACTAAGTTTAAACAGTCAACGGGAAAATGTGTTATGAGAACTCAAACTATTATCTTAACATATATTTTCACTTTCCAACTGAGGTAATGAATCCATCCAAGTCATCGACATTATACTGACCACATCGCTTGTTATAGAGGAAGCCATCCTTGTTCAGCAGACGACTAAATTCGTTTACAAGCTAAACTAAAGCAATATCAAAAGCTGGCGCTATTCCGATCGGTATGTCATGTGTGTGGCAACTTGCTACAGAGTGATACAAGTGATACAAAATATGAAAGAAATGGCCTGAAATGCATTAAGACAGATGTGAACATATGTAATGGAATAGATCCCTCTATTCATCAACAATTAACTTAAGTAAAATATTCTCAGCATGAATTTAAACTACATTTTTAGTAATAGCGTACAAAAGCATAATGAAATGCAAATTTGTCGTACTAGTATGACCTTCTTTCTCAAAAGCAACGAGCGAACGAAAAGGTTACAAATCGAAGATTTTTTCACCTTTATGATATATTTTGGAGAGTGCAGGACTTATCGGGCTTCCACAGCTTTATCATTTAGCTGCATACTCTGGTGTGACTTTTTTGTATCGATGCTATTTTTTCACTCCATATCCCATGACTGTGTTGTATTTGTGTGCGTGTGTGTGGGTGTGTAAGGATGCGTGTGTATGAGGGTATGTGCGTGTGTGTGGTAATATTATGTATGAATTCGTGGTTGCAACCAGGTAATGAATTTTTTTAATGAATTTTTTGAAATTATGTTTTACGGACTTGGCGAATAACAGCCTTGTTGGCTCAGAGCAGGTTACTATTTAGGTTTTTTAAAAGTATTGAAAAATATAAACCAGGGGTTCTCAAACTTTTTCCTTGAAGGGCCAGATGAGACTCCAAGAAAACCTGAAAGGGCTAGGGTGAAGTGGATACTCAGAAAGAAGAAAAAAAATGTGCGCGAAGCGCAAAGACCCTTGCGGTCAGGGCCCTAGATGCTCTCTTGTGCAATCTGGCGCTTATTTTGGGAGCATTTAATCCATTATTAATACAATTTGTAACAGTTTCATGGAACGCAGGCAAAATTAGACTTGAAAAATTTAAAAAATACAGCCAGAGACAATATTAATGATAACAAAATTGTAGTACTTTGTTAAAAGGAATCTAGATTGTACCTTTACACACCTGGTATTGGGGAGACAGATAATGTCTTGAAGTATCAATATTTTTTGTAGTCAAAGTAGAATGAGTAATAGAGCATGTCTGTTGTAGACTCTAACAAGGATGTCAGTCTCCCGTCAGTCTCCTAGTCACTTTCAATATGGGAAACGTGACAGTCTGTCAGCAACAAGTTGCTTGAACCTTGGCACAAAAGGTGTAATTGCCAAATGTTCACTGGTCAAGCAGGCCTTCCCCACTTTTTTTTCCAAAACCATGTACAAAAACGTAAAAATGAACATATGATTGTGATTTTTTTTGCATGGCCAGCCTCCCCCACCCCCCTTGAAAACCGTTCCAACGCCCCTGTCAACGTACTTCGATATGAGTTAGTTTAATAAAATGTTCATCGTGGAAAATGCACTTTTGCACCTGTATGTATGTATAGATCCAAACATGGTGAGAACAGCGCTGGTCATCTAATAAGAAAGTAGATCAAACAGACAGGAAAGACTCCAATAAACTTTATTTAAAAGTAAAATTAATTTGACTGCCATTACTTTTATTACGGTTAGGTCTACATGGATACACAATGTAATCATATTGAGATATGTTTCATATTGTGACTTAAAAGTGATTAAAAAAAAAAAACAGCAGAGTCTCGCGGGCCGGAATGAGAAGCTCCACGGACCGGATCCGGCCCGCGGGCCGTAGTTTGAGAACCCCTGATATAAACCAACAAACAAACACATTTGCATTTTTCGTCAGCTTCGAAACTTAGGACGAACTGCCGTTCCAATTCACAAATATATCGACAAAGAACTTCCAGCTGTTCATTGTCATTTGACTTCCATTTTCAATACATTAACTGTCCTCTAGAAATCGTTCTTCATTACAGTGAGAAAACTCGCCTCTTAACGGGATGGCGCTATGAAACCAAAAGCTTCAAAATGAACATTGAACCCGATGGTGCAAGCAATCAAGTGAGAATTATTGATTGCACAATTCAATAAACGTGTTTTGATGAAGAATGGATACTAGTTATGACAGAAGAATCAGCCGTGGGAGAGACATATAGGGCAACCGATAACTTCTAAAAATATATACATCCTTCTTACAGAAAAAAAGAGCGAGATGTCGTGACATTGTTGAGCTATGAATGGTATGAATTGAAGAAAGACTTGAAGAGAAGTATTTTTCGCATACATTCGTAATTCCGAAGCTTTGTTATTCCGAATGTTCAGATATTCCGAAAACGAAATGATTAAGGAACCTTATTTCGGACTAACAAACCTTCGGAACAACGAACCTTTTTTCGTTTTCGGATTTTCGAACCTTCGGAATAACGCCACAAATGATCGGATTAACGAACCCTTTTACGTTTTCGGATTAACGAACATTGAGGCACAGGCAATTTACGTGTTTCGGAATTACGAACCTTCGGAATTACGAAGTGTAACCATATTTTTATACCCGCGTTTATCTCTTAGCTTGCTTTTTGGTCTGATATTCTATATTTTCAATTTTGTCAATTCAACTCATTCCTATCCCATCCACAGGTTTGCAAACATAATCCTTTCCTGTCTGATGTTTGAGGTTAGAACATATCACAATGATGTATCTAAACCTCTGGCGTACAGATGGAGGGCTAGGGAGACACCCCCCCCCCTTCTCCCGAATAAGGTTCTACGACCGACCACAAAAAAAGGAAAAAGGAGAAAAAAATAAAGGAAATAAAACAGAGTAAGACATGATGTTATTTAAAAAAAATAATATTTCCAAATCTGAGAAAAAATTATATTTTTTTTACAATTTTAAGAAATTTTGTCACACACGTCATGTTGCACCCCCTCAATTTTTATTTTGGGCTATACGCTCCTTGTCTTACACTGCCTTAAGACAATCTTGAGGGACTATTTACCTGTCCTATATCTGACAGGGGTAAGTGGTCAATTTCACTAAATGCCCTTCGATTGGTAATCTATATTATCTTCTGTTATGGATCTTCCATAGTTCATATAGCTTTATCAATCGTGAGTTTACCAACACGAACGATACCACATTTGTGTTAATGTTCTCTAATGATTTGCATGGCTGTAGCTGGAAACTAAATTGACATTGTTTTAATGTGAAAATCGTAAATATACGCCAGTAAAATATTGTAAGAAAATCAGTGGAAGGTGCATGAGTAGCATCGATACCGTGTTAAACAAAAAAATTCAAGCACCAAGTCCCGACGTGGTTTCTGTACCATGTATACATGCAGTGTAAATATACATTGACTTGTATATTCATGCAATTAAGAAAGGATATGATCAGAAAGTAGAATCTGCTCCTTTCATTTTAATGATACAAACATGAACAGTATCATTTTCAGTATATTCAGCAATCTGTACCGGTTTTTTAATAGCTAGCAGTTCTTTTGATCGTCATGGAAGTGTAAACTTGTGTTCGAAATCAGGAATTACTTGTTTATTACATTAACATTGGTGCGAATTAATGACAGTGTGTCACTGTGCACCCGTACCATCTTCTGTAGACAACTATATCATCAGTAAAGGTTAATAACTGAAGCCAAACTTCGGAATGGTTAATAACTGAAGCCAAACTTCGGAATGTCATTTAGGTTTTAGTTGAAGCATGAGAATCAACATTCAAATATCATGTCAAAAGTACTATAGGGGCTATTTTAACATTATTGACAATCTGTGAGATCTGTGAAATAGCACTTTTGCTGGTAGAACCTTTGTAATCGTGATCAGCATGCTCAATGTTAACATGACCTACAACAAGACTGTTTTGCATATTGGATTAACGTGGAAGCTTGTGATTTATCTTTTGTGTCCATTTGTGTCATATGCTATATTTCTTGAAGCCGGACCCCGAAACATGACAGTAGTGGAGGGAGAAAGAGTGTCTATGATTTGTGATTTGAATGATAACAATGATAAAACAATATTTTGGACTCATTTGCTCGGACCATCACGACGCCGATATGTAAGTAGCAATGACAACATATATCCCAGTACAGGATATGATGTGGACCCTGGGAACTATGAAATGGTAGTAAATCAGTCCCAACAAACTTATGAGCTTATAATTAAAAGCATCAGTAAGACTTCAGAAGCTGGAACCTATGAATGTGGATATACATATGGCCCCAATGTGTTATACACACCACTTTCCAATGCAACGATTACTGTTCAGCCATCCGAAGAATCTGTAAGTTTCACAGCCGAACAACCATTAGGAGCGGTCGAACTCAATACAGACCAAATCACAGCTAGTGAGAGACAACCTCACGTTGATATGACAGTCAAAAGAATGTTAACAAATCTTCCTCAAACGACAAATGAGTCAACAGTTGGAACAGATGCCTATTCCATACATGATGTAAACATTGTTACACAATCTACTGATCCTCCAAGACAAGGTGTTACTATGGCTGTTATACTGTCAGTAATTGCGACCCTCATCTTAGCCATATTCTCAATTGCTGTTTTGTTTTTTCTAAAGAAGCGGTCACCTCCTCGTGTGCGCGAAGATAGGAAAACTGAGGACATAGAGCTTACGAACATCCCTCACATAATGCATAAAGAGAGTTCGGAGATGTATGCCTTATCCTTCAAGGATAAACGTCTCCAGGTACGAGGAGGTGGTGAGCCTGAAATCCTACATCGCAGCGGAGATAACCTTGACAGTGTACCTTCTTCATCTACAGGGATGCTGCCTTTGCAACTGCCTGAGTGTAAGGATGGTCACCAGTATGCTGACGCCAGTGCTGCTGATACTTCAGACGAAGTACATCCTTTTTCAGACGAGCCGCTATACCACACCATCTGAAAGTAACATGGTGTATGTCCATATTTGAATAGCCTAGACATCCACCCCGGAATTTCTCCTTTATAGGTCCCTTATAATTTGCTATAACAATGTGCCAGTTTGTCCGAATTTGTGGTCCATCGACAATATTGCACATTCAACACAATGATTCGTCTGATAAATCAGTAGACTGACAATTGTTCATAAAGTATAAGTGCAAAATGCATGCCACTGCTGAATCGCATTAGCATGATAGCTACATTGGTAATTCGACAAAATGAATTGAGAACGAGTGCAATATCAGATCAGATGATATTTGGTAATTTGGTCAAATGGGTATGGTGGTGATTGGAAAAATCAAGCATAGACAACCGTTTAGGCTCAAAGAACGATTTAAGTGGAACACGATTAAAATATATTTAGAAGCATAAAGTATATAATAAAAAGTTATAAAGTACATATATTTGAATTTCTACGCATATCTGCAGATGGTATCACAACCTACATGTACATATTCTGTTTCTCAAGTTTTCCCCCGAAATATATTTGAATGAAATCAATCCAGAATCACTGAGTGAAACTGTCTAAAATTGATGTCTGAAAAACTAGTTTCAAATGAAATATAATTGATTTAATCACCATCGAGGATGTTTCGTGTATAGCTTGATGAAATATCACGCACCATTAGTAATGATGTTATTAAACATCAAACAATGATATGCTACCAGTGTGGAACGCTGGTCTTACAAAGTATCAGGTTAGAAGGATTGAGAGCATCCAGAAAAGAGCCTTGAAGATCATAATGGGCTCTCATTATTCAACCTATGAGAGCGCTCTTCTAAACTATGGTATGGCTACCCTGGCTGATCGACGTTATAAATTGTGCAAAGACTTTGCAACTAAACTGGACTATAAATCCCGATTCAACCACCTCTTTCCAACTGCCCCCGAAAGAGGATCAGCTATGAGGCTCCGAAGGAGGGTGAAGGTACCAGAGATAAGATTTAGGACAAATAGACTTCGGGATAGCCCGGTACCCTACTTGATCAAGCTGATTAATGAATCGTGATCACTAATAAGACATTGCCTATTTTGATGTATATATTGTATATTTGATGTATATATTGTATATTGTATATTTAAGTACCTGTAAAATAATATACATATGACAGTCATTTGATTTGCACTCTGTGATTTGGTCAAGTTATGGAATTAAAAATGAATTTAAATTATGATCAAATAACATCAATAAATAAATCGAATGTCTTAACAATTGAAATTTAAAAAAAAATGCAATCTCATTTATATTGTATTATATATCTACCAATGTATTAATTATCTGTATATATATTGTACATAAACATTCAATTAATTTGCATTTTGTAATTTGGCTCTAATATAAGTTTTGAAATTAAAAATGAATTTCCATTATGATAAAGTAACTTCAATCAATCGAATGCCTTAACAATTAAGACTATATTAATTGCAATCTCATTCTTGTACTATATCTACTTAATAATTATCTCAATCTTAAACAGCTCAATTCACAAACTGATCGATGCATTATTTAGTAACTAGCCGCAGTTATTGACAAATTTGCAATAGTTTCTCAACTTCTCATTCAAATCATTCCTAGTTAATATTATTTAATTATTGTCGCCATTTCACATTTTGTTCTATACATTCAATTAACTACTTTTCAAAATCAATGTTTATATTATATTTATCAATTAATCTCCTGTTTAAATCAGTTTCAATTCAATTTCTTCTAGTTCACAATTATCCAATTCCAATTATTGATGCATCAAGGATTACAGTTACATTTGCGATTAATGAATTTGTATTTTAATGAATTTGCATTTTAATCATACTATTAGGTATTTATATTCAACAATGCTTGCGTTCATTATTATTCATTTCAATGATATGTATTCAATTTTTGATGTATTGATTTATTTTTTTTTAATTTATATGTAAATGCATCACAATTCGGCTTGGCCGCCATGATGTATGAGTTTTATCAAATAAACCATTTATCTATCCATCTATGCTACCATCAATTTAAAATTCGTCATTTAACACAAACAAAGCTGTTCACAAATATCCACACGTCATTCTGATGACATTCATCTACCACTACCCGGGACCATCTTTGCAACATCAATATCTACTTTCGAAGACCCTAGACTCTGGGGCTCTATTAAAGGACAAGTCCACCCCAACAAAAAGTTGATTTTAATAAAAAGAGAAAATTCAACCAACATGAGACTGAAAGTTTCATCAAAATCGGATGTAAAATGAGAAAGTTATGACATTTCAAAGTTTCGCTTAATTTCACAAAACAGTTATAACTATGCACATCCTGGCTGATATGCAAACGAGGAGACTATGACGTCATCCACTTACTATTTATATGTATTTTGTTATATAAAATGTGAAATATTCTAATTTTCTCCTCATTGTAAAGTTTTCCAACGATTAATTCCTCCCTGAACGTGTGGAATGAGCATTGTTTAATACCAATAAAACAAAATAGTGAGTGATGGACATCATCGACTGACTCGCCTAGTTTTACATATCACTGTTTGGTGAAAAATAAGCGAAACTTTAAAATGTCATAACTTTCTTATTTTACAACCAATGAACTTTTCAGCACTATGCTAGTTTGATTTTTCTCAATTTATTCAAGTCAGCATTTTCCTTGGGTGGACTTGACCTTTAGTAACATTAAAGGCGAAAGAACAAACAGGTCGACAGACAAGGTGTACAAATTGAACAATTTATTTTTGAACACGATCCACGGCAAAAGCGTGTGAGCATTTCTGTGTGTGTTTGCTTGTTGGGTTTTTGTGCGTGTATGGGATTAAGGATGGTCTACCGCTTGATTTTGCTTAACTAAAATAAGAGTTACCTGATATAAAGTGTTGAAAGAAACTGCACATAACATCTCTTAATCATTTTGTTCAAAGAATTTCAAGAAAATATCTTTATCTTTTTATGGTGCAATGTTGCCCCTGAAAATTTATGGTTCTTCATTGATATTTTCTCGACTGAACATGCTCAAAGGTTATTTAGGAAAGTACTATGCAATAAAAAAAATAATAATCTGCATGCAAGAAGTAACATCGAAAGTAGGAAATGGTATAAGGAAACTAAAACATGTAAAACAAGAATGCTGAAGTATATCATTACAACATAATAGTTCAAGTTGAGATCAACTTGAATAATGGTGTTGATATTAAATTCATTGGAAGTTCATGAGTGTAGTGATATTAAATTCATTGGAAGTTCATGAGTGCAGTCACAAACAAATCCGAGTGGGCGGGTGATTATAACCAATTTATGGCATTAAAGGTCGGGCATTAATGGTAGCTGTATGTTACGCAATGCAGGCCTATTTACACCAAAGGCGTTCATTCACCCCAGAGAGTGATTGTGGTTGATTTATAATTTCGATGACTGCCTGCCTTAATTGTTTGTTGTAAGAATGCCAGAAAAAAAAAGAAATATTGGTGAAGGTTTGAGGAAAAAAATCCATAAAAGATTAAGACAATTATTGGAATTTTACGTTTTTGTTTTGTAACTAGCAGCTGCTAAAGTACATTATATCTTATAAAATGCATGAATGTCATTGTTTTTAATGGTTTATGATGACTAATAAAAACAATTATTTCAGGACCAGGCGTTGAATAATTTGTCTGTTGATATAATCATAAGGTACAATACAATTCCAGTGAAATCCTTGGTTTTGATTGGCTTAGAGGCACTGGCCTCTGACAGTTACCATGGTAACTGTCGGAGTAAGACGACTTGTCAGTGCTGACAACTTTCATTAAACGGTCCCCAAATTTATTAGACCTATACATGTTTGTTAAAAAAAAATTAACAGAAGTTTCTGTAGCAGTCTCGAGAACTCCTGTAATCTTACTGCATTCTGAAATCGCACATGGATTCTGTGACATAACATAAAATTGGTATTGATGATTAAAACCATAAGAACCTTACAAATTTCCTTTTATAGATTTTATTTTTTCTATTTTGTTTCAAACAGACCTGTTCTGTTAATTGCAGGAAAATGTTCATTATTATTATCATTATAATAATCATTATGATCAAATATCATCATTATTGCCGAATACATTGCCTATATAAAATAAATTGTATACAAAAGAAAAAGAAACAAATAGAAAAATATCTAAAAGTAATTGAAACGGTCATTCTTTCAGCATCAAAAAATAAACTTAACTGATAAAGATAATTAGTGTAACAAGGAAACGAAACTATTAAAGAAATACTATACTGTAGACCTTTTATGTTTTATTACGGCTATAATATGTTTAAAAATTATTTGTAAATATTTCCAAATACAAGGAAATTGTATCAAATAGGGAACAATCTTCGATTTTCCATCATTCAAACTCCACTTTTCTGCTCGTAGTCTTCTCCGGTAATTTCGATATTTGAACCATCTTTGTAAAGAATCGAGTGATTGACTATATTTAATTATTTCACGGAGCTGTACAAGAGCATCATTAGGGTTCAATCAAAAGCAGGAAGAAGTGCAATCTGCATTACAAGAAAGCACATCGAAACATGGCTTATAACAAGGCTGTATTGTGTTGTGGAATGACCTCGATGCTTTGGATATATCTCTCATGTCCATTGGTGTCATATGCCATATTTCTTGAAGCCGGACCCTGAAACGTGGTAGTAGTGGAGGGAGATAGAGTGTCAATGGTTGTGATTTAAAGGAGAATGAAACCATTGGAACAAGATAGCTTGTGTTAAAACAAAAAAATCAAAGAAACAGATCAACTAAAGTTTGAGAAAAATCAGACAAATAATGAGAAAGCTATGAGCATTTGAATATTGCGATCACTAATGCTATGGAGATAGCAAATTGGCAATGCGACAAAGATGTGTGATGTCACTTGTGAACGACTCTCCCCATTACTTCAGTATATATTTCACTAGAATTGCCTCTTTTATCACATATATCCATAAATCATGTGTTCTGTCTACATGAGGGCATTTAATGCATATTTTTTAAGAATACATCATGGATAAAGAGTTTGTATCATCATATGAAAAAGCATATGACATCACACATTCTTGTCGCATTGCCAATGTGAGGATCTCCATAGCATTAGTGATTGCAATATTCAAATGCTCATAACTTTCTCATTATTTGTCCGATTTTTCTCAAACTTTCTTTAATCTTATTCTTTGATTTTTCTCTTTCTACACAAGCCTATTTGTTCCAAAGGTTTTATTCCCCTTTAAATGATGACAATAATAAGACAATATATTGGGAATATTTAGGACCATCGCCATTCCGATATGTAAATAGCAATGATAACATATATTACGTGGGGTTCGGTTATCATAAGTATGGTTTGGACCATAAGAACTATGAAATATTCATTAATCAGTCCCAACAAACCTACGAGCTAGTGATCACAAGCGTAAATTTGCTTGCAGAGACTGGGACATAATGCGTGTTGATATAAACATGGCACCAACAGCATACATAGAGAACTCGCCTCAGCAACCATTTCTCTCATCAGTTGTCATCAATATATTTTGCCATCTTTGGGTTCCGCAATTAACCAAGAATTTGAATTAGCATTCTTCTCGACCCCTATTCAAAAACAGGCGAGGCAAAGTTTTACAGTAGCAACGGGGAGACCGTCCATGTTGATCTCAGAGTACCAGGTCTAATCATCAGTCGTATTCAGTCTGAAGGTAATCCGGAAGTAATCTGTAGTTTCATGCAAGACAGTGATAGGCCTGCTTCTGAAATTGGACATAAAATGTGTACTGGTGGAAATAAAACTGGATCAGTATAAGAGTTGACCCTTTTATTGGTAAAGCCACTCTTGGTTCCAACCAATCTTATGTGTGTACTTCTGTTAATCAAAGTTATCCTCCTGAATTTTCGTGGAAGCTAAAGGTCATTGGAACTTATCTTTTCGGTAGTCATGACCGAATTGTCGAAATCGGTAATGTAATTTCAATTGTCAACGTACAGGAAGAGGATCGAGACATGCTAATCGAGTGTCAAGTCAGTATATCTGAAGATGTGATGAGGTCGAGTTATGCGTCTTTGCAGATTCTGGAAATCACAACTCTTCTGTCTCGGAGTCAGTTCAGGCTCTCAACTGGGGGAACAACATTGCAAAATGAAATCATTGAAGTTACGAGACCCGCTCTATCCATAGCGATTTATAACGTGAGAATTACCAAAATTGTAATAGTATTTGTCGTGGTTATACTTGTCATCATTGTCGTATTCGTTATCAGAAGATATAGCGGGCTGTTATCGCGACTTCATGAGTCCGATCAAGCTGACGATGAAGATGATTGTGTTAACATGGTTAGTAGCAGGTCTCAAAATGTTGATGATAATGAACTCATTCATACCTATTTGAGTGATGCTCAAGATTCGTCCAATTCTCATTTACCTCACCAACTGGGACTGGGACTGGACTATGCAACTACAATATATATAACTACGTTCTCTTGGTCTTCCCCTCCCGACCCCGAAAGAGGGGAATGCCTGGTTATGGATACTCCAACCTCCGAAACCGTCAGTGAGCTGATTCATACCTATATGAGTAGCAGCCCCTCTTCTCAGCCACAAAACATTTACCAGAACAAAGTAACGTCCTTTAACGGAGCATTTATGAGTCATTTCCCATCCAATCCTGAAGATAGAGAATGTCTCTCAATGGATTCTAAAGCCTATGAGGCCGTCAGTGACTGCGAGATTGTTCATACTTATATGAGTAATGGACCTTCTCCACTCGACTATCCGCAGTCGGAGTACACTGACCATAGCAAGATAATCACACTCAACGAAGCAATTCCATCCAGTTCTTCCCCACCCTATCCTGAAGAAAGAGAATGTCTGTCCATGGACACTCCAACCTTTGAGACCATCAGTGACTACGATATCGTAACTACATACATATGAGTAAGGAACCCTTTTCACTCGACTATTCTGTGCCAGAAGGCATTGGTCACAATAAGTGAAGCTCACATAATGGAGCAACGTCATCGAACACTTCCACATCTGGGGCCCGTTTCATAAAACTTTTGACTTGCAACTGTAACATCTCCCATATCTATGGCAAATCTTGTTATTGCAATGGCAACTTGTCATAGTTGCAAATATCCGTTTCATAAAAGCAATGACAAATTGTTATCGTAAATAAAAATAATTAAATGAAAAATAGTTCGTGAACGAGCCTGATATGCAGCTAACAGCCGGTTTTTTTCTTCACACACGTCGTCTGCGATAAAATTTTGATGGTGACAGAATTTACGGAAAATTTGAATCGGAGATGTAAGTACTTTCTAATTATCGTGTTTATTCAATTATTACATCATTTGATAAAGTAATGAATAAATCACTTCCGAAAGAATGACATTGATAATACATATCATATTTCCACCGTTTTCTACGAGGTAAACATGCATTTTGCCCGGGGATATCGTGGAGGCATCATCGAGATGCCGAGTGATCGCTATCCCGGAGCTTCCGCGTAGTAGTGTTGGTGTGTGTGGGGTGGAGCTCGAATGAGCGGCGTTGCGACTGTACTGTCTTGACTCTGAGAGTTGCATCTGTCTTTCTTTCTGACTTTAGTCTTTAATTACCTAATTCAGTGCGATATGTGAAAAGCTGTGTGAGAGTGAGCCTTTATTTTTTGTGGCTTGGGTTGTTGTGGGCGACAAAAATACAGTCAAGTCTCGAGAATCATGAATGGGTTTCGATTGGTGTTCACGCTCAAGTTTGGCCTCGGCTTGGGCATGTTTTTTTTTTTTTTTTTTTTTTTTTTTGGGGGGGGGGGTAACTAACACAAACATTTACTCTGTAACTGTGAGGGATTGTTTTTCTTATAGTTTTCAGGAGGGGGGGGGGGGGCTTGCGAGTATAAAAAAGTTTGGTGGCCAGACAGTGATCAAAAAAGGCAAAATTATTTTTTTTTGAAAGCTAGCTTGGGGGTTTAAAAGGTGCAGCACGTCTCGGGCAACCATAAAATCACTGGCTTGCCCTAATACGAGGACTTTCGGGGGACAAAAGTCAGTGAAAAAAAGGGTATGAATTTTTTTTTGTTGAGAGGCCTGAAGGGTATTCCGACGGCCTAGCCGGGGTAATCACATGTCCTAACTTGTAGAACTTGACTCGGGCAACAAGAAAAGCCCTAACTTGACCTGGCGCATGCACATTAAAGGGGGCTCAAATTAACAAAATTAAAGGGAATAAAGGGCTATATAGAGCATTTTTTTTAATTTAAAATAAGTATTTTTTTCAAGGGGCCCCAAGGGATACCCCAACGGCCTAGCCAGGGTAACCACCTATCTTAACTTGTAGAACTCGACTGGGGCAACAAGATAAACACTAGCTTGACCCGGCGCATGCACATTTAGGAGGCTCAAATAAAATTTAAAGGGAATAAAGGGCTATTTAGAGCACTTTTTAATTAAAAAAAGTATTTTTTTCAAGGGGCCCCAAGGGATATCCCAACGGCCTAGCCAGGGTAACCACCTATCTTAACTTGTAGAACTCGACTGGGGCAACAAGATAAGCACTAGCTTGACCCGGCTCATGCACATTTAGGGGGCTCAAATAACAAAATTTAAAGGGAATAAAGGGCTATTTAGAGCACTTTTTAATTAAAAAAAGTATTATTTTTCAAGGGGCCCCAAGGGATACCCAACCGCCTAGCCAGGGTAACCACCTATCTTAACTTGTAGAACTCGACTGGGGCAACAAGATAAGCACTAGCTTGACCCGGCGCATGCACATTTAGGAGGCTCAATCAAATTTAAAGGGAATAAAGGGCTATTAAGAGCACTGTTTAATTTAAAAAAAGTATTTTTTCAAGGGGCCCCCAGGGATATCCCGACGGTCTAGCCAGGGTAACCACCTATCCGAACTTGTAGAATTCGACTGGGGCAACAAGATAAGCACTAGCTCGATCCAGCGGATGCACATTTAGCGGGCTCAAATTAACAAAAATGAAGGGAATAAAGGGCTATTTAGAGCATTATTTGCATGTTTTTTGTTGAATTCAATTGACCATTGACCCCCCCTCAAGAAAAAAATAAATGAATAAATGAAATAAAAATATTGAAAATAGAATAAATAAAAAAAAAAAACAGGCAAAATATATTACCGTATATATAATCTATAGAGGGGGGGGGGAATCTAGATCTAATAATGTGTGCATTAGAAATTGCACATTACGTTGATGATGGACACAATTTATGTGCTGGAAATGACCGCATTTGTCAAGCCTCATAGCTGAAATATCAAGACAGAGCGACCGAGGCCGAGACATCAGGCTTCGAGGATGCAAATTCTGGTCCCGAGGCCAGCCTCGGTATACAACACTGATAACTATAGCATCAGCATGCACTCTATACCCTAGAAGATTGATAACAAAGACATGTGTTTCAACAAGAAATAATTGGTCAACATATATCTAAATGGGGTATTATACAGTATGATTGATCAACCAATGATACCAGTTCTTGTATTCTGACATTTAAATCCATGTTCCTCTGACCAATGTTGTCAAATAAGAACCTTGCTTTGAGCATAACATCCTCAAGGTGGTCTGAAATTCTATTAGAGGAAGGTGCAAGTACTCTTCTGTTTAAGTTTATTTTATGCTTTGACTGCTATATCTACAAGTTTTATTATCAATATGCTAGTGTTCTGAAGTTGATGTGTTAATAATCAAATGTTTATTCTACTTAAAACATAATAGATGGAGACCAGCAGCGTGGCAGCAGGAGCTAATGTTGGTTGTAATAAGGCATATACCACCATCAACAATGCTGCAATTGCAGTCACCACCACTACTGCTGCCACCACCATCAGTGCTGCTAATGCCACCACCACCAGTCTGCTTCTGCCACTGCCATCACCATTGCCACCGCCACTACCAAGACCACTCCTGACACAAAGCCCCCAAGTCCTCAACTGACCAGATATTGCAGCTGGAGAAGGATAGACCAGGAACTTCAAAGCCAGGGCTTGCCGGTCTCCTACAATAAGAAAATTGCCAAGGGCCCATCTAAAGAACTTCTAGCAGAATATTTGGCCACAGTTGTAGAAATGCAGAGACTAACAAACTACCACAGGTAATAGGCTTTGAAATATGGGTTGCAGAATGAATATCAGTAAAACCCATCATGATTTGCAATCTGATTTAACCCTATAAAGGTGGTGGGGGCCCAAAAATTTTTACGATTAATCAACAACGTGAAAGATGGTGCCGCGTGATTATATGCCTTTTTTTAAAGATTCAGGAGTTTTCAGACAAAATTTTTGACACATGGGTACCCGGTCCTGAAATTACGCAACGTTGTGTAAGCACATGTCAGAATTGCTTTAAAATGCGATTTCCTGAACAAATCCAATGGAAATTTGGTTTCTAGCCAAAATTCATAATTGCATCATACCGGTTAATAATTATTTTTACTGATTAAAATCAATTAATTTCATGGTGATTATTATGATAAGAAAATTTTGTCAACAATATAAAAAAAAGTAAAAAAAAAAAAAAAAAGAAATACTTCAGAAAGGAAAAAAAAAAAAATCGATTTTTATGTTTCTAAACAAAAAAAACTTCAAGGGGTTTGTTTATAAATTTCCAGCCAAATTCTAATTTCATGGATGATTTCGTAAATTATATTAATTGAAAATAATTTTAAATAATTTTAGAATTATCAAATATACAATTTTTTCATCTGTGGCTGGCATTTTGCATTCCTTCACAATTGCGCAATTAACTGTCAATCTTGAGGGCCCCCACCCCCCTTCCACCCATCTTTCCTGCCTCCAAAATACCCTGGCAGTCTTATTAGGGTTAGATAAGCAAACAAAATTCTTACAATGGAGTGGCGTTATGAGCCAAATATTTTGAGAGGGCTAAATATGGCGGATGGAACAAAAGTTCTCCAAAGATGCGAGAGGGCGAAGGGAGTGAGCAAAATTTTTGAACTTTTTGATACAGAAATAAAATATTTGGAAAGATTTTGACGTAATAATGTTCAGTAAATACTTCTCTATTTCACCCTTTCCTGTTCTCTTTCTTTCTTTTCTTTTTTTTTCTTGGCCCCCCATCTATATGCCAGTGATGGATTTAATACTTTTTGCATGTACAATGACAATGCTCGCTCTCTCTCTCCATCACCAATCCTCACTATGTGTATATGTGTGTGCAAGATAAATTATGGGAATAATTGCATGAAGTGACGTTTCTCAACCAGAGATTCCCTATATATTATTTACTGTTGCAGTTTTGTTCATCATATTAAACCATCTTGACCCCTTTACCCCCCCCCCCCCCTGACAAAAACCTAGTAGTCACATGAAGTTTCCTTTTATTTTCTTTGATATACATGCAATGTATCCATGTGAGAAAATAAATTATAGTGCCAAACATTGTTTGAAAATTTCAGTTTAATTTATTCCTTCAGGTGAGGCTTTGTCCATAGTTCCAGAAAGACAAGATGGTATCAGAAAGCCATGCCAAAATCAATGACTGAAGGGTTTGGAGAGCCAGATAAAGAGCCTAGAAATGTGATTTAACAGTAAGTTAAACTTATTTATAATTCTGATTCATTTTGGCATAGGAAGTAAGTCACATGATAACAATTTGAATGATTTTTGTCTTCTTGATTTGCTCTTCGTCAAGAATCCAAATTTTAGAATTAAACTCTAAATTTGAGGTGTTGATGAATTTTTTTTGAGCTGCAAAAGTAACAAACCAATATCAATCATTGGTAGATAATGTGACTTGCTTTCTCTTGCCAAATTGGTACATGTACACAACCTGCATGTACATGAATATTCTGCATTTCTATAATGATTGACCCACACCACTACCACCTAAGATGTAACAGGTCAAATTACTGTCAAACTCACTTCATCATGTTTTTAATTACCGGTATTAATTTTTCAGTAAAGGAGTAAAAGGACTCAGAAAGATTACCCAAAGAAGCTCACAATTTGGTAGACCCTTTACATTCATTTGAAGAATTGAGTTCATACAAAATCAACTGCATGTAATGAGTACAAAATCCTGTTAATACACCTTACTAGGTGAGGCTATTCTGGTAGGTCATCCTGGGGGTGCCTGAGGATCTTGTCCATTTGGATAAATCTTGCAAAGTATCAAAAGGTGTCTATTAAGGCCCGGGGGGGGGGGGGGCCCACTTCCATTCACGAGTGGATACCATGCGCGACCATGGGGTCTCGAAAAGCACCCTAAACAGGTAATTTCCACATTCTGAAAATGCATGCACCCCTTAACAAGTATTGGCATGTGAAACCCTACCCTTAACAATAATTGGAAACAAAACGATACTCTTGGCAAATATTCACTGAAATGAACCCCTAAACAAGTAAAGGAATGTTATATTGTTACGGGTCCTTTGGTCGTCAGCTTTACCATAATTGGTTTAGTACGACCCACCTTCTACACCTCGCGCAAATCGGACCCTAAATACGTAGTGTTGGGGCAAAAAGGACATCAGTTATAAAACATTTTAATTTTGCGTTATCATCCCCGCAAATTCGACCCTAAACACGTAATTTTTCTCGCTAAATAGATACCTTTTTTCATTATTTTGGTGTTTTTGACACCCTTATCACGTTACGTACGTAACGTGCCCTATCGTGAAAAAGACATCCTTTTTACGTGTTTTTTTGGTCGCGCATTTTATCCACTCGTCAATGTAAGTGCCCCCCCCCCCCGGAGTTAAGGGTTAACAATGAAAGTGAAATTAGAAATAACTTTAGTATCTTGCTTATATGCATTATAAATTAATTACTATTTCAGGTACTTCAATCACATGATCAGTAGCAGGAGCAAAAACAGCAGCAAACACACGGGAGATGTAACGACTACATTGACCAACAACTACAGCAGCTTCCCACAATTTCTGCAGGAGATGCAAAAACCACACTGGCAATCTCAACAACATCAAGATGTCCAACAACCCCTCCGGGAGCGTTAACAGCAACCACATCTTCTACTCGAGTTTCAACAAACACATCAGCAAAAACAGCACTTATGAAATGAATCTAATTGAAACTCAAAAGCCAATCTTTTACAAAATGAGACATCATTTATTCATTCTTTTACAGTATAAAGAAAAGGTTTTTTTGAAAGTGTAAATTTGCAGGAACACAATGGATGTTCCTATATGTATCTATTTATTGAAATAAATGTGACTTTAATAGGAATGAATGATGATTCAATAAATATCTACTTTTTATTTGTCAATTAGTAAAAATACCTGTATTTTCTATTTAGAATGACAAAAGCAATTTATCAAATCAAAATCATCAAAAAATTTAGCAATATGGCTGTTAGGCCCTCAAAATTGTTGATATTTTGATAAAAAAGCTGTTTCTGCTGCAATATTTGACGCAACTCAAATAGCTGCGTCAAATATTTCCGCAGAAATTGTCATTTGCCGCTGAAAGTATCTGCGGCAAATATTTGACGCAGCTCAAGTAGCTGCGTCAAATATTGCCGCAGAAATTGTCATTTGCCGCTGAAAGTATCTGCGGCAAAGTTTTATGAAACGGAAACTTGCCGCTGTTTTGAGATTTGCCGCAGAAACACAGATTTGCCGCTGAAAATGGGAGTTGCCGCTGCGGCAAATGTTTTATGAAACGGGCCCCTGGAGTTCAAAAATAGAGACAGACGGTTCATGGTTACTCCCATGTACGAGGCTTCCGATGATCAATGCATAGGCCTAATGAACATCCATTCTTTTAAAAACCTAACCGGCAAGGGGGGGGGGTTCAATGATGACTACGACTGCAATCAAATTTTCTAATAAATAAAGATTATTACCCAAGGAACTTTGGTCATCCTGCTTATGCTGGTATAGTCTAGATCAGCCATTCTCAATTACTTTTTTTGAAGCGCCACATTTCTTGTTGAGAATCTCTAATGCTCCACTATCCATTACGCAAACCAGCAATGTATCAATGGAGGGGTCCAGAGGCCCTGGTGGGGGTCGAGGGGGCAGAGTCCCCAGAAGTTTTGGAATATGAGGCCTTTTAAATTGCCCAGAGGGGCTCTAACAAACTACAAAATATTGATATTAAAAGAAAAATGACCAGTGACTTTTTCACAACATACCAATGATACTACTAGTTCAGACTGTTCTGCATCAGATCAATTGGCTGAAGCAAGTGGCGTAATGAGTATAAAAAAATGAGGGGCTAAATATGGCATCTGAAGCAAAAATATTGAACTTTTCAATACAAAAATCTATATTTTGACATAATTAAGAAAATAACACAATGTTCCACTCTTTCCCTTTCCTTTTCTCCTTTTTTCTTGGCCGTGAAACACTTGGGGGCATTAATCCCCACCCCCATCTCTACGACAGTGGCTGAAGTTACGTTCCCCGATTTTGCAAGGGCTGAAAATTAGGCCTTGCACTGCACTAACGCCCCAAACAGCCCCCTCTCTACAACTCACGTGTGGTATCATTCATTCAGTTCGTGTTAATAAAGGTCAAGTCCACCTCATAAAAAATGTTGATTTGAATCAATAGAGAAAAATCAGACAAGCACAATGCTGAAAATTTCATCAAAATCGGATGTAAAATAAGAAAGTTATGACATTTCAAAGTTTCACTTATTTTCAACAAAATAGTTATATGAACGAGCCAGTTACATCCAAATGAGAGAGTCGATGATGTCACTCACCCACTATTTCTTTTGTTTTTTTATTGTTTGAAATATGAAATATTTTGATTTTCTCGTCATTGTCATGTGAAATGAAGTTTCATTCCTCCCTGAACACGTGGAATTCCATTATTTTAACATTTTGTGCTTCAGGCAAGGAGGTCCTAATCATCAAATTCATAAAAATTGAAATATTGTATAATTCAAACAATAAAAAACAAAAGAAATAGTGAGTGAGTGATGTCATCAACTCTCTCATTTGGATGTAACTGGCTCGTTCATATAACTATTTTGTTGAAAATAAGCAAAACTTTAAAATGCCATAACTTTGTTATTATACATCCGATTTTGATGAAATTTTCAGCATTATGCTTGTTGAATTTTGCTCTTTTTATTCAAATCAAGTTTTTGTTGGGGTGGACTTGTCTTAAGCAAGAGTGCATGCAGGCAATCACGGCAGGCAATGCATCTGAGCATACATGTATTTCACTTTTACAACTTTGGATTTTAATCAGCTCCGGAAACAAAGTTTCTGCTTGTTATGTCCCAAATTCATAATATTTTATGATCAGGATGTTCTTTGAATATCATATTATTTGATGTTTAACTCTTAACCAAAACGTATACTCTGGAAATGCAAAATTTTTCGCCGTTGAAATAGAAATCCTACAAACGGGGTTTTCAAATCACTTGTGTGGCACATAAACTTTGTACAGCATAGAATGAATAAAAAGGAGAACACCGTAGATCCTCCATAATAAGGGTTATCGAGTGCTAAATTTGACAAAATTTGAGGAAATCAATTAGCAATTAAGGGTCAGATAAAGAGTTTTGTTTTCTCTTTGTACTAAAATGATCACCAAATCCTTATTTCCAGGTTACTGGTAGATACATCTTTTTTCTCCCCAATTTTTCCTTTTTTTTTTTACTTTTTTATATCGGCTCCCAAGCGCCACTCCGCAAGGCTCGGTGCGCCACAAGTGGCGCGCGCGCCACCATTTGAGAATCCCTGGTCTAGATTCTAGACGTCGCGTCGGTGTACTTGTTATTTCTCTCCATTTGCTTCATTCTCCATCCCCTGCGCGCCTTCCCCAGTGATCGCGCTATCCCCTCTTTCACGCCCCTCACCAAGGATGATGGCAGGAAATCGTGGGGCTGATTTCATTTCGGGCGTAGAGGTCGAAGATTGTGTTATTGATCAACAACGTTAACTGAAAAGTAGAACAGTCCTGGCAAAGGACTAGTCAACTCCCTGCAAAATGTCCGAATCATTCTCCCCATTTATATAATGTTGTCAATTTGATATGTGCGCACATGTGGGTGCGTATCTAAGGGAAACCCCATAACTGCAGCAATTGTCGCTGAATTAAAGCAGAATCTAAAAGCATTTACCATTTGCAAGGATTATATAGGATAAGCCTCAAGCAATGTTCTACCCACACACTCCGTAACTCCGTAACAATATAATAAACTAAAAAAAAAAAAAAACAGACTTTGCAAAAATAGCAGCCTTTATCTTGCATACTTGATTTTAATTCATTGGTAGAGCATATTCGCAATTTTCAAAATTTTAACTTATTTCAATCTGAAAAAATCCTGAAATATCGATTAACCCCCTTTTTAACCGAATATTTGTTATTTTACTTTTATGTTTTTGATTTCTGTTTCAGATTTTGTTTCTGTTTTGTTTCACCACCCCCTTTGATTTTGTATATAGATTTGGTTTTACTTGGTTTACTTTGTAATGATCTTTTATTGGTGTCAGTTGTGCTGGTAGGATAAAACAACCATTACGGATTACTTCATTTATATTACTCGTGGAATGTTATTATAATTATTTCATCATAATAATATCTTTCTCTCTATCAGTCACTTTTCGTACTATTCTGTCTTTACTGTTTCTATACATTTATCCATTTCCCTTCTTTTTCATTTTCTATATTTCTTTCTTTCTCTCTTTCTCTACTTCTCTCTAATTCTACTTACCTATCCTATGTGTTTTCTCTATCCTGCACCCTTTCGCTCTCTCTCCAGCTTTCTAAATATCTAACTCCATGGCCCCACGCCACTAAAAATGCATTAAAATAAACAGAGATATCAAAACGAAACAAACACAGATTTTAAAATGGAAAATCAAAATCTTGGACACTCGTCTTACAACATGAGATTAAATTCGATTCGGGGTTTTAGTGCAAAAAAATTATTTATTGAAATTGCCAAACATACATGTACACGAAGATCCAATATCACGTGATAGGCCATGACTGACGTGCTACACAAACCCTCATACACACAAAAGTTTCTCGTTTATTCTACTTGGTGATCATGACCAGTGTCAAATGTAATTTGTAATTTCCACTCAATCGTGCACAGATAAAAAGATGTCTATAAGTTGTGAAGCTCGTAGAAACGGAAGGTTTGCACTACAGTGCGTATCAAAAATAAGTTTACACTTTGAAAAAGCCCTGGGAATTAAAATATATACAACATGTGGGTAATTTTTTCACATATAATATTGGGTTTGGGTCTCATCTATCCAATGAAATTAAAAGTTTTGACAGAATGTTACACTTGAGTGAGCTCTGTCCATTTTTGTAAAGCTCGCAGAAATCTGTTTGCGCAGAAATGTTCGTTTTTACGCTGTGTCAAGGGGAAAGGGCGATATCAAACTTACTCTGCGAAATATTTCTCATACATTTTCCTGCACTTTCAGTCAATTTAGATAAAACGGATACATTCAAGCATTTTGTAGCAATTTTGCCACCCAAATTGAAATTTCAGCACTTAGTAAGCACAACCTTTACCCTTTTGTGCCAGCTGGATCTGAGGACATAACTGAATCTGAACAAAAGTTTATATCAGACATCTTCAGCATCTTTTCACTAAGTTTTTATCATTTAAAGTTTAAAGTTTACATTTCATTTTTCATTTTATACTTGTTTCTCCACACTTTTTCAAAGCTTGGCAATGATTAACAAAATGAAAATCAAACCTTAGCCATTACATGTAAATCACAGGTCAGTGTAAAGCAAATATCGTCACGACGGCGTTTGTGTGTGGGGGAGAGGGGTGGGGCGCAATGCACTCTTCGAAGTGTTTTGGGCAAGGAAACAAGTTTAAAAGGGTAAAATATATCTTCAAATAAATTCTACTAGCTAAATTCTACATGTTTTTCATGATTAAGGTCAATTTTTGTTTGCTTAACTATTTCAAGGTTCTGCGCAAATCATTTTTCACTATCTTTTCAAAAGTAAGTGGTGCTCACTCAAGCGGAAATATTTCTCGACAGTTTTATCGTCATTTACTTAAATGGATCTGCACCAATTTTAAATGTGGAAAAGTCTTCAGAATATTACAAATGTATAATTTTACAGGGTTTTTTTCTAAGTGTAAACTTTTTTTTGATACGCACTGTATATTGTGACTATAATCATTGTCATTAGTATTGTTATTATTATTTGACAGAAAGCACTTATCCATTAGCATCCAAAGTGATTCAAAGAAAAACTGAAAGGAAAATTGATAATTTAATCTAGCTTGATTAATCTGTAACTATAATGAGATTATACTTAAGATCAAATAGCCCTTGGCATCGGACAATAGAAAATTCTATAGCAAAATGTAATTCTCAGTAAGCTCCTTTAGCCTCTCTTAAGACTTTCATCCGTCCTGAAATGTCTTCACCCTCTTTCAAAATTAATTTTAAAATGATTTATTGCATTGAACTTAAGAGTTTATTATTTCGTCGACAAAGAGGGAAAGAAGCCCGCCCACAGATCGTGTAATTTCTTTGTTACCCAATGATGGATTGGCTTTTAAAAAGGCAATCGAAAGGGAGAATGTCCTCAGAACTTTATTTTGCAGTGGATTACTGATTGGTATACAATCATGTATACACAGTATATATATATATATATATATATGTATATATATATATATATATATATATATATATATATATATATATATATATATATATATATATTAAATAAAAAAGCTGCTTAAAATTTTAGACGACGCTGTTTACTCCATGAACCTTGCAGAGTGTAGTTGTTTAAAGGAATGGTCCTGGCTGGAGATATTTATATCTCAATAAATAGAGTAAAATTCATAAAGCAAAATGCTGAAAAATTCATCAAAATTGGAAAACAAATAACGAAGTTATCGAATTTTTGACATGTTGCATTATTCCGGTGAAACGGTTCTAGGCATGTCTTTGTAAATATTCATTAGGTGGGCTGATGATGTCAACCCCCACTTGTTTTCTTGTATTTTATTATATGAAATTAGATTCATTTAACATTTCTTTCTACCAAGAATTGAAACAATTGGATTGACAACTAATTAGGTGCATTAGTTATTTAATGCCGCAACTTGTTTCATCATAATTGAGACACATCATTAACACACGTATGAAAAAAAAAATTTATGATTTCATGAAATAATTTAAGAAAAAGGAGAGTAGGGATGTGACATCATCAGCCAACCTAATGAATATTCATGACGATGTGCACATGACTGTTTTCACAAAATATTGAAAACCTTGAAAATTCAATAACTTCGTTATTTGTTATCCGAGTTTGATTAAATTTTCATCATTTTGCTTTGTAAATTTTACCCTATTTATTTAATATAAAAACTTTCAGCCTAGACTATCCCTTTAACAGTTAAAAAATGAAATGAAATATCAAAAATGAAAAAATTTTACGATTCGTAGCACTTATACTGTAAAGTTCATATAGTATACATACAACGTTGTATAAAGGAAATGTGAACAGCGTTTTTACTGTTCATATACAGATAAGTGGAATTACAAGGGATACTTATGATGTCTTCGCGGTCAAATGTAATGGTCAAATCATAACAGAATCCGCTAATTTACGACGGACAATTCACTTTGATACGCTGATAATATGCTAATTAATGAATCAATGAATTCACGATTCCTGTATTGACATTCACAATGTATCCATGAATCCACAGGTATATTTGTTTACTTTTTGTTATTCATTTATTTTCGGTCATGAAATTCTTAGTCTAAAACAGTGACCTATATCAAAAGGCAGAAACACCCCTTTTTGGGGTTTAGACCCCGAGATATTGTATTTAGATTTGAAGAAATCAAATATATCATTCAAATATTCTCATTAGACACATATTATAATACATATAGGGTGAGAGGGTAGGGATGAAGAGTGATAAATATCGATTGAGAGAGAGAGAGAGGGAGAGAGAGAGAGGTAGGGAGAGAGAGAGAGAAGAGGAGAGAGAGACATGTCAGTCAATATGTTAAATACTAGACAAGATAGGTGTTCGTTAGTTCATTAATGTCATACTTAAAGGCGTATTGCTTTTCAATCCAAGAATTTACGATATTACGGTAAGACGATAATATCGGCAGCGCAAAAACTCATCGTAGCCCTTTGATGTAATGAAAGCTGTACATAAAACGATCGCCCAGGACGGATGATGATGTGTTTGAGTGCACACGTCCCTACAATATATTCAAGTATAAATATCATATATAAATACAAACACACACATACATTCATTCAATTTATATATTCTACTCATTAAAGTTTTCGTTTTCCTGTTATTTTACGAAAATACCATTTCAACTTCTTAGAAGGAAAAACATTATTGACCAAATCGTTTAAAACTGACCATCATAGAAAAAGATCGACTTGAACGCTCGCTCGTAAATTTTAATCGTGCACTGTTTTTATTTAAATGTAGCCCCCCCCCCTCCATCTTTTGATCCCGTTATCATGGTTATGTTATAAAAAAAATACTGTGAAGGAATGCCGTGATGAGTTATAATGCCGCTAAATATTCCTGTTTTAGCAGGAATTACACACAAAATATTGACATGATAACTCTTTGTTTATCAGGTTTGTGCTTCATGATAAGAAATATCATCCTATTTGTGCATGATAAGTGTGAGACACTGAACTATAGGTAACTACACAAAAGAAGTATTATCTAGTCCTTAAGATGCGTTTTAAATACCAGTGCTGAAAGTGTGAAACGTGTCAAATATTTAGGTCTAAATCGCTTAAAAAATCCAACTCGCACTTTTGTACCGAATATGGTTAAGATGTAACTGTCGGGTCACCCTGGGCTGTTCCAACTCTTCATGTACCGACAGTGATTAGAATGTTTAGGCTGTAGGTCTAAATTGCCAAAAATTTCAGCTCGCGCTTCGCGCTCGCATCCTTCATTTACTAAGATCCATACTATCATCACAATTTTCTTCAGTGTTTGACAGCGCTTAAGAATGCTCCCTTTCAGTTCTGTATCCCCCCCCCAAAAAAAAAAACAAATTGCGCTCGCTTTAAGTAGTTATTAAGATCCAGAACTTGTTGTTTATTGCAAAACGTTTTACATAGTCAAGTTATGATCAAGTTAGAATATCAAAATTTTGTTGGGCATGATACTCTTCTTTTCTATTATTACAAGAAGTGCAAAGAATATCCCATTTTTAAGTCTATACCTTAAAAAAATCAGCTTGTGCTTCGCGCTCACAATAGTTATTCATGGAAAAACATATATCTTGATATTTATGAAAAAAGGTGCTTAGAATATCCAGTTGTCAGGTCAGAATATTATTTTTTTTGTTGGCGGTTCGCGCTTGCATTGTTTCATTAGACCCCCAGTATGTAATATCCAGTTTTCATGTAGGAAAAAAAATCGGCTCACGCTCTGCTCTCGCAAAAAAAATTTTTTTAGTGATATACTAAATTAAAAATTGTTTTGGTAAGAAATAGCGTAAGTAAATAAAACATAGCAAATTTGTTATAATTAAATATGTTATAATTTATCATGTTCAAGGTTATATTGCTTGGAATGTCCTCTTTTAGGGCTAAATCTATTTCCAAAAATCGGCTCGTGTTCCGCGCTCTTAATATATGTTCTTCAGTAAAAACGTGCTGAAACTTGTCAAGTTTTCAAGATGGAATAGTTTTCAGCTCGTTCTTGCATCAATTGTTTATTTTGATTCATATCCTGTTCATGATGAAAAAAAAACTTAATATGTCCGTTTCCCCGTAGAGTATCGAAATATTGCGCTCGCATAAATTGTTTAATATACATACCCATTTTGTGCATGGTTACATTAGGGGCTTGTCCTATCTATGATTGCAAAAGTGGTTAACCAGTCCAGTTTTTTAATCAGAATCTTTATTTAAAAAAAATTAGATCGCGCTTCGCGCTTGCATAAATTGGTTAATTAGATACCCATTTTACTTTTGATTTAAAAAAGCGGTTAACCTGTCTAGTTTTCAATCAGAACCTCAAAAGTTTTCATCTCGCGCTCGCATTATTTGATTGGTGTCTTGGATGAGACATATATTCTATTAATGAATCACCACAAACAGCCATTAGCAGGTCCCTTTTCAGTCGATCGCTGGAAATGTAAATGGAAATATTTTCCCGCCCCTCTCCTATTGATGACAGCTGGAACCCCCCCCCCCTGGTATGGCAAAGGAAAATGTGACCGTTGAAAACAGTGGCGTCAAATTTTTCACGACCAAGGGAATAAAAAGAAAAGGAAAGAAAAGAGAAGAGGGAAGGGAAGGGTGGAATATATCTTTTTCTGAACATTATGTCAAATTCTTTAGCAAAACTAGATTTTTGTAAAAAAAGGATTTTTTTTCTCGCTCGCAACTTTTTATTAATTTTAATACGTGAAAGCACCATATGTAGCCTTCTCAAAATTTTGTTCTTGTTACGCAACTGGATAAAAATATGGAACACTTTTAAAACTCATAGTCGTTGGTCGTCGGTAATCGGTACTTATATCTGTCGGTAATCAAGGGCCCCAACACCCCTCTACTGAAAAAAAGGCCTATCAACACCCCTGGGTAAATTTATCAGAGGTAAAAATGTCAGCAGGAAAAAAGGGGCTTCTGAATATCAACATGAATTTGCATCCGATAAACTGCATATATAGTTGCATTTATGTGAGGTATTTACGTTGCAAAGAGAAAGGAATACGTAGCCTAATTAAGTCTACAAACAGGAATGAAAAATAATAAAAGGCAGTTTTAAGTGTTCTGCTCGAAAATCCTAAATTTTGATTATCTAAATATTGTTCCACAATTTTTCCTGATCTTGAGTTTATGTATTGCAGGGTCCTCGGAACAACTCCCATTTTTGCTTTGACAGTTCTTAGCCCCCACTTTCGATTTTGCCCCCCCCACACCACCACCACCATCATTAAAAAAACTATTCCATGGCCCCTGTAATGGACATCACTAATTTTTTCATTCTAGAAGAAATTATGATGGTTAACTAAGAATTGAACTAAATGGGGAGCGACCTGTGTGTGGTCTCTCATTGACTGTGTATTATAAATATATTGTCTTACTTAAATATACGTTTGCAGATACCTACTAATACTACAGAGACTAAATTGACCTATAATTGTATTTGTATAGATAAACTAAAATGTTTTGAGAGGTAAAGTAATTGTTTTGCTACTTGGTAATATAATTATTGCGGTATGAAATGTATTGAGTAGTTAACTAGCATGTTATCATTCTAGTGTGTCTATATTACTAGACTACACTAGCATTTATGGGTCAGGAAACTGTCCAGGGCGCGCGTTTCCGTTTTACACCCTGGCGAAGGCATTTTCCGGAAAAGTAGCCAAAAAGCGACTAGTGAAGAGTCTACACACGTCGCTGGTTGCATGCAGCGTGCGACACAGGTTACTGATCAGAGCACAGAGTTCCTCGGCACTTCTTTACTGGCACTTCATGTACAGAGAGAGCGGCAGTCAGGAGTGAAATCCGAACATGCTTTTGCAGTCGCGTTGTTTATGATAGTTTTTTTTTCTAAAAATAAATTAACTAAATGAATAGAATGACAGACAAAATCAAAATAAACAGATACTTATAATGGAAAGACAATAGATATAGAAGACTGATAAATAGATAGAGACAAGATAGACAGATAGATAGATAGATAGAAATAGAGAGAGAGAGAGGTGGATAGATAGATAGAGGGAGAGAGAAAGAGGGAGAGATGGATGGATAGATAGATAAATAGAGAGAGGGGGGAGAGACAGAGAGGTCGATATATAGAGGGAGAGGGGGAGAGAGAAAGAGAGAGAGAAGGATAGATAGATAGATAGATAGAGAGAAAGAGAGAGAGAGAGATGTTCGGTAGATAGAAATATGGACGGAAAAAGAGAAAGAGAGAAAAAAGACAGGCATATGCTAGAGAAGGAGAGAGATAGAGAATTTGAGAGACAGATAGATAGAAAGATAAAGAATGAGAGAGACAGAGAAGATAGACAAATTAACAGATAGATAGATACATAGATAGATAGATATATAGATAGAGAGAAATAGAGAAAGACAGACAGATGGATAGATAGATAGGTAGATGAGAGATAGATAGATGTTAGATAGATAAAGAGAGAGAGACAAAGAATATTAACAAATTAACAGATAGATAAGTTAAAAAAATAGATAGATAAATAGAGAGAATAAGAGAAAGACAGACAGATCATGATAGATAGATAGAGATATTAAATAGATAATTAAAGAATGAGAGAGACAGAGGAGATTATTAACAAATTAACAGATAGATAGATACTCTAGTTAAAAAATAGATAAATAGATAGAGAGAAATAGAGAAAGACAGACAGGTGGATAGATAGATGGATAGAGAGATAGAGAATTTGAGATAGATAGATGTTAGATAAAGAATGAGAGAGACAGAGAAGATAGATAGATACTGCAGTTACATAGATAGATAGATAGAGATAGAATTTGAGAGATAGATATATAGACAGATAGAGAGAAAGACAGACATCAGCAAATCGGCAAGGCAAATGATCAAGGCAAACATTCGTATTGAACCTGGAAAGTATAAGCTCAGCTGCATTTGCAAAATTGTTCGGTGCGGACTTTGGATCGCGCGCCCAGCTATAATGTAAACAAACGTAGACGTAGACTCTTCACTAGTCGCTTTTTGGCTACTTTTCCGGAAAATGCCTTCGCCAGGGTGTAAAACGGAAACGCGCGTCCAGGTACGAGCAGCTGAGGACTCGAGATGGCGCTATTGGTTCGTACCTGCTTTAACACATTTGATGAAAGTCATTTATCGCCGATGTGTTTATTTGGATTGGAATATGGACGGGTTTATAATCATTCATAGAGATACTGGAATGTGGTCACGCGGACTCAGGATTAGTAGCCGGGGATTTCTCAGGTTGATCAAATATAGGAACCCTCTCCGTCTCAGACCGAGAGAACAGATCGCGGACAGCCCTACGAAATTTGGGGTACTGTAGAGTGTAGATGACAGGATTGGCGCAGCTATTAAAAAACGCCAGAACAACTAGTGCTCGATCCAATGGCCCGTATAGATAAGAAAATGGAAGGTATCCAAGGTTGAATGCCAGGTAAGCCGACTGATTAGGACCCCAACTAATGATGAAAATGACGTTGATGACGAAGATAAGTTTGATGACGCGCCCCTTAGCAATGAGATGGCGTTCGCTGGACTGAGTGGCACCGCTGCCTGGTGCCTTAAAACGTGAGGCCTGGCGATGGAGGGTCAACGCAGTGAGAGATTGCGTCACCAACATGACTCCCATGGGTAGAACCAAGACAATGACGAAGGAAGTAATACCTAGAACCTCTGCGCCATTGGCCGTAGGGAATTGAAGGATGCAGGACTGAGTATCAGGGTCGACAAAGAATACAAAGAAGGCAAAGCTGTTGAGGATGAATGCCATGATCCAAACGATGATTATTGCCAATCGTGTCCTGGTAGGACTGAAGAAAAAGCGGAACTTGAAAGGTTGCTTAATAGCGATGTAACGTTCGACTGAGATTAATGTAAGAGTAAAGATCGAGGCACTGACAGAAATCCACATGAAGCGAGCCGTGTAGATCACCTTGCAGTAGAAGCCCCCAAGCCACGTGTAGGGGATGTTGGAAACATCCGGAATAGGTATGAGGAACACCGACGTCAGGAAATCGGCTATGGCCAGGGCACCAAGAAGCGTGTCCGTGGAACGTCGGGCTTTTTGGGGTCTAAAAACAACAAGCATCACAAGAAGGTTTCCAAAGATACCAGCAATGGCGGCTATCAGCTGGATAATCTTCCACCAAGGCCAGACTATCCGATGGGCGATCCAAAGCTCTTCAGTATGGTCATCTGATCCAGAGGAAAGCGTTTCATGAGGCTCGTGGTACGTCGTATGATATTCATCGCTAGTCTGGCTGGCATAGGTATCGGTAGCAAACGACAGGTTGATTTCCGTTGCATATTCTGATGAAAGAACCTCCGATCCGTTTCCTGGGACATGGGGCAGTTCCTCAGTAAACTGAGCGCTGTTTTGTTTAAATTCGATGGCCGATATCGAGAGGAGGATGAAAAAGGTTGATCCATACATTGTCATGGCCATGATGGCTTCTATCTGAAAGAAAAAAAAATAGTAATTTAACGTTAGAACAGAGTATCATCGTGTCTAATGGCACGAAATGGGAGTATTAAAATGATTTTGTGTATCGGGTGTGTGGTGCAGGTAAATGCGTTTTTGTGAGGGTGTGGGAGATGTGTGCTCCTACGTGTGTATCGGGTGCCGTGGCCTAGTGGTATAATAAAGTCCAGGGTTCGATTCCGGGTACTGTCTTTAAGTAGGACATTTTATCGACATTGCTCTTTTTATCTTGCGTCAAATAAATGAAAATACTTTTGCACTATAATTGATACCAACGTGTGCGCATTTATTTTTTATAACGTGTGTGTGGGGGTGGATGTGTAGGGTGTTAACGGTGCAGGGCCTGTGAAGGGTAGCCTATGCGGTGACTCGGCGTAGCACTGCTGGAATGGTGTGCAGCCAAAAACTGGAGCTTGCGAGAGGGTGACAGCCTAGGCCTATAATATGTGCATGTGTGTTTAAGTTTGGAATGTCCTCTTTAAATATGAGAGTGCGACAATAGGTCATCGCCATTTCCTTTTGGATTCGTTCGCATCATGCTAATTACATCATGCTTATTACATGTGTAATGTAGACACTCTCGATTAAAGCTAAGAGCTCACAATGACAAGTGCAATCAGCAAGAGTGTGTAGAGTCCACTAACATGCAAAATGACACAATATTGATAATAGTAATAGCTAGAATCATCTAGCGCTTTTTGCCCGAGAACTCAAAGCACTTGCTATTATTACCCCGGCTTTAGCCCGAGCTACCATCACTGGCGCTCAGTGCATGCAAGGAATCAATCCTACCCGGCAGGCCTACCCATTCACCTTACCTGGATCGAGTGAAGCACAGTGTGGATACATTTGTTGCTGAATGGAAACACGCCACGCTAAGATTCGAACCCACGACCCTCTGTTTGAAAGACGAGAGTCAGAACCACAACGGGCTCACAAATTAATATTGAGTGAGAATAACAAATCGGGGTGAAATTCATTCAATATTCATGTTCTAGTGCAATAACCTGTCACTTTGCCGAAAAGATACATTTTGCGTTGCTCGAATAAAACAGCCATTTAAACCGTGATATCATTCTTAATCTCTTGGGAAAGTTGCATTATACATTATGTTAAGATTACTCTAGAATAGGCAAAATTTTCCACACACTGGATAAATAAAAATACCCAGAGAAATGCTTAATGTTGGTTGGACACATAATTACACTCATGGAGCATTTTACCCATTATCTTGAGAGTGTTCTGTCCACACAACAATTGGTTTGTAAACGGTATTGGTTTAAAACTACGCAGAATTGGATAAAGTGTTCACCAATTGTTGTGTGGACAGTATGTTGCCCAACATTTTTAAGAGTGCATCTCTCTGTTATACTGACCTACCTATATACATGTACCATGCCTGCAGAAAGATAATTTTTCACATTTATTTTACAAATTTACTAATAATTAGACAGTTACTATCAAAATATGATTATGCTGTAATCTTTAGCACAATCCTTGCTTGAGAATAGGTATTTTTATTCCACAAATGAAATAACTTGGACCCAGGTGTTGGCCATTATAATTATGGAATATGAAGTATCATAATATCATCTTCACTTTCATGTGAAATATGTTACCTCCCTGAACTAATGCAACTGACATTGCTTAACTTTTTGTGTTTCAGTCAAGAGGGTCCTAATTGTCAGATTTATAAGAATTGAAAATATATAATTCAAACAATAAAATGACATAGTGAGCGACATCATCAACTCTCTCATTTGCAAATCACGAAGTTGCGCTTATATTACACGTTTTACTTCAGCAAGAGTTTTATCCACACTGTGCAGCACTCGACCCAGGCGAGATGAATGGGTAGCCAGCAGGATTAATTCCTGATCGCACGAGCACTGAAAGGCAGCTCGAGCTAAAGCCGGGGTAATAATGATAATAATAACAATGCGCCTCTGAATAGATTGTTTCTAGATAGCTGGCGCTATACAAATGCCTTTATTATTACTGTTTTTTTTTTTTAGATATGCGAAACTTTAAAATATTCTTACTTTCTTACTTTGGACCGATACATGAAAGTTGTCAGCATGAAAAGTTGTTATTTCTCTGGCAGTTACCATAGCAACAGTCAGAGACCAGTGTCTCTCAGCCAATGAAAACCACGGATTTCACTAAAATAGTCAGCGCTGACAATTTAGTCAGTGCTGACAGTTTTCATGAAACGCCCACCAGATTTTTATTCAATTTTCAGCGTTTTTCCTTGATTTTGTCTATAGTGATTCAAATCTATTTATGTGGTGAACTTGAACTTTAAAAGGGGATTTAATGACATTGGACTGATTCTTTTTATATATATTAAGCAAAATCTTTAAGCAATTAGTTTCCGTTTCTTTGCTCTCACTTCAAAAGGGGGTTTCAACCCTGCATTATGGATCAAACATTATTCTGCCCATACTGTATTTTATGCGAGTGTGAGAGAAACGGAGAATTCATTTCATTATGTGTATTTTTTTTCTTCAAATGCAACAAATGAAATGGTTTATTATTGCTTACTGGTATCCATGGCAACAAAGCCACTTATCCCATTGCTTTAATCGATATCAATTGATAAGCAACTGATGATAAGAAGTTAATGGAAAACCGAATAGATTTCAGCACAAACTTGGAAAAGCTAGTTTTGATTTTTTTTCTTTTCTTTAAAACCCGGGTATGATTCTGGCGATAAAGCATGCCTTTTCAGTAAAATTTTCTATGCATCCTTTACTGCAAATCAATTCAGAAAGGCGTGGAATGACGATACTGAATTCCGTTTCCAAGTGGTAAAAGCATCTTGTTCATCTTTCAGAACAAAAAATGTCTAATCGATGGTAGGCCATTTTCTGACTCAGATCTTCATGCAATATAAATATAACGATAAAATAAATGATGGCATGGGTACTCCGATTTTGCGAGCCAAAGTTTATAGAATAGGAGCAAGTAAAAAATGTCTAGCAAAATCATTGCTTATACACACTAAGAAATAGAGGTTCAAAATTTGAAGCATAGGGGTTTGTACCATAGCAGCATCCCAAGGGGTGCTGATGAGTGCAATATGCTCATTTGTGCACCTACAAGGGTGCAATTACCTATATTAAACAGAAAAGAACCATAGAGTCAAATATTATGCAGATAAAAAGGTTCAAATTTGCATCTTTTAGGGTGCAAACGAGCTTCTTTTTTTTGGGGGGGGGTGATCGATCTTTCCCATTATAAAAAGTAAAGAAATATACTGGTTAAAGATATGAATACACTGTAAAAAAAAAAAAGAAGTACTAATTTAGTTCAATTTTAAACTAGAAAATCAGCACTCGTAATGCAATAACTATACAAGCACTGTAAGTGCTAAATTAGCACTTCATTTCTACGGTGTATATAATTATGTCTACAAATGAAAAAATTGGTCCACTTCTAGACACATTAACACCATATATGTGTACTTTCACCTTGGGTGAAGACATGCAGATATAGGGGCTATACCGACGCACGAAGGAATCATGAACAGAATAAATGTATTGTCAAATGCTCGTCATAACATACTACTACAGAACAAATCTTCGTCAAACACTGGTGAATCATCACAGTAGTTTGGTCTTTCTGGGAAAAAGTCATTTGCAATTTTTCGTCAACTCTGAAACTAGGTTCACCAATTTTCGACAAAGGCTTCTTAGTGATTCTTTGTCACATCTGTACGTCCCTGAGCGAAAGATCTCTATAGGCGAATATATCTACGGACAGTTACGGATATCTACATGATGTATGGACAGTTACGGATATCTACAAGATCTACGGACAGTTACGGATATCTACAAGATCTACGGACAGTTACGGATATCTACAAGATCTACGGACAGTTACGGATATCTACAAGATCTACGGACAGTTACGGATATCTACAAGATCTACGGACAGTTACGGATATCTACAAGATCTACGGACAGTTACGGATATCTACAAGATCTACGGACAGTTACGGATATCTACAAGATCTACGGACAGTTACGGATATCTACATGATCTATGAACAGTTACGGATATCTACAAGATCTACAGTTACGGATAGTTACGGATTTTTACTGATGAACACGAAGTGGATGAAAAATACTTTTTTTATATTCATTTCATACTGATAACATTAAACTGGAAGACTGCATACAATAAAAAAACTTATGACAAAAAAATAAAAATAAAACTTTAACAATAATTTGATATTTTTTTGTAATGTGAACATGTGATGAATCTTTTACAGCAATGAAATCATTCTGACATTAATATTTCCATAATTTAAAGTATTTCCATACTTAATTAGCTAGATTTAAAAAATGTATGATAAAGTTAGTTTCATTCATATTTCTTCCTATTTGATTACGAAGTAAATTGATCTAATTCATTGTATTCATCAATAATGCCTTATGTAAAAAATGTGATGGCAATGAAATTCTCATAAATTGTCCAGAGTCCCAAATATTAAAATAATATAAATACAGCTACCATTATTGCTATGAAACAACACAAAATGTCGGTGGGCGAAGGTAGGTGTTATATTAATTTTGTAAAGGAGAAGATCTTCAAAATGCATTTAAAGTTTCTGAAATAATGCATCTTGCTATATCAATAAGGTGTAATATATATTACATATTTTCAATTTGTAACTTTAAATCATATATATATATATATATATATATATATATAGACATGTTCCTTATTTGCAATTAACACCAAATTTTATATGTCAAACGATCAGATTTACGCAATTTTGTAACTAATTACAGTACTTAAAATTATATGCAACAATTAACAGAAGACCTTTGTACTTACGGGACATTTGGCAATATATCGCTCACAATGAAAAGTGCAATAGAAGGTAAAATCATTTTTTGGATATTTTTATGAAACGTGATCTTTCAAATTTGTAAAAAAAAAGGCTGTTGAATTAGTTACTTAAATTTAAAATGTAGCGCCTGTTTATTGTGCGTCCGTTTTGGCATTTCCGTTTCCTAACGCTGCTAAGAGTTCGAATATGTACAAAGAGTAAATTATGAAGGTGAAGAATGTTTTGTGCTGCTAACAAATAAATTCAATACCAATGAATAGAATAAATATTTCTATGAGATCGTCAAAAAAAAGATTGTTGTGAACTGTAACAAGTATTTATGATTAAATTTACCCCGTGAACAAGCAATAAAAAAGACTGACCATGACGATAGAAGGGAAGAAGCGGGTGTGAGGCGGGACGGGTACTTCCGCCTCCCAGGGGCAGTTCTAGCTTTTTTCTAAGGAGGGGGCCTCTCCGAAAAATTTGACAAGCAAAAAAGAAAAAAAAAGGTTTCACTTCCAGATGAACAAAATTAATGAAGGTCATTTGGTACCGAGAAATTTGACATGCAAAGAAAAAAAGTTCACTATAAAATGAATGTCATTTGGGGTTGGATACAAAACGTAAGTCATTAGTTTTCTTTTTTTTTTTTACTTGGCAGACCCAAGAGGGGAGTTTAAACTCTCTACACCCCACCCCCTCGTAGATCTGCCACTGTCTCCTGTGTGTCAAAAGTCCGATTACCGCGGCAGTAAGGAGCAAAAGACGAAGCAGGGGACCATGAAGGAGAATTAACAAAAGATCTGTACAATGATGAACCAAGTCGTCTGTGAGAGTTCTTCAACGGATAGTTTCATTGACAACAAAAAATGAGAAGGATTGTTTTAGTATGAGAAAATATCTTGGGAAAAAGACGGAAATGTATTAGACAAACCCCACTTATGTCATCATAACTAATTCTTTATAAATTGCATATCAAAGACTGGTTTCTAAGTGGTTTGTGAATCTTAACAAGACAATTTTCTTTATCAGACATCATCAATTAGAGTCATCCGTTGTCCTTAGGGAGCCTCTAATCAATGTATCTATTATCATAGACAAAAGAAACGTAGCACAGCAAAACGGTATTGGCGGTGAAATTTGATGATCATCCGGGGCCCCCTCCGATGATAATTGATTCCCGAATGAAAGTGTGTATTGTGTAGGTTTTAACCGCAAATCATTATAGATTCACTCCCATATGATTCAATCCATTCATCTTTTCCCGACATTGTCTTATTAATATTTGAGTTGTAATCACCAAAGGCCTAATTAATTTCTAATTAAGACCCTTTTACTTGTGAATAGATAGACTGCTTAATTGTCACTAACCTCAGTTCGTTCTCCACCAGAGCTTTACGCTCCTAAAGATGTTTATTTATCTATTAAAATATAGTTATCCTGCTATACTACACGAGATCAGCATAAAGCTGTTTTATTTTTCAATGACCTGATGAAAACAGAATAAAAAATAACAGCAAAAATCATATCATACACCAAAATGAAATCAAAATATGAGTAAAAAAATATCTACGCAATGCTTGGTAATATAAACAAATATTTTTACATATCAAAATGATAACATGAATATAATTGAAATGTTTAAGTTATCAGAACGGAACAGATATAAAATAAAAGTTTCAATAAAACGTATTTGGAGAGATAATTGTTTTTTAGTCATAAAACGTCTAATGCTAGGGGTGTAGCCATTCTCTTTGCGGAGGGTGTTATTTTTAATATAAATCAAATCAAAAGGTCAACCGAAGGGAATTTTGTTGCTTTAGATCTCCAGAAATATGATTATAGTATAACATTGATATCTCTATATGGCCCTAACCAAGACAATGTTAACTTTTATTCAGATGTTGAAAATGTTGCATTAGAATTTGAAAACCCTTTAACAATTTGTTGTGGTGATTGGAATTTGGTCCAAAATTTTGATAAAGACACATTTAATTATGTTCGTTTGAATAATCCAAACGCAAAGAAAAGAGTTGATGAAATGAAAACTAACTTAAGTTTGGTGGATCCATGGAGAGAATTACATGAACATGAAAAGATATTTACATGGCGCTAACGCACTCCATTTAAGGCAGCCAGATTGGATTATTTTCTTGTATCTCATGAATTAATGTCTCTTGTCAACAGAATAGAAATTCTACCGGGATATAGAACTGATCATTCGTTGGTGAAGTTATCATTGAATCTAAATCATTGTAAGACAGGACCGAGTTACTGGAAATTTAACAATTCATTGTTAAAAGATGATATTTATATAGAACTGATTAAAGGTGTTATTCAACAAACAATTGATACCTGCTCAACCCGACCGGTAAGATTCGGTGGAAATGTAGTCGATGGTCAAAATCCTTTGTATGAGTTTAATGTAAGTGATCAGCTGTTTTTTTATACGCTGTTAACAGTTGTTAGAGGTGAAACAATTTCATATGCTGCTGCAAAAAGAAAAAACCGTTAATCTAGAAAATGATTTAGAGAAAGAAATTGTAAATTTAGAAAAGAATTTGATACCAATTTCATGTAAGATCACGCAATCTGGTAAGATTACAGGTGTTCTCGAGACTCTGCTGCAGGAACTTTTTTTAGTTTAAGGATAAATTTTCTAACAGTGCATAACTATTTCACCGGAATAATGCAAATCTTTAAAATTCAATAACTTCGCTATTTGTAATCCGATTTTGATCAAATTTTCAACATATTGCTCTGTGAATTTTTCTCTATTCATTAAGATATAAATATCTTCGACCCGGAGCATCCCTTTAAGGTGGAACAACATTAGGTATATTGTAATTACGTGCTCTAATATCATGTCTTTTGCAAACCATTTCAATATTTTTACATAAGCAAGATGGGGCCAGTCTGTAAATACATTTATACATCAAGTTGTCTATATAAAAAAAAGTCCCTTCTTTGTTCATTAAATGTCCATTAACAATAACTTATAAACTTGAATTTTCCAGTAAATATCGGGCGGCTCGTTTCTGAATTCTGTAAAGTTTTGAGAGTGCCTTTGAACCAATTTTATTTCCCCAGACTGGTATTGCATAGTCGAAACAAGGTTGTAAATTGAATCTGTATCATATATTCAATAGGGTTTTAATAAGTATTTTACAAGCTAAACTTTTGGACAATTGAGCAATGTGTGAATTCGATTTCATATTTTCGTCTATTTCGACTCCAAGATATCTAACTGTTTGGACTTATTGGCCTGTGTTCTGAAGTCAGGTTTAACTTAAACTCAGGTTTAAAGTTGTAGTTTAAGTATGGGAAGCCAAAAGTATCAATTTTTTATTAAGTTGTATGTTTCTTGTGTTTACTGTGCTCCTTCCTGATTCATCGATGGTGAAGACAATCATCTATTCATACTTCCTAGACAAATATGAATGATTTGAGAGCCAAGTGAGCTGAAGTATGATATCTCTACAGTTAGTGATTTTTGTAGCAATTGGCTCTCCATACTTAAACCACAACTTATAACCTGAGTTTAAGTTAAGCCTGCTATCAGAATACGGGCCATTGTGTCTGGCTTTTCATCAATCAATAAAGTGAAGCCTATCGGTGGATCTATTTTTGAGCACCATGACTTTCGTCCTTATATCAATATTGATTGTAAGATGATTAGTGTCATACCACTTATTAATTTTATCTGAACATCTGAAAAAGGGTTGTCTTGCATATCAAAATTTATTGTTGTTGTATTTGGACCAATGTTATTTATAACAACATCATCCGCAAATATGTTACATGTGCCACTTACACTTTCAGAGATATAATTAAATAATTAGAAGCAAATATCAGACCCAGAACACTTTTCTGTGGGTAACATTTTGGTAGGATGATAATAAACTGTGGCAATATACAGTTTGTTTCTGTTGCGAAGGTAACATTTAAACTATTCCAAATGGATATAATGAATTCCATATTTCTCAATTTTGAAATGAAAAAGATTGTGGTCAATTGAACCAAAACATTTTGATGTATCTAAAAACAAAACATACTCCAAGATCTTCATTTTCGTTAAATGGTTTATATGCACATCCTGGTCGGTATGCAAATGAGGAGACTGATGACGTCACCCACTCACTATTTCTTTTGTATTTTATTATGTGATACATGAAATATTCTAATTTTCTCCCCATTGTCAAGTGAAACAAAGATTAATTCCTCCCTGAACATGTGCAATTAGCATCGTTAGATATTATATGGTTCAGTCAAGTTGATCCTTATTGTCAAATCTGTAAAAAAAATGAAATATTGTATAATTCATACAATAAAAAAAAGAAATAGTGAGTGAGGGACATCATCGATTGTCTCATTTGCATGTCACTAAGTTGTGCATATCACTGTTTTGTGAAAAATAAACGAAACTATAAAATGTCATAACTTTCATAAAATGTCATTTTACATCCGATTTTGATGAAATTTTCCGCGTTATTCTAGTTTGATTTTTCCTTTAACCAGTGGTTTGGAAAAGCCGTTAGTGCATGTGTGTGTGTTTTAAGGAATCAATGCGTATCTTTCCAAGCATATATAATGTGTTGTTCAGTTTTAAGCTCGTGTTGCTTACTTCATTCGAAAGAGCAGTATGACCTTGTCATTGTGCTAATGTGTTTTAAGCATTTATTTACGACTATGGTAAGGTAACACCATAATGGTTCCTACTACATTGTTTGTATTATGAACAATAAGTCAAGTCTATCAAAAACCGCTTTTATACAGGTAAGTTTTCAGGTTGCCCTTGAAGGTGGTCGCTGAAGTCTGGGTTTTCAAACTGTGTGGGAGAGAATTCCACAGGCTATGTCCTGCATGAGCAAAGGCCCGCTCCCCGGATGATTCTTAGCAACGGGAATTTGTAAGAGATTAGATGATGAGGATCGTAAATTTCTTGAGGGTTGGCAATGATGCATCAAAGACCTATTGTAACTGGGGGAAGTTCCATTGACTGTATGAAAAATCAAAAGAAGGATTTTAAAGACTATGCGTTCCTTCAGGGGCAACCAGTGAAGAGTTTTTAATATAGGTGTGATGACATGGGTTTTAATAAAGTGCATCATTTTTTGTACTTCTTGAATTTGTAATAGAAATGTCAATTTTTTTAGATATGTTTTTGTCATCTTTCACACAATTTTCCTGAATTAAAGGCACTGCTAACCTAAAAAAGCAAACTAATATCAATATGAATGATTTTGAAGTATACTGTAAAATTGGATGAAATTTACATGGACTTTGACTGAGTAATAGAGGTTTAAACTCAACGTTATGAGCCCATGAGGTCGAAAATGCAAAATTATTCTCATTGAGTAATATATATATATAAAACACACGTATATGTTTGTGAGGGTGATGGTGTGTATGTGTGTGTGTGTGTTTATGTTTGAGTTTAACTCTGTAGAACATAAAACCGGAAAACTCAATTGTGTCCCCCTACCTTTAGGGAGAGATTTCCGCCCATGCCAGAAATGGAAAAAGATTGAGGAATTTGAAATAATCTCTCTTTAGAAAAGTGCATTCATTGAGTGGTATAAAAATGTTAATTTTAGAATAAAATGCCTCCCTAGGTCAGATCAGATTGATGGCAAAAAATATTCAGCCACATTCATTATCTTAATCTCTGATATTTCGATTTTTTTTCTGAAGCCTAAACCTGCCCTAGATTCTGCTTAGATTTTAAAAATTGATTACAAAGAAAAAAGAGCTCATAATGGGAAAGGGGTGAAACAATTAGGGGGGTCCTTTCCCATGCACGCATGCAAGCACAGAAACATGTGATTTATTTTGAAAAAAAAAGAGAAAATATGTGTAATATTAAGCGCTTCCTTTTGTATGATTAAGAAACTTGAGTAATATTGAAAAATTCAAATGGCGCAAAAACAAGTTGGGGATAAATGTGCAGCGATATTGAACAAAGTGTCATCGTATATACTTTTGCGTATAGCACGGCACGAATTTCATGCCTGCCCCTAAAGCAGATACTTGCAAAAAAATGCTGGCTGAAAAGAAAGAAATAGCATATGGGGACTCGGGAAATGGTGGAGGTGTTTACCCACTCTGACCAGAAGAGCGATAATTTTTGTGTTAATGCAATTAAGAAAAACGATACTTTACACCAATGCATCTTTTCTGACATGAGCTGAACGAGTCACATAGTCGGGAGGTAGAAAATGGAGTAGCAAAATGATGTGGGGAAACAAAGGGGAAACGCAATTTCGATATTTTTATTTGCTTCGCGCGGAAGCAAAATTTAGTTTGAAGAGAGAGAGAAGAACGTTTTGTTTAGGTTTCTATTTTTTCACCACAAAATAAGAAGGAAAAACAATAAATCTATGCCTTTTTTCTCTTTTCTCCCAACCCCCATTACACCAACGCTACTTCCATGCAGTTCTCGCTACGTCAAAGAAAAATTGCCATGACGCAGTGGGAACTGCTGCAGCGTACTGAGAGCGTAGAGAGAACTGTTATTGACGTGGCAAAGTCTGCATGATCTCCGAAAACAAATTTTCCGCTACGTGGACTATGAACATGTCCAAAGTCCGCGTAGCGGAAGCGCCGTCTAAACCGAGCGTAGTAATGACGCAGTAAAGACCTACCAACAGCTTCATAGACGTAGCGGACACCGAAAGAACGTGGCAACAACTCTGTCCATGTCTACTGTACTCAGCGGCGTACCGTGGGTCATGGCATTGGGGGGCACCAGCAAAAAAAAAAATCGGGTCACTTAGGGAGCGCGCGAAGCGCGCTCAGATATCAGGTATACTGACCTAAAAGAGATGTTTTAAGGACATGCAGTGCCATCAAACGGATATGTATCTCGCTGATTAAATAATGCGAGCGCAAATTGTTTTGTAATCATGATACTTAACTGTCTCGCTAAACAAACAATGCGAGAGCGAAGCGCGAGCTAAAATTTTTGTATATACTGACCCTAAACAAGGAAATTTTAAGGATTATATTTTAGAATCCATTAAGAGTATAAATATCTCACCATAGTCATCTAATGCTATTGCCATCCTTTGCTGATTTTGTTAGAATTACATCTAAACACAGTCATGAAGCACCTTTTGTAGTCATGTAATCATGATTATCATACGCACCTTACTAATCAAATACTGCAAGCGCAAAAGCGCGAGCTGAAAATTTAGGAAATATAGACCTGAAGAGGGGCATTCTAAAGGGTTGTTTGTAGGAATCCTCAAAGACCCTACGTATTTGATTAACCAAATGATGCGAACGCGAAGCGCGAGCTGAAATTTTTGTATATATTGTCCCCAAACATGGATATTTTAAGGACTATAGTTACGAATCCATTAAGTCAGAGTATACATAATATCACCATAGTAATCTAATGCGAGTGCCAACCGCTTGCTGATTTTGTTAGAATTACATCTAAACACATGAAGCACTTTTTGAAGTCATTGTAATCATGCATTGTATTCATGATTATTATACGCATCTCACTAATGAAATACTGCGAGCGCGAAGCGCGAGCTGAAAATCTAGGAAATTCAGACATGAAGAGGGGCATTCCAAGGCTTGTTTGTAGGAATTCACTAAGACCCCAAGTATTTCACTAACCAAATGATGCGAGCGCGAATCGCGAGCTAAATTTTTGTTATATTCAGATCAGAAAAAGTGTCATTTTAAGGACTGATTTTAGGAGTTCATGAAGAGCAGAACTCTCACCAATCCACTAATGGAAATGTTTTATATTGAGACCTTAAAATAGGGCAATAACTTCCAGTAGTCATGAAAAAGAATAATCACTACTTAAAACAATAATAACTCTAATTGCGAGGAAATATATTATTTTGTTGTATATCGATTTGAAAACGGGAGGCTTTAGTACAGCAGGTTTATATATCTCGTTGAAAAGTCTATGCGAGCACCAGGCACAATGACGACACAATTAAGCAAATAATGTTTCATAAAGTTGTGAAAAAATGCTTCTTATGTTATATAACATAATATAATATAACACTATGATAAACAACAATTCCCTCTTTTTCTCCTTTTCCCCTGTTTTTTTGGCCAGCCGATGGGGGGGGGGGGCACGTGCCCCCCCCCCCCCCGTAGTTACGCCACTGACTGTACTGCCACTACGCGGCCACCACGTAAACTCGGTTGGCTCTACGTCCAAATAGACGAAGGTACAGAAAGTCGCGCAATCTGCTGGATGTAGTCGGAACGTAGCGGGAACCGTTTCGACGCAGCATGGACCGGCTCTGCGCGCAGAATGAACTTTGTGGGCACACTACACACGCAGCATAAACGTCACACAATTTCACATCTTTTTGTTTTCAAAATTCCTATCGGGGGGGGGGTCAAATTCGATATAGTCCTATAAACATCATACTACTATACAATAAAGATCTATCAAAAACTGCATAAGCCTCTATGACCACTATAAGTACCCCTAAACCGCCATTAGAGTGGACCTGTCCTTTGAGAGGTTGAAAGTTATGCGAGAAGTGAAGAAGTTTTCATACTGAGACAAAAAAAAACAGGAAGTGGCGCAATGGGCGCGCCCCGCTAAATATCGACCGATAACAGCTTGAAAAGAATGTATAACAAGCTATCAATAAAAGTACATCATCAGGGAAAGGGCTAAATATGTGAACTTAATTAAACTTTCATATGTAATCTGTTTGGAAACTTTCACTCTTCGCGTCACTTCCTAGTGCCCCGAAGCGTGTGGGGGCGAGATCTCAAAGAATCCAGGAATTCTAGATACTTTTGCTTGATCCCTTCCCAATGGAATATTCCCTGCCATGAATTGGAATGGAAACCCGCTCTAATAATTATATATAGACCAAAGAAAATAATTTCTTTCCCCACTCCTATCTACATGTTCTATATCCTTTATGTTTTTTTTAATTTCTTGTTCACCTTGAGCATAATTATAATACCATTGTTCTCGTCAATTTTATTTATTATTTTGATTACCATTCTTAAATCAACCTGTTTGTTGAAGTTTCAATTTATCAAACTCTACCATCAATGATAGTACACGGTGCACTTAGCGCATCGAACTTTTCTTCTCTTACAATCTTTAAAATGATCAACACAGGAACAAAAAAAATCGAAACTGTGCCAAATATTTACCCTGTACTACTGGTTGACCAATGATATACCTAAGATTCATTTTGATCATTAAGACCAATGTGGTAATAATGAGAAAACATCAGTTATATTAGAGGCATAGTCGTAAGCAGCGGGGATAAGGCAGTTGCCCCAGAAATTAAAATGTCCATAAAATTCACCAAAAGTGTGCATAAACACATTTAATTCCATTTTATTTTTAGAAAATGAAAATGTAAAAGCGCCAACATGACGAGCTCGGTCGATTTGCTCCCTCTTTTGAGTTTCTTCGACATCTTTCACACATCTTACCCCCGCCAGGAAAAGAAATTTCTGCGTTCCATAATGATTATTATTATTCATACAGACAATTTTAGAGCCCGAATACAAGTGTTATTTTGTTGGTGCACTCGACCCACTTAAAAAGTTTGTTGAACTCGCCTAATATTTTTTCCGAGGTGACACAATATTGAAAATATTGGACGACTAGAAGGGGAATTCCCGAAGTGTACGCACCACTCATCGCGCGCGCATGCAGTTATCAATGGCAAATGCGCACTGTGTGTGGAACTGTGACTGCATAGTGATGAACAATTCCTATTAAATTTTTTCTACAGAGGCTGCAGTAAATCTCTAAATGCAGAGAAAACCAACAACTGTTAGGAAGTTTGGAGTTATATTTGCTTTAATTTCATTTTATCCTATAATAATTTGAATATATTTTAGAAATTGAGGCACAGGAAATACTATTTTTTTGCATGATAAATCGAGTGCGTATAGCTTTAGGACCCCTTCTACATCGGGCGGCGAAATTAAGAAGCTTTCGAAAAACACGACGGGATTTTCGTATTAGTGAGTTTTGTGATATTTTCTTCTTGGTTAATGATCTTTAGAATGTTTGCCACAAATTAGTGAAATATAATTTGTTGAAATATTAAAATTGGGACAGTTTTTATTGTTTGAAAACAAAGTGCGTAGCTTAAGGCCCCCCCATATCATACAGCAGAGTCTCAGGGCGGGAGGGTAAGTTAAAAATTATTTGCTAAAATTCTCTGTATGAATGATAATCATAATACTGGATGTCCCATTTTTCGGTCAATACAAGGAAATATAGGACTCGCTTTGCAAAATATTGGACTCGTCTTCGACTCGTCCAATATTTATGCAAAGCTCGTCCAATATTTCCTTGTATTAACCTCAAGGCCATCCAATATTATATTAATATTGGTTCACAAATAGTTCTTTCGCGCACAGTAGGACACAAAGAAAGTAACCCTGATCAGTCGTGTAACATAAGCAAAAAATTTAGAAAGGAAGGCATATATGGGACATTTAAATTCGAAGTCGCAAGAGAGCATTTGTTGTATATAGAATTTGATCTGATAATCATGTTTCTCTGCCTCCCTGGTCGTTGTAATTTTTAGGGTACAGTGCCCCCCCCCCCACACACACACACTCATATATGCCGGTGATCATGACAAATGATGGAAAACGTTAGTTCGAAATCTGTTCAGTCTTAATTGAAAACGAGCAGAAATGACATTATGTTTTCTCATTTACAGGCCTGGACTTTGTTTTGACTATTCCCCCCCCCCCAAAAAAAAAAAAATGCACACATGCAAACGTTCAACGAATATATAATTCAGATGGAACATCAATATTGAAAAAAAAATAACAATAAATACTTTGCATATTTTTCGACATGCAGGCGCGCCGAACTCTTGCAGTTTTGAGGGGCGTGCACAGATTTATGCCTGTGGGATCCAGATTTTTTCCGGGGGGGGGGGTTAAAATGTTTTCATCCACATTTTTCCCAATTGGCCGCTAAAAGCTGATGTTTTTTTGCATTTGTTGGCTTTTGGAAGCCTCAAGGGGGCATTCCAAACTTGTTATCCGAAGAAACTTGATAGTATCGTATTTTAAGGTCAAGTTTATTTCAATATTATCATGTAATTAGAATTTAGAATCCAATCTTCGGAACATGACAAAGACTGTTTCCATTGAGCCAGAAAAAGATTTGCATTTAAATGTACGAGGAATGCGTGTATGTACAGCACCCTGGTGAAGCATGAAGCAGAGGGGAAAAAGGGCGTTGGTTTATCGAAATGTTTCGGGCGAAGAAACTTCGCTGTTTACTTCAACTTAATATGATTTTGGCCCGAAATGATGATTATTTTGATCGAAACTGAACTGCGTATTGTTTCTACAAAGAATCATGCTTTGCCAGAATAATTCAACGCATCGAAAGTGAGATTTTGAGCTGCGTCTGAGAACAGTAATCCAACGGATTGCTCACAGTCTCTGCACTGAACAATGTGGACTGAGTCTGAGTGAAATGTGGACAAAGTGAACGCGGCTGTCTATCATGGTCATGACGATCAACACGCTAACATGAATAAGAGTGATGCCTGGATGGACTTAAACATGAGCTCACTCATCTGCAATTGAGGTTTGATGAACTGGATTCCGACGCCATTAACATACAACACATTAAAATTGCAGAAATTCATCTTTAGTGGGTTCCAACGCATTTTACGGTAAGTTACTCAACAATTATTATTGAGCTCATAACCACGTGTAACTAAATTGGTTATGGAATGTTTTGTGGTTACGTAACAATCATACATAACATGAAACCAATTTTGGATTCATTATCATAACAAACATGTTCGGAGTGATGCAAGTTGTAAACTGGAGGCCGGCATAAGTATTCATCGGTAATGAGATACGAAGTTGTTTTTTTTTTAATTAAAATTCCAATGTAGCACGATTTATTTGACTTAAAACCAAATGACTTCAATATTTTTCACTTGTTCACTGCTACCATCTGGCCTGTGGAGAATCTACAGGTAGGACTATGGTATGCCAATGCTGTATTGGGCACACACTTTAAAAAATCATTAAAATATTACTTTTGTGACCAAAATTACTAATTTCCATACAGTTTTAATTTATATATCATTAGTAATGTGGGAATAATTTTTGTATTCACCAGAGCGCTCAAAAACTTGAATTTTGGGCATATTTTTGTGTACGCCCTCTATTGGTGAAAGTAATACGGCAAGAAAATTTTCATTTTTTGATCTCTATTTTTAATTAAGAAAAAAATAATATAAAGAATCAAATTTAAATAAGAGCCAAGTTGTATGAATAACAGGTCTAATGGAAACTGTCAGTGTAAAAAAATAAAGCATTTGCCCCAAAGAAAAAGAGAAAATAAGCCAAACATTGCCACCCTTATTTTGCCACACATGGAGATATAACTGAGAACAAGGTTATATCATAACCTTGTTCATTGAATGAGTGATATTTTTCGCGAGTTTGACGCAGCCGAGCGAAATCACTGTAATAACAAACTCAAGGATAGTGTTATCAGTACGGTTCAGCCTAATTCATACAAATGAGACAATGTATCTCATAAGGCCTATATAAAGGCCTGGTGAGACCGTCCGAGCGTTGTTGGAGCGGCGTAGAGCGGTAGGGAAAGAGGGTCGAATTTCGCTCTCAAAATTGGGGGGGGGGGAACAATCGAAATCGAAAATTGTAAACGGTAGCGAGCGGTGATGATTTTTTTTCTCTCCGCTCCACGACCGCTCCAACAACGCTCGGTCGGTGTGACCATGCCTTCAATGATGCGAATGCGCGAAGCGCAAGCTTAACTTTTTGTACGTTTCGTGTATTCACATCTGAAAATTTAAAACTCTGATATTTTTTTTCTGTAATCATAAAAAATACGTACAATATAACAATTAATGTGAGCGCAAAGAAGGAAGTTTTAATATACAGACATAATTACATACTGACCTGAAAACGGACTTGTTATAAGGACTGTCTACAAACTAAGATTCATGAAGATGCATATCTCATTAATCTAATACTAGCGGGTTGGGTGAGTTGAGATTTGTATTTTTAAATGTTCTGCAATATTGGGGTGTTAATGAACAGGGTGCATACCCTCAAAGAAAATAAAGAAAACTGGAATCGCGAGCGGAGAATTGGTGCATAATAAATATAGAACTGGATATATTACGTCCCATATTATCCTATTGAATATTAGGATAATATTATTGATTATTAGCTCTCCCAACTTGCCCGAGTTTATGGTAGGGTCCATATGCTTTAATATATATTTTGACTTTACCATTCTCCATCCAGATAAAATAAGGTGCACTACATAACATAGAATGCGAAATCCAGTTCCAATCTACCATGAATTCTTGTGATAATATATTCAAAGGGATGGTCCGGGCTGGAGATATTTATATCTCAATAAATAGAGTATAATTCACTGAGCAGAATGCTGAAATATGATCAAAATCAGATAACAAATAACGAAGTTATTTAATTTTAATGATTTGCATTATTCGGGTGAAACGATTCTTGGCATATCTTCATGAATGTTCATTAGGTGGGCTGATGATATCATATCCCCACTTGAACGTTTGTATTTTATTGTACAGAATTAGGTTTATTCATTTTTTTTTCTACCAAGAACTAAAACAATTGGACTGACAACTGATGAGGTGCATTAGTTATTTATTGCCGCAACTTATTTTATCATAATGGAGATACATCATTTACAGATGTATGATAAAATGAATCAGTTATGATTTCAAATAACATGATCAATTCATGATGATGTGCACCTAACTGTTTTCACAAAACATTTATAAACTTTAAAAAAATCAGTAACTTCGTTATTTGTTGTTCGATTTTGATGAAATTTTCAGCATAATTTTGCTCTGTGAATTTTACTCTTTTTATTTAGATTAGATATTTCCAGCCTGGACTTTCCTTTAAGAGTGGTACATAAATATCCGTAAATGCAAAAGAGCTCATCTGGTCCGTAATCACACTCCTCCCAGAGTGAGACGAGTCGTTTTGGAGTGAAGATTTACATTTTTTGACAGTGAATTATAACTCATTCTTGAGCGAAAATGTATTAAAATACACTGTTCACTCCAAGAGAAGCTATAATGCACTCTCAAAAGATGTAAATCCCACTCCAAAATGATTGGTCGCTTGTCTCACTCTGAGAGAAATGTGATTTTGCAACTTTAAAGGAACAATATCATTAAAATGAAACCACACGTAATATTCCTCTCTTTCATTGTTTTCATTTAATTTATGCATTTATACATATTGAAATATTTAGAAAAATATACAAAACAACAATGGTAGACCAATAAAAACATGGGCGTACAGGTGAAGGGCGGGGGCTTTGCCCCCCCCCCCATTTTCATGAACAAAAATTAAAAAATCAGGAAAGCAAAGGGAAAGGAATAAGGGTGAAATATTATATTATTTTGTGAATATTTGTCAATATCTATCACAAACTTGGATTTTTGTAAAAAAAAAATGTCGAAATTTTTCTCGCTCGCAACGTCTTATCAATTTTACGCGATTCGCCCTATTGAGCCCCCTCATTTTTTCGGCTCATTACGTCACTGAATAGAAAGCTATTGAGGCTCAACATTCATACATAAGTTACATCAAGCGGCATTAAAACGGGGGTCATATTAGAGACAATATGGCCAAATGATGTGCAGACATGAACCCCTAAAACAAAATTAAATATAAATAGAACTAAAATGTGAGCTAGAAATTTGTTTTGTTACCTTACAGATGTGATGACTCGTCTTTTTGACCTGTTCAATATCTGAATGACACCCGTTAGTTAACTGGACGGAGAAAACACGAATGATATCTCCGGAGCGTTTCAGGCTCGGACAAAGATGATGGGTTTTAAATCGGATCGCATCACAAGAAAATTGATTAAGTTGAAATCGCATTCGGCTAAACTAAGATAATTTGCACATAATCATAAGAATGTTCTGCGCATGCGAAGGTAAGTGCGCATTATGCAATAATCATGAGCATTGCGCATGTCCGTTCGGGTGGGGCAGATGGAATGCCCTTTCCTCCTCAATGGGAAAATAATGACGTCGAATAGCCTTTCTGATTGGCGGATGCTTTACTAAGAAGCTATCAGATTTCGTTCAAGTAGCATAATATTGCGGGTGTATAATTTTTTAATGATTATAATCTGGTCAATAACCAGCGAGACAGAATTATAGGCATATTTTTTTTCTTTTATTCCATTTACGTCAGAGCTCTCATTTTTTTTTTTTAAAGAATCATCTTAACTTCTAACTCCACCCAACCCTCTCTCTATCACAATTCCCTTCATTCTAGCTTAACACATATAATTGCAGCAAGAAACAAAATAAAAAAATAAATGCATGGTCCACCGAACTAATATCTTAACTTTTACACTTTGATTTGTTACGTCTTTTTTTTACAACCATATACGACCATTTCGGGTATGGTGAAATTACGTCACAGATCGCAAAACCACATTACTTTTCTGTTTCTGTTTCTGTTTGTGGTAACTCCCGTAGGAACTCGGCAGGACAGCATTTTTCGCTGGTAAACGCCAAGCTGGTATATAACCAATTACCTTGGAAACATTTTACGTCTAGGTTAATCAGTCATAGTGGCTGACGTAATAGACGACAGATATCACTCTTGGGCCTTTTTATCAAAGTGGAGACAATGGCAGAGTTGGGATTCGAACTCACAACCTTGCGATTATGAGTCAAATGCTCTAACCACTGGACCACACGACCCGTGGTCACGTGGGTCTGATATCATTTCACCGAGGAAAAATTGTCCCCCTTTTCCTATCATAATAATATATTGTTATATTGTTGTCGAAAACATATTAAGGAATAGAAATCTACACACAAACATAATGTGTAAACGTCTCTCCCAATGTTTCATAGGTGCAGGCTATGTTACAGTGGAAAACAATCCGTCCCTCGGATAGGACGTTAAATGGAGACCCCTCGTAGAGGAGAGCCACCACCTTTGCACGTTAAGAACCCACTGCACTATTCGTATAAGAGTAGGGGGAAACCCCGGTGTAGTGGTCCACCTGCACTCCCCAATCAGTTATATAGGGAGGAGGGACCTGCGGGTCAAAGTGATTCATTCGCTTTTCGCATCCCAGGCATAGGTGACGCCAAAACAAATAATAATGATATTATTATTATTTATTCTTTTACAAGGACAAGTACCAATTATTTTTAAGTGAAGTTCAATATTACATATCTATAGCTATATCAGGCAAGTCTTTGTAGCTGAGTAGCAACCTTATCCCGCGCACAACATTAAACGAAGTCGTCACGACTCGTTTTTTTTTTCTTTTTTTCGAAAGCTTGAAAGCTCCCCTTTCATATTCGGATGTGTGTGGCTGCTGGATGTAGCGGCGACTTTGTTTCCACCGGCGGATACAGTATCCGCCGGCAGATATCGTTCATATTTGCAACCGCAACCATATCTGCCGGGTTTGAAGCGGTTTGATGTATGCATATATTGGGTTCAGTTTGAGAACGGGTATTCGTATGACACCCTTCGGAAGCGCATGCGCGACTCTGGCAATATCGGGGGGGGGGGGGGATTTACGGCTGCATTTTTATCCAGGGGTGGATCCATGCAGCTTTTGGCAAGGGGCGCGATGGAGGTGGGGGATTAAAGGCAAATGTGTTGATATTTCATGTATTTATATACCTGTAGATTTGTAACATTTGCCCCAAAGACCTATAAAAAGAGGACCTTTTTTTTTGCTTGTCAATTTTTTTTCGTGGACGAAATGTAATTAGAGGTATACTCCGGGATGAAGATATTTATATCTAAATAGAGTAAAATTTACAGAGGAAAATGCTGAAAAATTTCATCAAAATTGGATAACAAAAAACGAAGTTATTGAATTTTAAAGTTTATCAATAATTTGTGAAAACAGTTATATGCACGTTGTCATGAATATTCATTTTGTGGGCTGATGATGTCACATCCTCACTTTCCTTTTTTTATGTTATCACATGAAATCATAATTATTTCATTTTTTCATAAATATGTAAGTGAGTGATGTGTCTTCATTATGATGAAATAAGTTGCCGCAATAATTAACTAATGCACTTAATCAGTTTTCAATTGTTTTATTTCTTGGTAGAAAACTTTTGAATAAACCTATTATAATAAAATACAAAATAACAAGTGGTGATATCACATCATCAGCCCACCTAATAAATATTCATGAGGACATGCCTAGAACTGTTTCACTGGAATAATGCAAATCTTGTTTTATTTCTTGGTAGAACATTTTTAAATAAACCTATTATAATAAGATACAAAACAACAAGTGGTGATATAACATCATCAGCCCACCTAATAAATATTCATGAGGACATGCCTAGAACTGTTTCACCGGAATAATGCAAATCTTGTTTTATTTCTTGGTAGAACATTTTTGAATAAACCTATTATAATAAAATACAAAATAACAAGTGGTGATATAACATCATCAGCCCACCTAATAAATATTCATGAGGACATGCCTAGAACTGTTTCACCGGAATAATGCAAATCTTGTTTTATTTCTTGGTAGAACATTTTTTGAATAAACCTATTGTAATGAAATTAAAAAAAATAACAAGTGGGGATATGACATCATCAGCCCACCTAATGTACAGTGCGTCCCAGAATAAACGAAACCGAGATTTAGCGATCATTTATCATAACTTAATCATAAATAGAATAGACAAATGACCTACCAATTTAAAGCTTAGAATCTCCTCTTTCATCTGATATTACTTAGGTTATTTCTTATTCACGCATGAGTGAGCAAAAACAATTTGAAGAAAGGATACCAAAAACTCATTTGGCGGGGGTTATCTGGGTTTCAAAAAGAAAACCACATTTCTGAAAAGTTCAATATCTGCTCTTTAATTTGGTACCAAAATTACAAAAAATGGTCAAGAAATAAAAAAGTTCTGTTCATTTGAAATAAGGCTTGTATTTCCATAATTTCATGAGATAAACGTGATTTCACCGGTTTCCCACAGAAGCTTTCGCATGGTGAACAAAAGATTTAATGCATGGCTGATCGTCAACAAAACAGAGTGTCGAGAGAGTTTGAAAGCCATCCTGGAGAACCTCTTCATTTTATGAAATTATTGAAATTCAAGCCTTATTTCAAATGACCAGAACTTTGTTATTTCGTGACCATTTTCTGTAATTTAGGTATCAAATTAAAGAGGAGATATTGAACTTTTCAAAAATGTGGTTTTCTATTTGAAACCCAGATACCCCCCGCCAAATGAGTTTTTGATATCCTTTCTTCAAATTGCATTTGTTCACTCATGCGTGAATAAGAAATAATCTAAGTAATATCAGATGAAAGAGGAGATTCTAAGCTTTAAATTGGTAGGTCATTTGTCTATTTTATTTATGATTAAGTAATGATAAATGATCGCTAAATCTCGGTTTCGTTTTTTCTGGGACGCACTGTATAATCATGAGGACATGCCTATAGAACTGTTTCACCGGAATAATGCAAATCTTGTTTTATTTCTTGGTAGAACATTTTTTAATAAACCTATTATAATAAAATACAAAATAACAAGTGGTGATATAACATCATCAGCCCACCTAATAAATATTCATGAGGACATGCCTAGAACTGTTTCACCGGAATAATGAAAAATCTTGTTTTATTTCTTGGTAGAACCTTATTTGAATAAACCTATTATAATAAAATGACAAAATAACAAGTGGTGATATAACATCATCAGCCCACCTAATGAATATTCATGAGGACATGCCTAGAACTGCTTCACCGGAATAATGCAAATCTTCAAAATTCAATAATTTTGTTACTTGTTATCCGATTTTGACTGAATTTTCAGCATTTTGCTTTGTGAACTTTGCTGTATTTTTTGTTTTTAAATATAAATATCTTTAGCCTGAATTATCCCTCTAATTTTTGGTTGAAAACCTTTTTTTGGGAGGGGGGCTTGCTTGTCAAATTTTTCCTCGGGGAAAATGTGCTTCCCCTTTTGAGTGTAAACAAAGTAGTTAACAAAAACCTTGTAAGATAATAACAATGACTTGTCAACCGGATGAGAGGGTGGCCAAGCAAGAAAATGTCAATAATTATTTTTTATAGGGGGCTGGAAACGTGAACCTAAAGTACGGTAAAATATGGAGGGAAACGGCGTTTAGCCCCACGCCCCATATTTGGACTAAGAGTCACTGTAGGCCATGTTAAACCGACAACGACATTGGACTGCGGACTTTTCTATTACCATTACTAGTACTTTGCTCCCCTAGGAGATATACAATAACGATAGAATGACAAATCTGATTTTATGAATACACACCTCGGTTTTTTTGTATTCCCGTCACATTAATGTTTTAGCTCCTGGTTCAAAAGACTTTTGAAAGACACATTAGAGAACATTTTTTTTCAAAATCTTAATTCGCAGGCTTCTTTTTTTTCATAAAATTTATGACGAACTCTAAAATGGACAGAATAGCAGCAAACAATATTGCAACCATGACACTTTCAAACATAAAATATAATTAAATAATACTATGAATAATAACGATTGGATTTATATCGAGTCTTTTAAAGAGTATACAAAGTGCTATTTGCATGAACGGAGTGAAGATCTAAGATAATACAGGTGTGTTTTCCTATTCTTTTTGAAAAGGTCAAGTGAGGAAAATGTTTCGAGAGTTGAGGGAGTAATGGATAAAAAATGAAGCAATGGACAAAACAATCAGCATTAAATGATAGCAAAATTTAATGTCAAATATTGTCGATCTGATAGATCCGATCGTGAAACCATCATCATCTTGGTCACTCTTACCTATAAAGGGGCAGGTAAAAAGTTAACCATATTTTTTTTAGTCATTCATTGTAATTAATTGCATATTGCTTTCTAGCGACATCCACATATCGTCTGATAAAAAAGTGATTAGAATTCAACCTTGTTGAAAGCGACGGGTGTTATTATTATTACATAAAACTCAACTCTCTTTCTATCTACTACTGATTTATGACGTTCGTATTCCTGGTATCGGAATGATATTCAGCTCTTGGCATTGAGTACTGGGTTACATATAATGGTCCATATTCTGATAGCAGGTTTAACTTAGACTCAGGTTTAAAGTTGTGGTTTAAGTATGGAAAGCCAGAAGTATCAAAATTTTCACTAAGTTGTATGTTTCTTATGTTTACTGTGCTCTTTCATGATCAATCGATGGTGAAGACAATCATCTATTTATATTTCCTACACAATTATGAATGATTTGAGAGCCAAATGAGCTGAAATATGGTATCTCTACAGTTGGTGATTTATGTAACAATTGGCTAGCCATACTTAAACCACAACTTTAAACCTGAGATTATAAGGTAAACCTGCTATCAGAATACAGGCCAAGTGTTTACACCTATTAAGCGTCTATGGCGTAGACAATAGATTACATGTACCTTCGATACAGTAACTAACTGCAACAAGCATGACAAGTATTATTTTGAACATATTTTGATCAAATCTCTAATTTACAAGATGGTTTCATATGAATGGGTCAATAATTACTTGCTTTTCTAATACATGTAAAGCTTCTTACGACTTCGCCTCCGGGAATATTAAATTCACGGGATGGAAAATGCGTGTGGGGGGACAAAAAAGTCTCGAGGGGTTGCAACGAGATTCACAAACAAGAAATCTAATGATATATTCTGTGTAACCCAAAATTTAATAATAGTTTCTTAATGTCATTGTTGGGGAATTTTGTAAAAAAAAGCCTAGATATAATACCAACACCTGCGCACAAATTTGGTGGGTAAATAAGAAAAAATAACAATTCAACTCTCAGTTTAATCATTCAAAGATTTTGATTTTAGCTCAAAAGAGTAATGGCTGTACAAAATATGAATGAAAATTGCCATGATTATATCCAATTATTCATATATTGATTGTTGATTAATTTACTTTTATATATTTCGCAACAAACAAGCTTTCCATTTTATAAAAGTGATTTTTCATTAAAATGGTGTTCTAACAATAGGACTGCATCATAGATAAGTATTCGATCAGGCTCCATGCGCGTTGACGTAATTTTGATTTTTTTCTCAAGACAGTCATAGCTGTACAAAACACGAGAGAAAATTTCGATGATTATATCCAATTATTCATTGTTGATTTACTTTTTTTGTATTTCGTAACAAACAAGCTATCCATTTTATAAAAGTGATTTTTCATAACAATGGTGTTCTAACAATAGGATTACATCATAGACAAATATTCGATTAAGTCCAATATGCGCAATGTTCTATGATGATCCAAAAATTATTTTCAATCCGTTATGTTTGTGCGCATATTTTACGCCATGCGCGTTAACATCACAATACGTGAACAGGTGAGTAACCAGCTCCTACTGGTATCAGCTGATTTTTCCAAGCATTTGCACTATAACAGCAAATCTTGATGTGTTATTTTACGAAGCTGGTGGGTGTTTCATAAAGCTGTTCGTAAAGTTACGAACGACTTTACACACGACTGGAACATGTTCTTAGGTCATACCTCACCAGTCGTGCGTAAAGTAATTCGTATCTTACGAACATCTTTAGGTACTGTTATCTGTAAATAATACATGGACCAACTTTTATAACGCCTCTACCTCTTAGGAATACTTTACTCTGCAGTGCTGCAAAGTATGACGAATATGACCTCGAGTTTGACCAAATGACCCGGGATAGTGGTCTAGAATTTGCCTTTGGCGCGTTTTCGTCTTTTTAAAAGCACAACTCCAATTTTTTTAACGTTCACACCTCCTTAATATACCTTTCTCTACAACCATGCAAAATTCGGTGAGAATAACATGGGATTAAAATAAAGTGCAGCATTTATTGTACATCTTAAATTTGTTATATAAATTTAAATTTTTGAGATATGTTTTCGTCACCTTTCACACCTTATTGTTAAAATTGAATGTGCAACTACTCTTTAAAGTGCAAAAGAACAGCAGTATGAATGAATTTTGTATAATTATGACCTATAATGTAACATTTGGTTAAAATTAGATGGATTTCGACTGATGAATAAAGGTTTACACTCAACATTGTGATCTCGTTGGGTTTAAAAACGCAAAATCATTTTAATGCGTATTTCTTGAGACCTTGCAACTGGGTGAACTGCAAAGCTCAATAGGAACAAAAAAAAATCAAGCACATGAACCCATGTTAATGTTGGCATATTTGGAATAATTAGGTGCTAAAGTAACTCTGTGCATTTTGCCTGTGGAACGTCTTTAAGATACACAATGATTTTCAGGTGTGCAATCGCCCTATAATTCGCACGTTTGACTTGAGTTATTCTTCCCTCAGACTTATGACCATCTCGCGAACTTACTAACTCCGTAAGAGCCATCTATTAAGAACGTAAGGCTTTTTTTACGATCATTGTAAAACTTTTGAAACGCTTCTAGAATTGTCTCTCAACCCCATAAAATCGTTATAAAAGCATAGTAAGAACTATGCTTTTATGACGTTCGTAAGACTGCCTTACGAAAAAAAGGGTTTGTTCTGTGTTGAATACATCTTGGGCAAGGCCATCGAATCAAGTGCAAACTTACAAACGGTCTACGAACTGTCTGCGAATGCTACTTTCGTATGGCCTTAATCATGTTAATAGATCGGCCTAAAAATCGTTCGTAAGGCACTCGCAACAGTTTTTAATGGCATTTGTGACCGAGCCATAAGCTTACAAAACTTTTTAATCATTATATTAATTTCTGTCAACCAAATAAGATGACATTTTATTGTTTTCCCCTAAATTTGAATTAAACCACATGTGATTCTAAGTCCACTCTCAGAGATAAGTGAAAAAAAATGAAACAAGAATGCAAAAGATATTCTTTTGAGCGCAGCCATCCCCTTCCTGGTCGTCGCATCCTTAAAAAATATCGATCTATTTTACGTTAACTATTCAAATGCTCATCTTTGCATAAACTGTACATTATATTTGGCATCAAAGTGAAGAAGAAAAGCTGAATGGTATGATGGTTACTTAAAAGAAAGACTACAAATAGTTGGACTCCTTTAAAAACAATTACTGTGTAGTAAACAGGATTTTATCAAAACAAAATAAAGAGCGTATTACTTTGTATGATATTTATTTTCATATTTTGAACTTAGAGAATTAGATTTAAAGTAGTTGAGGTATAAATTTGCCAGTTAATGGCTCTGCCATTTGCAAAGTTGAGCGTAAGTAAATTCTTGACTCCCCCTTCTCACCCCTGTTGCATAGATGATAAATTTACGACGCTATAACTACTAACATTGAACTAATATTTCACACAAGATTAATATAGGATAAACTAATAAATAATAAAAGCGACATTCATGACCTGCACATGAGAACAGATTTAACCGTAATATAAAGTAAACACTAAAAATGTTTTACACTTTTATCACAAAATCTGTTTCAACCTCGTCATCTGATAGTGAGAATTCTGCGTTTCATTCTCCGAATCATTCTCCGGATCGAAGTCTTCGCCATCGTCACCGTCCTCGTCAGATAACAACGAGTCCAAAGAATTCGCTTCGATAACCTCGTAGGAATCTTCAAGGGAACCCTCGTAGCTTTGAGTCGTTCCCTCTGCTTCAGTTTCATACACAGATGTGGTAGGTGATTCGCTATGGTTGTCGGATGACGAAGTCGTCTCTGCGTTGGTCCTATTGGCGAGCTCTTTCTCAACGGGTATGCTCTCGTAAAGAGGGTTCTTTGATAACCTTTCCCTTACCTCTTGGATAATGGACGATTGTATTACATTGACCTTGTCATATCCACCATATCTAAGTGATGCAGAAGGGCCTGTGAAATCTTCAAGATCTGCATAGAGGGGTGAAGATGATGGTAGCGATCGCGACTTGGTAAACGGTACGTCAGGTTTTGTTTGAATCCCCGATTCCCTACCAGGAACGCTTGGTGATTCTTCCATTTTGGAGGTATCGTCGTATCCGCTATGTGACAATCCTGTGACCTCGGAGTAGGCTGGCACTTTAGAGAAATTATCAGTGTCCACTCGTTCTTTAGACATAGACATCCACTTCCTGGTCTTGGAAACGGAAGACTTTCCGACTTTTTGAGATACGTATCTCCTCCCTTTCTTGTTTGGTTTCGCATACTGAGGAAACAACCCCAAGCCTGTGATCGTCGTATCCAGAGAAGATTTAGATCCATCTGGCACTGCATATAGTGACCCCGGCTCTGATGCTTTTCGATGAAGCGGGTCCCGATATCCTTCTTTAAAATCAATTCCTACAAAGGCACCTGTTCCTTGAGATGCCCATTTTCGAATTTTCGGCTTGTCAGGTTTGGCATAGACCACAGAAATATCGGCATCGTTATCACTTTCACACGGAGTCACGCCCTGCGACGCCCACTTCCTAAGATTCATCTCAAGTGGTTTAGCGTAAACGACAAATGGCTCAGACTGCTTTCTATCTCGAAAACCAATATTGGTTATGCTATCTTCGAGTCCATGGTAATGGATCATTGAATCAGGTAAAGACGAACGTCTTGTGGGAGTCTCGGACGACGTTGTAAGCGGTGGTGATCGTAAAGTTACCTCTGGGATATCCGGCGTAGAGGGTGCTGATACAGCATATGCGGAGACGTCATCAGTAGTGTTCTTGACTTCCTGTTCATCTGATTCATCCAATACCAACGTGGTTTCCACCAGCTCAACTGACGGTTCAGAGGTATAGTTTGCTTGGAGAAGAGCCACCTTTCTTCGCCTGCGACGGGCACTCACCCCAACCACGGCGATGATACAGAAGATCATCGTCCCCATGGATGCAACAATAATGATTATCGTGTACAAGGTCCGGGCTTTCATCGAAGAGGCGAAAGTCGGGGTTACGGTATTCGCGTCAGTAGAGTTAGTCAGAGATGTACTAGTGGTGTCGGTTGTAGTCTGAAGGGCAGGTAGAATACGAAGAACAGACTCAACTTTAATCATAGTACCAGGTAAATCAGATGCGATGCATACTAAAACAGTATTGTTCTCTTGAGGAACGGGGGTAAATTGAACGTTCAGGGAATCCATGAAAGATGATCTACCTAGATTCTTTCCATCTTTCGTGATCAAGAGGTCTATGGGATTGCGTCCATGACCGTCGATACTGCAAGAGAAATTTGCAACATTTCCTTCGTAGACATCATTGATAAGAGGGTCCATACGAATGCGTGCTATCCGATCGGAAATGACGTCACATGTGGAGTTGATGGAAACTGTAGAATTAGCCAGGACAAGACCGCAGGCAAAGCCATAAATGTCCTGTTGCGGAGACACAATTCTGCTAATAATGCGATTCGCAAGGGTAATGTTATGTCCGAATGGTGCACCATTCCAAAACAGAGAAGGTCGTGTGTTTGGACCCCCGTCAATCCACGAGCAAACGATGTCGACTTCGCTAACCTGGCCAGGAAGCATTGGTATCTGGGCAACCGTGCATACTGGGGGTGACAAGATCATCTCTGGAGGTCGATGTGACACCCGAACATTAACATAGGCAGAGTTTCCTAATCTTTTATAGATATTCATTGAATTTAGGTAGCCGCATTCATACCACCCTGTATTTTCGATTTCTGCATGGATGATTTGCAAGTTGAACGAACGGACACCTTCGTCGACCAGAACGTTATAATTTTGCGGCAGTCCTTCGTTGTTGTAGACATGACCCCCTTCGCTTATAAAGATGTTCTTGCTTGCGTGATACCATAGAATCGTGTTCACACTTTGATCTGTGACGTCACAAATCAGGGTTATCAACTCACCAATACCAACGGTCGCATTTGTTGGTCCTTGTTCTATACGAATGGCTGCTGTTGCTTGCAGATGAGAGAAGATAAAGACAGAAAGAATTAAAAGAATGACTTGTGTGTACTTTAAACAAGCCATCGCTGATGAGATGCAGTCCAGGTTTTCTAATAGCTTCTATGTTCGGCTGATTAAGCAACCAAATTAGACAAAATGATTCATTCTCTAATTGTGTATGCAAATGGTGTTGATCTGCGATTGAACTCGGAATAATACCAATTACACTTGTTTCTGCACTTGCTCTGCAATTGCCGTAGGTGCGAATAGTACATCACTGAACTTGTATTGATACCAGTAGCATCCGCTTAGTTTTAGATTGACTCAATTCACACAATAGGACTTCATGTGCACTTCCTGTCATGGTCAATCAACGTAAGTTCTTTCTATAACGTATAATGAATCATTAAATAAGCGACAATTGATTCATTAAAATTTTCTCTTGAAGTGATTAACACGATGAAACTGTATAACTATAAACTTACTGAATAATCCTCTCTCCAAATCGAAATTTCAGAGTTTTAATTTTGGTAGTAAGCGTTTAATGCTTCAAAAATATATGAAGAGACGAGATTTGTCCTCCAATTATGGTCGACAATCATGTTAAACAATATTGACACGACCGCTGAACACAATTATATTTCGTATAATGGTAGAAAGCCTCTTGACAATAAGTAGGACAGCTTCAGTTGAAATGTCTAAATATCGTTTTCAGCTCACATTTCGCCGTTATCCGCAAATAAAGAGATGGGTGTCAAGGTAAGGTCCAAAATTATATTCAGATGAAAACTCTCGACTGATATACCGTTTAGAAAAGTAAAGGTGTTGCAAAGAGCTTTCTAGGAACTGATTTTCTTTCCAACGTACATAAACGCATATTTCGTTCTCAGCGGGAATAGTTGCCGTTGGTTTAGATAACACGAACTTTTTTGCAAACGCGGAAATTAATCATTTAAAAGTTTCACATCAAAACTTCTTTTATCGCGAGATCTCGTGTCTGGGGTGTATTGCGACTTGCGTGGGGCCGTTTACTTCGCCAAATGGCACTCCGTTTGAATGTTGAACTTGGTAATACATCATGTGGTTTTCATTAACGGAGACAAGAGGTTGACGCAAGATTTCCTCCATATCTTTAGATTAAATTTCACCCCCTTCCCCCCCCCCCCTCCTCGCTCACCAAACAAGAAAAGTACTGTCCAGATAAAGAGACCGTTGAAATGATATCCAGTTACAAAAGAAAGCATATCCAAACGAACATAAAGCTAATGATTTTATGGCAAAATAAAATGGATAAAAATAGATGTTATGGTAATTCCATGTTAATGTAACCCCTACCCCCAATCTTGCCTGTTCCCCAACGCGCTCCTGGCAACCCTCTGAAGTGCAGGCGATCACGTGTAAGTCTACTTCATATTGAAGGGGTTGGGATGATTTCAATTGATACATTAAGAATGCACTGCGGCATCGTGACGACGAGTCCCCGGTAATAACAAAAAAACAGAGAAAGAGATGGAGAGAAATATACAAAAAGAAAGAGGGAGCAAAGAGAAAGACACAGAGAGCGAGGGTGTGTATGTGTGTGGGAGAGAGAGATAGAAGGAAAAGGAAAATTATCTGATTGAAGAGGGAGAAAGGGAAAGAGAACATGGAGACAGAGGGGGGGGGGGCAGGATAAAGAGGTAGACACAGAGAGAAGACGTTCTGAACAGTAAAGCGGTCAACATAAGAGAGAAATGTTGCAAATATAGTCAGGGAGGAAATGCGGAAATGAGGCATTCATGTAGGAATTTCCTCGGGCATGGCACCGCAAGCCACGAGTACAACTTTTGGCTTTATTCATCGATATTTGGCCACGATTTCTTTATTTGTAGTTCATATAGAGAAACCGAAGCTATATGTCTTACGGAAATTATATGTGGGTCAATGCTCTGCAATGTCGTATGTAATCTCAAAAGACGAAGAGATATTATCTTTCTTGGCAATACCTTCTTTCTCCCATTCTAAGGCTACAGTCACACCAACGAAACCGACTCCAGACCGTTCAAATCATTTGTCGGTTTGGGGTCGGTTACATTGATGTGACTACACTATTACTCAAGCTTGTAACTTCACGCTCCTTATCCCCAAGTGCATGCCCAGGCTACATGCCAGTTGTGTAGGTTTAATATTCCACTAAAAAAATGATGTTATCAGTGCTCGTGACCCCAAATCAGTCTTGGAGATCTTAATGGACGAGCTTGAAGTAAAAAAGGAAAAAAAGATGAAATTAAAAGTTGAGATGTTGAAAGCTAAACTGATATCGCTATCGTCATCTTTATCTTTATAATTCCTTTACGTCTTTTAAAAGACACACAGAGCTAAAATCAATCATAAACATTTTTAGAACAACCTTGAGAACAACCCGACAGTACAGATGCCGGTCAGATCGTCAATGAATTGAACTTTTGTTTATAACATGTTTTAATAATATTTCCGTTTTTCACCAGAAATGTGTCAGCTCTGGCGTAGAATACAATTACTGGTCATTCTTGCGTAGTTATAAATAAAGTGATACATACATGAAATTATAGATATACAAAATAATTGTTGTTTATGACGATCAGTACATTCATTAGCTCTACGTTATCTGATCCTTTGCTTGTGAGTTATGGAGTACCACAAGGCTCAATATTGGGCCCTATTTTATTTACTATACATATAGATGACATAGTTAAACAAGTTAAGCACTGTTAAATCCATCTATACGCTGATGATTCTGTTTTGTATTTTTCTGATAATGACGTAAAATTCATTGAAAGCAATTTAAATGCTGATCTAAAACGTATACACGAATGGATGTTTTAGGTAAATTAAGTCTTAATATCGACAAAACTGAAAGTATGTTATTTGGGTCACGTCATAATAATAATAATAATAATAATACTCAATATTTATAACGCACTTTTCCCAAATGGCCCAAAGCGCTCACAATTTCAATTAACATATAAAAGATACAAACAAAAATCAGAATTACATATTAAATGAAGGCAATTGCCTAGAACGAGAGAGTTTTAAGTGACTTCTTAAAAGACTTGATTGTTGGGGATTGTCTTATTGCAAGAGGGAGCTTGTTCCATTCCATAGAGGATGCAACAGTGAATGTTCTATCTCCAGTCTGTTTTCTTTTTGTTGGATATGTCATAATGTTGTCTGTGCACAAGTCTCTTAATGTCAGAATTTCAGGAAAATGTATTCAGTCTAAAGAATTTGTGAAATATTTGGGTTTTTTTATTGATCCAGAGTTAAAATGGAATTGCCACATTGATAAACTTTGTGGTCGGCTTCGTTCATTGTTAAATGAGGATAGTCTGACATTAATTTACCGTTCAGTAATTTTGCCGTTGTTCGATTATACTGATGTAGTCTTTGATTCATCAAATTTGAAATGTACCCAACAATTGCAAAAAATACAAAAATAGAGCTTGCAGAATAATACTCAATATTAATCCGTATAAATATATATCTAACCATACTGTTCATCAGCTATTAAACTGGGAGTCATTAAAATCAAGGCGTATAAAGCAGACTCTTTCAATGGTTTATAAGAGTCTGAATGGTCTTAGTGCGCCTTACTTGAATAATATATTTCAGTTTTCAACTCATAAAATGTATAATATTCTCTCCGTTCTGATAAAAGCCTTTCTCTCCCTAAACCACGGACGTGATGCTAAATGTTCTGTTTCTTATAGTTCATTTAATAACGTAGTTAAAAACCACGTCTTATATTGGGTCTGACTATACATTTTTCTCTGTTGCTCAATTGCTATGCATTGAAATGTAGGGTTTGTTAACGTAGGGGTGGAGGGCTTGATGTTATGACCGATTAGTTTTATTTCTCATTGTTTTTGTATGTTATTTTTATATTGTGTATAATTAATTTTTTGTGTATTTTTCTTTTATGCTATATGAGGACCCCTCGGTAGACCAGCAGCACCATGATTGATGCTGCTGAGTAGGGCCATCCTCCCGTTTTCCATCTATCAATTCACATGTATCATTTTATATGTATTGTTATCTGTTTTTTTAACGGAAATAAATTTAATTCGATTCAATCGAATTCTTTGAATTATATCTACTTCAGACAAGTGTACGTTAATGCCCATTTCATCTCGGGCTGCCGCCCGATCTTCATTAACCAAGTAATAACATGAAATTGTAAAGAAATTAATGAATCATTCTACTTCTGGTAAATTCGTAGGAGGATTATTTATAAGTCTCAAGAAATTTGGGGTATAGATGTCGGTGATTGTTGTGATAATTCAGATTATAGTGTGTCATATTTCATTTTTATTATCTGGTCACGTCTGATGCGGAAGACTATGGACAGGAGCTGCAAAGCGGTTACTTCGCATCCACCGTGTATAGTCTTCCGCATCAGACGTTTTGTAGACGTTCCGAGTAACAGCATCAGACTCGCAAAGGCAAAGACAAAAGCTGAAGCCTCCCCCTAGATATTTTTTTTTCAAATTTGCCTACAAGTTTCTTTTATTTCACTAACAACGACACAGGGAATCGATGACTGTTGGAGTGCCTTACTGAGATTTCTTAAGTCGGATCTTAATTTAAAAGCATTTACATTTTTTTTAATGTGTCAAATTGTCAGCATTTGTGTTGCTGCAAGTTTAAACGCCGTCATTGCCAAAATGTCACTTGACTATCCTCGCCAATCCCACGAAGGAAACCGACTCCAAACCGACAGATAGTATATCGATGGAAATAACGGAATACCTTTGGCTGGTCTGATATCGGTTGTGCCTGTATGTCTGTGTCATAACTTATGCTTCCTTTTCTCGAATGTGAGGAAGTAATATATAAGCTATATGAATGCACAATCTTGCCAGAAGAAATGACGAGCTATCGATTCGACCCATCAAAGGGATAAGTATTAAAGTACATACGGAAGTTGTTAACGTGACGCACCACCAGGTAGGGGCGGTCGAGGATGTCCAGGCGCCGATCCAGGGGGGGGGGGTTGAGGGTGCACGTAGCCTGTAAAACTGTGACAAAAAATGAAAAGAGGGAGAGAAAGAAGAGACCCCCTTCAGAATTCCCGCCTGATGTCACAGATGTGGGAGTTCCTTCGAATTATCTTAAAAGCAAAGCCAAGTAAGTCTAAGACGCGAATGTCCCCATAGTGGCAAAACGGAGGTGCACTTCTCAAAAAAGGGGAAATTAAGACGGTAGCAATGTTAAGCAGAAGAGGGGAGATATGCCTACTGCCCCCTGCCCTGCATTCTAGATCAGTGTCTACTCTACACCCCGGGAAGTGGTTTCACCAAATAGTAGCTATAGGCCTATTCGGAAGTGAACCTTATATCAGGTGTTGTGATTTGTGTCACATCGGGCATGCTTGTTGCTTATCTGATGTACTAAGAATGGAATCCTAAAATAGCTTCCACCATCTACATAGTGGCATGAGGAGGGGGGGGGGGGGGGTGTGGAGCAGACACCCCCCCAAAAAAAAAAACATAACCATAATCATTGTATTATGGCATGGGTTTATTCCACATTGTTGGAATGCAAGCAAATTAGCGCTGTTTACAATATTTTGTTACAAAAACATTTATACAAGGGAATAATACTTGTCCCGTTTGAAACGTTAATCAATCAGCTCTGTCGGTTTTGCCACCTTGCAAATATTCAAGATAGCTTACACTGGTCTATATCGATAATTCGCATTTTATATGTCTATTTTTTTTTCAAAGTAGCGAAACAAAATGAGGAAAAGGAGTAAAAACGGGCGGGGCCCGGGGGAGAAAAGTCCTGAAACTATTATTCGGTGATCAATTACTTTTATTGACCTCATCATCGTTGCATCTGCTTGACTCACAGCACAATTACCAATGAAAATAATCATTTGTCTCAGGAAATGCTCTCCTGGTTTATATTCAACTCCCCCGTTATTTGATTGAAGAAGAAAAAAAATACCATATGAAAATACCCTGGAGCCGCGCCTGCCGTCTAACAGGACTGCACGGTCTAGCACTTGCGTAGAATTCAGACAATCATGTTTTAATTCAAATGGTATAATTATTCCAATTCCTTCCAATCATTATTCTAGCTAATATTATTAGAAATACAGTATTTTGGGAATGTTTTAAGAATTATATTATACAGGGGTGATAGTAATAGCCATATAAAAACGTCTATATATATATATATATTTAATTTCAATCCTTTCTCGTATTAGGGAAATTTAACCTATCATCGTTTCATAAAAGCACACAGCTGAAAATTAAAACGAACCCCTAAGCACTTACTAAAATATTGCGCCCAACAACCCCCACCCCCTTCTTCAAACTACACCCCCCCCACCATCTAGAGTACCCTTATACTCTATCCCTCTCTAGTAAACTACGCCCTCAGATGTCTCATGTGTGTGTGTCTGTGTTTTAGGTTGGCTACGGGACAGAAAATCGAGACCCAAGTCACGTTCTTAATTCTAGTGCCAAAAAATAATGAATTTACCGATTTTCATGTATGTTGGTGTACTCTGTTGTAGATTGAGCGACGACAAAAATCTTGATCTTTTTAACGTAATTGCATTACTATCATGAGCGTCTATTTGGGATTGCTCCAACATCAGTCGACATCATTTAGGGAGTAGAATTATAAGAATTCCTCAGTGATAACTGTCGAAAATGACAACTTTTCATCGTGGGCGGTGCAAGGGTATCTTGATATTCTTTTTTCTACCTTACCATCTTCTTTTGTGGGGCGGGGGGAAGGGGGCTCTCTATTTTTTTCCCCCAAAACGGATTGCAGTCGACCCCCTGTCCACACATGTAACCAAACAGCTAAAAACTATTTTGGATCTGCACTTTGCTGCTACTTTTAAGATTGATTTTTATACACTCTATAATTCAAGGGATTAGAAATCACAAACGGGTTCCAGTCGACCCCCTGTCCACACATGTAACCAAACAGCTAAAACTATTTTGGATCTGCACTTTGCTGCTACTTTTAAGATTTTTATACACTCTATTATTCAAGGGATTAGAAACTAGTTTCATGACGTATATACACATTGTCGATTTAAACACGCACACACAAGGTAAATTTTAAATAGTTCTGACACACTCGAGGCATGTTCAAGGGCATTTGGACTGTAATTGCTCTCAAGCTCGATTAAAATAAAAAATAAGAGAGTGACGTCTATTCTTGTTATTTCATAAACTAACCTCACTAATCACTTTTGAATCCATATCACCATCTTTAATCTTCAACACCAATGCTACCTGTATCACCGATAGAAGAAAGCACTAATTGACAGTATGCCTAAAATGATTCTAGTTACTGCTTTCTCCAGTGGAAGGGAGGGGGATATAAAACATGCGTCCTCTAAATTTGAAGAAAAAAAGAAAAAATGATGACAGACAAGAGCTATTGAATAAAATCATCACAACTATTTATTAGCTTTTGTTATCAAAATATTTTCCTGCCAACAACGACTCTCATTTCCCAGAAGTACCCATTAAGCTTTGTTTTAGAGAGTGCCTTTCTCAGTTACTGTTGTTTAATCAATAACTTATTTTACTTTGTAGTTTAGTCTTTCATTCCTAAATCTCTTTGCTCTAGTAACGGATTCTCAACGATTCTCCAGTGATCAGTCATTATGATCCTTCATACAGTGAGATCAGCAGGCCTCTGTCTACATTCCTCTTGGGTACAGCTTCTTCATCCTCCTATGTAGCTCCTCCAGAGATGGATTAAGAAGATATTCTCTTGCAATCAAGCGGTCAATCTTCTCAAGTGTTGGGTTGCTAGGCCTTTCGGGGCTTTCATGGAATAATTCGGATTTCCTGAAACAATTGAGGCACTTTAGACTGTCCTTCTCTGTTTGCTTCTAAGTCTACACTCCAACTGGGGTACAGCTTCTTCATTCTTCTATCTAGCACATCCAGAGATGGATTAAGAATAGATTCTCCTGCGATCAAGCGATCGATCTCTTCAAGGGTTGGGTTGCTAGGCCATTCAGGACTTTCACAGAATGATTCGGATTTCCTGGAACAACTGAGGCAGTTTAGACTGTCCTTCTCAGTTGCTTCTAAGTCTACACTCCAACTGGGATACAGCTTCTTCATCCTTCTATCTAGCTCCTCCAGAGATGGATTAAGAAGAGATTCTCCTGCGATCAAGCGATCGATCTCCTCAAGGGTTGGGTTGCTAGGCCATTCAGGACTTTCACAAAATGATTCGGATTTCCTGAAACAACTAAGGCAGTTTAGACTGTCCTCAGTTGCTTTTAAGTCTACACTCCAACTGGGGTACAGCTTCCTCATCCTTCTATCTAGCTCCTCCAGAGATGGATTAAGAAGAGATTCTCCTGTGATCAAGCGATCGATCTCAAGGGTTGGGTTGCTAGGCCATTCAGGACTTTCACAAAATGATTCGGATTTCCTGAAACAACTGAGGCAGTTTAGACTGTCCTTCTCAGCTGCTTCTAAGTCTACACTCCAACTGGGGTACAGCTTCTTCATCCTTCTATCTAGCTCCTCCAGAGATGGATTAAGAAGAGATTCTCCTGCGATCAAGCGATCAATCTCCTCAAGGGTTGGGTTGCTAGGCCATTCAGGACTTTCACAGAATGAATCGGATTTCCTGGAACAACTGAGGCAGTTTAGACTGTCCTCAGTTCCTTCTAAGTCTACACTCCAACTGGGATACAGCTTCTTCATCCTTCTATCTAGCTCCTCCAGAGATGGATTAAGAAGAGATTCTCCTGCGATCAAGCGATCGATCTCCTCAAGGGTTGGGTTGCTAGGCCATTCAGGACTTTCACAAAATGATTCGGATTTCCTGAAACAACTAAGGCAGTTTAGACTGTCCTCAGTTGCTTTTAAGTCTACACTCCAACTGGGGTACAGCTTCCTCATCCTTCTATCTAGCTCCTCCAGAGATGGATTAAGAAGAGATTCTCCTGTGATCAAGCGATCGATCTCAAGGGTTGGGTTGCTAGGCCATTCAGGACTTTCACAAAATGATTCGGATTTCCTGAAACAACTGAGGCAGTTTAGACTGTCCTTCTCAGCTGCTTCTAAGTCTACACTCCAACTGGGGTACAGCTTCTTCATCCTTCTATCTAGCTCCTCCAGAGATGGATTAAGAAGAGATTCTCCTGCGATCAAGCGATCAATCTCCTCAAGGGTTGGGTTGCTAGGCCATTCAGGACTTTCACAGAATGAATCGGATTTCCTGGAACAACTGAGGCAGTTTAGACTGTCCTTCTCAGTTCCTTCTAAGTCTACACTCCAACTGGGATACAGCTTCTTCATCCTTCTATCTAGCTCCTCCAGAGATGGATTAAGAAGAGATTCTCCTGCGATCAAGCGATCGATTTCCTCAAGGGTTGGGTTGCTAGGCCATTCAGGACTTTCACAAAATGATTCGGATTTCCTGAAACAACTAAGGCAGTTTAGACTGTCCTCAGTTGCTTTTAAGTCTACACTCCAACTGGGGTACAGCTTCTTCATCCTTCTATCTAGCTCCTCCAGAGATGGATTAAGAAGAGATTCTCCTGCGATCAAGCGATCGATCTCCTCAAGGGTTGGGTTGCTAGGCCATTCAGGACTTTCACAAAATGATTCGGATTTCCTGAAACAACTGAGGCAGTTAAGACTGTCCTTCTTAGTTGCTTCTAAGTCTACACTCCAACTGGGGTACAGCTTCTTCATCCTTCTATCTAGCTCCTCCAGAGATGGATTAAGAAGTGATTCTCCTGCGATCAAACGATCAATCTCATCAAGGGTTGGGTTGCAAGGCCATTCAGGGCCTTCCGATAGTGATTCTGATTTCATTCCATGGCAACGCGACTTTCTGAAAAATGCCAAACAGCTTCCAAACAATGATCGAGATCGCTTGCTCTGTTCCTCATCGTCTTCCCAGTAATCCGGAATAATCATATCCGGGTACAACTTCATCATCCTGAGGTCTAGTTCAACGTCTTCCCAAGATGTCTTCAAGTCTGCTGAATGATTTGGTTGATGTGATTTCCGGAAACACTTGAAGATACCCTTTGCACGTTTCATCATTGAGCGGAGAGTGGCCCATGCCTTCCCCTTATGGACGCCACGAGAATTGAACTGCTCAATGCTGCGGTCGACGATCTCCTGGAAGTACTCTTCATTCAGAACGTCTAAATCTGTCACAGAACACGAAAGCGCAGGAACGACTTTTCTTTCTGCTCTCATCTTTAGAATTAGTTAAAAACAGCTAAACATAACTGAATATGAAAGTTCAATATTGCTGAAAAATCAGAAAAAGCTTGCTTCGAGAGGACTCGGGACACAAACTGAGATTTGTAAACAAACGCGCAAAAGAAAACTTTGACCGGCCGGTGACGTAAACAATGACCGCGCATAACACTAGACGCATGCGCTTAGAGTAATCAGCCATCATACCCGTTGCAGAATGTGGAGAAACAAGGAAAAATTTTTGAGAATGTATTGAAAGTGATCCAAAGAGAAGAATTTATGGAAGCAAGCATAAGGAAATATATTTAAATATATCAGTTATGGAAATCTGAACTCTTTTTGTTTTTAGGTTAAGTCTAAAAATATTCATTCAAATCAACTGGACATATTGGGACAAATTATAATATTTTGTCATCCCTAGTCGATGTTACAGCATGATGACGTAAACAAAGATAGCGCATAGTGTGATCATGCACATTGACAATGAGAAACGTACCCAAGGCCCAGGCGGAGCCGCGAAGTGGGTGGTTGGAGGTCATGAATACCTCTTGAAGTAATCCAAATTTGTCCACCTTTTTAAAGTGTAGACTGGAGGGTACCGCTCAAGATGACCCTCTGTATGGGTGACCTTTTGAGGGGCTTTAAAAGTCGTAGGTGTGGGGTCAGTGGCGTAACTACAGGGGGGCACGTGTTCCTCCCCCCCCCCAAAAAAAAAAAAAAAATATATATATATAAATATATATAGGATTTATATATGCATGTAAGAGGGTAAAGCTACCTTTCCCTTTCATAACCATTATCCAATGGGAGAAAACAAAACCATCCTCATCGAAAGCTATACCCCCCCCACCACCAAAAAAAAGGCTTGTGAATTATAGGATGCAAAATAATTAGTAAATCTGTTCTTATTCAAAACTCTGGTTGATGATGACAGATATATTTTACAAATATTTTTTATGGTTTTCATGCCCTTACGTAAATCTGTTGTTCAATTTACAATATCAATAGACTACATTTATCAAAACCACACGTTTTACTCATTCTTTGTTTTCATAGAAGTTGGATCCTAATTTTGAAAACTTATAGGGCCACAGGAGATCCAATCCCACATCACATTATAATAAGTTATCAAAAGTTACTAGAATTATTGCATCTGATTGGCTCTGGAAAAAAAACAGTCAGTGAAAATCAAATGCTATTTGCTTCACGAAACATATCTATGCTTGGCAGGGGTGGTTCCAGGATTTTCCAAGGGGGCGGGAGTTAGTACAGGAAACAAGTGAAATGCCTCTGGCCGTCTCATCTGCATCACGCGATTCAACATAGCAGTAGTGCTGACTTTGAAAACTACTATAACTCACACAAGATGTTCAGTGATACTTGGTTACTCTTATTTCCACGTTTTATGAATTAGACCAATACACTTACAGAGATAGGATGGTAATTCAACAAATACCCCCAATGCGGCCAAAGTTCATTGATCTCACATGACCTTTGACCTTGATCATGTGACCTGAAACTTGCACAGGATATTCAGTGATACTTGATTACTCTTATGTCCAAGTTTCAAAAGTCACATCAATAAACTTGCAAAGTTATGATGGTAATTCAACAGATACCCCCATTATGGCCAAAGTTCATTGACCTTTGACCCTGGTCATGTGACCTAAAATGCGCACAGGATGTTCAGTGATACTTGATTACTCTTATGTCCAAGTTTTATGAACTAGACCAACATACTTTCAAAGTTATGATGGTAATTCAACAAATACCACCATTTCGGCCAAAGTTCATTGACCCTAAATGACCTTTGACCTTGATCATGTGACCTGAAACTTGCACAGGATGTTCAGTGATACTTGATTACTATTATGTCCAAGTTTCATGAATGAGATCCAAAAACTTTTAAAGTTTTGATTGTAATTCAACAGATACCCCCAAATCGGCCAAAGTTCATTGACCCTAAATGACCTTTGACCTTGGTCATGTGACATGAAACTCTAATAGGATCTTCAGTAATACTTGATTAACCTTATGGCCAAGTTTCATGAACTAGGCCCATATACTTTCTAAGTTATGATGTCATTTCAAAAACTTAACCTCAGGTTAAGATGTTGACGCCGCCGCCGTCGGAAAAGCGGCGCCTATAGTCTCACTCTGCTATGCAGGTGAGACAAAAAATTGACAAGCAAAAAAATGAAGTTTTCACTACAAAATGGAAGTCAATTTGTTCCAGGAAATTTTGGAGAAAAAAAATTAAAAAGCAAAAAAAATGAGCCTTGAATATGCATGACATATCCCCCCCCCAAAAAAAAAATATATATATATACATTTGTGCCTCTCAGGGGGGGGGGGCACACAGGCTGGATGTGCCCCTACCTGCACCCGCCACTGATGTGTGGTATGAGACCGTCTCAGACCAAACACTGATAGCAAGACTCACAAAAATTGTTAACACAAGTGATACTAACACAAACACACATTCTTTTATATCATTCATAATGTATTTCATTATCAAATCACAATATATCAATATAAAATCTATCCCATGAAGCATTTTATGCATACAAAATATGATTAAAAAAAGTGTTATGACTGGCCTGTCACACACAATGTTGTCTAATATTGTTTGTAAGTTTCTATATGGTCTGATCCTAGTTTGTCTATAAACCATTTGGTCTAATTACAATTTAGCCATTTACCATTTTGTATAGGATCCACTTGGTCTAACATCACTAATATAGACTAAACGGTGAAGTGTTTATGAAACAAACTATCACCTAAGAAAGTTCAAAATAAAAGTACATGAATAAGAAAATGGACCTTCTGGGGATAAGACCAAATGAGTGTTCTTGCAGAGTGTCTCCTGACCTTAAAACGGAGGGCCGAGGGTTCAAATCCTAACCAAAGTGTAATTTCCTTCAGCACAAAATGTATCCACACTGTGCTGTACTCGACCCAGGTGAGGTTAATGGGTGCCTGGTAGGATCAATTTTCTAATGCACTGAGCAATGCTGATAAAGGTGTAGCTTGATCTAAAGCCCGGGTAATGATAGTTGTGTTTTGTATCCTCTGGCAAAAAGCGCTATGTAAATCCAGATATTATTATTGACAAATTCTTTAGACTAAGTGGGTATTAGACCAAGTGAAGTTAAGACCAAAAGTATTTGATATTAGACCTACTGATAATTTGGTCTAATTGTGTACACCACATGGGTTAAGCCCATGTATCTTTGGACTATCTGAGAAGCAGACTAAATGCTAGTAGACCAAAGTCGGTATTTGATACTTACATGCAAGCAAGAATTGTATTTTACTCAGTATTTTGCTTGAGTAAAATACTTAACCATCTTTGGTATTCAATAGCATTTGTGGCAAAGTATTCTTCTTAAATCTAAGTCAGCCGCCTACCTGGCTCAAATTTTGCATGAAGTTTACAAATGTGATATACGCATTCAGCACACGGATGAATACATACATACATTGCGCAGTATTTGGCTCAAACTTTACGACGTCACAATGGGTATTAGTACGTATTTTGCTAAAATTTTGCTTGATAAATTAAGACTTGGATGCGATCTGAATACAAGCACATTTCGCTTAGCCAAGTAAAATACTTACAAAATCAATGCTTTTGATTGAATACCAGCCCAACTTCTGCCCAAGTGATTAGAAACCAAACAAAGGTATACACTGGTTTCTCAGATGGTATCTATGGAAGGCAGAGTTTGATTATGGTGTGACAGGGGCCTTATGAAATCCAAAAAAGTAAAATTGGCCACGACACATAGTATTCTCAAAGAAATCAGTTATTGGTCATTACAAGAAAATCCAACCTTGGTACAAAACAAATAATCATACTTATTTGCCACATCACAAACATGACAAAACATTCTCAAAGGGATGTCATTAATAAGTCATTAAATCTCCTCATACCAGAAAAACCTTCATCAGCATTCCTAATGGATCATACATCCTCCAATATCCTCTTCAAATCTCTCTCAGGTTCTCAGGAATAGAATACATACATGTATGTCTTTACCAAGAATATAGCAAGTAATTACAAAATAGTATACTTCAACACCTAGCATCAGCGAGTTGCCACTACAGGGTGCCTCAAGTTTTTTCTCTCTCTCTGAAAAGGATTGATCATGTTCACTCTCAACAAGTTTTCTTAGTGTGAACATGATCTTGTAGCTGGAGGAAATTGCAAGCACAGGGTGCCTCAATATTACTCTTTCTAAAAATAATGGCAATTTTCTTTTTAACCTTATTCAGGACACAATTTACGGTATAAAAAAATACTGTAGTTAATCAAAACTTAGTGACTCTTGGCTTGATAGAGTTGCCAATACAGGGTGCCTCAATTTTACCTTCTCTCTCTCTCTCTGAAAAGGACTGATCATGTTCACACCTAATGTGTTTTTTAACCCAATTTATGATAATTACTTGACATTGTAGTTCATCAAAACCTAGCCTCAGTGAACAAGCTCACATAGTATTTCTACTGGAGGAAATTGCCAGTACAGGGTGCCTCAATTTTACCGACTCTAAAAAGGAAAATCTAGACCCAATTCATGGCAACTAATATTCATCCAAACCTGGTATCTGTGAAATGACCTCTAGTCCCCATGCTTCTGGCTGGATGCAATAGCCATTAGAGTACAGAATGTCTCAATTTCATATTCACTCTGGAGAAATCATTAATATATTAGTCATTCGAAGAGCATCAGGAAGGATCACTCAAAGAAGGATTGAAATTTCAATCTACATTCACTCGAAATTCTCTCTAATTTGTATCCTTGACCCTAAACAGACGGGGCTATTTCGACGCCTAAGAAGACTGAATCAGCCCCCCCCCCCCCTATGATCTCTGCCGTCAATCGCGCCTTCCCGACTAAAATTGGCACGCGCATTACCCATGGCATTATATACAAAAATATATCAATTGTGCGAAAAATCTCATTTTTCAGTAATGATGCTAATTTATGCGTAAAATCTTAAGTTGGCTCTAATTAACAAAATAATGCCCCTAAAATGCAAAATTTTTGTTTCATATACTCTTTATACAGGATCTGATCAAATTGATCTTTAAAAGATGTCAACATCACATTTATTTTCTTATGTACATGTATTCTGTTGTTTTCTTAATTTCTTATGTATTTCTTAGTTTTTTTTACTTTTTGTTTTTTCCATGGAAATTGTCGGGGACTTTATTTTGACCATAAACAAGATAAAATTGACTGAATTTGAGCAGTGAAAGAAAAAATAATGATACATTTTATGAATTTTGGCTAAAAACACTTAGCATTGGATTTGTACACAAATTCATGTTTTTGAACAATTTTGGGTCTGCATGCACTTATGAAATGTTGCGTTATTTTGGAACCGCGTACCCGAGGGTCACAATTTTGGTCTCAGAAGTTGCGCGAGACATGAAAATAAAAAGTCGGTGAGCAACCCGGTCAAAAGATTTAGGGCAGCGGATTGATCACGGAAAATGTTGAGGGGGGGTTGAATCAGCCCCCCCCCAGTCTTCTTAGGGTTAAAAGTAACAGTGTCATTTTTCGATCATCTTTTTGTTTTAATACATTAACAAATACATACATGTATCATGGGTATTAAGGCCACAAATAGAGTTGGAATCCTTACAAAAAGACAAACTAATTTGTAATAATAACAATACTTTATCACTGTATTGCACCTATGTATAATCATATTATATTAAAGGTGCATTACAAATTAAGTCTCTTATTATGTACATCTTAATTTAATCAATTAATGTTCTCAAAAGATAGGCAACACCTTAAATACTAATTATAATTATTTCCATTCACATGTACAGTACATGTTTTTCCCAGAAGTATATGAATAAATTATTCCTGAGAACAAAATTTGTCTTGACATAATTTCTTAACCATCAAGATTGAAAATGGAATGATTTTACTGAAAATTACAAATTTTAATTCAATAGAGATTTGTAGCTATAGCATGCTTTTAATGTCTCATACAGACAAAATTATTTCCATCTTGTTCAATGAGAACACAGTTTTCAAAGACTGTCTTGGTCAACCTTATAAGCTAGAACAAACTAAACTGTCATAAAATTGCTCCACCTGGTACTTTTTTATACAAAATTAATGAAAATTAATCAAAATTAATCTTCAAGTTCAAGCATTCAACCATTTTCTCCAATACACTCTAAATTGCATTATTCATGCTTGAAACCACAATACATTCTTTGTCAATTAAACATTAATTTCAAATATAATCATATAAACCACATTTACATGTATATTTCAAAATTTCTTTAAAGGACAAGTCCATGCCAACAAAAACTTGATTTGAATAAAAATAGAAAAATTCAACAAGCATAACACTGAAAATTTCATCAAAAACTTGATTTGAATAAAAATAGAAAAATTCAACAAGCATAACACTGAAAATTTCATCAAAATCGGTTGTAAAATAAGAAAGTTATGGCATTTTAAAGTTTCACTTACTTTCAAAAAAATAGTTATAAGAATGATCCAGTTACATCCAAATGAGAGAGTTGATGACATCACTAACTCACTATTTCTTTTGTATTTTATTATATGAAATATGAAATATTTTTATTTTCTCATCTTTGTCATGTGAAATGAAGTTTCATTCCTCCCTGAACACGTGGAATTCCATTATTTTAACATTTTGTGCTTCAGGCAAGGAGGTCCTAATCGTCAAATTCGTAAAAATTGAAATATTGTATAATCCAAACAATAAAAAACAAAAGAAATAGTGAGTGACATCATCGACTCTCATTTGGATGTAACTGGCTCGTTCATATAACTATTTTGTTGAAAATAAGCGAAACTTTGAAATGTCATAACTTTCTTATTTTACATCCGATTTTGATGAAATTTTCAGCATTGTGCTTGTCTGATTTTTCTCTATTGATTCAAATCAACATTTTTCTGAGGTGGACTTGACCTTTAATACACAAGGACCACATTTACAATGTATCTGGGGCCTTCTGCAAAAAGTGTTGTCTTTAGACAAAAAAAAAATCAGACACAAGTTATGCCATCTCAATACATGCTTCTGATTGGTTGAAAAGCTAGTTGTGTTCAATTCTATTGAGTTGTGATTGATTGCCACTCTTTCTGCAACAGGTCCAAGATCAGCGGACCCTTCTGGAATCTCAGCATGAACATGGAAGAGTTCCTACTGATTCAGTTTAATCGTTTCATTAGGATTGACCTCAGTTATGTGCGCCTAGGAGAAGAATTAAAACCACTCTTAGGAGAGGTGTTGCAAAAAAATATTTGCAATTGATTTCAAATTACTCTTGCTGCTGATAGATCTTTTTTCATATTTTTGGAAACCAGTCTACACTCCTTGTTGCTAGAAGCAGACGATCATCAATTAATTGGCAGTCGGTCGTAAGAAATACGACTGATTTAGGGACCCCAAATTGATTTGCAACTGATTATAAGTTTCTTGCAACGCCCCATCAGTGTCACAACTGATCTGGGGCCCGTTACACATAGCTTATCAATGATTGTAAAACATTTTTATCTGATTGATTCCATTGAATACAATGTACAATCACGAAAATCAAGAGTACAATTAATCTTTATATTAACCTTTGTGTTACGGGACCCTAATTTGGTTGTGACTTTTCATAAAAATTCAAAAGAAACTGTGTTGGAATGATAAGAAACAAGTGGAATGCCTCTGGCCGTCTCACCTGCATCACGCGGTTCAATATAGCAGCAGTGCTGACTTTGAATACTACTCTAACTCGCACAAGATGTTCATTGATACATGGTTACTCTTATGTCCACTTTTTATGAACTAGACCAATAAACTTACAGAGATATGATGGTTATTCAACAAAAAACCCCAACATGGCCAAAGTTCATTGACCTTACATGACCTTTGACCTTGATCATGTGACCTGAAACTCGCACAGGATGTTCAGTGATACTTGATTACTCTTATGTACAAGTTTCATGAATCAGATCCATAAACTTTCAAAGTTTTGATGGTAATTCAACTGATACACCCACTTCGGCCAAAGTTCATTGACCCTAAATGACCTTTGACCTTAATCATGAGACCTGAAACTTGCACAAAATATTCAGTGATGCTTGATTACTATTATGTCCAAGTTTCATGAATCAGATCCATAAACTTTCAAAGTTATGATGGGAATTCAACAGATATCCCCAATTCGGCCAAAGTTCATTGACCCTAAATGACCTTTGACCTTGGTCATGTGACGTGAAACTCATGCAGGATGTTCAGTGATACTTGATTAACCTTATGTCCAAGTTTCATGAACTAGGTCCATATATTTTCTAAGTTATGATGACATTTCAAAAACTTAACCTCAGGTTAAGATTTGATGTTGACGCCGCCGCCGTCGGAAAAGCGGCGCCTATAGTCTCACTCTGCTTCGCAGGTGAGACAAAAACCATGATGCATTCTATTGGTTCATAACATATCTCATAAATCCCATTTTACATGTACTACTACATGTAGTATTGTATTCTTGCAAACCTGATTTATCATTAGAAAATTTCACCATAGAATTTCACACATTTATTTTGTTAATAAAAAGCAGACCCCTAGTCATCACATCATGTGTGTATGTAGGGCCGATCTCAGGGAACCATTTGTCAGCGATTTTGAAAGGCAACTGTTATAAGCTATCAAAAATCAAGCTTCTGATTGGCTGAAGGCTAATTTGAAACTGAAAATCAACAACAAATTGTTTTTAAGAAATAGGGCTAATGCCACATGACATATGAGAAAGTAAGTTGCATTTCAGGGAACAACTTGTGTTTGTGATTTTTACTGACTAGTGTTATATGCTGACAAAATCAATATGGTTGGCTGGGGAAAAATTTGTAACTAAAAATGACTGACGAGAAATGTTATGAAGCAGGCCTAAGTAATCATTATGGCATGCGAGAGTTGAGGTTTACAGCTTGCCCTTCACGAAGCTTTGGAACAACGGAAGAAGCTTTTGGAGAAGCATGATCTGACCTTTAATCTTGATCTTGCCGGAGAAGAACGCCTGAATCAAGAAGGAAGTGTGAAAGAAATGGAGAGACAGTGAAAGATGAATAAAACAAAAGTGTAAGGAGACAAAAATATAAAAGAAAAAAAGACGAATTAATTGACAGAAGTGACAATACATAGGATTAGAAGTATCTAGATACGCCACTTAGAGCTGCATAAGCATGTATAAAGATAGGTAAAATATAGTACGTGTTTGTATCAACAACTACATAAATGGTGCGAATGATAAATGCCATAAATCACTATCTTTAAATAATGTGACATAACCAACAATAATGCCATCTGATATATTTTTGTAGGTTTTCATTTTAACTTCATGCCTATACCACTGATAACAAATGCAATGGATTCACTGAAAAGTGAAAATGACAAAATAATGCTACACTCGCAATCAATGTGGAAACTTTTAAGTCACACAAGATATTGTCATCAATATCTGTAGCTTGCTATATAAGCAAAAATGAAACAAAATAGTCAGATGCAGATCAAGAAGTTCAACAAAGTCTTTAAAATTAGAGGATTTTATTCTAGCGTTCTGCGTTCATCAATTTTGAAAAATTGGGAATTTGTTTTACTACGATCAAAATCTTATAAAATTTGATAAAGTTACAGCTGAACAAATTTATAGAATTTAGGAATACATAATAGACTAGGATTCTTATGCAGGTCAGAACTGGACACCAAATGGTATGTCATTTAGGGTCAAGTTGGTTTAAAAAATGTCTGTCATCACTTCAGTCTGAGAAACCACACACCCTTCCCCTTCTCTTCACCCCTCCCTCCCTAGTTATTGATGCTTTATCAACATACCGTCTGTGGTTGAAGCGCTCCAGAAGCTAGGGCCACAAAGTCGTCATCAGAAACAGTAACGGTAGCATTGGCCTTGCCAGACTTTGGCTCTCCTTGGTAGACTCCACCCGTGCCCTTCAGATCAAAGGCTAAAAATGTAAAATAACAATTAGAATAAACTGATTTAAAGACTTTCAATCACAAACAGGAATTACATGTACCACTTTGTCTTTACAATGTTTCCCTAATAATCAATCGGTTCATTTGCCTGAGGAAGTTGTGGTAACTTCTGGGGTTGGTTGCAAAAAGACTTGTTATAATTATAAATGCACACATTTGATATCAAATTTTCCATCAGCCAATCAGAATGAAGGATTTCAATAGCTTTTAACTGTTATTGCACATTTGTTACTATAACAAGTAATATGAAATGGGGCCCTGATCATAATCATAATATTCAACTACTGGTCCACTGCAAAGGATTGCTCTTCCAGTACCCTAGTACCCGGTATTCAAATTAAAACAAACAATGGCTGATAGTGTCTGGCTGAATATTTGGGTGCAGTCCCACACATTCCTATCTGTGTGCAGTGCATGTAACCTTCAGCAGAATTGAGTCAATCGAGTTTGGTGGTTCCAATGCCTTACAGCAAACACAAGCTATTTGGGGGCATTTATAAACAACCTTTCAAGATCATTCTCAGATAGATTCCTCCAAAATGATAATTCACAACTGCAACTCAATGTTACCTTCATAGATATATGCCATGTAAGGTAATTGTCCTAAAATGGGCTCAATCCGAATTCGATAAATTGACTGCCAAAGTGGTTGCATGTATAAATAAAAATATTTGCCAGAATGATTTTGGTAGAAAGTGTTTTATTGCTGAGAAATTGGATTAACTATGGTATTCCAGTCAGATGTCAGGCCTTTTTTCCAAGCAATCAAAATACACTGCCACATATGTGTTTGCACTCTACCTGTGTTGGGAGATTTTCCGTGTGATAATACATGTATTCAGCGATGATTTTATAATTTGACAGAGTAAGACAAAATCTAGATCTATGCTGGAATGGTGACGAATAACCTTGATAATAAAAGACTTTCTCATGAAATCGCTATCGCTTGCTGCAACTACGTATTAAGTACTGTCACTTTCAAAATTACAACAACTTACTCCACACGGCAGCCACCTTTCCGTTGGATGTGATGTTGAACTGGATGACACCGTTGACCTTCTTAACGAGGTCAGGAGAGCTGCTGACGATCTCATTGGCTGCAGAGAGAACCATCTCGGACTTCAGACCGGGCGAGGGAGGCTGCAAAAAAGTTGGGAAAATGACATATCACCTTGCGATTAAATCTGCTGTAAAGTTTGTTAACGCTGCTGGGTCTCAACCAATTTGAATAGCGTTATCTCAAGTTCTTACTCCTCCACGACAATCCTGCAACCTTACCTAGGGTGCAGCATTTTTCATCTGAAGTCTTAGGATACGTTCACGACAAAATCAAAGGATGTCCTTCAAATCTAACACTCATATTACAATTTGACCATAAATTTGCTTTTAATTTTCTTCTAGGCATTCCTCTTCTCCAAAAGAGATCAATGACCATCATATATCATAAGAATTAAGAATGTATTACTGATTGTTAAATAAGATAATCAACGTATCAAAACCATCTTATTTGCGTAGGCCTATGGCAGGAATTCCCTGTGCTTAATTCTAAAGCCCAGATATATATGAAACAGCTGGGTTGAGACCATGCAATAATCCAGACATGTACTTTACCTGGTGGGAACTTTAATAATTCAAATACATGACCAGTGATTACCAGTAGTACCTGAAGCATTAACACAGACCATGCAGTCCTCGAAGTCAAAATATTCATATGTATCAACATCACAACTTCTTTATTTAATCAATCATCATACACATGCATCCTTACCTGATTTCCTGCAGCATTTGTCAGCTCAGCTCCACCATGTAGATCCACGTAAGCTCCGGATATACACACAGCTCCAGTCTCGGCGACCTAATAATCAAAACAACAAACAGAACTTGAAGTCACTGTAAACTTATACAGCAACTTTTTTCTTTAAGGACCCTATTCACCACCGTTTCTTCAACAATCCTCCAATTTCAGGACAGACAAAAGCAATACAGAATGCTGCCGTGAATGATACTGAGCAGGATTTTTATTTAAACTGAAAGATGAATTCCAATTACTCATTCCCAAAAAAACTGTAGTGCTTACGGGTAGTATTCATTATGAAAGAGACCCACTAATATTAATCATAATGACATATTTCACCCAGGGAAGCCACTTCAGTTCTGAAAACTGTTCTACCTGCAGGCCCTGCTTAACATGATAAAGTTATTTTTAACCCACCTTTCCCTTGATCTGGCTTGATCAGGTGTTTGAGCATTTGAGGAATTGTTCCTACTGGGTAGGAACCCATTCACCTCACCTGGGTCGAGTGCAGCACAGTGAGGATACATTTTTTGCTGAAGGAAAACACGCCATGGCTAGGATTCTAACCCGCCACCCTCTGTTGAAAGGCGAGAGTCAGAACCAGAAGATCACGACGTGCCCTCTGTTAATTCATAAGTAATACATGGTGTTGAGGTATGCTTGTCAACCAATCTCTCACAATTGAAACCACGGAGTGAATGCACAACAAGGGTGCATGTAGTATTATGAAACACACACATTTGAGAGAACAATGTACCACAAAGCTGGCACAGCAAAGACATACCTTACTCTGGAAATGGATTCTGCTACCTTCCTGCCACATATCGGTCTGTATGGTCTGACCAGGGAGAACGGGCTTAGAGAAACGAACCTGATATCATTGATGAGAGGAGGGGGAAGGGGAGGAGGAGGAGGGGGAGAAAGGAGAAGGGAAAGACAGGGACAAGGGAAAAGGGGGGAGAGGGGTTTGAGGAAGAAGAAGAAGAGAGAGTGAGTGTGTAGAAGACAGGAAAGAGGAAGAGAGGAGGTGCAAGATATAAAGACATAGAGATAAAGGCAAGGCAGACGGTGCAAAGGCAACATTGGGAGATAGAAGATTAAGACGGAGGAGAGTCAGTGACGAGAGACAGACAAAAGAAAAATAAAAATTAGATGGAAAATAATGTATCTCAACAACTTAACCTTATTCTTCTCAGTTTACAGACAATCTTTGAATAATCTGACCAGAAATATATACTTTATAGTAATAATTTAGTACAGGTAGATCGAAAAATATATAGTCAAAGACTGTACAGTGCATCAACAAAAAACACAACCGAGAATTTTCATTCAGTTATCAAAACTTAATCACAAATACAATAGACAAATGACTCGTCATTGTGAAGCTTGGAATCTCCTCTGTCTCCTGATCTAACTCATATGATTCTTTGTTCCCCGGTGAGTATAAATACTTTTAAAAAATTATACCAAAAAGGCACTTGATGAGTGGTATCTGAATTTCAGAAAGAAAATGCAGTATGTGGGAGACAAGGCATATCTGTGGATGGCTTTATGTGAATATGATTAGAACAATGGCCCAGAATTTACAAAGTGGTTTTCATCTTTGCTTTGGAACCATGACTTATGCTGATTTCATGGATTGATGCCATGGAAAAAACAAATGACAATTGCATGCTTTTGTTACAGGGTAAAATTATTCATACTTTGAAGGTTACCTCATTGATGAGGTCACTGTTTACGTTAATCAAAGCATGGTTTCTGACCTGAAATTCCAACAAAATTTGCGAATTTTTAGCCAATGGCCCATACTCTGATAGCATGTTTAACTTAAACTCGGGTTTAAAGTTGTGGTGGTTTAAGTATGGATAGCCAATTGTTACATAAATCACTAACAGTAGAGATATCACACTTCAGCTCACTTGGCTCTCAAATCATTCATAATTGTCCAGGAAGTATAAATAGATGATTGTCTTCACCATCAATGAATCAGGAAAGAGCACAGTAAACACAAGAAACTATATAAAAATTTTGATACTTTTGGCTTCCCATACTTAAACTACAACTTTAAACCCGAGTTAAAGTTAAACCTGACTTCAGAATACGGACCAATGTGTTTACATCAACCACATGAAATAGTTCCAATATGTAGTCAATTTCTGTTTTACCTTGATAGATTTAAACTTGGTCACATCATTATTGGCATACTGCTTCAAGACATGCCTACAGGCAAAGCCAAATGAACAGAGCCCATGAAGAATCGGCTGCTTGAATCCTGAAAACGATTATAAGAACACATTGGAATTAATATTCTCAGAGATGAAGAAAGCAAATCATTCTAATATCAATATCTTACAAACATATAGTAACCGTTATAACAATTTTAAGTGATATTTCTTAAAAAATAGAATTTGGTCACCTTTCATGGTGATGTTAGTATTTTTCTCATGACAGACCTTCCCTACTCTTATCCTAATTTTTACTGAATACATCTACAAGAACTTGGGCAGATAAGGTTTCTACCTATTTTATTTACTTTTCTTTTTCTTATGGGGGGATTCAACAGTTAAAAAGTGGTTTTCTATCAAAAAGAACAAAATATAAGGATTAAATGGGAAACCTATCATTTTTCATTCAGGGATAATAATTGTAAATTTTGCCATTTTCAAAAGATAGTGGGCTGAGTCTTTCACACATTTTATATGAAAATGAATTCAAAGTATAAATAAATGAGTTTATATAGTCATTTCTTTCATATGCAGGGCAACCGATTCAAAAGGCCAAGCTTACCAATTTTACTACCAATAGAAAAACAGTTGTAAAAAAAAAAACTTTCAAAAAATTGCTGAAAATAAAATCTAAAATTTCACATCTTTACACCCATGACATGCCTATCTATTTCACATATTTTAATTCATTTTGATTCAGTTGGTAAATACCAAGAAAATGAAGAATATTCCTCTCTTTATTGACTGTGAAAATCTTTTTTTTACTTGATATCACACTCGGTCTTCCTACATGAACCTCTTCATGAAAAAATACATAATTGTGCATATTGTCAATGTCGGTGTTCACAACAACAAGCATTTCTATTTCACCTCCCATAGCAGCAAAGGATGGATCAATATGAAGAGGATTGTAGTCTCCGCTAAGCCTATAAAGGGCAGCCTGATCTACAGACGTCTTCTCTTTCATAGAGGCATCGGGTTCACGGGATGGTGCTTTCACAGTTTCCTGTCGAATGGTATATTGTCAATGGTAAATCAAGATCTTCATTTCATTTGATAAATTCTTGTAGTTAACATTTTGTTGATACATGTAAGCTGTTAAAACTTCTTATCACGAAATCTAGAATATTTGGGTGCAGCTCACAAAATTGGGCAAAATGGCAATATGAACAAAATATGGTATTAGTGCACAAACTAAATATAGACAATGTAGGATAAGACCATGCGGGATGAGACAAGCTGGTGTCCACCAAGTGGCAATTTAACACAAGAAGGACTGTATTAAAGGGATGCTCCGGGCTGAAAATAATATGATCTAATCAGACAAACACTGAAAATTTGATCAAAATCGGACTAGGAATAACAAAGATATTGCATTTTATTCATTATTCCGGTGAAACAGTTCTAGGCATATCTTCATGAATATTCAACGAGCAAAGTGATGATGTCATATCCCCACTTGTTCTTTTATATTTTATTATATGAAATTAGGGTTATTCAAATTTTTTCTACCCAGAACTGAAAAAAATTGGATTGACAACTGATTTAGTGCATTAGATATGAATTGCTGCAACTTATTTTATTATAAAGGAGACGCATTATTCACACATGTATGAAAAAATGAAACAATTATGATTTCATGTAATCACATATAAAAGTGGGGATGTGACATCATCAGCCCACCTAATGAATATTCATGATGACATACATATAACTTTTTTTGAAAAAATATTGCTAAACTTTCAAATTCAAAAAACTTTGTTATTGTTATCCGATTTTGATGAAATTCTCAGCATTTTGCTTTGTGAATTTCACTTTATTCAATTAGATACAATTATTCTCAGACCGGAGTACCCCTTTAAAGCATGATAGGGCTAGGACTATAACAGTTTTGTATAATCTTTACATTCACACAGCAAGAATGTAATATGAAACATGAGATAGGATATACCTTGAGGTGAGGAGAGGATCGTTTTCCTCCAAAACCTCCTGCTCCAACTAGGAAAACCACATTCTGATTGACGACGACCAGCTCACCGTTTTCATCGTAGGAGTTCACTGAAAAGAAAAGAGTAACAGACGACGTACTCGAGTTGGACTGGATATAGATATTTATTTACTTCTCTTCTTATTATTTTTTACGCCATTATAACTCGCAAATGTACACTGCTTCCTTGCAACTGAATTGTGTTTAATTTACAAATACCCCGTTCATATACGAAAGCCAACTACAAAAAGCCATAAATTGCGTGGTTATTTTTAAAATGCTATATTATGCGCCTAATCCTTCAGCTGGTGTACATGAATGGCGGTCAAAAAATTTACTGTTGTAACATGAATCATTCTAACCCTATTATTGTGGGATATTTTAGTACTGTAGGTCTGGGGGAGGGGGATGGGGTATTATGGCCTAAAAAATCCTGACTGTGGATAATCTTTCAAAGAGATGTTCTGTTCTTCGTATGATGTACATGTGCATCATCATTAACATAGTTAATCATTAAATACATACCATTTGTGATGATGAGGGCGCCAGACTTCTTGTCCACGATGTCCACCACCATCGGTTTGTTGGTGAGTTTCATGGAGGTACTCAATGGTTTCTTGAGTTCTAAATACTGCTCACCATGGAGGATCTACACCAGGGTATAGAGTGATGGAAAAGGGGAGATAAAAAGAGAGCTTTCGCACAGTACAGACAATTCAAGAACAGAGAGAATGCATTGTCAGATGCCCGTCTTGACAAAACACAACCAAGGAGTGTTTATGGAAACAAGTGGAACGCCTCTGGCAGTCTTGCCTGCATTACGCAATTCGATATGGCAGCAGTGCTGCCTATAATTGTTCACAAAAGAAACACTAATACAATGTATAATAAAATATCACGTCCATTGATCCCAAATGACCTTTGACCATGTGACCACAGACATGCGCAAAACAATCATTCATACTTGATTACCCTTATGTCAATGTTTCATGAGATAAACCCATAAACTTTCTAAGTTATATTGAAGGTTTTACGGTAAACGCCATGTATGTAGTCCTGAAAAAGACTGTTATTCTTTCTTGATTGTATGTAACCTCTGAAAAGAACTGTTAATGACATTTCAACCAGCATGTTCTGGTTGAAACGTCATTAACAGTTCTTTTCAGAGCTAATATACAATCAAGAAAGAATAATTAACAGTCCTTTTCAGGACTCCATACTTACATGGTCTTTACCGTAAAACCTTCAATATTCTCTCCACGCCTATAGTCTCGCTCTGCTATGCAGGTGAGACAAAAAACGGTGAATCAACACAGCAGTATAATCCTTGACTCTGGACAAAACATATTTGCAATTTCTCGTCGGCTCTGAAACTTGGGACGAAACTGCAGTTAGCATTGACAAATTTCAAGAAAGACCTTCCAGCTGTCTTTGTCATTTGACGGACATTTTCAATAGATTTACTGTGTTCTTAAATCATCCGGACGTTGAAGATCGAAAATTCCCTATTGACGCAACAAACACATCCCCTTAAGATGATTATCCATTGTTCCATTAACCCTATTGAAAATGGAATTCTCTAATTCAAAAATACTTTCTTGTTAGGGACCAATCAGTTTTCTGCAGGCAACAGCTTTATAGAGCCTGTCGAAAGCTTTCTTGGTAAATGGCCAGTAATGTGAATGATACTCCAGCAGGGGGTTACATAAGCACTTGCCCGATTTCCCGGAGCAAGTAAAAGAGTGGGGCAAGTGTTTTGAAGTAAAGAACAAAACAAAATTCTCACAGTAGAATGACCAAATTAGGGTCAAAGATATGATATTGGCCCTATTTTTGGTCATGGCAGGCAAGATAAAATCATTTTGGAATAGAAATGCAATAACAAGGTAGATCGGTTCATGTCAAAAGAGAGAAAAAGGTCAATGGCTTATAAAACCGCCAACCTTTCTTTTGAAGAGGTAAAACTTTTTTTTCAAGAATTTTTTGTGGGCAAGTTAAATAGATTTTTGGACAAATATATTCCAAATATTTAAAAATGAACTTGCCCGATCGGGCAACTGCTTCTAAAAAGTTATGTAGCACCCTGTACCAGTATCATCTAACATTTAATTCTTACATGTGTAATGACTGGTGAATCCTTTTTTTTATCAGTTGCAGATTCTTTGTGAAAATCTAGTTTATAGAATACTTAAGATATCTAGCACCCCCTCAGAATAATTTCTTTCATCTTTCTTTATAATGGACTTTTGAGCATGTGTCTTATAAATTTAGTGAATATATATTACAGAGATACAGACAAATTATTTTCAGCATATTGTATGCTTGAGAAGCTTAACAATAAGACAACCATTTACCCTTGTCACATCGATGGTCTGTAATCCCGGGACGGAGGTTAGGTTTGATAGTCCAGCAAATGCTGGGATTACTCCAAATGTCGGCAGTACACAGAAATCTTCGTTCAACTCAAACAGGAACTTGAGGTAGTCTGGCTGGGTGGTTGATACACCAACTACAGTGTAGGAGAAAATAAAGAATGTTTAGTTTATTGCAATTGATCATTGTGGTAGTATATCAAAATAGCTGATGATAGTTTATGAACTAATATTAATGTTGAGTTTACAATGCATTGATGGTGTTAAGACATAGATGAAAACAACTTCAAGATTTTAATTAATCTGCTTTTATTACTCCTTAAACTGGCAACAATCATATCTTTTTAATGAGTGATAAAGAATAAAAACCATGATTCAAACTAATCTGATCTCACTCCTCAAATTGGCAATAATTAGATTTTAAATGAGTGGTATGTAACACACAGAAGTAAATAAAAATTCATGATTCAAAGTAATTTCATATCACTCCTTAAATTGGTAACAATTGTATTTTTCAATGAGTAATATGGAACTTTGAGATTTAAATCAATCTTTTATTCCTTAAATTGGCAAGAACTACTGTATATTATTTTAATAAGTGACATGTAATCTAACCTTTAGAGAAATATAACTTTCACATTCAAATTAATCTGCTCTCACTCTGCAAATTGGCAATGATTGCAATTTTTTACCCTCTTTAATAGTTTGAAAAAAAAAGAAAAATTGAATGTAAAAAATACAAGTAGTTCCAGCTAAGAAGCATTCACATTTATATCATAACATGCATGTCATATAAGTCTGAATGAACAAACATGTCAAAATTTCATTTCAAAGTAGCCATTTGCATCTTCAAACGTGATTTCATTGTTGTCATTGCTTTGATAATAACAGAACAGAGATTTGATTCGTTGGTCTTACATGCAAGCAGCACATTCACATAACATGTACTATATTCCACTAATTTACATTGGTCTCATGACATTGACCTTACAAGCTTGATCAATGTCTTATCATGCAGTTCTAATACAATAAAAAATATATATGTATTCAGTTTTACATCAAGCAACATTGAAAATGGAAATTTATTGAATATGAATAACATGACAAATTAGGGATCTGCTGGCTTGTGACATTAAGAAATTTAATATTGAAAGATCATAAATCTATTATTCTTTGATAGATTTTGGTCAAAGTTGCATTAGTACTGTTTGCTATTTAAAGCTTTCTGGTTTTATTATAACCAACTTAACTTCAGGGTGAACTTTCCCTTTTAAACCACATTAAAACTTACCTCCAAGAGCATAGAGAATGACATCTCTGGATGTGTATTCAAAATCCAGAGGCTGCATCTCGAACCCTATCGCTTTTGACTGTGGAGGAATTCATACAATGATAGTTTTAAAATATTGATTACTTTTCAAGATTTAGGTCACCACATCAGTTAAAATAAGTCAATTCTCTTTTTAGTAGTTGATTGAAAAATTGTTCATTGGAATTCACACACTTACAAATTCATATACATGTACAGACCATTCAACCATCCATCCATTCACTTATCATCAGGTGAGTGTTTCATAAAGCTGTTACAACTGATAAGTTACAACTGATTTTACACGTGGCTGGTGACCCTTTTCTGTGCCACACAGTATATCCCTATGTAGCTGCCTTAGGTCCTAAGAACAGGGTTCCCACAGAAATTTGAAAACAGTATTCCAAGACTTTTCCATGACTAAATTGCTACTATTCATGACTACCCGTGACATCCCGGGAGTTACGAAGAATTTGGGATGTCACAAAACTGGGAAAAATGGAAGTCATGAACACCAATTATAATAGCAGAGAATAATTGCACGGAGTATGAGAGTTGTGAGACACGACAAACTGGAAAGCTGCTATAGCCAAGAGGTAAATGCAATTCCATGACTTTTCACAAACTTTCCAAATTCCCTGACTTTCCATGGCCACAAATTTTTCCAGGATTTTCCATGACTGTTGGAACCCTGCAAGGAATACACTCCAGTTGCTCGTTAAGTCGGGCAGAATTTTACGAACAGCTTTATGAAACACCTACTGGATATGTTTTCATCGACCCAGGTGAGGTAAATGGGTGCCTGGCCTGGCAGGAATTTATTCCTTAAAACGTTTTAGTGCGTAAAAGTAGCTTGGCTAAAGCCAGGGTAATTATGCTGCGTTTAATTCATATCACTTAGTGACTTCTGATGAAAAGGTATTAGGTGCTTCATGTACATGTATATAGGCAAACATAATTTTTACTAATCCATCCATCAATTCAGTTATCTATCTACCAATTTATCTGACCATCTATTAACCCTATTCTATTCATTCATAAACTAACCGCTCATTTCACTCAATCAATCCATCAATGTATCTATCTGACCCATCAACCTATCCATTCAACCATTCATTTTTTCTATCTCTCAATCAATTCATCTATCTATCAATCCATGTACTTCATGTCATCCAAACCATCCTTACATTTTGACAATATGAAGACAAAGTTACTCTTTCATATGAGCCGATTTTCAAATTTTCTGATTTTTGGAGAACAAATTATTCTGCCGTACTTTGGCAAAAGGAAGCAAGTTACTAAAGTATCATTTGTTGTAAATGAGCAATGTATGTTCATCATTTACATAGGCGTCAATGCAATTTAACAGCATATTTCCTCCAATATCTTTCCATAGAGCGATCAATTCCCCCCCAAATTTTGCCTGAAAGTGCAGCATACAAAAGGTGTTTTAGAAACAACAATAACTCAAATTTGACTGATGTGTCACTTGCTTCCTTTTGCCAGAGTTGGGCAGTATTGTTTTAGCTATTAACAGAGGTCCTTCACTTGCGACTTATTGGTTTTAAGGTGGGTGGTCACATTTGGGAAACCTGTTCATCATATAAACAAGGTACCTACTGGATTGAAACCACCATCGTCATCACCATCTCCACCTGTATCACTACTAGAGCTAGCTGGGGATTCCTCATCAGAAGATCCAGCATTGAAACTCTCCAACATAAACATCATGGAGTCTGAAAAATAACCAAACAAAAAATAAGAAAAAAAATCAAGGCTCATAACTTAAATTTCCAAATGATTTTAATAAATCAAACTCAGCAGGAGCGTTTCGTGAAAGGACTTGTCGGACATTTTACCCAACAATTTCTGTTTTATCTGATAGTTACCATAGGAACCATGCTTCTCAGCCAATCAAAATCAAGGAAAGTTGTCACATCAAACATCTTGTTGGACAAAAATGTTGATGGAATGCTCTCCTGGTGTGAATTTATGGTTTAACCCTAAAAAGACTGGGGGGGGGCTAAATCAGCCCCCCCTCGACATTTTTCGCGATAAATCCGCCGCGCGAAATTTTTTGACCGCGTCACTCGCTGACATTTTACTTTCAAGTCTCGCGCAACTTTTGAGACCAAAATTGTGACCCCCGGGTACGCGGTTCCAAAATTATGCAACATTTCGTAAGTGCATGCAGACCCAAAATTACTCAAAAACGTGAATTTGTGTACAAATCCAATGCAAATAGTGTTCTTAGCCAAAATTCATAAATGTATCATTATTTTTCCTTTTACTGCTTAAAATCAATCAATTTTATCTTTTTTATGGTCAAAATAAATTCCCCGACAATTTCCATTGAATAAAGAATAAAAAACAAAAAGTAAAAAAGCAAAGAAATACATAAGAAAATTAGCATAATCAATGAGACATGATATTTTTTGCAGAATTTGATGTTATAGTTTTGTAGATAATGCCATGGGTAACGCGTGTGCCAATTTTCGTCGCGATCGCGCGATCGACGGCCGAGATCATAAGGGGGGGCTGAATCAGCCCCCCCCCCAGTCTTCTTAGGCGTCGAAATAGCCCAGTCTATTTAGGGTTAACTTTGAATAGCCAAGCAAGACACAAACAGTACATAATCTATTACAATACAGGGTTCCATTTATCGGCTCATTTGACATTAAAATCATTCATTAATGTCAATCAAGAATAACTGAAATAGTTTCTTCTCCATCAAAAGCGGGGAGAAAGAACAAAGTAAACATAAGAAACATACCATTTAAAGCAACTTTTTACATTTTCTGCTTCCCATAAGTTTAGCAAAGAATTTAATGGATAGTGTTATACTGGACTTCAAGTTCTGACCTCAAGTAATATTCCTTTCAAGCAACATGCATTCGTAATTTAAAGGCTTGGTCCCTCTGCACTTTATACGGATGCAGAGAGGATGTAAAACGGAAAAGAATCTTGCCATCCGTAGGAAAACGTAAATGTATCCGTTGTGTACTCTTTGCATACGTGTTTTACATGCTCTGTATCCAGGAAGACGTTTCGTGTCCGTCGGCCAGTGGGACCAAGACCCCGTCTTACAAAGAGTTACGATTAATCCAATCAGTATTAACTCTATGGAAATCCATCAGTGTCATAATTTTTTGTACAGTAAATTTGCAAAATGTCCTTTGTAAACAAAGGAGAACAGATCAAATTGTCAAGAAATCTATGAATTCATGGATATACATTCACATCTAGAATTTTTTTTAACAAACATGCATTTTATATGTCGACTTTAAGCCACCTTATACCAGTCATAAAACATTAAAAAAGCACTAGCACATGCGCATCATAATGCCCTTCTTCCACAAAGTCCACAATTTGTCCAATGCAGTTACTCTACTCTTATCAAAGCTCATGCTCCCACTTTCTGGGGCTTCGTTTTAAAACCTACTGCCTAAATCTGCAATATTGGATATGCTTTAGCATTGCAGTGAATGGGGACTTGCATGGCTCTTTTGTGCATTTCTGGGGTAAAATCGCTGAGCCCCTGCATAATTCTATTTCCCTGCTCGTCATATTCAAAGAACCTGTTCTTACCTTGCGAACTTGATGGATAAGTGACCTTCCCGTCAAAATTACAGATCTCTTCCCAGTTGTCACGAACTAAAGTAAAAAAAAAGGGGGGAAAAAGGGATAAAGACGATTAGATCTAATGATAATTAATAGACAGAGAAAAGCTGTCTTCTAAACTGTTTATAAAACAATGCCTGGTCAGAGCAAAGTTAGAATCTTCAAAGGAAGGATGAATTTGACATGTAAATGTAAGTAAACTCGAATTTGGAAACTCTGGTAGGCTGAAAAATTTTAGTTTACAAACAAATAGTATACAAAGTGAAATAAACATAATAATAAAAATACATTCACTGTATTGTAAGTCAACTTTAGCAGATGTTATATTTTAGTGATATGAATCCTGTTGCACACTAAATCAATATGAACGAATATTTTTCTACAGCATTTTACTTCAAAATTCAGAATATACAAAATCACCACTACAAATTAATAAAGCAAATCTTGTATGAGGAAAAAAAGACAAAGTGAAATAAGAATTCATGTGGGAAACTTACCCTGTTCAATTGTATATGGCTGATTAGGCTTTAGACAATTAGCACCTGCTGTCCTCTGCCATCGTACTGTGTCAAAATGGAGAAAATAGATAAAATTCTGAATTTAAAAAATAAATCCACAGAAAAATGTGGAAATAATGTAGACTTGAACAACAGATAGCATCACCATTACAATGTATATCAACTTCAGAAGATTTACGTCTCTCATTTTAAGATACCATACAACAAAAGACATACACATAAAATCATATCTATTTTGTGATATAAAGTCTGTGACATTTTATTTTTTTATTTTACTTTGTTAATGCCAGTCTCATGTCAGATTCTATCAAAGGATATTGTTTTTTTTTACTTCCTTGCCCTACTGAGAGGGCTAGTACATGCATTTGGATTACCCCTACCAGGGGATAGAAAATTGATGGAGGGGATTTAAACTGTTGTACAGGTAGGAATTAGGGGTTATATTGTATACAACAAAACACAACACAATTGTATCACTTTGAACATCTTGAAAGTTGATGCAAAAAATGTGTTAAAGCAAGGGTTTTTCCCCCTTGAATTCCCTCTAGTCTGGTCTGTTAGCGTCAAAAATGCTCTACTTGTGGACACGGTGGACAAAAGCATGATTTTTTTCTCCAGACCTTTGTTTATGTATAAGAATTAAGAATGGGGTATGCTCCAAAAAATCTGGCTGCAGGAACAGTGAAAAAATGGGTGAAAATGTCAGAATTTATGAGTTCAGATTTGTCTGATATATAGACTAGCGCTAGTGCAAAACTCAATAGCAGTGCATTATTTTGCATTGGATTAGTTCTTGAATTCAGACCCTTTTTGAACAGATCTTCTGTTTGTCCTCGCATCTCAATGCACCAAGTATCTGAATGAAGATGCTAACCAAGCCGAAGGGTGACGGTGGAGGGGGTTGAATGTCGGTGTGTATGTACATATTTTGGTCTTGGGGTAAAGGTGTGCAAGACACATTTTTTGCATGTGTTGGAAATTGTGTTGCCATGGTAACAGTGTATTATTGCAAAAATAAGGTAAAAATCTTGCAGTTAGAACCACTTCCTCTGTTTTTAACCGATTCTCATGAAATTTGGCACACACATCGGTCTTGAGGTGAAAATGTCTAAGACACACTTTTGTGTGTCTTTCAGAAATCTTGTTGCCATGGTAACAACATATCTGGTGAAAATTGGGGAAAAAACCTTACAATTCAAACTGTTTCATCAGTTTTCAATCAATTTTCATGAAATTTGGCACACACATTGGTATTGAAGTAATGATGTACAAGGCACTTTTTGTGTGTGTTTCCAAAATTGTGTTGCCATGGGAACAACATATTATATGGCAAAATTTAGGTAAAAACCTTGCAATTTGAACTACTTCATCTTTTTTTTTTTTTAACCAATTCTCATGAAGTAATTATGGCTCACACATTGGCCTTGAGGTAAAGATGTGCAAGAACCTTTTGTCAGAGAGTGCATTGCCTTGGTAACCACATTTAGCCAGAAATATGGGGAAAACTCATTGTGGATCAGTCTACTTCTCAGTTTTCAGCCTGTGCTCATAAAAGTTGACACAAATATTCATTTTGGGTAAAGATTCATATTCAGTATTAAAAGGGAATCAAGCCTTGGTCATAATGTTGTGTGCATGGAAAAGGAGAAAAATAAGAATGGTGAAAGTTTTAAAGAAATCGGACAAGCAAAATATAGATATGGCTGCTTTAAAATTAAGATCCCTAAGGCTACTAGTATGTAGAATTCAAATTGGCAACTGGGTAAGTAAATTATGACAAGGGGTGGGGCCGCAAGGACAACTTTCCCATAAGACTAGTAGTTATCAGGATTTTTGGTTTTCTCCTAAATCCCTATTCCATTGGGGCCGTAGTATAAACCCGGTAGTATGTTTTATGTCCTCATGAAAGAAAGATATAATTTGAAGTAAAACTTTTGAAAAAAGAAATTTTAGCTAATTAATTATTCCAGTACATGGAAGAGTGGTCCTTGCCTTCTTAAATCACTGTGACATCACATATGCGGTCAATTTGAAGTCTTCATGGGTATAGTGATTACCAATGTTTATAAGTTTAACATGTTCACAACTTTGTTATGGTTTGTCCGATATTGTTCAAACTTTGACCTATAAACTTGTCTGATTTTTCATTTTCCTCTAAAAACAAGTGTTTATTTGGGTTTGATTCCCCTTTATAACGTCATATAATAGTGCAGGGTATTAATCACCTTCGATAATATTTATAGGCTTTTTTTGGGGGGGGGGCGGAGAAGGTCCTTAAAAACTGACAACATAAAAATATAGGTTAAAGGCCATGACCATGAGGAACTTACACACTCTTAAAAAAACACCCCTTACATTTTTTATTTGGGGGGTGGGCTTTAGAAAATTGCCACATAAAGATTAAAATGAAATTATAACGACTAAGAACTTAACCCCCCCCCCAAAAAAAAAGGGAAATCCTTTACACTTCAGCATATTAATTTAAAGCCTCAAACATTCTGCTTTGAAAAAAAAAAGTTTCCGGTGTCCAATTAATCAATGTTTTATTTGAAGCATGAAGCAGGGGCTGTCACAGAAATATACTGAAAAAATTAAATGAAAGAAAATATGAGGCTAAAATCTATTGTGCACATAGGTATATTTTTGATATGGTATGTTACTGAGTCATGGATTTGCAAGTGAATTTCTAAAACAAGTGCAGATATTTTTGTATATATTTATATTTCTATAATAATTAGTTGCATGATTAAAGGTACACTTTAAAATATGTCAGAAAAAAATATACTTAGAGAGAGACAGGAAACAGAAAAGGTTGGCATGGTGAAGCTCAAAATCAAGAGTGATGTGAAAGTTAAAAAGAAAGAGTAGGAACGGAATATGGATAAAAGACTGAGTAGAAGAATATGAATAAACAATGGTTAATTGGGTACTGTAAACAATTTTTTTATCAAATCAGAATGCATTAAGCTTCAAATGAATGGTCTGAAGTGCAAAGGACTCTTCTTCCCTTTGAAGGGGGGGGGGGCATTTTCTGCTAAAAAGTATTATCAGCCCCCTATTTTTTCAGGGGGGGTTAATTTCCTAGTCATAATCCTTTAACTGTAATTTTAATGAGGTCATTTTCTAAAGACCCACCCCCCCCAAAAAAAAGAGTAATGTCTAGCTTTAAAAATGCATTGACCCCTGAGGGACAAAGGTTTAGACTGGTTTGAGCATGGGGAACATGGGGAAGTAGAACTAAATGTGGTATGGGGAGGGGTGCACATCTTGGGGAGGTGGAACTAAGGTTTGGAAAATCAGCTGTTGAAAGTAGAAGGGGTACACATTTTGTTTTGCTTGCCAGTGTTGGAACTCCTCTGCTTCAGCAGAAGGTTTCATATTCACCCAGTGTACTTCCAGCCTATATGCATGATATGCCCTTAAGGGGATGTGTTTTTTAAGAGTGTTTATCATTTTTATGTTTCTAATGGCCACTGCCTTTAACCTTCTTTGATGTCAGATTTAAAGGACTAATCCTGCCCCTTCCCCCAAACCCAGAAATATTAATGAAGGTGATTAATACCCCCACATTCTAATGCAGAGAAGACATTTATAATTTAATATGAATCTTTACCCTAAGATGAATATTTCTTCCAATTTTTATTAGCACTGACTAAAAACAGGGGAAGAAGTTTGATCTACAAGTTTTCCTACATTTCTGGCTATCATAATGTGGATACCCTGGTAATGCACTCTCCGACAAATGCAAAAAAAAAGGTTTTTGCACATCTTTACCCCAAGGCCAATGTGTGAGCCAAATTTCACGAGAATTGGTTCAAAACTGATGAAGTAGTTCAAATTGCAATTTTTTAACCTAAATTTTGCCATATGATATTTTGTTACCATGACAAAAGTTTCTGAAACACACACAAAAAGTGCCTAGTACATCTTTACTTCAATACCAATGTGTGTGCTAAATTTCATTAGAATTGATTGAAAACTGATGAAGCAGTTTGAATTGTAAGATTTTTTCCCAATTTTCACCAGATAATATGTTGTTACCATGGCAACAAGATTTCTGAAAGACACACAAAAGTGTGTCTTAGACATCTTCACCTCAAGACCAATGTGTGTGCCAAATTTCATGAGAATCGGTTAAAAACAGAGGAAGTGGTTCTAACTGCAAGATTTTACCTTATTTTTGCAATAATACACTGTTACCATGGCAACACAATTTCCAACACATGCAAAAAATGTGTCTTGCACACCTTTACCCCAAGACCAAAATATGTACACACACACCAACATTCAACCCCCTCCACCGTCACCCTTCGGCTTGGTTAGCATCTTCATTCAGATACTTGGTGCATTGAGATGCGAGGACAAACAGAAAATCAGTTCAAACAGGGTCTGAATTCAAGAACTAATCCAATGCAAAATAATGCACTGCTATTGAGTTTTGCACTAGCGCTAGTCTATATACCAGACAAATCTGAACTCATAAATTCTGACATTTTCACCCATTTTTTCACTGTTCCTGCAGCCAGATTTTTTGGAGCATACCCCATTCTTAATTCTTATACATAAACAAAGGTCTGGAGAAAAAATCACGCTTTTGTCCACCGTGTCCACATAATTCCGCTAACTGACCAGACTATTCCTTCTTTCCTTGTCTTCTTTCTTTTTTATGTTTCTTTATTTCTTCCTTATTATCTTTCTTTTTCCTTCCTCTCATGCTTCCTTACTTCCTATGTTTCTTTAATGTCTGTCTTTGACTCATCCGTCCTTCCTCCATTTTTTCCCTTTTCATTTCCTCTACATTTTCTTCCATTTCTCTCTTTCCTTCTTTTTCTCTCTACTTCTCTCTTACTGTCCCCTCCTTTTCTTTTCTTTTCTTTCTTTCTTTCTTTCCTTCCTTCCTTCCTTCCTTCTCACTGTCTCTCATTTTCTATCTCTCTTCCCTTCCTCACTTTCTCTCCCCTTCCCCTCTCATTCTTTCCATCTTTCCCCTCTCTAACTTACATTTAGCTGCCCATCCTGCTCCACATTCATAGATCCCTCCTGTTGATTTACAATCTTCATGGCCGAGGTAGGCTACCATAGGAGCCACGTAGTCAGGCTTCAACTTCTCAAAAATATCTGGAACAAAATTGAGAGAAAAATAGCACAAATCATTAACAATCAAAAGAGGTAAATGAGAGTATATATGTGAAAGTGTGATGATATATATCAAAATCATAATAGGGTTGATAAATTGTGACCTCAAACTTTTGATATTGTGACCTCACAGGTACCGCCCAATTTGTTATTTCGATAAAAATACGATCAACTGTAATTTTTCTTTGGTTCATGACAAATTTAGATATTTTGTTACTTCAAGTGTTAATGAAGTACCTGTAAATAATATGTCAGAATCATATATTTGATGCTCAAGATTGGGTGGTCCTTTTCAGGACCAACACTTGCCCAAGAAAGATATATGGTGTACCGTGAAACCTACAACACTATCATTTTTAACTGTGAGAAAATGACAATTCATGGAAATGATATTGCATGACGCAAGGGGTGCAGTATAAATATGCATACATGTGATATCACAAAATTTAAACTTCAGATTTCCTCACTGGCTCACTCTGTTGGATAATATTTTCCTCACACATTTCTGCTACATGTATTACAAAAGCACATTTACACCAGTGTGAACGAGTATCCCCTTAAACACACTTGCTGAATCATAGAAGTTCTGTACAAAGCTGTAAAAGCTGAAGTATTGATTTTTATTTCTATACAAGGCACAAAATACAAATAGGTCACAAGAGCTTTCAATGGCTCTATTAATGAGGGATTAAACCAGTGCTGTGTTTTCAATACAAACTTTCAACTACAGCACTTCAGAACAATGTACTTCCTGTTCATTCATCTATTCACACTTTCTCCCCAACTCCCAATGACCAACACTATTCAGTGTTGATTCCTGAATGCTGCTTCGATATACTGGGTCACTCATGCAGCAGAATTGCACACATGTACTGGAAGAAATGATAATCGTGAGGCTCCTGTAGCCCCTCTCCCCCCCCCTATAGTGTAATTACATTGTTTCATGTTTACCCCTCCCACCTGACTTCTTGGGAGTGCTCCTATTGTTGCTTTGTAATATATTACTACGTAAACTTCATATAATACATGCTTTATGTAGGTTTTATGATGACCAAAAAAAATTTTCTCATAAAATCTTAAAGTATGAAATAATGTTTCAAATTATACGGAGTGCAAAGGTAACAAAGATTTGTTTAATTTTCTGTGAAAATGTAATGTTATGGAATTTAATAAACATGGCATATGGAGACTGAGCTGCTCGCACATTACATAACAAAACCTTTAAAATTCAGAATTCTGCATTTCTTTGATTGAGTTTCTCCAAACCCTCTGGAATGTTTCTCTCATTTTTCTGCTTTTATTAAAACCCATTTTGACACTTGAAACGAGAGTGTCAATCTTTTACTTGCACCATGTAAATACACACCAAGTACATTTACACTGGGTATCCCTCTATACACAAGTGCATCTGCTAAAATCTTCAGCATTGAAGGAGGCAGTTAATTCCAAAGAAGAAGAACAGATCATACTGACAAAAAGTACACACATGTGTGAAACAATTATACAGGAATGAGAATATCATACACAGACAACCCAGAATATAAGCATAATGGGTACAATATTACCTGGTGGCATGATGTCTTGAGTGAGTCTAGAAGCTGCCACTGGGGCAATGGTATTGCAGAAGATGTTATATTTGGCGCCCTCTCTCGACAGTGTGTTGCTCAGTCCAACCAAGCCAAGTTTGGCTACACAAAAATTATTGTAAAAATGAAGGGGTATATTTGGATTAACCAAAACACTTCATAAAGTAAGAAATATATACAAAGGAGAAAAATACTGAATAACGACAAAAGCATATTAATGCAGGTGATCAAATTTGCTTTTTTTCCAAACAACACAAGGAACAAACGACAACCTCCTCAAAAAAGAGAAAATACAAAATAGGAATCACAATGTGACTTGTAGTTTTTATGACCAAATTTCGGCCAAGAGATATATCTCTTAATACTTTTCTACTAATCACACAACTAATTTTTTTGACTGATTACCAATACAGAGCAATGCAATCAAATACAAAATCTAAGCATTGTGACACTAACCAAAGTAAATCAACCATTAATTGCCTGGTTAATATACAGGTATGTATAAACACATGCCATATCTTTTTGCAATAAATATATGAGCTTTCTATTTGTGGGCACTTCTCTCCCCCCCCCCCCCCCCCCTTCTAGTGGTTTGGTCATTCTTATACAACTCCAATTATTCCTGAAGTACATGTAGATTTGCCTAGTTAATCTGATGAAATAAATGCATTTCTAATGGCATTGTAACCCCCAGTGGTGCATGGTTCTAGCCAGGTTGAACAGAGTACCATTTCAGGGGCCCACACAATAGTCAGTCTCTAAAAAACTATTGTGTCTAATCTGTTCCTGGTAACCCCCCCCCCCCCCCATTAATTCATGCCTTTGAATACAGTAATACTGTATCTAACCTGCACTATAGTTTGCTTGTCCAAAGTTTCCATAGAGACCTGAAGCTGATGATGTCATAATGATGCGACCATACTTCTGTTTCTTCATGTGAGGCCACGCTGCCCTGGTAACAAGAAATGAACCCCGTAGATGAACTCTCTGAATCAGATCTGGGAAAGACAATCACAGAAATAGGGTAATGGAGGCTGTACATAAACAAATTATTTTGCAGCCAGAGGCTTAGGTAGCAGAATTATAAAAAAAAATAGAATACAAACATGACAAACAACAACATTGTGAGGTAATTATCATTAAATCAAAAGAGGAATTACATTTTCATTATTTAGAGATAAATGAAAGTAGTTGCAGTGAACACTGATTTCACAAGAAAGTGTGTGAAACCAAGCTTAATTATCACTATATCATTGAGGATCTAGATCTGGTAGTTACATAAACTGAACTTTGTGAAATCTACCCTGAAATATGTTCACAATGAAGATCACCCACCCAGATAAGCGCACGTGGGACAGTGTATTATTATTGCTTTGAACGTCAGCCCGACATTCAAAATTCAGAAAAATGTTTATATTTACCCCAGTCGACATCACTGATCCTTGCAAACGAACGATCTCTGAGAATGCCAGCATTGTTGATAACGATATCTATAATCATAAAGGAAAAGAACAGAAAAAAGATGAGAAATCAGTGATGGAAGCTATTCTATAGAATTATATTCATCAACTTTGTCTTTTGTGGAATGTAAAATACTAAATCAAATCAAATCAAACCAGGTGATAGCTTAATTTGATTTTTTTCTTTCTAATCTTGAAGTCGGGTAATATGATACATATACCTTTAATTTTGAGGGCGATTTTCATTTTGCCATCACTTCTCTTCAGCATCTGAAATCAGTGAAAAATGCTTACATTCAGATTAAAAAAACAGTTCAAAATTTCATACAGATTAGCAATGTGATAAGAAGTAATATACATGTATTTTTAATATCAGAGTGTGGAATCAAGTAGTCACACAAGTGTTTGTTGATTCAAAGGAGACAAAGTCTAGTCCATACAATCTTTAAACTTACCGATCCTTCCATAGTTATCAAGGGCAGTTTGCACAAGCTTATCTCCATCCTCAACAGAATCTACAGGAAATAAATTTATACATATTATATTATCATCAGCAAAAATTACAGCCCTGTCAGACAAGGTTATTGGACACGACAGGGCCTTGCTATATTGTATTGAAAAAAAAAAATGCTAGTGTTGTGTATGAGTTCAATCAATATCAAATTAAAGAAGAGTGTTGCTAAGGCAAGCACATAATATGCCCACCTGTAACACAGGAAATTAAATTATTGGTCAGGCAAGAAAAGTGGAAGGTGGTGACTTCATCTTTAACCTTCTGACCTCAAAATCAATAGAATTGCTGGGATCTATGCTAGTATCATACACACCAAATTATATGAGCCTAGATTAAGTTAAACTGAAGTTATCACGTTTACAAGGACTGCAGAAGAGTAAGATCAAAACGTGTCACTGTGACTTGACCTTTTGACCTCAAAGTCAATAGGCTTAATGGGATCCATGCTAGTACTGATCATACACACCAAATTATATGAGCCTGGGTTAAGTTAAACTGAAGTTATCACGTTTACAAGGACTGCAGAAGGGTAAGATGAAAATGTTACTGTGACCTTCCCTTTTGACCTCAAAATCAATAGGCTTCCTGGGATCCATGCTAGTATCATACATACCAAATTATATGAGCCTAGATTAAGTTAAACTGAATTTATCAAGTTTATAAGGAAAAGTTAACAGACGACCGGATACTGAGCATGATACCATAATAGGCGTTTAATAACCACAGAGTGTATGTTTGTAAAAGTCCAAAATATGTGCCTAATTATCCTGGTAGAAATATGTAACTGCTAAATAATTAGCGAAAATATGCATGACATTCCTGCTACTATAGGTGCCGTTTATTTTCCAAGCAATGATTATCTGTTCAACATGAGCTTGTTGGTGGTGGCAATCGCCAGTGTATTTGTTTTTCAACTTAGATATTACTATTTGACAAAAACCGGGTTCATGTTAATATATCCAGATCTAATCTATTCATGAAAACAAACCTAAATTCAAAGAGTTTCTCATGAAACCATGGTTTTGCTTCTTCTTCAAACCTGTATTGCTAATACAGCTGAATCCTACTGTATATTTTGAAAATAATTACCATAATTGGGAACAGCCTTTCCTCCTTTTGATCTGATTTCACTCACAACTTGATCAGCGGCCATCGCACTCTTTCCTTGACCGGCTCTGTCTCCTCCAAGGTCGTTGACTGGTCAAAGGTCAAATAGAAATCATAAGTATAAAATGAAAAAATTAATTTATACACAGAGGACCATATGGATAAAGAGGGAATGAAAATCACAACAATTCAAACAATGCCATTAAAAACCCCGTTAAAAAAATGGTAACAGGACTTTTGCTCCTGCGACAATTGCTCCGGGTTATTTCGTCTATTTATGTAAGGTTAGGGTTATGGTTGCAATAGGGTTTTATGCTAGGATTAGGGTTAGGTTTATAATAGAATAAAGTGTTAAATCCAGGGTTGAAGTTGGTCATTCCATTAGTGCGTGGAATTTACTGCAGAGAAATTGTCGCCAGAGCAAATGCCATGGAACCTAAATAAAGCACCAATTGTGGATAGAACCAGGAAAGAAAAAGAAATGAGGTGGAACAAAGAAAAATGTTGCCCTCGTTTTGGAAGAAGGCATATCAAATGTTGCCCTCTCTATATTTGGATTTATTGTAGTCTACGTAATACAGCTGTTTTAATAGTTTATAGCTATAGCCATAATCCTTGTATAGATAATCATTAGGGATATCTACTTGTACTTACCCACGACCGAGGCCCCCCTTGCTGCAAGAAGGAGAGCATATTCTTTCCCAAGACCTGTTTGAAAAAAAAAAAGATTACGGTGATTATATTTGTTACTAATTTTTTTTATTGTAAATAGCCAACTAAACCTCCACAGGAGATCCAGCCCCATGGGCTAACCAAAGGCTAACTGCACCTTGAATTCTAGGTGGATGAAAGTAATGTGAGACAATATTACAACACAATCTTTAAAGCATGCATGTATGTTGAGAAAACCCAAATTTGCTTTTATTCAGCCCAGGACAGGCTTTTGGATTTGTTTAGGTGTGAATATGCTCCTTCCAAGGAACATGCAGAAAGGTATATTTGGGGCAGACACACCCTGCCAGCTGGAGAAAAGGACATACCCCCCCCATGGGCATTGGTTTTCAACCAATTTATTGATATTTATTTCTTCATTATTTCTCTATATACATGTACTTTAGTCTATTTTTGTATCATCACAAGTTCTCAGCTTTGAGAGCAGGAGAACCTGTTTTTGAAGAATGGCAGGGTATTTCATCTATTGTATAAAATCATCTTTAGTTGTAATTCAGCACCACCGGCGAATTTACTTTGGAGCTTTTGTATGTTTTTTAAAGTAACAGAAAGAAATGACATGTATATGATTGAAACAATAATTTATAATAAAGGTTACCGGTACTTATTATGGTCAATCTAAATGCCTAAAGGCCTAATTTCATTATTTAATTTAAAATCGAATTATCACATAATGGTGGACTTCCCATTTGATGAAATTTTAGTGCTAACGATTAAATTTCAAAGAGGACAATATTAACATGATTTTAGCTGGCGACCAAATTGGGCCTGAAGACAAACTAAAGACTAGATCTAAGTGTATAGTCATGTATTGTATTACCAGACACTATTATGATTCCGGACGCACATTCGAAAACAATTTCATACCGTAAGACTTCCGCAATTCAATTTCAAAGAGCAATACATAGAACAAGATTGCAAAAACAAAGCGAAAAAATCCAAGTTTTGCCTTATTAATCTCTTAAATGACAGAAAATGATTAAAATATCATATAACATAGTTTTGCATTGACAATTGTTACATTTTCTAACAGAAATATGGGCCTGATTTGCAGAATTTCAATCTCGTCCACTATTTCGATCGAATGTTGAGGTGAGGTGTATTGTGGGTGATCGTCGGTACCCGTGCGCGAGGTTTACTGTGATTAGAGCCGTCGACGATCTGCATGGCATCGATATGACTTCATGAGCGTAACGATACGAACGAGCATAATATTGGAAAGTGCCATGGAACATTCAGCTAACAAGAAAAAAGAAAATAAGTTATTAAACACAAATTTATTACCAACACCTGCTCAGATTCGATATGAAAAAAGCAAACAAAAACTTAGAATTTACTCATGATATAACACACAAATTTGTTCTTACATCATTATAATCAAGGATATCTTTACCCCTACAGTGCGCATCCGGAATCATGATGTAATTTGTCACGCACGAAAATAATAATTGTTTTTCGTTGAGGGGTATGCGGCAAGTCAAGTGCGATGCAAAGAAAATGGTTGGTAAATATAACATAATTTTATCATATTCATAATATTTGGAATAGCAAGCGTGATTTTTTCTTGATTGTATTTCCTCTAGTTGTTGTTTTTAGAGGACTGAAATAAAGGTGTCCGGCAGTCACTCCTAGTACCAATGAGGTCCAAACATTACATGTATGGACCTCATAGGCGACATCAGTGCTAAAATTGGGTTAGAGATTTATGTGGATCTAAATTTATTGTAATTTCAACAAAAGTACTAGCTAAATTTGAGGCTTTTGTTGAAATTTTGCTTTAATGATACATTAATGCTTCAATAAGTAACAAAAAATTGAAAGAAATGAAGGGGAACTTACATTTTGACGACTTTTTCCTGATTTTCTTGGCAGTTGTCCTTCACTTCTGACTCTCGATCGGACCTGATATGCAGATCACGTATACGCGTTCTCGTCAGGTGATCGGTCGGTTATTCTTTTCGCCAGATGTTGATAATTATATATTTCATAACGCAGCGTTCATCGCAAATTTAGCTGAAAGAGATTGAAGTTGAACAGCGCAAGCTTTAATTTATTCAGAAATAACGTTTGATTGCACAAGTTTCGCCTCGGACATTTAGGATCATTTGGTCCCATATTGGCGTAACTACGGGGGGGGGGGGGTGTCCCTACCACCGTCCACACCGGGCGTCCACAAGCCAGCAATTATCTTTTTTCTCTTTTTTTAACCAAAATGCTTCCCCCCAGAAAAAAAGAACCAGGGTTAAAGAGAAAGACAATTATGATAGAGGAACACAAAATACTTTATTTTTTCAGCTTTTAATGCATCGACTTATAATCAAATATTAAATGGGGCTTAGAACATTTTTTTAAAAAGTCAATTAATAAAAATATTCCGCTCTTCGGGATTTGAGCTTTCATGAAATATCCGATCTTTTTCATGATTACCGAAAATACTTCAAATGTCAAAAAAAAAATTATCGGTGTAGTAGCTGATACCTTGCGCCCGCCTTAATTATTTTAATGTTGAGATACTTTGCTTTAATTTAATGAATTCCTAAAAGCATTAATTCTCAGATCATTTGTCGCAATCGAATGATTCGATTGGTAAGCTAGTTGTATAATTATTATGATTCATGAATTGTTTAAAATGTGTCTCTCTATCAGTTTTGAATATTTAAAAAAATGTCAGCTCGTGCTTTTTGCTCGCAATATTTTGATTAGTAAGAAATTCTTGTGTATGCGAGTTTGATACATAAATAACTAGAGAGAGAGGGGGGGGGGTGTCCCTCAGCTACTTGTCCTTGCTTATTCCAATTTTTTTTATTATGCTCGTGTTGTGAGTATTTCAAAGTCTTTTCTTTTTCTCACCCTTTTTATTGTCTCGGAGCTTCCCTCTATTTCTTTGCTACGATGTATAGCCCATCTTACTTGTTTCATTTTTTTATGTTCTCATTTCATTGAAAACATAATTATTAAACTGACGTAGAAGACTTTACAACAAAATTTTGATATTGTTTTTTCTTGTTTGTTTGGCTTTCTTTTTTCTTCTCCTCAGTCCTTTTTCTAATTAGTTTCCCTTTCCTTATTTTATATTATTTCATTTCATGAGGCATCCGCCAACTTATATACAACAACAAACGTTAGAGGCGGATATCCAGTAAGGGGGCGTGGTGGTGTGCCCTCTAAAAAGAGGAAAATAGGAAGGAAAAAAAGCAGGATTTATCTTGGTGAAGATGATAGTGGTGGTGATGGTGGCGGTGATGATGATGATGATGATGATAATAATGATGGTGGTAGTGGTGATAAAGATGAGAATGAAGTTGGTGACGATGATATGATGATGATGTAATTTTGTCTTTAAAAAAATAATAGTGCAAAGGCGAAATCATTTAAAGTTTATTATGAAAATAGCAGAAAAAAATAATTTGAAAAATTGTACGTATGCGTATGGAAAATCTATCCCCCACCAAAAAAGAAAAAAAGTGAGATTTTGTTTTGTTATTTGTGACGGCGTAGGCCTATGCGAACAGCTGTGTGATATAATTATGGTAAAAAAAGTAAATGAAATGCCAAGAAATACATGATAATGACTTTTATTGTACATTCAGTATATCAGTAGATAAATTCATACTCGTTCCAAAAAAAGAAGAAAGTGGGTATATTATGGACCATTAAAAATGGGCAGTTGCTCTATATATTATATTACATAGAATATATAGAGCAACTGCTCGTGTGTAGCGGTAAGTTATTCACCTGATCTACATAATTCATGCGGCGCACGGCGCGTGCGCAATGTTTAATAATTATTGTTGTGAATACAATGAATGTCATCAAAAACATAATAACACAGATCAAATAGTGCCAGCTCGACGCGCAAAATGAGAAAAAAATATATATTTTCTGCCCTGATAATTTGATAACCCTAACCTAACCCAATTTCTAAGTATTTTTATCATAAACAGGATAACTATATACAATGATTGAAATTAACTTTATATTCTTTTGCGAACAAAATGAATATGAAAGACAGCTTTTTGATAAAGAACACAGTTTTAGAGCGTTAGAGCGCGATTTATACCTACAACCGCTAACATAGGCGGATCCAGGGGGGCCGAGGGGCCCGGGCCCCCCTATTGGCGGAGCAAAAAAAGAAAAAAAAAGAAAGGAAAAAAGAAAAGGAAGGGAAAAGAGAGGAAAAAAGAAGAAAGGCAAACATAAGAGGAGGAACATGATTAAATGAAATAACATTAGGGGAAGACTCTTAAAATAATTTTTTTTAAAATCTATTTGTTAGGATAAAAAATTTTCGCTCGCGCTTCGCGCCTTATTGTCTTTTAGGGTATTTGCATATCTTGCTCAATATGGAGCTTGAAAAATCAAACTTTGAAGTCATTATACAAAACATATTTCAGCTGGGAAATTGAACTTTCATTATTTTGTTTCATTTACAAATTGATTTTTAAAAAGTGCTCTGTAAAAATGTCTGTGATATCATCTGAACATTATCATTTTCTGCTTGCGCTGCGCGCTCGCAAAATTTGAATTTTCAGGTACGTATTATTTTCCTGTATTCCATAAAGTTCTCAAAAAGTTCCCTATTCAGGTCAGATTGTTAAAACGTATCAGCTAGCGCCGCACGCTATAGCATTTGGATTAGTCGGTTATGTATATCCCAATATTAATTCTAAATCAAACTAATTTGATGACAGTTTATCAAAAACTTCGACTCGCGATTTCTGCTCGCATTGATAGATATATAATGCCTCTTATGCATAATTACAAAGTGCTTTAAATGTCCAGTTTTCAGGCCATAAAATTAACACATTTCGCGCTCCCATGCGAGAGAAATAGGAAGATGGTCATCAATTTCATATGATGACATAATGCCCTCATAGCATGTTCCGGTCCTATGTAAAAACTCAAAGTAATAAAAATAAAATACATCAGCTCTTTTTTAACTGTGATCCATCACAATTCACAATTTTCCCACAAAGTGTTTGCATTACAGAGCTTAAATTCACCCTTTGTTATATCATATATTTTTAGCTCGCGCTTTGCGCTCTCTTTATTGATTTTCATGATAAGAAAGTTACTTAGAATACCCAAATTCTAGGTCGAAATCTAAAACACACGTTAATTCAGATACGCAGATTGTTCTCTATTTAAATCATTATCCAGTTTCAGATCACAATATCAAAAAGTGTCTGCTCGCGGATAAATAACTTATCCTTTTCATGATAAAACATGAATAGTGCGTCCAGAATCTTTCCCCATAATTTTGTTTACCCATCACATTTCTCCTATTTTCTCCTCCCTTTTATTTTCCATTAATTTTTCTTTCGTTCACTTTTTTTCTGTCCTCTTTTCCCATAATTTATTTTACCCATCACATTTCTCCCTATTTACTCTTCCCTTTTATTTTCCATTAATTTTTCTTTCGTTCACTTTTTTTCTGTCGCCTTTCCCCTTCTAAGTTCTATTTTTTTTTCTCGTCTCACCGCTTTTCCTCATCCCCAGCCCTCGATCGACGCCCGTGCAGATTCGCAAACAATATCAAGAGTATATGTCTACTTGCAAGGGCGGAAATCTCTCCCCAAAGGTAGGGGGACCAGGGGCTGGAAAATTTGACAAGCAAAAAACAAACAAAAAAAGAAGGTTTATCACCCTCTAAAGAAGGTCATCTTGACCAAAAGAAATTTGACAAGCAAACAAGCAAAAAAAAGGGGGCATGCCAAAAGTAAGATCGTCTCTTCCAAAATACATTTCGAATTTGAACGACATGACCAAAAATAGTAGGGGGACATTTCATAATGTGCCCCCTACTATTTTGGGTGAGGGGACATGTCCCCCGGCCCTGGGGTTTGCGCCCATGTGGGTGGGGGTGTTGCGCCTCCCTATCGGGATCATATCACAGCGAGTATACACTCTTCCATATTGGAAGAGTGTTTACTCGCTGAGATTTCGATCTCACACATAATTTTATAAAAAAAAATAGAACAGCTACGCCTTGAACACAGGCCAAAATGCCTAACGATTTCTCCGCGGCATTAACAACTCTCGTAAAGGGCGCTCCATTTATAAATAACGTTGCATGAACAGCTCTCTATGGCGACGAAATTTACCGCGGAATTGCAGCCAGCAGCGTGGGAAATTGGCAGAAAATTCAAGAAGAGAACCGGTGAGTACCGATTTAACAGTATTCATGTATTAATTAATATTTATTTAATCATAAGAATAATTTTTTTTTACGGAAAGAAAGCTTAGTTCTAAGCTAGGGCGGCCCAAATGCGCGTGAGTGGAGTCCCAGTTTCTTAACACGGGTAAGTATTGCGGTGTCGCCTAGAGTGTCCGGCAATAGGATACACTGCCATAACTAGTTGTACTAACGTTGTCCCGACACAATTTAGCGCATGTGGGACTGGGACCGAATCAGACATAACTCTCGGCCTGGCTGCAACTTACCACCTCCTGCCCCTGTAACAAGTGCAACGCGGCCGTCGAATCTTAGATCCTCCCCCATTTTCAACCGACTTCTAATTTCTAGCTCGAACAGATCAAAGAGTTAAATTCAGGAACAGCTATCAGAGTAAAAATATCTGAAACTCTATTTGTGATAGATATTAACTTCGACCAGGGTCCAAAATTAGCCTTCATTCAGCCGCTCACACGCCTACAAAAGACATATCCCTCCCCCCTGACGAGCTTGAAATGTTTTTTTTTTTGGGGGGGGGGTACGTTTGAAGAGCTTTTTGATTGAAGACCTTTTTTTTTTTTTTGCTTGTCAAATTTTTCGACCGGTTTTGCCCCCCCCCCCCCCTGTGGAAAATCCCAGGTACGCCAGTGGTGGAATACGTGCACTGTTAAATCAATCCTTTATCCTTAAAAAAAAATTCCTGCAGTAGCAGTGGTGCAGAAAGGATTTTTTCCCGGGGGGGGGGGCTGGGGGGTCCTAATTGCTTTTTCAGGGGGGCAACATTTTTTTCTGGTGTGTTTTTGTGTCACTAGGGCGGATCCGACATTATTTCATTCACTCGTCTTCCTCCTCTTATATTTTCCTCTTCATTTACCTTCTGTCTTTCTCCTTCTTTTCTTCTTTCTCCCTTTTTTCCTTTATTTTTTGCTCTGCAAATTTTTTCAGGGGGGCACACAATGTCAGAGGAAGGCACGTGCCCCCCCCCCGTAGCTACGCCACTGTGCAGCAGAGTTTCGAGAACACCTGTAATATCTTACCAGATTGTTTAACATTATATCATGTAAAATTACAAGAAATTGGTATTTGGTGTATGGAACTTTATAAATTTCCTTAGATAAAACATCACTTCCCTTTTTAAACAGACCTGTTCTGTTAAATTGTAGATAAAATTCCTGTTTAATCAATATTTACAGAATGATTCTGTTATTGCTTTCTGCAAAATCTTTTGTTTTTTGGAAACTCAGGGTTTTTTTCAAAGGACAAGTCCGCCCCAACAAAAACTTGATTTGAATAAAAAAATAAAAAAATCAACAAGCATAACACTGAAAAATTCATCAAAATCGGATGTAAAATAAGAAAGTTATGGCATTTTAAAGTTTCGCTTATTTTCAACAAAATAGTTATATGAACGAGCCAGTTACATCCAAATGAGAGAGTTGCATGATGACATCACTCACTCACTATTTCTTTTGTATAATCATATTAAATATGAAATATTTCTATTTTCTCGTCATTGTCATGTGAAGTGAAGTTTCATTCCTCCCTGAACACGTGGACTTCCATTATTTTAACATTTTGTGCTTCAGGCAATGGGGTCCTAATCATCAAATTCGTAAAAATTGAAATATTGTATAATTCAAACAATAAAAAACAAAAGGAATAGTGAGTGAGTGACGTCATCGACTCTCTCATTTGGATGTAACTGGCTCGTTCAAATAACTATAGTGTTGAAAATAAGCGAAGCTTTAAAATGTCATAACTCTCTTATCTTACATCCGATTTTGATGAAATTTTCAGTGCTATGCTAGTTTGATTTTTCTCTATTTATTCAAATTAACATTTTCCTGTTGTGGACTTGACCTTTTACAGCGTATTTAGGCCCAGCGCATTATAAATCAGCATTTATTTAATTGCTTCGAGCTCTCATCGTGTGTCCATCGTGTTTTCTGTTATTCATATTCTGTATTGTTCCTACTTAATTACTTTGTTAATTTGTTTGAAATGAAGAAAAAATAAATTCAATCAATCAATCAGTAAGATTCGTATGCTCTTCATAAATTCCTCTAAACAGTCCTTTAAATATCTCGTTTAACCCCCCAAACGTCTGAGCTATTTTTTATATGTGGCAGGGCCCGGATGCGGGGGTTCTTATATCTCGGCCGCCGTTCGCGCGATATCGCCGAAATTTAGCGTGTCCATTCTTTACTACATAAACTATAGAAGTCAGTATAATAAAATATTCTGAAATTAATATTTTTTAAGGAATAATTTAGGCCCCTTTGCCGAAAATTATATTTGCATATTTAACACCCAATGTCACTTCAAATATTCCTCCCCACCGATTGCGAAACCGGTAATATTTTCCTCATGTATTTCTTTTTTCTTAGAATCGTATTTCTTTGTTGTTGTTTTCTTTTGTTTTTCATTGTTTTTTCGATTGAAAAGAATTATTACAGACCATTTTACAACTAAATTAAACCCTAATTTAATAAAGCAGAATAAGTTGAATGAAAAATAATCACCTTTTTTTGAATTTCATCTCCCATAGACTTTAATTGTACACAGAGGATAAAAAATTCGGCATGACATTGTCTCGTAAATAGTCATGTAGCGTCGCGAGTTTGGTCTCTACTAAGGTGACCGCACACCTCTGATTGGTCTGCGACCCGATTTCAGAATAAAATATACGGTAGAATAAACATTGATGCTAACATTGAGACTTGGAATATCTTACTTTGTAATATTCTAAATCATCGGTACGAATACGTTTGTTCAAATTTGTGACTATTATGCTATCATCCTTCTTAGAATAAAAGCGAATTTAATATCTAGTCAGACGTCATAGCAGGTACGATTGGCTACGATTTGTAACTAATTTGGCCTTTACTCCGAAATAAAGGCTTGTAATTTTTCAAAATGGTTATATTAATATTTTATCAATTAATTTAAACCTCAAATAAAATGATATGTTCCATTCACATTTTCAGAAAATTAGCAAAATGCGATTTGTTCCAAAATCGGATCGCGAACAGTCGTAAGGTGTGCGATGGCCTTAAGGTTGCTCGATCGAGACATTGACAGAGAAAAAAGTCATTCATTTTTGCGGGGCTATCTTTTTGCATTTCGGAAATATCGTGCGAAGAGTTGAGGGGGGAATATATTGGCCCCCAGTCCTTTTAGGGTTTATGTCAGTGCCCCCCCGTCAACAACAAAAACAAAAACAACAATACCCTACTTGACCCTCGGTACGCTAATGCCCTGTTCCTCGATCGGCCCTCCGCAATGGATATTACAAATCAGGCAAGGGGGGGGGGGAATGGTGGGGTTTTTAAGTAATTTAGAAAAGTAGAAAAAGAGATAATTATAAAAATGAAGAAGAGGAAAGGGCAGGATGGGGAGAGGGGAGAGGAGCTGCATGAGAGGCCTGGGGCCGGATGAGGAGGGCGGGGAAGAGGAGGAGGAGGAGCCGGCCGGGGGAGGACGAGGGAGGAGGAGAAGCTATAGGAGGAGGAGGAGGGGGGGGGGGGAGGGGAGAGGAGGAGGAGGAGAGGGGTAAAACTTGGAGGAGGGAGAAAGAGGAGGAGGGTGGACTCGGAAGAGGGAGAGGAGGAGGAGATCCTCGGCCCTCTAATGGATGTTCCAAATCAGGCTGAAAGGGGCCGGGGGAGGGGGCAGCCTGGCGAAATTCAGAAAAAAAAAAAGAGGACAGAAGGAGAAGACAGACGAGGAAGAATAAGAGGAATTAAGAAGAAATAGAGGAAGAATAAGAAGAGGAGGAGGATAGGGAGCTAGGAGGAGGAGATGGAGGAGGAGGAGGAGAAAGAGGGGAGGAGGTCTCGGGGCCGGTGAGGGGGGGGGGGGAGGAGTAGGAGGGGGAGGGGAGGGGCGGGAGGAGGAGGATCGAAGAAGAAATAATCAATCCTTCTTGGACTTATGTTGTCATGAGCGCAAGCTGGCGCTATATAACAAACACATTATTTACATTTCGTGAGCAGTCTGGAGAATTTATTGAAGAAGGACGGAAGCAAAATCTCCGACTGAAACTCCGGGTAAAATCTCATTTATTGTCAAAATGATATTCCCAGACTTCGTCACTAGGAGCACTTTACAATTTAGGTAAGACAAATATTAATATCTCATCTGTTAAAATGTGATAAAGATTGGATTGAAAGAACAGAGTATATGCAGACTTGTGATTTGTGTGTGATGAGTGTGACTTGTCGTGAAGGCAAGAAGTCAACCGGGCCGTGCCCGTAGCAGCAGGTTGTCGTCTTGGCCCGGGCCGTCCCGTCATTCCCTCTGCGGACATAACTTGGCTGATCCCTTTGCTGATGGCGACTTTACTCTGCAAAGTCCCCAAAGCCCATCTGGGATTGTTATTTATAGTGCATGTAGCATATCTATCATGTCCATGCTAGGCAGCTGGCAGCCATCTGTTTTGAGGAGTTTTTTTAAACATTTTCATTTTTTTATCTCCTTGACCTAACATAGTGACTAACGAGTAACGTTCGACCAAAAGCTTCAGTCTCTGTTACTAGTCTGTATTTTGGTTGTTCCGCTGAACTGCGTTGGCTTACTGGTAAATACATAGACTGAAGTGAAGAGCTTGGAAGCCCGTACGTACATGTACAGACAACGTATTTTAGCAGTAACGTCGTTAGATCTAACAGCGGAAACCTAATTTTCCGATTTTTTTTTGTACATAAAATGTCACATTATGAAAAAGAAATCACATCCATATTTACGAAAAAATGTTTAAAATTCAGAAATATCGTACCTTAGATCGCAGTTACTGCTAATTCCTTTCAAATGATGAACGAAACATCGTCATCTTCGATCCTTTCGTTGGTCAACGTAAGTTGCCATCTTGGATGACGTCATCATCCTTATAGACGTATTTACCAGTCGCTATATATCGCGATTTGTGCTGCTGCTTTGCGCTTGTAGATGTGCGTGCGTTTGGAACTTGTTGCTCGCATTGATTGGCCAAGATATCGAAAATTTAATCGGAAAGCCTTGATAAAAGCACAACTCGTTGACGGCTGCCATATTTTCCTCTCCGGCAGAAAATTGAAAAAATAAGGAATAACCCGGGGAATAACTCTTCGGTAACGTATATTTTCAATATTTTATAGATTTTACATAGTATCAATAGAAAGATTAGAGTCTAACGAAAATAGTGGGCCTTCGTTCAAGATCTTATAATATCATTTAGAATCTAAAAGAAATTAAAATCAGGACAAAACCCGCCCTCCGAATTGTCGACCCAGATTACTCATGCAGGCTCGCACTAACATACTACCGTCGGTGAATGGGGAATTGGGGATTATAGTAAAATATCAGAAATTGTTGAATAATCCCCAGAAACGACGGTTATTCCTGTCTACTTGTACACTAACTTTGTTACAATTACACAGACTGCTCGCGATTGTCATTGTCAAGCCGCCATTAGGGATTAACAATGCAAAATCCTCCTGAAGGGGCTCGATTTTTTTCTTTATTTCATTAAAGTACATACAAAAAGAACTTGACCAAAATCAAGATTATTATTCCCTTTTGGCCTGAAATGCATCAAAACAGGGAAAAATAAACTTAAAAGGAATAAAAAACAACAGTGACTTACTTCGGCTGTCGCGCAACTCCCACTCCTTGGTATATCTGAACTTAACACTTCAGTCTCTGGTATTGGTGAGTGGAGCCAACGGAATTCAGCGGAACAACCAATATAACAGAGACCAAAGCTTTTGGTCTAATCTATGCAAGACAAATTAGTATAGACCATGATCTAACGTTAAATTATTAATGTTAACACCTCATTATTTTGTAAAACAGCTCTTTCGTTTTATTAAACAGTTGAAAAAAACCTCTGAAAATTGTTGAAAAATAATATATCACATCTTTCCATGAAATGTCTTTCTATTATACTTGAAAAGTAATAGTTGGAAGCTATCAAGAAAATAAGGAATAGATCTAGACCTAGGCCTAACGTTAGACCCGTTTCCCTTCTTTCTTGACTCTGTCTCTGAATCTTACTTTAAAGATTTAGATCTGTTTCTAGAGAAACATGTCAGTTGATATAAGATCTAGTTCTAGACTTTAATTTGTGGGAATGAATCATTTTTGGCAAAGCCAACAACAAAAATGCCTTTCAATTTTGAATTATGCCAACAGATTATATGAGCATACATAATCTACAACTTGTAGTTGTATGCCCAGGCCTGGGCTCCTTTCAATGACTTGAAGAAAGGAGATGGAATATAGTAGATCCAAGATTGCATTGTAAGGCAAGTCAATGAAATTCTGCCGTACCCTTTGTCCTATAAGTACAACTCATAACCTTGAACCTTGAAGAGTAGTCCCTTTCAGCAGCTTCAAAGCTATCCCAGGATGAAAACATTCTGTGTATCCATGCGAGGTGGCATGGTGAGGTATTTTTAAATTTCACTTATTTAGTGCATATCAAAAAAGGGTTGTAAAAAAAAAATCATGTGAAATTATATATTTGTAATATCCTGAAGATTTTTCCACATTTCAACATTGGTACAGATTAATTTAAGCAAATGAAGATATAACTGTTGAAAAATATTTCCGCTTGAGTGAGCACAACTTACTTTTGAAAAGTTGGTGAAAAATGATTTGTGTAGAACTTTGAAATAGTTATGCGAATAAAAGTAGGCCTTAATAATGAAGAACACATGAAATTTAGCTAGTAAAATTGATTTGAAGATATCTTTTACCTTTTTAAAACTTGTTTCCTTGCCAAAACACTACGAAAAGTGCATTGCGCCCCACCCCCTCCCCCAAACACCGAAGATATCATGACAATATTTGCTTCACACTGAGCTGTGATTTACATGAAATGGCTTAGGCTTGATTTTCAATTTGTTAATCATTGTCAAGCTTGTGAAAAGTTTGGAGAAACAATTATTAAATGAAAAATGAAATGTAAACCCACTTCAAACGATAAAAACTTAGTGAAAAATGCTGGAGATGTCTGATATAAACTTTTGTTTAGATTCAGTTTAATGTCCTCAGATCCAGCTGGCTCAAAAAGGGTAAAGGTTGTGCATACTAAGTGTTGAAAATTTAATTTGGATAGCAGAATTGTTACAAAATGCTTATTTCAATTGACTAAAAGTGCAAGGGAAATGTATGAGAAATGTTTCGCAGGGCAAGTTTGATTTCGCCCATTCCCCCTTGACACAGCGTGAAAAAGAGCATTTCTGCGCAAACAAATTTCTGCGAGCTTTATATAAATGGTCAGTGCTCACTCAAGTGTGATATTCTGTCAAAATTTTTTACTGACATTGGATAATGAGACCCAAATGTGTGAAAAAAAATTACCCACATATTGTTTTTTTTTTTTTACTTGATACTTGATGTAGTATAGCAGCTCATGTATACAGAGGCTATACTGGGATGACACTATGATTTAATCTCTTAATTTCCTGTCAAGAAAAGGAACCCAATTATTAAAGCATAATTAAGTTCAAAATCAAATATTCTATAAATCTTATTCTTGAATTAAAATTTGTTGACATGAAATGCATTATTATGTAAAAATTACATTTTTTTGTTGGCTTGCAAGAATGTGATAAAGTCTCACACTGATCCCACATTTAAACATTTATCAACATCAACTGAAATTTCCAGAAACCAATCTGTCAGAGTCATGAAAGAAGAGTACACCTTTGATTTTCTAGGTAGTTTTTTTAACTACATAAAAATGCATGTACTTCCAATTTCTATCACTTTCCAATTTTCTTCACTTCCCCTTTTCTTTGACACTTGAAATATGGCGGGGGGGGGGGGGGAAATGCACCCATTTCATGGATCTGTATTAAATAGAAACATGACATTTGAAAAAAAAATGTATGTGTGTAGACATTAACGCTATATCCAGAATTTTATTTCTACTTTAATTAATGAGCATATTGTTTGTCGAAAAAAGTAGATAACAATTTCCTCATTCAAGTGTAAGAGTGAGATTGGATTTCATCCTTCCTGTTTTCTTTTTTTCTTCCACAGATTACAAGCTAGGAGAATCTAACAGTAACTGTGAGGAAATCTACTTTATGTGCTAGATAATTTTACCACAAATTTCCAAGGCTTTGTCCAGTATAGCAGTGCCCGACTGAAGGAATACTAAAGGCGACCAGAGTCTCGATTGTGAAACATTTGGAGTTGCAAACCATGGCTGGGGTTATGAGTCATTTTAAGAAAAACAAAGGAGGACCTAATATGGTAGGTCAAAGGTCAAATGAAGAACTGTGGACAAGAACAGGAACATTTATCAACAAACCAACGAGGGGTTGGTTACACATTGAAGAGGAACTCAAAGAACATGGAGGAGTCTGCTATGGTGTTAGGGTGAGTAGCAATAATATTTGGATGACAGTTGACATTTGCAGGTGAAATTCATTGGGTCATATCCAAGTCTGTGCTACATGAATCTGGAAACCCATGATCATATGCAGAATTCAGAAAACAACAATTAAAAGAGGTTTCCTTTTACCCTGGAAGAATCATGATCTAGGCTTGTAGTTAAATATTTTTATATTTCTTCAGTTTGCAAAAAAAAGTCAGCACAAAATCTGTAAAAAAAACCTCAAATGAATCCTTGATAGGTATCGTATAGTCGAGTAATGCGGTACATGTAGGCTTAATGTCAAATCATTTCAACAAGAGTTTCGAGATTTTATTGCTAAGCATACTACACATATAGTCTTTCACATCCTACTGGGGGAACAAGTTTATGAATCCTTGATAGGTATCGTATAGTCGAGTAATGATGTTACATTGTAATTCATACATTCACTGTTTTCTTGACAATTAAGTATGCTTCTCTTTGTTTTCAAAGGACATTGTGCAAATTTCCTAAAGAAAAAAAATAATGACACTGATGGATTTCCATATTGAGCTTGATCGGACCAATCATAGCTCTCTTTGTAATACGGGTCCCCCTCTGGCCCAGGCATCGCTGCAACAGTTTGGTGGTTGTAAAAGGGACTCTGTTCATGCATTGTTAGCGTCAGCAATAATCTAGGCGGTGCTGCACCATCCCGAGTTTGCTCAATCTCCAGATTTTAGCCCAATTGGCCCTCTTCGCGATTAATCTCGAGATTAAAGAAACCCTGTCTCCACCATCGCAAGAAGAGGGATTCCTGCTTGAGCGAGGCATCGATGCATTATGGTCTGACGCTGTGAATAAATAATCCCGAATGCGTCTGCACCTACGAATTAGCGCGCTATTTCGCGCTATTTTACAAATAATCCCAAGTTGACTTGGGATTGCAATCTCGAGATTAATCCTATGAATTAGCGCAATAATTGCGTCTCCATTGCAAATAATCTCGAGATTGTTCAGATCGGGATAATTTGCCGGATCAGAAATAGCACGCTAATTTGAAAACTCAGGATGGTGCAGACGGCCCTTCTGTGTGGCCAGTACAGAATGTTTTGATTTGAGAAGTAGCATTTTTCCCTGCATAGGGGAGTTCACCTTGGCAATTAGCTTTAACAAGTAAAAATGCCAAAAATAATTATTAATTACATACATAAAGATATTGGGGAAGGTTTCAGGAAAATCCATCAAAGGTTGAGAATTCTATTAGAATTTTATAAAGTTTTTGATTTGTGATGTCCTGAGATGTCATTAATGAGTCGCTGCCCAAGTCATGTAATACATTGTATGAAATGCATAAATTTCAATGTTTTAATATAAATGATTCATGATAGCTAAAAATATGTTTCTTTCCGGAGCTGGTGTGATATGAATTGTCTGTAGATATATAAAGGTACAATTGATTAAAAAACATTTTCAATTTTTTATTTTTTTTTTAAAACCTCATTAGTCATTATGATATTGAGAAGCTGCTTGCATACAAGTCGTGTATGATGTCATAAAATTCTTATATCTTTTCCAATCTTTGATGTACATTATTTTCCATTTTTTCTGCTTGTAAACTTTTCGCCAGGGTTTACTTCCCCTTTCAATTCTAATTTGTGGTTTGACTGTCCATAGGAAATTGTGACACAATTCTCTACATATTTAGACACAGGTTCGTTTTATGATCTTGTCTGTTTTACTATAAATCATATTCAGATTAATAACCATCTGGGAATAATGACTGAATTAGTTTTCATTGCCATCATAAAACATGATGAAAGAGCGGTATGCAGCACTTGTACACTTCTGATATTTTTTGCTTCCCATTATTTTATTAAGGGAGTTCTTAGAAAAGTTAAATTTACTTCAGAATACCGACCAAAGAAATTATTGCAGCGATAATGTGCATGTTTTACTTTAATAATTTGCAATATCTCACCCAAATCCAAATTCATTGGCCCTACAGCTACATGGTCATGTATGCAGGACCAGGTGTTCCCTTTGAACCTACATGTATCCCATTCACTTTGAATTGTGACAATATACCTGTACAGTATATGTTGTTGTTTTTATATCTATCTGAATATAAAAAATAACCGTTAATTACTACATGAACTCAATCGGGGGGGGGGGGGGGGGGTATTCTGTTATTTGATAGTGAACAAGCGTACACTGTACCTGTACCTGTACCTGTATGTGAACTCTGAACCTGATCATCTCAGACATAATATATTTGCAATCTTCATTGTTGCGCTTGCTAGAATTTTATTCTGTCAAATAAAACAATCTCTTTGAATCGGTCTCGGTCAATATGAAATGTATATGAAATGTATATAATTATAATAAAGGATATGTGTAGTGTACATTACGTGTACTGAGGATGACATCCATGCAGTATGTTATTGCACTCCTATAATCAAGTCGGGTATGCCAGACTAACCATGGAAATCTCATTTGGTTGGCATGGGAAGATTCCCGGAGGCTATCAGTGATGTAAAAAGATTTGTATAATTTGAAGGTGTCATTTTGCTCTCATCGGTGAAACCACCTTTCAAGTGTGCTTGGCAGGAAGGAAGTAGCACGTGGGGCTCACAATTGCGGAGGTGTTGAATTGAAAACCGTAATTGCAGTGGCACTTGTCTAGAACATGGACCAAACAAGAAGAACAATGTACATGTAGCCCCCATGATCATGTACAGTATACAAATGAACATGTTTATTTGTGCAATGGACAGAATACTTCATGAGGTGAAAGATGAAACGATCCATTCAACGAGGCGTAGCCTGGTTACATGTAAATGGATCATTCATTTCATCTTTCACCGAATGAAGTATTTTATCCATTGTACGAATGAAAAGAACATTCATATTTGGTTTTTTATGACACCTAAAAATATATAATTTTTCATCTGAATTTTGATGCAAAATATGCTTGTTCAGTTGATTGTCGCGTACATACATGTACAGCATGCGCACTGCAAACACTGTTCATAGCCTACAGGTACTTGTAGTGCCTCCAGCGGTCAAGCGTGTGCAATGGACAAAATCATATGGATCCAAAATTGCACGGTTCATGATGTCATTGTAAAATGGACTGAATGATCGTTATCAAACAACCAATCAAATGACAAGGATCTAATTAGGTGTCGTATAAAATGTACTACATGTACTGTACACTCTATGTACATGTACATGAACATGTGTGAATGTAAACAGACACTTTGGCAGTTTCCACAATTTGTGATCTATAGTCAGGAGCAGCCCTGTAGAGGGAGGTGATGCCTAGTCTAGTGATGCCCCTTGATTTTTCATGTGAAAAGAAAGGAAGGAGAAATTTGTGCATTAAAAAGAGAGACCCGACGAGGACTTTAACCATTTAATAATTCATCTTTTGCAGTAGAGAGGAATAATGAGTATCTCTTTTGTATTAGACAATATTACAATAGCCTAGGATTCGGCCTGCATATGTCTCCAATCCCATAATGTATTGAAAATTACTAGCCTTATTAGCCTACATGTATGTTTTTTTTCTGCATTCTAAAATCAATATTTGTTAAAATGAAGTTCATGTTGGCCTATGTTCAGTACATGTAGGCCTACATGTACTTTTCAAAAGAAATCTTCACTTGTGTAGAAACATATTGCCTATTAATCATTGTTCAAGAAGAATCAATTGGACATTATGTTTACATTTACTGTACATTGATCTGGGTCTTGTGTCACAAATGAACAGTTTCTATATAACAAATTTTGTATCAGCCAATCAGATTGGATGATTTCAGTAGCTTTTAACTGTAATTGCATATTCGTGATGGTAACAAGTTTTATGAAACTGGCCCCAGGAATTGAGAATCTGTACAAACCATACTGTATTTTATAGGCATTATACATGTAGGCCTACATGTAGTATTAAAGTATTGAACTTGCCAGTTAGTTGGCGAGTGGCAGATAGCATGCTGGTGAGGTCCTGACAGATTTACTTCTTCTACCACATCCCTGACCTCTGAAACTCCCCTCAGAAAGAAAACAAAAGCTCCTCCTGTTGTGTCAGATCGCAGACTGGCATGGCACCACTTATGATCAAAAATCAAAACAAAAGTCCTTTGGAGAGCAAAATATTTAGGTCTACCTACAATTGGTTTGATATAAAGTGGGAGATTGTAGTCCGTTTTTGACTTGTTTTGTGTGTTCAGGAGACGGTGTACTTTGAATTGGTAAAAAAATTGAAGGTCATGAGCCCTATCATTGGTGCGCCATATTGTGCAGGACAAAGGTCATTTCTCAATATAGTTTACCCACTTTGTAGGTTTGCTCTTTATTACTCACAGAATTGTAAAGAAGACTTCCATTTTGTGACATGCAGGTAAATAGGGATTTGATTGAATAATATTTGCCATAAATTTGCACAGTACTTTAATAAGGAGATATCTAACACATGTTTTTCATGTTGCTGGCTCAAATCAGTTCTTTGATTTTTTTATTCTAAGGAAAAAAGTTACAGGGCTCTGGGTGATTTTACCCCTAAAATGCTGAAAAATACATGTAGCCCTGGGAAATCCCAATGTAAAATGTTGCAGATTTTATAGGCAGTAGGTTAAAAAATCCGCCCCCCAAAATGTACTTTTTGCCTGTATACATTTACACAGGCCTACATTTACATGTGATATAGGTCGACTTAAAGAGCCTGCTATGTCAACTTACAATTTTGTATCAAGGTTATCTTCCATTTCCGGCTTTTTCCTTCTTTTATTCATAGATCATCAGCCTTATTCAAGAAACCACGATTACCAATTCAAGTCCCGTACAGACAATGTTCAGTTAATATGCAAGCTTGCCATCTCCTATGCCATTAGTCCTTTAATCAAGAGATGATTCCTTAATGGACCTGGCTGGGTCGATCTCAGATTGGGAAAATTGATCCCTCAAAGATTTACTAGATATTCATTTGTTTTTTAGATGCAGAGCATAGATATGCAACCATATGTAGTACATGTAGGTCCATGAAGCATCTAATGGTCGGTATTGAAAAATTGTACATGAATTCTTGGAAAGCTCACCTCAACCTCCTCGCCTCCTCGGTTGGGCTCATGTTTCATGAATGAGCGGTATGCCCAAACGAATGGAGTTTGTGATTCATCAAGTTGCTGCATTTTGATTTGCCTTGTTGAATTGGTTTAACAAGGCTTGCCATTTTACAAATTATTTATGAATGAAATTCCAAATTTTACAAATTATGAATGAACTCATGTACATTTGGGTGTACTGCAATACTGTACAATGCTTGATAGTGTGTACTACATGTAGTGTGTTTACAGTTTTAAATGTCACGCATACATGTACACGTCCTGTTATCCTTTAAAAATACTTTTTTTAAATGTATTCATCTCTGTTCCTTATCAATTTTTTTCCCTTTGAAGTTTTATTGATCACTGTAATAGGAATGATAAGAAATAAAAAATTCCCATAGAAAATAAAAGAAAAAATAATAACCAAGAGAGAGAGAGAGAGAGAAACAATTCCATATTCACAAAAACCTCGTTTATAGTTGCATGAATCAGTAGTCAATCAAGTAGGGTAATTTCAAGAAACGATTTTTATATTGAATCTGCATGTAGATGCTCATTGTTTATTTTATTTGGTATTTATTTATTTTTTTGGGGGGAATATTTCTCAGTTTGATAATATTTCGGTTTTAGCATAGAGGATTTTTAATCTTAAATATTAATCTGTCTATTATATGTATTTGTTACTAATCCGAGTAAAATGCTTGCGTCATTCTCTTTCAGTATGTCGGCTGTGTGGAAGTGAAGCAGTCAATGAGGACACTGCCCTTTGAGATGAGAGGCCAAGTTACAAAGTAAGTTCTTCATTTTTCTTCCAAGTACAATTTTACATTGATACCCTTTTTACACAGGCTAAAATTTCCTTAACCCACTTTCTTTTTACACAGCATTTTTGCAAAGTGGGCTAACCCCACCTATAGTACGGGATTATTTGGCCCTGCAAAAAAGCAGGGTTATCCCACCAATTGCGGTGCTAAGAGCAATAGTACGGGGTTAAGATCGCATGTGTAAAACGAAAGTGGGCTAAGCTTAACCCCGTACTATAGGTGGGGCTAAATGGCAATTTAGCCCCACCTATAGTACGGGGTTAAGGAAATTTTAGCGTGTGTAAAAAGTGTACGAGTGAAGTACTTGTACTATGAATGATCGACAAAAACCACTAGTCCGGGGTTAGCGAGTTTCGTGTGTAAAAAGCAAGCATTCCTTATCCGGGGTTAGCAATAACAATTTGGCATGTGTGAAAAGGAAAAAAAATAGTACGGGGTTAAGGATAGTACGGGGTTAGCGAAAGTCCGGGGTTAAGAAAATTCTGTGTAAAAAGGGTATGAAAGGAAATGCTCATAAAACTGTTTTTGTCTCACCTGCATAGCAGAGTGAGATGGCGGCGACGTCAACATCAAATCTTATTAACCAAAGGTTAAGTTTTTGAAATGACAGCATAACTTAGAAAGTATATGGACCTAGTTCATGAAACTTGGACATACATGTACATGTAAGGTTAATCAAGTATCACTGAACATCCTGCATGAGTTTCATGTCACATGACCAAGGTCAAAGATCATTCAGGGTCAATGAACTTTGGCCGAAGTGGAGGTACAGTGTATTTGTTGAATTTCCATCATAACTTTGAAAGTTGATGGATCTGATTTATGAAACCTGGACATAATAGTGATAAAGTATCTTTGAACATCCTGTGCAAGTTTCAGGTCACATGAGTAAGGTCAAAGGTCATTTATGGTCAATTAACTTTGGCCAAATTGGTGGTATTTATTGAATTACCATCATAACTTTGAAAGTATATTGGTCTAGTTTAAACGTGGACATAAGAGTAAACAAGTACATGTATCACTGAACATCCTGTGTACATTTCAGGTCATATGTCAATGAACTTTGGCCATAATGGAGGTATCTGTTGAATTACCATCATAACTTTGAAAGTTTGTGGATCTGACTCATGAAACTTGGACAGTAATCAGGTATCGCTGAACATCCTGTGCGAGTTTCAGGTCACATGATTAAGGTCAAAGGTCAATGAACTTTGGCCATGTTGGGGGTATTTGTTGAATTACCATCATGAATTACCATCATACTTGTATCTCTGTAAGTGTATTGGTCTAGTTCATAAAGCATGGACATAAGAGTACCCAAGTATCACTGAACATCTTGTGAGAGTTATAGTAGTTGTCAAAGTCAGCACTGCTGCTGTATTGAATCTTGTGATGCAGGTGAGACCGCCAGAGGCATTCCACTTGTTGATTTATATCACTGAAGCATAATCACAATGAACGTAACAAGAAAGGGGAAGGATTCCCATTCCATCTCCTGTAAACCATGTATGAAAACTGATATTTAAGCATTTTGTAAACTTCATATTTAAACTTGATACATTTTATCCATAAAAAGTGAACTTGGACAGGATTGGTGAACACTTTCCATTTGCCAAATTTTGTGCTTTATCTCTATCAATTTTAACTCTAAGTTGTAAACAACTGTATGTTGTCAAAGAAAACTAGTTTGTATGCCAGAATCCAGATAAAATTGTAAACTTTTTCAAATTGTATTGTAGGGCCTAGGCCAGGAATATCAAAATAAAACAAGAGAAGGAAAGGAATCTACAAATATATTATCTATGACAAATTTGGTCTGAGCCAATCAGATGCAAGAATTTCAATAGCTTGTAACAGTTTTCAGTGAAAATCATTGACTATCTGTTTCATGAAATGCTCCCCTGGAGGATGATATTAGCTGTACGTGCGTTTCAGGCAAGGTCAAGATGGATCCCATCCGGTGATTACATTAGAGCATGAAAATCACACCTGCCTTCATGGAAAGCGAGACAGCATGGAGTCTCTGTGCTAACACAGCAAGCAAAATGTTTGGGATGCGTTCCCACAGCTGATAAAAAGAAGAAAAAAAAGAAAGAAAGAAAATTGAATGAAAAGCTACAGTAGAGTTTCTGTCTGGCCAGTGGTACACATACATACATGAAGACAACTCTTTCTTTTAATATTAAAATAGGTGGTGAGAGATACTAATAATCCTAAAATCAAGCTACAGGTAAATCTTGTAATCAATTGCAAATTTACATTTCATACTGCTTTGTTTCAGCAGCAAAAAAATGTATGGATGCATCTTCACTGCCGATTATTGAAAATTGAAGAAATGAAAATGAAGATCATTATATCATGATAAAATTTTTTTTTTCCCTCATTATTTGAATATATCGATGCACAGTTGTACACAGATCAATCGTTATAAAAAGGAGTACTGCAAAACAATAAGAAATCATGTACATCCTAGGTCCTCAAAACCAATCACAAATTTACATGTACAATAAACTGCAAGTTTTTCTTGCAACAGAAAGTTCAAATTTATTAAAGTTAATGAGGGACACATAATTTTCTCAATTAGATTTGTAATTTGTTTTCATTATTGAGCAGGAACTTGTATTTTTAGTAGATGGATCTTCAAAATTTGAACACATTAATTTCTAAGCATTTCATATTCAATATATTTAAAGATAGATATTGAACAAAAAAATAATTTAAAACCCTAATCAATGAAATCAGAAATAGTATTATCTTGAAAACTTTTAGATAATTATAATCTTATATCTGCCTCTTTCTTATTGTAATGTTTCATGATTTCATTTCTTTTCATCATGCTAATCATTTGTAAATATTGTGATTGTTATGATTTATTTCAATAAAAACTTAAAAAAAGAAAAAGAAATAGGATTAGCTATCATTAGCATGTTGTACATGTACTGTAGCTCCTCACCTTCCTGTCTGAAATGATGTTTACAGTCCCCAGTGCAGATTGTAGAGTGCCTTATGAAAGTAATGACACAAAATATTTTGAATTCTGCATGCAAAAAACATCTTCACAAATTGATGTCCTTATATTTTGTATTCTATAACTATTATTAAACTTAAAGCCACTGCTACCAACTCCTTGCTGCTACTCAGATGGTGATATTCCACATTTTAAACATTTTTATCATTAAAAAGTCCCTAAAAGTATAGAATATCACACTCCGAGAGTAGACATTTCCATTTGCTTTGTAAGACTCATATATGTATTTGGCATTTTTTTATCTCTAGCAATCCAATTCTTCCACTTGACAGGCAAGCTGTCACCTAGTTTATAATCAGCTCGTTCGATCCTTGTATAGTACTCTATATTTCACATGCCAGTGAACTACATAATGCGGATGTTACTTCAGGTATCCTATGAGCCAGAGCACTTGACTTAATATTAGGGTTTACACTAGGAATGAACTCTCTCCAGCAAATTCATGAAAAGGACAGAATATTGAGTAAGACAAGCGTTAATAATCATGAAAGCAGAAATCCTTGTATTGTCAGTTGCAGCGTCTATTAGAGTGTGGTTCTAGACAAAAATAATATGTTTTCACTTTTGGCAGGAAATTACTGAAATGGATGTTATCTTACTTTTTTAATTGTACTGTACAAATGCAATTCACTGACAAGATCCTTAATTAGAAAAAATACATGAAACAAAAACTTAAAGATTCCTCTAATACAAAATAAAGTACCTCAGAAGAGAGAAAAGAATATATATTAAAAGAAACTTTAAGAATTCAAATTTTGATAAAGAATTGATTGACAAAGAAAAAGAAAATCACTTTGAATATATTTTTTTATATTTTGGTTAATACCAGTAGTGTACACAGGATTTTTGAAGGGGGGGGGGGGTCGAGTTGAATGAAGATTTGACAAGCAAAAACAAAAAGAAAAAAAAGTTTTCACCCCTCCTCCCCAAAAAGAGGTCTTTTCATAACAAAAACATTGACAGGGGGGGTTAAACCTAGTCTGCTGGGCAAACCCTTCACTCGAAATAAGGGTCTGAATGTGCAGCCTACTCATGCCTTGTGTACTGAAGGCTCTCAAGTTTTGTCTGTGCTAGTCTTTGCGTGGAGGCACACTTGTTGATCAAAGTTCCAATGAGGGTCTGTGCCTGCAGACTAGGTTAAACCCCTGTAACCCCCCTGCCTGCATGCTTGATATCAATTTCATATCTTTTAATTATTCTCAGTTTATTTTATTCTACTTTCATTTGAAATTGCATGTACTTTATTTTCAAGCATTAAATACTTTTTTTCAATTAAAACTATACACATGTAGGGCACATATCTACATGTATGTTACAATACTTTAAAAATGAAAAAGAAAACAACAACAACAAAACAAAACAAAAAACATTAAGAGAACAACAGCAAAAAAAAAAAAAAAACGCCAAAATGTGCCAGACCAATGTAATGGGCATTGAGGCATGTACGTGTACAGTAGGGGAAGGCGGGGTAAGTTGAGCATAGGGGCAAGTTGTGCCACCACCTCCAGGCCAATAATGAATGAGTCGGACATTGTGGTGGTGTCATGTATTGATGACCCATTACATAACCCTTTACCCAACCATATTGTTTTCGACTTTGAAACAAAAAGTACTTTTTTAGACGGAAAAATACAAATTTCAGCGAAAAAAGTAAAAAGGGGTGTAAAATAGTTGAGTGCCATATGATAAAGAAATAATAACAATATTGTTAGACCAGGTATGGATCTTCATTCTTTTCATAGTCTATTAAATGATGGATGCATAAGAAATGAGTGGATGTGAAAATATCGCATTAAGTTCGGACTGGGGTACTTTGAGCCAGCCAACATGGGGCAAGTTAAGCCATGGTAATTCTTATGGTAATAAGAGTAAAAAATTAAAAAAAAACCTTGAAAAGTCATTGTTATGCAGGCAGAAAGGTGTAAATTCACATGGCAGTTCTTTTACTTTTAGCGGATGTTAGTATTTATAGAGAATTAGCAAGTGAAAAGACTTGAAATAAAAAATTGTCATGCTGCTTCTTCCCGCATACGTTTTGTACATATTTTTTGTGGCCCAACTTACCCCAGAAGGTGGCACAACTTACCCCATATATGTATGGGGCAAGTTGAGCCATTTGACATCGTTTTTTTCAAAGGTCACAATGAATTTCATTTTGGGGGTTGAAAGTTATATATACAGTAGGTGAAAAATGTTTCCCAAGAATCAAATTTAAAGGCAAGGTACTTATTTCTACAATATTATTAGTTACATCAATTCAAAGATGCAAAATGCAAACAGTGTCACAACTTACCCCGCCTTCCCCTACATGTAGGGCATCCAAGCTTGGTCATGGCCTTGATGTCATTGTGCTTATTTACCTGTTTGTGAAAATTGATATTCTAAAAACTATGTAATTCATTTTGTAAATTTGAGTCCATTCTATTTCATTACCCTCCCAACTGCAAGGGGGTTGGGGTAGGCATGTACCAGTACAGTGCCTACATGTAGACAAGTGCAAGCAAAAAGAGAGTGCTAGTATGCGTATGAAGTACAGGCTACAGGTATGCATGCATCTTGTACGTAATTACTTGGCTTTGCTGCCCATGTTTATGCACTTTAATTTGTAGTCAGAGAGAACTGGGGAAGTGAAAGGAAATAAGATTAGTCCTAAATCAATTTAATTTTAATGAATGCGCTGTGTATACGTGTACATGCAGCAAGTGAAAAGGCTCGTGGATACACGCATGTATTGTGGAAAATGTTGCAAAAATTGTGAAGTGATCTTGTTTTTCTTAATACAGACAGTACTAAAGAAAACAGCACACTGCATTTGATAAAAAGTTTCATTGATTTAAATGTACTATGAAGATTTGAGATTTGTTGATAAAAAAATATACACTGACCAGGGGGCTGCAGGAAGGGGGGGGGGTGGCATACCAATCATGTTTTTGTAATGTAGACATTTACAATGTATATGAAGGCCCCCCATCCCGGTTTTATGGCCCTTTCTAGAAAGGATAAAGGGCCGTTTGCCCCAAATAATGAAAACAGTCTCTGTATAAGACTTGTGTTGCAAATACATGTATGTACATGAACTACATAAAGGACAAGTCCACCCAAATAAAAAGTTGATTTAAATAAAAAGAAAAAATCCAACGAGCCAACACTGAAAGTTTAATCAAAATGGGATGTAAAATGGGAAATTTATGACATCTTAAATTTTCGTCTGATTTCAGAAAACATATATACATGTACATGTATGCACATCCTGGTCGGTATGCAAATGACGGGACTTATGACGACACTCACTATTTCTGTTGTATTCTATTTATGAAATATGAAATATTTCATAAATAATTTTCCCCTATTTCTCATGTGAAAGAAAAAATTATTCCTCCCTGAACATTTGGAATTACAATTGTTTTTAATAACATTTTATCATTCAGTCAAGCTGGTCCTTATTGTCAAATATGTAAAAATTATTGTATATTTAAAAAAAAATAGCGAGTGAGGGACATCTTCGTCTCTCTTATTTTGTTATTGGTGAGTTGTGCAGAGCGAAACTTTAAAATGTCATAATTTACATCTGATTTTTATTAAATTTACTGTATTTTTCTTGTTTGATTATTATACAGTGCGTCCCAGAAAAAAATACGAAACCGAGATTTAGAGATGATTTATCATAACTTAATCTTAAATACAATAGACAAATGACCTACCATTGTGAAGCGTAGAATCTCCTCTTTCATCTGAAATTACTTAGATTATTTCACACTCACGCATGAGTGAGCAAAAACAATTTGAAGAGGGGATACCAAAAAGTCATTTGGTGGGCTGTATCTGGGTTTCAAAAAGAAAACAAAATTTTAAAAAGCTTAATATCTGCTCTTTATTTTGATACCTCAATTACAGATAATGGTCAAGAAATAAAAAAGTTCTGGTTATTTGAAAAAAGACTTGAATTTCAATAATTTCATAAAATGAAGAGGTTTTTAATACAGGCTAGCATTCAAACTCACTCGACACTCCGTTTTGTTGACGATCAGCCATGCATTATAAAGTCCTTTGTTAACCATGCGATAGCTTCTGTGGGAAACTGGTGAAAACACGCTTATTTAATGAAATTATGGAAATACAAGCATTGTTTCGAGGGAACATAACTTTTTTACTTCTTAACCGTTTTCTGTGATTAAGGTATCAAATAAAAGAGGAGATATTGAACTTTTTAGGCATGTGATTTTCCTTTTGAAATTCAGAGGCCCCCGCCAAATGAGTTTTTGGTATCCTTTCTTTAAATTGTTTTTGCTCACTCATACGTGAATGGGAAATAATCTAAGTAATATCAGATGAAAGAGGAGATTCTAAGCTCTACATTGGTAGGTCATTTGTCTATTGTATTTATGATTTAATAAGTTATGATAAATTATCGCTAAATCTCGGTTTATTCTGGGACGCACTGTATATTGATTCAAATCAACATTTTTCTTGGGTGGACTTGACCTATAATATTGGAGATTATAAAATTGTCCCTGTGTAGTTTGTGATACCCAGGAGCTAAAGATAAAGTATATACTGCGTCCATGGCCCTCCCTCTTTCCGAACTATTTATGTTTCTTTTTTAATTGTATTTGCATGAATAAGTATTGGATTGTTATTTTTATCTTTGACAGAGAAGCCATCTTCAGAGTGTGTGATGCTGCAGGCTTTAAATACACAAGGAAGAAAAAGGTAGGAGAGGAAAAAATATATACACATTTTTTGTTGTTGCAAGAACAAATTATTCTAACACAATCAAACAATTTATCATATTTTCTTCGAAATTGTAATCAGAGCACCAATTGATTGAAACCAGAATCACCTGTTAAACCACAATGGTCATTAAATAGCCATAAACTGAAGTGTTTAAGTCTATTGAAGCATTTTATTGTATTTGATGGGTGTATAATTACTTTTCCAATTGTTCCAAACTAGAAAATGAAACCTGCATAATTACTTGTGTTTCGCCGGGCTGTGTTTAAAGATAAATTCCCGTATTGGTAACGATCTCAAAATGACTTTTTACAGAATCTAATATACATGTAATGACCACCCAAGTGTCTGTTTGTATGAATAAAAAATATGTGCCAAAGGATTCTTGAAGAAATTGTGTAATTGCTGAGAAAAAAGCAAAATAAGCGCGGATTTGGTCACTTCCGTCGGGTCTTTATTCCAGCAATGATAATACACTGTCCCACGTGTTACTATCTGTGTTGGTGATTTTCAGTGTGAACATTTTTCAGCGTAGATTTCAAGATTGTTCAGTTTATGTAACTGTACCAGATCTAGATCCTCGATGATATACTGACAATTAAGCCTGGATTTACAGACTTTCTCATGAAATCAGTGTTTACTGCAACTACTGGCATTTCTCTTTAAACTGTATCAACTTTTCCCATGTAGAAGTTATATCCACCATCAAAACATGTTTTCATAAGCCTTTGCCAAAATATTTCACCATTTTTATACAGCACCTGTTGTAGATTGCGAGCTGAATATGTCATCTTCCCCACTTTATAGTCTTTGTAATTATAAAGAAATTATGTTAATTCCAATTTTATAAGACCTTCAAGAGTGTGAACATAGGATTAACTGTTCTACATAATTTCATATAAAGATAGTCACTGATGAAACAGCATTACCTGGGACAAATCTGATGCACGTTTTTGGATATATGAAATTATTATGATTTTTCAAAGGTCAAGTCCATCCCAGAAAATGTTGATTTGTATAAATGGAGAAAAATCAAACTAGCATAACACTCAAAATTTCATCAAAATTGCATGTAAAACAAGGAAGTTATGACATTTTACAATTTTGCTTTTTTTCACAAAATAGTGATGCACAATGCAGTGACATGCAAGTAAGACAGTTGATGATGTCCTTCACTCACTATGTATCTTGTTTTTTATTGTTTGAATTATACAATATTTCATTTTTCTTTTACCTTTTTGACAATAAGGACCAACTTGACAGAACAATATTATTTAAGAATGCTAATTTCACAAGTTCAGGGAAGAATTAATTGTTGTTTCAAATGACAATGAGGAGAAAAATAGCATATTTCATATAATAAAATACAAAAGAAATAGTGAATAGATGACATCATCAGTCTCCTCATTTGCATACTGACCAGGATGTGCATACATGTATATAAACTATTTTGTGAAATTAAGCAAAACTTTAAAATTTCATACTTTCTATTATATTTTTTATACATGTACATGGATCCGATATTGATGAAATTTTCAGTGTTATGTTTGTTGCATTTTTCTCTTTTGATTCAAATTAACTTTTTTTGGGGTGAACTTGTTCTTTAATGTAAATCAGGTGTGAATTTATGATGAATTTCCAGTAATTTGATTGTTGAATTTTATTCTGTTTTTTTTATTTTAAAGGTGTTATAATTTTCAGCCTGGATTAGCCCTTTAATTATGCTTTCACTCTACAAGAAAGTTTACAGTGCCGTTTTCAGTGACAAACTATGCGTTATCTCCAATTGTAGTGTGTGGATATGCTTCCTGCTAGGCTGGCAGACTAGCGTTGAATTCCTTTCATACCTGTCACTCCATGTTGGTTTTGCTTTCTTGATAGGAACTTTTTTTAACTCTTTGATGCCACTTAAATATTTAAAGGTGCCTGAGAAAAGTTTGGCTGATGCCCGGGGGGGGGGGGGGGGCACTCAGTATATAATGCATAGTGGGTATGTGCTGCGGAGGAGACCCCCATTTTTACACAAAAATTTCCGTTCCAAGGCATGGCATTTTTGTCTTATTGTGAAAAAGAACAAAGAAAGCCGCTCCAAAGCATAGCATTTTCTTCTTATCGAGAAAAAGAAAGAAATCCGCTCCAAAGCTTCGCATATTTTCCCTTATGCCGTTCTGACCGCATTGATCTGCTACAATGAGCCGCAATTTTGGTGTAAAACGGTCGCAGAGCGCTGTCCGACCATCGCCTCTGCGCTAGCGCACCGGGCGCCCGTGCCGCCGGGCTAGCTGCATGCATGTTCCATAAGGATGCATATGCACTCACACGCAGGCGACCCGTTCCAAGGACCCCCATTCTCACAAACATGTGTAGTTCAGAAGCCTGTTCTGAGGACCCTCCTTTTTACAATAAGCCTGCTCCAAGACCACTTTTTTTGTCTCGCCCACGGCACACATACCTACTTCTTTTTTGGTAAAGGCCAAAAATTTGGCCCATGCTAACAGGAAAACAGGGACATGTATGAGGACAGCTGTATGAATGAAAGACAGATGTTGACAATTTCTAAGTACCGTATAAATTCTGAATAAATGAGGCTTCAAATAATTCATCATCCCAAGGCTAGGCATTACATATCATCTACAGTATTATACAATATTTTTCATTGTTAAAAGAAAACGATTATTTAACCATGAAAATTGAATAACATGATAAATACATGTGTTCAAAATTATTCCATCCAAATGAACCGTACAGGTATTTTCAGAGGGGTAACTTTTGCCGACCCTGATACAATACATTTTTGTGTCTTTATTAAAAGCCTGCATCATGTAGCCTCACCAAGCACAAGGGGTAATTTGAGGGTGTCGTCCTTCTCAGCTTGATAAAGTGAAAGCTCAAGTTGGTTTCCATCTGCGGCCATTTTTAAAGCGGCTGACTGTGTCATGACGGCCTCATGGGGGCTAGTGAATGAAACTAGATACATGTATCAATAGCAGGTTGAATTCTACTGCATGCTATAAAACAATATATAGCATCTGCCAGAAGTGATAGGGTTCAAATAAAGTAGAACTTAGTTTTGGGCATGAATTTGCAAAATTTGATATTTAGGAAGTTTGAACTTGCAAAGTTTTAGCTTATTAAATCTGGGTACTTTCACATTATTTGCGTTTTGTGTTTGTATTTTTTGTGTACTGGCCTACATGTACATGTATGACGCACTATTAAAAGAAAAGTGGCATAAAAGTGTAGGTGTTTTCTTGCAGTGATTAAAAACTGCTCTGTCTCCATTATGAGCTGACAAACTTACTGATGTAAATGTTCACTCATGTATTGCTTGAATGACAGTGTGAAGGTCGCTATCAAACAGTCTCTGCTGTTTCCATGGCAACCAACCAAAATATATCCTCCTCAGGGCTGAAGGCTCTGTGTACACTTTGTTTGTCCTGTTGGTGTTCCAGACTACCCTGCTCAAAACTTTCTACTCCGACCTCTAAAAATATAGCTTGAAATTACCAAGTGCACTCTATAATTTTAACTGTAAAATAAATCCATATCAGCTGTGAATGGGAAAAGTGGATGTATTTTTAAATCTGAAGAATTAGGATTTATTTGTTATTTTACAAAAAGGATTTAGATTTTTAACTTTTAGCGTTCAATTCAAATCTGCAGGCTTTAAAGCTTCACGTACAGTTTTTCAGCTGGTCAATTCACAGCCGCTATGTACATATCTTTGAAATATTAAAACAGAATATACCTCGTATTAGTTTTTGCTTATAATGTCACTAAACTCACTATTCAGAGTGTTACATGTATTTAAAGGCCAAGTCCACTCCAATGACAAGTTGAAAATAAAGAAAAGTAAAACAAGCAAAGTAATGATAATTTCATCAGAATCAGATGTAAGATATTAAAAAAAGTTATAGGGCCTAGTATTTTAAAAGTTCTGCTTATTTTAACAAGCAAACTCATTGAAATTCCATGGCTAATTCACCGTCAAAAGTATTTGAAAAAAAGAAGAAGAATAGAAATTTATGGATAAAAGTGAAAGTGTACATGTATCATTGGCTATAACTCATTTAAACAACATTCATCAATTTGATGAAACTTTCTTTTCACTCCCCTTTTTGCACGTCAAAGATCACTCTATTTGGAATGACTCCAGAGTGAACTAAGAGGCTGTTCTTATTACGCTTTCTAAAACTAGTAGTTTACTGGAAACCGATTCAGGAAACCACTTTGGAAGATAGCTTTGCTTGCGTTCCCACTTGATCATGCAAAAGCTTTTCAAATTCACCTCACATAAAGTGATCTTTTTGCTATGGAAACGCTCTCCATGGGGTGACACGTTTTGCGCTGAATTAGAAACTGCAGCGTAGGAATTCTACACATGTCATGTGGAGTAGCGCGTTCAAAATGTGCGAAGATCGCTTCCCGAAGAATGGTTGTGTCCTCATGCTAAAACCAATTTTATGAGGCAAAGCGATCTTGAGGCCCTTCTCAAATGTTAGGCTTTTCTAAAACTAGTAGTTTACTGGAAACCGATTCAGAAAACCACTTTGGGAGATCGCTTTGCTAGCGTTCCCACTTGATAACACGAAAGTGGTTTTCAAAATCACTTCACGTAAAGCACTCTTGTTGCTATGGAAACGCTCTCAGTGGGGTGACACGTTTCACACAAAATTCAAAACTGCAGCATAGGAATCTACACCGGTCGTGTGGAGTAGTGTGCTCAAAATGTGCGAAGATCACTTCCCGAAGAACGGCTATGTCCTCACTTATGCTAAAACCAGTTTAACGAAGCAAAGCGATCTTAAAAACTACATCGCGAGGTGGTTTTCCAAACTGGTTTGGAAGATCGCTTCCAAGACCGCTTTGACCGTTCTCACTACGCAATAAACTAGTTTCCACTAAAACTAGTTTCCAGTTAACTAGTTTTAGGAACGTAGTCAGGACAGCCTCCTTGAAAACTACATTGTGAGGTGGTTTTCTGAACCGGTTTAGAAGATTGCTTTAAGCTATCTTCTAAACCGGTTCAGAAAACCACCTCACGATCGTTTGGACCCTTCTCACTACACGTTAAAATAGTTTTCACTTAACTAGTTTTAGGGAGGTAGTGAGAACAGTGTCAATTTCACAGTTTACTCACTTGTTGCTATATAAAACACCCAACAAATACATGTAGTGAGTTCTATTCACTCCCTCTGATGGGTGAATTATTTTTTTTTCCAGAGAGGAATATAATATTTGATTTATTGGCTTACATTTGTATGCCTGCCTGTTTATAGCATTCAAGCCAGACTTCATAGTCAATCGCGCAAACATTTGACATCTTTACATTGTGTCCTAAAACTGTTTGTCTACAATACTTTATAGTGGTAATTTCCACAGAATTGACAATTTGTATTTTTAGTACCTCACTTCCTCATTTTTAGTAACTTTGTGTTTAATACAGTAGCTCCGATTCCAACAGATTTTGTGAAGAGAATAAACCTTTTGATTTCTGTTTTGTGCTCAGATCTATAATTACCTGTATAACACACTTTATTGCTGTTGAAATGAAACAAGCATTGTGCCCACACCCACCCTTGAAATGGCAGTGCCCCCCCTCAGTCAGGACCATTGAAGGACCTTTTTTCTGCAAAGATTATTGAGTACATTTTAATGTATATGTGTTCTCTATAATACTAATATCCAATTTCAAATAACTTGGATGCAATTGAATTTTGTAAACCCTGATGGCATGATGTACAGTACAGTTTACAGTTTGTTTTATATTTTTTGGATTATTTTGTATGTTGCATACAATTGTGACATTGATATTGTATTATTTGAATGCAGAAACAAAAGCAAGAAAGCAAACAAACAAACAATAATGATAAGTGATAAGTGATAAAAATTTGATATCAAAAATCAAAATCTAATGCCTAACCCTGTCATGACAAATTGATATGTTATTGCATTTTATTCTGTTTATATTCCAATGTCAGATCAGTTTCTTTAAATTGATTAATAATTTTCTTCCAAACTCCCGTCTTTATTCACTTTTCAGGCAAGCAAGACAATCTGTAAGATAGTAGGAGAGAACCCCAACATTCTTTTCGGAGGTGCTAATGTAAATCTCACAATATCCACAGCCAGCATCAACATCAGAATAAAAGAGACCGGAAAGGTAAAACCATAAAGTATTATTTTATTTTGCTGTAATTCCTCCTCCTGCATAGACTGCATTTTCTTTTCTTTTTTTAATGTGGGGAGGGGGGGGGGGAATCAGAGTATCTTTGCTTTGATGATCATATTTTCCATCATCTTTGTTTACTAGTATTAATTATTTCTCTACGTGCTGACACGACATTTGCTCCTGCGACAATTGCTCCGGGCTTTTGTATTTTGTGCCGTCACCCCTGTTTTCTATTATGGAAGTGCCCTCCCATTTTTTTTTCATTTGCTTGTCATATTCTTGGGATTAAATGGTACATAATTGTTTTAATCAAGAAATTCCTTGCTTGCTTGTCACAACTCTGAATAAATTCATCACAGTTTTTTTTAACCACCTTATGTTTTTGAGATATCTCTTGTGCATCCCTGCTTGTATACCCCAACACATGAATCCTCAGTTACCATATTTTTTATGAATGCACACGGACTGCAAGAGTCAAATTCACTTGCAAGACATGTACCATTGATGTAATGAGGAATCAGTTGCATATTGGAGATCCATTGGCAAGAAGATAATGATATATACAGCTGTGTTTATGAATGTAAATTGAGTCTCGAGATAGATGGATGACAGTCGTCTCAATTACTGAACATCGTTCTTGTTTCTTGTCCAAGTTTATGATGATGCCTTGTTCATACATGTACATGAGGCATTTGACACTGGTTTCAGGGTAAACACTCTGGGTGATATTAAGCTGGCACTGTTCAAACATTTAAATCTTAAGTATTTTAGTTTGTATTTTTACACACTGCAGGCTAAAGGCCTGGTCACACTGCCCGAGCGTTGTTGGAGCGGTCGTGGAGCGGAGAGAAAAAATCATCACAGCTCGCTACCGTTCACCATTTTCGATTTCGATTGTTTTTTGTTGTTGATTTTTTCCCTAATTTTGTGAGCGAAATTCGACCCTCTCTCCCTACCGCTCCACGACTGCTCCAACAACGCTCGGGCGATGTGACCAGGCCTTTACATATTTGCACAAAATTGAATGTTGTTGGAACTGCATTTTTATAGGTCCAGGACTATGTAAAACAAATTGAAGGTCAATGAAAGCCTGTTTCAAAAAAACTACCATGATATTAAATTTTCAATAAAAGTTTTAAAGCTACTGAAGTCTTTCAATTTGATTGACTGGTGGCATAAAACTTGTCTTTATGAAATGGGAAATGCTTAGGTAGGGGAAGGTGGGGTACATGTAAGTTGAGCCACCACCCCCAGGCCAATAATGAATGAGTCAGACATCATGGTGGTGTCATGTATTGATGACCAATTGCTTAACCCTTAACCCCACCTTTTTTTTTCAACTTTGAAACAAAAAGTATTTTTTTAGAGGGAAAAATATAAATTTCAGCCAAAAAAGCAAAAATGTGTGTGAAATAGATAAGTGCTTTAAACACGCACACACCTTTATTATATAAAAAAGATATAAGAACAACATTGTTAGTCCAGGTATGGATCTTCATTCTTAATTGTTGAAGTTTTTTACATGATGGATTCATAAAAAATGAGTGGATGTGAAATTATTGCATTAAGTTAGGACTGGGGTAAGTTGAGCAAACCAACATGGGGCAAGTTGAACCATGGTCATTCTCATGGTAAGGTATAAAAAAACTAACCTTTAAAAGCCATCGATATGCAGGCAGAAAGGAGCAAATTTACATGAGTGTTCTTTTCCTTAATAGAGGATGGTGGTGTAAGCAAGTGAAAAGACTTTAAATGAAAAAATGGACATGGTGGTTCTTCCCCATAACATTTTGTACATAATTATTGTGGTTCAACTTACCCCAGAAGGTGGCTCAACTTACCCCACCGATGGGGCAAGTTGAGCCATTTGACATCTCTTTTTTCAAAGGTGACAGTGACTTTCAGAGTGGGGATGGAAAGTTATATATAGGTGACAAATATTTCAGAAGAATTAGATTTTAAGGCAAGGTTCCTATTTCTTCAAAATCCTTAATCATATCAGTTCTAACATGCAAAAAGCAAAAAGTGTCACAACTTACCCCGCCTTCCCCTACATCATGTACATGTAATGTACAGGGGATACAATGTTTTTAATTAGCGCTGTTTTCTGTGAATGTACATGCTCTCATAAATGTTTTGTTTGCCTGTTTTTTCCCTTCCTCTTTTTGACTTTCAGCCAATAGCCAATCATCAGATGCAAGGCATCTCATTTGCATCAGGTGGCGATGCTGTAAGTATAGTGATCTCTGATTTTATAATAAAAGATTGGTGTATTAATGATTATTTTTTTAATTTTACTTTATTACACATTCTGAATTCATTTCTGTTCAATTTGATGTATAAACATTTATTTTTTTCCATTTCACAAAGTCTAAATAAAGTATAAATTTTGTATAAATTGCATAAATATTTTTCTAGTCAAAATTATATGTGTAAGTTTGGTGACCCTCATGAAGCTCTACCAGATGGATGAAAAAAAAATTGGTCAACAAATATTAAAAGAAGAAGCATTTTTTTGTGATTGTCAATGAATTTTGCATAAATTAATATAATTGTCTAGTCAAAATTTCAAAATTCTGTGTACAAGTTTGGTGAACCTCATGCAGCTCTACCAGATGGAAGTAAAAAAAAAAATCAAAATCGGTCAAAAGGAAAGAGGGAATATCATTTCCTGTGAATTTTGAAAAATGCCCATAAATTAGTATATTAGTTTCAAAATTGTGTGTGGAAGTTTTGAATCCCCCACTTAGTGCTATCATATAAAGCAAACAGAAATGAAGTCAGACTTGAAATTATGAAGAAGAAGCATTTTATAAATTCGGTCAACAAATAAGGAAGAGGCATTTTCTGTGATATATGAATTCCACATAAATTAACATTTAAATGATTTTCTACTCAAAATTTCAAAATTCTGTTTAGGAGTTTGGTGAACCTCTGGAAGCTCTACCAGATGGAAGAAAAAAATTGAAATGGTCAACAAATTATGAAGAAGCATTTTATGTGAATTTTTAAAATGCACATAAATTAACATATTCAATGAGTTTCAAAATTCTGCGTAGAAGTTTTGAATCCCCACCTAATGCTATCATATGCTATCATATGCTATCATATGAAGCAAACAGAATTGAAATCGGACTTGAAATGGTGAAGTAGAAGCAATTGAAAATTTTTGGACAGACAGTGAACACCACGCCAGAGCATATAAAGCTCATTTGGCCATTCGGGCCCGATGAGCTAAAATGTGACATATAATCATGATTATATTTTTTATTATGTAGTATTTAAAAATGATAAAAGTCATAATGACTGTGACAATAATATTATTCCATTATTAGTCACTAGCGCTGATGATGATAGTGATGATGGTGATGATGATGATGATGATGATGATGATGAGGAGGATGATGATGATGGTAATGGTGATGGTGATGATGATAGTGATGATGATGGTGAAGATGGTAGTGATGATGGTGATGATGATGATGATGATGGTGATGATGGTGATGATGATGATCAAAGTGTTGGTGATGATAATGGTAATTATGATGATGATGATAATGGTCATTATTATGATGATGATAATCCTCATGTACAGTGTATTGATTTTACTACTTCACCTTCTGTATAGTTCCCTTTAAATGAGCAATTACCCAAGTCATGTAGCCAGTAAACAATATTTATAAACCCTTGGCTATGTCTTGGATATGACCCAAATCTATCACTCAATCACAGAGGAATTTAACACACGTGTTTATAGGAGGGACATGAAGGTGTTAAGAATTAAGGTAGTTCTTCATCAGCCAGAGTTTGCTGAAGGTTCCAGTCTGATGAGCCCTCATCCCAATAAAAGGAAAGCCCACCTCAACCAAAAAGTTGGTTTGAATTTCAAGAGATTTGATAAATTATAACAAATATAAGAAAATTTCATCTGGTATTAAAATCATATTTAAAATAAGAAAGTTAAGACATTTCAAAATTTTGCTTATTTTCATGCAACAGTTAAACGCAAAGCATTGATGAAAGAGTTGACTCATTTGACGATGTCACAAACTCATGATTTCTTTGTTTTTTGATATAGGCCCTATATATTGTGTGCATGTCTATATTAAAAGCTGAAATTCCATGAGTCAAATAATCACCAAATAGTCAAAGCAAGACCAGATTATGGATAAAGTTGAATTTCTCGACAGAAACAGATTTCTATGGTTCTGTGGTTGGCTGAAAAGTAAAAGCATCAATTTTGCAGATGTGACAGCAAGGAACCTGTATATTGAATGACAATGCTACCTTGGCAGTCACACATGTTCAGGGAGGAATGATGAATCAAACTTTATTTCACATGATAAGGAAGCAAATATTAAAATATTTGAAGTAAAAATTCTCAAAAGTAATCAATTGAAGCCAACATTGCAGCAGTCTCCATACACTTTTGTAAAAATAAGATGTTTTGATTAAACATGCTGTCCACTGTAATTTACATTATTTGATCCTTACCAAAAATTCAAGACAGGCTTTAATGATAATTATGATAAATTATCCTGTGGAAAGTAACCCAGGAACAGGACATCCTGTTATAGGATAACATTGTTATCTTCCTGTCCAAAGGGACGGCTAATATATCTTTTTTTTAATACAAAAACCTACACCACGTGTACAGTGTGTGTTATGAATAAGAAAAGCGATACCAAGCTTTTAAATGTTTCTGTTTAATTTTCTTTTTTAATTCAAGATTTTGAATCACATATCAATGACTGAGTACACACATATTAAGTATAAACTTGATGAGTGTAATTACATGTATGTAAAAATTTGGACATTGAATAGAAACTAGGAAATATTATTTAATACACTCTGTAAATATTTACTCCCTAGGGTAGTCTTTTATTCCTTCCTGTTTAATTTTGGTGTATGATATGGTCTTATTTCAAACAAACAAGGAAATGTGCTCGTAGGAGGGTCTTTTAACAATATACGGAATGGTTGATTGTCCTTACTCTGATCAAAGTATGTGATAGGCATACTTGCCAACTGTTAAATTGCATGTTTTTTCTGTCTATCTAATCTAAAAGCAATCTTTATATTATGAGCACACATTTAATAGATAATTTGCTAATTCTATGTACAGTATCTGTTCATTGTAAATGAATCAAATATTGGTATTCAGTGATGCATGGTCCTACATGTAGAAGCGAGGGTCCAGTCAGATGCTAAAAATATGTTCTTTGTTGTGTTCTTATTGCCACTGATTCACCCCCCCCTCCTTAAAAACATCTCATAAAAGGATATGGGAGTTTAAGAGGTTTTTTATGCAGCCTGTTTATTTATTGGTTCAGTGTTCAGTATGACTTTGGATAAAATATGGCACTCCCTGTGGCGCTTACTTATAAAATGAAGGAGCATCAAAGGACATTTGATGGTGCTAAAATTCTGATGGGGGGGGGGGGGGGAAGGTTGTGAATTACATGAACTGAAAGCAATTTTTAGACTTTCTGTTGCAGATTAGTCTAGCATGGATCCGGTGCAGACTGGGTGCAGACCAGCACTGGACAATTAAAGGGATGGTCCGGGCTGAAGGTATTCAAAGCTTAATAAATAGAGCAGAAATCACTGAGCAAAATGCTGAAAATTTCATCAAAATCGGATAACAAATAACAAAGTTATTGAATTGTAAAGTTAAGCAATATTTTGTAAAAACAGTCATCATGAATATTCATTAGGTGGACTGATGATGTCACATCTCCACTTGTTCTTTTGTATTTTATTAGGCCTATATGAAATTAGGTTTATTCAAAATTTTTCCTCCAAGAACTAGAAAAATTGGATTGACAACTGATTTAGTGCATTAGATATTTATTGCTGCAGCTTATTTCATTATAAGGGAGATATATTATTCACACAAGCATGAAATAATGAAATAATTATGATTTTATGTAATAACATATTAATGGAAAGTAGAGATGTGACATCATCAGCCCACCTAATGAATATTCATGACGACTCTCAAAATATTACTAAATTTTAAAGTTCAATAACTTTATCATTTGTTATCCGATTTTGATGAAATTTTCGGCATTTTGCTCAGTGAATTCTACTCTATGTATTAAGATATAAATATTTTCAGCCCAAACCATCCCTTTAATACACCCCTTCTACAATAGTATCATGGACCTGTGGTAGGTCCATGATAATATTAACCATTATTCTATCAATATCAGATTATTAGATTCTACAAACTGGTTCAAGTCTGCCAATTTTCTAATAAATGCTTGGAAGACTTGCGTTCCGCATCCATAATCTAATACATCATGTGTTTACATGCAAAGCAGCTTCCAGTGTTGTTCCCTCTTCCTACATGTAGTTCCACCCAGTAGCAGTTGTTCCAGGTTCATCAATATAGAGATTTCCTGCTTGTCTTAAAGTGATCATCCCCCATTTTCAAGTTATTACTGGAGATCTTGACACCATTGGGCAGTAAAAGATGGGATTAAGGAGGGTGTTAGACCTTTAAGGCTTTGGGATAAAGAGGTCTAAATAAAGCCTGGGAGGATTGTCTTTCGTTTGTAATCAGCTATAAAGAGAAGTCGGCAGGGCAGTAATACAAGCATATTGTAAATTCTGAACTATCAATATCCACTATCAGCTAATTTCATGTATGTACTAAGTGTAATATTTTATGTATTTGATGAAAAATAAACACAACCATAAATAGGTGTTTGAATTTTATAATAATTTCGATTGGAAATAGTAGTAATTAAACCAACTAGACTCTGTGATTGTTCTCCTCTTTAATTAGGGGTTTAATACACAAAATTTCACATTTGAATATAGCGAACACCCTGGAAATTTATTCCCAGTTTTTCCCAACATAGAATTTCCAATTAAGACTTTGATGATGTGAAGTGTTATGAAAACAGTTTGAAAGAGTATCTTCCCATGCTTCCATAATTGAAGGTGCGTCATATGTATTACCTTTTCTCTCTTGTGAAATGTAAATATTTATCATTTTAATCTTTAAAGTATGATAAGTGATGAGTCGATCAGTGCTTATCACTTTGAAGGGTGCTCCAGGTTAGAAATTATGTACATGATTTGAATAAATAGAGTAAAATTAAGCAAGCAAAACACCACACATTCAGTGAAATTATGCTGAAAATTTAATCAAAATCAGACAAAATGAAAAAAAATTACGAAATAAATTGCAATTTTATACCCCTTTCATAAACCCAATTACTATGAATTAGGCGGCTAATAGCAGCATAATTTGGTCGTAAAATTGGAGGACAAGAGTTATCCGCATTACTCTGATGCTGCTATTATCCGCATAATAGCAGCATCAGGACAAGATTTTGAGTTTATGAACGCATTTCCAAATAATGCGGATAATTGCCATGGTGCGGTCACAAGGTCACCCTTTTCCAACACAACCGCATCGGAGGGGGCGTGTCCAGTTGTCATGGCGATTATCCGCCTTTTTCAGGACGGGCGCTCGTAAAAATAATGCGGCTTATTTTCGGAGTTTATGAACGCAATTTTTATTGAATTATCCGCATTACTCTTAGGCGGCTAATTGGAGGATAGGTTTATGAAAAGGGTATCACTTATATTTTCAGAGAACATGTACACAACACATTGGTATGCATTTATGATAGAGCCAATGATGTCACTTTATACTCAATATAACAATATTTGATTTTTTACAGATTTTACAATACATGAATTCTCCACTAATAGATCACAATAGGTTTTCATACATCCATGGCAGTTCATCGTGTTCAAGACAATTTTTTGTTGCAGTTGACTTCATGCATTGTACATTAATGTCTCCATTTTTCTGCAATATGTTTTAAAGTGATGATTGATGGGAGTATATACCCACATAGACATGTACAGTTTATATGTAATTAGAATTGTGAACATATTTTCATTTTGATTTATTTTGTAATGAAAATCTTTGTTTTATTTGTCTTTTCATAATACAGGAAACTCAGAACTATGTGGCTTACGTTGCAAAGGACCCAGTCAATGGAAGAGGTGAATATAATAAACATATATTCAGACTGTCATAAATTATAGGGCAATTCCTTGAAACAATCCAACTGTTTTACATCCGTCCCCTTTTCTTCTCCAATTTGACATGGTAAAAAATAATGTTCTTCTTGCTCTACTAGTACTATATAAACTGATTAGGTATTGTTTGAATTTCAAACAGAATATGAAACATTTAAACACATGTGTCCAATTCCCAATATTTCTTTTCAAGAGTTGAACATTTTTGTTTAGATTTGTTAAACAATTCTTTGAGCTTTTTCTTAAGAAATAAAAAGTACTCTATTAAAGTTCTTGTGGTTAACCACTGGAACATTTTTTTTTATGGTACTCAGAACTGATTCACAAGGTCTAAATACAGGTTTACACAGGTTTGGCAAAATTTTTTTTTGAAAGTGCTGTGTAATCTTATCATGTTTTGCAGCACATTAATTAAGGGAAGAAGGGACTGAAAGTTAGGTCTTTCTTTTTCTGAACTTACATCGATAAATATTCAAATGAGTACAGAGAAGTAAAAAAATGTGTACACAAATAATTGTGATGGTCTTTGCGAAATCCAAACATTCTTTGAAAGTTGACAATTGGCACTCCCTGTTTAAATTTCAAGCTCAAGTACTTTTCGAAACATTTTCAGAGAGGGGTAACGGTTGTGCATTCAAACATAAAATGTTTAATAAATTCAGACAACTCAAACATAAAATGTTTGATAAATTCAGACAACTCAAACATAAAATGTTTTATTCAGACAACTGATTGTATTGCAAAAGCTACATAAATCATTGTCAAATCTCTTTATCCTACAGGTACAAAAAGTCATTGGTGGTTATTATAGCCTTGTGAAATGTCTTGAAATAAAATGATCTTAACTGTTTCTCAAATGAAGTTATTCTTGTGAATCAAGGACCATTCTTCAATACTTATAAAATCTATATTAAAATTATCATTCCGCTTTCTTCATCTTACATAGGGTAAAAGAAATTAAATAAACCCTACAAATAAGCAAATCTTGAAAACTAGCAAGCACTTGATAATTTTTCCTTCAATATCAAATCGCAAAGGTTTCTATCTCCGTTCGACCACATTTTATACAAGGGGATTGCCCTCATCAAATAAGTAGGCCTACACTTCCTCTTACCTCGAATGGGAACGTCCAACTCTAGCACCAATTAAAACAAACCTTTTTCATACCAAATTGAGTAGAAGAAAAATTGTCAAAGTTAAAACACAAGTTCTTGTTATACCACAAAGAATCCTGTTTGTGAATTTTCACAACATTCTTGACTTAAACAGTACCAAGTTCTCAATGTTTTTGTAAGTTGATAGGGGAGGATTTCATGGAAAGAGTTGTTGGATGTTTTGTATTTTATCCAACATTTGCCACAATGTAGGACCTACAATTCTCCAAATCAAAGAAAGTTGTCAGTCCTGATAATTAAAAAAAAATGAAACTCTCCTGGTTTTATAAAAATTATACATTTTGTTTAATTTGTGTGTTTACACTGAACTTCACTTATGAACTGCTGAATGCATTTTGATATGAGGGTTTTATAGCCTATTTATTTTATGAACTTGAAAACAGAGACAGTCTTCTCAGGAAGGTTCCATATGTATACATGTGGGGGATCAGACAGCATATTTTGCAGTATTGTACTCTAAAGATAATTGTTACAACAAATTTAATTGATATTAAAACCAGTTTTTATCAATGGAAGGTGATGTCACAGCTGGTCTGAGGTCTGAAACATGCATTGCTTTTTTGTTTCAACTTAATACCCTACAGTCTTTTTGTGTACAGACTGAAGTTATGATTAAAGTTGCTAATTTGCATTCTCGTATCGTTCTTTGATATCTGCTTGAGTGAAAAGTGACGTGTATAGTACATGTGTCCTTATACTGATAGCTAATATTATATCAACCATGGGGCATTCGCATCATGAGTGGTATACAGTGAATTACCACAATTACCTTGAATGAATGGTATTAAAATTAAGATTTGTTTTCTGATTAAATTTTAACTGAGACTCATTTTTCTTCCCATTTTTTTTGCTAGAATTTTAACCTTAAAAGTTTAATACAAGGCTTTGTCTACTGATTTTAATATATGTTTCCTTTTTTATGCTGTTTCAGAAATATTTTGTGGAGGTCTGTATTAGTTTATCATTATCTTAATAATAGACAGAAAAAGGGAACAGAAATAGAAAGAAAATTATAAAACTTATTAAAAGATCAGGCCCACTATCAGTGTGTCAGTGGTCCTATGTTGGTGACCTATGACAGGATTTTTACTCACTTTGGTAAACACAAGTTCACACTCACTTTAAATTTCTTTGATTTGTTCACATGACCACAATTGAACCTATAGTATTCTCATTGTTTGGGCTGCATGTGAACAAAAGAATCATTGTTGTCTGAAGTTTTAACACATCTGAAGTGTAATGTAAATCGACAATTTTAGAAAACAGCACAAAATTTGGTTGAAATGGGGGCATGTGCATTTAGATGTAGTGTAGATTACTGCACAGACCTACATTACAAAATGAATTAGAACACATTTCCCCCATTGATTTGGGTTATTTTTGTGTTCATGCATGTAATACCTCATAAGGTAATACCTTATAAGGGTTGAAATGTCTTCTAATTGCATGGAGGGCAACCCCCTTTATTAATTTTGAGTAATAAGAATAAGAGGGACAGAAAGGAAGAAGGAAAGAAAAGGGACAGGAATAAAGAATATGATCATTAACACTTTATTTCTCTCTAATACCTGTATACCTGTCGTACCGTATAATTCAATCAAGACAAATTAAACAGTCACTAATAGCACAATTTTGAAATTCCCTCCCCTCATCAAAACATCCTAACACTGCCTCTCTGTCATGGGCATAGAAAAAAAAAACAGTAAGGGTTTTCAAGTCCTGAAGTGTGTACATGTAAATGCAGTCAGAACGTTTTATGTGAGAGATTGTCACCTTGCATGTTTCTTGTCTTGAGTTTAGTCTACAGTATATCAGATTACATCTATCTGTCTAATAAGAGAAAATGTAAATAGAAACCAGATTACATAAGCAGCATTTAGGCCATAAGCTAGCCATGTGTGTTAATCATGGCCAAAGAAGATATATCGGCTTTTCAGACGAGTGTTTTGCAAATGATATGCAACCTGAATTACACTTTATTCCTGCAAATTTGAGAGAAAGTCCAACCCAATGGAAAATTGACCAGAATTAAAAGAGAAAATTTGAACACAAACGCTGAAATTGTATATAATTTAGAAGCGGAATAAGAATGTTTTGCTTGATTTCACTAAACAGTTTTAATGTCCTTGGCCCGTTGCATAGCGGTTTTTATTAAAGGTCACATCCACCTGAGAAAAAATGTTGATTTGAATCAATAGAGAAAAATCAGACAAGCACAATGCTGAAAATTTCATCAAAATCGGATGTAAAGTAAGAAAGTTATGACATTTTAAAGTTTCGCTTATTTCTAACAAAATAGTTATATGAACGAGCCAGTTACATCCAAATGAGAGAGTCGATGATGTCACTCACTCACTATTTTTTTTGTTTTTTATTGTTTGAATTATACAATACTTCAATTTTTACGAATTTGACGATTATGACCTCCTTGCCTGAAGCACAAAATGTTAAAATAATGGAATTCCACATGTTCAGGGAGGAATGAAGGAAAGCCTTGTGCAAGGTCTCACTTTCATGGCATGAAAATGCTTCTACACAAAAATGTAACTCATGGAAGACAAAGACTTGTCACAAGAAGTGAAGTACTCAGGTAATTATCTCACATAATGATGGTGGTGATGGGGGAGGGGGTTAGAACTGTCTTACTAGTCATTGTTTTCTTGTTATTGTCCATTACTCGGTGCAGGATTTTTGTACAGAAAACCTGCCACAGTGACTGCACATTCATTGATAATAATAATACTCTTTATTTGTAGCTTATTTTTGCGTTTGCTTTTTTTTTAAATTTCATTTATGATGAGTACCTTTAAAATACTGCTGTGATTAGTCAGAGAGAGAGAAAGAGAGAGGGAGGGGGTGTTGCCTCACATATGCGTACCAGACCCAAGCAATTGTACTTCACTGGCTTGTAGACTGTTGTATGGCCTGTTCAAACATGGGGAAGCAATCTTCAATGTCTAATTAAAAAAAATGTTTCACCCCCAAACCAAAATATAATTACACTACCATGTACATTTATGTTCCTCATTATACACCCTTGAGTAATATAGGGAAGTTGCATTGAGAGTTGTTTTTCTTTTAAAATATGAAGTTTAGCTGGATGTAGGCCTAAATCCATTTTTGCCACTTTACATATTAATCATGCCCAACTATAATTTTTGAGGTTGATATGCTGTCAGACAGAAATGTTGCTCAAAACCACTATTGACATAATCTGTTTTCATGTTCAGAGTCAGTCTCAAAAGTCATTGTAAAAGTGTGGGATAATTCCCCTCTTTGAGGAAGAAATGAGAGCCTGGTGATATAGCTCTTGTATTTGTCTGAACATGGTGGCGATATGACAGGAGAATCTCCCAGAAGGATTCCTCAGAAGATGATTCACAGGCTTCAGCCAGGTGACCCCCCTACCTCTTCCCTCTACCATTAGTCATATTCACACCTGCCCAATCACAAAAATACTATGAATTACAAAAAAAACTGGTGATGCCTTAAAATACCAGATGCCTTAAAAATACCAGATACCATTCACATCTACCTGTCCACATAAAATGAATGAGCCAGCAAAGAGACCTGTTCAGTAAAATCAAAGAAGAATGGATACTCTTGTAAGTTTTGAATAATTTTGTAGAAGAAGTAGATGTTCCTATTTATTTACAACTTTTTGCTTTTGTTGGCTCATTATTAATATGCTTCCAAAAGACTTGAGCCAGGTTTAGGGTTAGGTACATGTATTAAAGAACAAAACAGATTTAAGTATGTTTTTGCTGCTTCTATTTTATCTCTTAAAATTACTGATTGTATTTCAATGACTAAACATATGTTGAACTACACTCTTTTTAATTTTGGGGGGCATCAACCCATGTGCATTTTTGTTGGGCAGCTCAACGTCTTGATCAGAAAATCCAATGTTTTTCATGGCTGACCAGGTATGAAAGTAACCTTTACCATTGTCACCTGTAAGCTAATACTTCCTGTCTTGAGGCGGTGTAATATCACTCGTTGCAGAGAGAAAGAAGAAGAGGTGGAAGTGGAATAGGATACGAAGAAATGCACGGAGCTGACATGTACTCATACATAGCTCTTGGCAATGTAATGATTATTGGGAAAAGTCTTGTATATTGATTGTAGGGGTGGCACTACATCAAGGCAGGGGTGACTGCCCTCCCATGATTTCTCAAATAATAAAAGAAGAAAAAACAAGCAGAAAAGGGCAGAAAGATGACAGGAGAATATTCTAAAGAAAGGTCTAGGCCTATGAATGAACTCTATTTCCCTCTGTCATTTGATTGGAAAAAAAAATGGTTGTCTTATCGCTCGTGGATAGTGTTGGAAAAGGTTTGAAAAATTCCAGTTGCATTGAATAGCAATTACTGGTAACAACTGGAAGTGAAATTGACAAAATTGCTTCTTGAAAATGTCAAATTTCGATATAAAGACTGAGAAATAAACTCATTCTCCTGGAGGGAGCTACGTAGGAATTCAAATACAAACCGCCGCGGCACGCCGAGCCGACGAAAAAAAACCCTGTGGGGATACCCGTGTTTTTATAAAATCGATTAATTTCACCATCAAAACAGAATTTCTGTCCTTGTGCTTCATGTTATATCATTTTTAGGGCAAACACAATCATATTATTCATAAATGAAGTGAAATGAAGACAAACGCATTTTTGAGAATCTCCAAAACTATCCACCCTCTTTAACTCCCCACTAACATAAAATCCCCTGGTGCCACCTTGAGTCTCAAACAAAATGTCCAGATTTTGGATAGTTGTGAGGGGGATTTGCTGATTTTTTTTGTAAACATGCTGTACATTAATCCTTGCTTTCAAGAATGAACATTCATAGACACAGAGAGCCAGAGACGAAACCACCGAAACTCCTTAAATAAATTAGGGGAAAATATTTATGGGGGCTGGGGGAAATTGGGCCCTGAAAAGCTCATAAGAGTCTTAGGTCCCGTTACATAAAGGTTTGATAACTATTAATTGTATGCTTGATTTTGCAATTGAATGTAAATTGTAGGCAATGCAATCAATAGTAGAAAATGTTCTACGATCATTGCTAAGCTTTGTGTTACGGGCCCCTGGCAACTGAAAAAGGATCTCTGGAAAGTCCCAATTTATTACAATTTTATGTTAAAGCTTATCCAATGTTTGCAGATTTAGGATCTAAGTTGTGAAAAGTAGCCCCTGAAAAAAATGCCTGAAATAAATATAATTGAAGGAAGTAAGGAAAGGATTGATAGGCAAAAAAAAGAGAAAAAAATTACACATGGAATGTAGAAATCTGTTATATGTACATGTATATATGCAATCACTTATTTACTGTCAGATAATATGGACATATACAATACTACAATGTATACAAGAGAGCCTCATATTGACCCACACTTGTTAATTACATTAATTAGCCTCAAAATCATCAGGAGGTAAATCACTTTTTGGGGCAGTTGAAACTGAAACCGCCAGCTGCTGCCTTTTACTTGATTAAATAGGGCCTCATAACCTATTTATAATATACTTGCAATTGATATTATAATTGATCGTCTAGGTTTATCATAGATTCAATTTGAATTTATATTATGTTTGTACAATCGATTGAATATTTTATGCAACAGGACCCAGCTGTGACAAATCAGGTGATTATGTACATGGTGCAGTACTCTAAAGTAATTAATGTCATATCTTGGTATTGAAACACACATCCAGTTTATTAGTATTGTTCCCTGAGGGCTGATTCATTAGTGTGTCAATATCACTAGAATGGATTCCTCGAATTCCAAACTGTCTCTTTAACTTCTTTTAATGTTTTGTGATGAGTAGGCTTGTAGTATGAGAAATGAAAACGGGCTTTTAAGCACTGCCTTCTTTCATTTTGCTTTAATACTTCGAATCAGTTGTTGCCATAGTATCGTCTAGTTTGGAACAAACAATATTTGATTAGGGGTCAATTGTTTTAATGAATGTTTATGCTGATTGATTAAAAACAGAAAATATGAATCAAATAACATATAGCATGAAATAAGAAACGACCCGCATAGATGAACATGTAATTTTTTCTTGAAAATTGTGGGGGGGGGGGGGGCTGTTACGACATGTGATTAGGCCTATATCTTTATCTTTTTGTAGATTGCTGTAAAACTACATTGCTTCCCTTTTCCTGTTTTCACTTAACATCTTCCTTTTGAAAAGGGAAAATTTTTAGGAAATTGTTCATACTGTTTGGAGTCACACGGTGACATTTTCCTGGTAAAAAATAATGATCAAAACCATGAAGCTGAGGTTTCTGTGGTTAAGCCCTGTGTATACTGGTTTGTTAATGAATAGGACTAGACATTGACCTCACATTCATCTAATAATTTGTAAACAGAACATTGTAATATACATTAGTTGTGGTATGAGAGATCTTTATGGGTTGGTTTCATAATGTCACACCTTTTTTCCCAGCTACCCTGGGAAAATGAGAATGTACTTGACAACTCAAAACTCTTGTTCTGAAAGTGTATAAGGTCGGTTTTGTTTTGCTGTTGATTTCTTAAGAACTCCTTGACTTTTGAATTACCTGGCTCTTTTGAGAGCAAATTTCTGTACAATGGTGAAACTGAGAATAATCACTGATTAATTGTAATTCAATCACAAAAAAGAATAGACAAATGGCATAGGGTAAACTCAAGATGATTCCTCTTTCACATGTGAGTGATTATATAAACAGATTGGAAAAAAAAAGATTTCCAAAAAGTAACTTGGCCAGAGGTTATTTGAATTTCAAGAAGAAAATTACATGTCTGAAGTTGGTCGATATAGACCTGCTCTTTAATGCAATTTAGGCTTATTAATGTATACCTGGGCTAACAAATAAGCTATAGTGAAATACGTGTAATGAAATTGAACAAGTTAGAATGAGGGTAATTGGCAGTCCCTCCTCTTGGGAAGAAAGTCCATTGAAATATCTTGATTATGACACCGTTCTCACTACCTACATGTAGTTACTGGAAACTAGTTTTAAAGTGGAAACTAGTTTAACGTGTAATGAGAGTGGTCAAAGCAATCTTCCAAACCGGTTCATAAAACCACTTCGCGATGTAGTTTTTAAGATTGCTTTGAGGCTGTTCTCATTACGTTCCTAAAACTAGTTTACTGGAAACTAGTTTAGTGGAAACTATATGCGTAGTGAGAACGGTCAAAGCGGTCTTGGAAGCGATCTTCCAAACCAGTTTGGAAAACCACCTCGCGATGTAGTTTTCAAGATCGCTTTGCCTCGTTAAACTGGTTTTAGAGTAAGTGAGGACACAACCGTTCTTCGGGAAGCGATCTTCGCACAATTTGAGCGCGCTACTCCACACGACAGGGTTTCGAATTTCACGCAAAATGTGTCACCCCACTGAAAGCGTTTCCATAGCAACAAGAGTGCTTTACGTGAAGTGATTTTGAAAACCACTTTCGTGAGATCAAGTGGGAACGCTAGCAAAGCGATCTTCCAAAGTGGTTTCCTGAATCGGTTTCCAGTAAACTAGTTTTAGAAAGCGTAATGAGAACGGCCTCTTTGCCTTGTTAAATGGTTTTAGCATACATGTAAGTGATGACACAACCGTTCTTCGGGAAGTGACCTTCGCACATTTTGAGCGCGCTACTCCACACGACAGGTGTAGAATGCTACGCTGTGGTTTTGAGTTTTGTGCGAAACGTGTCACCCCACTGAGAGTATTTGCATTGTAACAAGATCACTTTACGTGAAGTGATTTTGTAAACCACATTCGTGTGATCAAGTGGGAATGCTAGCAAAGCGATCTTCCAAACTGGTTTCCTGAACCGGTTTCCAGTAAACTAGTTTAGAAAGCATAATGAGAATGGTGTCTATGAGAGGGCAGGAAGAGAAGGAGAAAGTGAAAAGAAGGAAGGTGCTGAATAAGGAAGAGAGAAGGAAAAAGAGGATGAGTAAATAAAGGATATAGGGGAGGGGGGAGAATGAGAGGAAATGTTTGAAGTTTTATGGAGGAATAAAAAGAGAGGATGAAGAAAATGAAGAGGAGATAAAATGGAGATAATAATGAAGAACGAATAACAAGGAAGAAGATAGTTGGGAAAATGAAGGAGGATGGGAGGCGATAGAATTCAAAGAAAAGATTATTAAGAAGAAATAATAGAAGAAAATGAGGTAAAGGAGGAGGAAGATGACAGTTCTATTAAAGTGATAGAGATAGAAAAGGAAAATTATCAAGGTGAATTAAAAGAGATGGTTGTCAAGAAAAAAGGAGGAAGAGGAGCGGCAGATAATGAAAGAATAGGAGAAATTTTTTTGACTTATTCTTCTTCTAATCCACTATTTGCATATTATTACAACAATTAAATCTATCGAAAACAAAGGCTTTATGACATGGTATTCATAATTTGTTTTAATATTGTACATTTTTTTTCCATTTTCTACCATTTTAATCTTTAATAAATACAATGTGGTATGATATAGCAGCAGAAAAGAAATGGGTCAACTTGTGTGGGAAGCAGTGAAAGACTTTGAAAGTGAAAGAACGCCTGATCCTGGTGGGACGCAGCAGTGTGGCATTATCATTCTGGCTATGTTCAGATGGCATATATAGTTTTTAAACTCTTGGGTCAAAACTTATCTTGCCTGTGATGTATGTTGCATTTTGGGGGAACCTGTTGCTATTCACACTATCCTTGCTTTTCATAGGCCTACTTGTGACCAGTGGCTATTAAAAGTTTTGCTTGTGTCTGAGGTTTCTATTTGAAATTAATGCCCGTCCAGGTTAATTCTTCATTCCTACATGATATTGATGAAATTTAGCATTTATCAAGTGCCTATTAAAGGATGCACTGTATATTATCATCTCCTTTAGCTCCGGCTGCTGTCGCCAGTACTAGGTTCATTCAAGGAATCCTGTCGGCTACACATTCACCTCACCTGGGTGGAGCGCGCACAATAGGAATCAAGACATTGTATCTTACAGAAGGATACATGTACATCTTGCGTGTGAACCACGTTGGGGTTGCCCCTGACATCTGAAGGCCAGTGAACATGATGTACTCATTAGAAGAGTATCTGTCTAGATTCATATTATGAATCATTTCTCTATTAATAGAGATCATCGGTGATGAGTGCCTTAATCCTCCCCATGACCTCTATCAAACAAATTCATTTACCTGTAATGCCTTCTGCCGTGATGGCGACATCTGTTTAGGATGGGAGGGACACATTTCAAAGATGGTACACTGTAAAAATGCTGCTTGAATTTTAAAGCAACTCTATTCAAGCCTGTCATTCTAGCAACTATTTTATTAAAAAATTTTACACATTGTTGAAAAAAGTTTAAATAAGTGTTCAAAAGTTTAAGCAATGGTTGTTAGAGGGACAGGCTTAAAACGGCTTAAAGAGTGTTGCCATTAAAATATTCAAACTGTTTTTTTATGGTGTTTAGTGACAGAGTTTAGTGAGAGCAGAAAAGACATGAATTCCATCATTTCCATGGCCTCTCTCTCAGCTCTCTCTGAAAAAAGAAGAACATGACTTGTCTGTTTTTTTTCTTCTACAGGCCATGACATAGGAATATTGTTTTTAGTGTATAAAATTTTGGTTTGCATCAATGTAAGGTATTTCTGCAATGAATGATGCATAATCCTTCACTTTTCAATGAAATGATGAGAATTCATGCCTAAAGTGCTTTAATATATCAAACAATGGTCAAGTCATCTTTTGAAAAGTAAGCATTTTGCAATGAATTTTTACCATACTAAATGGGTTCATTATTGCGGATTGAAATAATCGCTAGAGGGTACTCATTTGTCTCGCAATCTACTATGGTCAACAAGGAAATTCATGATCACTCTCACAAAAAGTGTTCACTGGCTTTCTAGGAAATTCGTGATCACTCTCGCAAAAAGTGTTCACTAGCTTACAAGTTCATGAGCTTTCGAGTGCCACTGCAACTCTGTATCAAGTGACGGAAATTGTCTGATATCGTACTCTATTTATACTAATCTCCAGGACCGTACGCACGAATGCGAGAACAATAGGTGGGCACTGATCCCTTGTGTGATTGGTCAGGAGTTTATGCAAATGAGCCGGGGGTATATGCAAATACGCCGTGGGTCGGCAATATGCAAATGAGACCAAAATTGGCGGGCTCGCTAGTTTCCCGTGGGCGGGGGTTGACTAGCTGAGCGGTCCCTCGTTTGGGGCCGGGAACGATAGGGTCGGCGTGCACTGCCAGGTAAAGGGATATTGTGCTGTCGGATCGTTTGCATCCAGAAATCGGGGATGTCGATCCTGCTGTCTCTGTTGAAGTTGTTAGGACAAAGACGTATACTAATAGCCTCCTTAATCCTGCATGTATACCAATGTCTTTCTTTGGCAATGCAATTTTTACCATGTTGATTGGAACTCTTGTATGGTTATAGCTTTATTGACATCTGGATTTATTTAATGGCATTCATGCCTAACTTTGACACTAATCTAAGTTTACATTTTACAGCAAAGAATACTTCCTTATCATCAAGATGTAAACATTAACCACACAAATATGGTATAAAATTACATGAATTTGAGAGAAGGTGATGCTTTCATTACATAACTTCTTATTCGTGTTCATGACAAAGACTTTCATTAACATTGGGATTTTTAGCTACATTTTTTTTGGCACACACAATATACTGTGCTGTAAATTATAGAGAATGTTCTTAGTGATGTGAGGTATCCTTTTAATATGTTTCTCTATTTTGTGTTTTTGTTTGTCTTCTAGCGTGTCATGTACTGGAGTGTCTTGCAGGTTTAGCTCAAGATGTCATTACGACGGTTGGTCAAGCGTTTGAAATCAGGTTCAAGGACTACCTTCGCAATCCACCACAAGTCTTCAGTACTCCTGACAGGTATTTAAAATTCAAGCCTCAGTGGGTTGCATTGTAAAGCCAGGGCCCCGTTGTACAAAGAGTTATGATTGATCTGATCAATTGTAACTCTATGGAAATCCATCAGTGTCATAATTCTTTATACAGGAAATTTGTAAAATGTCCTTTGTAATCAAAGGGGAACACTCCAAATTGTCAAGAAATCAATGAATTTATGGATATGGATTCATATCTAGAATTTTTTTTGAACAAACATGCATTTCATATGTTGACTTTGCTGGCTTTCCATAGTTGTGATTGATTGGGTCAATTGTAACTCTTTGTACAACGGGGTCCAGATGCACACTTTCATGAACTATTCTGTTGAGATCTGATTTTCAGAGAAATAGCATTTTGATATTATAACATTCCAACTTATGTTCTAAAAGATTGTTTGTATTTGTTATAGTATATGAAAAATAATGGATCACCCCCCCCAAGAAAAAAAAATCGCAACAGAATAGCAATGAGAGTTTGATGAAAGGTAATGAAAGATAACAGTAATTGATTATTAAAGGTCTGATTTTGTGATGACCCATGTGAGTTGCTCCCCATTTGTTATCATAAAAGACGATTATAAGAGAAATATTTTCATTCCTCATGAACCATGATTGGTTTTCTTCATTTCCTTGCAGAATGGAGGAGCCTTTATTTCAGGAGGAAGAGTCGGCTTGGGGCGATGATCCCGATTATTACAACGACATCAGTAAACTCAACGTGACGCTGCCAGACAGAGTCGTTCCTCCGCCACCCTCAGGCCAATACATGCCAACCAGCCCAACAGTAAGTATCACTGTAATGTAGGGGAGTGTTTCATCAAGGCATTGATTTCACCTGGAAATATTATCAGCTACTAGAAATCCTTGCATCTAATTGGCTGAGAGCAACTTAGTCAGTGAAAATCACTGTCAAGACTCTTCGTGAAATACTCTCCTGTTGGTTTATGTGGTTTATTGGTTTGGTTTGCTCGGTTTATATAAGGAAGCAAGAATTATACATCATGCAATAGGGGTAAAGGTGGATTTAAAAAAAAAATCAGTTGTGCCCGTGTGTCATTTTGCATATCACTTTTAGGTAACAGGGTGTACATGTATGCAGGATTTTGCAGCAGCTTTTTCAATCCCAAAATTGTTTTGTCTGTGTTTGGGTTTAAAAAAAAAAAAGAGAGAAAAAGTAAATGTGAGAATGGAGCTCAATAATTTTCAATTTCTGGTCACTGAATAGCGCCACCTCTTGGTTGAATATCACCATCATATTCACAAACATCTGGGTGTTGTGTGATGGTATGGTGAAGTTATTGACTGACTCAGACGTGGATCCAAATTCAAATGTGATGTTAAAGGTCATATTCCAAGGACTTTCATTAGATCTGATATACATGTAGGGGGGGGTGCCTGGCAGTGACACCAAAGTGTTTGGGTGCCCCTTTATACATGTACATGCACTAACTCATTGTTGCAATGACATGCCTCCTATAAACCATCTATAGTATTTTTATATAATTAGCTTAATAATGAATACCCCATGCATATATTTGCTTCATGGAGGTATTTTCCTTGCCGTTCATGTTAGATTCATTTAGATTTCTGTGGATTTGATTGTCTCCGTTTCGGTCTTATGCCAAGAGGGCATCAATGCCTTTGACTTGGTATAGTAACTGCGCGTTTAGCACCAGTCTGACATCATTTTGCCTCTTTAACTTCCTTTCAAAATTTTTAAATTGTCTCACATTTACATATATTCATTGAAATTTGAACTGTTGAAAAGTATTTCTTTTCTTTCTGATTTATTTATCCAATACAGAGACAACAGCCTTACCAAGAACTTATTGGGCAGCAGGCATCAGGGGGCTCTTCCCCCGCGGCTCCCCCTCCCGGCTACACCGCCAATCCCCCATCGTACCTTGACAGCAACCACCACCCTTCAAACAGCAGCCCGACATCGAGTAACCCTAGAGGCCCCCAGGGCCCCGGCCCAGGCCACCAGCCCATGACGGGGAGGTTAATTGATATAGATAACGAGCCCCCTATCTACGGGGCTACCGCAGGGACGCCCTCGCCCACGAGGAACAATGTACCAACAGCACTGGACAACCCACTTCAAAGATCATGTAAGTACAAGGTGTTTGGTTCTCAAACTTACTGTATCTTGTTCATTTACATCCTATTGTGATAGTGGTAGATCCTTGTGTCATTTCTACGTTATTTGCCCATGTAAATGTCCTGCATATCTGTCTACGATCACTTAGTGTTATTAGTGGGACCTATGTAGTTTGTATTTTCTGTACCCCTCCCTGGTTTAATTGTTGAAATTTGTTTTGATTCAATATTTTCATTGATATTGATAATTCCTTTTTCATTCTTTCCTCTTTGCCTTATCTCCTCTTTTCAAAAGATCCATTGCCTTGTGATTTTCTGTTAAAGGGGGAAGTTCACGTGATGAAAATTTTGTTGTCAAACTAGCATAGATTTCTTGTTAAAAGCATTTTATACATGTAACTTTCTCTTTAGGAAGCAAAACATGTTGAATACTCTTTGAGGGTTGAAAAAAAATCATATTTTCATGATCAGGGTGGTGTTTCATCAATATTTTCGTCCGACAAGTTGTCAGATCTGACAACTTTCCTGTATTCTAATTGGTTGAGAAGCATTGTTACCATAGTAACTGTCGGATAAAACAGGACTTGTCGGATGAAACGTCCGACAAGTCCTTTCATGAAACGCCTTCCTGGCAGGTGTAAGTAGGCACTCTTGAATTATAATTCATATCTGATAATTCATCTGCTGCAGTCAATTCATAATATTCAAGATAGAAAAGACTTATTAGATAATGAATCATAATGCCTCATTATGATTCATTATCTAATAAGTCTTTTCTATCTTGAATATTATGAATTGACTGAGGTAGATGAATTATCAGATATGAATTATAATTCAAGAGGGCCTATGTACACCTGCCTGATCATGAAAATATTATGGGTTTAGTTCAAATGGAACACAGTTCAATGGAACACAAATCATAAAGATAAAATGAAATATCTCTTGTATCGTCAACCACATATTTCTACTAAATACAGATGTTTCAATTTGGAATGGGGCTTGATTTGGAATAGAATATACATGGACAGTAATTGTCAAATTCTTGCAATGGCAAATGTGTATACTGTACAAGTGGCTTTTTGTATTTAGTTTTGCATCCCATTGCACCAAATCAGCAATATAGCTTTTAATAATTTTTATCACAGATATTCAAGGCCTTATGTATAAAACTGTCTTTCTTCATAATGATTAAAAAAAATAAGATTTCAAGAATTTCATTAATTGCCTTTAATACCTTGAGATATATTCTTTCAAATTGAATTGCATTCCTCCTTCACCTTTTCCTTAATGTTGGTGGTAAAGCTTTCATAGAAATTTGGGCTTCATTGGTCATTGTCTTGTCTTGTATAAAATAAAACCTACAACTTGAACCCTGTGTCCTTCCCTTGTGCGTTTTCTCATTAGTTTGTAGCATTCATAAACTAGCTTTAAATTACCTATAAGGAATGCATGCTTAATGTGGTATTAACAAGAAGATTTTATGGTTATTTCACTCAGAAGGGAATATCCGCTTCTCTAATGGTTGGTTGATATTCTGTAATGTTTGTCTTTGTACATGTATGCCTTACTCTTTTATGTTTGTCCTGTGCTTTTCTCCTTGCTTCACTCCTACCACTGTCTTTACTAGCAAGACATACTAGCTCCTCCTCACCCCATCTTAGTCCACAACATAGCCCCATCCACAACAACAACGTCAAGAAACCATCCCGCAAGGCCAAGCGGAGAACCCCGTCCCTCTACGACAACCCACCGACCAAGGAGGACGTCGAGGCCAGCCTCCTCCCGCTGGCCAAGCAGCTCACGCCGGCAGAGAGGAACCACTACCAGAACGTCATAGCCAGTCCCGACTGGAAGAAACTGGTCGATTCCGGTTACGACAACCTCCGGATGCTCAACATCTGGAAGCAGAGCAAGTCGGTGATGCTCCATAAAGGTGGTGATGATGAGGCAGAATATGCCAATGTTGTTTGTTTCCATGACGATCTTGCTGATGATGATGGCGATGATGAGCATGGCAACCGGAATGATGGGGAGGAGGAAAAGGAAGAAAAGGAGGAGGTTGATGATGCACGTAATGCACGCGTCTCTTTAGCTTTCTTTCTCACCACAATACCTTTTTTCTACTTTCATCCGCAGATTCTTCATTATTAACTTTTTATTATTTCTTCATCACTTTTTATCATTTTATGTTTGATTTTCTTTTTGTTTCAGAGCTGGCAGGGAACTGTTTGGGATATATCTAATTCATATCAAGTCTTGTTTGTGCTGTATTCATAATAAAAATCTATGAAATTGAAAAACCAATGGAAAAAAATTAATCATTAAGATTTTACTCATTCAATTAGAAAACTTATTAACTGCACTAACATATTTCTAGGTTTTTACATTTTCTTTTACCACATATTATAGGTGTTGTTTTTAGGGTGTATGATTTTAAACCTACATTTTGAAATAAAGTTCAAAACATTATTTTTTTCCCACCGTCTTATTTTAGTTCACTCTTTGTTTTCTATGATTTTTATTTCTGCTCATACAAAGCATGGCATGAAAGTCTCTTATCCCAGTACCTAGCAATGATCACACTGCATGTTTGAATTCAAGAATGTCCACCCATCACTTTCAAATCATGAATGTATACATGTGTATGTATGCATTTGATATTTCTATAAGACTTTCTAGAAGACTTTGGAGAATACCAACCTGTTGAACCATCAGGCACCAATGCCTTCTTCTGTTCTCCTGTAGAATCTAGTCCAGAATAGGTTGCCATAAACACTCTATTGTGAATGGGATTAGAGCATTCAGAAATGGATAGTGGCCGCTTGGTCACAGTTACACATGTAGGGCCACCGCACACCTTACTACTGGTCCACGATCCGATTTGGAGCAAATGGCATTTTGCACATTTTCTAAAAATGTGAATGCAATATGTCTTTTTATTTGAGGCTAAAATTAACTAAAAGTACTCTTATGTACATATAACAATTTTGAATAATTGTAAGCCTTTATTTTAGAGTAAAGACAATTAGTTTCAAATCGTAGCCAATTGTACGACTGCTATGACGTCATTACGGCTAGATATGAAATTTGCTTGCATTATGATAGCATGGTCACAGATTTTAAAATAGGTATTTGTACAGTGATTTCAAACTTTACTCGGTAAGATATACCATGTGTCAATATTATCATCAAATTCTACTGTTTATTCCAAAGTCGGATCGCAGACTAATTGTAAGATGTGGGGTGTCCTTTAGGCATACTACAAGACGAGTATTTGTTGCATATAGACTTGGAATCAGAAATACTGCCCTCTTCCGTTCTCTTGCAGACAGTCTATTCCAGAGCAGACTGTCATGAATAATCTGTAGGGATCAGTCGCTGACCAGCAACTAGCAGCTGTTTCGGTTGTACTTAGACTTACTTTTTGTCTTGGATGGATTTAGAATTAGAAATACTGCCCTCTGTAGTTCTCCCCCTTCCATGCTGACTTGTTATAGCAGGCCACCTGAACACCATTGGAAAATAACCATGGCATGTTCCTTACTTTGTTTTGATTGGTCACAGCATGATATACTGTACATATTCTTTTGTACAGTGCTTGCCTGGCATATCATTGCCCACTATGTGTAAAACATATGCCAAACTTGACTGTCCGGGCCTTCTTGTTGCATATACATGTATTACAGAATAACATCCTAATTTACTGGAAAATATTTGAAATGGATGGTTCTTGCACGACACAGGCAAGGCAGAGCTTTAACGTGCTTGATTGATATTTTCAATTTCACTCGGTGCTATGTGTAATTGATCTTTTTTTTCATCAATGCCCCTATCATTTGCAATATGCAGTGTTCCCTCATGTCAACACAACGTCCCAGTATAGATCATGACTTTTCCAAGTAATACTGATCAGGCATCATAGTGCCATGTGAGAACAATCAGCACTAAAAATGCTTGTTTTTCAGAAACTTGTATCATTATTAGTATCTGTAATTTATAGCAATTTATGTGTTAATCTCATCAACCCATTACAACTTTTATGCCTCCATCTGCCAAACTTAGCTGCCTGGGGCATAGTGTTTTCAGGTTGTCCATCCATTTCTCTGATCCACTTTTGTTCTTGTGATGGCCTTAGAGACATTTAGGATCAATTTTCAACTTGATGCCGAAATGGGAAACGTGAAGCATGTAGGAAAATGCGAGTGAAAATAAATGTGATCAGAGTTTTTTGGGAAAAAAAATCAAGTGTTCAAAGAGATGATTGCATATGAAAATGGCTTCTACTCACTAAGGCTTATTCTCTCTATGACTTATGAATGTTTGACCCATTGACTTCCAACTTTGTTCACATGCATGTATATGCATTCAAGGATGCTGCTGATTTGATTGGGGGGAGGGGAGGCTGGTATCAAATGTCACAATGAAAGTAGTTGTATTCAGTGGCGTACAGATGGGGGGGGGGTTAGGGGCACTTGCCCCTCCCCCCACCTAATTTTTCACAACAACAAAAAAAAAAGAGAAAATTAAACAGAGATAGGGGAAAACTGTTATTATCTGAATTCTATGTCCAAATAGGGTTTTTGTAAAATGCTGATGCAAGTGATGACACTTTATTTAATAGAGTTAATAGCCACTTGGTCTTCACCCACTCCGTCTACTTCCCAGTTGGTCTAATCCCACATGGTCTAATCCTGGTATCAGGGTGCTACATAACATTTTAGAAGCACTTTCCCGGTTGGGCAAGTAAATTTTTAAATAGTTGGGATATACTTGCCCAAAAATCTATTTCACTTGCCCGAAAGAATCCTTGAAAAAAAGTTTAACCTCTTCAAAAGAAAGTATTGCGGTTTTATGAACCATTGAACTTCATTTCTGTCTTTTGACATGAAGTGATGTACCTTGTTATTGTCTTTTTCCAAAGGGATTTATCTTGCCCGCTATGACCAAAATTAGGGTCGATATTATATAAAAGATATCAAACCTAATTTTGGTCATTCCACTGTGAGAATTTTGCTTTCCCCATTCAGGCAAGTAGATTGGGTATTTACTTCAAAACGCTTGCCCAACTCTAACTTTTACGTGCCGCAGGCAATCGGATAAGTGCTTATGTACATGTAGCACCCTGCTGGTATGTCCACAACAAGCTTGTATTCTAACATTTGGACTGATTGCCATTTACATATAGCCCATTTATCTAATTCCAGTTAAGCTATCCCCATTTCTACTAGGCTTTTGTATTTTGGGAGGGAGGGGGGGGGGGGGAGGGCAGGTTTCTTGAATCACTTACATTCCCAGTTATAAGTGATTTTCAAAGATGTTTAGTTCATTCCATGGGTGTTCAAAATCAAATCACAGTTGCGTTTTTGTTGGTCTTAGAGATAATTGTCTATCAATGTATGCACACATGAACTGCTGAAAAGGTTTCTTTATAAAACCAATCTACAGATCCATAGTCAATGAAAATTAGTCAAAACACAGCAGAGATCTTAATCATCATTCTACGCATGAGTGTTATGGTTTGGTCATGCATTTTTTAAACGAAAGTTGAGTTATACTTCTTGGTTCAAACTGCAGATTATGATGTCCTGTGAAAAGAAGGAGAATGTGTGGTGGATGAAATCTTTGTTTTCTGTTTGCGATTTTTTAGCTTTTTGATTCATGTTTGCGGCTCTTAAGAGAATCTATTGTGTGCACCCCTATTAAGTAGCATGTAAACATTCCATACCAAAATAATATCTCCTTTCATGGGGATGTTTTTTGTTCAGTTTGTCTCAATCTCCCAAGCAGACAAGAATCTCATTTCTATTTTGCAATATTTTGCCTTCAACAATTTAACAGCTCCTGCACAACTTGAAATGACAAATACTTGAGTTCAACCAAGTTCAGGGGCCTAAAATAGACCATGCTGACTTTCATGCTAGTATCACTTACTGCAAACAAGTCTGTCACTTAGGTTGGCTTGACATTGTGATATATATTTCTTTTGAAGAAAACAATGTAGTATTTGAAGTGGGCGTGAGGCATATCAACTTTTGTTTGTAAAATATCAATTCTGTTAGGGATACATTTTTCATGAAGATGGTACATGTATTGAATTTCAGGAGCCATTATAGAACATTAAATTACTAATGTTTAGGTTCAGGGGCCGAAAATAGACCACTCTAAATACATTTTGAAGATTATTTTCTGAACAATCCTTGTTATTCTGAATTCTGAAATACATAAAAATGACTAAAAAATCTAAAAACTGCATTTGACAAATACTGGAAAATGATATCCACTTTCGGGTACATGTGCATATTTTTTGTGTGGAGGAATTGTGCGTGAAGTTTTGAAATAAGATGTTCTGATTCAGCGCCAATTCATGTACTCATGTGAAATGAAGGAAATAATGCCATGATTATCACGACACACTTATATTGAATATAAATATATGGATATCATCATTGATATTATATTCATGACATTTTATATAAATGAACCCCCTCTCCCAGCAAACACATCCTTTATTTATAGAGTCAGAATACCAATTTCATTTTAAAAGATGAAATGACCTCACAGTACTGCCCCAGTTTCTAAATGTTGTGAACAAGGCAAATAATTGATCAACTTCAATGGGGCTAATTATGTATTAGGTCAAATCAAGAGCCCCCATGGACCTATTCCCACCAAAATGGGTCGTGGGTGTTATACATCATGTCCTGCTGAGCTAAAAATGCTGAAAAACAAAAAAAGGTTTGTGACGTTATCACTTTGGTACTCCATATTCAGGGATGCCTTTACAAAGCATAAGGGTGGTGCCATTGACCATTTTTCCTAGAGGCTTCCGGCAGACACTTGAGCATATTCATTAAGATTAAACTCACTGTCCAAAGACATCAAGGAAAACACTCTCTGTATAGAGGAATGTCTCCAAAGAATCTGTTATGGGGGGAAAAGCATGTCCCTCATGGTTGCTGTATTTGGTCCGTTGTTTGTAGGCATTGCGTCTTCGAAGACACTTGAGCATTTTCTTCAAGAGCGGTTCAATATTTCATGGCCTTGATAATCCAAACGTGCTGTTAGAATGCCCTTTGAACTAGCGTCATTGCCCATCTTGTTGAAGGTGACTTGATGGCCACTTCAGATGCACTCTTTGCGTGCATTAGTGCCAATTTAAGAAATCAAAATGGCATACTCTTAAAGGGGCAGACCTCCATCACTCCCAGTTTTCCAATTATCCACCTTTTTTCTGATCTCCACATAACCCTGATCTTAACAGTAAATATAATGGAGACATAATTAGTTGGATAATGGAGACATAATTAGTTGCTGACTTCATTGGTTCATATGCAGTTTTCATTCCCAAATCTACACAGGACTTTTTTTTTTGAGAAAGCAGGCTATGTTGTATTGAATCATCCAGCTTAGTCACATGTGGAGAATCACTCGGGTCTTCGTTCGGGATAATTTATCCATTGTTCAATATCCTCACATGCTACATGTATTCAAACAAGTAGCCTCATGCTACAGTCTCTCGAACAAAACAGACTCCAGACCAATCAAATCTATTATGTTTTTTCCAGTGATATGTTATCGGTCAGTTTGGAGTCAGTTTCTTTGATATGACTGTAGCATTAAGTCAGGGGTGGATCCAAGATTCTCCAAAAGGGGGGGGGGACATTTTTCCAAAAAAATTGTGATAAACAAAAAAAAAAGGTTTTCACCTAAAATTGGAGGTCATTTCGTCCACGGAAAGTTTGAAAAGCAATAAAAAAGGGCCTTCACTTTCAAAGGGGGGGGGGGATTAACGGTATATTGTATATTTAATACAAATTTTAATTATGATTCTCAAAAAAGGATCCTCCAGTGCATAAAGTAATAATAGTAATATGTTAAGCTTATATAGTGTTAGAAATAAATGAATCTCTAAGTGCTAAAAAGTTATAATATAAAAAGGTAGGTACAAACAGATATAATAGTAAACAGTATGAACTGATCAGTATAAGTTTATTTTAGGGTGAAAGTGCATTGAGTGCTTTTCGGAGTGTTTCAATGGTTGCCTTGGTTCTGATGTGCAGTGGTAAAGTGTTCCAAAGTGTAAGTTGGTGCAGAGAAGGCAAACAACCTAGAACCATAAAACTTTGTACGTGCAGATGGCATCCAAAGGAGTAGATGATTTAGTGAGCGAAGGGTCTGCTGAGGGGGATACCGTTGAAGTAGTTCAGAAATGTATGAAGGTTCAAGTCCATAATCTACAAGGCTCTACATGATTTCGAGTCTTGTACATGTAGGATATGCTTATGGTCTGTAACTTGAAGTCACTTTCCAAGTTCAATAGAGAATGCCCCTACTACAGCCTGATATGGATTGAGTTTCTTTTCTCTAAGGATAAGTCTCCATAAGGGCTTGTTAGAGGAATTAGAGAAATCGGTATAGAAATATTTCTGAGGATTGTTGTTTTCTTTTCCATTGTTATGAACGTGTGGTCATGAAGCTCTTACGTACATGTAAGAAGTATTCTGAAAATGTGCCATTCACTCAGTTTCATTTGAAAAAGGATATATGTTTGAAAGAAAAATTATATAGTAGGTAACGATACATGTACTTCAAAGTTTGCGATCATCTAGCAAACTATGATGTTTGAGAAACTTGCAGCAGAAATAAAATGATAGGAGTAAATCTCAAAGGAAACCTCTTTAGAATTGTTAGAATTGTAGCATTGTTATTTTTCTTCTTTGAAAAAATCCATTTCCAAGATTAGGCATTCAAATATTGCTTGTATTGAAACCCTATATATTTCCAGTATCTTTAAGCAAGTTGAAGCAAATGTGAACTTTGTCAGAGTCCCATAGTGCCAGGAAATTCATCGTGATTTGAAGTTAAAAGTTTCATTGTTGTATTTCCAGAGACTGTCTTTCAATATGTCCTCTCTTGGGAGTTGTGATTTTGAAGCAGTGATGATTTCAAACAAAGTAATTTTAAACAACCACATAATCAATTGTGCAATTCATCCCAAGATGAAATTTGATATCTCCTTTTTTATCAATTTTTCTTCTTTTCTTGCCATCAACTAAGATGAAATAGGATATTTTTTGTCCAAATTGTTATTTCAACACCACCATCTTGGGCCTGTTGCATAAAACTTTTTACCTGAAAAATAAAAACTCTGGTAAAAACTGAAAACTAAGGTTAGTCTGATTTCTGCCATTGACATTAACACAGGGCAAAAACTATGGTAAAAACAACCTGAGTTTTCTCAGGTAAAAAGTATGATGCAACTATATTTCCTATTTACATATACAAGTCTTAGTGCTAGAGATTAGCTACAAAGAATTAAAAGATGCTTTGCCCTCCGAATGTTCAAAAGTGGCCCTTATAATCAGCAAAAGAATCCATGCAAATTGCTATCGGCTTCTGTCCAAAATTGAGCTTTGAATGGATGAATGAAGAAAAAAATTGCAATGTACAGAAAGTGTATTTTTATCCACTATTCAGTGTCATTAAAAACATAGATGTGTTTACTTGAACAGCAGTGTGTAAACATGCTTTGATAGGACAGTTAAGATTGAGACATTTTTTTTTCTCTATCTGGGAGAAGATGGAGCATTTGCAGAATTTTTTACAATAGCGATTTAGAGAGGAAGACTTGAAATTGAAATATGGATCATGGGAAGAGGTTAAGAGATAAAATGTAGTGAAACAATCTGAAAATTTAAGTTTCCTGTTTTGATGGTGGAGTTGGGGCCTAAAAAGACTATTCACTCCGTAGTAACCAGCACTGGTAATTTGGGAAAGATCACATGTTAAATGATATGTGTTTAGTCCAATAGAAATTGAACTTGACATGGACAGAAGTAGAGTAGAATATGATATGGAGAGGCAGGATGAGATAGGAAGATCAAAGAAAAAGCAAAGAAGGGGTTAGAAAAAAAGAGGAGGGGGAGGAAAAGGAAAGACAGAAGAGTAAGAAACGAAAGAGACAGAGTTGAGTGATTGAGAAGGATTATGACTTGCATTAAAGAAGGAAAGAGAAGGGATATATGCATGTACTTGTAAACTCGTATAATTTTATCAAGTTCTTATTTCTTTGAATCAATAATTTTTCTTCTATTGTAGAAGCTGAAAATATTTGGGTCAGTTTAAGTTCAAATGGAATGCATTCTTTAATAGTGTAGCATATGTTTTATATTTTATAAAGGGAAGATGTAAACTTTACTTCACTTTCACGTTCCTTGGAAGTAGTAAAAGAATAGAAGTAGAGGAATGTAATTCTCTTCTTGCTTTTAGTGTTTGAGTGGGATTGATAGTTGATTATTGATTAGAAGCCCCTGTGCTCCTGCTACTGAATAGACCTTCAAGGAATGCTCCCTAATCAAAGTGGAAAATAAAAAGGGGGGAAATGATGGATTTATTTCTTCCATTTGGAATTCATTTGCATTCATCCCTGGAGCAAAGTTTGTATACCTGTAAGAAGATCGGTCCACTTTACACTTAACCATTCCCCTTTTCTTCATCAATCACCAAATCAATTGATTAATCACTCCCACGTTGGTGGGGAAAGAGGGAATTGTTAGAAAACCTTGTTAGTAAAAAAACTATAAAGAAAAAAGAATTAGTGTGAAACATCAAATACATGTAAAAAGAACTTTTGCCTCTTCAGAGAAATGATTTTTTTAAAAATAAAATCTGTGGCTTGCTTAAGACAAATTAGATTTTTATATTAACTTTTTGATAAAGGAAACAAGTTTAAGGCAGTGCAATATATCAGTTTTTGGGGTACCCAACAAACAATACATGTATCTTGATACAAGTAAGTCTAATTCATTTCCACTTCATCTTACTGATTATATTTCACTTTGTCAAACAAAATTTTTATTCACTGTACCATATAGGCTCAATGGTCTTAGACCAAGTGGATATCACACAAAACTGGGTAAAGCCTCACTGAAAATGATGAATCTGCTAAATGGCAATCGGACAAATCGTCGGTGTTCATCCAAACCATCATACATGTATCAGTCAAGTTTGGTTTAAAAAAAAATTGATTTTGAGATTTTCGCAGAAAGTTGAAGTACAAGTCCTATCCTATTCGTAACTAAATTTCTAGGCAGTATTTTAATTTAGTTTCTGAGATGCGGGGGGATTTTCACGGCAATGCCGTTCAAACTTTTGATAAAATGGGCAAATCCCATTGGAAACGTGTACTGTAGCAGAGCGATACAACGTTTTGACTGACCGCGATTTCAATGCGCTCAGTCAGCTAAACTGTTGTATCAGCCATCTGCACTGCATTGACTTTGAACGTGAAAAGCGATAAAACGTTTTGACTATCTGCGCATTGAAACCGCAGTCAGGGTTTTAGTATTACCTATGGCGTTTTTGTCCAGGAGAAATCTTAACCGCTCAAACTGAAATTACAAGCATGTAGCTCTTTTGCAATATTTTCTCTGATCATTGGTTTTGTGTAAAAATAAGGATACCAATGTCAAGTAATTGTCTTGATCTTTCCAACCATGTATTTTTCTAGCAGTGAATACATGTATGTTGTAAGGCTGCGGAACTACATGTAAGTGTGAAAATTATAGTAAACTTTGAAGTTGATTCTCTCTGAAATGGGTTTGCACCATCGTGTGATATGGTTTGGATGACCGCCAACAAAATGGTTAGTAGCTTGAAGGTCAAGTCCACCCCAGAAAAATGTTGATTTGAATAAATAGAGAAAAATCAAGCACTGTTAAGCATAATGCTGAAAATTTGATCAAAATCGGATGTAAAATAAGAAAGCAATGCCATTTTAAAGTTTCACTTATTTTTCACAAAACAGTTATGTGCACAACTCAGTGGTATGCAAATGAGAGAGCCGATGATGTCCATCACTCAGTATTTCTTTTGTTTTTTATTGTTTGAATTATACAATATTTCAGTTTTTACCTATTTGTCATCAAAGACCAACTTAACTGAACCATAAAATGTTATAACAATGGTAATACCACATGTTCAAGGAGGAGTAAAACTTTGTTTCACGTGACAATGAGGAGATAATTAGAATATTTCATATAATAAAAATACAAAAGAAATAGTGAGTGATGTCATCAGTCCCTCATTTGCATAACGACCAGGATGAGCATATATATAACTTTTTTTGTGAAATTAGAAATAAAGCAAAACTTTAAAATGTCATAACTTTCTTATTTTATGATGAAATTTTCAGTGTTATCTTGTTCGATTTTCTCTTTTTATTCAAATCAACTTTTTGTTGGGGTGGACTTGTCATGTACATGTGTAGATTAGTAAGGATAAGTGGGATTATCTTGAACAGAGAGTAGACAAAATGGCCTGTATTCTGAAGTCGGGTTTAACTTAAAACTCAGGTTAAAGTTGTGGTTTAAGTATGGATAGCCAATTGTTACATAAATCACTAACAGTAGAGATATCATATTTCAGCTCATTTCGCTCTGAAATTATTCATAGTTGTCTAGGAAGTATAAATATAAGATTGTCTTCACCATCAATGAATCAGGAAAGAGCACAGTGAACATAAGAAACATACAACTAAATAAAAATTTTGACTCTTTTGGCTTTCCATAATTTTCGCACAGAGTTGAACCATGGTCTGACTTAAACCTGACTTCAGAATATGGGCCCATGAGTGTAAAGCAATCACATACATGCATATACAATAGCTTGACTTAAAAATTAGATTAAAGCCCAGCACACTCTACATGATCTGATACGATGCATTTTTGCATTAAAAGTGAAAGTGCCAAGAAGTTGTATTATTTTCATTTGAAGTTCGGCATAATGTTTAAGGAATAATATAATCATATAATGTTGCTTTGCAGCAATCCCTGTAGTCGGAATAAAGTTTGAATTGGCTTGAGTTGGAGCCGGTGGTGACGTTATTACGACTTGGATTTGAATATGCTTTTATGGACTACAGAGAGGCTCAAACTATACTGAAAATCTATTTCAGTAGTCCTACCACTATTCTGAACTCAGATCGCTAGGATTTTATCGGTTAGAATGTTGCTATTATACGTATGTTATTACATTTCTTTGAAATTCGGATCACAATAAACCCTATAATGTGTGCCAGGCTTAAGTCCTAAGTGGTTAAGAGATCTTTTAGATAGGTGAGGGATTTGCATTTAACATGAATGTAAAATGAGTAGAAATTAGATAGCCTCTGCTCAAATGTAAAGCTAAATTTAGAAATGCATTTGAAATTGTGATAAGGACAAATTCAAAATTGGGTTATTAAAGAAATAATCAAGAATAATTATTTATGTTATTTAAATCTAATAAATTTATGTTTTCTTATTGATGTTTTATCCCTCCATGGGCCTGTTGCAGAAAGAGTTGCGTTTAAACGCAAGTCAAAATATCAAGCGCAAGTCCCGAATACGGATGCTTCATTGGCTGACAATGAAGTTGCGCAAGATTTTATTAGTTGCGTTTGATTGCAACTCTTTCTGCAGCGGGCCACAGTCCCATATGAAATCTATAGGCCTATTTATATCATAAAGGCTGAAAAGATTTTATCCATGAGCATGGTAATTTTGCTTTGAAAGAGGCATGAAATGCATGTTGCTTTTTGAATAATCAAGAACTTTTAGAATCTTTAGAAACCTTGTATAACCCAAATTCTCAGAGAACTCATTCGTATTCAAGGCTCTGTCCATACTCTTTCTTTTTTTAATTGTCTATATATTTTTTTTTTCTGTAAACAGCAATACTACTTTTGATAACTTATTGGCATAGTTTGAATCCTGTATTAAGTTTGTTTAAAGGACAAGTCCACCCAAACAAAAAGTTGATTTGAATTAAAAGAGAAAAATCCAACCAGCATAACACTGAAAATTTCATCAAAATCGGATGAAAAATAAGAATAAGTTATGACATTTCTAAATTTCGCTTGATTTAAAAAATAGTTATATGCACATCCCGGTCGGTATGCAAATTAGGGAACTGATGACATCACTCACTCTTTCTTTTGTATTTTATTACATGAAAAAAAAAGAAATATGAAATATTCTAATTTTCTCATTGTCCTATGAAACAAAGTTTTTTTCTCCTTGAACATGTGGAATTAACATTGTTCAACATTTTATTGTTCAGTAAAGTTGGTCCTTCTTGCCAAATCTGAATTGAAATATTGTATAATTCAAACAATAAAAAACAAAAGAAACACCGTGAGTGAGCAACATCATCAATTTTTTCATTTGCATGTGACTAAATTGTGCATATAACTATTTTGTGAAAAATTAGCGAATCTTTAAAATGTCAGAACTTTCTTATTTTACATCCGATATTGATGAAATTTTCAGCCTTATGCTTGTCTCTATTTTTCTCTATTGATTCCAATCATCAGTTTTCTGGGGTGGACTTGACCTTTAATTCAGTGACTAAATATATATATATTAAGAAAATATCCTGTACATGTATGTTTTATGTCGAATTGATCTAGAATTATGTTTAAGTGGTAAACGTTATAGTTAGAAAATAGAATATCTACAAGATGAAATATTCATTTATTATTTTTATAATTCATTATTATTATTATTTGTTTGGCGTCACCTGTGCCTGGGAGGCGAAAAGAGAACTGAATCACTATGACCTGCAGGTCTCTCCTCCCGATATAGCTAATTTTGGGGAGTGTAGGTAGATCACTACACTGAATAGTGCAGCAGGTTATTAACATGCAAAGGTGGTGACTCTCCTCTACACGGGGCTAACGTCCTATCCGAGGGACGGAGTGTTTTCCATTGTAATATAGCCTGCATCTATGAAACATGGGAGAGACGTTTACACACAACGCACTGGCTCCAGTCATCCGCCCGGGATGGACTTGAACCCATGATCTTTGGTTCGACGGGAAGACGCGTTACCGACTGAGCCAACAACGCTCTACATCTATATGTACATGTAGGATGAAATATTCAAGGAATATAAAGGAGGAAATAAAGGTTGAAGTTTTGGGTTCATTCTAGCATGTGGTATTCACACTCTATAATCTCTGTGAAACTTACAAGCAGTCTGCATAAAATGGTTAAAAAAAACATTGAGTATTTAAAAAAATTTAATTATACAACTTTAAATTTGGACAGTATAAAGTACAATAATTACTTTTCCTTATATAAACTTAGTTTCTAAATTTTAGTTTTTGATGACTAAATTGTTGTTTTTGACTAATTACAGAGAAGATTACCTGGCAACTTATTGTTGGTCTTGGGGTGGGCGAATCAAATGTTACCTCGACTGACTTTATAAAGTCCTGTTTATCCTTTCTGCGTGGGTTGATGTTGAAGTTAGCTTCATGAATTAAAGATGGCATCCATTAGAAAAAAGTTTGGGGTAGTCTGGGGCCTACAGCTTAAGAGGCTTCAAGTGACATTAATCACCACATTGTCTCCCATCAGGCGGCAGATTGGGAAGGGGGCAGTGAAGAAAAATTCCCACTTATATCGGCAATGACACTGCAGATTGTTGATCAATTGTCAGTGGTTATTTTTTCTTAAACTGATCAAGGTTATTATTATCAGCTTGGTGCAGATGGGGGGAGGGGGGAGAGATGGCTAAAAGAAATTCCCATTAATACATGTATTTGTAATGATTCTCCAGGGGAAATAATTGTGTCTTTGTATTAAGCTATTTAGGACATGCTGGTAGTCAATGATACAGTTAGAAATAGTTAACCTAGTATCGTTAATGACATTTTTTACATTGAGTATTTTTATTGATTAAAGTTTTTGCTGTTTATTAATTACTTATTTACAAATGCAATTGTCTACATCTCTATTCCTTGGTAAGCTTATTCACTCAATATGGATGTATTTCCTTATTCATATCGTGTATATTCACTTTTGTCGTAAAATTCATACATGATAATGCCTTGTCTTTTCAAAATATATTCTTTTATTTTGATATCCTTTTTAGGGGGGGGGGGGTAAAAAAATGGTTCAGTCTCATTCTGTATCCCCCCACCCCAAATAAAAGCCCCTGATGCGGTTGATATACGTTTTTTATTAAGATACATGTACAAAAATCTATTCATCATGTTTACCTGTAGAGATTTCGAAAACTAGGCCCATGCTTCTTTAAAATTCTTTTAATGAAATCAACAAATCTGTGACAGCCCTGAAGGAATCGGGATAACAGATTATCTTCCATTTTGCGAGCAACCACTTAATAATATCCAAGACTCCTTGCATAGCCCGGGGAACAACCCTTAACTATTCATGCAGTGGGAATGTACTTTCTAGAGCTCTGTAACCCAAAATCTACCCTATGTAACCCAAAATCTATAGAGTTTAGTAGTTACAATAGAACCAATAAATACCCACGATTATTGCAGGTAAGATGATACAAGATGTGCACCTAAAAACCCAGTTTGCTTTCACTGTCATAACTAGTAGAAGACAGTTTCTCTCCCATCTTTTGATTGATCTCATATTTCCTGTGTACGTTTGAAGACTGAACAGCCAAGGTGCAAGTGCAGTATTAACTTGGGTGGGCGGTGTATACAAGACAGGTTTAAACTTCATCCTATTCAATAAATAAATATATGTGAATATAGAAGAAAGAACCTGTCCTATTTTTTTTTTGCTTGGCTTAGAAGAAGTTTTCTTTGCTTGACTTAGAAGAAGTTTTCTTAAACGTGTATTCAATTGAATAAATCAGAACTTGTAAAGTTAAATTCGGGCTAATTTTGCTTTTTCCTTCTTCTAAGCCAAGCAAAAAAAAATTAAAAATAGGACAGGTTCTTTCTTCTATATTCACTTATATTTATATATTGAATAGGATGAAGTTTAAACCTGTTTAAACCGAGACGCGTAAAAATTTTCAATAGAAAATCAAAGGCAAGGGAACAAAGCAACTGAGCTTGTCATGGAAGCACTTGTATTCTAAAAAGTGAAATAAGAGGATTTTGTGCACACTATGGTGGATTTTTGTGACAATTTTCCGTAAAAAAAGTGTAGGTTCTCAAAATTGTTGCCTCTTGTTGTGTATGTTAATGAATTATTAGTCAGAGTAATAAAAACTTTCTTCAAGTACTTCCATGTAGGATGCATTACTACATTATGATATAAAATATTTATTACAGTGGTTCTATACGTCTTAGAAGACATTTTCAGGAGGCTACATTATCATTATTCATCCAAAGCATAAATGTCATCCCGTCTTCAGTCAGAAAATTGAGTTTGAGTTTTATGATACAGAAATTCAAAATGGAGGTTGGCTGTCTGTAGGAGTGTCTGGCGAAAGTTTCATATTGCAAATAACTTCAAGTTTTTGTCAACATGTTTGATGCAGTGATAATATGTCATTTTTTGTAAAGGGTGCACTATTCAAGTTTTAATGTACATAAGATGATATTTGTTTGAAAGCGTTCACTTTTCACATGAACAATGATTTGGCACGTTGTTTGTCGATGACGATATGCTTTAGAGGAAAAATTGAGAATTCACTTTGCCTTTATGTTCGCTGTATTTATAAATCCATTTTATTTCTTTTTTAATTTTGTTTTTATTTCAATATGAACACCACCATTTTCTATCACATATACACTGTACGTTCAATACTCTAATTTTGTCATTCATTCATTCATTCAACATTACATCATTTTTCATTCACTTATGATTTTTGCATCGCTCTTGGTTTTCATTATTCAAAGAGTGCATCTTGTAAAGCAACTTGCTTGCCCAATTTTTTCAGCAAAACAATTATTGGTTGTATGCATTGTTCATGTTTATAAACTAATAAATTAACATGGACCACAGAAGGGGAGGGGGAACAGTGCATTAAAAAATGTGTACAAAAACCATTACCATGTGAGTGTGATTTTTTGCATGGTCAGTTCCCCCCATCCCTTAATAATAGTAGGCAGTTATACATGTATCTCTCTAGAGATATTCTATTCCGAGGCACACAAAAAGAAAAGAGTTTGACGAGTGTCAAAGGGCCAAGAACATATACTTTTAGAAAAGATAGGAATTCAGCTTACATTTGAAAGTCTCTAGTGATATGATTCTTAAATCCAAAGTCACATTTATTTATTTCAAAATGTTCCTTGGCCCCTGTTAAAGACACAGTTTGGAAAATAACAAATCCCCCCCCCCCTCCAGTTAGATATCAGGTGTTATTTTCGTCTCAATTTCATTTCTGATTTCTTATTTTTCGGCTCTTTTGTTCTAAATGTATAATGATTGTTTGTACATGAAATACTGTAGAGTTGATCAATGTTTTGTAAAAAAAAAATATAAGGATTAACCCACACCTTCTTTTTAGGCAGAATAAGAAATGATAAATAACATGTAGATCAATGCACCTGATAATATAATTCTTATATAGATTAAACTCATTATCATTGCCCATCACCATTATGCATCATGCATCCCAGTGCATGTCATTCTGTATGTTTAACGAAGACATGTACCAAGAGGTGATATGTATAATAGGTTATTTAGTTCTTAGTTGATTGAAAACGTGCACATAATGATTGTATGAGTGCATGTGCGACTGTGCATTTATAACTGATAAAGTTTCATAACATAGTAAGTGGGCACAATCCATGAAGAACTGCCCGCTTCCCTTTAGCAAACAACAGTACATATGCTGAACTGCTTTGAATAGTTGTTTTTTTTATATTTATTTTGTATTATTATTATTTTATTTTTATTTTATTCTATTATTATTATTATTTTTTTTTTTTTGGGGGGGGAACTTGGTTTCATATCATACTGGCTTTGGGGGAATGCTTTATAATGCTTTCATAATTTATTCAAGCTTTTCCAAGTTTACTTCTCTTAGTTCTCTTTACTTTTATGTTTTGCTCTCTTCTAGGCGCCTTGAGCATTTCATCAAAATGAAAAGGACGCTGTATAAATCATATGTATTGTCATTATTGTAATTATTATTATTATTATCATTAGTATTGTTATTATTATTCTTGGTATTATTATCATGTAGTATTTAAGCTCCACAGCTTTTATTAAATTATTCAAAACATCAAATGTTGTAGGTCCATGATCTAATGGACCACATGCTGCATCCCACATGAACTTTTTGTACATAAACAAGCAAAATTTAATTGCATAGACCAAAGATGATAACAAAAAGGGATTAATTCTATAAACATCATTTCTTATGTTACAAATAATAAGTTTCTAATTGTATATCCCAGTAACAAGTAAGTAAGTCACCATTCTTTTCTAATCTATTCTTGTCAATTAAATTGGGGAAATTATTTTTTTTTCTTCTAATAAACCAGTTATTTCATTCTTATCTCGTTCTTTTGATGATTCAGTCGGATCCATGATGTACGACGAGCAGAGACCGGTGTCCGCCAACTACGACAACCCTCAGAGTCCAAAGTTTAGCGAGCGTAAAATGGCAGAGGCTGCATACAATGCTTCATTGCCAAACCATCCCCTCAACCTGGAGGTTGGTCATCAACTCCAGAGGGCGGCAAACAATGGTGATCAGCATTCAATAGATCCATTTGATATGGGTAAGTATTGGAGTCTTTGGAGGGTATTTTTATCCTTTTGGGGGGGATCCGATTGATAATGAAACAATCGAAATTAATGTAAATTGGCATACAAGAAAGATGCATTATATGACCGAACGTTGAAAATGAAAATGAAATCATGGGTCAACAGGAAGCGATCTCGTTAAGAGCACTGAGTCCTTGATATCCAATCTTTTGAGTCCAAGGCTCAGCTATTTTATTGTGAAAGAAAGGATATTTTCTTATGTCATTACACTACCATAATCAATAGTCCATGAACATTTTGAGCTAGTTTGAGCATTGTTTCAAAAACAAACAGCAGTCCATTGTAAAGGATAGTTTTGTGGGCATTCATCTGAAAAGGGTTTGAAAAATAAAGTTTTTTTTTTTTTTTGGGGGGGGGCTCCATGTGGATGGTTGATAATTGTCTTCTGTTAGTTATGATCTTTATGATAAGACTCCTAGCATGGAGCCATTTCCAAGCTGCTTGCTACATGTATTTGCTTATAACAAAAATACTTTTAAAACTATGGAATTTGGAAAGTTGTAAAGCTTCTATAATTCTGCAAATGTTTCTTTATTGCTTGATTTTAAAGATTCATTCCCTTTGGCTTTCCTCAAATACTTTTAACTTCAAAGACCATTCCCATGTCTCATTTTTTTCTTAATTTGATATTTCAAAACTAGAGGAGGATGTCTTGAACTGTCTCTCTTTTTATACCTCTTGGTGTATTGTGCATCATTGGCGGAGTAAAAGTATTATTGTCGGCATTACTTTTACCTCTTTGTATTCTCTAAATGTTTTCTGTCATTTAACATTTCAATTTACTCTGTAAGTGCCAGTTTCTCCTTGGGCAACATCATGATACATTGTTTAATGGTATGCTTTCATGTGTACATTTAATCAAATACAATATGAAAAAAAAAAGATTTATGGTGCCAAGCTGCAAGAAGTTTTGTCAGTCTACCACTTAACATCAATAATCCATCAAGTTTATATCCTAATGTTGTGTGATATAAAATCTCATCTTTGTTCTTTAAATAACATTAACAAGCTAATGAAGATTTTGATTACACAGCTAGATTGATTGAATAGATTGAATATCATCACTTTAATAAGTATTGATCAATTGCGTAGAATTAGATTTGTGCAATGAGATCTTTGGCATGTCTTTGATAATTTGAACTGCAAGCGACTTGAGGGAATCTGTTTTCTCTTCTTTGATAAAAAGGAAATTCATGAAATAAAAACAAAATTTTTGATTTATTATCATAGATTTGATCTTCACTAAAATACAAATTTTGTAAAATTAATGCAAGCAAATACAACACTGCATGATGGGTAATTTTTTCAACAGTATTATTTACCCCCTATGTAAGTGCAAACTGTAATCATTCATTACAATACAAAAAAAAGAAGAAAGCACGCAATTGCACAGATATATACATCAATTTTAAGAATTCTGCCATTTCTGAAAGTGATAGGCTGCATGACTTTTCTATTATCCAGTAAGATGACCACTTGTTGGATCACTTGCACTCACAAGGGATGCGTTTGCCTATAAACTCGGTATTTGTCACCCCTTGCGGATATTCTAGTCCTAGAAATGGAGACTTCACTCATTAATATTCATGGGCACGGAACCAACACAGCAAGAGATACCCCCTAAGCCATGCTATATCTTGGAACTGAATCAAAGGCCTTATTGTTTGTCGCGACGAGCAAGAGAGTCATTTGAATTATAAATGACACTCCAGATTTCAGATGGCCAATGCATGAGCTGTAGGGTGCGCCTAAGGAAGTGAAAGTTGAACAAACATGCTATGAACAGCATGTATGCATTATGGCCACAAAGAGAAAGATTTCGATACCATCTCATTTTCTTTGACAACCACTAGTATTGTTTTGATGGACAATCTGCAGGAAAGCCTAACTTACAATTTGAAACCTAATCTCAAACCTATCACCTACTGAGATGAAACAGCATTTAGGCCTATTTATTTAAGGTTACAAAAGCGAAGAATTTTGATACCATGTCATTTAACTGAGGGCAATCGCTCTGAGGAACCTGTCTCTTACTGAAATGCACCGTTCTAACCTTCACAAAATTCTTAATCAAATACCCTATCACATTGCAAAATCAGTGGTGTTAGGCTAGCACTACACCACCAGTGGTTTACAGAGCACTGCACCTGGGGGGACCTTTTCATAAATCTTGTCATAATAATGAATTTGAAATAACATTTAAAAGCTGCTGAAATCCTGCTATCTGATTGGCTAATAGTAAGTTATAGAAAATGTGCATTTGTTATTATAACAAAACTTTACTTAAAGTGATTGGTTAACATTGGTTTGACTTTTAAAAAATCTGAGCTAGCAGGTCACACTTGTCACCTGTGTCTGTGATATGTTACAAAAATGAAGCCCAGAAAAAATTGCGTTCGAAAATAATTATTTAGTGCTTCAAAAATCAAAATATAAAGTGACCGGAAACAACATCTTAATTTCATCCCATACACTTATGTGTACTATTTACATGTAGGTGTCTATAAGACGCCTATTTACAAAATCGGTGTTTGCCTGGTAGTTTTAGCTTTTCATTCTCAATAATGGTTGTTTTCAGGGTTTATTAGTTCTAATACATGCACTTGTACACATGTTTCATCTTGGTTTGAGAATTTTTAAAATCGGCTGCTCACAAAGTTAAACAATACCTTTAACGGAACTCGGGCATTTTACATTGGTCGGCGTTGAATTCAGGGTATTATGCAAACTTTTCTTTACCTAAGTTTTGTTTGATACCTATAGATTCAAAGCTCACTGTGGTGGTATTCTTTTCATGAATTCACATCTTGTGGTAATGTTGGCTGGATAAAAGAAAATCAATTCAATGCAGTTTTATTGCCCAAAATCATGATTGGGAGTCACAGATGAATCGTAGATGTTTACACAATGCCAGTAAAAATGATTAAAGAAGAATTAAAAATGATTAAGATTCTCAATAAATATACAAAAATTTAAATTTGATGATTAACATTTTTAATAAATATACAAGAATATGAATTTGATTAATAAATATAATTTAGATTTTTATGTATTTATGGAGAATCTTAATATTTTTTGTTCTTCTTTAATCCTATTTTACTTGTATTGTATATGTGCAGGTAAAAGATAGAAATAAAAGGGCTAAAAAGATAAATAACACCGTATGGCACAGGTGTCATAGTAATTACAAACTCATTTTGCCTGGTACATGTTGTGAGACTCGGTACTATTCTGAAATCTTTTGGTTTTACTTGTAATTTCCCTATACAGTGCAATAAGTATGCAACATAAATTCAATGGCCCGTATTCTGATAGTAAGTTTAACTTTTAAACTCAGCTTTAAAGTTGTGGTTTAAGTATGGATAGCCAATTGTTACATACATGTACATGTAGATCACTAAAGGTAGAGATATCATATTTCAGCTCATTTGGATCTCAAATCATTCATTATTGTCTAGGAAGTATAAATAGATTATTGTCTTCACCATCGATGACATGGGATAGAGCACAGTAACATAAGAAATGTTGCAACTTAATAAAAGAAATTGATACGTTTGGCTTCCCATACTTACAACTTTAAGTTTAAGTTAAACCTGACTTCAGAATACGGGATAATGTGTTTGTTTTTCAGTAAGGGTTAACCAGGTATGTACAAAGCAAAATCTCCATTAAAGTGATCTTGGAAATATAAGAAGCACATAAGGGGCCTGTTGCATTAACCGTTTTACCTGAGAAAACTCTGGTAAAAACTGATAAAACTGAAAACTAAGGTTAGTCTGATTTCTGCCATTGACTTTAACACGGCAAAAACTCCGGTAAAAGTAATCTGAGTTTTCTCAGGTAAAAGGTCTTATGCGACGGGCCCCAGATGTTTCTAATGATGATGTTAATTCAAAACAGTGGCCAGCCAAATACTGTATGAATCTCTTGTACAAGGAGACGGTCGATAAATATCAGAATTTGGACCTAAAAAGAAATTGAATCCCATTTAGAAGATCATACATTACTTTAGTGTAATAAAGAAAAGGATCGTCAGAGAGAATCTACCCGACTATAATAAACTGGGTTTACAGTTTTCATGGACAGGGTGGGAACTTTGATATAAAGAGAGAACTACATGTGCATTTACATTGGTTTCTTTGACTTAAATCCTCTGTAATCATCAGTGTGTCGTTGTGTTTGTGTTTTTGTAACCTAAACCTAGCTTTTGATGGTGAGAGACTTGGCATTCAAGAGGTTAAGCACCTCAATGCATAATAGACAGGTAGCCGGTGGTCACTTAAAATGTGTGTTGATACACTGCCCCATATGGACTGTTACGTCAAAGCCGCTCACCGACTTTCTCTTCATTCTCGAGATAAAAAGATTAATTTTCAACCACAATTATTGAAATGTATGCTGATTTCTCCCACGGGCCCGTAGCTCTTTAGAAATTTTTTCAAGGGCCGTTTCTCGCCTTTACCTGGGGAAGGCAATCAATTTGGTTAAAGCATCGCTCATCGGGGTAGTATCGCGGAAAATGTTTTCCAAAGGCAGTCCCCTGCTCGCAAAGCTGGCAAACACTTGATTTGAATGCTAATGAGTGATGCAGCCTCCCGGGGGCAAAATCCTCAAAGGTAATATCTACAACAAGAAGGATCTTTTGTCTTGTATCGGGCTTGGAAGCAGGGATACGATTAGTTTAAATGTCCATCTTGGGGATCTTGTAGAATAAAACAAACTCAATAAAAAGATTGATGAAGAAAGAGAGAAAAAAAAGAAGGAAACAAATGAAGAAGCCAAATCTTTTTTTTATTCCTTTTATACATTGAGATGAAATTTGTAGGATGAGATATGGTGTCAAATTGTTAACAACACTTATTAGTGGGAATTTTGAGGAGTACATTGTAAATACATTGCAAGGTTTTTAATTCTTAGTATGCAAATTTACTCATGGAGAGCATACCATTTCATGAAAATGAAATGAAAATCTTTTCAGCACATTGCAAAGTGGGTTATGGAAATTTATAGGGTATAATTTTAACAAATTAAAAATGTAAAATTAAACATCAAGAAATTGTTAGTTGACTTTAAGATGATACGATATAGTAATAGGATCATGCAATCCTCAGAAAATCATTCACTACTGAAGATTGTCGTACTACATGTACATCTCTTCTTTCAAGATAAGATGCAGGTTTTATATTGGCTCTTTAGCTGATGATTATTTTGAGCAGTAAAAAATAAAACGTAGTTTTGTTACTTTCTGTATATTCTGTTACTACCTGCATCTACGTTTTTTCCCAAAAGAGCCCATACATGCATGGATACCCCTTTTTATCAAGTTTTATGTTTTTAATGTTTCTATTTTTATTCTGTAAAAGATAATCTCTGAGTAAGAGTAGTCTTTTTGGCTCTTTTGTGTTCTTTCAGGGGTTATGTTGTTTTTAGTGAAAAAACCCACCATAATCTAATACATGTTGTGGGTTTGGTAGGGCATAAAAAAATAGTTTCAGGCAATATGTTTTATTTTCTTATTTTAGCCTCATGAATATAAATGTACTACATGTAGAATTAAGTGCCAATTGTTCTGTTGACTGTTTTGGGATAATGTTTGATGGGTAATTTGCAGCACTGTTTAGGAGTCTAATATAAATCTAGCGATTGTGACAATTTGCAAATAAATTGAATCAATTATCCCAATTGGCCACTGTCTGGGCTGTCCGTGGAATAATTGGAGTGGTTGAAGTCCCGTCAGTGCTCCTTACGCTGCAGAAAGAACTTAAAGACATGATTTTGTTAATTAAAGATCTTTAATGTTTAAGAATACCGAATTTAGCTGTGTGTTGTATTTGATATTGTTCATGAGAAAAAAAAGCACAAGTGAAGAACCTACAATCGAATTCATGTCTTTTCATTTGTGACTCAAAAATCATTTAATTTCCCTCAGCATGTACATGTAGTATAAAATCAGAATGTTGATTCCCCTCACTTTTTTAAGCACTAAATATTAAAATAGTTTTCAGGTGCAATATTTTCAGTTTCATTTTTACAACATTCTTTATGCACTATTATATTTTGCGAACAAGTATTTTGTGGTTGTGGACTGTTTCAAATTTGGGAGTTCTACATTTTGTGACCTTTGTGATGTTTCCATTTGAGTAAATGGTCATGAATTGAATTGAAAGATATTTTTTTGGCGAAATTCACAAAAATATAACCACTGCGAAAACTACTGCTCATGAATTATCACAGACAGAATGGGACCTTACATGTACACCTCAGGATTTTTTATAAGTCAAATGAACATTAGCACGTTCCTTTAAAGGAGAAAGCGAGGCAGGTCTGAAGGGGAAGAAGTGCTCATACTTCACCATTCAAGATCTGAATTAGATGTGAATATAGCATGCCAATTTGGGATGGCAAGTGCCAGAACAAATCGCAAAATGAAGAAGCCTGAAGACAGGAGTGAAGAGATGGTCTCATTTGATTTTAATTGAGACTTCCATGAAGGCTAATATGCTTTCTCCAGAAATAGACCAGTTGCGTCGGGCTCTTTATAACCCCACCCACTTATTTTAAAGGAAAAAAAATAGTAGGGAGGTAGTCAGGAAATATATATTTTTTTAATTTCTTTGGATCCTTTGTCCAACTTAGCTAATCTTTTTCTTGACTAAACATCAGGTTTTTCATGAATTGATTTAGACGGTTGTTCAGCTGTTAATTTTACCGCATGCATGAACTGTTCCATGGAGAAACCAATATAGAGCAAGAAAGAAAAAGTTAGTGCAAGAAAGGGATAGAACAAGAATGGAGAGAATGTGGCGGTCCCCATTCGAATTGTTGGCTCAGTTTCAGGCCAGAATAGCAGTTTGGAGTCATTGTCCATCATCTAGTAGTGTTTAAAGGACAAATCCACCCCAACAAAAACTAGATTTGAATAAAAGGAGAAAAAGCATAACACTGAAAATTTCATCAAAATCGGATGTAAAATAAGAAAGTTATGGCATTTTAAAGTTTCGCTTATTTTCAACAAAATAGTTATATGAACGAGCCCGTTACATCTAAATGAGAGAGTCGATGACATCATTCACTCACTATTTCTTTTGTAGTTTATTATATGAAATATGAAATATTTCTATTTTCTCGTCATTGTCATGTGAAATGAAGTTTCATTCCTCACTGAACCCATGGAATTCCATTATTTTAACATTTTGTGCTTCAGGCAAGGAGGTCCTAATCGTCAAATTCGTAAAAATTGAAATTTTGTATAATTCAAACAATAAAAAACAAAAGAAATAGTGAGTGACATCATCAACTCTCTCATTTGGATGTAACTGGCTCATTCATATAACTATTTTGTTGAAAATAAGCGAAACTTTGAAATGTCATAACTTTCTTATTTTTCATCCGATTTTGATGAAATTTTCAGCATTGTACTTGTCTGATTTTTCTGTATTGATTCAAATCAACATTTTTCTGAGGTGGACTTGACCTTTAATGGAGTCATTGTCCATCATTTTTACCTGAATAGAGATACTTCTTTCTAAAAATGTTACATTTCGTGCAATAGTTTTTGTTAAGGGGGGGGGGAGGGAGGGGAGGTAATGATACTGGCCTGTATTCTGAAGTCAAGTTTAACTTAGACCATGATCTAAGGTAGCTTGTCAAAAGTCCATGCACCGTTCTTCATCGTTCTTCCCGCATCCGGGTTTTCGCTTCGGCTTTCCCGCCCAACGTTCCCTTGTCTTCAAAGGAACGGCCGCCATCAAAGGCCCTTTAATGCCACCGTTCTTTTGTTCGTCTTTCCTGCAAGTCTTAATTTCTGTCGAAAGGCCGAAGAATCTATTCTAAATAGCTCCCTCTACGACCAAAACAAACGTGTGCCTTCATCATGTTCATATTGACTGTCGGATCGAGAGTTCGGGTCACTGTTCTGAACTGTGGTTCGCATCTATCGGGTGCATTCATAAAGCCACGGTAGCTTAAAAAAAAATCACGCATGTGTCAAAAATCGTTACTGATCTTTCGAATTTGCTGCAATAACCATGAAAACCTCTTTGTTTGCAATTGGAAGACAGTCAATTCATGTTTTAGGTGGGAAAATAAGATTCCACATATTTTCGTTTCGTAGGCCCAAGCCATTCGTAGAATTCACGTCGACTTGGAATATTAATTATTACTCGCATCTCAAACAGGTGTTGAGAACGCCCCCCCCCCAAAAAAAAAAAAACAGAAGGAAATAGAATGATAAAATAAATATGACCGGAACAGCTAGCTTAGCGCTATTAGGCATAGAAATATAAAAGATTTACAAAGATTTATTAGAAACTGTTTTAGTTTTTTTCATATTTTTGACGGGCAACCATTTCCCCAGGATAGCATATTGTCTCTTAATTTTCTTTATCTCCATGTTTTAAAGAAACGGGACCAAAAGGGATTGTGAAAAGAGGAAAAAGAAACTAAGAGGTCAAAGGGAGAGAAAAGGAAGGGAAAGCAGAGAGAAATAAGAAAATAATATTGGGATGGAATAAGAGGAAGGGTGAAAAAAAATGGAGGAAATACAGTTGAAAGAGTGGACAAAACTCGGAAATTTGAGAGGGGTTCTCCCGATTTCTGCCTCTGCATCGAAATCAATATTCATGAGAAAGCAGAGTTGTGTCCTCGCAGAAACCGTGATCAAGTGGGGGTGAAATTATTTTATGACTTGCGTCTTCGGAATGAGATTACGCATGCGCGTGGACTGGATATTTACAAAATTGTGGTCGTCTTTTTCGAAAATAGTATGCCATGAATGAATCAGCATCCTCAAACTTCCTGTCACCCTTCTATCACTGGGGGATTTAGGGGGGAGCCGCCCTTGCCCCCTTCCATTATAAGAGGCACAATTAGAATTTGTAATGCAAAATGCAGCCAAAACAGAAGAGTGCCCCCCCCCCCCTAAAAGCGGAACCTTTTTTCCCCCTGTCATGGATCCTCCCCTGACCTTTAGATATTATGTTGTATAGATCCGATTCTTGGTTGGATTTACATTTACAAAGGCCCCCCCCCCCCTATTGGCGGAGCAAAAAAATGGAAAGAAAGAAAACAAGAAAGGAGAAAAGAAGAAGAGGAAAACATAAGAGGAGGAAGGCGAGTGAATAAGATGATGCGAAGACTTATTAAATAACTTTAATAATCATTACGCCACTGGGACAACCAATTCAAAGAAATAATTAAATATCAACCTTGGGCGGCCGATCGGGGAAAATATGGGTGAAAAAAAATCACCCCCCCCCCATTGGCGGAGGCTGGATCCGCCCCTGATTTAGATTTACATTTTATTCACCCTATCGATCCCCTCTCGGGGTATGAGAGTACAACATAAAAACAACATATTACAGACTAAAGTATAACTTCATTTAATTGGTTTAACGTATTAAACGTAATGTTCGGAATTGAAGATAAATACCAACTGTGGTAACGATCTGAAAATTTGTTCGATCAGAATCCAATGAAATTTACCAACGAAGTGTTTGTATAAATGAAAAATATTTGCCAAATAGCCCTGTGAAAGAAAGTCGTAAAAGTGCTGAGAAATGAGCGATATAAGCACAGAATTCCATCAAATGTCAGGTATTTTTCGAGGCAATGTTATAATACACTGTCCCACGTATGCTTTTCTGTTTTAGTGATCATCAGAATTATCGATATTGAGCGGCGATTTCATTATTCTACAAAGATAAGTGTATATTAATGTACTAGGTCTATGATGAATATTTCGTATCGAAATCGTCATGTAATCATATTTGAAATTGCGCCTGATACGTTGTGCTGTACATGGTCTATATCCTCCCATAGTTATCGATATCGTCATCACCGCTGTTACTATCGCAATCATCTTCATTTCTCTATTATAAGTATTATCTTCGTTAACATTTCTATTAATTCATTATAATTTTATCATCATAAATCGATGGGGTGGGAGAAGGAGGAGGAGAAGAAGAATTACCAAGGAGAAGCAGACGTACATGTAGAATGGAGGAGCAGTAAAAAGGGATGAGATTAATAATGAGAGATGAGGAAGGATACGGAGAGGAAAAGGAAGATATAGAAAAAAAGGAGACGCAAGAAGAAAAAGAAGAAGGACGAAGGAAAAGCAGTAGGAGACGTATAAGAAGGGCAGGTGGGCAGAAGAACAACAAGAAGAGAGGAGACGTAGAAAAAGGGGAGGAAGGAAAAGAAAGAAGCAGAAGGAAAGGATGAGGTGGAGAAAAAAGAATAATGAAAGACGACAAAGGATATGAAGAAGAAAAAAGATTTTAAAAAAGGAGGAGTAAGAAGAATAGATGAAGAAGGGAGTGAAGGATGAGAACAAGAAGAATGATAAGGTGGAAAAGAAGAATAACGACGGAGAAACAGAAGAAGTAGAAGAGGGGGGTGAGTTTGTTCTAAAGTAAAATCAATGTGAGTAGAATTAAATTAATGTTTTTATTTATATTGCACTTGCAGTGATTACATCATTACAATACTAGGATGCCTTTATGTTCAATAATTTAAGCTTCAAAATTCGGTAATTCACGGGTGAAGATGAATTATGGGGCCGTAAGCTGCAGGGAGATATGTAGAGTGATATTAGCATTAGGTCATTGCTCTAAAATAGATGGAATGTGATTATTTATTATTAACATTAGTTAGTACACTTACTGGCCTAAAAGCAAAAGCAAATATGGCCATGATATAAGCTTCTCCATCAAGAGAATTGAACATTATTGACCTTTCAGGATTGCTTGGCATTGATACTCATCGAACTGTTCTTAGTCATTGCCCTGGCCTATGATCATTAAAAAGCAAGATCAGTCACCCGTATAGTAGAGAATCATTGACAATAGCATGCTCAGCGGGTCGCCACAGAAAACAATGGGAGAGCTAGAAGCTCACAGTCTTGAATTCCCCATATCCACTGCCGTGATTATTGTCGTAATTTCAATAGATAAACCTACTTCAAAAGACAGTTGGCCCGCCCGATGGGGAATCTTTTGTAATAATGTAGTGTATTAAAGTATGTGTATGCAGTAACTACCGCCCCGAATTCTGTTGTGCTATTTAAAAGATTTCTTTCACCATCATCGAGTAGCGATTAGCGTGTAAAATCGCATAAATTATTTCACAAAACGGATCTATTGTTCATGATTACCAACATCACCATAATCATTACCATTATCTTTCATTTTTTTAATAATAATAATAATAATAATAGCGGCATATTTACCCAGGGTAGCCACTTCAGTTCCGAAAACTGTTCCCAGAGGGCCCTGCTATTATTACCCCGGCTTTAGCACGGCTACCTTGATCGGGAGCTCGAGCATTCGAGGAATTTCTTCCTCCCGGGTACCCATTCACCTCACCTGGGATTATATAAACTATAAAATTGATACTGGAGAACGATTGGAAATAGATTATGAATGAATGATGATGATAACAGTGATGATGATGGTGGTAATTAGAACTTTGAAGTGATATTAATGGACATGATAATACGAATAATAATATCAGTGATAATGTTGATGATTAAACATTAACAAACGAAGATGATTGGTATATTTGCGGCAATGAACCATGTATAACTTGAGACGCGTTTTTCATTTATCATGTTTGTTATAAAAGGGTTTTCATATCATGATCCTGAAAGACATAGATTATATTTAGATTAAAAAGAAAGAGAATGGATGGTCATCTAATTATGGAAAAGATTTTGCGGGATGTCAAGTCCGATGCAGTATAAAAATGATTGCATATCGAGGTAGATGCGATTTTTATATCAACGATATCATCCCCCAGAGTCTATCAAGTTATGAGTTTGTGTGCATTTTAGCAAAATTGACATTTGTAATACGAGATTATTCTAATTTAGAGTGCTGTAACATCCGAACTGCATGCCATTCCTGCTACGTACGTTTTGAATTCATCAGATATTTCGATTTCTGGATGCATGTTATATCAGTTAAAGCGGTGTTCGCCTGAATCACATTGATTGTCATTTGTCATTAACTTTATAATAACGTCGATATACCAAAACAGAATTCATCAGGTTCTTTATCATTACAACAATGATATGAACTTATACACATATAGGCCTACGTCTTTTGCTTGATAGAACACTGACCCCCCCCCTCCATTAGAGCGAGAACAATATTGTGCTCTCTCATTAATATTGATTTCGATAAGGAGATCGGGAAACGCACGCCATTAAAAGTAATTTACATTATTTGTATACCACTTACAAGTGAAGCACAAAAATATGTATCTAAACGCTACGGAACAAATAGAAAGAGAGAATGAATTTCACTAAAATTTAAAGTATTTGCACAATTCACAGTAGGCTGTAAACGATAGGGGGCTTCACATGCGGAGGGAAAGGCTATTTAACCCGCCCCCCCCCAAAAAAAAGTTTTAACATTGACTTGAATTTCTCTCTTGAATCTGCTCGTTTAATACTTTCTATTAGATTGTTCCAGAGTTGGATCTAGGTGGGGGCATGGGGCCCGCCCTCCCTCCTCCCTCTATTTGCGGAGCAAAAACAAAACGGGGAAAGAAAGACGAAAAGAGGAAAAGAGTGGAGAAAAAACATAGGAGGAAAACGATTGAATAAATAAGATAAGGGGAAAACAATTAAAAAAAATTATGTCATGTCATTATATAAAATGTTCGCTCCTGCTTCACGCTCGCATTGCCTTTTAGGTGATTTACACATATGGAACTCAAAATATCAAATTTTGAAATCAATATAAATAACATATTTCAACTCGGAAATCGAACTTTGATTTTTGAAAAGTGTTCTGTAAAAATTTATTTGTTTATTGTCTGAATATCAACATTTTCTGCTCCCGCTGCACGCTCACAAAATTTGATTTGTCAGGTACCTATTATTTTCCTGTATTCCATTTTAGTTATCAGAATATCCCTATTCATGTCAGATTGTAAAACATATTAGCTAGCGCTGCACGCTCGCATATTGATTGGTGAGTTATGAAAATTTCAATATTAATTATATTACAAACTAATTAAAATCTCCATTTTATGACAGTTTATCAACAATTTTCGGCTGGCGATTTGCGCGCACATTGATTGTTAAAAATATATCAACTCAGGCATCTTATTCATAATTACAAAAGTGCTTTTAATATATAATATTGACAGATTTCGCGCTCTGATTAGGCTTATAAGATTAATTAATTAATTTATTGATAAATTGTCCCTTTTTCAGAATGGAATATCAAAAAGTTTCATCTCGCGATTTGATAAGAAGAGAAATAGGAAGACAGTCATAACTTTCACATGATGGAATATTGTTCTTAGAATATCCCGGCCCTATGTCAAAACTCAAAGTAATAATAATGAATCATATATGTTCCTTTTTAACTGTGATCCATATCCACTCACAATTCTACAAATCTCGAATTTTCCTCGCGCTCGCTTCGCTTGCTTAGTTATGTATTTACCTTTTTCATGATTACAAAGATTGCTTAGAACTTCTATTCTTCAGGTAGAAAAGTAAATATTTTCAGCTCACGCTTCGCGCTCGCATTATTTGATTGTTGAAATATGTAACGTTTTCATTTACAGATAATTAAAAGTAGCCGTTAACAGATTCTTTTTTATCAGGACGATCAATGCGTACTAAATTCATTCATCTCGTTTAGGATCACAAGCATTGCCAGAATGCTATTTTAGGACAAAATACATGAAATAAAAAATTAAAAATTAGCGCGCGCTTCGTGCTCGCACTATTTAGATTAGGCTTGTGAGATTATTTTACATATATTTTTACATTTGATTTAAAAGAATAAAGCTTAAAAGTGACACTATTTGGTTTACCAATTATGAAGGGCCTTCTCATATTTCCATTTTACCTTAAACGCAAGTATTTTATTTTCAAACGAAATCTATGAAAAGGGTGCAGTTAGGCTTTCATTTTGATTCCAAATAGTCTCATAATTGGGATTAGTTGCAAACACGGTTTTCGAATAGAAGGCACATCCGGGAACATCAAAGTATCAAGACAGTCATCCGCGCTGACAAAGTGATAATATCCCCTTAACATACCCGTACCAATCAAGAGGTCACCTTTCTATTGAAATCCGCAACCCGTCAGACCACCTCTATGTTCAAGAATATACGTTAATCTCCCCAATCAAGAATGGGGTAATTTAAATCTACCTTGTCAATGGGGTAAGCCGTTAAATACAGCTTGCAATGCGCTGGCCCATGTCATTTTCAACGTCCGGCTTTCGGGGAATTAAAATGAGCATCATATGGGTAGTTTTCTTGTTCTCGTTTTGTCCCCATACTAGAACCTTGATTTTGTTTCTTTTCGTAATGTGCATTTTGATATGGTTTCCATTACATTTCTTAACATTTCGACATTTAATGTAGTTTAATGCTTGCCTTTATAAAGAGCAATATTACATAAAACCTATTTGGCGAAGCAGATTATAACATAACGTTCGACTGATATTTTATCAACACATTTTTGATTAACCATGTAACTTCCCTCTTTATAGGTCTACTCTTAATGTGAACATTTGAGTTATATTTATTGCCTACCAACTCTCTGTTTACCAGGCTAAAGTGAAGGTCCTCATTTCTGTATGAACGACATGTTCTCATTAAAATACATGTTGTGAGTTTCAAATAAAGGGGGCACACTTGTGTAAAAATGGCATATTTACATTAACAAATTTGATAAAGGCTCTCAAGGGGGGGGGAGGGGCACACGGACCGGATGATCCCCCGGGATTCACTACATAACTGTACCCTCTGATGTGCAGAATATATAATCCATCGTATAGACCCACTGACTTCTTTAAGTAGAGGTCACAAAATAGACCACAATACTTTTGAGAGCCCAACTATTGTTCAAAATAAATACGGCGCTGATTGGATTGTATTGTGTTACTCCGGCAGGATCCGCACCAGCATGCACTCCATTCTTGTTGATCTAGTATGCTAAATACCTCGGTCACATTTGTTCTAAGGCGAGTCGAAAACAGTCATTTTAACAGTTTTTGGACCTGCTAAATATAGGTTTTAATAAAATGAATAAAACGGCTGTTTTCGACTCGCTGTATGGCCGCCGTAGAATAAATGTGACCGAGGTATTACCATTTTCTGTACGTTAATTTATTTTTGGTGCATATTTAAATATGCAAGCTATACAGAATGCAGCTATACGATTAACAGGTGAAGTACAAAGTTGGAAGGGAAACTAGGCCAAAGAGGCTTTCGTATTACTAACTTTACGTCGGTAAATTATGTTTACCTTAGACACTGGGAATCTAATTTGCAATAATTTGACATACACACAGTGCAGATTAATTTAAATATTTGATAGGAAGAAGAAATCAACGGCAATATACACGTATTGTTCAAGTCAAACGTGAAGGTTAAAAAAGAATAGGTATAGAAAAGTTTTAGAAAAATTCAAAGGAAGAAATAAAGTTGGATGAAAAAAGAAACCATCAAAATTAAGTTGACAAAATTGAATATTATAAGTAGAACAGGAAAATTGAAAGAAATAATTAAGTCCCCTCCCCCCCCCCCAGCGGACTGGTTTGAAGGGGTGGGGTCACCATGCATAAAATCATGGTACTTGTTGAGGCCTCAGCCCCAGACCCCCCTTCGGTTATGTGGCTCCAGGATGGTAATCAAGAACACTAGGTCACAGAGCACTCTAGATCACAGGGGAAATTTATATAAGAGAATAAAGAAGGATCCCAGGTAAAAAGATTTTATAGATTTTCCTGTCCAATATCATGTCGGAATCACTTAAATGTGTTAATTTGCATTTTCATTCACGCGATATTTTTCATCGGTCATTAAAGTGTAGAATGTGATTAATAGAAGACGCTATAATTCCTTTATAAACACTCAACTCTATTCATGGTCAAGACTACCTCAACTTTGATAATTTCAATATTCATTTTTAAGTGCTTTTGATTTCGTTCGAAGGTAAAGATGTTTGTAATGGTCTTAAAAAGTAACGAAAGTACTTTTTGTTCTGAATTTCGGGCAATGAAATTCAAGATTTGTGCATTTAAGCTACAATGACCGATATGACAGCTTGAGCATTCAATTTATTTTTTAAAGTTCAAATAAATGATATTTTATTCGATTGTTTTGCACGGCATCTGTATTATGTGTGAATATATAAGTTTCTAGAATTCAAATGTTTAAACAAATGCAGTGGCGTATTTAGGATTTTCCACAAGGGGGGGGGGGCAAAATCGCCCAAAAAGAGTCCTCAAAAAAGGACATTTCACAGCAAAAACAAATTGACAAGAGGGTTAAATTAAACATAGACCTATGTTAAGTTCAAATTTGAATTTCAACGCTGCCCTTAGTTTTCAGCCTTTTTTTCCCAAAAAAACGTTTGCATTTTATGTTTTTAGTGTTTTTTTTTCACAGTAGCGTTTCAGTGTATTGCTTTAAATGCTATCATTTTTGGACCCAGGTATGATTTATATTGCATCTTTTGCGTGGGGTTTTGCATTTCGTTTACAAAGATGTTAAGGTCAATTCCATATCTTTCCTTTTCACCAGACAATGCTGACTGTGCGGGCTCAGTGTGATGAAAAAAAATCTTACCCTCGCCTGAACACTTACTTTCAGAAATTCAATTTCTTAATGGTATGTTCTTCAAAATAAAACAACATGCTCGTGCTAAAGGGCTAAAGCTTAATTGTTCTATTAAAGAAATGAAATCTAAATCTTATTGAATTTTGTCATATACTGAAACCCGAAACGAAAAATTATCAAAAAAAATGTGAAAGCGTAACTTTTGGAAATATACACTCCACTGAACTACGCACACCGATACAAGGACACAACGATATCCAGATCAGTGACCAGAGATCGCTCGTTTAATAGTTTGCCTAAGACGTCGATATTGTGGACATAGAGGGCGCTCATGCAGAAACATCTAATCGGAGAGCCAACCGGGGTGTGTCAAAAGAAAAGAAAAAAGCGCACGCTTCCGTTTTCGCTGCAAAAGGGAACGCTGTCGTCTTAAATTGCAAGAGCACTGACCCGTACGAAAGAAAAATGGACAATGGCACGCTGAGCGGGTTCGCCGCAGAATATAAAGGTAAAAACGCACGCACACCTTTGACAAGCCGCCTAACTCTGTGCTAAAACAATTGGAAGCCATAAGTGTCAAAATTTTTGTTAAGTTGTATGTTTCTCATGTTTACTGTGCTCCTTTCTGATTCATCGATGGTGAAGGCAATCATTTATTTATACTTTCTACACAATTATGAATGATTTGAGAGCCAAATGAGCTGAAATATGACATCTCTACTGTCACTGATTTATGTAAAAACCACAACTATAAACCTGAGTTTAAGTTAAACACGAATACGGGCCACTGTCTTTGTATTATTCATCTTTAGCTTGCATGTCAGCATGCACATAGTATTTAAACTGGTGTCAAGTTTGAGAAATGATTCCTTATATATATGCTTGTAGATAATAATTTGTTATATTCAACTTTGGTTTAGGGGGAAATGGACAATGATTTTCTTTTGACTTTGTTCTTTTATTATTGATATGAAACATTTATTGTGGAGTTACCACTGTCTTTGGAGTGTGGTGGTTGATTTGAGAAATATATTCAGTGTATAAAATATGTCTTGCTTATATCCCAATGTATTTCATTCAAAACAAAAAATGAACTTACATGATGGAGCTACTGGAAACTGATTGAAGTAGAGAGATTTCCACATATTAAAAAAAAACTATTTTCTTTTAAATTCTTTCTTTTTGCTCATAGAACCATTCAATCCAGAAGCTGCCAAACAACCCTCCAACCCTTCTGCAGTTGTCGGTGCCTCAGGCCTGCATCTTCAAGACACTGTTAGCAACGCAGCTTCCGCTTCAGCCCCAGCCCCTCCGACAAATCCCCTCTACAATGAAGAATGGTTCCATGGGCCAATGAGCAGGAAGGAAGGGGAGGCACTGCTCAGTAACGATGGAGATTTCTTGGTCAGGGAAAGCACGACAGCCAAGGACCAGTACGTCTTGAGCGGGATGCAGAATGGCACACCGAAACACCTGCTACTAGTCGACCCACAGGGCAAGGTAAGCCATGCCTTCATGTTTGCTTAAATTTGACTATTGCTTTGGTCAATTGTTTCAGAATCTGTATGGATGAGAGCTTATAATAAAACGAATGACCGGAGTACATTGTACAGTAGGTAGTATTTGTATTTAATATGTTATAGTTATTGTAATTATTATTTTCATTCTTTAGTTTCAGTTACATTTATTTCAAATCTCTCATAAAAACATTTAAATAATACATACAATGTATAAACATATACAAATATGCGCAATAGATGATGGATAAAAGGTTTGGCTTTACTAAAACAAAGAAGAAAAAATACACAATAAATCAATTTTAAAAAAGTGGATGGATAGGAGTAAATAACATTCCAATCATCATCATCACCATCACCATCATCATCATTATAATCATTAACATCATTATTAATATATTATTCATTTAACCACACAAAGGTATTTTTACAAATTAAAAGATAAAGACTATATACCATAGATTCACATAGTTCTAACTTGTAATGTGCTTTAAATTTATATTTCTTGTCCAAATCTGTTCACAAATAAGCAACTTCATGTACACATGTATTCTTTGTTTACAATTGACTTCCGATTCCTTATTTTGAACAAGTAATTAGCAGAAAATTAATCAAAGGCAGGAATAAATACAGCAAATCAAAAAAATAAAACCAATTCTGTAGAATAATACTAAGGTAATAGATGATACTTTTCAGAAACCCCTGTATATCTTTTCCTATCCACTGTTTGTACATTTTTATTACATTATCAATAAATATGTACTTTTCGTCATGGTATCACAGTAAGTAAAATCATGTTTATTTTCATGTCCTCCATTTGCAGGTAAGAACGAAAGACAAGGAATTTGACAGCGTGAGCCATCTCATCAACTATCACCGGAACAACCGACTGCCGATCATCTCTGCCGGTAGTGCTGTCCATCTCAAGACCCCCGTCGTCAGGAAATTCAAAACATAGGCTCAACCCTCCCCCCCACAATCCTCCCCCACCCCCATTGCCACTCCCCAGATTCATATTTCCACCCTCATCATTTTTACATGCGAACTGTTATGAAAAAGCATCATACAATCAATGGGCGAAGGACATGTAAGTATGCAGTCACAGCTCATCAAGCATTTTCTTAGACGTCTTGGTAGCTCTCCATTAATGCCTTTCAGCCGATGGCATGATTAGTAGAGCTTTGCATCAGGAAATGTTCGGTCCCTTGCTCTAAAGTTACAAGGCAAAATGACAAATGTCTGGGTCTTGTGATACAAAGGTTAGTGATTAGTCGTTTGCTTGATCTTCACGTTTGATTGTACATTGTAGTCGATGCCATCAGTTGTACAAAATTAATGTGTGATCATTGCTAAGCTTAGTGTTACGGGCCCATTGGAGGGCCCATTGGAGGGGCATTTCATGGAACAAGTAGTCAGTGATTATTAGTTATAAAAGAGTAAAATCCTTGCTTCTGATTTGCTCATTGTAAATTTCTCAGTCGAAGGACCTTTGGTGGTGCTATTCTTGAGGATTTGGATGACGTACACGTAATCACTGCATAATGAAATTTCTAATTTACTTCTGTTGATCCAGACCGGCCTGGAATCGCATTCGACCAGGAAATATACGACATTGCTTTATCCTTCTTGAACACCTACTTGTGTGTAGATGGAATATTACACACTCAGAAAAAAAAATTATAACATGGAGAATGTACATTGAAATGTCGTTTTGAGGTAAATTGGAAGTATAAATGCACATTATATGTACTGTACAGATGTTAAAATCTGATGATTAGGTAATTATTTTTATGGGGAACATTGAAGATTCTACCAGTGACATCCAGTACATACAATAAATGGTGAATCTGAGGCACTTTTGAATGAGACATCTCATATTAAGTTAATTATCATAGTTGTAATTGCTATTATCGTAGGCGTACATGTACAATTATGGCATCAATCGTTCTATACCATCAAACATTTTATTAGTTTTTACTAATCCGATTAGTTGTTATTCATGTTATGCTTTAGAAATGCTTTCAAATGGTAAAATTCAATGTTGAAGAATTGTATTAACCAGTGCTCGCCGACCCCCACTACCCTGGCCTACCCTACCCTACAACCATGACTCCCCTTGTATTACAATTGATATTTGCTGCAAAATGAAGTACACATGTTAAAATGTCTGTTTTACATACACGCACCAATTATAAAGTTGATATCATGTGACTGCTCATGTGATTCATCATGTGACTAGGATTTGGTTTCATCACCTGTAGTCAGATCAGGGGCCCCTTTCATAGAACTTGTTGTGATCACAAATTTGCAATCAAATTTTAAAGCTACTGAAATCATTCAAGTTAATTGGCTGGCAGTAAATTTCTAACAGAAATCGTGCATTTCTCATTATAACAAGCCTTTATGAAAAAGGACCAGGTGCAGAATAAACAGATCTTTAGTTTATTTTCTTCCGTTTCTAGCCCCAAATTCAAGAACTCTGCATAAATTTTATTTTAGGTCCCTGTGGTATAATGAGATATCGATCTAGAATTGTAGATGTATGTGCATTGTTTTCCAAAGTCATATAGTTACAATCATGGGTACAATCGTAGTATTACATTGCCCAGGACCTGGTAACTTGAAGAGATGCAATCAATGTTTACAGTGGATTGGAATTAAGTACACATGAGAGTTGTGAAATTGATATATTATATATGTAAATCATTGATCATGCTCTTATTTTTTTCTTCTTCTCTGTCAAGTATTAATGAGATATTAAGGAGATATAATTAATGTTTATTATAAATTGGAATGATATGCACATTATTTGCTAAAGGACATTACAATAAGTTATAACATATTTTGTATTTTTACAAATGATTGTTATTTGTTTTTCCTGCCTTGTCAAGTAACAGGAGATGTAAGTTTGATTGATTTTTTTTAAATGGTGTTCAGTGACAGTTTGTCATTTGAATTTTGATTTTATCAATCAAATCTTTTAATAAATTTGGTCAAGTTTGTTTTAATGGACCCTTTAATGTCTCAAAGAATCAATTATCAGCATTATCATCAGCATCTTCCCTGTCATTTTATCATGAATGTTGTTTTTTAATGAATCATAATATCCTTTGTAATGTTTTTATAAATCAATTTATTTTTCATTGTTTTATTCCATTTGTCTGCAAAATCTTTTCCATACACGTTATCATACACTCTATACTCTTAATTTGCCTACAGGCATATCCCTTGTGACCGTGAAATGACATTTTGTATGTTGCATAATACATGAGTACCACCTGTCATTTGTGTGAAAAACCTGCCTCTCTTTGGGGGACAACAACTTTTCCTAGAAAAGAAGCACAACAAATGAGAATTGACATTTTAAAAAATGAACATTTTACTAAATAATGAATCCCAAGCGCAGGTAGGAATAAGGAAAAATGACCAGAACTACCATTGAGATCCCAGGAAAACCATGGTGTTTAAATGAGATTTGTGTCACGTTCAAAGAGAAATATGGTAATTGATGCATTGAGTATTTTATTGTTGACCAATATCTCTGACTTCGCAATAAGTGCACAAATTGGTGCATGTATTATGATATGCTCAACTCAATTGCTTGGTCCCTATAACATCCATCAGTAGTGCTATTGTTTGGTTTGAAGTCCTTCTCGAGTTAACGCACCTTCCCATAAACCTTCACAGTATTATTAGGTTATCTTCCAAACTCAATCACTGGCCAAAGATTATTGCAGTGTCATGGATTTTTTTCTCTTAACTTTAAATTGTGATGTACGCATGCATCCCATGAATAATATAAGTGTAAAATAAACAGTAAAAGTGAACAGTAATTATGAAGGAAATACCTGACTTCAACCCCGAGGATTAGTCTCCAGACTTTTTCTCAGAGGATAAATTTCCAGAATTTGTCTCTGAGGATAAGTCTCCAGGCTTTGTCTCTGAGGATAAGTCTCCAAGCTTTGTCTCTGAGGATAAGTCTCCAGACTTTGTCTCCGAGGATAAGTCTCCAGACTTTGTCTCTGAGGATAAGTCTCCAGAATTTTTCTCCGAGGATAAGTCTCCAGACTTTGTCTCTGAGGATAAGTCTCCAGACTTTGTCTCTGAGGATAAGTCTCCAGACTTTGTCTCTGAGGATAAGTCTCCAGACTTTGTCTCTGAGGATAAGTCTCCTTAGGCCGCCTAGCCTATAATCTAAGCATATGCTGCAGCTTTTGGCTTTGCCTTTATTGAGAGTCTGATGCTGTTTTCCCAAATGTCAGCACTTCATGTACATCTGATGCAGAAGAATATGCACAGTGGCTGCAAAGCAACTTATGTCTGTACAATCTGATCTTGTGTTAACTTGTTGTCATTTTATCGAATAGGATTCAGTGCTGGTTTTAGATGAAAACCATTACTGGACATTCGTCGATAAAAGAAGATAACATGTTTTATGCTAACACGGTCTATACCCCAACTTTTCTGTAATATACAGTACATATTTGGTCATACTTGCTATGTTTTTGATTATCTGTAATTCCTAGTGGCAATCCAGGTTTTAAAACTGGTATGGTCCCTGATAACGGCTTATGGCCGGATTCACCTCGCACTCACAGAAATCACCCTCGCCCCTTCCCCCTACCTTATTTGGTGCATCCTCCTCCCTCAACCTCCCCCCTTCCCCCCCCCCCCCTCCTCTCTACCACCACTTACTGCTTCATTTTTTTTCTTCTTTGGTTGCCCCCTCACCCTCTGATAAATTGATAAAAATAACTTGAGTTAATGTTAGTCAATTTAAATGTAGTTAATCGCTTTCAACATTAGTTGACCTGCTATGTGCGAAAGTACCTTCAAATTTATTCTTTCGTTTAACTGGAGTATGCATACCATAATTTGTCTATGATGTTATAGACCCTTTATTGACGAAAAAAGGAGATGAAGAATATGACGATAGGTCATTTACTACATCGATGCTGCTTATAATCTTTCCAATCATTCCTAAGTTATAGATGATAGTAAGTTACACCTCATAGAGTTGATGAGGTAATTACAGCAGGCTGTGCATTGCCCTTGATCTATCATCAAATTCCATTATTTCTTGACTCTGTATGTTTTACTTGTATTCGCAATGTATCCCATAACTGTATTTTTGTGTTTGGTGTATATTATATCTGTTTACACAAAACAAAAATTTATAATATTTTTTTTCTCTCTCTCTTCCATTTCTGGGGAAGGTCTGTTCAGCAATATCCGATTATATATCTCCATGAGGATGTGTAGAGATTTGGAAAACTTAGTTCATGGCCGTTTATTCTTTTATTTTTTATTTTTCAGAATAATATAATCACAACTTTATTGATTGTTTTTTTAGGATGGACAGATGTGTGGATCACATTCTATCCCTCCTTTCCCCTTGTCCTTCGATGCTAATGCCGTGTGGACTCCCTATATTGTTTTTTCTTATGATGTCTTGAATTTAAAGGAGGGAAGATCACCTTGTCACCAAGCTGGTTGTATGAAAAGAAAAATGAAAGAAATATATTAATGTTCATGTAGGTTTGATTGAATTATGTCAAAGACTAACAGACGTGGATTTTTTTTAAGTTTTAATTTTTGACATGTGTGAGCGGCTACCCGACAGGTCATATCATATTTACTCCACAATTTTTACGGTCACATGTGACTGAAAATATATTGTATGGTTGTATATGAGGTGCTATGCCTGATAACCTATTTAATTTAATTCTAATTTATAACTCTATGATATAAAATATATACATATAGATATTTTCTTTAACTGGCTTTTACATAAGAAATTGATGTAAAAATAATAAGCCATCATGTATATGAACAAAAAAATATTACACTGCATGGAACACAAACTAGGCCTATACAGGGGACCATATTGAATTAAAGTTTTTAAATATCTTTTTTTTTGTAGAAAATGACATTTATTGAATTTACATCACATGACAAGTTGAGGGAGCTTCTCACATGTGATTTCACCCACTCAAAACTTTATAATTCTTGAACTCTTCTTGTTTTTACGCATTTTCATCAAATCTACACCTGATCTGCTTCTTTCACTTTTCTGCTTTCATTAAACCAAATTTGACGTCAGGGTGATCATTCCCTTTAATTTTGCAGTTGTTTACCATATACACTCAGGCTGAATCTGGTTATCATTTTCATACTCACTTTCATACTCAATCAATTAATCTATTTCAGTGATTGAATAAAAGAAAAATCAGTACACTCAGAATTTCATTAATATTATGAATTGATATTAAAACATACTTTGCAACTTTTTACTATCTTCATTTTATTCAAATAATTTTTAAATCATAATTTGTGATGAGTAATTGGATGCACCCAAAGCACATTCTTCTGAGGTATTTATCTTCATATTTTTTTTTTCATCAAAGTTTATATATTGGATAAGAAATGATTTGTTTTGTACTTTGTGTTTACTTTCAGAGCTTCTTTAGAGGGAACCATGATTCATCCAGACAGAAAGTATGGTGTGTACTTTTGCGTCTACCTGTCATTAAGCATTAAAGCAATACAATTTTCATGAAAAGTTTTGATTGAAATAATTATTTACCCCCTTTATCCTGATTCTGAAATTGATGTCGATGAATGCTGTACAGTATACAAAGTTTGGCAGAATTATTTTTGAAATTCCACTGCATATTTAGTTCACCATTGTCATGTGCTTGTTTGTATATATTCAAACGTATTAATCATGATAATATGAGAATAATCTACAAACATTCATAGTACTCTAATTGCTTGTTTTCCAGCTTGTAAATAATGATAATGATACTGAATGTTAAACATTTAGGCCTTACCGTGTATTATGCAATGAACTTGTTCTTTTGGTGCGACTGATACAAAAAAAAAAACACACAGATATATTAAAAATATATTATGATGCTATTTTAGCAGACATGTAAAGTGGGTGTGTAATAGTATGTAATATTATGTATTATTGCAGTGTTATAGGGAGCTCATGCAACCATAATTTTACAGAATATATTGTTGATGTATGAAAACACTGTATTTTTACCACTATTGCTTATTTTTGTGAGGTTCACCCCTCAATGACTCCTGTATTTGAGTCTAATGAATAAAACTTGATATGACCACCAGTTGGAACATTCTGTTTTTGGTCAGATGTTTAATCGTTTGTTTATCCGTGATGACAATGATGGAAAATGATCATACATGTATTTCATTGAGATGAAAAGATGATAATTATGTAGAGAAGTAAAGAAAGAGAGAGAGAGCGAGAGAGAAGGCAAGGATGCGAGAAGATGACAAGACAAAAAGACAATAAACTGAAATGATAGTGAAAACAACCCTAAGAAAGAGAGTCAAAGGGTGTCTAATAGTGCCCCCTCCCCTTCATCCCATTCGTTGCACCCCACAACTGGAATATAATGAGCAAATAGAGACTGTTGATGAAAGTTATAGGATAAACTGGCCCGGTAACCTGGTCAATTTCCATGGCATTTGGTTGAAGATATCTTTCTATTAAAAGTCAAGCACATGGAAGATGGCATCTTCATTGATGTCGCCAAGGAAAAATAGTTTGACTAGTCCATTGTCAACAATATGCATCGAAAACTAATAATAATAATTGGATTTATATAGCGCTTTTTCAAGAGGATACAAAGGATAATATCGGCATCGATTAAATTATATGAAATAAATGGATCGTTTCTTTTTTCTTTTAACAAAGCCACTTACCGTATTGACCTTTTATCTGAGAGTGTAGATTATAATTAGGTATTTTACCAAAATATAGATCACGATTCATGACACTTCTATTTTGTGCATGCTTTCAAAAATAACTTTCATTGTGACTCGTCAAAGCTGTAAGGCGCAGAGCACGAATATTTTTATTGACAAAAAAGCTATGATATATCACATAATTTCATTTTCAGTACTTTTCCATTTCTTCTCGCAGACGTTTCCTTAAAAAAAATCCTGATAGTTTAACAGCAAACTCAAAAATACGAGCAGAGACATCATGTGGAAAGTTTCAGGCAGTTGTGTAAGCTGGTAGGTCCATGTGCTTACTTGCACTAGTCTTCTCACCCCCCCCCCCCCCCCCATCCCGTGGACACCCCATGGGCAACATTTAAACGTGACTCTACCGCCAAAGACGGGTTACGCTCTAGTAAGAATCATACCCGATTCCTATAGAGAGTTTCGGCGGATGTACTTTATGACCCGAGAACTCACTCCATCGAAAAGTACCGGTGATTCTCGAGTTTGAGTGGTTTTAAATTCCGCATGATGTTTAGAGTCCCTTTGAATCAGTTTGAGTTTATTTCATGAACTGTATGAGGTATCTTGAATATATAGAAAACAAAATCGATTTCATATAGTATCTTAAGACGCAGCGAATAATCATCTTGCTATTTATTTGTTCTTTAATGTTTAATACTATTTCCATTGGCTAATCTATCTTGGAAACACTCTTTTCCCTCTTATTTTTTACAGTTATATATTCATTTATTTTATTTATTTATTTCTTTATCTATTTATTTATTTATTCATTTAATTTCTTTTGGGGGGGGGGGGGTCAATATCCCTCTGCCAGGAAAGTAACATGTTCATTTTCATTTCGTCCGAACAAGCATTGTGTTTGAGATGGCCATTACATTAAAGCGTATTATTACTGACAGTAATTCAGATTTCGCTATCTCAGAAATGTCCGTCGATCTAACTATAATAACACAATTTTACAATGAGTAGAAGATAAAAGGGCGTTTGGATCCCCCTGTTCTTCCTCCCCACCCCATCTCGGGAGGCGCGACGCCTTTAAGTGTTCATGGGCCAGTGAACGGATTTGAAGAAAAAAAACACACCCTCCCTCACACACACACACACAATCAGAATGTCATTTTTTTTTAGGTGTGCATGGGGAGGGGGTTGATAATAAAAAAATTATACACCTATTACCCCCCCCAAAAAAAAAAAACCATATATATATTATTGAAAGTAAACCCATTAGCATTCAAACATAATTATGCGAAGTGTGGAATCCTTCCTGCATTACAAACCAATCATAATCCTATAACATATTCACAACAATAGGGGTCCGTTGCAGAAAAAATTGCGTTTAAACGCAAGTCAAAAAATCAATCGCAAGTCCCAAATGCGCTCTGTATTGGTCGAAATCAAGTTGCGCATGATTTTTAGAGTTGCGATTCATTGCAATGGCAACGGGCCCCAGAACAACGTAAGTTAATCCACGAGATAACATATCCCCTCATTCCCAATTCTCATCACTTTACTATGAATTTGATTATAATTGAATCGTCGCGTTTGATACGTTAATAACACTTTTCTCTTGTTGTATGTTTATGTATACCATACTGTATTCATTTTATGTTGCCCTGTATTACGTTCGTCTAGAACTGATAACCTGGGCCCATTATTGTAATTGATTCCCTTTTTTGTATGAATAAAAGGTGATTTATAAAAACAGAAGAAAAAACAAGAGCAATGTCACTATTGGTCAGTAATTAATGATAAAGGTACGCGCATGCGTGTAGTATTGCGCGCAGTCATTGTTTACGTCATCATTCAAGCATGTTGTCTTCACGTCGCGTTTGTTTACAAATCTCAGTTTGTGTCCCGAGTCCTCTCGAAGCAAGCTTTGTCTTATTTTTCAGCATTATTTGTGAGCTTTTGAATAGATCCAGTCATGTTTAGCTTGATGGGCCTAATTCTAAAGAAGAGAGCAGAACGAAAAGTCGTTCCTGTGATTTCGACTTCTGTGGCAGATTTAGAGGTTCTGCCTGAAGAGTACTTCCAGGAGATTGTCGACCGCAGCATTGAGCAGTTCAATTCCGGTGGCGTCCATAAGGGGAAGGCATGGGCCACTCTCCGCTCAATGATGAAACGTGCAAAGGGTATCTTCAAGTGTTTCCGGAAATCACATCAACCAAATCATTCAGCAGATTTGAAGACATCTTGGGAAGACGTGGAACTAGACCTCAGGATGATGAAGTTGTACCCGGATATGGTTATTCCTGATTACTGGGAAGACGATGAGGAAAAGAGCAAGCGATCCCGATCATTGCTTGGAAGCTGCTTGGCATTTTTCAGAAAGTCGCGCTGCCATGAAATGAAATCAGAATTACTATCGGAAGGCCCTGAATGGCCTAGCAACCCAACCCTTGATGAGATCGATCGCTTGATCGCAGGAGAATCACTTCTTAATCCATCTCTGGAGGAGCTAGATAGAAGGATAAAGAAGCTGTACCCCGATTGGAGTGTAGACTTAGAAGCAACTGAGAAGGACAGTCTTAACTGCCTCAGTTGTTTCAGAAAATCCGAATCATTCTGTGAGAGTCCTGAATGGCCTAGCAACCCAACCCTTGACGAGATCGATCGCTTGATCGCAGGAGAATCACTTCTGAATCCATCTCTGGAGGAGCTAGATAGGAGGATGAAGAAGCTGTACCCCGATTGGAGTGTAGACTTAGAAGCAACTGAGAAGGACAGTCTAAACTGCCTCAGTTGTTTCAGAAAATCCGAATCATTCTGTGAGAGTCCTGAATGGCCTAGCAACCCAACCCTTGAAGAGATCGATCGCTTGATCGCAGGAGAATCACTTCTGAATCCATCTCTGGAGGAGCTAGATAGGAGGATGAAGAAGCTGTACCCGATTGGAGTGTAGACTTAGAAGCAACTGAGATGGACAGTCTAAACTGCCTCAGTTGTTTCAGAAAATCCGAATCATTTTGTGGGAGTCCTGAATGGCCTTGCAACCTAACACTTGATGAGATCGGTCGCTTGATATCTGGTATACCACTTCTCTACCATGCAAGCTGAATTCGTATCAGGTTCTGCTTTGGAACTTTAATTAGAAAGTTACTGAAAACAACAGTCGTATCTACTTCGATTGCTTCAAGAAGCCAATTTCACCCATCTGAAGGACTTACATGATTGCGCAGTCATTGTGTCATTAAGGAACCAGATGAACGGATGAAGCAGCTCCAAACAGCAAATAGTTACTTTGAAAAACGACAAAATCACCTGAGAAGGACAGCACCTACCTATCTCTAAAAATTCAGGACGACAATTTTCTTTGATCGCAAGAGAACTACTTCCCGATCCATGTCTTGAAGAAAATGACATAGGGATGAAAATTTACCGTGCAAAATTTAACAGATTGAACATGTTGAAGGCAGCTTTCAGGCGTCCCAGGCTGTTTTGGGGATGTTGGAGTCAATATCTGAGGGAAAACGATTATTCTAATAATAAAATAGATAAGATGGAGATATTGTACAATTCGATCTTATGTGTTGCCTTGGTATACCGTCGTGCATGGCAACTGAAAAGATGATGATTTTTATGCTGTTGGTCGACCTCGATTGACAGGGGTGGTGTAAGACGCTGTCTGATATTCATAAAGGTCTGGTTACTTCACTGCACCCACAAAGCGTCAACTGGGTGTGTGTGGGTGCCTGCTTGTGTGCATTTGTGTTCAGGGGGTCAAAGGGAGAGAAAATTACCATGGAAACTTTTAATTCTATTTTCTTGTTCATACTCTAAGAAGTGGACTCATCCCAAAAAGTTTCCATTGTTTCCTAACGATCTTGATTGGCCATTATTTTCTTTGGATACCAAAATGATTTTTGTTTTAGGGTGGGAGGGGGGGGGGGTAAGAGTTTTTTTGATAAATGGCCCGTATTCTGAAGTCGGGTTTAATTCAATCTCTGTTTTAAAGTTGTGATTTTGTAAAGCCAATGGTGACATAAATCTTTAACTGTATAGAGGTTCAGTGTATCAGCTCATTAAACTCTCAAATCATTCTTAACTGTTTGGAAAGGATGCATAGGGAGTTGCTATACCCCCATCTCACTAGATGGCGAAGGATCACTGCAGAAACATACAAAGTGAACAAAACTTTAAAATTTTTAGCTTCCCATAATTCTAGCAGAGAGTAAGACCATGGCCTAAATTACACCCGACTTAAGAATATGGGCCAATTTGATGGCATGTCTCCGAAAAATTAAGGATTAAGAAATGCATTAGGGCAAACTTTCTGTAAAGTCCTGCTGAGACCGTGACGTACTCTGATGATGTGACTGGCATGAAACATACATTATATGTGAGTTTGATGATTTACATTGTTTCGAACTTGATGAATTTAAACAATGATTATTTCATTATTTCTTGCACTCATTAGCGTGTATCCTGGTGTTTAACACTAATCTATTTCTATGTCATCATAAAAATAGATTGAAAAAAAAGTTACATAATTTTTCTATGAAAATGTTTCTGACACAAAAAGAAGTAATTGAAGGGGGGCACTTCAAGGCTGTGCGTATGTTAATTTTTAAACTAATCTGGATAAGACTATGCTGGCGATTCAGGTCCCGGTTCCATGAACTTACGGATTTCGAGTACGTAAAACGTTAAAAAAAATCTTGCCTTCCGTTGGAAATCGCTATGCATCCGTTGTATACTCTTTGCATATACTTGTTTCATACGCTCTATCCATCGAGGGCATCCGGCCAGTTAAAGGCATGGTCACACCGCCGCGGCGCGCCGTAGCGTTGTTGGAGCGGTCGTAGAGCGGAGAGAAAAAAATCATCACCGCTCGCTACCGTTTGCCATTTTCGATTTCGATTGTTTGTTTTTTTTTTTCGATTTTTTCCCCAATTTTGAGAGCGAAATTCGACCCTCTTTCCCTACCGCTCCACGACCGCTCCAACAACGCTCGGGCGGTGTGACCAGGCCTTTAATTTTCGTCAATATTTTGTCAAGTTCTGGAGCGGATGAAAACGAATGGAACCACCTCCAAAATTTTGCTCACCACTTCGTCCGGTATACATACGTTTTGTGTCCATTGGCCACTGGGTCTTGGAGGCATACAAAATTCTTCTCGAAGTTGTTGATTCGAAAGTCAATGAACTCTATCCACGAGACTCATTCACATGCAGGGTATAAATGATTTCCAGTAACCACCACGTCCCCATAGTGCAATCTTCTGTGAGAGGGTTTAAACACTGACAGGGATGGGTTACTCAACACCACCGACGTAACATGAGGCCATCTCATTCGATTACTGAAGCGGGCCGGTATCAGTGAAAGTGGGAGGAGGATGGGGTGGGAGAACAGTAATTCTTTGAGATTAAACAAAGGTATCATATTAGAGGGGGGGGGGGGGGTCAGGAGTCATCACACTTCAATCAAGGGGAAAACAAAGATCTCATTAAAACACCTTCGATGAGAGCCCTTCCGATGAAGCTGGGGGTGTTTATAATCAACGAAATACTTTGATCTGAAAATAGATCTTTATAGGAGGGGGGGGGGAGTTAGAAATCACACTTTAAGAAAAAGTCAAGGATCTTTAAAAAAAACACAAGATTAACTTTTAGAAAAAATCGGATGCGTTACTGAACACCACTGACATAACGTGAGTCTTTCACATCCTTCCTATTATTCAAGAGGGTCTGTACCAGCAATAGCAGGAGGGGTGAGTGATGAAGTATTCTAAAATTGAAATAGATCTCACTATAGGAGAGAGGACATCGGGGATTATCATTCTTTAAAAATCGATCAAGGAAATGAAAATAAACCCCATTAAAACACAAAGATAAGCTTCTCAATGCAATCCCCATTTTATCATCGAAGACTGAGAGCATGATAGCTTCGCAGTGAGTAAAGGATTGATTTTTAAAAAAAATGATCCCCAAGACGCAATTTGTCTTTCACTAGTGGCGAATATATTGTTTTCGGAGGTAAAAAAAATATGTTACTTTGGACGAGTCTGGAATGTTCACATTACCCATGTTACAAGTCCTTTTAATCTCGTGACGGGATTTAGATCTTACAAAAATACTTACGCCCCCTTCCCCCGCCCCGAGGACTCCGTGTGATTGTTCTCTGTTTTTTCCAGTTTCCAGTTCGTTTATAATGCCAATTCGACTAACTGCCAAATCATCTACTATCATTTGATCTACCATCAGTTCGTCCACTCACCACATGGTCTACTTTCATTTAGTCTAATGCCATTACGTCTAATAACCAGTTTGTCCATTAGCCACTAAATGAATGGATATTTGACTAACTGGTTGTGAGACAAAATAGTGATTAGACGTAGCGCTGATTGGACCAAATTTTTGTTAGACGAAATGTTGATGGCACATAATTATAGGCTACATGAAAGTAGACCATGTGGTGAGTGGATGAGTTGGCAGTAGACGAATTGGTAATTTACCCTCTGTTTTACCCTAATTCAAGGCGATAGCAGACGCACTCCTCCGCCCATTTAACTTGTGGTTCATTATATTCGGATCATGTCGTCATAATTCTTCTCATCATCACTCAAGATGGTCTTTTCCCCTCATTGATGGGGCATTCCGGTACTTACACAGCCAACGGCGCCAGGCGTACACCACTCTCAAATCATAATTTTACGCTGTTTTTTCTTTACACGTTTGAGAGGGTAGATCTGACCACTTTCTGATAAAGGGAAATTGAAGAGGCTAAGGGCTACCCATTTCTTATGCGGTCTTCAAATTAAAAAAAATCTTCAAATCGTCAAAATTAAATATTTGGGTGTCGTAGGCATAAGGTTGCTGTAAAACACGTTAACAACAATTATTCTTGGAAGAGGATTATCTTATTTTATGAAGAATAGTATTTTCAATTTCTTTGTTTGATATTTGAGCATTGTCTTCTTATTCGGCCTTTGAGGAATTTTGATAAATCATAACGTAATACATGTATATACAGGAACCTCTTTAAAAGAAACATTAATGATTGATCAAGAAGGAAAACATGACATGTAAAAAATAAGCGTCAGAAGATTTCGCTTGGGTACGGTTGAAAACAAAACAAAAAATCATTAAAAAAACTGATCATGTTGTGAAAATGTGCAATCAATTAAGAAATTGAAATGTGCTAGCTCCCGGCAAAGGGAAGACAATTTCCTTTTCAAATCTATTTATGACATTTTCCTTAAAAATACATGCGTCATTTTCGACGAAAAGCTTCAAAACGTGATTAAACATTAATTTTAGATTACGAACAATAGGAGTGCGGTGGTTTGGGGATTATTCTGTTTTGATAATCGGAGAGAAGTTCTTTCGTCATAAGCTATCTAGAGGAAATAGTTGAAATGAAAATAGACGATGAAATGAGAGAGATGGTGGGATTGACATATGATGGGAGGAATGATGATAGAGAAAAACAACAAATAAGAAGATGATGAAAAGTAAGGATACGAAGAACAAAAGGAAATAGACCAAAACATCAAACAGAAATAGAAGGGAAAAAGAAAATATGAAGAAGAAGAAGTGAAGAAAAAGAAGAAAAAAAATGAAGACGACGAAAGAGAAGATAAAAAGGGATAGTATAGGAGAACAAAAGAAAGTATTTCGAATCCTACATGAAAGTAATTCGTTTTTATTATTTTTGTGAGTATTTCTCTTGTTAACATTTAATTCATTCTGATTATTGTATATTTATTTAGGCATTTATTTATTCATTTTTATCTGTTTATCAAATCTTTGCTTCCGTTATGTGACGCTTGCAAAATAATTATTGACGAATCAAAAGAACTTAACATTGTCTTACAACCGTATGCAAAGCTTGTTTTGCAAACACTTGCAAAAATGATTAAGGGAGGGTAGATTCGAAAAGAAATTTGCGACAAGAAAAATTTTCAGACAGCAAAACTATTTACGAGTTTTCTTATAACCTTTTACCGACTTTTGGAAACCTTCAATTGACCCCTGCGAGATCTGGGATTCGCGTAGCCTCTTGTCGAGGCCCTGGCGGCTGCTACCCGAGCGAAGCAAGGGATATCCTAATTAGCGAAGCGAATTAGACCTGGCGAGAGCCTGGGTCGCTTCGCTCGGGAAGCAGCCGCCAGGGCCTCAACTCAACAAGATGGTAGGATTCGCCACGCTCGGATCTTCGGTCAGTGAGATGCTTCAATGTATTTTATAGTGATTTAGGAATTGTATATAATCACCATACATCATGCACACTGAACCAAAATAATATTTGTACACTTTGGGATTATCAAAGAAAATAATTTTCAGCCTTTCTAATGCAAAATGCTCTATCCTTGACTGAAATAAACCGAATCACCCTTTTTTCCAGTTTAGTAATGTATTTGTCGCTTAAAGCTTTTCTGTTTACCGCAGGCAAAATCAAATTAGGCGCACTCCAAATGATTAAAACCTAGGTAGAGGGTAAAGAGACAATGAGGATTTGCCACCGGATTCGAATATGAATACATTAGGGGAACCCACAACTTTGATTGCTAAGTACTCATATGGGTTCCTGAGGAAATCGGATACTTACGGCAAGTAATCCCATGGCTTTGATTAAAATACAGTCGCTACGGTCGTCATGCGATTATTCCTGATCATAAAGTTATTTTATCTAGACCGTGTAAACGGTAGACAAACAATAAACCCTGTTCGAAACGTTATCATTTTGCTTTTCATCTTTCTTTTCTTTTCTGCAGTTGCCATAAGCATGTCTGGTACCCTGAAAGGGGTCGCTGACAGTGTGTTAGGGCATCCATGGACCTACTTGGTCCATGGTGCATCAGAGACTTGCAGAGTTGTAGGCTGGGGTTCTTAAAGCGTGGATGATACGTACAGATGGAGAGCTTGGGTAAATGCCCCAGGCCACCCCCTACCCAAAAAGGACCCACGATCAAGAAAAAAAAAACCAGAAAGAAAAGGTGAAAAAAGAAATAAAAGGGCAAGAAACCTGTAAGGTATGATGCCATTTTCTGAATGTTATGTCAAATCAGACTAGGCCTACAATTACAAATAGGCGGAAAATTTTCCCGCTCGCTTCGCTCGCTCAGGACTTAAAATATGAATTTTGCCACATACGCAATTATGTGCCCCTCGTTACGCCACCGGATGACATGCTGCGAGCAACTGCGTCAGGATTTCATTTTAGAGCTAGGGGCGTTAACTGCACGCGAAATAAAGGATTTTGAAGATTTTCAAATCGTCTATTTTGTATCTCACACCTTTATAGGCTCAAATTCACTTTACTTTGCCATGATTTTCAAAACCTGTGTTCGAAAGTAATTCACTGTGTATCTCACACCTTTATAAGCTCAAATTCACTTGACTTTGCCATGATTTTCAAAACTTGTTTTCGAAAGTAATTCATTGTGAACTCCCACAAAGGTATAAGATGGGAAAAATGAACAAAGGAGACGACGGGTCTGAAAGGAGAATGTATTTTTAGTAGGCCCTGCATCAGTGTTGTAGTCAAGGCTCAAACCTCCAAGGCCAAGGCCAAGGCTTTAATACCCAAGGCCAAGGCTTCAATAACCAAGGCTGAGGCCAAGGCATGGAAACCCAAGGCCAAGGCCAAGGCCTGAAAACCTCAAGGCCAAGGCCAAGGCATTTCAATTGTACAATATATGGAAAAAAAATAGACAACAATGCTTAGGCGGCATACATGACACACAGGACCAAATGTATAAAAGGTGTGAGCGAGCAAAATTTTTGACCCTTGTACATTTAAAACGAAAATAATTTCATGATAGATCATGTAGATTTAGACATAAAATTAAAATAAATATGTAGTTACCTTTGTACATTTAATTATTGTTCTAGGCGATTCACATTGCAATAATTATTATTACCAAGGTGATCTTATCCTGGCATGCCCATTCTCAACATATGTCTTTCTCCTCTACCTGGGACAGGGGAGGCAGAATGTATTTTTTTTGGGGGGGGGTCAAAGCCAAAAATGCACTTACAGTATAAGTCAAAATGAGAATTTTGGTGCAGTTCAGCAAAGCTTTTTTAAGTGATTTCTAATTGATAAGACAGATATTTTGATTTAGGCTTTAATTTCCCGCTATAGAAAGCATAGCGAGCAAGTGGTTTTGAAAAAAAAATCAATTTTGAAGTTGTAAAACTCGATTTTGGGTCAATTATGGTGCTAATCACTGTTAAAAGGGCATCCTTGCGAGATGTTGTAATAAGATGTAATAAGAAATGAAATTAAAATATTTCGAGCTGTTTTTGTAATCATGAAAAAGGTGTGCATCTTACTAAACAAATTAACGCGAGCACAAAACACAAGCTGAAATCTTTACTGACCAGAAAAGGAAGCTGTACTGGATTGCATTTAGTGACTCATAAATAGGATACATAACTCACCAATCAAATAATGCGAGCGCAAAGCGCGAGCTCAAACATTTGTAATATTCCGACCTAAAAACTAGACATACTAAGCATTTTTTGTGTGTAAATTGAATGCGAACCTTACTTAACAAAATTTATGCAAGCACAATCCAAAATTTTTTGATTTTGAAACCTAAAATTTTGCTCTGTATGCCATGCTTGGCCCCTCAAAATTTTTGGCTCATCATGCCATTGATGCCATAGCCCATTTGGAAATGACGAAATTGAAGTTTGTGTTCAAGTTTACCGAATCTTTTCGGAATATCATTAAGACTTAAAACATTCTTGTTGGTCAAAGAAAATAATACAAGGAAAACCTAATGGAATAGAAATCAACCTTGTTGTCATTCTTTAGAGTAAGCTATTTTTAAAGTATGAAAATTGTTGTCAAAATTGCAGTCAGATCTGTCAGAATTATTCCTGTCATAAAATCACTATAATCAGTGGCGTACCATTGGTCACGGCATTTGGGGGGCACCAGCAAAAACTTGGAATTGCCTAGTGAGCGCGCAAAGCGCGCCCAGTTGCCAGGTATACTGACCTAAAAGAGATATTTTTATAAGGACAGTGCCAATAAACGGACATGTATCTCACTAGTCAAATAATGCGAGCGCGAAGCGCGAGCTTAAAATTTTTGATATTAAAACCTAAAAAGGGACATTACAATCAATCTTTTGTAATCATGATAGGTACCTGTCTCGCTAAATAATGCGAGCGCGAACTGAAATTTTTGTAAATATTGACCCCAAACAGGAAGATTTTAAGGACTATATTTTAGAAATCTTTTATCTATTAAGATTATACACATCTCACCATAGTCATCTAATGGGAGTGCCAATAAGCGCTTGCTGATTTTGTTAGAATTACATCTAAACATGCACATAAAGCACTTGTAATCATGATTAACATACCCATCTCTCTAATCAAATCTTGCGAGCGCGAAGCGCGAGCTGAAAATTTAGGAAATTCAGACCTGAAGAGGGGCATTTTAAGGCTTGTTTGTAGGAATTCAAGAAGACCTTACGTAGTTCACTAACCAAATGATGCGAGCGCGAAGCGCGAGCTGAAAATTTTTGATATTCAGATCAGAAAACAGTCAAAGGACTTTTTAAGGACTCATTCTAGGAATTGATGGAGAGCAGACATCTTTCACCAGTCCACTACTGCGAACGTAAGCATGGACAGGAAATGTTTTATATTAAGACCTGAAAATGGGACAATCACTTAAAGTATTCATGAAAAAGAAGCATACTATTGTACATGTAAAAGAATAACTCGAAGTGCGAGGAAATATATTTGGTAGTTTGGTGTATATTGACTTGAAAACGGGAGGTTTTTGTATAACAGGATTATATATCTCGGTAAACAGACAATGGGAGCACCAGGAACAATGAAGACATATGCCCTGAGCAAATTATGTTTCATTTATATGAAAAAAATGTTTCTTGTGTAATGTAACATATCATAATTATAACATTATAATGAACATTAATGTCTTCTTTCCCACTACGTTTCTCTTCCTTTCTCCCCCTTTTCCTCCTTTTTTTTAGTCAGCCGATTGGGGGGGGGGGCATGTGCCCCTATGCCCCCTATTGTTATGCCACTGACTATAATCCTAATCATAATTATTATCATTATTATTGATATTGTCATTATCCTTATTAGTCATGATTACATCATATTACCAATAAATAATATCAATTTTCATCACTTCTCTTTGTTACATAATTATGTGATGATAATTGCAATTGATGGCACTGCAAAGTACACTTACTGCTTCTGCTGCTGCTGACTGGTAGTATTTAGTGTCATTAGATGTACAGAACAATTGAAACATTTATAATTACTTGTATAAAACAAATGAAAGTACAAAATACAAAATGCCTTGAAAAAGCCTTGAAAATGCCTTGAAAATGCCTTGAAATTTCAAGGCTCAAAATCCTCAAGGCCAAGGCCCTCTCAAGGCCAAGGCTTGAATGTTCAAGGCCAAGGCTTTGAAAAAATAGGCCTTAAGGCGCCTTAAGGCCAAGGCCGAGCATCAAGGCACTACAACACTGCCGTGCATTCATCCGTTCTTATAAATATGTTTTTTTTATAAGATGATTAAACTTGAACTGAGGAATGTAGAACGCAAGCGGAATATCTGTCAGTTATTGGAATTCTAAAATAGGTAAAATGTGTATTTTCTTGAAAATCATCATCATCATCATATCAGCCATGTTCAGCCCACTGCAGGGCGAAGGCCTCCTCAAGTTGGTGCCAAAGGTGCTTGTCTTGTGCTGACGCAATCCAATTTATACCAATGAATTTAGTGAGCTCGTCACTCCATCTCAATTTCTGTCTACCCCGATTTCGTGATCCTAGCCATGGTCTCCATTCTGTGATGCGTTTGGTCCACCTATATTATCATGTGATCTTGCAAGGTGGCCAGCCCATCTCCATTTCATTGATTTAATTGCCTTAATTATGTCTATTACTTTAGTCTGGCTCCTAATCCATTGTATGGTTTTCCTATCGCGTTTTGATATCCCTAGCATTATACGTTCCATACTGTGTTGAGTGGTTTTTAATTTCTGTTCCATTTTCTTTGTTACAGACCAGGTTTCGGAACCATAGGTCATTGCCGGTATAACACATTGATTAAAGACTTTTCTTTTAAGGCAAATTGGCATATTGCTCTTCATAATGTCATTGAAATTCCCAAAAGCGATCCATCCAGCTCTTGTCCTCCTTTTAACTTCTTCCAGTTGTTCATGATCCATTCTGACATGTTGCCCAAGGTAGATATAATGATCTACTCTCTCGATTTCAGAATTATCCATTATGATTCTTTGCTCCGTAGCAAATTTGTTGAACATTACTTTTGTCTTTTTCATGTTGATCTTCAGCCCTACTTTGTTACTTTCAGTGTTGAGATCGTTAAGCATATTTTCTAGCTTGAGGCCACCATCAGTGATTAGAATGATATCATCGGCAAACCTTAGGTGATGGAGACACTCGCCATCAATGTTTAGCCCTGTACTTTCCCAGTCTATTTTACGTATTATTTCCTCCAGTGCAGCGTTGAACAATTTGGGTGAAATGGTATCTCCCTGTCGCACTCCTCTGTTAATGGGGAATTCATCACTGTCTTTGTGCAGGTGAATGGTTGCAGTTGCTTGGCTATACATTTCCTGAATTAGTTTAATGTAGCTATGGTGCACACCTTGTACCTGTAAGGCTGTTATTACTGCCTGAAATTCTACACTATCAATATGAAAATAAATGGTACAAAACAGACAGGAGATGGATGTGCAGGGATATATCATTATAAGTTACGTTTGTATGCTATCATGGTTCAAATTTTACAGTAATTCATGATGTTTGTTATAAAAGAAATGTTTACCAAAAGTGAACCCATTTTAGAAATCGAAGCAACCGGACGCAGAATCAATTGTTAAAGCTAAATTGCATGCATTAATATCATAATGGAGGTCAAATCTAATTTTGATGTGAAACAAGCGCTAAGGATGTTGCCATAGTCAAGTACGAACTGTTAAACCGATACTGTTTCCGAGAATAAGATCTCATCACTTTTGCCCCCCACTCTCTCTCTCTCTCTCTCTCTCTCTCACTTCTCCCTTTCTTCTCCAACCCCTTCACTTTCCTCACATCATCTCCCTCTCCCCTTTTCACCCACACCCTACCATTTTTGTTCTTAAATATTATTTGGAGTAGAGCCCAAAAGGAATGATAATATTCATTACTCAACAACCACTGCATGCTCCAATACTTTAAGTTCGTCAAAGAGATTAGGTTCTTTTTCACTGAAGTTTGACCTTCTTCCCAAATTCATGAGGACATTGACTCTTTTATATAATTAAGTGATACAATTCTTTTCCCTAATAAGCTCGAAATTATCGAGTGTTGCCAGGGTTAATTCCATTAATTGAAAAATTCAAGGATGTTGACATTGACGATGATATATCGATGAAAGTTAAAAACTATGGTGACGATGACAATAGTAATGATGAAGGTGATTGAAACAGTGGGGGTGGTTATTGTTAATGATTAGAATTGTCAAGATGAAAATGACGATACTAATCTTAAAGCCTCTGATGACAATTTGAAAATATTGCTGATACAATTACAACCATGACGACGACGATGGGCATGATGTTGACGACGGAAGTAGGAATATTGCCGACGATGATGACGACTACGATGATGCTAATCAGTTTCGTCATTATGGCTTCGTTGCCGATAGGTACATGTAAAAATGTGAAAATTAATATAAAGATGATGATAGTTAATTTCCTCATTGTTCGAAAGGCACGACCCATTCACGATTCCTTTTCAAGTACCCATTGCACAAGACGTCGGCCTCCAATTACGTCTCTGCCATCTAATGGTCACAACCATGGTAACATTGCTCAACAGCCAATCAAAGTCAAGAATTTCAGGGAAGCTAAACGTTGATTGGCAGTGTACCTATGATAATATTATATTTATCATATTTTTTTATGTAACGCGACGACCCATAACTCCTTCATTTTTTTTTACCATTTCACTCTTCCACGTGGCACTTCAGACACAGTTCAAGGATGCATTTCCATTTGTATAATAGGATCATTAACGGCTAATATAAGTGTTTATCGATTCATATTAGCCGTCCTCGTTAAGGTGAGGGAGTTGGCAAGTTTGCACCTATGAACCATGGCCATCGATAAAGATATATCTTGCCGCTGAATGTCTGAATGTGATATCTAGAGGGTCAAAATAAGTTGAATTCCATTGGGTGTCAACTTTTGACTTCATCGTCATCTAGAAATAGTGAGTTGACTTCATCTTCATCTAGATAGTGAGTTGAATATAGCATGCAAATAGGAAGAAAATTGGTTGTCGGATGTTGTTTGAAGCAGATTGACCGAGAATGTGAACAAAGTTTGTCAAGTAGAATATTTTTAACAAGCAAACAAAAAGTTCATGCTGCCAAAAAACAATTTCCTGTTGAAATATCTGAACCACAACACACCCATACACACACACATCCCTCCTTTTAAACCTCCACACACCTCCACCATATCCTTCTCACTCTGAAACGAAAAAAGATGAAGCAATGTGCGTAGCAATGTAAAATGTAGAACACATCTAGAAGGAACAGCGGGTGGGGGGGGGGGTCGAAAGAGACGACCCTCTCCTTCATATGGTCTGCAGTAAAAATTATAAATTTATCAGGCGGGAGGGGGGGGGGGGGCGTAATTCAATAAACTAATATCCGGGTGTCGCAAATTTGGTCTCAAAAGGGCATGACACTGAAAGAGAAAGAGTATTGAGTCAGACATATCTCGGTAAAAAGCTTATGACGTTATAGATTAATCGCGAAAATTATCAGAGGCATCAATCCAATTCTATTTAAAGCTTTCCTTCACGATTAATGTGCATGACACACAGAAGTTAATGTATGTGTGTCATTAGACTCGCATTAATCGTATAAGAAACCACGTGTGAATAAATGAAAAAAAAAATCATTTACCCTATAAAAATAAAGTGCGTATCAAAAAACGGGACAGTTTTGAAAAACATATAAAAAAATTGTTTCAAATTATGATGTTAATAGATGCTCTGAAATCTTATCTTCCAAATGCCATTAAAAAAAATTGTTCATGCTTGGGCGAACACGGGACGTTTTTGTAGGGGGTTCAAAAAGAGGCTTGCGCCAAAATGGCAGAAATGAAATATTTGATGATCAGACTTTTTTGCTAATCAGCAGACTTCCTCTGAAAATTTTCATTATCTTGTCACGATTTTCGAATTAGGCCTACGCTTTCAAATTTCATTTTAAAAAATTATTTATTTACTTATTTTTTTTTCATTTAAACTTTTACCTTTGAACTTTCCTTCATAGGTACGAAAAGAAGACTTTGTCAACCCAAGCAAGAAGATGTGCATTGTTTATTGGGAGAACTTGTAATTATTCAAATCCTTTTATTATGTGAAACGAATTATGTTATGGTACCTTTAAAAAACATGAATCCTATTTTTAAGGGGTTATTGATTCCTTTACCAAGTCTAATTATCATGATTATGTGCTTGACAGGAAAACAGGAAAGGATTTTGGTCTTTCAATGGCAATGGCGTATTGAGTCAATTTTGAAAGGAGCTAAATATGGCAGATCTGATGAAATGTGTTAAAAAGATTTTTAAACCCAGACAAAAACATTCCGTGTTCGCTCAAGCATGAACAAAGCATGAACAAAAACAATTTCTTTTTATGGCATTTGAAAGATAGGACTTCAGAGCACCTATTAACACAAAAATATTGACATCATAATTTGAAACAAACATTGTATAGACTTTTCAAATCTTTCCCGTTTATTTTTATACGCACTGTATATATCTATATATGAATATTAAAGACGTACTCACTATCGGCGCAAGTCTCATACCTTCTGTGAAGGTCAAAATCCACTATAATATCGTTCTTTTGTCCGATACCTCAATTGATCACAATAATCGATTTTCTTTTAAAAAAAATCATAAAGATACCATTTCACTCTCGATTAAAACCAGCTGCTTTTCAAAACGAGATTTGATATGATTGTAAGTGATTGGGGACATGTCGAGGTCAGATTCCGAATATACATATTTGTATACGTATATCGATAAATTGTTATTTTCTAAAACACTGGCTTGGGGGTACAGGCACTTCTCACCAACAGCAAAATGAAAAAATAAAATAAAAAACATAAGAGCATAAAATAAGAGGCACGGATTTTGTAACTCTATATAAACATTATTACCTCAGTTATCTAATTGGCTTGAGTGAGATTCATCCTGCAATCAAAAGCATAACAGTGCGAGGTAAATTGCCATAATTAATTTCTCATATATGTGCGTTGGAAAGTAAAAATATAAAATAAGTGATACGATAAATACAAGGTCCCTACGAAATATAAAAATAAACACCAAAAAACACCGACCCCAACCCCCCCCCCCTCCCCCATAAAAAAAGTGAAAAAAGGCAGAGCCGAAGGGAGAAACTTGAAAGAAATCCAGTAAGGCATAAGAATTTGAAATATAAGGTATATCGTCAATTCTCTCATAACATTAAGCAAAAAGAGAAGTCAGGGTTAGTGAAGGTGATGGGCAAAATGATAACTTTCGAGGCAAGCTGGATGTAGCTATCTTTCTGAAGCGTAGATGAGGAAACGTTCCATCACTGCGAGTGATAAATGATAGTCAAACTACGTAACCTTTATCACGTCACTAATATTTGACCAATCCTATAGCAATATATAGTACGCAGAATATAAACAAAATTATCGACGTTTCGAAATTTTCATTGTAAAAAACAAATTTTGTAATAGATTTTGACAGAAAGTTGTATCATATGTTCACCCTTTTGTCTTTCCTTTTCTTTTCTTTCTTTTCCTTTCTCTCTTTTTTTGTCTTAGACTTAGTCATGATCATTTTCTATTTAAGAATTATTTCTTTATCTATTTAATTATTATTTTATCTTTATTCAATTTAATCAATTTATTTATCTTATATATATATATATATATATATTTTTTTTTTTTGGGGGGGGGGGGCAAATCCTAAAATTAAGTGATTTCAAGTTGCTACAACATTGTAAATTTTATTGCCCTCTTATTATTCGTGTTATTTTTTTTCCTGATCTCACTTGTCTGCTTTGTCTTTTTCTTCTTCTTTAATTGAAACAATTTTTTCTCCCTTTAACTCTAGTTAACAATCACGTTGCGATGCATTCAACCTATGTATTATGCTCAAAGAATGTAAACAAAAAAATATCTGACCCCTTGCAAAATCAATTCTGCTATCTTCAGTGAAGATTTCAATTGGCTATAAATAGTTCTGCGAGTGTGAAGCTTCCGACTTGTTCGAGCAACGCGTGAAAAGAAGGAGACGGTGTTAAACACGCCTTTGAGAGCCAAGAATGTCAAAAGTGGCGGGGTGTCACTGCTTTCCGAACCAATGCGCGAATCCAGTTTACTGTGTTAGATGGCATCTCTGTGCCAGTCATAAGCCAAACTCCCCCTTCCCACTGGACATTGGCAATTGACCAGTTCGTAGTTACTTCATGCACAATTTTGGTCAAATGACCTTTAATTTCTTTCATCAAGATAGGCAGATTTCAAAGCACGATATTACGTAAGCTTGCCTCACATAGCAGGATGAAGAAATTGAATAGACCAGGTGATTAGAATAGCACACCAATGAACACTTAATGAAGGTATTTGTTGCATTCCTACTTTGAATGCATATCTTAGCATGTTGCACAATGTACTTGACAAACTGTGAAATACCAGTCGTTCGTGGAAGCATTGTTTTTTTTTGTGGATGTAAATGAAAACGACAATTCAAAAGAATATATGAATAATCAAGACATCAAAGTTGGTGTTATCTCATTAGATTTTAAAGCACCATGTCACTTAAGTACAAATGACCTTCTTCTGATCATGCTCAGAAAGGAACTACGAACTGGCTTATTGACCATGATGGCTGTGCATTCTGGCGTGTGCAACTACATTGGAAGGTTAAAAATTAATTAAGAGGTTTTCGCTTCAAGTCAGGGTCACTTCTTTATAAAGGTGTCGTTACAACCTGGCCTCATTATGCCCATGCAGACGAAAATCACAAATCAGATTTATTTGTTAGTTTTGTTTTAAAATGAGTGCATAAAGCCTATAGCGATTTAGTGAACTTGATATATGATATGTAAGATCTTTTTTTTCTAAACTGAAGGTAAGAAATTCCTTGCTGTAGGCACAAAAGCGTACCATGGGTGGGTGGGGGTAGGATAGTGCCCATTTAATGGTGACCTGAATTGATCGAACCTCGGACTTTCACGCGTGGCACCAGGGGCCTTAGAGCACTTAACCTTGGCATCTCTCCTTTCTCTTTCTCTTAAACACACACACGAACGCACATCCCTCACTCACCTTCACCAATTGTATAGCCTACCCCAATATACCCACACTCCTTGCAGTGTGTCCCCCCCCCTTCCGAAAAGCTCTCGCACTTTTCTAAACCCATGCACATTTCTAAAGCAGACTCCCGTTAACATTCAATGATATAAATTTAAGGAAATATGTTTGAACCTTGGACGATGTATATCAGTTTCAGACCATTCCCTCTCAATCAAAGGTATGATATTACCTAAAAAGATATCGTATGGACATGTTCAAACTTTTCAGTGAGAGAGAAATTTCACAAATGTATTCCACACTGTGAACTTATTGTGTGTCACATTTTGGCACTACCAATGCTCTTCATAGGGCACTTGCAACATGATGGCGTGGGATGGTGGGGGGGGGGGGTGGGGGAGAGTGGGGGTAACCCTGACACCAACTATGATCGCCGCTTAATTCCAAGGTATTAAGAACATAAAGGATGGGGTATCTCTCGCTGGCGATGCTCACACCAAGAGCGGCTGCACTGCTTCCTTTTCACTTCCCCATCGTTTGACTGCAGATGTTCTTACCCTTCATTAACTTGAAATAGGAAACGCGGTGCCATTGTTTCAGGAAAAAAAATCAATATAACCGGGGTCAGGGCGTGCTAGCCAAGCCAACTACCAGTGTGTGGTGTTTGGAAATGTGTTGCCTGACGTATTGGCCGATTACTAGATGACGTCAGCCCGAAAGGGTAAAATAATAAAGAAAAAAACAAATCATCATGTTTTGAATGTCGTTTGTCTTTAGAATCGAAGATGAGAGAGAGAGAATGCAAATATCTTCGTCTACCATGTCTAATGTGTTAAAAATAGATGAGACAAATTTTAGGGTATGAATTATTGCACTTGTCTGGTTTTCTTTTCCTTTCGAGCCCTCCATCATTTCCAAGCTCTAAGCTTAAAATTGAGGTCTCTCAAATTTCAAAATGTATTATGTCGATTTATGTAAGGGAAGGCGGGGTAAGTTAAGTATAGGGGCAAGTTGAGCCATGGTAATTCTTATGTTAATGTATATATAAAAAAAACGTTAAAAAGCCATCGATATGCAGGCAGACAGGAGCAAATTTACCTGACTGTTTGTTTCCTTTCAGAGGATGATAATATTCATAGAGAATTAGCAAGTGAAAAGACTTTAATAAAAAAAATGACATGCTGGTTCTTTCCCCATTCATTCTGAAGGGGAAGGCGGGTTTAAAAAATGAATATACTTGTATGTACTTTTATTTTTGGAATGTCGTAATAAATAAATAAAAATAAAACAGAATCCACTTAAGATCGTTCTAGAAAGGATTGCGAATTAAGGCTGTAATTTTGTGAGGGAGCTGAATTTTTAATCTGGCGAACTATTTCTACCATATTTATCGTAAAAGTATACCAGCAACACGATGGAGCTGAAAATAGGCATAGTTCTACAAAACGTTAATAATACATTATGTAGAAGATACAATGCCTGAAATCCATAAAAATTATCACGGGGGGGGGGGGGGTGCCAAGCCCGTTTCCCAAGACCATAGAATTTGCTTTCAAATGCATTTTTATAATGACGCCTCAAGGCCTAACAACAAAAATAATCAAAAGATATGTCTGAGTTATGAAATAATTTGGCGATAGATATTGGCCCTTCTGCGAAAATAAATTTTACATTACCATCCAATTCCTATATCGAATCCTGTATTATACTTGACATGAAAATGACGAAGACGTAGCAACATGCACTTTAATCTTTATGCCGGACTTCAACCCCGTATACTCGTCCAATGAGAATATTCCATGGAAATGAATTGAGACAGTGCAGACTATTTTGGAAAAAAAAATCGCGGACAAGGCCCCTCCATTTTAAGATCTAGAGATGAATAAATTCATCGTAGTTCAAAAAGTAAAATCGAAAGAATGTCACAGAAAATTAAGTCAAAATCTTGATTGTTTGTTGAAATAGAATAGACAAGATTATTTCATTTTCTTGTAAGGATAAATGGAAGGGGGGCGCTACGCCCGTCCTAGCTCCCGTAATACATCCCTACATACAAACATTGTTTAATATGATATATTCCCTTTTGCCGTGTTGTTCCATATTTCCTTCTTTCCGGATAGGGTTTCGTTTCATGTCAAGGATCACTCGATGTTTCCTGCAATTGCTCGAAAACATTTTCAGCCCTAGTTTGTAAACATGACAGTCTTCATTCTATACTGTTTGACATACCAGTTCAATAATGTAGGCCTTTCTAAAGATACCTACTGTCTTTTCACATTAGAATTCAATGATAAAATCGTTTCCCGATTTCGTTAAACAAATATATATACATATGATAAGCGAGTCTATTTAAGGGGGGGGGGGGTATTGCAAAATTACAGAAGAGGAAGAGGGTATTTTTTAAAAAGTACTTATTCATTATGTTTTCATATAAAAAATAATTAGCTGTCATATTGATATGTGTTATCTACATAAGCGTTGAGACAGACTAATATAATGATAAGAGATCTCCTTCTTTGCAGACACACGTAAACTCTTAATCGAATATGATGTAATTTGGTTTTCAATATAAACTTTGCTCAGGTCCTATACATTGTTATACATTGTTACACTTATCCGATTCGCGATGCTAATTTATGTTTGTGATTTTTTTTTAATTAAAAAATAATCTGTACTCTGGTTTTAGTTTACCAATTAAATTCTCGTTGGTGCCTGATTTAAAAATAAATGTTACTTCGTTTTTATCAACTACATCCGCATGTTGAATTACGCTTTCTTCATTAATTTTGTAAATGATAAAAAAATCACATGCCTCGCTAACATATTGCATTAGATATATAGAGTACACTGTGTGGAGATCTCTATTTTCCCTCTGATACAAACTACATTTAGAATTCCATTGGGAAACACGATCTTGAAGAGGACAACCCACCCAGCTAACAAAAATAAAATCAGGAAAGCAAATAATCAATATTAGCAGAATGTGGCTACAAAATACTAGAGCAAGTAGATACTAAAATAATAGATGAAAGGTGTAAATAACATTGCAATGGCAATTAATGATCATATTATTTATACACCTCCACCCAATGACAAATACTAACCAATATTATAGTAACTTTGAATAAACATACTTATTCCATGAGGCCTAAAACCATAAGAAACTCAAGACATGGCCTTTTTTGAACTTATTGTTAAGTTACGCAGATAAAATAAAAGACGGGTTTATAATACGCCAAACTTCAGTGTAGGCTATTTCGGAAGGTAATACGGTTCTTCAGTTAATCTTATTAGAGTTGTTTTCTTTTTATCGTTATCATAAACATCATCGCCATTATCATCATCGTCATCATAACGTCATCATCATCATATCATCATCATCATCACCACCACCACCATTTATATTATTATCATCAAAATAATTACTATTATAGTGCGATACATTTAATTATTGCTGAAACGTCATAGCGTAACAACCATAGAGAAGTCCAAGGGCAAACCCATTTCAGTTGACACAATGGGGTCTACATACAGATGGATTCTGCTACTCATAATCCCAATCCAAGGTGGATCTTAAACAATAAGAAGCTATACATAATTAATGAACGTGAAACAACCTGCTTCTGGCCTAGATTACAATAAAACCTGGTGGAATAAATTGGTTGACCAAATGAAAGCAACACCGGATCAACGTTCTTGTAAGGAGAGAAAGAAGTCAGGCGCGGATCCAGGAGGGGCCGAGCCGAGCCCGGCCCCCATTTTTTTGTCAACCTGCAGAAATAAGTGTAATCTTAAACTTAATAGAAATTATGAAAAATAGAAAGAAATGTAAGAAAGAGGTATTATATCCATGATGTGTAATTTACAGCTTCGTAACGACCGTCGCGACTCCGAAAGGAAACAAGAAAATGGTGAGCGGAAGAATTGGAAAATAGACTTTAATATAGATAAAATCGCTCGCGCTTCGCGCTCGCATCGCCTGTGTAATGACTCCCATTCAAGATGATTAAATGACACTGAATATATCGAGTTCTGAAATCAATTTTCACACAATATTTTAGCTCGCACATTAAGCTTTCATTATTTTGTTTATTTACAAAATTATTTGTATATCAAAATTTTCAGCTCGCGCTGCGCGCTCGCATTGTTTTATTTGTGAGATACCTATCCTCTTTGGAAATTCTTACCAAAATTTGTCAAAATGCTCCTTTATCATGTCAGTATAATATCAAAATAATATCAAAAGATTAAGCTCGTTCTTCGCGCTCGCATTTAATATTTGAGACACATGATAACGCGCTTAGACTGTCCAGATTTTAGTCAGGTCGGAATATAAAAAATTTTGAGTTCGCGCTTCGCACTCTCATTATTTAATTGGTGATACTTGTATCCTCTTTATTAATCACTAAAACCGTCCTTATTGAGTTTTTTTCACGTTACTATAATAAAATTTCGATTTTCAATTCTAAGGACATAAAATATGAAATATTGTTGGAAAAAAATATAAATGAAATAAATGAAAATATCAAAGAATTCTAGCCCTCGCTCCGCGCTCGCATAATATATTAAGATCACTTCAGATACTTTATCTGGTTTATAACAATAAAAACTAACATATACTTAAAACTTCAGTCTATAGGACTACCCCCTGAATCGAATAAAATGTTGATGAAAATATTTTCGCCCAATCCCACACTTACGAAAGCTGGATCCGCCCCTGGAAGTATATATATAAAAAAACATGAAAATTGTGGAAAAATAACAGAGAATAACGTACTTTGCACCAGGAATGCGTATACTGTTTCTTTAGATGACTGTTGTAACACCTTTCTATGACATAAATTTAAACAACAGTCGTACCACCGAAATCGACTCCCAGAAACCAGTTTCATAATGACTTGTTATGATAACAAATTCACCATTTCTACAAGCTTACGTATTACCCCATCAAATAATAAAAAAAAAATCCAATAATTTATGTAGCTTAAAACTGTTATGAAAATAATGTTATCATGTTAGGTTTTCTGAAACGGGGCCCAGACCGACGGAAGTTATGATATTTTTAATCTTTGGAGTTGTATTTACCATAGTAAATGGTCACAGTCACAATAATAGAACGGTTCATAACCGATCGGTGGTATGTCATTAAACATAATGTAATAGTTTTGATCGATCTGGTGTCAGTTACACTGGTGTGACTGAAACATGCATTAGCTACAAAAACGTTCACTTTTTAACATCAGCTATCCCTCATTATTGTCTTATCAAGACATGTCACCTATGTCTGGACCATTTTGACACAAAGATTCTAATTTCAGTATAACATTTCAGAAACAGTAATTTACAAATATCATATATTAACCTCCCCCTTTTTTCTCCATTGTTCTCTGTGTCCCAATTTTTTTTAGGGGGGTTGGTCCAAATCCCTGTCTGTATTTGCCTGGGGGCAAGTTACCTTGACTGAAATATATTGGCGTCCGGCATCGTATCGGGTCACTATCCCATAGGTCGATGCAAGCTGCAGCATCTTAATGAAGACAAAACCCAACAAAAACATTTTCTATCATTTAACAAAATCCATCCAATTAAGTGAAATAAACAAAATCGATAATAAATTAGAAACAGGTGACAGAAATTGTCTGCATTATCGTGACGATCATCCCCCTGAAGTTTGTGTATCGATTCTCTTAATTGCATGCAGGACTTTATCGACAGCCTAGATCTTGATAACCCAGATGAATGGTCGTCCCCGTTCCTCGATGATCTCTTGGGGTGACGTCAGGATTTAATCCTCATCGTATCCCGTCTTCACTGCGGATCAGTACAGAAAACTCCATCGCGAGGCATTTCAACTGAAAGGATTTACCCTTTATGATGTATGAGATGACGGTCGCTATCTTTGCGGTGCTGGTTCATAAGGGTAATGAGGATTCGTTATTTTCCAACTTCAGAGGCCAGTCTACAGAAGCTTCGCTCAAACGCGGGTTCCTATAGTCAAAGTAAAATTTTATGACACATGGATTAAAATTACGGTTGTTCCTCGCGAAATCTGTATTTTAGTAGACAGATCTAGACCCAGGAAGCTTTTCGCGAGGTCGTAAGAACATTATACTCCAAGTGGATCTACAAAGTGGGCCCGCACGGTACTCCGACTGTCTTGATAGCTGGATACGGGGGGATACAGGAGTCTCTTGGTCGGAGGAAGGGACTTAAAGCAATATCTTTCAAGACAGGCACTAATTTGACATTTCCTTCGACCTTATACTCCGACTGGGCTTCCACTGATCTTGCCTCGACCAAATAACTCTGCGTCTGAACAAGGCTAGTATATCCTGTGATACACTCACGTCTTTCTAAGGATTATTACGATATCCCCGTCTATTCTGTGCGAATAATTCGGTCATATTAGGTTAAATAGCACTTCATTTAAGAATAGAATTAAATCCCAATATCAGACGTTTGCATTTAATATCGGTTTCAGAAATCAGTACCTTGGCCAATAATTCCCCCCCCCCTGAGAGTGAACTTCAATATTTTTAATGTAAATATGCCTTTCATACACAAGTGTGCACCCCTTTTGGATTATTAATCAAGTCACCTAGTCTCGATAATGCTATATGTGTAAATATAGAATTATAAATAACAGTAAGTTACTAAGTTATAAGGATTTGTTGAACAGATTAGGTCAATTTCTTTCTTCTAAAAACTTGGATTGGAAGTTTTCTACGAGCCTATGAATACCTATAGTATTCAAGACAGTTAGATGGCAACATGCAGCGTTCCTGACCACGTGGCTGAGTTACGGATTCCTTAACAGTTCAAATCACATATCACTTTAATCAGCCCATGCCTCATTACCCAAGAGTTGCCGACAAAATCCTTCTTTGCACCGTCATCCCTGCGTGCATACCTTCTCCATTCAACCAGTGGCATTACAACCAGACGTTCTCAGGGGTACAATATGATGTATCAATATGATGTATGCAACAAAACTTTATCAAAATTCTGAGCGATAAAAGCGAGCGAGCAAACTTTTGACCGTTTAAGAATTAAAATATAATTTCATGCTAGATTTTGACATGACATTCAGGAAATGATATCATACCTTACCCATTATTTTTTCCATTTTCTTTTTGCCTTTTTTTCCTCGTCGGTGATTTTATTTTTATTTTTTGCCAAGGGGCATAGCCCCTGCACCCATCTGTAAACCAGTTCATTTATGCGGATTTAAAGGGGAATCCAGCCTTGGCCATACAATGTTGTGTTGGGAAGGAGAGAAATAAATTAAATAGAATGGTAAAATTTTGAAAGAAATCGGACAAGCAATAAGAAAGTTATAGCTGCCTTAAAATTGGGATCACTAATAGTATGTAGATTTCAAATTGGCAATTTGGTAAGTAAATTATGACAAGGGGCAAGGACAACTTTCCCATAAGTACCCATTCCCCTGGGGCAGTAATCTAAATATAACCCAGGTATAGTATATTGTTTAATGTCCTCATGAAAGAAAAATATAATTTGAAATAAAACTTTTCGGAAAAAATGCATTTTAGTCATAATATGTAGTTGAGTACATGGAAGCGTAGTCCTTGCCTTACATCACTATAACATCCCATATGTGGCCGATTTGAAGTCTCAATGAGTATAGTGATTACCAATATTCACATCTTTTAAAGATTCATAACTTTCTTGTTGATTCATTTTTGTCTAATATTGTTCATACTTCCACATATCAACTTGTCTGATTTATATTTTTCTTATAAAAAAAGGTTTTCATTTGGGTTGGATTCTTCTTTAAGGATTAAATATAATAAATCCAGCTGCATTGTGCCGATTTACTCACTGATGATATTTCATATTAATCACCCCCCCCCCCCTTCGCCCGTGTGTTATACTCAGTTCATATCTTCTATAGATAGCTGATTGCATAGCTAGTGAACTATCACGATTTAATCTGGTGAAATAAAAATGATTTCTCAAATACCGTTATGATGATGATGATAATGGAAAAAGTAACAAAACATATAATGATGTTAATTTTGATCATAATACGATGATAATTGAATTAGTGCAATTTATAATTCGAGAAATGCGTATAAACTATCTGGGGTTGGCCGTTATGATATGATACACTTACATATTAGTGTGATGAAAAAGCATCTTTAGTGGTGCACAATAATAATCATAAATGATAATAATATGTAACATTTTTATAGCACTTAATACAATGTTTCTAAGCACGACAAACTATTAACCTGGCTTTAGCATGACTACTCTTATGGGGCGCTTCGAGCATTGAAAGACCCTGACCGGTGTAAAAACAATCATATATCAAAATAAAGGTAATGATTCATACAATACAAATATACCAAAATATTACATATATCTCCTTCCAATAGTTAAAAATATTAAATAAAAATCGAAGAAACTGCTCCTCCAAATTACGCTTCGATTGAGCACCCCCACGTCGCCTGGAAATGATGACGTCACGTTGTGTCTGGAGGGTTGTGATTCCATAGGTTTGTGTACAAAAGCATTGGGTATTTTCTTCCATTTCCATGTTATGAATCCATTTTTTTCGTTTTCAGATGAAAATGGCACTCAAAATTATTCACTGTTCAAATTGTTGTAAACCTACAACTATTCACTACCTTTTTTGTGATTTCTTTGTTTGGCTCTTATCGGGCCTAAATTGCTATGTCAGGAAAAGTTGTTATACATAATCTAAATGCAGATAGAATTGAAATCTGCGCCAAATAAGCAGGAAATAAAATATGGCAAAAACTAGTTCAAAACTGTAGATTTCATAAATTCAAGCTTGTGGAAAAAATATATGTGATATCCCTCTGTGATAGAAGTTAAGAGAATGAAATGCGTTATCTGGAAAGCAAAAATATCACCCAGTTTTTCTTTGTACAAACCTATGGAATCACGACGCTTCTTACACAACGTGACGTCACGGTCTCGAGGCAGGTGAAAAGCACAATAAAGCATATTTTCTAAACGGTGTTCGAAATCCGATAATTAGAATATTCTTAAGCAAAATACTCAGCTGGGAAGCGGTGAAAATGCATAAAGCATACCTTGCTGTATTAGGTAACTTATAAGCTTTCGATTGGTATATTATTTGTCAGTTTCCTTTTTGGGTCCGGTCTGGATCTTTAAGGAAATTCGTCCAACCGGGTATAAAAATTCTGATGATTTCGAACCTCGGACCCTGTGGTCCAAAGTCCGTGACTTATCCACTGAGCCATCTCAATATTATGCCATTTAGAAAAGAAAATCTAAAATTCGCAAGCGAAAATTTGAACGAGATACTGACTATAATAACACCCAAGAGTGTATCACCAGCAACCGTTGTTTGCAATGCCATTCATAATTTACAAACAGCTTTATGAAACACCCCACAGGTATCAAAACAAACTCGACAACATCAACCTAGCTTTCATTTCTATTCGGGATAAAAAAGACAGGAAATCAGTGGGCAAAATATGGTCTTACTTGAGAGCACAGTTGTAAGCTTGTAAATGTTATCTTAAATCCCGTTCAGGTTTTCGATAAATTACAAATACGAAAGAATCACCGTCATTGGTTCCTGATAAGTGTTTAAAAAGATAGCTCATAATTATGCGACGGCGACTTTGATTGGTCAATTGCACTCAATGTGAATCAGTTCAAAACCCTACTCAAAACCTATATGTTTAATAGATGATTCACAGTTGTGGATCGGTCAATTGGAGGTGCACATCAGTGTTAACTTTTGATTATTAGTAGAGTTGCTTTAGCTGTGTCATTTCATTTCTTTTCTTTGAATCTCAAGTATAAATCATAAACAGACCGCAGTGCGCTTAGAAACACCAGTAGTAAGCGCCTTATGAATGTTTTGTATTATTGTTATCAACATGGATCCTACTAGAACTAGTAGGATCCATGTTATTATTAATGATTGATTGCAAGCCTCCATTTCATTTTCGGAACCCTGATTATAGATTTCAGGGGCCACGGAAGCGGGGGGGGGGGGGGGGGAGGCTTCAGCCCCCACTTTATCCAAAGCCATGTACAAAAACGTAAAATAACCATACGATTGTGATTTTTTGCATGGTTAGCCCCCCTCTTTTGGCTCAGCCCCCCCACTTTGAAAACCGTTCCGCGGCCCCTGGATTTCTAGGACGAGCCAGCACTGAAAGCCATATTCTAAAAAAAAACAAAAAAACAAACAAACAAACACACACACACAATGGCAGCTCTCCAATTTGCATGTTCTTGTCACGGTGCAAATTTTAAACGTGAAAAAAATGAATGTAGGACACATCATTGTTTTTAGAGGCATTCAATTTCCTTATTAATGGGATCTGTAATCATATTCTTACCTCGCAGGTTCCATGCTATTAAGACACATGCCCGCCCTTAAATGAAAAATATGTGGTTTTTGGAAAAGGTAGATCTCGGGGGAAGTACCTACTTTTCATTGTTTTAAAACTATAATTGAAATTGATTTAGCGGTAATCTCGATTTGCCTTCTTTAGATTAGCATACTCTTGAACTTTGGGAGGGGGGGGGGGAGGAGAGGGTAAACATTAAGTGGAACTCTGCAAGACAATCTCCCAGAAAGCGTTCGTGGTGGTGGGTTCGTATAAGCCAATATCAAATAAAATGACTTTATAGAACCGTGGGTTCCTGGAACGAAAATCAAACCTATGAATATTGCATGAGGTTGCTTTGCAGATTCAGATGAGGAATAATTGAATTTCAATCAGACCTAAAATAAGCGAGGGGAAACACCATCAATCACGGAAAGTCAACACAATCCTTTTAGTGAAAAGTTAGCCCTTCCCTCCTCCCCCTCCTCCGGCCCAGCGCATGGCCTAACCACTTTTTTTTCTCCTTTATCACTCCTCCTTCTTTTTTCCACCTTGCCACCTTTGCCACAAAATATTTCGAGGGAGGCGCCGAAGTAGGTATACATATAGTGCCTTTGATATTGATTTTGTCTTCAAACGTGACAATATATACGTGATTGGTTGTTTGGCTTCAATTTCAAACAAACAGGCTCCGCACAGACTCAGGACCCATAGAACATAAAAGAACAGTGATAAAAATTGTCTTTGGTTGATGATGACGTTGCTAAATTAACCGTTCGTATACAACCGACGTACAAAATATTATCTTTTCATTACTTCAATTTCATTTTTTTTCAGTTGGACGTATTAATGATTATAAGCACACATATTTATTGTTTGGGCCAAGAATAATAAACAAAACAATAAAATACCATTGGGTGCATCGAAAAGTGGTGAATTCGGACATGAAATGCGTTGTTTTTTCGGCAATATAATTTGTAATATACATTTTTTTCTGAAGTCTTTGAATATTAGTAACTGTTTGTCATGATTGTCGAATATAAAGAAAATAAAGAACCTTTTGGTTTTAGGTGTCGAGACGAAATTCTCCTTCCTCGGTGTTGTTGTGTTTCTCGGATGTGATGATATCATGGCACTTCACTTAAAAAATATGTAAACACTGCATCGTATTAAATTCCAAAGTGGTCGTAAAGCCTTTTTCTTTAAATGTGTTTTTGAAGCCCATGTATTTCATGCATATGTGCTTTGGACAGGTGACACATACATGTAAAAACGCTTCACAAAATAATGACATCTTGTTGATTACAAATATTTTTTTTAAATTGTGACGTCATCTTTAATTATTTTACCCCCATCAAATATCCTGGCGCCGTCCCTGTCCTTATCGGCATTATTCAATCGATATTTTGCATCAAAAAACAATAAGAAGAAGAAATAAACTATCCCCTATTTCTATGGCATGTATAAAAAATGTGGTACAAAGTATAGTTCAAGTCAAGAAAAATATAATAATTTAGAAATGAATTCATGTATGGTTGGTTCTCATTAATGGATGAAGTCACTTAGCTTGATTAATTGCTTTATTGTATCACCAACCATGGATAAGGGTGACAATTGATGGTAGGAAACGGGCTTAGAAGATGAAAGTTGTAATGGATTATTAAATCATCATGATAAAAAATTGAAATTCTTTATCAAATAGCAACCTTATCTAAATAACTGTGATGACAACACCCACCTTCAATTTCATGATTGCTAAAAGCAATGCCCGGGTACACCGACAATCGTTGACAGTGATTTTTGATCAAGAGTAGGTTGCTATTTTTTATATTGGCTTTTAACAACGATGTACTTGCTTTTAATGACAGAATATACTAATTAGGAATCTTTTATAATCGAAAGTGCTATTTGTATGAAAGCTTCTTGGTTCATCATCCATGGGCGGTGTGGATTTGAAATCAAAATCAAATGGATGTAAGGCGCAGTTCCAAGGGGGGGGGGGGGGCGGGTAGACGACGGTTGATAATGATAAAGAAGCAGATTATCTTGAAAACTATTTGTAAAGCGCTATTCATCTGTGCTAACAATTCAAAGGTGCCGGCTGCTTAAATTTGTCTCACATTATTCACAAAGTTGTTGTAAAAGAATGGTCTTTAGTTCAGATTTGAATGTCTGAAATTTGTTACTATTTCGAAGTTGGATTAAGACTTGGAGCAACTGATCAAAAAACACTATACACGTATGCTTTTAAGCGGGCGATGCAAGTAAATCAGGACTAAGGATCGATGGATAGGTGCTTAAAATGCCAACTACAGGTGGTTTGGGATTCGAATCCCTTTGGATCATTTTGAACCCCTTCCTAACTTCGCCTTGGGTCAACTTTATTTCAAATGATACCACCCGAATTGTCTCGCTTCATCTGTTGATCATGTTTATAGTTGGTGTCAAATGAGCCAGGACATTATTCTTTAAACCCCATTAAATATTTCATGAATATATATATATCTACTTCAAGTGTGTTTTGTGTTGTGTGCAAGCCTGATAGTGCGTGTGTGGAGGTGTGTGAGTGAGAGAGAGAGAGGGGGAGGGGAGGGATATCACAGCCTCTACTTCATGAACCACGTGCAGGGGATCTACATGAACGTTGATCTGAAAGATGTCGAGGTTCAGAGGTCTGGTCACTTATTCTGCGATCCACTGATTTAGGATTCAGATTCACTTTGCTCTAGAACGCAGCTTTCACACATACTTAAATAGTGCAGACAGGAGGCATCGCCACGAGGGGGGGGGGGGCGTGGCAGCTTGGGACGACCGCCCTCAGGATTTTGATGTATTGAAGGGGGGGGGGGTGAAAAGGGGAAAACATTGAAAGATAATGAAAAAATACACTCTATAAACTCAAAACACTTTAGTAAAATTTTACCCAATATTCGGTAGACAGGGAACATGCATGTTTGCTGGGTTATTTTTTACTCCATATTGGGCAAAATGTATGTTTTAAGGGTGAATTTCAACCCAACAATGTGTCATTTACAAAACATTTGGTATCTTTTTACCCATTCAACATGCATGTTCCTATTTTACCCAATATTGGGTAAACCTTTTTTAGAGTGTACAAGCGGTATGAGCATTGTATAACTAAATTTTCCCTGTTATGCAACGGGAAAATAATGTGACGTCATTTTTTTGACGGCAACATCCTGGTTCTGTATACGGCACGGAATAATTCTGTGGACTGTAGTGTATTAAGGTCTTCTTTCGAGGATGGGAAGGGGGTTTGGGGGAGTTGTTAGTGAAGGGCTCATTAAACAAAAACATATTTCTAAATGTACCATTAGTTTTAAGAATGTTACCAGCTATCTATAGAAGATCTGAACTGACTATATCACACAAGGAAAAATCCTCAATATGAAATGCGTCGATGAGCCGATACATGTATATCATGCTAGTAACTAATGATATTTGATTTAATTGTCATTTTAATTGTGTAGTGTTTTTTTTTTTTTTGCAAATATTTGTCCGACTATACGGGCCCGTTTTATGAAGACTATGGCAATTTTACCATTATAGCAACTAACATTTCAACAGGGCTCAGCAGCCAATCTTAATCGTGGTAGTTGCCATAATGACAATGTTGTAACTCTTTATAAAAATGGCACCTGGACTACACACTAAAAATGGAAATCCTAATTCGAGCAATTTAAATGTTTGAGAGACAACCTTTCCAAATGTTGTATCCAACCATGCATACAGCTGAATTCAACAACTTAAGTGTTGGATCGAACTATTCAAAGTGGTATACGCAACATTTTGAAAAGGTCCTCACTCCTCCAACCTTTTCAATTCTCCATTTAACTTTTCAGTTCGTACTTTCTTCATTTATTTATCTTTCTATACCACTTCGGTTTTTAAGGAAACCTCTACCGTATTTTGCCTATCATTCATTTGTAAGAGAATGCGTTCTCAGCATTGACCTATTTACCTGATATGAAATGGACATGATTGAAAAAGAAGCTTCGCCGGAAAACGTAATTCAAATTTTTACCTGCATCAGAATAGAATTCCTTTACATTTCGCCATTAAATCTAAGAACTTAAAACATACCAATTAAGGCCACCGCACACCTTACGACTGCATGTTCGCGATCCGATTTTAGAACAAATCGCATTTTGATCAATATTTCTGAAAATGTGAATGGAACATATCATTTTATTTGAGGTTTAAATTAATTGAAAGAATACTACATAACCATTTTGTAAGATTGCAAGCCTTTATTTTGGAGTAAAGGCCAAATTAGTTTCAAATCGTAGCCAATCGTACGACTGCTACGATGTCATTACGACCAGTAGCGTACCTAGGATTTTACCACGGGGGGGGGGCAAAATCTTTCGCCAAAAAATTGACAAAGCAAGGTCTTCAGCCACAAATAAAGGATTTAGTGCCAGAAAACAAATTTACAAGCAAAAAAAAACGGTCCTCAACAGGATACAAAGGACATTTCACAGCAAAAAAAGGTCTTCAACTTCTCGTCGGGGGGGGGGGGGGAATAGGTCCCTTGCATTGGATTGTGACTCGTAGGTACGTTAGTGATTACGACTAGATATTGAATTTGCTTTTATTCTAATAAGGATGATAGGATAGTCACATTATTTTAAGGTAGGTATTTGTTCGATGATTCCGAATATTACACAGTAATATATAAGTACCAATTTAAGCATCGAATTCTACTACGTTTTATTCCAAAATCGGATCGCAGAATAATTGTAAGGTGTGCGGTCGCCTTTAAATATATCTTTAAAAATATTGGTTAACGTAGATTTTATCGAAAACGCTATGAACTTTGATATGGGCGCGTAGGCCTATTTAATATTGTTCGTATGGATAGAATATCTCCTAGGAAGAAAAAGAAAATCGTGAAGGCTCTTTATGACGAATCCGTGAATGTAAAATTATCTTCATAATAATATCCTCGGGAGATGAAACATATTTATGGAATAAAATTTGGATGGTATTTCCGCCTACTTTTGTCAATATTTCAAGCACTTAATAGTAATTTCGGGTGTATAATTTTTTGTTTTACTACATATCACAAGCATAGGCAACAAACGAGATCAAATTTTGTCAATGTCAGTGCTTTTAAGTAGTTCTAAAATACTCGTGGCATTTATATCGACTCAGTGTTTTTCAAAGTACGAGTCGAAAATAAGATAACCGGTTCTGATTCTAAAGTACGCTTTTCCTGATTGAGTTTGAAATAGATCTTGTTTACGATGAGCCGAGGCATTTTTAATGTCGGTCATTCAACTAGTTGAACTATTCATCACAGTTGCGTTTTCGTTCTGTTCAGCCTTTAAAAAGAAGCATTCATATGCTCCTCCTTGATTGATTTTTCAAATCGTTTGGGACACTTGACTTTTCAGACACGACCCTTTGGAGTACAGCTTCATATTCAGTGCTCTTTCTTCAAGTAGGACGTTATGAGACGACATGGCAAATTAAACGTTTCCTTTCATTATTCAAAGAAATGTCAATCCCTTTAGGCCAGAGCACATTTCGGAGCTGCATATGCTGTTATAGGATTATTTTCTTTTGCATTCATTTATTTGCTCCCGTCACGCATTGTATCCGGGTTAAATGCACGTTAAACAAAAAATAAAGTTAATTGCCAATATACCATCCATGGGCCATTAACTTTACTTTCATGATTCATATGACCTCCGCAAGGAATAGACCTTGCAAATCCATGAATAATATGATTTGTCCATGCAGTATATAAACCTTGCATTGTAGACCCTACAGTATTATCAAACCTTTTACGAAAACACCGCAAATCTTGTTATTAATGGTATTCGATGATTATATGAAATAATTGATTAAAATCAATATTATTTTTTGTATATTTTTTGCTATTCATATAACTTAAAAAATCAAATCTTCAGAATATCCCGTGTCCCCATTTGTCATTGTACATGTAAGTCATATCAAGAGCCTCAAAAATTGTCATGACTATATCTTTCTACAAGAGTATATACACTGATGTGGGACATTTCGGACGATGTCCTCCTATAGCTAATGATGCAGAGCAAGTAAGAAACTACTACTGATTCTAAGAAAAACTGCAAAATGAATGAATTCCGAGAGGAAAGCCACCTGCTCCCTGCCTCAGTCCCGATCATCCAGTATCATGTATCTGTAACGTCGAATTAACCACAATCCCTCGAGGGTATATCTGACAATACCACGCACGTGACTTTAGGGCCGTCTGCACCATCCCGAGTTTTCAAATTAGCGCGCTATTTCTGATCCGGCAAATTATCCCGATCTGAAAAATCTCGAGATTGTAATGCAGACGCAATTATCGCGCTAGTTCGTAGGATTAATCTCGAGATTGCAATCCCAAGTCAACTCGGGTTTATTTGCAAAATAGCGCGCTATTTACGAATTATCGCGCTAATTCGTAGGTGCAGACGCACTCGGGTTTGGACTCGGGTTAATTTATTCATGACTTCAGTCCATAATGCAATTCGCGTTCCATTTCCGCCTTGGTAAAAACATAAACAGCGATTATACCGAACGCATGCGAAAGTCAACTTTATCATAGCGTTCATCAATTCCCAATCAGCAACGATGGTGTCAAGCCCCCCGTGAATGGATTTTGGGAGAGACCAGACCGATGGGGGAGGCGCTCATTATCGACGATGGTCATAGTCAATAACAATACTGACAGCATTGTCGTCTTATTCCTTTGCAAAATGTGAGCAAATAGCATTTCTTTCCTCCCCTCTCTCTCTCTCCCCCTCTGTCGTTGCCTCGGAGTCCGCCATCATATTAAACGAAGAATACTTCACTCGCTTATAATTATAGCGCGGCTTAGCTGAAAGGATTGTTGCATAACAACGGTCGAATTCGGCGAAAGAGTACATGTACTTGATTGCATATCGCGGGAAGTTATTCAAAAGCGCGGGCCGTTGAAACTCCAAGATCGAAAGTGCGCATGCTCGGAATATCGGGCTTGTTGCCTCGCTCGAGCAAGAATCGCTCTTCGTGCGATGGTGGAGACGGGGTTTCTTGAATCTCGAGATTAATCGCGAAGAGGGCTGATCGGGCTAAAATCTCGAGATTGAGCAAACTCGGGATGGTGCAGCACCGCCTAATGAGGCTCTTTATCTGTTTATCTCCTTTTGCTGTCCAGTAAACTCTTACGAAAACACGTTGCCACAATGTTTAGTTTTATGCAGCTAGTGAACATTCAGACCCGTTTATAAACACCCACTTCTTGAATAAGAATTCTGGATTAAGAATTGTGTATGCTAGCGAATGTTTGTAACTTTTGCATTGTGTTATTTTCAGGTTTTAGGGTTAAATCGGAGATTTAGTTCGTTATTCATTTTTTGTATACATTAGAAATGCAGCTGCTGAACTAGAGCAATATTATTAACAGCATCATAATTATCATCATCATCATCATCATCATCATCACCACCACCACCACTTCATCATCATCATCATCATCATCATCATTATCATCACCACCACCACCACCTTCATCATCATCATCATCATCATCATCATCATCATTATCATCATCATCATTATCCTCCTCAATATTATCATTTTCATTTTGACGAAAAGTATGTTTTTTTAAAATGAATTGAATATCTACGGCATCTGCAGCGTACATGCCTAAAAGGTATGATGGAATTTCCATCACAGGGAAGAGGGGGGGGGGGGGGGGTTAAATAGAGGGATGTCCTATTAATGGAGTTACACGACCTTTCCCAACGCAAGACCGCCTTTTTTTCTTGTTCCTTCTTCTCTCTTCCATCTTTATCTTCTCCCCTTTTTCTCCTCGATTTTTCCACACCTAGGAAAACATATTGACGGTCGCCCTCCCATCCCAAGTACACCCCTCCATGTGGCGCCCTTGGACATTTTGGGGCAGATACATTTTTAATCTATGTCCGGCAAAAATACAAGGGTCACTGTTTAGTTGTGAGGAGTATCATTTGTTATGTATGGGATGAAACCAGGGATTGTGCGAGTGTTTCTATGACATGCATAATCATTCGCTAAACATGCTAAATGTACATATTTTGATGGCTTCAAATATGATTAAAAAGAAGTTAGTAGCGGTTGTTTGCTCGTTTTTTGATTCGGGAGCAGCCAATAAACTATTATCAGAGGCGACAACAGGATTTTAAAAGGGGGACAATATGAGCTAAGTATGACGTCGTATTTTTCTTCAGTTGAATAACATAGGCATTATACTATAGCGACATCTGGACCCTTCGGAAGATTGGCCGTTCGGCTGAATTAAACAAAAGTGACACGGACCAAGAATTCTAAGCTTTAGTCTTTTTCATTCTTCCCTCCCGTTACTCTCCTCTTTTCGCACCCCTCCCTTTTTACAATACTTTGAAATATGTTGGGGATGGGGGACGGTCATGCCCCATCCCGTGGCGCCACACCTGGCTATGATTACTGATTACAGTCTGCGAGCGAAAGTATTAATCGACAGCGAGTGTCTGGTTATTATAAATATTAGAATACATGTTCGTATATAAATTGGAGTTCCCATTTTAAAATCTAGACAGCTCATAAAACTAGAAAGAGAAAAGAAAAGAAAAATATCGGCCATCCATGCATTTGCTCAAATGACATACACACATGATTGGAAAAAATATGATGGAGGAATAAATAAAAGGGGGAGGGGAATTGGTGAAAAAATACAGCGGTAAAATGACCACTGCATGGTCATTTGATAATATGCGTGACAAAAAAAAGAACCACGTGAAAGGATCTCTTTTCCAATATAGGGCACGTTACGTACGTAACGTAATTAGGGTGTCAAAATCACTGAAATAATGTAAAAAGAGAATATATTTCGGTAGGAAAACTATGTATTTACGGTTCAATTTTCGAGGGAATAAAAAGACTAAAATACTTGATAAAGGATGTACTTTTTGCTTCGGAACACTACGTGTTAAGGGTCCGATTTGAGCGAGATGTGTGGGGTGGGAATAAACCAAATTAAAGTAAAGGTAAAGCCGACATCCGTGATCACGTCCGTGACACAACAATTAAGATATCGTTGTACTTGTTTAAGGGGTCAATTCAGGGAACAATTGTCAAGGGTACCGTTTTGTTTCCAATACTTGTTAACGATAGGGTTTCACATGCCAATATTTGTTAAGGGGTGCATTTTCAGAACATGGAAAATACTTGTTTAGGTTGCTTTTCGAAACCCCATGTTCACGCATGGTATCCACTTGTCAATGGAAGTGCCTCCCCCCCCCGGCGGGCAAATGATATGGCCTACACACACGATGGGAAGTACAAGGACTTTAAGATTTTTTTATATTCTCTAATTATGTTCCAACCTCAGGACAAAATCCCTTAAAAAGTGATTTTTGTGTATCGGGATACGTGCAAATCTGGAGGCATTCCGTCTCTTACTGGGTATTTATTAACAGAATACATTTAAATAGGAGTAATGTCGCATGCATATGAATTGGGAACCATTGTGCATGTTTTTAAGTTGTCATACTGATGTTGCTAACTGATGCTGTTCAAAAAGGTTGCGACAAATTGCCAACAAACAGCCAATTGCGACAAAGGGCCAACCGGAAAAAAAAAAGGTGCATGACAGCTTGAAAACCACAATCTACTTTTCTGCCATCTCTTTATTCAGGTGCTCTGCTCAGACAACTGAAAAGAATCGGAAGGTATATCTGTCTCGGTTCTCATCTATTATGAATGCAACATCTTGTTACACTTCTCCTTGTCCGAAGATAGTCCATAGAGCTCGGTGGATAAACTGACCTATTCTCTCTTCTGTAGCAGTCCCATAACAATGTCATCTGATCAAAACATCAAGATATGGGTTAATTTGCTTACCCATCTTATGGTTGCACAGCCGCAAGCTAAGTACGTGGACAACCACGAAAGGGTGCCGATATTGGGGTGGGTTGCATGGGGACATACATCTCATTCGTATCCAATCCTCTTCTGTCTCCTTGCTTTAACACGGGAGAGGGAGAGAAAGAGAGGTGGGAGGGGGATTTATGGAGGATGTATGGCTATAATGGCGTATGGATACATGACGTACTGAGATGGGACGTATAAGAACAGTGGAAGTATAAGGTGTATGGACATAGTTCGTATTGATATTGGCCGTATGGATAAAGTATAATAAAAAGTCGTGTCTAGAACGTATAAGTATAGGAGTTTTTGAGTCCGAAAGCTTTTTATTTTAACTTTCTGTGAATATAACGACGAATCATTGAGCCTGATATGACCATCTCCTGTTCCAAAGTCAGATATCCACTTAATAGATATATGACTTAGGATGCATGACGTATGAATATGGTATGTATGTATATGGAAGCAATTATTATGATAGATAGATGTCGTATTTATGTGGGACGTATAGACGTATGGACATAGGACGCATGAATATACGACATATTGATGTGGGACTTATTGATGTAGGACGTATGGTTATGGAACACATGTATACAAAAAGTATGAATATAGGACATAATCAATATAGGGAGAACGGAAAGGTAATAAAAACAGTCATGTATCAATTTCGTTTTAGGAAAGGAGAACGTCTATTGGCTCCATTGATTGACGTACGTTCGTGGGGAAGGGGGGGGGGGGGGGTGTAATAAAACGTAAATCAACGAAATAAAGAAATGACAGAACGAAATGAATCAGGAATGGGTGAAAGGTGAATTTATATGCAGGGTATGGCGATACAATCTAAATCAAAATTAGATATTCTTTTTAAAACATCGACTCGTTTCTTTCGCTTGCAAATAATTAAAATCTATCTGCTGTGTGAGCCTTTAACTCTATGAATTCTGTTTGAATATGTCCCCCTCAACATGTGTTCCCTTTGTACCCACGGAATACCCCCTTACCCCTCCCGGTTGGTACGTAAGTGCCCGAAGCATTCTTCTCGAACAGTTCTGATTTTTTTACATTTATTTGCTAATCATTTTTTCGGTTGTTTTGTAGATGCATGATTCTCGAATGAGGTCAGCTTATGATTTTGTCTGTGCCTGGAGAAATTCGTGTTCGCTTTTAAACTATTACCGAATTTGGAATTTCCTTTCGGCTACATCATAAAAGGAAAAAAAATAGGTTAAGTATTGCGGATTTAAGAAAGGTAGGCCTGATTTTATATGTGATAAAAAACTAATAACATAATAATCCAGAATTCTATCTTTGCGAGACATAATATACAAAGAATTGGAAATCCCGGCGGGCAAATATTTAAAGTAAGAATGATAATGATAATAATATCAATAATGATTTTAATATCAATAATATTAATTGTAATAATAATATATTATAAAAACTATTACGACGATAACTCATGCTCTCTTTTGTTAGATTTTTTCCTTGGTAATATAATGAGGAAAATATTTATGTCTGTGGAGGAGGGGGAATCATTCATTAAAAAAATAATGAAAAAATGACGTATGTTCTTCTTGTGACTTCTTCGGAGATACACACACGCACACAGTCTATTTCAGATTAGTGTACACGTTTGAGGGTGAATATCAATACAAACCCTCACGCGCGCGCGCGTGCACACACACACACACCCTCACACACTCATCACACCCTTTCACACACATACACACAATCCCCACCTCCGATAATATTGACAATATTTTGCTAGAAAAAGTATTTTCGATCTAACTCTAAGCTATGTTTGCTTTTTATATATCCATTTTGGTCGCATTATTTGTAAAGAAGCCAGCTTTGAACATGATAATTATGTTCACCAGGGGTCGACATTGTTAATATCATCCAGGTTCTCATCACGTTGTGCTCACTGCAACGTAGCCTACACCCGTCAATGCACACGCCCGTGTGTTTTAATCGCACTAAGCACTTTTAATACAACACCTAATAAAACTTGCATGTAGATTAACGTACACCGTGAATTTTAGCACTGACGTCAAATGCTTGGTGCGATGCTCTACAAACACTGGTGACACTGTCTTGTAATGCAGGATTGATATCATTGGATTTTTCTTTCAGTGTAGTAACCCTCGCTTCAGTTATCTAAGTGAGTATCGTCTTTTCATGAATAACTGCCTCCCAATCATGGCCTCGCTCTCACTTTCACATGCTACAGTCATGCACACCAATGTTACCGACTCCGGACCGATCAGAGCTTTTACGTTATTCCGATGGAGTCGGTATTCGTGACTGTAGCATAATGTCGCAGTCACACTGAATCCGATAATATAAAATACTGAGCTGCTTGTAGGTCATTACTTTCATTTCCAATTACAAGCCATTGACCGGTTTGGAGTCGCTTTCTTTTAGTACGTGACTCTGCCTATACACACATCTTTCAACTAATCCCTCTCTCACTCTTCACGTTTGCTATTCTTTTCATGGAATCGCATTAATGTTTCCAAGAATGGCCAGGTAAGCCGGTACCCGGTTTCAATGTTACCCCGTTTAAAGATGATCCCTCTTAATCCATCTTGGTCTTCTCTTCGTGACCGACCACCCTTTTGGGCAGACGGCAATTCGACACGGGACGGACTACTTCGCGGTGGTTGCGTGAGAGTTTATACTCCTAACCCGATTTCCCAAACGTGATCCATGCAACACCTACATGCATAGCGACGATCATGATGGCTATTATTGACACTCAATAACTCCCCGAAATTAATGGATCTTGAAAAACATATTGCTTATAAATAGAAAGCAACGTGTCTTCGGTAAATGCTTTTAGCGCACCATCTAAAGATCTTGCATGACCAGCCATAAGGCATATAATGTACCACAGAATTTCATTTGGGAAGGGTTTTTCATTTATTAGCGCTTGATTGATACATTACGAAGAAACTTGTGTCAGGTCTTGCTAGAATTCAAATAGTTAATAGCACGTCAGCTTATGCGTTGGGTGATGTGAGAATGTGAGATTATAGATTTACAGAATAAAAGAGTAATAAACAATCATACAAAATGTAAGAGCCCCCAGCTAGTCTCCCATATTCTTGTCATATATCTAGATATTCGTAATCCTTTTCTTTGTCAGCTTTTAGGTGGCAGAATATCGGTTAATCTCAGAAAAGGGGGTATCACTTATATACCAGGCTGCAGTCGACTTTGCATGATCCGATTCGTCTTCAGATCAAGAATATTGTCATCTCATTCCTCCTTCTCAAGGGATTTTTCTTTACAAAGGATATCTAAACTGATGAAAGCAAAAATCCTTGTTATTTTCTTTGTTTACGGTATCGAATACGTTACGAGCTACATGACACATGGTAAATCTCCTATGAGCGATGGCATATATGTAAATATTTCATAACAGTCAAAGAAAGCTAAATCAGATATTAAATCATATTACCAGGGAAGTAAGATAATTTTAGATTTAAAACAAGCTGTGATTCTTTCAAGAGTCAGGCATGAGTGACAATTGGATATTAATTATTACATTGCTTAAAGGACAAGTCCATCCCAACAAAAAAATCATTGGAATAAAAAGTGAAAAATCCAACAAACATAACACTGAAAATTCCATCAAAATCTCATGTGAAATAAGAAAGTTATAACATTTTGAAGTTTCGCTTAATTTCATAAAACAGTTTCATGCACATCCTGGTCGGTATGCAAATGAGGAGACTGATGACATCATCCACTCACTATTTCTTTTGTATTTTATTATATGGAATATGAAATATTCTGATTTTCTCCTCATTGTCAGGTGAAACAGTGATTAATTCCTCCCTATACATGTGGCATTAGCATGTTTAATACTATTTGGTTGAGTCAAGTTGGTCCCTATAATGTTAAAACTGTGAAAAATGAAACATTGTATAATTGAAACAATCAAAAACAAAATAGATAGTGAGTGATGGACATCATCGACTGACTCATTTGCATGTCACTGAGTTGTGCAAATCAATGTTTTGTGAAAAATAAGCTTAAAAAAGTTTAAAATGCCATAACTTTCTTATTTTACATTCGATTTTGATGAAATTTTCTGTGTTATGCTAGTTTGATATTTTTCTATTTATTAAAATCAACGTTTTGCTTGGGTGGCCTTGACCATTAAGACAGTCAACCCCTTTTGATTACTGGCACATTATTAGTCGAATTTGAAATACTGACTGAGGAAATATTCTTCTGGTATCATTATTTGGTTACAAATATCATTAATAACTGATTCGAACGGCATACTGATTTCAACGATTGATAGTCAATTTCGTATATGTTCTCAAGAATGCCAAACGAAACGAGAATTTCTAGAACCTTCGGTGGTTAGGTGGATGGTCTAGTTGATGATAAAAAAAAAGTCGAACGAAAATCTCTCTTCGCAGAATGCCTAACGATCGGACATTCAAACGGCGCTCTTATCACGACTTCTGGCGTTTTTAATACGGTTGCAAATGACTCGTAAGGCGTAGGTACACAACTTTTGAAACTGTTGAGTAAAATCTTCTTACACTCTGAAATCGCTGAGTAAAATTTTATCCAATATTGGGTCGAAAGGGAACATGCATATTTGCTGGGTATTTTTTTTACCCCATATTAAGTTATTTCAACGCAACATTGCGTTTTACACAACCGACTTGCATGTTTCCATTTTCCCCAATATTGGGTAAACCTTTTCTTAGAGTGTAAGAGTGATTTCCTTTTTCTTAATAATAATAATCCGCTTTTATATAGCGCTTAATCCATCGGAACGACGTGTCTAAGCGCTTTACAGATATATTATTACCCCGGTCATCGGATTCAATCAGTCATTCCCGCACACAATGTGTACACATCCTCACTCCTGGGGAGTATACCAGTCAGTCGCCTGTGAGGCGCACACAGTACTGGACAAGCTACAATGACTTTCACATCCTACCGGGTACCCATTTAGCACCTGGGTCGAGAGTGGCAAAGTGTGGAATAACGCCTTGCCGTGGTGGGATTCGAACACACGACCCTCTGTTTACAAGGCGAGAGTCAGAACCACTACACCACGGCTCCCCTTACGAGTGGCATGAGTTGCACATACGCCACTTTTTAATAGTATCACCCCTTCCTTTTGAATCCTCTTGCCTTTCCACTCCTTTCTTTCATTACTTATGCCGATCACCCTTACCGCCCACAGTGCCTGCTCTGCGTGGTCGTTTCATATTCTACGTCCTTCTTCAGATAATCACAAACTGAAATCACGTTCTTGATAATTTTCAACAGAACACGTGTTGACTACCACGAAGGTTATCTTAGAGTGGTTATTCACTGAAGATTTCCGTCAAATCATTACTAACTCTGATTAGCTAGAAAGAAAATCTTGCGATTGTAACTGTCAATGAACGAATACTCGCCCTCGACAACCTTGAAGGTCAAATTCTCACCTGCGTGAAGTTGGTTTCGATGCAAGCAAAAAAAGAGGGAAATTATATGCAAGGGAGATATTGGCGGGGATTCAGCGAATATCCAGCTGATCAAAGATTAATAGTTATGAATTCTAAAGTATTGGATTTGTTACGTCACATAAAAGCAGCCCCTCATTGGTCATGTGATATAAATTACAAAAAAAAACTCTGAAAATTGAGAATGATGTGTCGTGTGCATTCGTTACACCGACTGGCACATCATTTCATGTCCGTTTCTAGCTATTCCAGAAAGCATTTTCAGTAAATTTTAAGAATTGAAGAATGTAGATTTATTGAAATGAATTTATATGACACTGTCGAATTCACAAATTTAATTCTTTGAAACTATCATATTCTTTATTCCATTTTTGAAAATCTCTCCTGGTATTTTTCTTCATTCTTTTAATGTTTTTTTTAAGATACAGTTTTTAGCTTCCCCTTTAATGAAAGGGTTAATCTTTTCAGGTCAGAAAAAGTATTCAAGGCAAACTTTAGAATGTCTCAAACTGTTCTTTACTTTATAGCTAATTTTAGACTGTCTGTGCCGAGATGCTTTCTTTAGCAGAGAGACTTGAGAGTTTTTCAGTCACCAGAAGGGCTTTCTATTTTAAACCAAGCTTTCATGGCTGTAGGCGCATGTCTACCTTACACACCCTTAGAGCGAGGTACGGATTCCATTCTATCGAAGTTACACACACACCCTCACACATAAACCTAACACACACACCCGCGCTCACGCAAACGCACACACACACACACACACACACACACACATACACCCACACACACACACACACACACACACCGTCGGCACATATAAAGCTTTCATTTTTATCAAAATCGGAGGATTTCAAGCTATTACATGTTGGTATCATTATATACACTGCAAAAACACCGGTGTTGATTTAACACCAGCCCGGATTATATGTCCACACCAGAGAAGTATTGAAACAACACCAGTTTGGAATCAAATCGATGCTGTTTTAATACTAATTGGTGCTGTATAAACATATTTCCGGTGTTAGACCAAAACGAAACTGGTGTTGTTTGACACTTCTCTGGTGTGGCCATATATAAATTCCGGGCTGGTGTTAAATCAACACCGGAGGTTTTGCAGTGTAGGAGGGGAATAAAACAAAAACGTGGTATAATACATTAAATATGAAAAAGAAGGTATTTTAAGACTCTGTTATATGATAATTCTTGACTGAACTATGCAATTTGACAAACCACCTAACGTCAGACACAAACACTTACACTTGTCATACTTGTGGGGAGGGTGAGATGGGCCTCGCATTCCGTCAAGTGACATCTGTAGCTATATTTTAGCATGCACTTGTTTCAGTTCTCTTTCAATTACTGCTTTTCACTTCACCTCTGCACATTATAGGAATAAAGCTGCCGAAGTTGTCCTCTTTCCATCCCATTCTCTTTATATATTGTAATCCTATATACATGTAGTTAAGGGGAGTGAGTGAGTGAGATAGAGAGAGAGAGAGGGGGGGGGGGGCGGGGGCGAGTGGATGTGATTTGTTTGTTCGTACAAATATTGTATGATATTTCAAGCTAACAATCATTGGCAGAAAAAGAGGGCAATAGAGATCGAAAGTGAAAACGAAAAGGGACAGAAGAGGCAGAGAGAGAGAGAGACACACACACACACGCTCTCACACACTCAAATTGAGAAGATGGGGAAAATGGGGCAACCGAAGTTTTGCTCGCCCACTGTTTGGTTTGATACGCTCCCTTTCATATTCGTCAGCTCTATGTGTGCTCTGGGAGTATTGCGTGACTGGTCGTCCACCGCGAACCGATCTCACTAGCACGCCAGACTTCTCATTGAAGAGGGCTGTTCGAAAAAAATCCCCTCTCCGTTTTCTCACCAAAGTTTTTCCTTCTTCCTTCTCCTATAAGCGAGCATCAGTGTTTACAGAGGTCCATGGTGTTACCACTCATTTGGAGACCGGACTTCTTGGCTGCACATTCGTGATAAAGTGTTGGATAATTCTTTCCAGATCTGTAAAATAGTTGATGGTGATATATTTTTTTTAGCTCCCTCTCTCTCTGTTTCCTTCGACAATTACCATGATTACGGATGATACGGACATGGATGTCGGTCTTTGATAAACGATAAGGGTTTATGATTACTCTTACTTTTTCAAAAGCTGTAGATAAAAGGTGATTCAGACATTCGTTCTTTCCGTCTCATCCGATCTACTGGTGACTCTATGAGGAGTTAGGGTAAGTTTTAATTTTAGATGATAAACTACACTTTCTACTTATTGCATGGATAATGATGAGAGTAGAAATGGTTTGATGTGTTGATGGCTTAACCTAATTTGTTGAAAAATATTACATATAAATGAGTTCATTTACAACCGTTACTTGGCGAATGAAGTATCGGCGTTGAACGTAAACAGGTAGCATAAAGGGGGTACACTCCAGTCTGAAAATCACTGGCATGGCTAGGATTCCTTTTCTGGAGGGGAGGGGGAAACAATCTTTTTTCTTTGTGTAGGTGTCACAGGGGCGGATCCAGCTTTCGCCAATAGGGGCTGGGGCCGAAATTATTTTCACCCATATTTTCCCCAATCTGCCGCTCAAATTTTTTGTTTGTTTGAAGGGGTTGTCCCTACAGTCACTAGTCTTACATAAATATGAAATAATCTCTTACGCCTTATACATAAAAAAAAGTGCAAGCGTGAAGCGCGAGCTATTTTTTCTTTTAACTTTCATGTAGTTTGTCCTAAAATTTTAACATTCTGGGCAAGGTTTGTGATCCTGAACAAGATGCGTATGTGACCAAACAACTACTGCGAACGCCAAGTGCGTTAATAAACGTTCTGGCTTGATAAGAACTGTTTGCAGTAAGCCATGAAAACTATACGTACTTCAATAAATAATGGGAGCGCGAAGCGCGAGCTGAAAATTATCATTCCTAAGCACTTTTTGTAATTCAGAGAGGTATTGGTATGTAACTAAAAATAAAAAGTGATTCGCGAAGCGCGAGCTGAAGAAAATTCAGATTTTAGACCTTAAAAACGGGCCTCTATTCATGTTTTGTAAATCATGGATAGGAATGGGCATCTTCCTAAAAGAAATCATTGATATACTGGTCTGAAACTGGATAAAGCACAAACTGTCTGTCTCACTAAACAGTGCGCGTGTTTTAAATTTAGACTTAGAATCTTGTCATTCTGAATATATATTTTTTTCAACAAGAAGCTCAATAATGCGAGCTCGAATCGCGAGTTGAAAAAAGTAGATTTCAGCACTATTTCAAGCATTGTGTAGGATCACACTTAATAAATGATTCGAGCGCGAAGCGCGAGCTGATATTTTTATTGTTATTTTGACCTAGGACCGGGACATTCTAATGAAATTTTGTCATCATATGAAAGTGATGACTATCTTTCTATCATTCCTGAGCGCGAGATAAAACTTGTCGATTGTCCATTTTGAAAAAGTGCCAATTTATTTCAAGAATTTAGAATTTGTGAAAATGTTATTTTCTAATTTCATTATTCTAATGTGCTTAATGAGAGTGTGGAATTGATGATATTAAGGCCTAAAAACTGGATATTTTAAGCATTTTGTAATTATGAATAGGACGCATGGGAAATATATTTTAATAATTAATGCGAACAAATCGCTAGCCGATTTTTTTTCTTTATGAAATGTAATGAAAAGAGGACATACCAAAATCACATCTGAAAAGGGATATTTAGATAACTTTATCGAATACATAAAGGCAACAGGAACTTGGCAAATCAAAACTCGACCGCGCAGCGTGAGCTGAAAATATTGATATTTAGACCATAAAACGGACATTTTACAGAGCAATTTAAAAAATCTATTTGTAAATTTAAAAAATATGATAATGAAAGCTCGGTATCCGAACTCAAATGTGTTTTGTATATTGACTTCAAAACTTGATATTTTAAGCGCGGGTGAAAATTTCATATAGCGACATGAAATATCTTTTCTGCAAGTCTTCCCCTCACCTTATTTTATTTACTGCTTCTATCCTTTTGTCTTGCCCCTTCTTTTTCTTGCTTTCTCCCTGTTTTTTTTTTGGCTCCGCCAAATTTTTTCCGGGGAGGGGGGGGGGGGGCAAGTGTCCCTCTTCCCGTAGCTACGCCCCTGCTGAAAATGATATTTCCTAAATCAAAAAAATTAATGCAGTGAGAAAATATTTCACCAAAATCTGAGGACAAAAAGTGAAAATAAAAACAACTTTTCGTGAAAAAGGTTTATATGTCATCATGCATATTCATTAGGTGAGCCGATACTGTTAGGTCTCCACTTTTCCTTTCCTTTATTATTGCATCATAATAATCATTTTATATTTTCATACATGTGTGTAGACATCTCTCCAGAAAATAGGTTTCAGCAATGATAATTTTACAAATTAAATCGGTAGTCAATCCTATTTTTATATACCAGGGGAAAATGATATTTAGTATAGATGCAAAAGATGTGGATGTATGACGCCATTAGCTGACTCATATAATGCGAAATTCTTGAACGTATACTTAAAAAGTGAAATTTTGCTACCATTCAAATTCATTAATGTTCGTATTTAAGCCTCATTCATTTCCATAAGAAAATGTCATACAAAACCATTACAAATATTTTTTTTAGAATGAGCGGATACCAATTTGTCGAACATCGATTATTCTTATTCTGTATTTGTTTTAATTTGTTTGGAAATGAGATGGAGGTGGTAGATTTACACAGAAATATAACTAGTGTAAAATGACGCCTCCAGAAACAAAATAGTTGCTATTTGCCTACCATACTACTACAATACTACTGTACTATGATAGCTGTACAGATAGAATAATTGCAGTTGCAATATGAAGGACACGTTTTGTTTGTCATGACCTGATATTAATCACTGTGATTATCTCCACGACAATTTGACAATTGCTTTTACCTCTTTGTTATGATAACTACAATACTTGCATCGATTGCGATATTCTTGGAGCAAGATAATTATGAAGTATGATTTGGTCGCTCCGGAGAGTAATAATGACAGTGGATTTTATTAATTCCGAATATATCTTTGCTCATTGTATTGAACTATTATGGGTTCGAGAGGAGTGTAAGAAAGCGAGCATTTTCGTTGGTTGTTGCTAAGGCCATGTCGATTGAAAACAGACAAGATGAAATAAGGCAACATAGTCATTCTTTTCGAGTGATTTTCTGATATTTAATGCTATGTTTTGAATTAGAACATCATACCAAGCCAAAAGGGCTTATCGAATTATAAAGTATATTTCGACATTTTCAACTGAACTATTCAAGCCGTGAACAAATATTTTCCACTTAATGAATTTCTGTTAATCAGACCAAGTAAGTGCTTACTCATAATTCTTTGGTCATGAGTTTTGTTCTTCTTTTGTTGGTAAACGTTTTAACCAACCTTTGACAAAGAACCACTCCAAAGTGTGGGTACAATGCCAAAGGATTTTGGACATTTACTATTTCTCTTATTTCAGACATTAAAATGTTACAATGTAATTTGAGTCGAGCATGCAAATGAACAAAGTAGAATTTCGCGTAATATTTTTAAATCAATGGTATTCAAACATGCGTGGTTGTAAAAACGTGATCAAGGTATCATTTGAACGTGTGATCATATCATTTGTATCAAGGTATCATATCATTGGTTGCAAGATATCATTTGAACTGCATGTATTTCTATTATATACAGTATGATATTTGTTTAGGCATATATTTTCCTCATTTTCCTCAGGAAATTATATCAAAGTTGGGTTCCTTCTTTATCCGGTATGCCAATCCAATTAATTTATTTTGAAAAAAAAAATCTTTGAATTTGTCTACTTTGTCGGATATTGAAATGGATATTTGACATACTGATAGATGGGTAGAAGAAGGAAACAAAAAACAACGCCATGTCAACAAATTACGACGTGTTAGCCAAATTATTTTCGCAATATTACACAGACGCTTTCTGGAACGATATGAATCTATTGTCAGAAGCCCTTCAGGACAAAGTGGCTGCATATGTAGTGCAAACTCGGTAAATCAAAACAGATAGTCGTTCTGGACTCTGGACAAACGAATTATATGATGAAGTTTTAATCAGTTCCTTGTTTTAGGACGGTCCGCTGTCCGGCCGGTTCACCAATTTTCGACAAAGACCTCTCAGCTGTCCATTTTGATTTGACGGGCATTTGCGATAGATTCACTATGTTGTAGAATCCGTCCCCGTTGCAATTGCAAAAACTTGTTCCTTTCCAATGGACACCAACGAGTCTACTAGGTTGAGCAGTTATGAGCGTGCCAGAAAGTAGTCTGCTGGGCAAACCCTTCACTCGAGTTAAGGGTCTGAATGTGCAGCCTAAACAGCAAGTTTTGTATGTTCTAGTCTTTGCGTCGAGACACACCTGTTGATCAAAGTTTCAACCAGGGTTTGTGCCTGCAGAATAGCCAGAAGGCGAGGAACATAATAATGTAATAAAAAGAAGAAAAAAAAGTTTCCAGCATCATCAACAAAAGGTTTAGGAAGAGTATCGCTGGTGTGTATAAAGCTAAGCAATATTCACACGAGGGAGACGGAATCCATACCGACAAAAAGAGCTATTACACTATTTCTATTGACAGACCATCGATCGGTATGGAGTCGGTATCGTTGGTTTGACTGGCTGAGGGGATTACTTTCGCATTTTCTTTTTTATTCATTTCACAAACTTGGACGGGGCGTGCTAAGATGCTTATTATTACACCTATATGTATTAAAGTGATTTTTGCATGATAAGGATAATTCACGCCGCCATGGTTTTTTTTTTCAATTAATTTTGGCATGCGCATTTCTTTTCTATACATTTTCATAAATTATGGTTGGTAAAAACAACAAATGTGCTGGCAAATGTTCGAAATCAACCAATTCACATACTTTGAAAGAAAATCTATCAGAAATTCGGTTGATATCTATCATTTTCATCAATTACACTCTAAAAAGGGTTTACCCAATATTGTGTAAAATGGGAACATGCATGTTGGTTGAGTGAAAAGATACCCAATATGTTGTAAATTTTACGCAATGTTGCGTTGAAATAGCCCATTATGGGGTAAAAAAAAAACCCCGGCAAACACGCATGTTCCTTTTTTACCCAATATTGGGTAAAATTTTACTCAGTGTTTTTAGAGTGTATTTGACACTTATTGGAAAAAAATCTCTTTTAATAGTGTAAGGGTACAGTCACACACACAAAAAAAATAAACCGATTGTACAACTATCGGTCGGTTTGGAGCTGATATCGGGTTATCGTTGGTTTGACTATGGCATAAACATGAAAAATTTATATAATATTAACTAGCCTTGAGGGGAACATGAAATATGTCGCCCGCAACAGTATCATATTGGCCCGAGTCTTTAAAGAACCATTCGTATTTTAGACATTTTAGACGGTATATTATTACACTTTTGCATATTTTCGGCACATTTTAAGCGATTTTCAAGCCAGCTTGCAACATTGGACACTGATAGTTTAAAAACGAGCACATGGACCCCATGCCTTTAATATTTTAATGCTTTTAGAATATATTCCTCTACAAATCTAGAGAGTATGATGAAAATGAAAGTACGGAACCATTCGGAATTTAAACGGCATTATTAGACTTTTGCATGTTTTCGGCGATTTTCAAGCCAACTTGCAACACCTGGGACACGAATAGTTTGAAAACAAGCACATTTAAAGAAGACTACTCTCACTTAGGGCAATCGGCATCGTCTTTCTACGAAGAAGCACCACTTGCTGTAATGGCGACAAAATCAGAATATTTTTTGGATGCAGCGTTGGAGTTCAGCAAGGTTGTGTCTTGGCACCAATTCTGTTTGGATGTAAGACCTCCTGTAAGCATACCAAGACTCCATGCAAAAAAAAAAACAAGAATGAAAGGATGATAATCTTGGGGGTTTTCACTATAGACAGGATCTTCAAAATTATACTTGTGGACTACTTTCCCCACACCTGTCTGTGACAGATGTGACAGAGATTGCAAGTCGATAATGTGCTCGCACCGCAATAAATTTCTTTGGCACAGGCCCAACTAATCGCCCTTTCACACGGTTAAAATATCTTAATTTGAATGATGATTCCAGTGAAAAGTAAGGCTAATGACGAATTTTAGTACGTGTGAAACCAGACTAAGACAAATCAGAATAACCAACGCTAATCACAGTTACGAATTAAAATTCTTCACTAGAGGTAAAATCCAGTTCCATTCCATTCAAATCACAGTTTTTTAGTGAGCGTGTGAAAGATCCGATGATTCTAAAGACGAATTGCAATCATTACAATGGTGATTAAAGATTAACGTGTGAAAAGGCCCAAGTGCTAGTTTCCAACCTGAAAGAAAAAAAAACTGCCATCATGCAATGACAGATTTATGACTTTTTACTAAGCACAGGTGGTAAAGTGTCTAGACATTCTTCGTAACTGTGAATGATACATGATAATGACTGTGGTCGTCTTCATCACTGAAGTTTCAAGTCATGCCAAACAAAAAAGCGAGATGCGTCAATACATGTACCACATCTACTGTCACTAATTCCTGAAAAACCACTGACAACGTGGGACCTCGAAATGTTGACATGACATTAATGTCTCCATCATAAGCAGGTGCAAAATGCGTTATGACAGCGCAATAGATATTGATTACAGAGTATAGTGTGAGAGAACAAAATGCTCTCCCGCGATATCATCAAGTTCTTCCAAACATCAGATAGAACCTGAAATTAGACGTGAGACGAACCTGCTACAGTGAAGCGACGTCAAAAATTCATGGTGAGATAATTATATTAAGATTCATGCAATATTATTGCGATATCTGTTTTCAATGCTTACTTCAGGGATACAGAAGGAAAGTGAAATAAGATGACGGAAAAATAGAAACAGTGTAATTTGCGTTCCCAGTATTTCTATTTTTTGCGTTTGTGTTTTTTTTCTTCCATTGCATGTACACGCTTCCAATCACAATCGAGACATAGTGCATATGCGGAGGTTTTTGTGGATTTTTTTTCGATTTTTTGCACCATTCTTGCCAAATGAGGGTGCTAGTGACTCCAAGACTTTCTCTTACTTTGGTATACACTTTGTTATATATCTTGACAATTTGATGAAGTTTGATGCGGTATCCACTGAGTAAAGATGAGTTGTTTTCGCGTGAAAACAAAGATATTTATATAATGGGCGACTTCAACATTGATCTATCATTTCCCTACGATACAGTCGGTCAAAATTTTACAAATTTAATATCATCTTTTAGACTTCAACATTTTATAAATAAACCTACTAGAATTACAAACGTATCCAATACAATTCTTGATTACATTTTACTAACGCACTTGATAATGACAATATTGGAATAATTTACTATGACATTTCAGACCATCTGCCTATTTTTGCAATGTATCTCAAAGCTACTGACAAAACACTATGCGTAGGAAAGAAACCCATCGTAATATTGATTCCTTGAAGGTAGATTTGGCTGAAGAATCTTGGCAAGATATATATGTTGAACATAATATGTTAATGATTCTTATGTAAGATTTCTGGACAAACTTCTTTATTATTACAATAAAAATGTGCCATTGATAAATATGAAATCGAAAGAAAAGAAGAGCAACCAACCTTGGATTACTCAAAGTATAATCAAATCCGTATTTACTAGAAATAGATTATATAAAATATCAATTAAATCGCCTTCATCTGAAAATAATTATGACTAAATAAAAAAAAAACTCAATAAATTGACATCAATTATACGCCAAGCTCGCAAATCTTACTTTTTTATAATAAAATTGAAAATAATAAAGATAATAATTATTCATTATGGAAATTTATAAAAGAAATATTAGGTAAGAAAAAGGAAACATGTGATAATGTTAATTTCGTAAACAATGGTCAACAAATGCAAGACCCCCTTGATGTTGCTAATGCGTTTCCTTCAATAATACTGGCCCAAAACTAGCTTAAAAAATAACATCTAATGATGATGACTTTTCTGAACATTTAAACGATTTTCCAGAACATTCGTTATTTTTCAATCCAGCAAATACTAACGATATTTTTGAAATTGTTACGTTCATGAAACCGACTTAATCATGTGGGCATGATCGTATAAGTCCCCGCTTTCGCATATTTTCAATCGTTCACTTTCTTGTGGTACTTTCCCTGATTTACTAAAATTGGCAAAAATAATTCCAATATTTTTTTTAAAAGATGATCCTTGTCTTATCTAAAAATATCGTTCAATTTATTTATTACCGGGTATCTCTAAAATACTTGAGAGAATAGTTTATAAGCGTTCTTTTTTGAACAGCAATAATTCATTGATTCCTAATCAATATGGTTTCAGGGATAATCATTCAACGGACCTTGCAACTTTTTAATTGTGTGACAAAATTTCTGATACTTTATCTAAAAAGGAACACACTGTTGGGGTTTTGCTTTGTAAATTAATGAAATATGAAGTTAGGGATGGTTCTCGCTTGGTTTAAAGATTACTTAAGCAATCGACGCCATTATGTTTGTTTTAAATCTAAATCATCTAATATTTGCACGTTGAAATGGGGAGTACCACAAGGATCTATTTTAGGTCCCTTGTTATTTTTTATATATATAGAATAGCATTGTGAATGCATCTAGAAAATTAATGTTTGTTTTATTTGCAGATGATACAGATGTATTCTATTCACACAAAGACTTAAATATAATTATTCCAACACTTAATTTAGGATTGAAGAAATTATCAATGTGGTTTACAGCTAATAAGCTCTCTTTAAATATAAGCAAAACAAATTTTATGTATTTTCAACACATTCAAAGTAAACGCAAGTTTCTCATCAACATTTTAGATGATATTTCCATCACTGAAAACCAAGAAACCAAATTTTTAGGCGTTTTGATTGATTCAAATTTGACTTGGAACAGTCAAATTCGCAATATTTGTATGTTGACATCTAGAGGAATAGGGATCTTAGATTGAAATATTATATCTCAAAAAAGTCATTATTTATGCGTTACAATTCATTCATCCTATCCCACTTATCTTACTGCAACATTGTTTGGGGTATACAGTAGTACTAAGTCGAGCATAGACTGATAGAAACGATATTCCGTCTTCCAAAAAAAAAAAACACTTCGCATCTGTACACTTTCACATTACATTGCACACATTAATCCAATATTTCACAACTTAAAGACATTGAAAACTGAGGATATTAACACATACCAAATAGCCATATTTATGTTTAGATTTTCTACAAATACCAGTCCACTTCCATTTCGCAATTTTTGTATCTATAACAAAGACATACATACTTATCCAAAGCGTCATTCAAAAGATATCCACTTAACCAACCCCAGAATATTACTCACTGATAACACAATTCGCCACCATGGTCAAGATATTTGGAATGCCTCGCTACATAACATTAAACAGTCCGCCTCTCTTATTTCTTTCAAAGCTTCATTGAAAAAGTTTCTTATTTCTAAGTATACTTAAGTGAATTCACCTGCACTCACATATAAAGCAAGCTCCCTATTTAATAAACTCCCATTTTCAGTTCAATCCACCAATTCTATAAATTCTTTGAAACGAGGTTACCTATTGGCCAAACATTTATTATAACAAAGTATCTTCTAGTATTCTTTCTTTTTTGTTTATTTGTTTTCTTTTGTGTTTATTTCATATATTATAACTTTTATGTTAATTTTCACTTGTATTTATTTATATATATTATCATGTTTATGTTCTATTTTATGTTTGTAAAGGCGGAGGGCTTCGTTGTAAAGCAGTTTCATAACTGAACCGAACTACCCTCCACCTTATTTTATCATTTGTTATAAATAAAACATGAATAAATAAATAAATAAATGCACTCACACATTAGCACTAACTCGCACCTTTTTTATAAACTTTATCTTATCTCTCCCCAATAAATATCTAAACTTTCATACATTCTATTTTGTGACATAATTTTATCGAATTATATTTATAATCTATTACGGTTCCCATGTAGTCCTCCCTCATGGCTGCTATTGTTTCAAACAGTTACCTACTTATTATAGCTGGCCCCTGCATTTTTACCCACTTTACTATTTTACATGCTTCATTTATGTAGTTTTCAACCTTATACATTATTTATATTTTCGATTGCCGCACAAAAATGTACTCATTTATGTCATTGTTATTGTATCATTTTTTTCATTTGTTATTGATTTATGAATAAAATGCAGAAACTCCTGCAAAAAAAAAAAATTAAACTCATTTGGTAAATTTGTGAAGTGGCATGATTCTCTTGATTGCGCAAGATTGTATATCATTTAAATACGGCGACTTTGAAGTCCCGTAGAAAAAAAACCACATGAACCTATATCATATTTTTGCATTTTCATAATGCATAGATACCAAAGTAACTCTCTGCAAAATTTTTTGGTGAAAATTAGATGGACTTCATTTTAACTGTGGAACGTCTTGAAGTTGCGTTTTATACTTGCGTTAAGGCCAACTTGCGACTGATTCATGATCCGATTTTGAATGAATCGCATTTTGCGCATGTTGTCAAAATGTCATTGAAAAGTATTATTTTATTTAAAGTAAAAATTAACTGAAAGAATACCAGTACGTAAAAAAGAAGAAGATTGCAAACCTTTATTTTGGAGCAAAGTCCAAATTAGTTTCAAATCGTAGCCTATCGTACGATTTCTATGACGTCATTACGAATACATATTAAAATCCCTTTTATTCTAATAAGGATGATAGCATAGTCACAGATTTGAAGATTGCTGCCTGAATTAAGTACGACTATACTCTTCATAGAGGACATGTGCTCAGCGGAAGAAGAAGAAGGAAACTTAAATGTATATTTCTTTTGGAGGGTAAAATCATTCATCAACTTGATTTGAATAAAAAGAGAAAAATTCAACAAGCATAACACTGAAAATTTCATCAAAATCGGATGTAAAATAAGAAAGTTATGACATTTCAAAGTTTCGCTTCATTTCACAAAAACATTTATATGAACGAGCCAGCTACTTCCAAATGAGAGAGTTGATGATGTCATTCACTCACTATTTCTTTTGTTTTTTATTGTTTGAAATATGAAATATTTTGATTTTCTTGTAATTGTCATGTGTTATGAAGTTTCATTCCTCCCTGAACACGTGGAATTCCATTATTTTAACATTTTGTGCTTCAGGCAAGGAGGTCCTAATCGTCAAATTCGTAAAAATTGAAATATTGTATAATTCAAACAATAAAAAACAAAAGAAATAGTGAGTGAGTGACATCATCGACTCTCTCATTTGGATGTAACTGGCTCGTTCATATAACTATTTTGTTAAAAACAAGCGAAACTTTGAAATGTCATAACTTTCTTATTTTACATCCGATTTTGATGAAATCTTCAGCATTGTGCTTTTCTGATTTTTCTCTATTGATTCAAATCAACATTTTTCTGAGGTGGACTTGACCTTTAAATACCGTAACCATTGACATAGATAAAGGCTATACCTGAAATGGGTACAAATATGATCAACTCACTCTGATTATCGAAGATTTGGCTATATACATGTACGTTACAAATAGCAAAAGCTTCAGGGGGGGGGGTTATGTGCCTCAGCTATTGATGATAAAACGTCTTTCTCGAAGGCTTATTAATTTCAAGAAATGTCTGTATGATGTATTTTTTATTCTATCGGCAACTAGGGAATCAAGACGCTATCCTGATGAAACGGAAATTGGTTTCCTCAACGGGCGAATAAAGAAAAAAACTGCCTCCATTTTAACGAGGCCATTTTCAAGAAGAAGAATAAACACATACACACACAGTAATGGGCTTAAGATAATTAATATCAGATCCGTGTTTCTTTTTTGTTTCATATAATTACCAACAGTTACTGCATTAGTTGATGATGGCAAGCTCGCAATAAAAAAAAGATAACATTACTTTATTAACATATTTCCCCTTCAAAATACCAGAATATTTCGAGAAGAGAGAGAAAAGGGGGAAGAGGGGTGGGCAAGGGGAGTGTGGGGAGGTCCGCGTCTCTTATTTCTTTTCAGGCTTCATTGAAAAATTTTCTTATTTCTAAGTATACTTAAATGAATTCACTTGCACTCACTTGCACTATTTTAAAACTTTATCAAGACGCTATCCTGATGAAACGGAAATTGGTTTCCTCAACGGGCGAATAAAAAAAACAGCCTCCATTTTGACGAGGCCATTTCCAAATAGAAGAATAAATCGTGTCTTCAAAAGTCTACAAATAGGCTTTAAGTTAATTATGATGCAGCCAGCTAGCCTTACAAAAAAAAGAAAAGGTATCTAGCTTCCAAAAAGGACACAAAATACATTTTCACAGTCTTTGATCTTTCCCACGATTATAAGTAGTGCTCATTAGTTTATACCATGGGTACCTAAATATATCTCGACCTATATACATTACAGAATTATACAGATATCCAGCCAATGGTCATATTCCGCTTTTTGCTTTTTCCATATCGTGTTATGTTTATAAAAAGTGAAATTGTAGTTTAGTGTCGGTATCAAGATTTCCTTATTCCCATTCCAAAGTTTTACACAACTCCAAATTTCTTTTCTTTCTTTTAATTTAGAGCTGTCATAATAATTGCCGTGGAAAACGGAGGTACTGGGATGTTGAAGCACCCCTCCAAATTTTTCTTGGGGGTTCTGCGTGTGCTATTTTCCATAGGCAGCACCCCTGGAAATCTGGAAGCTATGATAAATGACAGAAATGTAATGATAATGAACGACGTTTAGTAGAATCCCCCCGGTTTCAAGATTTTCCGACACAGTGCTTGAAATAGTGCTGAAATTCACCCTTTTTCAAATAGAAATATCAAATTTTTCAGTTCTCGCTTTGCGCTCGCAATATTAATTTTCATAATGATTAAAAAAATGTATATAGAATTCCCAGGTCTAGGTATAAATCTAAGCACTCGCACGCATATTTATTCAGATACGCACCTTTTTTTCTTATATTGAAAACCTGATTTTAATCAAGGTTTAAGATAGGAATATAAAAAAAAATTCTGCTTGTGCTTTGCGTTCACATTATTAATGGAGGAAGATAACCAATTACCCATCTTCAAGTTCCTGATTTACAAAACATGAATAGAGGGTCCCGTTTTTAGGTGAAAGCTGAATTTTTGTTTACGCGCGCACTTCGCGCTCGCATCAACTATATATATAGTTATATACCTATCCTGTTCATGATTAGAAAAGTGCTTAGAATGTCCAGTGTTTAGGTTGGAATGTCAAATTTTCAGCTCGCGCTTCGCGCTCGCATTATATGATTTAAAATATGTATCGTATTTATTTACTGCAAACAGTCCTATATTAGGTTCCTTTTCGATCATGCCAGAACGTATATATTAAAAATATCTGCTCGCGCTCGCACTAATAATTTGTTTTATACACATCTTGTTTAAGACTACAAACATTGCTCAAAATGTTCTCAATTTTCAGGACAAAATACAAGAAATTTGATTAAAAAAAGCACCTCGCGCTTGGCGCTCGCACTATTTAATTATATATCAATATTTTTTTATAAAATAAAGCTAAGAAGTGACTGTCATATTTACATGTATATTCATTTGAATATGTGTATGTGTGTGTTTGTGTGGTGGCCCTAATTGCATTTTTGGGCTTATTTCGAAAGGGTGGGTGCTGTCGCGTTAGGGTGCGTCAACGCGAACGCGAAGATTCGTCCAAAGCCCCCCCGGTTTGGCCGAAAGGGTGCGTTGGGAGCGCCACGTCGCGTCGCGTTCACTGGAACGCCCTTTCGTCCAAAGCCCCCCCCCCCCCGGTTTGGACGAAAGAGTGTGTTTAATAATAATGAATAAATAAATACAAATATTTATAAGAAAGCTGAACAAACAAAAAAGACGAGTGATATGTGAAATTTGCATAGGAACATAAATCATCATATGGCACAAACATTCTTTTTAAGGTAAAAAAAAAAAAACAATGACGGCATGCTGCATGAGGATTTTTCGGTGGAAATGTTTTATGGTGTAATATTGATACATGTAAAAATTATGACTGATTTCAAGGTTCTTTCAAATAAAAAAAGTAACTTACCTTCAATTTTATACTTTGCAGGTGTGTATTTATTACAAAGGAAAACATTCGTATACCTGGAGATATTTGATGTCCCCCAAATTATAAAACTTACGGCAGATGTGTCCTGGAAGGGCAAGGCCAAAATTGATGTCGGGTCAGCATTCACAACGTTTAACTCTTCAGACCCTACCTATCACACTTGAGACCCTGCCTCTATATATTTTGTGAGATGTATCTGTTGTGTATGTGTGCGTGTTGTGTGTATAATAATAATAATAATATGTGCGTGTTGTTTGTATAATAATAATAATAATACTTATAATAATAAAAATAATAATAATAATAATACTTATAATACTGATAGTAATAATAATTTTCACCCCAAAGAGTGAATTTATTCACTCCAATTTGGAGTGAAAAATTGGCGCCAAGTGGCTTATTGCAAGGGTGGGTATCTGATTTTATTATTATTATTATCATTTGAACTTTTCTTTCTTTTCCTCAAATTGTCAATGCTTTAAATGATTGAAAATCCACTATTTTACGTGCAAATTGGCAATGTTTGACAAAATACCTTATATTCAGCTTTCTTATTAATATTTGTATTTATTTATTCATTATTATTAAACACACCCTTTCGTCCAAACCGGGGGGGGGGGGGGCTTTGGACGAAAGGGCGCGTTCCAGTGAACGCGACGCGACGTGGCGCTCCCAACGCACCCTTTCAGCCAAACCGGGGGGGCTTTGGACGAATCCTCGCGTTCGCGTTGACGCACCCTAACGCGACAGCACCCACCCTTTCGACATAAGCCGCATTTTTGTGCATATCAAAGAAGAATGGAAAACCCAATTGTGTCTCCCCCCCCCCCCCTCCTACTATTGAGGAGAGATTTCAGCCCATGTCAGCATCCCCACTGAAAAATCGTTCCCAGTGCCCTGGTCATAATGTCAAGAATATTGCTTATATTAACACTCTTTCTCCCGCAGTTTGATAAAATATTATGCATATTAGTTGACATTTTACCATATGTTGTAAATCTTTGATAAGTTTTTCTGGTGATCTGTATTATAGATATCTGTTGAAGTAATTCATTTTTTAGAATCGCATCATACACGAGTTTCGTAAGCATTGAAAACGAATTGGAAAATACGGGAGAAAATCTTAAAATCTTAAAATGAACCCAAAATAGGAAGAAATAAATTATATAAGGGACTGTAAAACAAACACATGGAAGTATTTTTTTAAACTGATTATATAACTTTGGTACATGGTTTTCAATGGACTTGCAGTTATGCTTGATCGTACGAGAGATAGAACACTCTTTGACATATTGGGCAACATACAGTCCACACAATAATTGGCTAAAACTCTATCCAATTCTTTGTAGTTTTGAAACCAAGAATATGTGCTTTGGGTGAAAACTACACAGTATGTTGCCTAGCTTTTTAAGAGTGCATACTTTATGCTTTCGGGGCCTATGACCTGATGATTGATATCTTTCATGTAATCTTATCCCTCCTCTTCATTCGTCATGTCCTTGAACATTATACGGTGGAATGCGTACTCGGATGTTTCAGAAATCAAATCTGCAAATTTGATGAAAAAGAAACCCGACAAGACTTGTTTTATTTCTATCCAACTGAAGAAGTTACTTACTTTTTTCCCACGTTTTCCCTTTTTTCTTCTTTGGAAAAACGAAAGAACCGTGGAATTTATAAATTGTATTTTTTTGCAAGTAATTCTTCTTGTTCCACGCAGACATGTTCATGACAAACTTGATTGAGGGGCTGGTGTACAAAATAATCTGATGGAAGTCAAATGCATGTCTCCTAGCATAAGTCATGTGTCAATGATCACGGAAGGATAACATTGATGTGTCAGTGTTTTTCAGATCGATTTTTTTATAGCCCGATGCCATCGAATTGTTTCTGTTTGACGTCATAAAAATTGTAATATTACAAGACATGAGGTTTCCATGAGATAGATAAAGATAAATTGATGGATAGAAAAAGAGAGAGATAGAGAGAGAGGGGGGATAAAGGGGAAAGAGAGATGGGGCATTATAGACAGAGGGTAGGGCACTAGCGTACCTATGGGGGGAGGTGCGGGGGGCAGACTGCCCCCCCCCGACGAGTCACAACCCACGCAGGGGACTTGTCCCTGCCCCCCCCCCTGACGAGATTTTTTTTGGCTTGTCATTTTTTTCTGCTGTGAAATGTCCTATATATCCTGTTGAGGACTTTTCTTTGCTTGTCAAATCTTTTGGCGGACGAATTTGACCCCCCCCCCCTGTGCAAAATCCTAGGTACGCCACTGGGGTAGGGGAAAGGGATAGGCCCTTGGATAGACATACACCACATTAAAGTAGATGATAACATGAACATGATGAGAGAGGACATGGAGGAAGTAGAAAGCTAGTGGGATACATAATATACAAATAAAGAGATACACAAATAGAAGACAAAAGAAAGCAGAAAAAAATATTTACAGTGTAAACATTTCCATATCAGAATATGGTGACACGATATAGGGAACAGTAAAGCGAATTGTCTTCCACACCCCAAAAAATATGTGAAGAAGTTAAGACAAATATATATCCTTTTTAATATAGCGCAAACCCTTATTTTGTTTACTATAGCATTTTGCGAAATATTATATTTTGGTCGATAGTTTGTTGACTACATTAATTTTTGTGTAGTCAACAAACGATTGACTAAAATATGCTATTTCTACATAATGGTAAGGTAAACGTGATAAAGATTCCGCTATATAGACAGGGTACATATTCATTTCAAGAAAGAAGAAAAAAGAACGGACAAACATTATGAATGGAGTAATGCAGCATCCCAATTAAACGAGAATGACGGCACCACTCTGCTGAATCAAAGAGTACGTAGCTACAAAATCTCTCATGATAGATTTAATAAGTCAAGATGACGACGGATCGATTTAACAAGATTGGTGGTTAAAGAAATGTAAGCACATTTTAGAATGAAAAAAATTATTTTTCATTTACTTGATTGCATAGAACATTCTAACTAATCGAAATCACAAAGTTTCTTTGAAAACATAACTGTTCCTCTGCCATGAATGTTATATAGAAAAATCGAGGTAGATTGAAAGTGTTTTTTATTTGCGTTTGTTTAGGGGGAGGGGGGTTCTTGAATTTATACTCACGTCTATTGCTATACAAGCGGGAGGCTATGGGGGAAGGCTTGAAATTAAAACGTACAAGACGTGGACGGGTCCGGTGTCTGGAGGTGAATCGTTGTTTTACGCCCAATGTTCCAGAAGATTATAAACGTTTTGTGATCTACGACATTTTTTTGTTTCGTTTTAATTGTGCTGGTCTATTCCCCTCTCTCCCTAATGCTATCAAACAAAATATTTCTCACACGATCCATCAGTTGTTGTTCTTTCGTAAAGTGCACAAAATTGTTTGTATTTACTTTTAAACAAAAGTTCTATACATCATTACGACCCAGTGTTTTTTGTTTGTTTAATGTAACTCAGTTAGGGGCCTGCCTTTTGTACAAGCTTTGCTTTTTTCGGCAAGACCCTCCGATCTACTTTAAAATACAAATGTAGGTAATTTCATTTATTGAATTGTGTTCCTCTAATCTAAGGTTATGTTGTATTTATTTTATTATGTCTTGCAGTATTTTCGACCTTGTTATGTTATATTTATCATACTAGTGACCCTGCTAGTGAGTTGTCTGCCAGGCTTCGTTTACAAAATACAATAGATGATATGCGGTCATGGATGCTAAACAATAAGTTGAAATTAAATGAAAGTAAAACAGAGTTGTTGATTATTAGTTCTAAATCACAAAGTCATTCGATTAAGGACCGTACTATACAGGTTGGGGATTACTTGATTAAAGCCTTGTCATCAGTTCGAAATCTCGGTGTCGTATTTGACGAAAATATGTCTATGAATGCACATGTAAAGAAAATATGTCAATCGGTATACTATAATATTCATAATGTTAACAACATTAGGAAAGTCCTTGACCACAAGTCTGCTGCTATGCTTATAAACTCATTTGTACTATCTCGATTAGATGTTGGAAATGCTCTTCTTTTTAACATAACCTCACGCAATGTTAATAAACTTCAGTATGTTCAGAATACAGCTGCCAGGGTTTTAACTAGTACGTCAAAATATCAACACATCTCACCAATTCTCCAAAAGTTACATTGGTTGCCAATCCGGAAGAGTACAGAATTTAAAATACTTCTTCTCACTTGGAAAGTGTTAAATGGTTTGGCACCAAATATCTACAAGACCTTGTCACGCCTTATATATGCACCAGCTCGTAGCCTGAGATCATCACACCAGCAACTTCTTAAGACTCCCAAGACACGAGTATATAGCATTATGGCGCACGAGCTTTCTCTGCTTCAGCACCTTCTCTCTGGAATAATTTGCCGTTAAATTCAAGAATTGTACAATCACTGGAGACCTTCAAATCTAAACTAAAATTTTATCTTTTCTAACAGTATTAGTTATTGGCACTTTGACACTCATCCAAACTTTCTCATTCTTTCTTTTCTTGTGCGCCTCGGAATAGAATATTTCTAGATAGATGGCACTTTATAAACGTCTATTATTATTAATATTATTGCTATACTTATGTTGTGAAACGGAAATCAATAAATCAAATCAAATCAAATAAATCTATAAATCATCGCGACACGGCATATAACTAACATGACTAAGGTGAACGATGAGCATAAAAAAGGACAAGCTTGACATTGGAACGTGTTAACACGGAGGAAAAAATATTTTATTTAACAATATTTCAAATTATATAGTATTTGAGATCAGTCAAGAGTAGTCTATCAATTTATCCATTATTTAATGAAATTGTTTTTTTTTCCCGCAAAATACGGCAGTTTTGGTAATTCTGAAGACCTTAACAGTAACGGCTTTCAACATGTTAATTTTTTTTTGCAGGATTGTCTGCATTTATTGGAATAATATACAAAACAAACTTACAATGCTTAAGACATAATCATAATATAGAATAAAGTACTTAACCAAGTGACAATCTTATAGTAGTGACTGGAGAAAGACATAAATACAATATAGACAAAATATATATATAATGAGAAAATACAGAGGCAAACTATATAAGCAAATATACACTATCATAAAATGTAAACAACGAAATACGATATTTTTCGATAACGGTCACATTACTCTTTTTTAATTACAACTACCTCTTGACAAAACCATAATGATGAAGCTTGGGCATTCTGTATTGTTTTCATCGGTGGACAATAAAAAAGAAATCTCATCAGACTAGTATATGAGAATATACCAAGGTTGCAGGGAATCGTTGCCGGAAATTCACTTTCTCATTGCCACATTATTGAGATTATCTCAACTTGTTTCATCAGTTATCTTTCCATTCATGGGTTTTTCCCGTCTGAAATCGATTTTTAAAGATCGGAAATTAGTACTTTATTTTACTTCTTCCTCGATCGGCATTCACATGATAGGCTTCGAAAATAGGAAATATAATTTCTGTTTTATGAGAGCTGTGCCTTTATACCAGTATAGAAGTTCCCATCCATTTGTGCCAATCTGGACAAGGAGCTTATCTTTGTAATATATAATTTCTTTTACTACAGGATGGTCTATAAATTTCTATATTATCAAAGACAGACTATTATGATTATGGTCAACTTGATGTAATGAAATGTTTTGTACACTATTAGAAAATTTATCTTTTAAATCAAAGAAGATCCAGTAGCAGAGTCTCGAGAACAACTGTAATCTTACCAGATTGCATAATCTTACATTATATCATGTAAAATTACAGGAAATTGGTTTTTGGTGTATACGGCCCTTACAAATTTCCTTAAATGAAACACATTTTCCCCCTTTTTAAACCGAGCAGGGGCCCGTTGCATAAAACTTTTTACCTGGGAAAACTCGGGTTGTTTTTACCGGAGTTTTTGCCCTGTGTTAAAGTCAATGGCAGAAATCAGACTAACCTTAGTTTTCAGTTTTTACCAGAGTTTTCTCAAATTGTACTTGTCACTCCATTTACTTATAGTTGAAAACTTCCTTGATTTCTTGACTACAGTTTGGCTCGAATTTCTCGGGACTGGATGAGAACGACAAAAACTCCTTAGGAGCAACGAAATTCCGAAATAAACACTTCCTGAAAATGAAAAAGAAAATGGTATGGGCAGGGGAACAGACGAAACTCAAGTAAGTAGACGTAACGGGATCAGACGAAATGGGATTTAAATATGGAATTAGACCAAAATGGCGCTGAACAAGTGTAATTATATCGAGTTGAAATTGGTCGACTAGGGCAATTTAGACATAAAAAAAGCATATATGTAATCCAAGAGCGAAGCCTGGAAATTAGTCTGGGAAAAGGAAGGATACGGTATCACATTCAAGAGGTTTCAAGTAGACTTTTTCAGAACGAGGAATCATACATTTTGATGAGCAGTTGATAAAGGTCACGCGCAGACACATCGTGATTATCCACGTTATGTGACAGGCACTTTTATTTTACAAAAGGGCCGGCACCACAGAGAGGATGGGGTCCATAATTTTGTTTTATTTATATATTTTATTTTTAAAAAGGAAATAGGTCTACTAGGGGAAAATAAAAGAAAAAAAAGGAATGATGATAATAATAATGTCATATTTTACCCAAGGAAGCCACTTCAGTTCTGAAAACTGATCTCCCAGCGGACACCCCTTAACACAATAATGTTATTATCACCCCGGCTTTATAGCACGGCTAGCTTGATCGGGCGCTCGTGCATTTAATAGAGGAATTTCTTCTTACCGGGTACCCATTCACCTCACCCGGGTCGAGTGCAGCACCATGTGGCGAAATTTCTTTTTAGAGGAAAACACGCCATGGCTTGGATTCGAACCCACGTCCCTCTTATTGAAAGACGAGAAGTGTAACAAAATGTGCCACGACGCCCCCACAAAAGGGAAATTTACAGGGGAGTGGGGTTTGAGTTGGGGAACTTTTGCAATACACATAGTAATTCATCGAGAAATACAAAGTAACTTTGTCCCAATCAAAAGTCCCTTGCACGCCCCCTGTATTCAGGTTTTAGACTTAAGCACACGGAATTTGAAACAAAAGAACGTCTTTAAATATTAAATCGATATCCGATAAGTTAACTTTGTATATAAAAGTTAAGTGTCTGTAAATAATGCATGTAAGTTTGCAATGTCAGTTTAGATTTCCGAAAGCCACCAACCTCGCGTTTGTTTTAATATTTTTGAAAAATAAAATTAGGTTTATTAACCGTGACATAGCAAGTTTTCCGGTAAAGATGTTTTTGAAATCACTATTTGATATCAATGGCAAAAAATAAAGGAATAAATTGTAGTCTTGTATCTCATATCCAGGCCAAATTTACTCCAGGTATATATGAAGAGCTCAGTTGCAAAAGGGATAAGGTCCATTTTGCATCAAAGTTGATTTTTTTTTTGTCAATATAAAGATTTTTAGTAGCTCTATAAGATGATACCAAAGAGAAGTTGAAATTCTCTTTGGTGAACAAAAATGGCAAGGAAAAAATCACTTATTTTCAGAAGGGGTTAGGTCCATTTCAGTTTAGTTGCAGAAGGGGTTAGGTCAACAAAGATTTTTTTTTTTTTTAAAGAATATAAAAAAATCAAGACAGGTATATTATTTTTATACCAAATTTTATATTCACATGGTAGGGTATCATGAAAATTTAGTTTCGCATGATAATAATTTAGAATAAAAAACACGATTTTTCTCGGAATGGTCCAAAGTGGACCTAACCACTTTTGCAACCAAACTCTCCATATTATGTTAGATATTAATCCCTGAAAAAATATTCACCGTAAACGCCAAAATTAATGACGGCATTTGTTCGAAATTACGATGAATTTGTAGTGGGGGGGGGGGAGCGAAAAACATTTTTTCAAAACGGTTGAAAGACATGACTTTTCTCTGCAACGACTTTTCTGCCAATACGCTTTTAAAAACTGGAAAACTAAAAAAAAAAAAAAACACAGCCTGCTAAAAGATAAATTAATTCTTCAGCGCAACTGCGGCGTGTTCACATCTTACCAAAAGAGATATTACTCGATACTCCCTCTTTATCTATCTCCCGACCCCAGCCTCCTCTCTCTTTTTCTTTATTTCCTTTTTAAATTTTGTTTCTCTCATGCAGACGCTCCCACATACCCATCTCCACACCCCCCACGAGTGAGCTCGCGCGCTCCCCCCTCTCTCTCTCTAAAGTTAAACTATGTTATATTTCCATCTCTTTCACTCCTATGCTTCTTCTTCTTGTTGTCGTTTTTGTTTTCCCCTCTTCTTTTTCTTTTTCCCTTTTTCCCTCTTCTTCTCCTCATTCTTCTTCGTCTTCTTCTCCTTCTTCCTCTCTTTCATTTCATCATGATTCTCTTCTCCTTGTATTTGTCTTCATCTTTATTCTGATAGTACAGTCGATTTTTTTTTCTTTAACTTCGGTTCGCGTACCTGATCACCTATTGAAGCCCCTTTTCGCGTCATCTGTTTGGATGAATCAGACAACCTCAAATCACTGGATGAGAGGTCTTGTGTCCTAAATGTAATTCGGCAGTGGGTCCAATCGTGTGGTAATCCACACGAAATTAACTCATCTGATATGACATCAACAAGTGGCCTTACATATGAAGAATTCCCACAAGGTCATTTCAGCAACAGGTACACAAATCTGTGCCTCCTTGTCAGCGTTCCAGTACGCCAATACACAATTCAGATTATTAAACATATTTAATTTCGTGATCTTAGATGAGGTAGACCAGCTTTGCAAGACTCTAGCGTCTCCCAAAAATAAAAAAAAAGGAAATCATCCTAACTTACTGACAACAGGGATAAGGGCTTTATCAGATTCGTACTATATTATATCTTTAAAAAGTCAATAAAAATGCATTGCATTTTCGTTGAAATCTAAGAATTGGAACATTTTAACGAAATTTGTGTCACAGAAAACATCAAGAATAGTAAATAAAAAAAGAATTGAATGCAATTTATTTACACACTGTTACGCAAACAGCGTTCGAAATGCATACGGTCATAGCGGTTATCAAATGTTTACACAATTAGACAAATAAAATTAGAAAGATAGCACCGTAATTTGATGATAAGGCTATATGTCCGCCATGGGTGCATTTACTTTGATTCAATCATGGAGCTAACAGAGATTCAATCTAAACCCCGGGAGGTAATATTTGTCTTTGAATACTGATATCGGGTGCTGCTCTTGCTAACCAAAACCATCCTTTCTAGATTGATAGTTGGTTTGTGCGTTTTGCCACAAAATGGCAATTCACCGTCGACCCACGTCTTGCGTGCAGCGAATTACAACAATCAATCAGTTTGTTTGCCACTCCAGACACTCCTTCGCTCTGATTGGATATGATGTCAAGTCACGTGACTTTACCTTATGGTACCTTTGTCTTTGTCGCTCTTCCACTCTTTCTCTCTTTCTCATTTATGGGTTGCTGATCACCATTAACATATGCATACCATATCCATACCTTTCGTGGAACATGCTGTTTAGGAAGTGTAACTTGTGTAAGCCGAGGTTTAAAGATGAATTAAAGCTTCTTAAATCGTTCATGAATTGACGAAAAAAAAAGATTTTGAAAAGCAATTATTCTTAACATAGAAGTGAAAAATGGGAATAAAATCCAATGCTGTGATCGCGGAGTTTAGATTATACTTTGGAGTACCTTAAATTCGATTTGGTCTTGAAAAATTCTATTAATTTCACTGTTTTTTCCCCCAGTCTAGAGTGGAAGATCTCTGTGTTAATCAAGACATTGCATTGATCTGATCCTGATCTTGATGTCGGATAGAAATTGAAATTGAGTTTGATGTCGAAATTCTGATATGAATATACAATTATGCGTCTTTAATCTTCATCTTGACATCTTGATTATGATATCTGTCCTTGAACTTCGGAATGTCTCTTCCTTATGTTGGTTTTAAAAGCGGATTGCCTAATATTCAGCTTGATCTTGATATCGATATTTGTTCCTGATCTTGATATCGGAATATCCGTTATGGAGTGGAGGTGCCGTGGCCGAGTGGTCTAAGGCGCCTGGCTATACATATAAAATCCGGGGTTCGATCCCCGGCCTTGGCACCTATGCCCGTGAGCAAAGTATTTAATGCTCTTTTATCCTGCCTTCAAATAAATGGAAATGCTATATGTATTATTGGTAACTTGGTGTTCACTTGTTTAAAAAAAAAAAAAAAAAAAAAAAAAAAAAAAGTTACCAATATCGATCTCAATGTCGAAATGTCTGATATTCAGCTCGATCTTGATATCGATTTTTGTTCCTGATCTTGAGATCGGAATATCCGTTCCCAATTTCGATCTTAATATCGAAATGTCTGATATTCAGCTTGAAATGAATATCGATATTTGTTCCTGATCTTGATATCGGTATATCCGTTCGCAATTTTGATCTTAATATTAAAATGTCTGATATTCAGCTTGATTTTGATATCGATGTTTGTTCCTGATCTTGAGATCGGAATATCCTTTCCCAATTTCGATCTTAATATCGAAAATGTCTAATATTCAACTTAAAATGAACATCGATATTTGTTCCTGATCTTGATATCGGTATATCCGTTCGCAATTTTGATCTTAATATCAAAATGTCTCATATTCAGCTTGATCTTGATATCGATGTTTGTTCCTGATCTTGAGATCGGAATGTCTGTTCAAGAGTTTGATCTTAATATCGGTACGACTCATCTGAAGTTTAATCTATCTTGATCACGATATCCCGTTGTGTTTTCCTGATATTAATCTTATATCATAATGTATGATCTTGAATTTTACCTTAACATAGGATTGTTTGTTTTGCATCAAATGTGTCATTTTCCCCTGTAAAAGACTGTTGTCCGAAGATCAAGAAGGAAATTGGAAGAAATAAAAACAAATTATAATTATATATCTCTGGTACTATGTCTTAGGGTAGATCGGTGGGAGAGTTTAGACAAGCTTTAGATGAACTCAACGATATATGTCTTATTTTCACCAAACAATTTTCTCTACCGGGAATACAAAAAAAAATGGATACAAAGACTTCTCCGATTGAAAGAGAAACGTATAATACATTTAATGTAACACGAAATCCTTGCCTCGTTAACAGGAAATGAATCGCTAGAGAATCGTGCGCAAACAATATTTATAATGATTAGATTATACTTGTTGCAGCGACTCTATCAAGGACCCAGCATAATATCGCGCAAGGCGCTTTACACCCGAGGGAAATGATATCGGCTGATGCGTTTTCCGCCTTTTTGTTATCACACCGATTAATTAGATAAACCGATCTTTACCTCAGGCAAGTATTAAAGTACAGAGTACTATGGGGATGCATCGAAAAAATATCACCCGATACCTTAGTGGGTATATCGAATTGCTTGACGATCGGAAACAGATGGCTTAACTCACTTGATTCGTGAAATAGCAGTCCAGCAAATTTCATATTGTTCAAGACTTAAAGTATACACACGAAGAAAATTCACGAAAAGTGATGATTATAGACAAATTATATATGGATAGAAAGGTATTGTCTTTTTATACACAAATATGTCACTAAAAAGTCTTATAGATGTCGTGGAAATGCAAGAAATGAAATTATTAGACACCCTTCTCAGCCCCCCAGACCGACAATCACGCAGCCGAAAACGGTCGAGAATAATGACGTCACACAATCGACGAGCTCATCATCTCTCTGTGCATCATGCACTGAATCACCTTACTGACCTGTTCAATATCTTCCGAATTTACCGTTTTCTTCATGTAATGTGATATTCAATTTCTGTTTTCGACTACTTCAGACCAAACGTGAATCAGAACTGTGTTCCTTTGCCCGTTTTTATTGAATTGTGGACTGTAAAGACCGATTTTGTCCAGTCGTCATTGTGTTGCTCCACTCCACTGTCAGTGAGTCGCTGCTAATCAAGAACTTGATCAAAAGCAGCAATTAATAAGTAAGATTTAATAAATACAGGACTGAATAGAATCTCACATGAAAATAAAAAGAGAAAAAAGAGCTGGTAGGAACGGGGAAGAAATATAATTAAAAAAAAAAATCCCGAACCAAAAAAAAATCAATTAAATTTCATAATTTTAATTCAGTCGTGAAGACGAATGTCTATGCTTTATATTGACAATAAAAGCATGATTTCTAAGTGAAAATGCTTTGTTTATTCACGTATATTTCCTGAAAACAAATAATTTTTTCTAAGCTAAATATCGGTTACCAAAATATGTTCAATGTGCATTTCATTTTACTGTTCAGAAAAGTTAAACTTTTATAAGACCAATCTTGAGAGGAATAAACAATTCTAAGAGCAAAAAACGCTGATTGAAAAGATCGTCTTCGATGGGCTGCTGTCAGCTCAGCTGCTCACTGCTCTTGGTGTGACGTCACTCAGCTGGAGCTCGCCAGAGGACGGACGAAGGCAGAAATATGCCATGAAAATAAGTCATTTTTGAGAGCTGATTTCTGCAAACTCTAATCACTATTTTAAAAAGTGAAGTTATATATCTGATTAGTAATACTTCCCCTTTACAATGATGACCACAAAAAGTCATTATAAAATACTTTTGATTCTTCGGTTGTCTACTTTAAGAAACCCATTTCATAAAGCTGTTCGTAAGTTAAGAGCGACTTTAAGAATGACTGGTAATCCTTGGTAAATGATATCCATTAATTAAATGTTAATTGGATATATTCAGTGAGTAACACAGGATCACCAGTCGTTCTTAAAGTCGCCTTTAACTTACGAACAGCTTTATAAAACACCCACCTGATTTAACTTGAAAAAAATCGAAAACAAACACGGAGGAAGACAAATTGAAGGTGACTACAGGGGCCGTTTCATAAAGTTTTTCGTAAGTTAACAGCAAGAACAACTGGTGATCCTTTCTTGGGGGATATTAACAATTAAATGTTAATTGGTAATAATATAGCGCGTAAGAAAGGTTTACTAGTCGTTCTTATTAAAAGTCGCTATTAACTTACGAACAGTTTTATGAAACACCCACTGGTTTAAAGTTGTAATAATATCATTTGGATTAACTTGC